>NC_141698.1:539210995-540410995 GCF_964263255.1 Lissotriton vulgaris | reverse complement strand
CTCAAGAAAACAGTTACTAGATAAATGCTCCCATGCAATCAAATCATACAGTTGCTCAAAAGTTTCTACTTTGCTACCTTTCACCCAGCTCTCCATTGCTCTGCAAAAAAAAGACGCATATTCGACCCAAGTGGTACCCTCTAACATCTTGCAGGTCCTAAACCTCTGCCTATACATCTCAGGGGTTAAACCATAGCGGGTCATCAAAGCTTCCTTCATGTGGGCATAAACCATTCTACTTTCCTGGGGCAGGTCCAACAAGGTATCCCTCCCCTCACTAACAAAGAGCCCCACAACCCAGCTCCCCAATCCTTCTCAGGGACCCGGTGGGACATCATTGCTAATTCGTATGCTGCAAACCACTGTTCAATATCTTCACTTTTGTGAAAATCCTTAATAACTTCATCGGATATATACACTATACTCCGAGTATGAACTACAGGTATGCTGCCACCATAGGGTGAGATCTCTACACTTTTTGCCTTAATCGCCAACTCCCTCAATACTCTCTCATGTTCAAATTTCATCTTCATTATCTCAACTTCTAACTTCTTGTTCACTATGTCCCTCTGACCCTCCATCTTGAGCTTAGCCATCTCCATATTATGCCGCCTATCTCTCTCCCTGTCCTCCATCTCTTCTGGAGACAGGCCCCTTGAGGACACTCTAGTGCCTGGGCTGGAAAGCGCTTTACTACCTACCAAATCTACTACTTTCACCTGCTGCTCTCCTGTATTCTCTCCCTCCTCCCCAGGCTCTCCCACATTCTTAGGGGCATCCCTGACTTCTAGCCAGGTCTTCAGTGCTTTGTAAAATTCCTCTCTCTTAGTGAGGCCTGTGATAGGGACTGTGAATCTTTTGCAAAAAAACTTGAGCTGCTTGACATTGTAGGTATCTAATCTTTCTTCTTGCCAGGAGAGATCCTCCGAGGCATTGGATCTGGGCTTGCCCATTGTAGAAATAACTAGCGATATTACTCAAAAATAGAATCAAAAACCTCAAAAAAGTCTGTGGTTGCATTAAGGTCTGCACTCACTAGTAGTGTACACTATAATTACTGTATGCGATCACAAATGCAAGTCCAGATCACCACCGCAAACCACCAAAGTTAGAAATGGGGGTATCTAGTTGGCAGTGGCTGGCCACAGTCCAAGTAGGGACCCTTCATCCTAAGTCAGAGTAAGGGGGCTACACCCTTTGATAACCCCTGCTCAACCCTGTGGTAACATAGCACGAGCAGCTAGGCTTATCTCAGAGGCAGTGTGTAAAGCATTTATGATCATACAAAGTAACACAGTGAAGGACACTACAAAGGGACACCACACAAGTAGTTATAAAAAATAAGTTTCTTTATACATAGACTTAATGCAAGACCAATAAAGGTAAAAAGCCACAATACTGAAAAAGGGGGGTACTCTTGAAAAGCTGGAAAAGAGTTCAAAGTGTTCAAATAGGCGTTCAGGTCAAAGCAGGGGTCTCTGCGGTCCTTTTACTTACATAGTACCTGGATTTCGTAGCAAAACAAGCAAAATGTTGCAAACAAGCTGTAGCGAGGATTTTCTCCATGCTAGGCCGGCGATGCGTTGAATCCTTGCCGCAAGGGAGGATGATGCGCCTGTCTGCAGGTGCGTGCGGGACAAAGCGACAGACTTTTTCACGCTAGGCCAGCTATGCGTTGAATCATTGCCGCAAGGGAGGATGATGCAATACTCCTGTTGCGTGTGCGATCTGGTTGCGATGGAAGAAAATAGCGCCCACCAGGGAGCGACGATCCGGGTGCGATGTGTGGAAAATGGCAGACGCACGGCGCCCGCTCTGCGATGTCGTGATGCGATGATCTCGATGCTACGATCCGGGATTAGCGAGCCTTCGGAAAGCCCACAAATGCCTGATGCAATGATCTCTGGGGTTTAGCGAGCACTTTGTGGCCCGCAAGCGTGCGATGCGATGATCTTTGGTTTGCGAGCGCTCGGCGGCAGCAGCGCAATGATTTTTCTTATGCTCTTCAGCTGCAGCTGCTCGCAAACGGGCGTTAGCGACGATTTCAGCACTCTCTTCTCTGTAGTAGAACTAGAGGCCCTGAAACTCACAGGGGCCCCACGTGCAGATAGAAATCCTCGCTGGGAGGAATCAGGAGGCTGGTGGGGGAGTCAGATGTGCCTGTGACTCCAGCAGGAGGCTAGCTCTCTTCTAGCCCTTGGGTGATTGCTAAGCAAAACTGAAAAGTCTCTCAAAAGTCCTTTTACCTCTTCTTCCAAGGGTGGGGGGGGGGGGGGGGGGGAACTACTGACGGCCAGTCCAAGAAATAGCACAAAAGCACAAGGACAGTCCTCTCTTGCAGATTCCTTCAGTAACACACACAGAGGTTCTTCTTGACATCCAGGAGCAATACCAAAATCAGGGGGTTGGGCACAGACATTTATACCTCAAAGGTCTTTGTTCTCAAAAGTCTCTAGTCACTGAACCCAGCCAGAACCAGTTCTGCTCAGGCCTGGAGCACTTTGTTTACCAGGCTGCATCCTTCCTTTCAGAAAGAGGGGGTCTGCTATCAGACGCACAGTAGGAGGTGGAGCCAGCATTCACCTTGCCAGGCACAGCCCTATTCAGGTGAAGGAGCTACCCCTCCCCAGTACTCAATGCACATCTCTCTATTCAACCCAGGTCTGACTCAGCCTGCCTTGCCCCTCTAAACCCAGACAGCCAATACACATAACAGCAGAGCACACTGGAAGGCTTAGGCAACAAAATACCTACTTTCTAAAAGTGGTAATTTCAAACACAGAATGTGTATTGTTATCATTCGCAGTTCAGGCATACTAAACTCGAATTTCTACCATGTTCCCTGGGTCAGATAGGACTATAAGATGTAATAGCCAGTCTGCCCATTCTAGCCTATGGAGAACGGGTAGCCTTGCAGCAGTGAAAAACAAAATGGAGGGTGATTCACTACCAGGACATGCTACACATATCAAGCCATGTCCTACCTTACACACACAATGCACCTACCACAGGGGTGACTGACACGATGCTAAGGGAAGGTTCAGGTGCTGGGAAGTGTGGGCACTTCACAGCCAAGATGGCAGTTCTGGACTGCAAGCAGACACTGCAGTGGCAGGTCTGATGAACACTTTACAAGCTGCTTCTGTGGGTGGCACAAACCAGTGCTGCAGGCCCACCAGCAGCATTTGGGTTACCATCCCTGGCCACACACAGGCCACACTACTAGGGACTAACAGGTAAACCAAAGATGCCAATCAGGGATTTACCAATTCACAGTCATATTTACACAGGGAGCATTTGTGCTGTGGCACTGAATGGCAGTGGCACAGCGCCCAGAGCATCTAATACTAGCAAAAACAGAGGAGACAACAGCGAAAAATGGAAGAGAGACCCACGCCAATGGTGCCAGGTCTAACACATACCTTGCAAAACACTCATATAGTATGCATTTACAATTTGAAATGCACCCCAATTTGCAAACATGGTTGATTTTTTTGCTTTTGGATTCGATAATGGGGCCACTTTTATTTTGATCCGCGGGTCTATTTTCTGTTTCAGTCTAACCCTGGGGCTTTTTACAGTTTTATAATATATTAAAGGATCAGATGGGTTCCATTTATGACAGCCATGAGGACATAGCACCAAACAACATGTTTGGGGAGCCCAATATTAAAATGTTGCCACCAGTCCAATGTCCAACCTAACATTTGCAGCCACGTCCTTTCAAGGAATAATACTCAAACATATCAGCGGGCAAAGAAAATTAATTTATCTCCATCTCAAATCAATCCACAGAAAACAGGAGTGTTCTGGTGCTGTGTGGTATTGCTAGAGGCTGCAAGTACTGTGTCACTGCACATGTGCAGCTGCACTCATATGTGTGTACTGGCAGCAAAGAGAGTCACAGATAGCTGAACAGATCCTTTAGAGAGATTTGTTCAATTTCAGGCCCATTAGAATTATCCGGTAGTGGAAGACAAAAATTATCCAGCAAGGTTGATTACATTGTACCCAATAAAGGAGAACTATGCAGCATATTGAAGACATTCTGAAATAGTATAATTTAGGTATTTTTATATTTCAACACACATCAAAACTGTCTGAGCAGATGTTTCATCTCATTAGTACCCGATTAAAACCTGAATACTGCAATCAACAACCGAAAGGTGACCAGTTGATCTTTGCAAAGGGTCTCCCACTATGCAGCAGTAATTTTAGAACTTTTGATCCATTTGAGCTAGTTGTGGGAAGTGAATGTCCCCTGCAGGATGTACAGTAGTGTTCTCTACCCTGTGTGTTCAAACTGTGAGAATCTGTGATTCAGTTTCTTTTCATTTTTGCCTTGCCGCACGCTAATCTAGTTCATGAAGTCCAAGGCTTCCAGGTTCTGGACTTGTCCTAAACCTAGAGGAGCGGGAAACCACCATTACAACGCAGTCTTTAAAACTCACTACATTTACAACTCAGCCATTACAACACAGCTATTACAATGCATGTCACTACAACACATGCCATTACAATGCATGTCACTACAAACACATGCCATTACAATGCATTATAAGGTAAGTAATGGGGAATAGTAATTTTTAACCCTACAGTATCCAACACTTACCCTACTGTTGCACTCACTGGAGTGGGAATAGTAATTTTTACCCCTACACTATCCCACACTTACCCTACTGTTTCTCTAAAAGTAATATGCATTGTAATGGAATGCGTTGTAATGGTATGCGTTGTAATGGAATGTGTTGTAAATGTAGTTTCTAAAAATGCGTTGTGATGGCATGCGCTGTAAAATCATGCGTTGTAAAATCATGCGTTGTAATGGATGTGCGATGTAAAAACAGCGTTGTAAAGGCATGCGTTGTAAATGTTTGCGTTGTAACGTGTCCTGATCGGAGGGGCACACAAAGAGAGACCACATAGTGAAAGAAGGTCTTCTGTCTCTGTCATTTAGTTTCACCTGTGTAACAGTGGTGGTTACATACCATGTTTTGTAATGTTTACAGAAAGCATGTCTTTTTATGTCATGTGAAGGACGCCGAACCAAGCACCGGTAAGCCATCATCACCGTCTGGAGGGCAACGGCTACAGCATTACCGCCGTGAGGGCAATGGCACTGGTGGTTTCTCTCCTGCTGTGAGGGGAACGGCCCACGAACCAAAACTCCCAGGATTTCCTGCCTGGTGGCCCGCTCTGACGCGGGGCACTGCGCCGGGAGGCGCGATAAAATCCCCACCAACCCACCGCTGCGTGGGACGCTGAACCAAGCACTGGTCAGCCATCTTCACCGCCGTGAGGGCAACGGATACAGCATTACCGCCGTGAGGGCAACACCACTGGTGGTTTCTCTCCTGCTGTGAGGGGAACGGCCCACGGAACCACAACTCCCAGGATTCCCTGCCTGGTCGCCCACTCTGACGCGGGGCAGCGCGCCAGGAGGCGCAAAAAAATCCCCTCCAACCCACCACAGCGCAGGACGCACGCAGGCGAAGTCCGGGCCAAAGCCGGGCCCGTCCTTGCCCGTCATTGTCAGGAAGAGGCTGTGGGTTCTCATGTAGGACTTGGAGTCTGTTTGCAAGTACTGTTGTCTTCCTGATGTTACTGTTTCTAGTTGGCTGGCAGCACTGGTGTTCCATTGTTATCTGCATAACACCAAAGTACTATGCTCTAATGGACCAGGTGTGACTAAACCCCTTATATTAATCTCGGCCCAACTAGATATATGGGCCTAGACCTTGTCCTATGATCCAGGACCCTGCACCACATGTTGCACTTTAGTGTTATTATATTGACTAAATGTTCTTATTATTATTGCTGCTAATTAACGTATAGGCACTTAGCACTTTTTAACGTAAAAACAAGGTCTTGTTGAGTTTTTACATCTGTTATTTTACTGGTTTGTGTCTTAGTACTGTATTGTATTTTACACATTGTACATTGCACTATGCATTTTGCCTTAAAAGCGGCTTAACACTTTATTAGGGACCTGTGTAAATAATTCAGTGTGTTCAGAGGTAGTCAACATGAATAAGCGGAAGCCGAATCAAGGGAAAAGTGTGGCTGGAACTTTAGATGCCTTCATATTGAGGGCAGAATCTGCCCTCATTAACCCCTTCCCTGCTCATGACGAGCTTAGCTCGTCATGAGGCACAATTGAGCTGTGCTGATGACGAGCTGAGCTCGTCATGAAACTATAATGATCAAGGATTTTCATCACAGGAGGAAAATATCAATAGCAGCCAAGGTGTTAATGAAATAAAACTCACTGAATGTAGGCTATCTCTTGAGCCCCACCCATCGCAAGGTAGACTCTCTCTCTAACCCCGCATTTCCTGATTCTCTGGCAGTTTCCAACCAGGATGTATCCACATTCCGGCTGAGTCAGTCCCCACTTGTTGTCCCAGTTACAGTGACAAACTCTGTTCCTGCTCATTTATCGAACCAGAACCTAGCCCTGTTAAATCTAAAGCTACAACTAGAGGGCAGAAAGCAAAACTGATTTCAATTTGTACCAATAAATCCCCATCTATAAAAAGGGAGAGTCGGGGATTACTGAAATCAAATAAATCTGCACAGGGCACATCTGGAAGGAAACTATTAGCTGTCCCTTCTACGAACTTTTGTAAAGAGTAAGGGTGGGCGTAAAATCCGTTCCGCTCGCGGAATTTGCGGATTTTCGGCAAATTCGCAATCCGCGAACTCTCGCGAATTTGCCGAAAATTCGCAAATTCGCACGCAGTGGATTTTTTTGCTTTGCTGATACAATATTGCGGCGCGCGGCGTTCACTTACCGTCATTCAGCGTTTGCAGAGTTGTTTTTCTCTATATTTTGCGTGTGCTGCACCATTTTGGATCTTGCTGCGGGATCCCGCGGGAGTTTGGCGACCGCGATTACGTCATCGCAGCTTGCCACCTTGCACAGCACGCATCGCGAGAGCTAGCAATTGCGAACACGTAGATGCGGCGGGCAGCAACAATCTCGCACTCGCGAAATTGCGAAATTTGCAATTCTGCTCAAGAAATCCACCAGCAAGCAGCATAAACC
The DNA here is from genome assembly GCF_964263255.1 of Lissotriton vulgaris. Lineage (NCBI taxonomy): Eukaryota > Metazoa > Chordata > Amphibia > Caudata > Salamandridae > Lissotriton > Lissotriton vulgaris. The sequence goes on along the minus strand of NC_141698.1, from coordinate 540,403,947 downwards.
TTCTGAAAATGATGATTTTTATCAGAATAACTCCTCAGGTTGACATTTGCCTGCACTTTTTTTTGCAAGGAGTCCATTTTGGGGGGTGGGGGGGTGTGGGAGGAAGGAAGTGCCCCACAGTCTACAACTTCCTGTTCCTGTCCAGCAGGCTCCTCCCAGTGCTTTCTTCATGTGCTGGCCACTTTCATTTGGATCTTGACCTGGAAGGATTACTTTTTGTGGATGCTGCTGGATATTTGGATTTGAGGCCTTTTTGACTTTCTTTGGATCACTTTTGGATTAGAAATTTCACAAGTAAGTTTGTTTCGGGCATTACAGTTGCTGCAACTACAATTTTGGAATTTTCGATTTTTGGGCTGTTGTTGGGGCCTTTTGCCCAGGGGTACTCGGTGATGGATGGACTGAGTCTTTCTGTGGGGTCTCTTGAATTTAAACATTGTTGAGGGCATGGATGGCATGGGATTGTGCTGATTTTTGTGTGTTTTTTCGATTTTTTGGGGTGTTGATGGGGACTCGCCATGTGGGTGGGGGCCATTTTGAGTGCTGGTACAGGCAGGCCCTGGCCATGTGCTGGGGGGCAAGGTGCCATTTTGAATGTAGGCAGTGTTCTCAGGCCTGCACCCATTTGCCTAGCTTTCATCCATTATGCCCAGGGATAGTGAATGGTGCATGGGCCTAGTCTTTCTGTGGGGTGTCTTGAATTTAAACATCATGGAGGGCATTGATGGCATGGGATTGTGCTGATTTTTGTGTGTTTTTCGATTTTTTTGGCTGCTATTGGGGCCTTTTGCCCAGGGGTAGTGAGTGGTGCATGGGCCTAGTCTTTCTGTGGGGTCTCTTTAATGTAAACATCATGGAGGGCATGGATGGCATTGGATTGTGGTCTTTTTTGTGTGTTTTTCGATTTTTTGGGGTGTTGATGGGGACTCGCCATGTGGGTGGGGGGCATTTTGAGTGCTGGTACAGGCAGGCCCTGGCCATGTGCTGGGGGGCAAGGGGCCATTTTGAATGCAGGCAGTGTTCTCAGGCCTGCACCCATTTTGTCTAGCTTTCATCCATTATGCCCAGGGGTAGTGAGTGGTGCATGGGCCTAGTCTTTCTGTGGGCTGTCTTGAATTTAAACATCATGGAGGGCATGGATAGCATGGGATTGTGCTGATTTTTGAGTGTTTTTTTATTTTTTTGGCTGCCATTGGGGCCTTTTGCCCAGGGGTAGTGAGTGGTGCATGGGCCTAGTCTTTCTGTGGGGTCTCTCTAATGTAAACATCATGGAAGGCATGGATGGCATTAGACTGTGCTGATTTTTGTATGTTTTTCGATTTTTTTTGGCTGCATAACTGATGTTCCTCTGTCTTCTATTGCTTTTAGGTGCACAAGAGAACCACCAGTGTCAGGAAGAAGTCCTGCAGCGGTGTGTGCAGCATAACGTCACGCGACGTCACGTGTGGCCACAGACAAGACAACTCTGCAACTCGTGCAACTGCGGCCTGCTGTTCTGACATCTGAAGAAGATGGCCCTAAAAAAAGTTCCCCATAGCTCCTCTAGCAAGAAAGTTGCCAGTAAGCAGCAGAAGAAGCAAGTGGCGCCACTTACCAAGAAGACTGGTGTGCCGACCGCCACATTTTTGGGGAAAAAAATAAGTACGCCTGCAGCAGCAGCGGGGTCTGCTGGGGACCAAGCTGCCGGGAGCAGCACCCCCGCTCCATTGGGCTCAGTGCCACCACCACCACGCCAACTTAATTCCAAGCCCTTGAGTGCTTTAGAGGCCGCCAGTATAGTTGTTCAATCACCATCGACCAGTGATGTTGGCTCATCGCAAGAAAGTAGCAGCAATGTCCCCCAATCAACACCGGTTGGTCTAACTCACCTTTGGGAGTGTTCAACAACCACAGCCGCAACAACAACCACATGTGCAAGTACAACCCCAAGTACATGTGGAAGGAGAGGCAGCGCAAGAAGATGCGCAAGCAGAGGTGCATGGAGCGGCACAAGTTCCCACAATAGTTGTTCCTCCCGAAGTAGGGGCACATCAGGAAATCAACATTCAAGCCGAGGTATCATTTGAGGAAGCCACTTCTCCTGGTCATTCATTGTCTTCCACATCCCTAGCAAGGAAAAGATCAAGGATGGTGTCTACATCTTCTTCAAGCCCCCTTCCTTCTGACGATATGGATCTTACTTGGGAACCACCACAGCCGTCTGAGAGTGAGGCACACCATGATCTGACAAAGGTAGCTAAGCGTAAAAGGAAGGTCCCCGGAAGTATCGTACTTATTGAGTGTGATGATGACGCTGAACAAGAAGTGGCGTATACTCCTGCTGATGAAGACTCTCACGACGACGACGCAGTCATCATAAACATCACTGCAGCCCCAGCGGGCATGCAGCAAACAGACATTTTGACCCTAGCCCGAGAAGCTGCTGAGCGTGATGTTGGCGACGAGGCAATGGGACCACCACAGTTAACTAGTACACCACCACCTACCGCTTCCATATTTTATCGCCAGAAGGGACCTCCATCCCCCTCGACCTCCATTTCCTCAATTAGTGGTGCTGCAAGTGCACAACGTAGTAAAGTTCGGCAACACACATCCTCCACTTCATCTGGCATTAGCATGACCAGTATCGCCTCCTCCGCCCCCCACAGACATTTGAAGTCCGCAGTTTGGGACTTCTTTAGTGTTAGCACAACAAGGGAAAACATAGCCATTTGTAGCATTTGTAAGCTTGGAGTTTGTCGTGGTAAGCTTGGTACCAACTATGGTACCGGAGGCCAGAGAGGTCATCTTGAGAGACAGCACACTGTCAAATGGCATGCGCACCTAAAGGAGATCAAGGAAGCCGGAATTGGAAGTCAACAAACTGTATCCGTTGATCTTTCATCTGATGATGACTAGGAGGAAGAAGCATCACACACTTCACTTACACCCAGTACCCCGGTCAGCAGCACACCCCCTGTGAGCCACACTAAGAGTGTGGGAGAGAGTGAGATACCAATGCGAAAAAGTTCATCATCACCGAGCGCAACTGGGTTGAAGAAGTCATCATCATCATCATCCCGTAAAATGGTCCAGCCCACCATTAGAAGCATGTTGTTTTCAGATGCGCCATTTGAACTCAACCACCCAATGACGCGTCTGTATAACACTAAGCTGGCTAAAATGCTAGCTCTGGACCTTCTCCCTTTTTCTTTTGTGGAAGGGGTTGGTTTTCTTGAATTAGTGGCAACGCTCTGCCCTAAATGGAAGGTTCCTAGCCGGTTCTATTTTGCCAGAGTTGCGGTTCCAGCACTACATGAAGATGTGCTGGAGTTGATTGGGTCAGCTTTGCAGAAGAGTGCTGTTCACACTATACATCTGACAACAGACATGTGGACCAGTGGCACAGGCACTGATTACATGTGCATCACTGCACACTGGGACTCTTTTTCAGGAGTTACAGCAAAGCTAAGGGCAGGTGTTGACCCGGACAACGTTTTTAAAGCTGCTCGGAAACATGCAACACTAGCCATGTTTGGCATGGAGACAAGTCATACAGGAGAAAACATTTTGCAGGAGTTTAACACAAAGGTCTTTCAATGGCTGTCCCCAAAAAACCGCAAGATTGGTTATATTTCAACGGATAATTGCGCCAATGTAGTTAAGGCCATGGATCTGGGTAACTATTTCAGAGTGCCGTGTTTGGCGCACTGTATAAACCTGGTTGTTAAAAAATTCTTGAGTGAAGAAAGTCCAGTGTGCGAGTTAGTGACCACCTGCTGAAGAATGTGCACACATTTCAGCCATTCTTTTAAGGCCCGGAAGCATCTGAGGGGCCTGCTACATGAACGTCGACTGCCAGTGAAAGCACTCATCCAGGAGGTGGCAACACATTGGAACTCAACCTTCTACATGCTTGAGCGTCTGTATGAGCAGTGTACAGTAGTCTATCAGTATTTCTTTACACAGGGTACAGCTATGAAGGACCTGAGGATACATGCGGAGCAACGGAAGCTAGTTAAAAGCCTGACAGACATGCTTCGTCCTTTTGAGGTCTTCACGCGTGCAGTCAGCAGGGAGGACTGCAATTTGGGAAAGCTATCCCATTGTTGCGCATGCTAGAGCACCAACTGAAGGCGGTGTCTTCTACGTTTCAAAAAGATGAAGAAAAGCAAGAAGCTTTTGATTTGGCGGAGAAATTATTATAGCGCCTACTTTGCGATGAATGTCTTCAAAAGATCCACACAGAACAGCATTACATTTGTGCTACTATTCTGGATCCACGCTACAAAAAGGCACTGGCAGGCAGAGCATTCTTTCCTTTTGGTGACGCAGAAGTTTCAAAGTACAAACTTTGGCTAGCTGTGTCAGCCATGAGGTTTGAAAGAGAACGGCAGGAAATTGAAGGAAAAGGCAGTACATCAGCATCAGCAGGCCATACGGAGTCAAAAGAATCCACTTCTGCACCTGTGGCAGAAGTGAGTGATTTTCCGTCTCAGCCGTTAAAGACACCAGCAACCGGATCATCTGCACCAGACACAACAGTAACATTGTGTGAAGAAGAGGATTGGCTAACTCAGCTTGGGTTCGCTTCTCAAAAGGTCCCAGCAAAAAGTAAGCAAAGTGGAGGAACCGTGGAGAACCTTGAGTCGATGGTGCTGGACTATCTGAATGACTCAACAGAGGTCTATGTTCATGATGACCCATTGGCGTATTGGCATAGGAAAAAAGAATTGTGGCCAGAGATCTCCAACCTGGCTATAAATTACTTGTCTTGCCCACTCGCAAGCGTGTCTTCTGAACGTGTTTTCAGTGCTGCTGGTGGCATTGTAACTTGCTAAAGGACCCGCCTCTTGCCCAAAAATGTGGAGAGGTTAACAATGATCAAGATGAATCAACACCTCATTCCACCAGATTACAAAGTACGAGAATACACGCCGGAAGAAGACGAGGAGGACACCAACTTAGATGAGGGAATTTCTTCTCTGTTAGGTGACCTACTCCCGCCTGAATTCGCAGAGTATGAGGACGAACTCTTCTTCCCTGACACCGAGCCCTGAAAATGAGCCAATGAATCAATAACTTTCTTTTTCGTCCTTATTCACTTTTATTCCTGGGTGTCTGTCTTTCTTTGCTTTGCAAAGTCAATATAAATAAAAACTTTAATCACATAAACAAGCCCATCAGCAGAACTGTCTTCACTTATTTGCTTATTGATTTGAAGGTGCTGCAGTCTGCATTCCTCAGGTTCACAAGTTCACAAGAACATGCTCCTCTGTCCTCATCCTCCAGACTCCTATTTCCCTCAAAGCATATGGTTGGATTACGCCCAATGAAGAAAGACTCTGCACTTGTGGGGGTGTTCTACTTCTTTGCGGGTGAGTTGAGGCTCTGGGGCCATTGCTGGGAAGGTCTAATACCAGATAAAAGTGGTTTGGAGAAAATCAGAGTTGAAAAAGTTTTTGCCTTTTTGCTCACTATCATGTTTTCAGGGGCCTTTTTGGGTGGGTTCCTGGTGTTTGGGGTTGGGTTTGGGGTCTCGGAGCACTGCTGACACAGTCTAATGTTGATTGCATTTGTTTTCTAGGACATCCATGGTGGAAAAGTGGAGTTATGACCTAGCTGCACAGCGCGTTTGAACAGAAGGCCGAGAAATATTGTAAGTATGAGATTTTCAATTTTTGCTTTTTGCCTGTTTGGGGGTGTTGTGCTTTTTTTCGGGTGGGTTGGCGGGTCTTGGGGCATTGCTAGGAAGGTCTAATACCGGATAAAAGTAGTTTGGCGAAAATCAGACTTGAAAAAGTTTTTGCCTTTTTGCTCACTATCATGTTTTCGTGGGCCTGTTTGGAGGGCTTCCTGGTGTTTGTGGGTGGGTTTCGGGGTCTTGGAGCAACCCTGGGTATGGATACTTTTGATTGCAAGTGGTTTGAAGCACATCCATGGTGGCAAAGGAGAGTTAGGGCCTAGCTGCACAGCGCGCGCGGAGTGATTTTGGAAATTTGCCTGAAAATTTGTAGTTTTGCTTTTTGGATGTTTGGGGGTCTTCTACTAGTTTCCGCCTGGGTTGACGGCTCTGGGGCCATTGCTGGGAAGGTCTAATACCAGATAAAAGTGGTTTGGACAAAATCCATGAAGAAAAAGTTTTTGCATTTTCTGACATTTTGCTCAATTTACCGTTTTCGGGGGCCTGTTTGGGGGGCTTCCTGGTGTTTGTGGGTGGGGTTCGGGGTCTGGGAGCACTGCTGGGTATGGATACTTTTGATTGCAATAGGTTTGAAGCAAATCCATGGTGGCAAAGGGGTGTTAGGGCCTAGCTGCAGAGCACGTGCGAAGTGATTTTGGAAATTTGCCTGAAAATTTCTAAGTGCCCATTTTTGAAGTTTTGCTTTTTGGCTGTTTGGGGGTCTTCTACTAGTTTCCGCCTGGGTTGAAGGCTCTGGGGCCATTGCTGGGAAGGTCTAATACCGGATAAAAGTGGTTTGGACAAAATCGGAGGCAACATTTTTTTGCGTTTTTGCTGACTTGCTTGTCTTTGAGGTGCTGTTTGGGGGGGTTCCGGGTGTTTGTGGGTGGGTTTTGGGGTCTGGGAGCACTGCTGGCACAGTCTAATTTTGATTGCATTAGTTTTTCAGGAAATTCTTTCTTGGTGGTCATTCACCTTTTTATTGTTGGTAATTGTCAAAGAAGCATAAACATTTAGAAGACTTGAAAAGACATTATGGACAATCCCAGAGGACTGCACTCAGTGCATAGAGTAATTGCTGACTAGAATGGGAGTTTCGTTTTACACCTTTTGCCACATGTGCAATCTTAGTTAGCTACACAGACAGACTAATAAGAATAATCTAGTAATACCACAGGGAGTCATATTCGAGGCAGGATAAGAATTTAGATACAGTCTACAAGAAGATCCAAGACGATTTAGAAAAAAATCGAATGAGGAACGCTAGGAAAAAATAGGTACTCTATAATAAAATTAAAACTTACCGGGGCCAGCAAAGGAGCCCTCGCCTGACCGATCCTGGCCTTGTTCAGCAGCAGCAGCAGTCTCCTCCAATGTCCTCTTGCCCCTGGGGGGAGCTGATGTACAACATGAAAGAAAGAAAACATGGATGATATTTGTCAACCAAATCAAACATTTCAAAAGAACAATAACAAAATATTTTGGCGAAATAGCAAATAGACAACTATTCCACGGGATATATTGACCTATCTCATGTGGTCTACTAGGATATTAGTATTGCTTGATTTGTGGACCGTCGACTTGGAAAGTTATGTAACTCACTAAACAAACTACTAAAAAGGTTCGCCTAGGACTGGCAGGCAGCAGTCCGCAGCACGCGAAGTGACAGACAAAGTCCATCGTGATTGCAGATCAGCGACAACACTAAAATGTTTCCTACTACATTAACCAGTCATTAAAATACTCAAACTATCAATCCACCACCACAATTTCTTCATATTGCCAGGTGTACAAAGGAAGGACTGGACTTCAGTCTGTAGGGGCAGATTTACAAGCCCCTTGCGGCTCTTTTGCTCCATTGTTGCGTGACTTTTGTGACGCAGCGGCAGAACAAAAGAGGCGCCATAATGCGGCGTATATTAACAACGTGAAGCAAATGGGAGATGCATCACGTTGTAAAGCCCTGCGCCATCAGGGGGCGTTCCGGCGCAAGGGAGGGCGTTCCTGCGCAGGAACGCATCCTAAAGTGGCTGAGGGAAATCTACAAGATTTCAATCAGTCACTTTTAGGACAATGATGGGTGACTCAAACCCTGCGCCTGCTTGAAGCAGATGTACGGCTTGACACAGCATTGGGGAGATAGGGCACCCCAGAGCATTGCTGGAGCTGCGCCATCGTTGCGACGCAAGTCCAGCAATGCGCCGCCTTTACGGCACAGATGCGTAACGCTTCGGTGACGTTTTGGGCCCATGGTGCGCCGCATTGTAAATACGGCGCACCATGGGTGGTGGTGGCGTGGCGCACAATTACTGGCTCATCCCTGCTACTTTGCAGGGATGCGCCGGTAATTAAAAATCTGACCCTTAGTGTCTAGCATTACGCAGTTCTTTAAACTACACTCATACATAATTTCTGAGGCCAAGAAATGAACACAAAATCGAAAACAAATAAGCATAGTAGCAACGCTACTGAGAAGGAGAGCAGTGCACCTGAAATGCACAGAAGATTTTGAAATATAATTTACCTACAATGTAATCAGCAGCATTATTGCTCTCGGTAAAAAACAAAAATGTGCAATATAATAACACGCAGAGAAGGAGAAAACAGAGTAGTGAAGAAATAGCTACTACTACTCACCAAGCCCGGGGATCTCGAGGCCAAGCAGGTCGATCAAGTCGCGTTCCCGGTCCAGGAGATCCGTCCAACAGTGGGTGGCCTGGTTGTAGGTGAGCCGGACCCGAGAGTGTTGGTACATGGCCTGGCACACCTTCTCCCACCGCTTCCGGCGCTCCCGGATCCCGTACCCGCTAGCGATCTTGCCACCTGCCATGATGGTCCTGGGGAGGCGACGCTGAACATAAAAAACTAGTGCGGCCACCTCCTCCGCGCTAAAGATCTCCCGGGCTGTGACCTGCTCCCCCCTCAAATGTCCGCATGGGAGCCGGGCACGGGGTGCGGGACCCTTTCCCTTCTCAGGATGCTTCCCGGCTCCCTTTACCATGGTCTGGGCAGAAAGGAAGGTAAATAATAAATAAGAAATAGAATAGGGAAGAAGAAAAGAAAAGAGTTTAATAAAGTAGTTTAAAATTAACCAAAAGTAGCAGAAAACACAAAAATATAGAGCTAGAAAAATAGAGGGATAGATAATAAGTAAAATAGATAAAAAAAAACTTCAAACAAGCAAAGGATGGCAGAGATTCAGAGAGGATACAGAAAGCATGCCCAAAACCATAGCAATAAATGAGAAACAAGATGGCCGCGCCCGTTCACGACCGCGTGGGTAAGTTCGCGTGAGATTCCCCTCGCGATTACACGCGAACTTGTACTAGCGAGCCGCACACTTTGCGAGATTACACATAGCGCCCGGAAACGGAAATACGTCATGCAAACAAGATGGCCGCGCCCGTGAACGACCGTGAGGGTAACTTTGCGACGTTGCGCTACAAGCGGCTCGATAAAACGCACAAAACCTTGCGAACTAACACGCCGCAAAGAAACAAATTGCATATTCGCACGAATTCGCGGCTTCCGAATTCGATCTCGCGCAAATTCGCGCCCCGCGAATCCAGCGAAATTGCAGAAAAACGAGTTTTGCAAAACTGAAAGCACTCAGCAGGTGCAAATGTTCAAACTCATCATTAGTAACCATTCCCTGTAGTGCTTCCTGAGGGGCCCCTCCAGAGTTCAGTTGCCTACTTGCAACTATTCTATGACCCTGCTCTGACCCTCACAGGAGGCTCATAGAATAGCTACAAGTAGGCCACAAAGGTCCTGTGAAAAAATTGCAATGCAACAGAAAGCAAATTACAGATAAGGAAGCAGGTGCCAGACTGGAAGTTTAAATTTAGTGACACATTAATCAACCCCAAATTAATTCATGTCAGTTGAAGCAGGGCAGGTGTGCTTGCTTCCCCCCCCCCATAATCTACAGTGATGAACCAGAGGGTGGCAGTGATGTACCAGAGGATGGCATGGGTGAACCAGAGGGTGGCAGTGGTGAAACAGAGGGTGCTGTGAACCTGTGATGATGAACCAGACGTAGAAACAACATAGTCGCGACCGTTGCGAGCCGACAAGTAAGTTCGCAATTGCGAACTGGTACAAAACCCTTGCGAACTGGCAGAAACCCTTGCAAACACAAAAAAACAAAAAATCCGCAAATTCACGAGAGTTCGTGGATTTTGCGGATTGCGAATTCGCAAATACGCAAATTTGCGAACCGCGAATTCGCAAAATTCGCCCATGCTTAGTGCAGAGGGTCCCCCTACTTCCATGTATCAGACAATGTTAGGGCAGTTCACTGATAGTATTCAGGAGGGGAATTTCTGGGGAAGGCTCGAAACTATGATGTCCACCTTACTGGATTCAATTTTTCAAAAAATACATTCAGTAGTAGACAGGTTACTATAACTAGAGGGGCTGGTTAGCTGCAATCCACCGGTTACTATGATAGCTGGTACTAATACTAGCAAAGATCATACAGCCACCGGGGGTAGAGGAGTAGGGGTGGGCTCATCTGTGAGGCCTGTGGTAAATAGTGAGGTGCTGGACAAGAATAGCTCCTATAGCATAAGGCCCAGTATTGTAGATATTCCAGCAATCACCTGCCAGTCCTCTATAAGAGCGGGTCCCTTGTGTCTCACAGGGCAAGGAGGCCAGAAGGTAGGGACCTACAGTTAACGAGTCTTCCAACTATTGACCTTCCACCTGAATCCACCCCATATGTAGTACTTTTGGGTAGCGTCCCTTCCCTCCCCAATTGGGTGAATAAAGACTACGGGCAGCTGCTAAATAAATTAACTCACTGGTTTACACACAATACTACCCTGGGTGCTCGTGTATCTAAAAACATCCTTATGGCAAGCAGGGTTAGCTGTATTGGTAGCTCAACCAAATTGGGCTCTGGTGATTGCGTAATTGTAAATTTTGATAACCCCTACACTGTGGGCCGTATTTTATCTAGGGATATCAGCCTCACCTCCTTACTGGGATCTGCTATTAGGACTTTACCTCTGGGCTACTTCTACAAGCCAGTCCCTCACAGGGTTGTGCCTGAAAATGGCCCCAGGGTACCTCAACGAGGCGGGTGGTCAAATAGACTAGTACCTGGGCAACACCCTATTTCTATGGTCTATTCACCTTCTGAATCAGATAGGCAGTTTGGCACTGTCCCCTCATTGGCGTTAAACAACAGATTTGCTGCTCTAACTGGTTTGGAGGATTGTGATTGACTGAGGGTCAGCATTCCCCCTGAGCCAGAGCCAGTTGTATGTATCCAGTCCTCAGGGGAGGTAGCTGTGAGGCACTCAGATGTGAGGCCTAACAATTTCTTCTCTTGGAATATTGCAGGGCTGGCCAACAAGCTTCAAGATCCACTGTGGGTGCGTTATGTGAAGCAATTCACGGTAATTAGCCTCTAAGAAACGTGGTCAGTGGATTGTGATCTATTTCTGGAAGGTTACAAGGCTTTTTTTGTCCCGGCCACTCCATCTGTGAGTGGAAAACCAAAGGGTGGTCTAGTTGTATATATTTCTGTGGCTGTTGATTGTAAGTTTCAGGTGATGCCAACTAAACACCCTGGAATCCTGGCATTGTTAGCGAAAAAGGGGGATACCAGATGGGGAATTGTTAATTTTTACAATTCCGTGACTTGCCCGCACGAGGCTTCTAACATTACTTCCTTGGGAGTGATTAGAAGACCATGTTTGGGCCCTAGTTTACATAACCTTTTGGTTTCTGGGGATTTTAATATACACCCCTGTGGTAATCCAACAACATTTTGCATTTCTGAGTTGGGCTGCCCCCGCATGAGGGGTTTTCACTTTGACTATCATGCTCAGGGGGAACTGTTGAACAACATGTTAAATGAGCTGGACATGGTGGCCCTGATGTCTTTAACTGACTTGTACACTAAGTTTCCTGTGCCAACCTTTAAAGGGCATGGTAGGGGGTCATTTCTTGACTTCATTTTAATTTCCTCTTATTTGTAATTCTCTTTTCATGGTTTTAATATTGTGGAGAGTGAATTTAACGACCATAACCCATTAACAGTTTACATGACGGGTCCAATAACAGTACAGATTGGTGATGTTCCAACCAGGGGTGTACTGAGACTGACGGATGGAAAGTGTAGATTAAAGTGGTCCCAGGTGTCCCCAGATAGATTCTATAACAAAGTAAAAATATCTTGTGCCCATGAAATAGCATTGTGTATAACTGAGGGGGTCCCTCCCCAATGAGATTCTTGGTGCATATGAGTCAATAGCGCGAAAAGTGGGTGAAATTGTATGTGTTCCAGCCAGAAGAAATGCCTCACATGGTCCCAGATGGTTTCATTCCCATTGCTTGAAAGCAGCAAAGAGGTTGAGGGAAGCTCTGTCAGCTAAACCAAGAACCCAATCTGAGGTTTGTGCCTATCGAAAGGAATATAAGTCAGCCCTGGCCAAACGGAAGGGTGCCCTGAAGGAAGAAGCCTGGAGGGCTTGGCTCAAGCACTCTCAGGAACAGCTCGAGGTTCTGGAGTGTTGTGAACCGGCCCCTTTTGACCAGGAAGGGAAGGGGGGCCTTAGATTCACACATTACAGAGGATGAGTGGGTACATCATTTTAAATCTATGTTTGATTACCCTCTTGAGTCTATTCGCAGAGAAAGCCGGGACATGAAGGACCCTGTAATAACTTTTGAAAGGGGTGAGATCCTGGATGGTATTATAGGACTATCTATTAACAAAGCACCAGGTCCAGATGGGATCTCCCCCAGACTTATTTAAGTCTGACCCCCCGTTTTGGGCCCCAATACTGGAGTCAGTATTTAATGCAGCAGCAAAGAATGGCTGTCCCCAGTCTTGGGCCTCTTTTACCATAGTCCCTGTCTTCAAGAAGGGCATTAAAAGTAGCATCCACTGCTACAGACCAATCTTGCTTATTGATTCAGTGGTTAAAGTGTTAGGACGCATCCTCTTACAGAGATTATCAACATGGGCAGAGGAGAATAAGATCATGTTGGATGTCCAGTATGGATTCCGTCCGGGACGCTCCACCGTTGCTCAGTGTCTTAATTTATTCATGATTCTGAGAAAATATACTGTTGCTCGCCCCGAAACCATCCATCTTACCTTCATGGACTTGTCATCTGCGCTTGACTGTGTAAACAGGGACAAGCTATGGCAGTCCATGAGGGCAATGGGGGTGGAGAACAGTATTGTCAATTTTCTTGAGGACCTGCATATATCAACTAAAGCTAATGTTAGGTTTTGCAGGTCACTAGGGACATTGAGATTAAGATAGGAGTCCGGCAAGGCTGCATTTTGGTGCCTTTTTTATTTAATTTTTATATAAATGAACTGGATAGTGCACTAAGGGCAACTGGAGTTGATTACCCCTGTGTAGGACGGTGTGGCATCCCCGTCCTGCTATATGCAGACAAAGCCTTTCCTTATATCTAGGACTGAATTGGGTTTACAATCCCTTTTAAACACATTTTCCAGATTCATGACTGACCGGGCTTTGGCAATTAATAATTCCAAGTCCTACGTCATGAAAGTGGGGTAACAATCGAAAAAGAGTTTTCATTTTAGTGTTGGCCCCGCCAAGATCCCCCATACAAATGTATTTTCTTACTTAGGGGTTCTTTTTGAGGACCAACTTAAGTGGGGCCCCCTAATACTGAGGAAAAAAGGGGATCTGGCTCGTGTAAATACATCAATCTTCAATTTTGCCTCTTAAATAGGGAAGAAACCAACAGGAGCTATATTTCAAGTTTATCAAGCTAAAAGCTTAACCATAGCTACCTATGGCAGTGAAATTAGGGGATACACTGCAGCACAATCCCTACAGGTAGTGGAGAATGATTTTTTGAAACGTTTATTATGTGTTTCGCGTGGAACCTCTAATTTAGCGGTCCACGAGGAACTAGGCATCCCTTACCTAAGTGATGCTCTTGCTTTGCGCCCCCTGATTTTCTGGCTAAAGTGTTGGCTGAACAAAGATTTAACTCTCAACCATTTGATTCTAAGAGAGTGCATGTCCCTTGAAAACTCGACCCATATCCCCTAGCTTAGGAATTTTAAAAGAAGTTTTGAAGGGATAGGGCGGGGTGATCTATTTTCCAAACCTGACGTCATTGTCAAGAAGGATGTGGAATTAACTAAGATAGCCTTTCTGACTTTAAGGAAAATGGACAGGGAAGCCGAGGAGGTGCTGAAACCTAGTGTTCGGGTGTATTTAATGCTTAAGACAACCCCGATGACGGAACCTTATCTTATGGGGTCTCTGTCGACACATGAGAAGTTTTTGTTAACCAGGTTTCGGATGAACCTCTTCCACCTTTTGCTCGCCAGACCAAAGGGTTTTAACAGAGGTCAAGTGCTAGTTCCCTGCGGCTGCAACGGACAGTCTCTGCAGGCTTTGCTGCACTTTCTGTTTTTATGCAAATGGTATAAAATCCCCCGTAAGCACTTTCTGGTTCCCATTTTAAAAAGAATGAATTTTAGACCAGTTCGTCCAGCTCTTGTGTATCTTCAACTCCTGAAAGAGGACTGTATATTTTTTATTGTAGGGTTTTTAAAAGCTTCTGTGAAATCTAGGACCTGTATGGATGTGTAAAGTTTGTTTATCCTGGCATGCTTATTTATTTAGCTGAATTATCTTGCGGTACAGGACATCATTTTAAATCATATATTATCATTCAATTGTTCTTATGTATTTGTACCTGTGTAACTTTTATGGTTTTTCGAACAAAAACCGAATAAAGTTTTTCTGATTGATTGATTGATTGATTGCTTGATTGAATGCAGGTCTACTGGCCCATTGATCTGCAAGTTACACTGATCATAGTGAACCTCGAATCCTAGCACCAAGATCTAGAGAGCTGAGCATTTGCATGGATTGGTATAGGGTACAGAATATAGCTGAATGAGCCAGCGTGATACAGGCCTGCGGATTCCATTTTGGAAGTCTGGCTTTGGCATGAGTACAAGATGGAGGTAATGGTGTTATACCTAGATGGAAGACGTGCATTGCTGACATTCCTGGTGTGGGAGGGGAAAACAGATGTGAATGGAGACAGGGCTTTCCCTTAGAAGTTGTTTAGGTCCTTCCTGATACAGGGGGCTGTTGATTAGCCTTCCTTTAACTGACATTTGGTGGATGGCAGGAGTGATGGGTGAGGACTGCAGTATCTCCTGTCAGGGCTGAAGGGGAGGATACCTTTTCTGTCTTCTTGATCTATGTCAAAAGTGGTCGTAAATAGACAGGATTCAGCCTGCTCGCACCACGTTTATACCTCTGTGGTGGGTCTCCACCTAGAGACTGCTCTGCTGTGAAGAGCATCACTCGAGATAAACACAGTGATGAGAAGATAGCCGGGCCAGGAAATGAGAAAGAGAAACTGCCCCAATTCGGTTTGATGAAGGGAGTTTTGGAATCTGTATGCAAAAACCATACAAAAGTGGGAGTTGCTAACCCACCTATTGTTCTAATTCCAACTTATCTGCAATTGATATGGAGTATGTTGTGGATGTACAGCAACCACGGGGTTACTGTACATCAGACAAGCAACCCCCCAGAAGAGGGGGACCTCTCCTGCAGTCTGTTCTGAAGGAGGTATAGCTGAACTTGTCCTGGCGAATCAAGGAGTCCTCCCTGTGTGAGAGAGAAGGACACAGCAACCCTGCAGGAGATGCTGGCTGTGGAAGGAACTGCAGTAATTGACCATAGCATAGGAGTCATTCCACCAGAAACCCACCGTCTAGACAACCAACAAGATCTGGAGTCCCATTCTGTCTGTGCTTCTTTGTTGATGGAGCTGTAGCACTGATGAAGGGTGGTGGTGGTCTCCTTGCATTATACCATTCATTGCTGCCTAGGCACCAAGAACATGAGACTGACTGGTAGGCCCGCTTGAAGCTGGAATAAGTGCATGGTTGTCTCATCTGCTCTGGTTGTGTCCGAGAACGTGGACAGTGTGCCCGTGGCAATGCCAATCTCAAGCGGTTCAAGAAATTAGGACTCCCAAACATGAGGTACTCCATGGTGCCGTTGATAATACCTGGTATCAAAAGCACCGAAGACCTCAGCGCCCAATCGAGTGACTGCAGTTGTATTCCAGGCCAGTGGCTTAAAGTATGTCACTGCAAATGGTTGTATGTTTCCCACAGAGCTTTAGTGGGACCAGCCCCAGGCTAGTACAGGCAAATGGCCCCAGCTACCACTTCTGTGACTCAGTAGCTCCTGCCATGGCCTTCAGAGCAGGATCTGACAGCGAGGAACACTTTTTTTGTTGAGATCTGTGAATTATGTAGCAAATTGTGAATTACATGAAAGTCCAGTAAATCTGAGAACAATCCTCCAGCCACAGAATAGCAAACGTCCGGCTTCAATGGGTATGAGCCTCAGTTTTGTCGAGTGCATGGTGCATATTCTATGTGCAGGGTAGGTGGGGCCTACGTAGTTGGTGAACAGCCAGGTCTTTACTTTCTTGAACAATTCTAGGGACAGTTGGGAGCCTCTTGTCTTGCTACAAGAGCGTTCCATTGTTTTACTCCACCCCCTCAGCCTGGCAGCACCGACACCCATCGACCACGCAAGCAACCTGGGGTTTATCCTCGACTCAACACTCCATGACCAAGCAAGTCAACACCGTCTCGTCCTCCTGCTTCAACACCCTCCGCATGCTCCGCAAGACCTACAGGTGGACCCCCACCAAAACAAGAAGAACCGTCACCCAGGCCCTCGTCAGCTGCAGGCTGGACTACAGAAACGCCCTCTACGCAGGAGCCTCGGCCAAACTCCTGAAATGACTACAATGCATACAGAATGCCTCTGCTCGCCTGAACCTCGACATCCCGTGCCACAGCCACATCACACCACACCTGAGAGACCTGCACTGGCTTCCCGTCAACAAGAGGATCACCTTCAAGTTCCTTACCCACACATACAAGGCACACCACAACACCGGACCGCATACCTCAACAGATAACTCACCTTCTACACCCCGAACCGACAGCTCCGCTCCGCCAACCTCACCCTCGCCACCGTCCCCCGCATCCGAAGAGCAACCACCAGTGGCAGAACGTTCTCCTACCTTGCCGCCAAGACCTGGAACACCCTCCCCATCCTCCTGCGGCAGACCCAGGACCTACTAACCTTCAGGAAGCTTCTCAAGACCTGGCTATTCGAGCAGTAGCAGCGCCCCTCCCCCTCAGAGCCTTGAGACCCTCACGGATGAGTAGTGCGCTTTACAAATGTACTGATTGATTGATTGATTACCGCCAGAACAGAGAAGGAGATTGCATTGATGACTTTCTTCTGTAGGGTGGGATGATCAGACGAGGTTGCAGGCTAGGTCATGGGGTTCTGTTCTGTAGAAATGTTTCCAGTATTACTTGGATGAAGGGATAGGACCCGGTCGTGAAGGACCTTACGGGCAATGGAGAAGGCTTTGGAAGTGGAGCAAGGCAGGCTGTGAGGAAAGGAAGCTTACTTAGCATTTGCATTGAAGGTAGTCTGAGAGGGGATGAGCACGAGCACTGAGTGGGTAAGATAGGCTAAAGCACAGATCACCTGGGCTCTAGAACTGAGGGTGCAGATCGCCAGGGAGTATGAGTAATACTAAAGGTCTCATTTAGAGTTGCCTCTACTTCCTAATTCAGCTGGCAAGGGGAGTTATAACTGAGAATTATGGGTCAGCCATGAATCCATTTTTTTCCACACATTTCATCTGCTAAAAGGATCCATAATGTACGGCTAGAAATAGGGCTGGTATTAAGAAATAAAATACGGATATCGGTATGTAAATTGTAACTTCTTATGTTATTCCCTATTTCTGGAGAATAACGTAGACTAGACTGTTATTCATACATCCGGAAAGTACCTATATCCACAGGATCTCCACTTTTAGATTCTGAAGTTGCTACTATGATTCTTTTTTATCGGCAGGTGCTGAAGGTGATCAATAGGTACTGGTACCTTGGATGCGCTTTACGAAATAGCGAAGGTGGGCTGATACCAAGGAGACTCGTGATCAAAAGGTCAATTATGTATAATGTCATGTTTTCTAGTGTTTTGGCCTTAACTTCAAAAAGCAGAAATGTCTTCTCAAGCCAGGCTCGTCCTAGAGATGCGCCTCAGCAAGGTGCAAAACTGCCTGCTCCTCAACAGACCTATCGATGCAAGAGGGTACAGGAGAAAGCGTTTATGGCGATGTTGCATCTTTTTAAACAAAAAAGAAAAAAATCCATTAATTTGGACATCTGTAAGGTGCAATATATTGCAGAAACATTAATGGCGCCTGGCAAGCATGTGAGAGAGAGGAAACCTCGATACCAAAGAGGACGTTTGGGTAGTTGGAGAAAGGTGGCTAGTGAAATTCTATATCAATCAACCAGGTTTTAAAGTATCTTCAAAAGCAAAAGGTTTGGAGATATCTCTTAGGCGTCGAGGAAGCATGCTCCACAGCAGGATATCTCCAATTGCAAACCTTCTGCAGCTACAGGTGGAGAATTTTGATGGAGGCGAGTTAAGTAAGCTCGCGCATAGAGACAGAAGGGGGAACAGCGTTAACAACGCAACTTTTACAACAAAGTACCTTTACGAAGCAACCATTACAACGCAAGTCATTACAATGACTTGCGCTGGGGGGCGCTCTAGGATAGGGAATAGTTTTCATTTACTATCCAACACCTTCCCTACTATCCACGGGGACTGGAGTTGGAATAGTAAATTAAACTATTCACTATCCAGCGCCCCCCCCCCCAACGCAAGTCGTTGTAACGACTTGCGTTGTAAAAGTTGCGTTGTAAAGGCATGCGTTGTAAAAGCATGCGTTGTAACGACGTACATCCGACAGAAGTTACATCTTATTGATGGCCTTGTTTTGAAGAACTTCATACCATTACCCTAGAGTGAGGTGTGATAATTGCCTCCTATACTGAGTGTGCAACTTCAAAGGAGGCATGACTGCAGAATCAGCATTTAACACATGCATGCTTTGCCTTTTTTCGTGTCTTTTTCCCCCCACTGAATTTCAGCAGGTTTGACCCGCAGTAGTCTATCAGGGGGAAACTGCAAATATGTGATAATTACCCCACAACTTGTACTGCTGTTTCCTGAGCAAACCTCTGCCTGCATGTGGTCATACTTTAGCTCTGAACTTATAATCAGGACCTAAGTAATTCCATGCACCTGCTGGGCTTCTTGACCATACGGTACACACGAGGACGAAATAACAGTTACACCCCTAGAGCACTTGCCACAAAGCCAGCATTTGTTACATCCCAAGCTGTTGTTATCAAGCCCTGAGTGTAAGATAAGAAATGGAGGAGGGCTCTTTGAGGTTCTGTAAGCAGGCAACATATGGAGCTTTATTGATCTTCATTTAAACGATGCCAAAGAGTTTGTCGGTTGCAAGACACATATTTCCTTTCAATCAGAAACCAGACGTAGAGTGCTGAAGAAAAATAGCTAAGAATGTATGACGTATCCTTATGAACCTGAATCAATACAAATGTGTAACATTTTTGGTGGAGAACGAGAGAGGGAATGGAACAATGGTAGGTTCACTTTAGTGAATGGCAAATTTTATAGAGAGGCGCATGGAAATCTAGCTGTTAAATAAAAAAATGTGATACAATTGTATGATATATTAAAATGAACATTATAATTTTATTGAGTGCCTGATTGAGTGCCTTACATATTAATATAGGTAGTAAGAACATATCCACTAAAGGGTGTGGCCCATTACTGTGCAGCTGTACCTATTCTTGCAAGCAATGATACATTTTTAGGATTGACTTTAGCTCCATTGGATGTCTGTGATTGAGTGACCTCAAGGTTGGGACAAGTGTTAAAGAAACGCCAGGGCGTCTGCTTCACAACTGGTACACCATCACTTGAATACATATATCCTATTCCTTCACCACCACTTATACCTGTCTAAACCACCTACACCACAGTCTGCAACTCACAGCCTCACGCAACTGTCACCCCCCCTATACCACCCTGGCCATTGCCTTCCACATATACCGGCTGTACTGACGCACCACCTACACCTAGGGCCACTGAAATGATGTGGCACCAGAGCACAAATTTATGCTGCAAGGCTGACTTAATTGTGTAGCATGAAAGCCAAATTAGGCGGCATAATACAGCACATTTATTTTATACTATTACTTCATTATTGTGTGATTTTTACACATCGTAATACTGTCTGGGCAAATATTTAATCTCCTAGTAACAACACAATACAGAACAAGCATTTACAATGCAACGGTTTCGCCTTTGTAAAAGTTAGAGCTATTGGCATTGTAAATGACAAATTTTTTATTTATGTGTTGGTTTTGAAAACAGATAAATAAATGGCATTGTCATTTACAATGCCAATAGCGTAATCTCTTGCAAATGCGAGACCTATTGCATTTGCACCCACACGCACACACACAGAGAACCACCCACACGCACACACACAGAGAGCCACCCACACACACACACACACAGAGCCACCCACACACAGAGCCACCTACAAAAAAGGGGAAACCTAAAAACAGTTAAGGGGGGCTTCT
This sequence comes from Lissotriton vulgaris, assembly GCF_964263255.1. NCBI lineage: Eukaryota > Metazoa > Chordata > Amphibia > Caudata > Salamandridae > Lissotriton > Lissotriton vulgaris. Next base: position 540,383,728 of record NC_141698.1, on the reverse strand, counting down.
AAGCGCTGAGAAAAGCATCAAAAGGGAACGCAAAGGCCTGGCTCTACCTGCGGAGTGATGACGCCCTGTTGTTCTGCCTTCTGATTGGTGGGTTTTCTCTCAGCCTTAAAGTTCTGGGATGGGCTGAGCTCAGACTTGTTCAGTTCACATCAGAGGTCCCCCCCCCCCCCGCTCTGCATCAAATCCTCAGTTTCTGGGAAATCAGATCCTCTCCTGTCATCGAGGCGCTATCCATCCGCTGGAGGAGCTAGAGCACCGCAGGGGAAGCCAAAGCATTCATCCTCCCAGAGCAGCAGGGGGTTTCCAGATCCTTAAGTCCATCACCTCAGAGGCTTCTAAGCAATAACAGAGCTGCCGCAAGAGAAGGCGGAAAATCAGTTTTGTTTGCTGTTTTATTGGGCGCAAAATAGACCCCAGGAAGCGCTTTCCACGAGCACCGGTCACATTACACAAACCACGAGGACACATGCATATATCGGACATGGGGAGGTGAAGTGATCTGCGCAGAATCACAGGGTGCGGAGCGGACGCTGGAACTCGAACCAGGCCCCCAGTTCCAAGGTCGGCAGCTCTGGCCATAACAACACATCCTCTCCTCAACCAATAATACAGCGAGGGCTTCTAAGTGCTTTTAAAATCAGACTACAGGCAGCGCCCATCAAAGCAACAGAAACAGAGGGAGCGAAACAAACAAATAAAGAGGGGGTGACACCCCTGGACAGACGCTTCACTGGTCTGCACCAGAACGGGCACCGAGGGCTTCGAAGCACTGTGGACTGTGGATCAGGACAGGAAACGACACTGCGGGCTCCTCTTTGCTTTCACTTTCACTTCGTCTACAGGTGTGATAAAAGAGAGGCGGCACATCAGTCATATAGCGCCAACCCGACCCGAGGGCGCTTGACGCTGGCACCAGTCACATTCATACCGGGACATTGAGTGATCTGCCCAGGGTCACAGAGTGCGGAGCCGACGCCGACCTCGGTCCAAAGTCAGCAGCTCTGGTCGCAACGACACATCCTCCCCATCCAATGATGACATCGGGGGCTTCGAGGCACTTTAGAGTCTGAGCCCAGGCAGCGCCCATCACAGCAACAGAAACAAAGGGAGCGAAACAAATGCAGAGAGAGAGAGGAGGGGGGGGGTCAAGTTTGTGTGTGTGTGTGGGGGGGGTATAGCGCTGTGCAGACTTCACTGTGGTCTGCAAGAAGGATAGGCAAGGGGGCTTCCAAGCACTATAAAAAGGAACTCAAATGAAGGGAAGAAAACTAAACTTCGGACTTTACTTTAACTGTCACTTGCCTCATCTTTAGCTCCTCGCAGCGAGGCTCTACCTGGTGAGTGATGACGCGCGTCTCTTCTGCCTTCTGATTGGTGAGTTCCCCTCTCTCTCCGAGCCCTGGGGGGGTGGGGGGGGCTGGGCTCAGATCTTCTGAAGTTCTCACCGGAGCTCGGACTCACTTATGGCTGTGGTTATTGCCCCTTCGGTGATGCCACTGCTGCCCCCTCATCATGGCCTGGGGTGCCCCCCTCCTCCTGCTTCCCCGCCGCGGCACAGCTCAGCTGCAGCACTGGACTGCCTTAGCCTTGTCCTCAGAGTTCGACCCCCAGACACTGGCTGCTGACACACTCATCCCCAGGCCCCGCCGCAGTTAAACTTTAGTTAGCGCCGCCGTCGCCCCGTGCTATCCCCATGCCTTTTCTTGGGCGGCGGCCAGCGAGTCAACACTGTGTTTGTAATGTCCTCCTGGCACTGTTGTCGCCGCACCACCGCCGGTGACAACATTTCACTGAGCGGGAGGGGGGACGGCACACGGACAGCGGGAGGGGGGACGGCACACGGACAGCGGGAGGGGGGACGGCACATGGACAGCGGGAAGGGGGACGGGCACACAGACAGCGGGAGGGGGGACGGGCAGACGGACAGCGGGAGGGGGGACGGGCAGACGGACAGCGGGAGGGGGGACGGGCACACGGACAGCGGGAGGGGAACGGGGACACGAACAGAGGGAGGAGGGGGCAGGAACGGGAAGACGGACAGCGGGAGGGGGGTACGGGAACGAACGGGCACACGGAAAGCACTCACCTGGACCTGGACTTCCTCCGGCGGCGGTCGGCCGCGGAATGACGAAAACAAACCTGGACGCCCCAAAAAAATAAACCCCGCCCACGGCCGCGATGACGATGCGAAAAGGGTGGAGAGGGAAGAAATCGCGGGAACGCCCATGAATCTGGTCCGGCCATGACGGACAGATCTCTGTTCCAATGGCTAGCCTCCATTTATGGAGCTAGCCAATGGAACAGAGGGCGTATTCCAAAGCCACATATTATTCTCATTAGGTTTTCACCTGAGTGAAAAGCCTGCGCAGTGCGCAGGCTTTCACTTAGGCGAAACCTAAAAAAACGGAACTGAAAGATGGCCAGTTAACCTTTTCAAAGGGTCTTTCACTGTGTTCAAACCCACATCGCCACGTTTTTGTAACTTTTGATCAATTTGAGCTTGAAACAAAATAGTTTTTGTTAAAATCTGCAGATTATGCAGCAGATGATCAATAATGTATCAAATGCATCAAATCCATAATCATGAGAATAAAAGTTGCAGCCACAGAATTGCATAATTACAGCAACATGCAATATCTATATGCTAAAACCTACTTTGTACTGAAAATCTTACGAAGCGTAAGAATGACCTGAAGTACTCTTATGCATCAATATGCTAAATGTTTATGTACCAGGGTAGTTGAAGCAATACAATATATTTTTTACTCCATTATGTTTGTGATGGTTTCCATTTATTCATTTATCTTCATATTTCATTCATATGATAGGATAATTACGAGGTATTTTCAAAAATTAGTCATCAATAAACAACATGTTGAAAGATCACATGGTTTAAAGTCCCCAATGCATTTCGCACACCAGTGCGCTTCCTCAGGGGGTCTGTAAAATCAATAGAAATGAAACTGCAATGTAATCACACTGGGTGGTGGAGCACGGCAATACAGGTACATGAGCTAATAAGTTGGAGACTAATGTAACTTAAATTATAAATGAGTGTCCCATGTGTGACGAAAGGTGAGTAAATACGAGTGAAAATATAGTGGAGGATATATAACCGAAAAGTGAAAAGTATCAGCCTGAAAAAGTGAAGAAAAATGCAATAATAAACTAATCAGAAATATAACAAATCGTTCACGTATTAGGAAAGCCTGTGTAATATTAATTAAAGAATGTGCAAAAATATAAGAAAAAACGAAGAATCCCAAACATCTGAGAAATGAAATCTGAAATAGGAGCGCTGGATAGTCTCTTACCGCGTGTGCAAAGTGTTATGTGACTCAAAGGGGTAGAGACGGTACGAAACCGTGTGTAGGCGAAAACCCGACTCCAGCACGGGAACCCGGAAGACGCCACGCATGCGTGTTAGAATGATTATGAAAGTGAGGGAAAGTGAACATAGAAAACGGACGTGCCCCCGCCATGGTGACGAATGTAAACAAAAGGAAAACGGCGGAACGGTGCTACTAAATAAGAAAACATGAACAGAAATAGGGCATACAGAAACATTTAACAGGTGTGAAAAATAAGAAGTGAGAGAAAGGTAAAAAACGAATGGGATGTAGCTATCAACGCATGAAAAAGAGTGTGAACACGAGGCAAAAACAAGAAACAAGGAAGAAATTGAGATGTGGCAAGTGGATAATAAAAGTAAACATGATAATAACATAATAGGAACTAGGACACAGCTAAATAGAGAGAACATTGTCAACAGATTCAGTAGCACTCAAGTGAAAAACAAGACATCTTATAATCATAAATGACAGCTGAATTCCAAGCGGTCATTAAGTCCTTTCGGTTGGACCGTCCGAAGACGGTATATCCAGTAAAGTTCACGTTGCAATAACGGTCCTCTCTTCTTCAAAACCTACTGTGTGACATTACTTCACGCCACCGTGGACACCACACTTCCCACCCTGCGCCAACATCCCACACACTACACCACGGCTTACACCCAATATCACCACCCACAATATTCATCACTATCTGCAGTCTAAATGGCCAGATACTCCCTTTAACCAGTCTAAACCCTGCTCCTCTACCATACTCTAGACTTACTGACCACACCATTAAATACACCATTTACACACTACCGGCAATCTAAACACTATGCAACGACCAAAACTGTATTATTCAATCTATAGCACTTGCAGACCCTAGAGTGCCTACAAGCCATGCCTTTACCTTCATCCTATATATCTGCCCATGCCTTCGTACACCCTGAAGATCAACTCTGGGGTGTGGCTCTGGAGGTAAGACCTTGGGAATTGTGTCTACGTTGATAGGTGTATTCTGGAGTATTAGGTCCAATACTAGAGGTCAAAATATTCCTACTGTGAACAGTTGTGTAGGTCACCCCTTAAGTATTGAGCTCAGTGCTAGAAGCCACATCTGGAGGGCTGTGCTCCGGTCTAAAGGACTCATCTGAAGTGCTGCCTACAGTTCAGATTGCAATGGCTAGTGTTTGCCAACAGTAGTGTGTTAAGTTATAGATTCCTCATAAGATCTAGCATATATTGATCCATTCAGGAGGCTATGTGCGGAGAGTTGTCTTTAGTTCTGAATGCCACCTATGTTGTATTGTGTCCAGTTGTGGAGGCTTCTCTTGAAACATTTTGTTCATTGTAGAAGGCCACATCGTGAGTGTTGTATTCAGTCCAGAAGGCCATTCCAGTATAGAGTGTCTACTTCTATTAACCATCTATTGCATGTTGTCTCGGCCTGAAGCATACCTCATCAGTTTGAGTAATGTTCTGGGGGCCATCTTTGGCATATTATTCTCAGCTCTGGATGACTCCTCGGGCATACAGTGTACAGTTGTGTCTGGGACTTATAGAGTATTGGGTCCATCTTGAAAGGCCAGATCTGTGGTGTTATGTGCTGTTATGTTGCCATATCTATATGTTGTGACCATTTCTGAAGGCTACCCCTTGTTTACAGTGCCCATTTCTGGAGGCTACTTCCGGTGCATTGTGTGCAGTTATAGTGGGGACCTCTGGCATACTGTGTCCAGTTCTGAAAGTCAGAACTAACGTTTTGTGTGAAGATGTTTTTATGTGTAAATTTGTGTATGATTATGTGTGTTGTTCTATTGCTCACCGGAAGCTAGATATATTTGTGTAGGTGGATGATTGAGTGAGTAGGCGGAGAAGTATCAATAGATAAGTGATAGTGAATCAATGGTTAAGCAGATAAATGCAAGTATGAGTGAATGCACTAATAGGGGGATGTGTGAGTGTGTGGATGGGTGTGTGATTTGAGGAGTAGATGTATGCGCATAAAAGGGATTAGTTGGCAAATGAGTGGATAGATGCAAGAGTCAACCCACTGCTGTGTAAGGCAGGCCCTTCCCCCTAGCCATTTGCAGTGTCTTCCCCTCCACCCTGCTTTGGTTTGATGTCAGTATATTTGGAACTACATAGACAACTGCTCCTTGAGGCCTCCCCAAAAAGCACGAGGAAACAAGTGGCAAAGAGCCTCAGCAGTCTCTAGCAATAGCTTAGACCCACTTCCTGCCCGACAGTAGTAGCCCTAAGGGAAGGCCCACCTGAAAAGGCCCAAGCACATGTTGCTGGAGCTTGCACCCTTTCTTCGGGTTAGTGAGTGCGCCACCACAGGCAGCAGGGGCTTCATGCAGGCAGTAACAAAATGGAGACAGCCACTGGTGCCTCTGTCATGGTTGCCCAGCAGTACGTGCTGCCACTGTCCTTACTGCTCCCGCCATGCTCTTCAGGGCTCCAGGCTCATACCTACCTGTCTGGTTCATCCTGGGCTCCAGCAATAATCCACACTGGTGCCCGTCAATCCTCGACTGAACTGCTGGAAGCGGATGGAGCTGGCAAATGTGATCACTTCTTCAAGCTCTCTCAAGGCACTGCCTGCCGTCTGATAGAACTGCACAAGTTGAGGAGTGGGATGATTACCATAGCCAGAGGATGCTGGAGAGACACTTATGATTCAGCAATTGAAACTCATGTTCGCTCTTACTAGAGCATGAGGGGCACTCCATTACCACTTTAAACAAATTTTGGCAGAAGATTTGTTTTACTCCTTCAAAGTGGTGCCTTTATAAATGAGCCAATCAAGCATCACCGCTTCTCCCGCCAACCCTCTATTTCCGAAAACTCCTTAAGGTGGAACTCTGTAGACTGGTGCTTTGTGAACAGAACTGGTGATGGGGCAGCAATAGAGTAATACAGGTTATGGGTGTTGACTTCTGGTTGGACTTTACATACCCTTGTCCTGCTCTGAACCTTCTGTAATTCTGCTATCTACAATGCTATATATTTGCTAGTCTTTGACTTATGAATCGAAAGACTTCCTAGGGGTTGTCCCATCCATTCATGTGGAGCGCCAGGAGGGGCCCGCCTTCACAGGGCTGGCCTCCTCCAGCAATTCCAGGTAAAGGGGCAGTCAAAATGACACCTTCAAATAATGTGGTAGTCTATAAATCTAGTGTGCGTGATACCAGGATTCCAGATCGTGTAATTTTGTCATTGGAGAACTCCTTTGGAGGCAGTCCAGTTACTTACTTTGATTGTGAATTGGCATCTGGCTGGACGGCATTTTGAATTGAGAAAGCCTTCATCACATCCACACAAGCAGAGCAGGAGATGGCTTCTGCCAGAGATATTGAGGTGGCGAGTGGGGTTTACAAGGTCAAGGGTCAGGGAAGAAGGTTTTCAGAGATGAATGACTATGAATGCCTCTGCTGGGGAGTGAGTTCATTTTGAAGGTGGAGTGGGGTAGTGACTAAGCCTCAGTCCCTGCTTTTCTGTACTCAGAGTTTCCAAGAGCATGACTTTATACCATGTTTCCCAAGCCTGATGCGGAAGAGAACACTCAGACAACTAGGTGGGGAGAATGTAAATGGGAACAATAAGGTGTGTGGGCGTGTGCATATTTTCCCCTAGAGTTAGAGATAGCATGCCACTTCCGTGCGGTACCTGAGCCAATGAGGCTGGCGTCGGAGATGGCATTACAGCTTGATGTAGGCCTGGTGCACTTACAGTTGGAGGTGAATAGACCACAGGCTCTGTTTCCAGAATCCCAAGAGTTTTGAAGAAGTAGGGGACAAGTGTTCTTATAATTAAATATGCCATTGTGGGCAGGTGTCCTTGGGACTTGACATCATGCATACAGGACAAGAATAGCATTTACAATAAATAGAGTTTACAAGTCTGCAGACATGTAGAGGGTTCTCTTAGAGAGAGCGGTTGCATATCTACAGAACACGGGTCCAGACCTCTAAGGGTGAGAGATTACATTGGATCTCGGGCCTGTCTCCTAAGAAGTAGAGTACATACCTGCAGGATCTGAGGCTGGTTTCCATGGAGATAGAGTGCATCTCTGCAGGATTTTGGAGTGGTGTTTTTAGAGGTAAGGTTTGCATACCTACAAGATCTGGGTCTGGTGTCTATGAAGTTAGAAGTTTTATACAAGCTGATCTGCTAAAAGTTCACAATTGCATGTCTGCACAACCTGAGGCTGGTGTCCTATAGATTAGGATGTGCATGCCCGTAGGACCTTTGGCTGTTTTCTTAGAGCTGTAGATTGCATTTCTGCAGGGCTTGTGGCCGAAGTCTCTGATGAAGGAAATTGCATGTGTGTAGAGCCTTCCAGAAAATAAGGCTAGATTTTGAGATAACATGTCAAGTCAAGTCAAATAGTGCTTTATTCGAGTAATTACTCATAAAAGCAAGACATACACAAAATGTTAAAATACAATTAAATTTACAGTCAATCACAGAGACAGTGCACTATTAAATCCATAAAATACGCTCAATTAAAAAGTTTCCCACAGTACTTGTTTAGCAAGATTTCTCATCCTTTAGACCTGCTGACCTGTGACTGTGTTTGGTGCCGGTGGACTGTGGAAGCGCGGCACTGTCCGTTGGAAGCGCTCTGAAAGGCGCTACTCTTCGCCGGACCCGCTCCGCGGGTCCCGCTTCACAGCTGGACACTGCTATCACCTTTCCTGGGCTGTAGGCAAATCAGGGCTGCGAGCGTAGGCACTGCTGGACTCAAACTCCCAAGAGTCCCAGTAGCCTCAATCACCTACTCCACCTGGTGACGCTCTCCCTGGAGGCCACGCCCCCTGCTGCTGTGTGGAGAAAAGGCCCCGGATCTGCCCTAACCAGCGGATTTCTCATCCTTTAGACCTGCTGACCTGTGACTGTGTTTGGTGCCGGTGGACTGTGGAAGCGCCGCACTGTCCGTTGGAAGCGCTCTGAAAGGCGCTACTCTTCGCCGGACCCGCTCCGCGGGTCCCGCTTCACAGCTGGACACTGCTATCACCTTTCCTGGGCTGTAGGCAAATCAGGGCTGCGATCGTAGGCACTGCTGGACTCAAACTCCCAAGAGTCCCAGCAGCCTCAATCACCTACTCCACCTGGTGACGCTCTCCCTGGAGGCCACGCCCCCTGCTGCTGTGTGGAGAAAAGGCCCAGGATCTGCCCTAACCAGCGGATTTCTCATCCTTTAGACCTGCTGACCTGTGACTGTGTTTGGTGCCGGTGGACCTTGGAAGCGCGGCACTGTCCGTTGGAAGCGCTCTGAAAGGCGCTACTCTTCGCCAGACCCGCTCCGCGGGTCCCGCTTCACAGCTGGACACTGCTATCACCTTTCCTGGGCTGTAGGCAAATCAGGGCTGCGAGCGTAGGCACTTGCTGGACTCAAACTCCCAAGAGTCCCAGCAGCCTCAATCACCTACTCCACCTGGTGACGCTCTCCCTGGAGGCCACGCCCCCTGCTGCTGTGTGGAGAAAAGGCCCCGGATCTGCCCTAACCAGCGGATTTCTCATCCTTTAGACCTGCTGACCTGTGACTGTGTTTGGTGCCGGTGGACTGTGGAAGCGCGGCACTGTCCGTTGGAAGCGCTCTGAAAGGCGCTACTCTTCGCCGGACCCGCTCCGCGGGTTCCGCTTCACAGCTGGACACTGCTATCACCTTTCCTGGGCTGTAGGCAAATCAGGGCTGCGAGCGTAGGCACTGCTGGACTCAAACTCCCAAGAGTCCCAGCAGCCTCAATCACCTACTCCACCTGGTGACGCTCTCCCTGGAGGCCACGCCCCCTGCTGCTGTGTGGAGAAAAGGCCCCGGATCTGCCCTAACCAGCGGATTTCTCATCCTTTAGACCTGCTGACCTGTGACTGTGTTTGGTGCCGGTGGACTGTGGAAGCGCGGCACTGTCCGTTGGAAGCGCTCTGAAAGGCGCTACTCTTCGCCGGACCCGCTCCGCAGGTCCCGCTTCACAGCTGGACACTGCTATCACCTTTCCTGGGCTGTAGGCAAATCAGGGCTGCGAGCGTAGGCACTGCTGGACTCAAACTCCCAAGAGTCCCAGCAGCCTCAATCACCTACTCCACCTGGTGACGCTCTCCCTGGAGGCCACGCCCCTATCACCTTGTAACTTATATATAGAGTGTAGCAGACCGCTGCGTGGTAGCGCGTGGGTAGCGCCCGGGAGAAGCCCGGGACAAGGGCGGGCCCTCTGAGGCCCTCAGAGGCACGAGAAGGCCAGGCTAGGCCCACCCCCTTACGCCCGGTAAACCATATTCTTCTCTTGCCTTAAACTACCTGTGAGACTGCAGCTTCAGCCAGTGTGTTGCCGGTTTTGTATTCAAGCTCCCGACCCTAGAAATACTCCCTTGTAGCGTAATCACAAGAGTCCATTATCCATTTTGGCCACGTTACTTTACTGTACAACCACGACAGTGTCCCCTTGTCACGATGACAAAGAAACTAAGATCTGGTAAAATAATAGTAGGAAGATCCAGCACCAAAACAAAATCAAATCCCCTTAGAAACAAACATAGCCAATCTACCAACATGAAAAGTACGTGTCAGCTCTTCAATTTCTGGGAAAAGGGTAAAAACAAAGCCACAGGGGTGGACAATAAAGCAACGGACCCAAAGGACTCTGGAGTTATTCACTTAGATTCTGCCCCTAATAACCTGCGAGAGAGCCCCGAAATTAAAAAGGTAATGGCAGACTCGAGTCCAGGGCCAATTAGGGCGATTCAATCTCCCCCCAAGAGCGAGTTCTCACCCCCCCTTTTTTCAACTCTGAAAAACAATATTGACCTCGCACCAGAGGTAATCATAAAAACAAAAAAAGACATAGAGCAAGATAATTTAAACATCATGATAATTCCTCACGATGAAGCTACTCAGCCAGTTAACAGTTCACTAACCAAAACGTCATTTCACAACGGTTTGTCCCCAATGATTCTAGATGAAGTCCTATGTCAACGGTACTTAGAATCTGATCCTACAAAAGTTGAGCTACCCCAGAATACCCCGCTAATGTCAAACCATGCCGGCTTACATCTTTACAGTAGTACTCCATCCAAAACCTCACACTCTCATTTTTCCTCTAGCCCTAATTTAAATTTGACCGGAATAAATACCTTCCAATGTAAGGGGCCCGACAAACCGTTTTCTGACTCCCTCCACATTTTAGAACACTTATTGGCTTCTATCTTACATTTATTGGAAAAATTTGTGGGGGGATCTGATTGTGTGCTTGATACAGTGACTCAAATTTTAAAAGTCTTACTGAGGTCCCAAAAAGAGAAGGATGTGGACGGGAAGGGGCCCTCCTCCCCTCCCCCGGCCTCAGATAAGATAGGTATAAATGGGCAGTCCCCAGTAGCTATAATTACTACAAAAATAGCACAAGAGAAAATAAGTGTTCCCCAGTCACCATCCAGTTTAAATGGCTCAGCAAATAACGATTTTGAAATAAAACCTCTTAGGGAAACCCCGCTAAAAACTGGAAATGATCTGTTCCCAATTTTTAAGAAGCAGAAGGGGGACGGGGATATAGAGGAGGAAGCTATCCTGGGGGAAACTGATAATAGAGGGAAAATTGTGTCAATAAAAAAGAACGGAAAGCACAAGAGGAAACTGTTAAGACGGATAGACAAAAATAGGCGGAGGAAAATTTTATTCAGGAAACACTTAAACTCTCCCTTACCGAAAGTGACACCCCAAGTACAGATGGCAGTGGGAAAAAATAAAAACTCTGTCAATATGTCAGCCAAAGAAAACATTGCCTTTACATCCAAGGCAACGTCGCCCTTCTTATCTACCCATACATCCCCCTTGCCAGCAATTGCTAACATATTCACCTTTGGTCAACAAAGTAATAATTTTAGGGATACAAAAGTGGCACACAAATCGACCACCCCAGGTCAGGTGCAAAAGCCACTTACCCAAACAACAATGGCACTTAATCCCTTCGCACCAGCCTTCCAGGGAGTAACCGCCCAGGGTGCTCCCCCCCAAGGTGTCATGAACCAGGAAGCAGATAAACCAATTGCATTAGGACATGAGCAAAATCTCCCCGCCCAAAAAATTTCATCATTCAATCCTTTTATAACTGCCCCCATGGGAGCACCTATAAAGGTTACCCCGGGTAAAGAATCCATGAAAAATAATATAGATACTGTATGGGTAGAATTCTTTCCCCTTTTCGAAGCTGACTGTATCCTGAACAGATCCCTCTTGTTGAAATTCTTTCAAGAATCTGCCAATCTGAAACTTATCCAATCAGCCGACCTAGACATAGTTCTGCAACAAAAGTCTGAAGTGGGGACGGTTACGAGGGTGAAGTTTCATTCCAAATTAGTAGCTAACCTCATCCTACAACGGGCTGAAGACCTCCAGAGTAGAGGAATAGATGTAATTCCTGTATTAATATCCTCCAGTCGGAATAATGCCGCCAAAGCGCTAAACCAACAGAATCCACCCTCCTCCCTGCTGCTAGCTGCAACAGGTAACATAAACAATTTGGGTGAAATCAAAGAATTAAAAATAAGCAAGTCCAATGACTCTCGCGTGGTATCCTATGCTCAATCCTCTTTTCTAACTTATCAAACTACCTCCAGAGAGGAAAAGGATCATTGGAATTGGCTCCCCAAAGTATTGGCCGACAAATCTTCAGGTAAACCATTATCCAATCAGTTCCTTTAGCACGGATTTATCCATAATATCGTGGAACTCAGCAGGCCTAAAAAATAATCCGGAGAAAATACAATTCCTTTTGTCGCTAGAGGCAAATATCATATGCCTCCAGGAGACATGGTGCAACGGAAATATCCAAATAGGGAAGGACTATATTGCACTGGAAGGCAGCGCCACTGCGAATAAAAAAGGCCACGCCAGTGGGGGTATAGCTTGCCTTCTATCAAACCGTATAAACTGGGACTATGATCACTTCATGGACCCGAGTAAACTTTTCCAGGTAGTAACTCTGTTTGGGTCAGGCAACCTCTTAGCTGGAAACCGCCTGGCCTTGATAAACGCTTACATTCCACCTGAAACAGGTTTTAATACAATCTTAAATAAAATCTTCCTCCACATACAGAGTATTAAGGAGAAAGATCCCAGAACGGTTATTATCCTAACCGGGGACTTGAACTGTAAGATCTCCAACTTTAGCTTAAATCTATTTTCTGATAAAATAAGAGAAGAAACACTCCATATCCCTCGAGCAACGTTCCCTGAAAGTATATTAACTAATAAACGGGGTAAACTATTATTAAATGAGTTGGCAGAATCCGATGGGATAATCGCAAACGGGCGTCTTCCTTCGGACTCCCCAGCAAATTTTACTCACAAATCGTACCAAGGGGAATCGATTCTTGATTATGTTATAATAGGGTCTCATTCATTTGAGTTACTAAAGGATATCGCTGTAATTGAAACCATATTCAGCGATCATAAAATCCTTTCCATCTCGATGAATGTACACCCTCCTAAATGTGACCAATGGACCTTGAATAGCAACCAAATAAATTTTGGTAACAGTTCTGGAAGATGCTATTGGAACGCAAGGGCCCATCGTTACCTGGAGGATATGCTAGATATAGCAATCTCTGAGCTCCCCTCATGGTATGGCCGCGAAAACGAGCTTTTTTCCCTATTTTTGAACTCGATAATAACAGGGGCTCAAAAACAGAATAAGAAAAGGTCCACCAAAACAATCCCCTGTCCCCTGAAACTGCTCAACGTAGATCTGAATAAACTTATAAGGGCCCAATATTTAAATAGAACTGACGATATATCCCGACAAATAACAACACTAAAAAGGAGAAGGAGACGACTCTTATATGCTCTTCGCAAAGAAAAAGAGGACACTATCTGGGTAAAAATAAGGGAAGCAGCAACTAATGGGGAAATGAGACAATTTTGGTCCCTCATAGGGGAAGGGTGCGGAACGAGAACCAGTTCGCTTCCCATCCCTATCGAGGAACATATATGGAGGGATTTTGTCTCAAACCTCTATGCCAGTAACCACACAGTTTTACCCCAGGTACGGTTAATAGACACAAGCCCGCCGTTAGAGTCTTTTTCAGAAAAAGACATAGATCTTGCCATTGGGGAAATGAGACGTTCAGGGGCTATGGGCCCCGATGAAGTTCCAATTAATGTGTTAAAGCAGAACAGGGTCAAATGGAGCAAACTCTTGTGTCCCATCTTTAATTCCTGCCTATCAAGCGGAAAGGTTCTACCTTCCTGGAAGGGAAGCATCCTGGTCCCATTGTTCAAAAAGGGTGATCGTCTCCTCCCCCAGAACTATCGCCAGATTGCATTGCTGGATGCACCGCAAAGTTTTTACTAGATGCCTGCTTAAACGGATAAATGCATGGGTGGAATCTGCAAATATCCTTCCACTCGAACAGACAGGCTTTAGAAAAAACCACGGGACCATGGATAATCTAACTGCCCTCCAGGTAATAGTTGACAAGTACATAAGAGCAAGGAAAGGGAGAGTCTATGTGGCCTTCATAGATTTCTCCACGGCCTTTGATAAGGTCGACCGTCAGGTATTGTGGAGAAAGCTACACAACTTAGGAATGCCACATGGTCTCTTACGCTTGGTCCAGGATCTGCATGATAACACCTGGTGTAAGGTACTGTTGGGAGGAGAAAGAGGTCTCTCCCGGCTCATTCCATCTGCAAATGGCCTCAAACAGGGCTGCCTATTAGCTCCCCTCTTATTTTCCCTTTATGTTAGCGACCTCCCCCTCACTTTATCGACATGTGTAGGAATTGCACCACGCTTAGGCAAAAGAGACATCCCCTGCCTAATGTATGCGGACGACATTTTAATTCTAGACCTCACCCCTAAGGGTCTTAATAATCGTCTACATGCACTACACACCTTCTCCGAAGAGCACTTTCTGAAAATAAACATCTCTAAAAGTAAGATAATGTGCTTGGAAGGAATAAACTAAAGTTGGACCACATTAGTTGGGAATTGGGAGGTCAGAAATTAGAAAGAGTAAAATCGTATGTCTTCCTAGGTATGGTAGTCACTAGTAGTTTGGGCAATAAATCACATATTGAAAGCAGCTCCCGAAAAGCAAAGTCACAGGGTAAAGGCCTAAGAGCACTGTATAAATCAACAGGCCAGAGACACTTTGTTCACTTGCTGGAGGCCTTTCGGGCAAAAGTCCCCCCGACTCTGCTCTATGGGGTTGAATTAATTGACCTAGCGGAATGGGGCTTCCTAGATACAGTGGAGGGCTCCCTATTGAGAAATTTATCCTCGGTTAACAATAGCTGTAGTGCTGCAACCCTGCGTTTAGAACTCGGCCTTAGGAGTAGCTGGGCTCAGGGACTTGCAGGAGTGATTCGCTGGGTTATTAGTCTGATCAAAGGAAAGCCTACTACTCTCAGATCTCTTATTACAAAAGAGTTGATGGGCCCACTAAATGAATACTTGATCCTAATAAAGAACTATAGGAGAGCCATCACTCTTTTGGATTTGGAGGAAGCATCCATCCTAGAGCTTTCCATGAACCAATTAAAATTACAACTAAAACAAGCTACATGGAAGCTAAGTTACTAGAGGGATCGGAATTTAATAATACAAAAAAAGGGGGCCATACAAGTTGTTGATTCCTATGCAATTAGACAAATACAACCCTACCTGTCATGGAACATCCTCCACGGCTTACGCCGCTTTTGGCTACTCCTCAGGCAGGACTTGCTCCCCCTGAACAAGTTGCTGGCCAAATGGTATGGCATTTCTAATGTATGCAATTACTGTAACCTTGCAATTCAAGATTCCAAACACGTCCTGCTAGTTTGTCCCGCATTATTGACATACCGTCGCCTCTGGATAAAACCGGCTTGTATCCAGTTTGGTATTTCTTCCGTAACAGCCTTGTTGGATGCTATCCTCAGTCCCCCAAATGGAATTTTTTGTAACAAAATTTTTAATTTTTTTAAATGTTTCTTAGAACTTTATTAGTAGAATGGTATATTGCTTTTGTATTATTACTGCCTGCATGAGTTGTTACATACGGTCCAAATTTTATACTGTGTTTGTAATTGTGTAATATGTGGATCTCTACGGAGTTCCAGAACATATTTAATAAAATTGAATTAATAAAATTGAATTGTTTAGCAAGTAAAAAGAGATTAATACATTGATAAAAATAGCAAAGTTGTAAAAACATTAATGGTCTAAAAACAATAATAACAATTTCATGGAGACAGATTTTACAGACAGAGAATAGTTAATTAACTAGCAGTCTCTGTCTGATCGCCCATGCCCATCCAATATATTTTGCTGTGGCTATTAATATCCATGTAAGTGGGCTCGAACATATAATACGCAGGGCAACAGAGCTACAGGTGGTCTCAAGGTTCCTGCACATAGGTGCTAACCAGACACGTCTTGGAGCACAGTAAGCTTTACAAGAAAACAAAAAATGTCCAAGTGTTTCCTTCCCCATTTCACAGGCTGGGCAGGTGTCACACCCCCCTGCTCCCCATTTTGCTTACAGAGATCTTATGGGGAGGGCTCCAGCTCTCAGTTGGAATAGGAGCTTTCTGTCTCCCGGCTTAGATATAATATCCCAGTACGACTCCAAAGCGGGATACAGTTTAACCTCAAGAAAACCCGCAGTCATGGACCCATTGCTAGATCTACTCAGACTCCTACTAGCAACGTTTTCCCAAAATATATTTTTTAGGACAGACTTACTGGGAAATGTTGCACCTGCTGGATCTAATCATATCGAGCTTAGCCCAAGCTCAAACAATATTGCTTTCAGTGATTTGAACCAGCTAATTTTATGAAAACAGTCCGCCTTAATGACATCAATAAAACCTTCAGCTTAGTGAGAAAGCTCGGGAGTGGTCCAGAGCCTTCGCCAATACAGGATTGGTCGTAGTCTAGCTAGATCCATGATTTGTTTCCTACCAAGATCATATCTTAAAGGCAACAATGGAGTGCTTTTCGGGGTACCAGTGAGTAACCATAAAAACTTGTTCTCTGAGGCTTGTAGGGTACTCAACTTTTCAAATCCCCACATCTCCGCACCATAAAGTGCGGACCCAATTGCCTTCGCTTCGTAAACCAGCAATGCTGGCTTGACGGGTTTGGTCAAAGACTTTCTGTGTTCCGAATTGATAGCACCAGCTAATTGCTTGTGTCGCAGAGTAGCAATATTTATGTGCTGACACCACCTGTTGTTATCTGCAATATGAATACCCAAATACATAAATGAATTTACCACCTCAAGAGGCCGACCACTCATGACAATTTTAGACTTAAAACTACGGTGCGGCTTAAAAATCATGAGTTTCGTTTTGGTTGCATTCACCTCTAGACCGTGTTCCCCACAAAAAATTTCAAAAATGGACAAAGCACGCTGCAAGCCACTGGGAGTTTTAGATAGAATAAGCGTGTCATCCGCAAACATTAAAATAGGGATTTTTAGACCTGAAAGAGAGGGAGCATCTACTGACGCTGATACCATACGGGAGACAACGCCATTAATGTATAAAGTGAACAAGGTTGGGGCCATTGAACACCCGTGTCGAACCCCACGCTCAACGAGAAAGTCCGCTGTGACCATCCCATGACCGCCCCACTGAATTTTAGCAAAGGTAAGCTCATGGAGGCGCATTATCAAAGTCAATAGCTCCACAGGGACCCCCAAACTCTGTAAGACTTGCCACAATTTAACCCGTGGCACTAGGTCGAAGGCAGCCCGTAAATCGACAAAAGCCGCATATAGGCTACCTCCTCCCAGCACCACAGTCTTCCATTGCAGCAGTTGAAAGCGGAATACTTGATCCACCGTGCTTGTTGCCCTTCGGAATCCCGCTTGAAAGGGTGATAAGATGTTGTTGTCCTCTGCCCAGTCAAGGAGCCTATTTACGACCACACGGCCAACTATTTTTTTCACAGTGTCGATAAGGCTTATTGGCCTATGATTGCCTGGCTGAGCACGATCTCCCTTTTTAAACACTGGGATAATCACAGCACCCCGCCACGATGCCGGGACCTCAGCACCTTTAGCAATGAAGTTGATAAGTAAGTAAATATATTTACACCATCGCTCTTTGTCGTTTAAGAAAATATCGTCAGGGACGCCATCTAAACCTGGAGCACGCCCTCTGTTCACTGTATTTAGGGCAGACATAATCTCTTTGTAGGTAAAAAGATTACCTTGGGAAAAAGACATGGTAATACTGTCCTTACCTATAATCTGAATATTAGCAGCATACTGGGAGCTAAAAAATTGTACCCAGTCCTCTTGTGGGACATTGTTATTAGGGGATTCCTTAACTTTCTCACTGCCCCATTTGACAATGTTCCAGAACACTCTGGAATCCTTTCTGTCACTAGCTCTTTTCAATTTACACCAATATTGCTCGTCCCAGGCTCTCTTTGCTTTCGCTATACAGGCTTTATAACCCTTTCTGGCTAGGCGGATGGTCTCGGGCTCCCTCATCTTAATGGCATGACCCAGAGCAAGTCATGCCGCCCTGCATTCGGCATTATACCATTTTGCACTTTTGCAAGCTCTTGCCCCGTTACGCTTAGCAGGTTTCAAAAAGTGATTTTTGATCTTGCCAAAGAGGGTATCGTGGATATTGACCACATCCCCCAAGCCAGAGGGAGAAACGCTAATCGATTCCATAGCCAGTATAGCTTTATCAGTTTCAAGGCTAATGTTGTTGATGGCCTGTTGGTTGGTCACTACGCTAGCCCATCTGAGCCTGCACATGTCATTTCCTGGAATGATCAAAGGTGGAACAAGAGCGTTCAGGCAAGTTGAATCATTCCCAGCGGGCCACCATTTGTGCTCCACACATAGGGGATTGTGGTCACTCTCGGGTCTCACAACAACCTCCATGTCGCAGACAGATGGCCATAACATCATGCTACAAATTACATAATCTATTCTGCTTTTATGTCTCCCGTTATCAAATAGAAAACACAAAGAATAACTGTGGGTCTAAACATGTGAAACAGCTATGTGTGTGGAAATGGCTATGTGTAAGCTGCAGATGTAAGCAAACTACAGGACATTTACCTATTGTGAGTAAGTGTCCATCAGTTACTGTTCCTATACCGCCCAATTCATCATGTGGTCTACTTCACAGTAGGTAGTCCGAGTTAACCAACTCCAGGGTGTTTATTGGGAGATGGTTGGTATTGATGAGATAGTTTATAGGGTGATAGGTAGATGTTGTTTGTAACTGAAAGCAGTGCAAATGTGATTAGTGAATAGTGATAAAAGAAGGGGTGTGTCTGTAGTAAAATTGGATAGTGAACGCAATATACCTTTATTCTGGAGCCGTGCACTTCCAACAATAAAAACAAATTGAGTGCAAAAAAGTCAGATGATTTCAACAAATAAATACTGACTGGTTTATCTGGTCGACATGTTTCTGCGGACATTTAAAGGTCCACATTGGTACCTGCCGCTTCTTCAGGACCCATAAACTTAATTGCTACTGCTTATATAGTGAATAAAAAACAATTGTGAACAATATGAAAAATGTCACCTGTTCACATCTGGATTCCCTCCTTTTATTCAAGGGGGAAGTGCTTCCGCCTCACCTGGCAAGCAGCTCAGGACAATGGAGCACCGCTCTCTCCGTCGGTACTCCTGGCAGC
The DNA here is from genome assembly GCF_964263255.1 of Lissotriton vulgaris. NCBI lineage: Eukaryota > Metazoa > Chordata > Amphibia > Caudata > Salamandridae > Lissotriton > Lissotriton vulgaris. The sequence continues at coordinate 540,364,734 of NC_141698.1, read as the reverse complement.
CTTCTGGGCTGTTTGGGGAGGTATAGGAACAGTAACTGATGGACACTTACTCACAATAGGTAAATGTCCTGTAGTTTGCTTACATCTGCAGCTTACACATAGCCATTTCCACACCCATAGCTGTTTCACATGTTTAGACCCACAGTTATTCTTTGTGTTTTCTATAGTTTAAAGGGGGATTATTACTGTGCCTAGGTCGTTAAATATTCCCTCGGACCCTCTCTCCAATTATTCCATGTATTGTATCCCGTTATCAAATGTCATAGAGCCTTTTTTATCCAATACTGTTCTTCCATTCAAAGCTCTCAGACCTTTTTCGAGACACATAGCATTCAGATCTATTATGTCCTCAGTCCAAAGTGTGACTGGCTTCAATTCTAACACAGGGATACCCCAATGGGAGTCCTCTTCTGCTCCAAAGAAGGCCTCACCAGTGACCAAAGGCTCAAAAGTCCGATTAAAGTCACCTGCTATAACAATATCATTGTCGTGCGAATATGTGTCAAGAAAGTTACCCAAGGCAATTAAAACTTCAGATCGACCAACCTTAGCACTTCTGGCATATATATTATAGATATCGAGTGACCCTGAAGTATCATTAGTTATCCTGATTAACTGGATATTGTTATGGCTAGTCACTATACTTTTGATTGTTAATTTAAGGGACTGTCGAACCCAAATTGTGAGACCCCCCCATTGGTCTCCCTTTTGGGCCCTTTATTGCTGGCACAGAAAAATTTAAATATCCCAGCACAAAAACAGGTTTGCATGCCCAAGTCTCCTGAAATATACATACATCGAATAAACTAACAAAGCCAAGCCAGTCCCCACAATCTAATTTAGAACACAGCCCAGCCAAATTCCAAGAGATTAGGTTCCCCGTCCCAATCGAGGAACCAGCTAACAATTTAGGAGTAGGGTTCGGGTTACTAGGCTTTCCCGCTACTATCACTGCAGGACTTGCCTGGGCTACATTGCTTATGACATCACTATTACCCACCCCCTGCAAGCCAACTACAAAATCACAGCATACAGAGGATAAGGCTGTGACCGTTTGAAAATCCGTCGGGCCGAACCCGGCCCCAGTCCTAGGCACCATCTTATTTCTACAACAATTGCCCTTCTGGGCAGGCAGGCTGCCTATACTCTGATCAGTTGAAGCTAATAGTGTGAAACTTTTACCCCCAGAAAGTCAATCGCATTCATTCAGATTAGAGAGAGCTGAGAACCTATTCTCAAGATTTAATCCCCACTCAGTAGATTGAGCAACCCTCCTCCCCTTGTTTGACACCACATTCCATTTTGTCCTTAGTGTACACCGGTTAGGACCCCTACCACTCCGGTATTAGAAAAAGTCTAAAGTAAGTGGAATAATGTCGGTGGATATTCGCTGTGGCGGTAGAAGGTTGGGCAGTATGTTGGTTAATACATCTGGATCTGAAAAATTTAAAACAACACAATCACCCCTAAATCTTTTTGGACTACTTCCAATCCACTCCACCCTCCTAGCCATAACTAATTCTTCTGCCAACTGTTGCTTACCCCAGGGAGTTATCACCATATTGTTAGTCAGCCAGTGTAGGGCCTTGAACAGCAGGGATGAAGTAGTTTCATACTGTCCTGGAGCCCATGTGGGGACGTTAGCTAAAACAAGGACTAGGGGGGAAGCCTCAACAATAAGCTCAACCGAGTATTTCACGGGTTTCGGAGCAGTAGATACAACTGGAGGGGCATCTTCCCCTAGCTCACCGTCCGCTATGGCTACCTGAGGAACCGCCAGTTGATTAAACAAAGGAATAACTCCACCACCACCCTCAGGTCTAGAGGTTCCCTTTTTTTGCTCCACTCTAGTTGCAACTTCATCAGGCAATTTTTCCACTTCAACTAGAGTTTTGTTCAATAAATCCCCTAATCTGTTTACCTCGTCAGTTAGCTTCTCGATCCTGCCTACCAAAGGCTTTACAATGCCCTTAATCTTCGAATCTATCATACCCAACAGCTTCTTAAATTACTCATTAGTTAAAGACACGCACACTTCATCAATTGACCCTTCTTCCTCAACCACAACAATATTGCTAGGTGGAGAAGCAGGCCTTTTCCGGCTCGATTGTAGCCCTCCGCGCTTAGGCTGGCCCTTTCTAACTACTCTGGTGGTACGCGGTGCAGGCACTGGGGTTGGGGCTTTTTCCTCAATTGGGTGTAATTCGACCTCCTCCTCATTATCACTATCATCAGCTACACAGTTATTCTGAGCTGAAATGGCCTTGTCAGCAGGGTCAACTAATGCAACAGTGCTGCTACTGTTGTCTAAATCAGGGAGTTGGGCCAGGTCAGGGTCCGGCAAGGTGGATTTAGGGGATACACCCAACCCTAATGAGGATCTCCTCTTGCTATTGATTTTAGCTACTACCTGGACTAGGTAGTTGTCCATAGTATTTTTTGCCGGGGATAGCTTTTTACTAGACATAGCTCACCAGTGTACAATACACTCCCAAATACACTTTGTAGATGCGTGAACAGCGTATGTTACGGACCCTGGATACGAATAAGCCACAGTTCATACCAAGTCTATAACAAATAGTGTCCCATTGGGCCTCATTCAATGACAATGTCTCACCTTGAAGTTTTGGACAGAGTAACTGGCCCAGTCCAGTCTCTGCCAGTCTCGGACTGTCTTAGACTGTCCGCCCTTTGTATGGGCTTCGTCCGGCACGTCCCGCGCGCGTCCTCGCGGGACGAGGGACCTGTCGGTCTTTTATGCGCCTCCTGGCGCGCTGTGAATTGGCGTCGTCAATTACCCCCGTGGGATCCTGGGGATTGTAGTTGGACCGGCGGAGCCAAGCCCGGCTGGTCGATTCAGGGAGCGATGGGGCGGAGCCAAGCCCGGCCACTGAACAAGGAGGTAGGAGCACCGCTGCAAGTCTGCCTGCAAGGGACACTGGAAAACAGGGGACTCGGCCCCTGTCGGTCTTTTATGCGCCTCCTGGCGCGCCGTGAATTGGCGTCGTCAATTACCCCCGTGGGATCCTGGGGATTGTAGTTGAACCGGCGGAGCCAAGCCCGGCCGGTCGATTCAGGGAGCGATGGGGCGGAGCCAAGCCCGGCCGCTGAACAAGGAGGTAGGAGCACTGCTGCGAGTCTGCCTGCAAGGGACACAAATAAAGAATGCTCTTCTTATAGTGATTATGATGTAGGAATGAAGCCTTCTCTCCAATCCAATGGATATTAAGTATCTTCAAGGGGAATTCCCTTTCTGCTTCGCAGATTTTTATTCGCATGAAATGAAGAGCACTGTATTTTCAGTCTAAAATCACTCAGGTAAGGTGACCCAGTAATAGTTCAAATTTTAGGAGTGGATTGTAGTCGGCTCCATCGCGTGGCGTCTTTCGCGGTAGCGAGGCGAGAACTGCTCTGGGCCGTGCACAGCGGGCTAGAGCCGGAGAGAAAATGATGTTCTAATGGCGGCTCAGTGGGTGCGCAAGAACAGCTCGCAGTATATCCGTGGCGAGATAACATGTCTCCAGGACCCCACCTTTTCCAGGATTGTCTTGCCATGAAGGACCAATGGGACAATAAACAATTTCTTGCCAGTTAGCCCAGCATTCAGAAGTAAAAGGCCATGGCCCTTATTAGAAGTTATCGGCTACACTATGGTTTGCACAAGGATCGGAATTATGAGTTGTGTAATTAACTATAATTCTATTATTAATTATTATTATTTAGTTGTAATCATATTTATAATTATCACACCCTCGCAGTTTTCCCCGAATAAATTCATGCAGGTCAAACCTGCTGAAATTGAAAGCGGATGTCAGACACCATTCAGGAGGCTACAGGGCAGACAGGCGCTCCTGGCCCACAAAGTGGTGGTTGAGGTTATTTCCTGCTCCTGTGCCGGTGTCTGTCCTGCTGAGGCTCAGCAAACTGGACCAAGGACACCCCCTTCCACACTTGACTCTCAGGTCAGCAAGGGCAAGCATGAAAAAACTTCTCAGTAAGGGACTATGGAGGGCAAGAGCTCAGAATTCAACAGCCAACCATTAGGCACAGTAACGTACTGTCCACCTGAGTGCTTATTTTTAGTTAAAAAGAAAGTACTTTAACCTCAGAGCAAAATGTAATAAAAACACACTCTTGATAGTTCAGCTACAAATACCTCAACTATGAGTTCTAGTGAGGTCCTACATTGTCTATTGTGCCTCTCCTGTCTTTCAGGAAAGTCCCCAATGTCTACAGTAACTCGGGTATAGATACAGGCAGTCCTTTATTTGAGCTGGTGGTTGCTAGTGGAGGCCACCGGCACCAATTTTTGGGGACTGGCACTTATTTTCTGCATCAGACATTTAGCTAGATCAAGAGAGGGAAAACATGTCAATCTTAAAGATGGAGGAAGAGAAAGACGGAAAAAACGTCACAAAGGGAAAAAAACAGAACCTGCAAGAGTGAGATGATGGGTCAAGTAGTGTTTGTTAGTGGAATCAAGGAGGCATGAGGAAGTTTAAAACTACAAGCCTTTGGTATTCTGCATGGGATTTCTAATTGCACTGGCCGCGGGGCTTCTGAGCAGAACTTCGAGCACTGGCACTCTTTCTTTTACAAATTAAGCACTGGATCATACGAGTATGGCTGGAATTTCAATTATGCTGGAGTAATCTGAGCAATTTTGGTGACTCATCGTTACTGTTTGATGCAAAATTAACAATACTACTGTGATTATGCCCCATAATGAAGAGTAATTTGGGGGAAAAATCCAACTGTAAGAACACATTTAGTGTGCGCAAGCGGATGCTTGCGCCACAGTTACATTTATTGCAATTTTCATAGCACAAAATGCATCCTTGCGTTCATTTTGGACACAAGGGTGCATTTTGCACTAAGAAACTAGCGCTAAACACTGGGACTAAATTGGGGAAAACTCCTAACCCCAAGTGCACATTTAGCAAGCGTGTGCTATTCATCCTCATTTGCATTTATTGATGTTTCTTATTGCAAAATGTATCTCCGCGTCCATTTTGGATGCAATAGGGCATTTTTGTATTAAGAAAATAGAACTAAATGCAGAATTACACTTCTCCTGCAATTTTGCACAATCTTGTGGAATTTTTGGGTAATTACGCTACACAGAGTTACATAAGTTATGCCCAACCCTAGTATTGGCATTGATGAGGTATAGGTTCGGATCCCTTTTGGCGGGGCACGAGTCGGGGGTGCACGTGTGAGGATGGCGTCCACTCACTATTTTCACAGGGTGAACGCCATCCACCCTGCCAAGACGTTGGGCCCCACTAAATAATGTGCCGAACTCATCCCGGTGTAATTTCCAAACACCGGGACACTTTCAGAAGCGCCTGCACGTTGTCTGCTTTCCATCTGCAACAGGCAACAACGTGCAGGCTGGGACGTAATTTTCTTATTTTTCACTCCTGCTGGGCCCATAACAAAGGGCAAATTTGAGGGGTCATCAAGCTTCCTTTTGTTCGAGTCTCCTGGCTGGGAGAAGTCAGGAGCCTCACACCTAGAAGAAAATACAGCAGAGGGGAAACAAAGGTTAGCACTTCACACATACTAAAGAGAGGCAGCTTTTCACATTGTTCAGGTTCTGTTTACTAGATATGCATGCACAGTAAGACTGTCAGATGTGTTGGTTTCTCCCAGTAGTTACATAATACTCAATGTAATTTGTATAGCGCTTACTACCCCTGAGGAGGCATTGAAATAATTTAAGTACCATTATAGTTTCTTGTATAGCGCTACTCATTCCAAAGCAGAGTATCAGAGCGCTTTACATCACATGTACGTATTAAAGTTGTGGCTTGTGATGTCACTTCCTATGATGTCAATTCCTGTGATGCCACATGTAATGTCATGCGCCGTGATGTCATGTGCTGCGATGTCTCATGTTGTGATGTCACGTGTATACTGTCTAACTAGGTTAGTCCCCCCACTTCTTTTTGAAGGACTTTTTGCCCTGTCTATTGGTAACTTAATCTGATAGTTTGTTGGTCAATTCAATAATCTTTATGGCTGCAGAGTTCGTACTGGAAAAAGTTACTGATCTAACAACTGGCAAACTTTACTAATCTAACAGTAGATGTCACTCTTGCAGAAATGTGTCTGAGTCTCTCAAGATGTTCAAGCTCAGTCCTGCATCACCTGTTCAGCTGAGATAGGGATCCGCAGCGGTTGCTGTTGTGGTCGATGACTTTGCACCTTTGTTGACAGAATCAGTGACGGGGAGATAGCAGAAACTGGTTTGGAACAGTTCAATGGACCTGATTGACAGATGCTCGCCTACCTCAAGTATCGAAACTAGTGTGATTTGGTTCTGTTTGGCTGTCTCTCAGGCACAGTCTTTATACGAAGTGATGGATTTCACAGTAGGCAGCTAGAGGAACAAGTCAGTCCCCCGCAGCCCCAGCGTTGCGGGGGGGCCCCACGCTCCAAGGGCCCCCTCACTTCATCATGAATTCATTGGTGCGCAACTGCGCACGGCACGTCCGGCCTCTTAATAAATTACATGGTGCGCATGGCATGCACGTGCACACCTTTGCCCCGGTCGGGCCTCAGAGGTTCGCTCTTCATGCCATAATGCCTTCAGTCGCAGCTTTCTGGTTCATGTGGTGAGTAGTGATGTTCAGTTCTATTTATGTGCAGAATTGATGTCACAGCTAGAATGTAGTAAGGAAATCAGGGCATGGCCACTAGCGCGCTCCTGTCCCAGATTGCGAGAAACGGAGTGTTCGACCGTTAATATTCCCGTACACGTGCCCTCTCTGTAAGCAGCACTTCATACTGTCCCTTTTGTGACTACAACCTTTCTCCCACGTTTACATTATGTTAGTGTACTCAACGCAGGTTGAAAGGGCCTTGTCAGAGACCTTGCACCATCTCACTGAAAGGCGGCACATTCTTCTTCTGTATGCCTCATAAATGTGCCCCTACCTGCAGAAAATGCTCCACCCCTGCAGGCTAATAGATGTGAGTTTACCAAGTGAGTTGAACTCCTAGCCCTGGGTCGGAAGTCAAGGGATGTTGTGCGCAAGCCAGTGTCTCTGAAGGGCCAGTAAGTACATTTAGGGAATGTGAGAAGTTGGCCTGATAGGTAGTGTTTCCAATTCTGGAACCACTGGTTATCAGTCCAAGCAAACCCCAAAGATGTCAGGTTGTAAGTCAACCTTGTAGACAAGCTATCCTAGTGGTAGCATGGACTAAGCAGCCTTAAAGGCTTAACTTAAGAGGTCGTGTTAAGCGAGCTTGTTTTACCACATACAATCCTGTAATCAAATGAAAGGACACCACACAAGTATATATTATAAAAATATATGTATTTATTACTAAATTACTCCCCAGTACTCTTTATGAGGAAAGGGGCACAAGCGTTAAATCAAAAGCACTGTTACACATATAAAGTTGGCACAATTATGGCTGAGGGCGGGGGGCCACTCAGACCATATATCAAAAAAGTGGTATAAGTAACACTTTACGAACAATGGTTAGGCCTAGGGCCTAGAGATTCGCTGGGAGCAGTCAGGACAAGCAATGAAGAAGTCGGGAGTAGCCCACAGGAGACGGATGCAGCACGGAAAGTGCAGCGCGCACCAATGCACTGTCAATGGTGCGTAAAAGTCAATTAAAGTGAATAAAAAGATACTTCCGCTGAACCTAGGAACACAAAACTTTAGACACAGACCCTAGAGGTGTGTACCAGTGTAAAGACACCGGCGTTGCAAAGTTACCTCACCCACAGGCCGTGGGTGCACAGGGTCGAAGTGGCGTCGGGTTCTGTCACGCAGGTTCTGGGTGCTTGGAGCTGTTGCAGCTGCAGGCGCTGTGAAGCAGAAGTGTCCGGTGCGATCCAAGGGTGGATCGATGTAGAAAAGTACCTGAAAGCAGAGGGGACAGAGTCTGGGTCACTCAGCAGTGACCAGGGTGGAACCAGGACGGAACCAGGCAATGTCGGGCGCAATCAGGCGGTTGTCGATAGGCTTCTCTCCGCTGTCACGTGGGCTCTGGGGCATCTGCGACGTCCAGGAGCAGGTCACGATCTGTCCCACGTAGGCTCTCGCCGTCAGCACCGTCGGCTTGAAGATTGTAGCAAACAGCACTTGGCAAAAGCAATCCACGCGGAACCGGGAGATTGCTTATCACTCGAACCAGGAGGGTCAGAGTGGGTGCTCCTTTTCACAGGAGCTGGTGCAGATCTGGAGCAACCAGAAAAGCAAGTCGTATTTCGGAGTTCGTCGGCACAGGGGCCACAAGCCAGCTGGCAAGTGACCGGGCCAACGCGTCGAGCGCACACAAGCAGAAGGGCCCCACGCAGCACTCCGCGAGTGTGGAGGGGTGAGCTTTGGTGCAAGTGGAGCTCGGGGCTGGGGCTTCTCAAACCCCGGTGTACAGCTTCGAGGGTCACTCGTGGGCCGCACGGTCAGCGTCTCGTGGCCTTTTCAAGATGGCGTGCCCCACGCTTCCGGTCGCCTCCACGGGTCTCAGCTCTGCAGGGACTGTGGATCGGGCAGGTAGAAGGCAGGCAAGCTTGATCTCGTCGATCTCTGTCGCTCGAGTTCCGGCGGGAACTGCAACAAAGCAAGGGTCGAGGGCTGGATGGTGCCTGTTTGCACAGGGTGGTCACTCCTTGACCACAAGGGAGATTCTTCAGTCTTCTCACGTCGTGTAGAAAGTCGAAGGGTCCAGATTTCGTTTCTTATGTTTCTTCAGGATGATCTGAGGTCCGTTGGGACTGCTCCCCCTCTTATTCGAATCTAGGGGGTTGGACATCCTGCTAGGTCCCCTCCTATGGGTGGGACCCAGGAAGGGGGTGGTTACACCCCTCTCCTTTGATCCTGGCCGCGCTGGGACAGGGGCTGGGAGGCCCCAGAACCGGTTTGGCCGGATCCTGCCAGGGGCAGCCTTGTGCTCCCCAGGCAGTGTCTGGTTTCATTGAAACCTCCCTACTCCAATCCACTATCTCCTGTCTGGGGTGGTTTGACACCGCCCTGTGACAGGAAACTCTTTGTCCAGGCCTCCTCTGCCGGGTTTCGGTCAGCAGCAGGAGGTCAGACCCGTGTCTGTGGCAGGGGCATCCATTTTGTGGATCTGAGGCTCATTTTAAATCAACCGCGTTTCAGTAAAGTAACATGTCTTCTCCCTCTAGAAGGGTGGAATGCTATCCCCGTCGCCAGAACTGGCGAGGGGATAGTATTCCAATTCGTATGACACCTTACACGACATGTTTTGATAAAGCCAAACCAAAGTTGCTATATAACCGCGAGGATTATAATGCGCTTAAGAGTATATGGTATGGCATTATCCCGGATCAGCTTAGGGAGTTGTTCCCGACAGCTGCAGACAGGCTCAGCTCATGCCAGAGCACCATCTCACATAAAACCACGCACTCTGCCTCCAGGATTGATGAGGCCTTCCATAGGAGTGGCTTACAGGCTATATATGTGTCCAGATATAGGTTTAGATATAGGTATACTATATCTAAGCAAGGGGTGATTACACCCACTTGCCCCAGCTGAGTGATCAGCCAGTTGTGTCAATTTAAGAACCAGCCAGGGGTGGCAAAAGCTATGCTTCAGCCCCTGGTAGGCCTTGGTGGCACCTATGCCCTGGGCACCTATAGTGCATGGTACAGGGGCTGACAAGGAGTCCATTTCCAATTGTGGTATGTACCTATAGCACATGTATTATAAATTTAGAGAGAGAACAGCAGGCTGGGGGTCTGATTAGCAGGCCCACAGCCTCAGTAAGTCGAAAACCAGTGAAGCAAAAAGCAAAAATTGGGGTGACCATAGGATAGCAGACCCTACTCTCCTACATAACCCCCCCCCAAACGCAGGGACATTAAACTTAACCTTGACCAGATAAGTCTTCATGTTCTAAGTGGAAGTACCGGGAGAGACCATCTGCATTACCATGGTCAGTCCCTGGGCGGTGCTCCACTGTAAAGTCCATCCCCTGTAGGGAAATGGACCACCTGAGCAGTTTGGGATTTTCACCCTTCATCTGATTTAGCCACAAGAGGGGCTTATGGTCTGTCTGAATTAGGAAGTGAGTACCAAACAAGTATGGCCTCAACTTCTTCAGGGCCCAAACCACAGCAAAGGCCTCCCTCTCAATAGCTGACCAACGTTTCTCCCTGGGGGTCAGCCTTCTGCTAATAAAAGCAATGGGCTGGTCTTGACCATCTTGATTAAGTTGTGAAAGCACAGCTCCCACCCCCAACTCAGAAGCATCTGTCTGTACAATGAACTGTTTGGAGTAGTCAGGACTCTTCAGGATAGGTGCAGAGCACATGGCCTTCTTCAGGTCATCAAATGCCTTTTGACAGCTAACTGTCCACTGAACCTTTTTGGGCATCTTCTTGGATGTCAAGTCATTCAATGGTGTCACAATGGACCCATAGTTCTTTACAAATTTTCTGTAATACCCAGTCAGGCCCAAGAAGGCTCTGACTTGTGTCTGGGTAGTTGGAGGAGTCCAGTCCTGTATGGTCTGGATCTTGCTCTCCAGTGGTTGAACTTGACCCCCACCTACTAGGTGGCCCAAGTACACAACCTTGCTCTGCCCTATCTGGCACTTAGTAGCCTTGATAGTCAGGCCTGCCTTTTGCAGGGCCTCCAGAACCTTCTTCAGGTGGATCAGGTGATCCTCCCAGGTGGAGCTAAAGACAGCAATATCATCTAGATATGCTGCACAAAAGTCATCCAGCCCAGCAAGGACTTGGTTCACCAACCTTTGGAAAGTGGCAGGTGCATTCTTCAAACCAAAGGGCATTACCACAAACTGATAATGCCCACTAGGGGTAGAGAATGCTGTTTTGGCTTTTGACTCCTCAGCTAGTCTGATTTGCCAGTAGCCAGCTGTCAAATCAAATGTGCTCAGAAACTTGGCAGAAGCCAATTTATCAATGAGCTCATCTGCTCTTGGAATGGGATGAGCATCTGTCCTAGTGACAGCATTGAGACCTCTGTAGTCCACACAAAACCTCATTTCTCTCTTTCCATCTTTGGTATGAGGTTTTGGCACAAGGACCACTGGGCTAGCCCATGGGCTCTCTGATGGCTCAATCACTCCAAGCTCCAACATCTTTTGCACCTCAGCCTTTATACAATCCCTGACATGGTCAGGTTGCCTGTAGATTTTATTCTTCACAGGCAGATTGTCACCAGTATCCACCTCATGGGTGCACCAGCTAGTCTGACTGGGTGTGAGTGAAAACAAGTGTCTGTGGGCCTGCAACACCTGTCTGCAGTCCACCTGTTGCTGCTCAGTGAGGCTGCCTGCCAAGGCTACTCCATCAACTGAACCATCATCAGGGTTCTGGGAAAGCAGGTCTGGGAGAGGGTCACTCTCTTCCTCCTGTTCCCCATCTGTGGCCATGAGGAGACTCATGTCCTCCCTGTCAACAAATGCTTTCAAACGATTGACATGGAGCACCCTGTGGGGGCTCCTAGGGGTGCCAAAGTCAACCAAGTAGGTGACTTCTCCCTTCTTTTCAATGATAGGGTAGGGTCCAGTCCATTGGTCCTGGAGAGCTGCTGGCCCCACTGGGTCCAACACCCACACCTTCTGCCCTGGCTGGTACTCAACCAGAACAGCCTTTTGGTCATGCCAGGCTTTCTGTAATTCCTGACTTGCCTCAAGGTTTTTGGATGCTCTCTCCATGTATTCAGCCATCCTGGAGCGGAGACCAAGTACATAGTCCACAATGTCTAGTTTAGGCTTTTTGAGAGGTAACTCCCATCCTTCCTTCACCAAACTCAATGGACCTCTTACAGGGTGGCCAAACAAAAGTTCAAAAGGGCTGTAGCCAACCCCCTTCTGTGGGACCTCTCTGTAAGCAAAGAGCAAGCAGGGTAAAAGGATGTCCCATTTCCGCCTAAGCTTCTCTGGTAAACCTTTTATCATTCCCTTTAGGGTCTTGTTGAACCTTTCCACAAGCCCATTGCACTGTGGATGGTAGGGTGTGGTAAACTTATAGTTTACTCCACACTCTTTCCACATTGCTTTTAAGTATCCAGACATGAAGTTGGTACCTCTGTCTGAAAGAACCTCCTTTGGAAAGCCCACTCTTGAGAAAACTGCAATGAGGGCTTTTGCCACCACAGGAGCTGTGGTGGTCCTCAGGGGAATTGCTTCTGGGTACCTGGTGGCATGATCCACTACCACCAGTATAAATCTGTGCCCAGATGCTGTTTGAGGATCCATGGGACCCACAATGTCTATTCCAACTCTTTCAAAGGGTACCCCCACCACAGGTAGTGGTATCAGGGGGGCCTTTGTTGTGCCACCTGACTTACCACTGGCTTGGCAAGTGACACAGGAGCGACAAAACTCCTTGACATTTTCTGACATGTGAGGCCAGTGAAAGTGTGGAACAAGCCTGTCCCAAGTCTTATTCTGGCCTAAGTGTCCTGCAAGGGGAATATCATGGGCCAAGGTAAGAAGGAAGCCCCTAAACTTCAAAGGTATAACCAACCTCCTGGTTGTGCCAGGCTTGGGGTCTCTAGCCTCTGAATAAAGGAGTCCTTCATCCCAATACACTTTATGGGTACCTTGAGCATTCCCTGCAGCCTCAGCAGCAGCTTGCTGTCTGAGGGGTTCAAGTGAAGGGCAATCTAATTGGGCCTGCCCCAGGTCTGCCCTTGAGGGTCCCCCTGTCCCCAGAAACTCAACCTGATCAGGTTCAAGCTCCTCAGAGACAGTCTCCTCTTGGACTGCAGAATCAGTTTCCTGGGAAACCTGATCCTCAACCTGGGGCAAGTGGGAAGGCACAGCCTTAACCCTCTTGCTCCTTCTCTTGGGTTGTGGTTGGTCTATTGTTTCAAGATCCACCACTGGTTCAGGAAGGCACTTCTTAGCCTGAGACCTTGTCACTGCAAGGACATGAGCTGAAATCCCTAGCATTTCTGCATGAGTCCTGTACTCCACTTCTGACCAAACTGAGCTTTCAAGATCATTGCCTAACAGACAGTCTACTGGGAGGTCTGCACTCACAACAACTTTCTTTAGGCCATCTACCCCTCCCCAGGAGAAGTTCACAACAGCCACACTATGGGAAGTAGTGGAGTTGCTTGCATTGGTCACTAGGTAACTTTCACCTAGTACAATTTGTCCAGGGTCCACAAAGCCAGGTGCCACCATTGTGACACTGGCACAAGTGTCCCTGTAGGCCTGAGCCAGTTTCTCATTAATTAAGGGAGTCTGCCTATATTTGCCCAGGTTACTGGGGCTTACTGCAGTGGGCAAAGATATGTCCACATCATATAGGAGAACTGCCTGTGTGGGGATTCTGACTAGGCCAGATTCCACCTCAGTACCCAGGGTCAACCCTACTAAACCCTTTGGCTGTGTACCACCACTGCTGACTGTACTAGGGGGTGCAGTTGCTTTAGGAGCTGCAGTGGTGGGGACTGGATTTTTCTTAGTGCATTCACTGCCCCAGTGTGAAACTGATTTGCAGGTATTACACCAAGGTTTCTTTGGGCCATCGTTCTTCTTTTTCTTGTTTCCATTTTGGGAACCCCCCTCCTTATTGCTAGTTTGGGGGCCTGAAGACTTCTGGTCCTTTTCTTTATCTTTCTGATTCCCACCCTTCTGGTCTGTTTTCTTCTGGTCACCTTGGTTCTGGTTTTTCTGCTTAATCCTTGTTCTGACCCATTTGTCTGCCTTCTTTCCCAATTCTTGGGGAGAGGTCAAATCAGAGTCAACAAGGTATTGATGCAACAGCTGGTTCTGACAGTTATTAAGGATCTGTTCTCTCATCATAAGATTGTACAATCCTGTATAGTCTGAAACTTTACTTCCCTGCAGCCAACCCTCCAGAGCCTTAGTGGCACAATCTACAAAATCAGTCCAGTCCTGAGTCTGTGCTTTTTGGGTGTCTCTGAACAACAACCTGTATTGCTCAGTGGTTAGGCCAAACCCTTCAATAAGAGCACTCTTCAGAACAGAGTAGTTTTTGGCATCCTCAGGTCTAACAGTGAGGAGCCTGTCCCTCCCTTTCTCAGAAAAGGAGTACCATAAAATTGCTGCCCACTGATCCTCAGGGACCTGCTGTACCATGCAGGCCCTCTCAAGAGCAGTCATCCATTTGTGGATATCATCCCCTTCCTTGTAGGGGGGCACAATTTTTGTCAGGTTTCTATTGTCATAGGCCCTGTCTTTTTCTTTAGGAACTTTGCTGCCACCAGTGGCATCTAAGCCACACAATTTTTTCTCTCTTGCTAAAGCAAGTTTAGCTTGAGCCAAGGCTACCTCTTCCCTTTCTATTTGGAGTTGGACAGCCCTCATCCTGGCCCTATGCTCTATTCTCTGGGAGGAAGTCATTCCTCTTTGAGATTCTCTTGAGGCACTAGAAAGGTGAGAGTCCCTTGACAGAGATCTCTCCCTTCTATTACCTGGGAGAATTTGGTTATGAGATCTGGAGTGGTGCTGGCCCCCTCCATTCCCATGTAGGTCCAAGTTGGCCTGGTTAAGCCTGGCAACCTGTACCTGGTTTCCCACCTGATCCTGATCTTCAGGCTCTTCTACATCAGAGCCTTCCTCTGGGTCTTCCTCTTCCTCCTCTACTCCTTCTTGAAGATCCTCATTCTCAGGGGAGTTTATCCCTTCCTCTGTTTCTAAGGGAGTCTGAATCGCCTTATCTAGGTCATCCTTTTCTAGGAGAGCTATTAGGGAAGGAATGGTAGGGCCTCTGCCCTTTTTTAGCCCCCTGGCTGTGCACAAGGCACTCAGGTCTTTGTGGCTAAGGTTGTCATATCTGGATGTTGTCCCTATAGGATCAACTATTACAGGAGCAGAGCCTGAAGCTCTACCTGTATCAGACATGACTGCTAGTGAGGTGTAAGTGGTGCACTTACCTACACTAAGTGGTTTCCTACTGTACCTTGCTAGTGAGTTGTAGTCAGGGTGTGCTAATCCCTTTAATCTACAACTACTAAGTTCAGTAGAACTTAATATGCTAAGCTTTTGATTTATATGTACCTAGAGGTACTTGATGTGATCTTTCAATTTGATAAAGATTGCAATGGTAAAACAAACAGCAAGCTCAAATCCGCACCGCTGCACACCAATGTGAGAAGTTGGCCTGATAGGTAGTGTTTCCAATTCTGGAACCACTGGTTATCATTCCAAGCAAACCCCAAAGATGTCAGGTTGTAAGTCAACCTTGTAGACAAGCTATCCTAGTGGTAGCATGGACTAAGCAGCCTTAAAGGCTTAACTTAAGAGGTCGTGTTAAGCGAGCTTGTTTTACCACATACAATCCTGTAATCAAATGAAAGGACACCACACAAGTATATATTATAAAAATATATGTATTTATTACTAAATTACTCCCCAGTACTCTTTATGAGGAAAGGGGCACAAGCGTTAAATCAAAAGCACTGTTACACATATAAAGTTGGCACAATTATGGCTGAGGGCGGGGGGCCACTCAGACCATATATCAAAAAAGTGGTATAAGTAACACTTTACGAACAATGGTTAGGCCTAGGGCCTAGAGATTCGCTGGGAGCAGTCAGGACAAGCAATGAAGAAGTCGGGAGTAGCCCACAGGAGACGGATGCAGCACGGAAAGTGCAGCGCGCACCAATGCACTGTCAATGGTGCGTAAAAGTCAATTAAAGTGAATAAAAAGATACTTCCGCTGAACCTAGGAACACAAAACTTTAGACACAGACCCTAGAGGTGTGTACCAGTGTAAAGACACCGGCGTTGCAAAGTTACCTCACCCACAGGCCGTGGGTGCACAGGGTCGAAGTGGCGTCGGGTTCTGTCACGCAGGTTCTGGGTGCTTGGAGCTGTTGCAGCTGCAGGCGCTGTGAAGCAGAAGTGTCCGGTGCGATCCAAGGGTGGATCGATGTAGAAAAGTACCTGAAAGCAGAGGGGACAGAGTCTGGGTCACTCAGCAGTGACCAGGGTGGAACCAGGACGGAACCAGGCAATGTCGGGCGCAATCAGGCGGTTGTCGATAGGCTTCTCTCCGCTGTCACGTGGGCTCTGGGGCATCTGCGACGTCCAGGAGCAGGTCACGATCTGTCCCACGTAGGCTCTCGCCGTCAGCACCGTCGGCTTGAAGATTGTAGCAAACAGCACTTGGCAAAAGCAATCCACGCGGAACCGGGAGATTGCTTATCACTCGAACCAGGAGGGTCAGAGTGGGTGCTCCTTTTCACAGGAGCTGGTGCAGATCTGGAGCAACCAGAAAAGCAAGTCGTATTTCGGAGTTCGTCGGCACAGGGGCCACAAGCCAGCTGGCAAGTGACCGGGCCAACGCGTCGAGCGCACACAAGCAGAAGGGCCCCACGCAGCACTCCGCGAGTGTGGAGGGGTGAGCTTTGGTGCAAGTGGAGCTCGGGGCTGGGGCTTCTCAAACCCCGGTGTACAGCTTCGAGGGTCACTCGTGGGCCGCACGGTCAGCGTCTCGTGGCCTTTTCAAGATGGCGTGCCCCACGCTTCCGGTCGCCTCCACGGGTCTCAGCTCTGCAGGGACTGTGGATCGGGCAGGTAGAAGGCAGGCAAGCTTGATCTCGTCGATCTCTGTCGCTCGAGTTCCGGCGGGAACTGCAACAAAGCAAGGGTCGAGGGCTGGATGGTGCCTGTTTGCACAGGGTGGTCACTCCTTGACCACAAGGGAGATTCTTCAGTCTTCTCACGTCGTGTAGAAAGTCGAAGGGTCCAGATTTCGTTTCTTATGTTTCTTCAGGATGATCTGAGGTCCGTTGGGACTGCTCCCCCTCTTATTCGAATCTAGGGGGTTGGACATCCTGCTAGGTCCCCTCCTATGGGTGGGACCCAGGAAGGGGGTGGTTACACCCCTCTCCTTTGATCCTGGCCGCGCTGGGACAGGGGCTGGGAGGCCCCAGAACCGGTTTGGCCGGATCCTGCCAGGGGCAGCCTTGTGCTCCCCAGGCAGTGTCTGGTTTCATTGAAACCTCCCTACTCCAATCCACTATCTCCTGTCTGGGGTGGTTTGACACCGCCCTGTGACAGGAAACTCTTTGTCCAGGCCTCCTCTGCCGGGTTTCGGTCAGCAGCAGGAGGTCAGACCCGTGTCTGTGGCAGGGGCATCCATTTTGTGGATCTGAGGCTCATTTTAAATCAACCGCGTTTCAGTAAAGTAACATGTCTTCTCCCTCTAGAAGGGTGGAATGCTATCCCCGTCGCCAGAACTGGCGAGGGGATAGTATTCCAATTCGTATGACACCTTACACGACATGTTTTGATAAAGCCAAACCAAAGTTGCTATATAACCGCGAGGATTATAATGCGCTTAAGAGTATATGGTATGGCATTATCCCGGATCAGCTTAGGGAGTTGTTCCCGACAGCTGCAGACAGGCTCAGCTCATGCCAGAGCACCATCTCACATAAAACCACGCACTCTGCCTCCAGGATTGATGAGGCCTTCCATAGGAGTGGCTTACAGGCTATATATGTGTCCAGATATAGGTTTAGATATAGGTATACTATATCTAAGCAAGGGGTGATTACACCCACTTGCCCCAGCTGAGTGATCAGCCAGTTGTGTCAATTTAAGAACCAGCCAGGGGTGGCAAAAGCTATGCTTCAGCCCCTGGTAGGCCTTGGTGGCACCTATGCCCTGGGCACCTATAGTGCATGGTACAGGGGCTGACAAGGAGTCCATTTCCAATTGTGGTATGTACCTATAGCACATGTATTATAAATTTAGAGAGAGAACAGCAGGCTGGGGGTCTGATTAGCAGGCCCACAGCCTCAGTAAGTCGAAAACCAGTGAAGCAAAAAGCAAAAATTGGGGTGACCATAGGATAGCAGACCCTACTCTCCTACAGGGAAGATCAGTTGTGATCTGTGCCCAATCATAAGGGCTTTGTTGGCGGGGCCTATCAGGGTGTTAGCTAAAACAGACCTACTGTTTCAATACACGCTTTTACTTGTACACAGTACGAAGCAGTGACCAGTGGCGTGGCGTAACAGAACTTGAGGCCCCCCCCCTGCTAAGTACATGGAGGGAACCCCCCATGCTCTGGACCCATTCAGGAACTCTCAGGCCAGGGGCAAGCCACTCATGCACAGTGCTGAAGGGGGCCTTCTGGGGCTATGGCCCCCACACCAATGGGTGTGCGGGGGCTGTTGCTATGTCACTGGTGAGAAGATAGGTGAATGAGTGGGTCTGGTAGTTCAGTGGACTAATGCATCAACTGCAGGGACTTGTGTTTGACCTCATAGTCACAGATTCAAATCCCGGCAGGTCCACTCAGACTTTCATCCTTCTGGGGTCGATAAAATGAATACCATTGAGTTGGGTAACAATAAACATCTGTTATTCAATGCCAATATAACCTTGTGCATGAACGTGTGCTTTACAGATACATATGTTATGTGAGAGGGTAAGTAAGTGAGAGGATAGTTGCATGGGTGGATGAAAGGATGGCAGAGTAAAGAGAAATTTTAGAGGATGGATGGATGACAGAGTAAATGGAAATCTGAGGAAGGGTGAAAAGATGGTAGAGTAAATGAAAATCTTAGAGGGCGGATGGATGGATGGATAAAATGGCCAATGCATGGAATGGTGTACGATTGAAAAGTTTGATGAAATAATGAATGGATGGCAGAATGTGAAGGTGAAATGATTGATAGCAGAAGGTGTATGGGAGGGTGAAAGGATGAATAAATAGATGCTCGGATGGAAGAGAAAGAGGAGCACTTCTAGGGTGTTTTGGACTCACTTGCTGCACTTGCTTGGTGCCATAAGAGCTTTGGTTCGAAGTGGTAGGATATTCTAATTTTCTGGCTAATCCGTTACACAAAGGCATGCCTCTCACTCTGCATTCAACCAGCCCCTCCTCTTCCCATGCATTCAGACAGACGTGCCTCTCACCCTGCATTCACACAGTCACTCACTTCCCCTGAACTAACATGACTCACCCTCTACTTAAGCGAGCACACCTCCCTCTGTCACACACGTGGGCACACCACTCACCAAGTACTCACACAGGCACACCACTCACCCTGCACACACATTTGACCACTCACCCAGTATTCACACAGGCACATCACTCACCCTGCACACACATCTGACATCACTCACTCTGCTCACATAGGCACCCCTCTCACCCTGCACTCACATGGGTAGACCGCTACTCACTCACAGAGGCACATCTCTCCTTGTGCACTCTCATGAGAACATCCTTCCCCATGCACTCATCAAGGTTTCTCTCATCAAGCATTTACAAGGGCCCAAATATCCCCCTGCATTCTCCTTGGCGCCCATGCATTTACAAGAGCTCAGATCTCACCATGCACTCACATAGGCTCACCTCACACCATGCACTGTTACACACTCACCGTTCACCATGCACTATCATAGGTACGCCTCTCACCCTTCATCCACAGACTCCTCTCTCACATAGACATACCACTTGCCCCGCAGGAACATCAGCTCACGTCTCAACCAGCACTCACGGAGGCACACCCTGCGTTCACAAGGTCTGAAGTGCATTCACAGAGGCCCCCCCTTTCACACTGCATTCACATGGTTCAGCTGTCACTCTGCACTCACATAGGCTCAAAGTTCACTCCGCACTCGGACAGTTACATCATGCACCATCCGCTCAGACGGGCTCACCTCTCACACTGGAGTCACAACTTCAGCTCTCACTGTACACTCAAAGCGCCACATATCTCAATCTGCACTCGCAATCGCACCTCTCACACTGCATTCACAGACACAGCTCTCACAGCCTCCACTCATAGCCACATCACTCAACTAGCACTTTCACCTGGCACTCTCACTTAGGCGCCATGTTCTGCCACTGAAATTGAATTTCCCATCTAAGGGACCAGGCGGGTGTGCAGAGGTAATGTTTAAACTAAGCCTCGAAAGGGCTGTCGAGTCCTGCTGGTAGGACTACTTTAAAATACTCAGGCCACAACCACTGCCGGTGCCCTAACAAAACGTGACAGAACCCCCACCACGATGTGCTGAAGGGGCCGCTCACATCAGTAGGGGCTGAGGGGGCCCCCTCCAGTATGGGTAAGCCTGCCCCCCTGCCACTGAAGGGGTTGCGGGGGGCCTTTGTTATGCCCCTGATCTGATTGGTTGGCTGCAACATAAAGAGAAAGTTGCGGTTTCCATGTTATGACTCGGGGACTCGGTCCCCATGTCATAGAAAACAAATAAATATAATAAAAAGGGGAGCAGGAAATCAGTACCCTGACCCGTGGCCCTTGTGGGGGATGACAAAAGGACACACCCTGGAGTCAAATTACAAAGAAACTCTTTTTTGTGGTGCTTGGTTACTGCGGTACTACCTCAGGCTCAGCATAGCCTCCGCTGTAATTTTGGTGCGGTACTGCAGCCTCATGGAAAAACAAAGGCTGGCCATGTGATGCTGCAAGACAGCCAGGACACGGGTCTACGCTGCACCTAGGGGGTTGTGTTAAAAAAGAAATAGAAACTCACAGAAAAAAACAAAGGTTAAAGTGGCGTTATAGTTAGGTATGGTTATAATACCTTACTTTACGATTAAAAAAAACACATTTACTGAGAAAACCAACCAAGATGTTTGTGAATGGCTTATAACCATAGGAAGATGCCAGCCTGTGCTTGTGCATGCATACACACAAAGAGCCATCTTTAAATAGGATTCGAAGATTACCCCTGCTTCTGTGCACCTAAAAGGCAGGCAAAGGTGGCCATCATTCAAAAGTTTGTAAAACGAATTACAAAAACTTCCAAAGAAAGCTGGTTGTGCGCACACATGCTTGCGTGAGCAGAGGTGCTCATTATTTTTCTATTCCTTTTCAGGTCTCGCCTGACCTAGCCCCTGCGCTGGTCTGGCCAGACCTTAAGTAAAAAGGGCTTAAAAAAATGCTACAGCCAGCTACAGCTTGCAGTGCATGCGCGCGGGCGCGCGCTTAGGAGCAGAGGCACCTCTCATGCTCATTAAGAACCGCAAGCACTTTCACTTTCGCCCACGATCACTTTCACGGCGCCCCTTTGATGTTCTCGTTCAAAGAACAGCAAACATCAAAGAACATGTTGTTGTGTTAATGCTTTGCTGCTGCCAGTTTGACTTACAACGTGCATTCTCTTTCCACAAACACGATGTTTGTGTTCCTTTATATTTAGATGCTTTTTGTATTACTGTCACACACAACCACCACAACAACACACACAACCACATGCAAAACCACAACCACACACACACAACCACAACCACACGAACAACCACAAACCCAACCACACACACACAACCACACACAAACCACAACCACAACCACACACGACACACACAACCACAACCACACACACACAACCACACAACTACACAACCACACACACAACCACACATCACACCCACATAACCACACACACAACACCACACAGACAACCACACAGACAACCACACAGACAACCACACACACACAACTAAAACCACAACCACACACACCACACACACACAACCACACACAACCACACACACAACCACACACACAAAACCACACACAACCACACACACAAAACCACACACAACCACACACACAACCACACACAACCACACACACACACACAAAACCACACACACAACCACACACACAACCACAACCACACACAACTACACACACAGCCACACAACCACACACACCCACACACCCACACACACCCACACACCCACACACACACCACCACAAAGAACCACACACATAACCACACACACACACATAACCACACACATAACCACACACAAACACACATAACCACACACAAACACACACAAAACTAAAACCACACACAAAATGACACACACAACCATACACACCCACGCACACAACCACAACTACACACACAACTGCACACACACACAACCACACACATACAACCACACACACACAACCACACACACACACAACAACACACACACACAACTACACACACATAACTAAAACCACAACCGCACACACAACCACACACACAATCACAACCATACACACACACACACACACACAACCACACACACAACCCCACACAACTACAACCACACACACAACCAGACACCCAACTACAACCACACACACAACCACACACACAACCACACATAACCACGCACAACCACACACACACACACAAACCACACACACAAACCACACACACAAACCACACACACAAACCCCACACACAGCCACACACACAACCACAAACACAACCACAACCACACATACAACCACACATACAACCACAACCACACATACAACCACAGACGCAACCACACACACAAACACACCCACAGCCACACCCACAGCCACAACCACAGCCACACCCATACTCACACTCACAACCACACCCACAACCACACCCATACACAACCATACACACACACAAACACAGCCATACACACACAACCACAACCACACACACACAACCAAACACACACACACACAACCACAACCACACTCAACCACAAATCCACACACACCCACAACCACACCGGCACCTACAACCACACCCATCCACAACCACACACGCAACCACACACACACAACCACACACACACAAACAACCATCACACACCCACAACCTCACCCACAACTGCACCCACACACAACCACAACCACGCACACAACCACACAAAGCATTGGCATAGCCAATAGGTCTTGCCTTTGGTACCTTATAAGTGTTTAGCCACGCAACAGTTGATGTGGTTGCACCAAGGATATTGTGCTGCATAGCTAAATACTTAGAGGGCCCCAAAAGTGAGACCTATTGGCTATGCCAATGCTTTTTGTAATATAAATTTACAAAACCTTTCAAAAGAACAAGCGATGGCAAACATCAGTCTTATTGCCTTTGCCAAAACTTTTTAAGTCATCTTGCCAAGCCACAGAGAGAGCAACCTGTCCAACAGGATCAACTGAAATACTGAGCTCAATTTATCTTGCACTACTCTTGACTTTGAAGACTGATGTAAATACTGACTGAGTTTTTTTAAGTTTAACTAACGGCTGCACTCAGTATCAGATTCAGACATATGGACATGCTTATACTCGGAAAAGTCAACATCTTTAATTATTATAGGCTATAAGTGTCTTAATCAATATAAAGCTGATGACTGCCCTAAACTTGCCGGGAAATGGTCTATAAGACTAGGCTTAAATATAACCGCACATAATATCTCTACGTCATTTAACAGTATTAACAAACTGGTACAATCCTCTAGCCTAAGGCTTCAACTATATAAAACAATATGTCATCTATACTATACCCCGCAAAGAATTTCAAAATGGTCCCAAAATAATATAACAAGCGATCGTGCTAAGTGTCCTAAATGTGGTTTGGTGGCAGCAGACCTTGAACACATGCTCTTTTCATGTCCATTATTATCTGAGTTCTGGTCTGGAATAGAAAATATTTTAATTCAGAAACAAGTGATTTCTACCTCAATATCAGCAACGATGGTACTACTGGGCATGCAACCATCTAACGGCTTATACAAAGATCTATTAATCAGGGGCGGCTGGTGACATTTGAAAGTGGTGAGGCGTAAACTAATTTTCATATTGCACCGCAGCGATCGAGCGCAGCGAGCGAGCCCGAACCAGCTTGCACCCATCCATACATCATTCATGCATTCACCCATCTATCCACCCACCCACCCTGCATCCATACATCATTCATTCATGCATCCACCCATCCATCCATCATGCATCCACCCATCATGCATGCATGCATCCATACATCATTCATACATCCACCCACCCATCCTGCATCCATACATCATTCATTCATGCACCCACCCATCCATCCATCCACCCATCCATCATGCATCCACCCATCATGCAAGCATCCATCCATACATCGTTCATGCATCCATCCATTCATCCACCCATCCATCCATCATTCATGCACCCACCCATCCATCCATCATGCATCCATACATCATTCATGCATCCATCCATCTATCTATCCACCCACCCACCCTGCATCCATACATCATTCATTCATGCATCCACCCATCCATCCACCCATCCATCCATCATGCATCCACCCATCATGCATGCATCCATCCATACATCATTCATGCATCCACCCATCCATCTACCCACCCATCCTGCATCCATACATCATTCATGCACCCACCCACCCGTACATCCATCCACCCATCCATCCATCCATCCATCATGCATCCACCCATCATGCATGCATCCATGCATCCATCCATACATCATTCATGCATCCATCCATCCATCATGCATCCACCCATCATGCATGCATCCACCCATCCATCCACCCATCCTGCATCCATACATCATTCATTCATGCATCCACCCATCCACCCACCCATCCATCCTGCATCATTAATTCATGCATCCATCCACCCATCATGCATGCATCCATCCATGCACCCATCCACCCACCCATCCACCGAATAATCATTAATGCACCCACCCTGCATCCATCCATCATTCATGTATTTTTATGACCATATAAAAAATTATGGACTCTAACAAGCCTTTAGGATCGATGTTGAAGGATGTGCCAGTTTACATATTACATCACCCCTAGCTTTTTATGCTGGAAACCTTCTACCGCCCATGTATTTGCCATCCTGTAAGCCCTAGGTATGTACTATACAAATTCACATACAAACATACACCAACATGCATGCAATAATAAATGCATATATCATGCTATTCCGCCTCTACCGTTTGTTAACATTTTGAAATTTTATAACCTTAGTTCAAAGAGTACATTATATTTGTGGTGACAGTTGTTAACTCATTTTCTGGAAAATGTTTATAAAATGAAATCTGTTGCAGGCTGTTGTTGCAACTATCAAAAAAGAAATTCTGAGAATTTTTACATTTCCAAAACCCCATGCCGTGAAATAAACGGGTGACCTGGAATAGACGCACACATTTCTGCAGCAGATGCTTTAACACACTGAACTATCTCAAGTCATTTGTGCAAGCCAGTTTACTGGAACACCGAAAAACATACACTCTTACCTTGCTGCCGGTCCCGCACACGTCACAGGCTCACAGCGCCCCTGGCCAATCCTGGCACCAGGGGCACAGGTACCCTCTCGCCCGCAGCACGCCCATTAGGGCTCCTGATGGGCATGCGCAACGCCGCCAAAACACAAGTGGGCATGCGTGGGCACGGGTAAAAATTCACCCTCCGTCCCCACGCATGCGTACTTGTGTTGCCGTCTGTACAATCATGTCAATGAATCAACATGACGCCCGCCCGGCGGTCTGACTTGAACTGTTGATTCATTGACATGATTGTCATGAGGGAGCTGCGGGCGTCGTCGGGCAGGGGGGGCTACGCCCCCACGCCCCAATGGACGAACTGCGCCTGCTATTAATTATCCTAGTCTCATGTGCTAGATTGGTCATAGCCAGGGCATGGATATCCTTAAAGCGACCAGATATAATGGAATGGTGGGCACTTGTCAACGAAATTTATGTTATGGAGTACTCATTAGCCAGAATAGGAGGAGCACGATCAAT
Organism: Lissotriton vulgaris; assembly: GCF_964263255.1. Taxonomy (NCBI): domain Eukaryota; kingdom Metazoa; phylum Chordata; class Amphibia; order Caudata; family Salamandridae; genus Lissotriton; species Lissotriton vulgaris. The sequence continues at coordinate 540,339,229 of NC_141698.1, read as the reverse complement.
GCTGAAACCGGACAAAATTTGGAGAACTTTCTTTTGAAAGCTAATTTAGTATTAGTAATATTTTTTTATTGCATATAGAATGGTTAGGTATAAAGATAGTTATGGTTAAAAACACATCATGCTATACTGATACATTGCTCTGTACCTTGATTTGATGCTAATTTATGATTTCGTTTGGATTGAGATTTAACGATATGTTACTATTAATATTTTGACTAATCTCTTTTATACTTCCTTTTTAGTATTGTATATGTAAAAAAAGGGAAAACAAAAGACTCTCCTTATGTCTTGTCGACTTGTGTTGTCAAATAAAAAAAATAAAAAAAATAATGGCTGCACTCACAAAAAGCACCTTTACTTTGGGTGCCAAGGGAAAATTAATCTTTCTTTGACCACCTAGTGCATCCCTCTCTTTGTTGCTACTGCTGTCACGTTGTCCTCTGCTAGAGACAGCAAAAGGCGAGTCCCCGAGTCATAACATGGAAACCGCAACTTTCTCTTTATGTTGCAGCCAACCAATCAGATCAGGGGCATAACAAAGGCCCCCGCAACCCCTTCAGTGGCAGGGGGGCAGGCTTACCCATACTGGAGGGGGCCCCCTCAGCCCCTACTGATGTGAGCGGCCCCTTCAGCACATCGTGGTGGGGGTTCTGTCACGTTTTGTTAGGGCACCGGCAGTGGTTGTGGTCTGAGTATTTTAAAGTTGTCCTACCAGCAGGACTCGACAGCCCTTTCGAGGCTTAGTTTAAACATTACCTCTGCACACCCGCCTGGTCCCTTAGATGGGAAATTCAATTTCAGTGGCAGAACATGGCGCCTAAGTGAGAGTGCCAGGTGAAAGTGCTAGTTGAGTGATGTGGCTATGAGTGGAGGCTGTGAGAGCTGTGTCTGTGAATGCAGTGTGAGAGGTGCGATTGCGAGTGCAGATTGAGATATGTGGCGCTTTGAGTGTACAGTGAGAGCTGAAGTTGTGACTCCAGTGTGAGAGGTGAGCCCGTCTGAGCGGATGGTGCATGATGTAACTGTCCGAGTGCGGAGTGAACTTTGAGCCTATGTGAGTGCAGAGTGACAGCTGAACCATGTGAATGCAGTGTGAAAGGGGGGGCCTCTGTGAATGCACTTCAGACCTTGTGAACGCAGGGTGTGCCTCCGTGAGTGCTGGTTGAGACGTGAGCTGATGTTCCTGCGGGGCGAGTGGTATGTCTATGTGAGAGAGGAGTCTGTGGATGAAGGGTGAGAGGCGTACCTATGATAGTGCATGGTGAACGGTGAGTGTGTAACAGTGCATGGTGTGAGGTGAGCCTACGTGAGTGCATGGTGAGATCTGAGCTCTTGTAAATGCATGGGCGCCAAGGAGAATGCAGGGGGATATTTGGGCCCTGGTAAATGCTTGATGAGAGAAACCTTGGTGAGTGCATGGGGAAGGATGTTCCCATGAGAGTGCACAAGGAGGGATGTGCCTCTGTGAGTGAGTAGCGATTTACCCATGTGAGTGCAGGGTGAGAGTGGTGCCTATGTGAGCAGAGAGTGAGTGATGTCAGATGTGTGTGCAGGGTGGGTAGTGTGCCTGTGTGAATACTGGGTGAGTGGTCAAATGTGTGTGCAGGGTGAGTGGTGTGCCTGTGTGAGTACTTGGTGAGTGGTGTGCCCACGTGTGTGACAGAGGGAGGTGTGCTCGCTTAAGTATAGAGTGAGTCATGTTAGTTCAGGGGAAGTGTGTGACTGTGTGAATGCAGGGTGAGAGGCACGTCTGTCTGAATGCATGGGAAGAGGAGGGGCTGGTTGAATGCAGAGTAAGAGGCATGCCTATGTGTAACGGATTAGCCAGAAAATTAGAATATCCTACCACTTCGAACCAAAACTCATTTTTATTTATTTTATTCATTTTATTTTTAGAGTTTTCTATAGCGCAAACAAGACCCATGGTAGGGTATCAGAGCGCTTTACAAGGAAAGCAGCGTGAGTAAACAACATTTTACAAAACAAACAGAACAGATACAGTATCAAAGTTCTTACAAGGTTAGGTAGGTAGCAGCAATGAGCATGTAACAGTAGAAGCATGTACGCGTCAGTCATAGAGGCGAGGGTGTCATTAAGGGGAGTGAGGAAACAAGTTTGAAGTCGTGGACTGGTTTTGTGCCTTGTGGAATTAAGGGAGGGATTTGCTCATCAGGAATGATTTTGCTTCCCTTTTGAATAATGGTGTTGATGAGATTTTTCGGAGGTGCGGAGGTAGCGGGTTCCATATTCTTGGTGCTGCTCCGGTTAATGATCTGTCAGAAGTCTTTTTCTTACTGAAGCGAGAGGGTTTCAGGAGTAGAATGTCGGCGCTCCTCGAGTGTCTGTTTCCTCCTGATAAGGAAGGTTTTGGGGATAGGTACAGGGGGGTGTTGTGGTGTAGAGCTTTATGAGTGATGAATAGCATCTTTAGTTGGAATCTTGCTTCATAGGGTAGCCAGTTGAGCACCTTCAGGTGTGGAGATAGGTGGTCAAATTTCCTAGATTTCGTTAGGAGTCTTGCAGCTGCACTGAGACAGGCTGTTAAAGGGGCTGTTGAGATTTTGGGAAGCCCCGAAACCACAAACCAGTTTTAGTATTATGGCTTGGTCTTGGGAACAGTAGTCACCAATGATAAAAGGAGTGTAACTTTAACCACTTTAGATGTACGGCTATCGCCTCATATTGACTGGCCTCTATATTGCGAAGCAATATCCAAAATCACATAGACACTGTGTCTTGGGATTTGTGTACAATTCTGTTCAGTAAAACATACTTGTTCAATGGGAATATAAAACTAAGCATTAGAATACTGCATGGCTACTACGTCAGCAACTTCTCACCCTGGAATATGCATGAATACCATACTAACAATAAGACGTCACATTATATATCACAAGGGTTCAGTGATTTCATATATGATGTTAATGTTCAAAATATCTGATGATTCAAGTGGTGTTCACCAAAAACAGAGGTTGTCTGGCTGAAGTCACAAAGATCAGTGGAATTTAGCTCTCCCATGGACAAAAGGTGCTATGTCACAACAGATAATAGCATGAATGCTTTGTTTAGTATACTAGAATATGGGAAATTTGGGCCTGTCTGCTTCTGATCGTTATTCTGTGGAATGGTCAGATGAAAAGAAGAATCTCTTTGACAATGATCAGGTTCTGATGACCTCTCCTCGGAGGAACGTACCCATTGGCCCTTCTAAACCTTCCAGTGTAACCTGGTCTTATCTGGTGGCACCAAGCAAGCGCAGCAAGTGAGTCCAAAACACCCTAGAAGTGCTCCTCTGTCTCTTCCATCCCAGCATCTATTCATTCATCCTTTCACCCTCCCATCCACCTTCTGCTATCAATCATTTCACCTTTACATTCTGTCATCCATTCACTATTTTATCAAACTTTCAGTTGTTCACTATTCTATGCATTGGCCATGTTATCCATTCTCTAAGATTTTCATTTACTCTACCATCTTTTCACCCTTCCTCAGATTTCCATTTACTCTGTGATCCATCCATGCTCCAACATTTCCCTTTACTCTGTCATCCATCCATGCTCCAACATTTCCCTTTACTCTGTCATCCTTTCATCCACCCATGTATCTATCCTCTCACTTACTTATCCTCTCACATAACATATGTATTTGTAAAGCACACGTTCATTCACAAGGGTATCTTGGCATTGAATAACGGATGGTTATTGTTACCCAACTCAATGGTAATCATTTTATCGACCCCAGAAGGATGAAAGTCTGAGTGGACCTGCCGGGATTTGAATCTGTGACCAGAGGTCAAAACACAAGCCCCTGCAGTTGACGCATTAGTCCACTAAGCTACCAGACCCACTCATTCAACTATCCTCTCACCAGTAACATAACAAAAGGTCCCGCACACCCATTGGTGCGGGGTGGCCAAGCTCCAGAGAGCCCCTTCCAGCACTGTGCATGAGTGGCTGGCCCCTAGCCTGAGAGTTCCTGAATGGGTCCAGAGCGGGGGGCTCCATGTACTTTGCAGGGGGGCCCCCTTCAAGTTTCGTTACACCACTGTAGGCAGCAATGATGTTGGCTCCAAACATTTCTATCTACACAAGGGCACAATGAAATGTGAGACTTCTGCACTCTGCGGTCATCAGCCTTCCTGAAGCAGTTACCTATAAACCTCCTCACTTAGAGCAATAAAAACTGCAGTCCTACCCCTCACTCCTACCATCTACCAAGCGGCAGTGCTCAGGAAGAACTAATCTGCAGCATTTTGTAACAAGGACGTCATTGAATTTCTAAGGGTAGCTCTATCTCCATTCTCCCCCACTTCAGTGTCTGGGTCTCCACTCTCCAGTCACAGGAATGCAGTCAATATGCTTCTATTGTCTGGGGAGCTGTATCCATCCTCCATATTGTGCTATGATAAACCAGAGATATCCAATGTGGAACCCACGATTATGAGTACTTAGATCCCCCATACAGAGTCCTACTACCACACAGGCACAACACATCCACTTCATATGAACACTGCAACACACATGCCAGTGCAAGGCTCCGGGGTCCACACAGAATTGGAACTCTGCACGTCTGGGGTCAGAAGACCACACTTTCCTGTGATATAGAAAAAAGTTCTGGTCATAAATAATGTCACAAAAAAAACGCTGCCACCACAGCTTTATGTGGCTAACATAAGACATGTATAGTAGTGCCTTGTCCGCTATGAGGGCATGTTTAGCGTGCCCCTCCAAGTTCTGAAGCTCACAGTATCATGGGCAGGCCTAGGCCCCGTGCTTAATTTGAGCCTGTGGTTTCTGGTGCTCAGCACTGGCACTTAATTATTAACACCAGTGCTTTTCATGAGCACCAGTTAAGGACACATTCATTTATGGTAAGCATGGGGAGATTACATGATTTGTCCAGAATCACAGGAAGTTGAGCAAACGCAAAGACTCAAGCCTGGTTCCCCAGCTCCAAAGTTGTCAGTTCTGGCCGTTACACCAAACTCCTCTCCCCACTTCCATGGTTAGTAGTTGGTTCTGTTTTAGGCAACGCTAACAGGAGAAATTGGCTGGTGCAAGCTGCGCCCTGACCAGAGCCCCGGCTCTTTTTTTTTTCCAACAAATTAACCACTCCCTAGGCCTCTCTGTGTACCTTGATTGGTCGGATTGAAAAGGCAACAAAACGTCTGGATACCAGAATAGACATTCGGGCAGGAATAAATACCTGTTTACTATGCCGGGGACATTCCTGTCCCACTCCCAACACAGGGAAAAGAGGCAAATTCTGCAGAATTTGGTGAAATCGAAATCAATTTTGAATGTTTTGCCCCATTTTCATATTAAAAAAACTAAAAATAGGAGATATACTACACGTCATAAATACCTCACCCTGGGGTAATGATATCTACTGGTACATACCCCACCCTATCTCGCAGATCTTGGACCGCGAGCCTTGGTGTAAAGTCGAAGGAGGAGGGGAGGTACCCAGGGGTTAGGTGAGGGCAGAGAAATACTACCCCCTTCTTCGGGTGCAGTACAGCAGCCGGGCAGCCACATTTCACTGGCTCTGAAACCACCAAGTAATGCTTTGTGCTATCCCGACATGCCCCAGCCGGCTCGTGCTGACGCCTGACTCACCTGCCCGATGACTGACACTTCCGCAGCCTCCACGCTTCCTCACGGCCACCCGCCCCCTGCGTGCATCGGAAACAGTGATCAGCGCAGCATCTGGGCCAGCTGATGGCTTTTCCAACCGCATCTTTGTGTCTGCGCTGCCGCACACCTGTCATCATCTTCCTCTCACTTTGAAACGGCCCTTCTCCGCCCTCCTGTTCCTCCTCATTCTGCTTCCGGACAACCTTCCTCTTGTGTGGCGCCTCAGCGACCACCCAGCCAGGTTCACGCGCTCTGCATTAAGGCCTAATCACAAATGCGTTCGGTCATTATTTACCCATTATGTGGGAGCCAGGTCCGTGGCCTGTGCTTCTGGAGTTACTGCAGCCTTAGTGCGCAATTTACTGCGGGCATCGATTACTATAAGCTATTCCAAAAATGCCTTTTGTCAATGTACGGGGAGCGCTTCAACTGGCAAAATGTATTTTGTCTCGAACACTGAAAGTCCGCGCACCCTTGTTACTGAATTATTCTGATAAGGTTGTGTGAAACCCCATAGGAATATCTTGGCTCATAAGGACGCCTGTTTATGCAAGGCCACAGCTAGAGCCTTGAGTCAAGTTCTGGATGATTGTGTCAAGTTCTGAAGACCACATTTGGAGGCCAACTCTGCACACCAGGTATATTATGCTCAGGAGTATTGCATCCAGGTCTAGAGGCCTCCTCTGGGATAAGGTTCGAGTAACAAAAAAAATATTGTCTGACTCGGAGCCGCTGGAGCAAAGAGACTCTGAAACAAGGACGCGATTGAAGGTTTGGGGTGGGGGTATTCACAAGAATAGTGAATCTCAAAGACAGCGGGCAGTCCGGGCACTGGGATGGGTGACATGAGGATCTGGAAGCAAATGGGGCGGAGAGACATTAAGAGATTGTGTTATTTGGGAAAGAAACGCGCATACAATGGAAAAGAAAATGCATACTAAGCAGCGCTTAATTTGTAAAATATTAAGTGCCAGGGCTCTGACCAGGAGGCCACTGCAGCTTGCACCCCCCACCGCCCCAGTCATTGCTGCCAAAACAACTACTAACCATCTTTCTCGCATGTAAATGCACCAGTTCAGATTATTCCAGGTCCCCAAAGCTAAAGGGATGGTTGGGGAGGTAGGTATTGGTAATTGTTTAATGTATATTGTTTTCCTAAACGTCTGTTATACTGCTCATCTCTAAATCACACGAGCAGTGCCACCTTGTGGCAGACTGCCCTAAGTGTGGTGTTGAAAATTTGGTGCCGGTGCTGAGCACCAGAAACCAATTGAGTGTTGGTGCTCAGCACCGGAAAGCTCCAGCTCAAATTAAACTGATACTAAGACGGTGAAATGTGAATGGGATGTGAAGCCGCGCAGATTGAAAAGTGGTGGCTTGCATTGGGATAGGTGGCACATGGCCCAGGAGGTGTAAGGACAGAGAGGCCGAAGACACAACAAGCATTGGCAAAGTCAATAGGTCTCTCCTTTGCCAAAGCTATTGGCTTGGCGAATGTGTTTTAGCCATATTGAAGCCCAGCATGACTGCTGTTCAGCATGGGTAAACAATTGTGACATATAGGAGAGTGGCAGGGAGTGTAATGTAGTAGAGTGCAGTGTCATAGAGTCAAGAGTCATAAAGCAGGGTGGCGTAGAGTGTCCTGGAGTGGTGTAGAGTGGAGTGAAGGTTTGTGGAGGGCGTAGAGTGGAGAGGAGGGTCTTGCAGTGTTGTAGAGTGGTGTGTCATGGCGTAGAGTGGAGTGTTGTAGAGTGGAGCAGAGTAGAGTAGTATGTACTTGTGTAGAGCGGCGAGGGGCATAGAGTGGAGGGACCTGGAGTGGAGTGGAGTAGAGTGGTGTAGTGTAGTGTGGAATGGCATAGAGTATTGTAGATTGGAGAGGCATAAAGAAGCTTTGAGTGGCTTATAGGGAGTTGTGTAGATTGGAGTAGACTGTTGTATAGTGGAGTGACATAGAGTGGAATAGAGTGCTGTAGAGCGGAGGGGCGTGGAGTACAGTGTTGTGGCATAGAGTGGAGTGACGTGAAGTGGAGTATCCTAGATTAGAGTCGAGGGTCGTAGAGTTGAGGGTTATGGAGTGGTGTAGAGTACAGTGGCTTAGAGTGGAGGGGCGTAGAGTGTCATGGAGTGATGTGGAATGGCCTAGAGTGGTGTAGAATAGAGTGGCATAGAGTGTAGCGGAGTGGCGTAGAGTGGTGTGGAGTGGCTTACAGTGGCATAGAGTGAAGGGTCATAGAGTGGAGGGGTGTGGAGTGTGGAAGGGTATAGAGTGGAGAGGCATATTGTGAAGTGGAGTAAACTGTCATAGAGTGGAGGGGCGTAGCATAGAGTGGAGTAACGTATTGTAGAGTGGAGTGGCATGGAGTGGCATAGAGTGTAGCAGAATTAAAATTGAGTGTCGTAGAGTGGCTGGTCATAGAGTGGAGTAGTGTCATAAGAGTAGAGAGGCCTAGAGTTAAGTGGCATAGAGTGGGGTAGAGCAGTATGGAGTGGCGTAGAATTGTGTAGACTGGAGAGGAGTAAAGTGTCATAAAGTGGAATGAAGTAGAGTGTATAGGTGTAGAGTGAAGTGGCATAGCATGGAGTGCGGTAGAGTAAAGTAGTTTGGAGTGTAGTAGAGTGGAGCAGTATAGAGTGTCATATAGTGGCATACAGTTTCATAGAGTGGAGTGTCATAGAGTGGCGTAGAGTGAATTGTCGTACAGTTGAGTGGCGTAGAGAAGAGTAGAGTGGCCTAGAGTGAAGTGGTTTAGAGTGTCATAAGGTGGAGTGGTGTAGAGTGGAGTGTCTTAGAGTGGAGTGTCGTAGAGTGGAGTGTCGTAGAGTGGAGTGTCGTAGAGTGGAGTAGATGTGTCGAGTGGAGTAGAGTTGCCTAGAGTTAAGTGGCATAGAGTGTTGTAGATTGGCATAGAGTGGAGTGTCGTAGAGTAGCATGTCATTGAGTATCCTAGAGTGAAGTGGTGTAGAGTGTCATAAGGCAGAGTGGCATAGAGTGGAGTGGAGTGGCAGAGTGTGTAGAGTGGAGTTAAGTAGGGTGGTGTGGTGTAGGATAGAGTTGAGTGTCATAGAGCGAGGGGTTGTATAGTGGAGTAGAGTGGCCTGGATTGGCATAGAGTGCAATAGAGTGACGTAGAATGGAGTAGAGTTTTGTAGAGTGCTACAAAGTGTAGTAGAGTGGAGTAGTGTGGCATAGAGTTGAGTGGAATACAGTGGCGTAGAGGGAAAAATAGTATTATTGACATTGAAGTCAGTTGAGGATGTCCTTGAGTAACATCATACAGGAGTTGTTATAAATTTGAAACGATAATATGACAAATAAATCTCAAAGACCGGCGATATGCTTTTTAAATGCAGCAAATTCTATTAAATTCTACCAAAAATAAATGATGGTGTTCAATGATAATGATAGCAAATAGTATATTGACAATATGTTGGCCAAAAAAGATTCATACTGTTCCTCCTTTACATTTGGCAATGTGCCCAAGACCCCCACTCTAGACTCTTCGATGCAGTCTGATGGCGCTCAGAAGCTCTCCCCTTACCTAATTTTAAAGGCGAGGAGGTCATACCATTCTTTTGCAGGAAATCTTTGATTCAGTTTCTCCTGCCTGAGTTAAGCTCGTCAGTAGCGGGGGCGAACAGTGTCTGGGGTTAACAGCAGTATAAGCTGACAGGCAGACCTTGCAAGACTACACTAGTAGGTATTAGGGGGTCCCCTAAACAGCCCACCAGTACATGGTATCATACAGCTAACCTAGAAATCATTGTAATTGCCTGATTCCAACATGTTTGATACCAAACATGACCAGGTTCGGAGCAACCATTACGTAGTTGGACATCTTGTCTTGCCAGTTTCCACTACATACCTTAAAATGGCTGGCCAGAACTTACAAGGCCCCATGAATGGAGTCTGGGGTTTGTAGGGGTACCTCTGCTCCTACAAGGGTACCCAGACACTTAGAACCATGCACCCTGTCCTTGGACTGAAGGGCCTACTTTAGGCGTGACTTATAGGTTTGAAGTGCGGTGACACCTGGATATAAGGGAAATATTATATTTAAAGTGAAAGGTGCATGCACCCCTTCACGCAGAGGGCGATGGCAGCCCTGCAGACACAGTTTACATGGGCTCCCATTGGTGGCATAATAAATGCTGCAGCCCATTGGAGACCTCTGGAGTACCAAAACCCTTGGTACCTTAGTACCATATACTAGGGACTTACAGGGTACACCAGTATGTCAATTGTGGTCTGTGCAAAGTATTTATTAGCATATTAAGGGGTGAGAGCACTGCCACTTGGGTCTTGGTTAGCAGGATCCAGGTGAACTACAGTCAAAATACTCTGACACCTGGTAATACGTGGGGGTATTTATGCCAGAAAGTTCCACCTCCCTACACAAACTACTAACTGTTCTGTGTACCTCTGTTATCCCCACAACATTCAGAACTTTCAAACATAGAAATTGATGACATCAACACACATACACAAGTACATCAGTGACATAGATGCCCGTCCTTATGTTGATTATATGTATAAATAAATGTCAAGGGACACTCAAGTATGTGAATAGCACAACATCGAAACCATACATGTTCCTATGAAACAGAAGAGCACACAGAATTCAAGACAACAACGAGTAAATACTACAAAAACCCCAATGTAGCATTAAGAGCAACACTGCAATAGGAGCCAAAAGAGTACCTGTCCACAAGTGGACACATTCAAGTAATTCCAGTAAAGCATCAGGAAACGTTAACGTTTCACACATATCTGTCCATAGCATTACAAGTATCACCAGCATTTTGGCATATGCATATATAATCCCATTTACACATTAGTCCCTTGCCCAAGGGTTGTAAAGATAGATATCTGGCAAAACATTACAGGCAGCTTTGTAGATGTTACCTGCAGAAATATAATTCATCTGAGAAGACCCAAACATTGTGCGACTCTCAATTTAATCAATGAGCCAGATGATAACTGCTAGGAAGACACAATGCAAATTACCTCTTGGAAAAGGGGGCTTATTCTTAAAAAAAAACAGAATTCACAGTCACCCATGGCATCTATATTCAGTAAGAAGATTGGCCAGAAAGAGGAACAAAATGGCAGATCCTTGCCAGGCTTTGGGATAATCACAATTGAGGTCTCCAGCGTGGAGTCCGTTATTGGTGGGCTCACATCAAAGGGGTTGTAAAGCTGTGTGAGAAGTGGGGCCAAAGTGGTGCAGACTGTCTTGTAGAAAAGGCCAGTGTCAGGTCCAGGGGCCTTTTGAAGTTTTAGTTTAGCTGAGTCATGGATAACCTCAGCAATTTCTAGAGGGTTATTCAGAGCTTCCTTTTGAGACTGTGGTACCCTTAGTATAAACAAGCATTATGTTCTCATTCTCCATTTCAGCTGCATATAGGGTTTTATAAGAATTTTGGAACTCCTTCCTAACCTCTTTGGTGAGAGTCACTACCACAGTCTTAATGGAGGGTATCCATTCCTGCTGGATTTCGGCTCTTAATTTGGAAGTAAGGAGCTTAGTGCACACAAGTAAGACTGTCTGAGGGGGGTGTCAGTCTTAGATATTGCTATTCCCTTTCCGTGGGCTTAATTCAAGAGAATCTCGGACTCAGACAGGTCCGGTAGGCTATGCACAAAGAGCCTCATAATGAATTGTTCAAAGTTCCATGAACAAGCAAGGGTTAAACTTGAATAAACTAAAGTGGTTCAGCTGGTTGATTCCAAATTTAGGTCACACTCCTGGGTTTTTAAAAGGGAAAAATGGGTGGCAGCTACATATAAATACCTAGGATTCAATGTGGAACATCAAATGTCTTTCAAACATCATCTGGCCGCTATTCAGGCCAAAGCACAGTTAACTTATGAGTTTAAATTATTTAAAGAAGAAACTGAGCTATCCGTCACTTCGCCATCTGCTTACAATAATGCTCGCTCAGTAAATGCCCATGGTGACCTATGGCAGGGAAATTATGCAGGACGTTAAACAGTCACTCTCAATAAGATCCAAATGAAAGTGTACAAAACCGTTTTTCACATCCCAAATCAGCCTCACCAACCCAGATACGCCCAGATTTTGGATTGAAAAACCAATTATTTCAATGCAAGAGTGCTTACATCAAACTGTGCTGGAGACTGCTCGCTTCCGCGAGTGGCTCCATCAACAACTTATGCTGGCTGGAAATCGAGAAGCAACAATACAGCAACTTAAAAGGCTCCTAGGGATACCACCTAAACCAGGCCTGGGGCACGGAAAATCAGCATTTTTTCGAGAAACAAATGCTTCAACTCGGTTCTTGTCTCACTTAACAGATAAAAATGCTCTTACACGAAGACGACGCGCCTGGGCCGTGATCAACTCATACAACAACTTGCAACCTTATATGTATCTCCCAGTACACTCTATGCACGTCCTAAAGCATCAGTTCATGCTATTTCGTTTTAGCATCATGGAGACTAAAGATCTCATCTCAGCTTGGAAAGATCAGCTGCAAAATCATAAATGTCGACTGCTGATACAAGCAGGAGTTGCTAGTACATTTTTTAATGTGTGCCCAGTGCCCCTGGCGCAAAGGAAAAAACACTTGAAACCACATTCATAAACTTGAAAATTCGCTCTGGCAGGGAAGCAGTAATCACTTGGTTAAGTGGCACTTCTATTCCCCTAGCCTGCAAGGGGGTAACATTTCTGAAGTCGATCTTTAAAGAAATGGAACAAGCGAACAAACAATCTGCCTCTAGGGGACAAATAAAGCATTAAGGTCGGTTCACATTTAAGACCATCGAACTTACAAGTTACTCACTCTTTATTTGCGATTTGAGCTGCTCACTCACTCAGTGTCAAATTGCTAGACTCTGAGGGCCTCATTTGCAAGAAACTGACGCATCAGCATCGATGTGTCAGTTTTCTTGCACCTGCGCCAAATGTCCTTGCGATACCATGGATGCATTGCATTTCCAATACAGGGCTCCATGGCACAAGGATTTCACAGAGGCGTCAGAAATTCGGACACAGCTGTTGGCACAAAAGTGACGCATTGCTGGAATTGGTCGTAAAGCTGACACAACTCCAGCAATGGGTAAAAACACATAGGTGAGTCCCATTGTAAAAGCCCTGTGTCAATCCTTACGCTTGGTCTGAGTAAGTGTAAAGATTTTGACACAGTTAAGTCGTAGAGTGACGCAGTGAAATGAAGTAAATTTCACTGCGCCACTTCTACATGGCTTTTTTGTGTGGGAACGCCTACCCTGCATACATTACACCCGGTGCAGGTTTAATGTGACGCAGGGCTCTACAAACAAACGCATTGGACGCAATGCCAGCAACGTTTTCCTTATTAGGGTGTGGGGGCATTTCCCCCCTGTTTACCATGTTATAAATGTTTAAATTAATAAGTGTTGATTCAAAAAAAAATTTGTTTCTCACAGTGCATTGCATGACCTGGACAAAGAGAAGTTACATTACAAGAGGGGGAGTCCTCTGCTTCGAGCCTTCTTGATGATTGGCAGGTACCGGGTCTCCTTGGGGTGAAGTATTCCAATCCAATCCAAAATTTCTTTATTTCGGTCCTTAACCCCATAAAAGATTCATACAAAATATTTATACAACCACATTTGAAGAGTACATTACATTTCAAAATACAATAATAAATAAGCTTTAAAGATGTAACCAAGGGTAAAAATGGATTGGAGACTCAGTTACATGATATTAAAAGGAATAGTTTCGAAGTTTAAAAGGGATAGTTCTGATTGGGAGAAACATTCACATTTTCTACATTTAGGCATGTAGCAGTTTTTTCCTTATCTGCCACATAGCCATAATGAACTTAGCCACTGCAAATACAATATGGGGCAGAGTGCTTGTTTTTAAAATTCTATATACAAACAGGTAAGACCTAGATCCCAGATTCCTGCATAAGGGCACCAGCCAGTATTTTCTGGGTCTGTTGTAGGCAGGGCAGAAGAAAAGGAGATGAATTTCCTCCTCATCATACATGTTACATCCAGGACAGGATAAACCCCCCCCCTTAAGCCATTTACAGGTGAAGGTTTTTAAGGGCAAAGTGCCTAACCTCCACTGTATAAACAATTTTCTCGCTAGGATGGGGAATATTATGTCCATAAAATCTTCAAATTCATAGGAATTCTTAAATTCCAAAAAGCGGTCAGTCAGGGTGCCATTGGTAGTGGCGGACAGAAGAAGAGCTAAACTAGATTCCTTATGGATTTGCACCAGATTTTTGCGGGAAATGGTTTGACATCCCTGCTCTGGGTCCTCCCATAGCTCCTGCAGTTTAAACCGATACAATTCCTTTTTAACAAAGGCCAGCCATGGGATTCTATTGTGCTTATTCAAGCTCATTACGTGGGTGAGATCACGCCTGTAATGAGCGAGCTCACTGGTGGTCCATAGCCTGTGCCAGAATCTTAGTGGCTTTGACTCCAGTTCTATGGCGATGGAAGGTAATCCCACATCTAATTTTAGGGGGAGCAGAGGTATGCCACGAGGAAGTGCCAAAAGGCGTCTTAAGAAGTTATGTTACACATTAGCCAATTCATGCCCCGCTCTATACCCCCAAAGCTCGCTGCCATAGGATGCAGCTGCTTTGGCTTGAGTTTTGTAAAGCTCTAGTGCCGGGCTTATAGGTTTCAAGGTGGAAGTGTTCACAGCCTTTAGAATGGCACCTGAAAGATGGCACAACTTCAACCGAGATTTTAATATTTGGGGGTCCCAGGAAAGATTCTCTTGCAATGTGACCCCCAGGTATTGAAAAGTTGTAACCCTTTCCCGACTGGCTTCGCCCAGGGTGGGATTTGGTCTAGTCTTTGGGGATGGGTTAAAGATCATGAACTTGGTCTTTTCGGTATTGATCTCTAGACCATGCTGTATACAGAAGAGACCAAATCCATCTAGGATCCTTTTTATCCCCATCGGAGATTTGTAAAGCAGGAGGGTGTCGTCAGCAAACATAATAGCTGGCACCCTCCTGCCTGCCAAAAGGGGGGCGTCATTATCTCTAACGTTGTCCAGGTGGGATATGATATTGTTAACAAAGAGGCAGAACAGGGTCGGCGCCAAGACGCAACCCTGCCTCACCCCTCTGCGGACAGGAAACCTAGATGACAACGCTCCATCCCTCCCACACCTAACCTGTGCGTAGTTGTTGTCATGGAGCCTAATTATGGCATGCAGTATTTGTGTGGGAACGCCAAGCTTTTGTAGGATCTCCCAAAGTTTCTTGCGTGGGACCATATCGAAGGCTGACCTCAGGTCCACGAACACCATGTACAGTCTCCCCCCCTCTATCCTCACCGTTTTCCTGTACAGGAGGACGAGGCGGAAGATCTGATCCATGGTAGACGTGTTTTTCCTGAAGCCAGCCTGTAGTGGGCTCAATATTTCATTAGCCTCTATCCAATCCATGAGATGGTCCAGGAGAAGACGGGAGAAGATTTTTTGGGGAACATCTATGAGACTGATCGGCCTGTAGTTGGCTGGGAGCAGGGGGGAACCCTTTTTGAAAATGGGCACTATCTCCGCCCCCAGCCAAGTACAGGGGATCTTCATGCCTCCCAAGATGGCATTGAAAAGGATTAAGAAATACGGGCCCCAGATCTCCAGATGGTGTCTGAAAAGATCACCAGGCAATCTATCCAGTCCCGGGGCCTTCCCCATTGTTAATCTCTCCATTGCACCCACCACCTCCCCTAGGGTAAATTCCATACCAACTGCACAGGTGGATAGATCACCAGGGGCAATATTGTCATTTGTGAGTCGTTCGGTCTCTTGATATAGTTTACCATAATGCTCTTCCCACGCAGAGGATGCAATGTTTGGCTCTATTGCGGCTTTGGGTTCTCCTGTACCAAAGTTAACCAGGGACCAACATTTTTTAAGATCCCTGGATTCCAATGCAAGGGAGAGCTCCTGCCAGTGGTTCCAGTCCCACTCTGACCTTGCCAGTGCCAGGGCCGCCTTATACTCCCGCCTTAGTTCGACTACCCTACCCCTGTCTTTGTCTGCTTTAATTGAGGCAATGAGCTCTGTTTTAGCCTTTTTGCATGAGGAATTGTACCAGGTGGAGGTTCTGGTCTTTTTACGTCGTGGGGGTACCACGGGATAAAAAACCTCGCCTAGTGCTCCCACCAGGTTATCATGGATTTGGCCTAGTTGCTCGTTAAAATCCGGTTGCCTGGGCAAATTAATTAAATCCTCCATTTCTTCAAGTTTGGGGAGTGCTACTTCATAAATTCTTCTTATAATATCTTCTGCACTAATTATTTTCCCCCATTTAACCCTACGTCAATTGGAGGTAAGAACCAAGTTCCCAGGGTCACCGCATGGGTTGGGAGAAGGTGACTCGCCTACAGGAGCGGGGTGTTTCATTTCTAGTAACAGTGCGTTGTGGTCGCTATCTGTTCTAGGCAATATCCTAAAATCCTGGACCTTGGACCATAGGGTAATGTCAACAAAAATATAGTCCAGTCTCGATTCATGATGCCTCCTATTAAAAGTACACAGAGAGGGGCTGTCGGACGGAGTTCGTCCGTTACAAGCCCTCACCGCATAGTTCAAAGTAAGGGACATGATTTGAACTGCAAGAGGGGACCAGGATTTTGGGTGAGGGGATTGACAAGGTGGAACACCCCAGTAATCATCTTCAGAGGTGATAGCGCCCTCCTTTAGACCTTCCAGAGATTCAAAGTGACAGTTAAAGTCACCGCCCTTTACTATTTTACAGTCACTTGGGAGTTGGCCCAGGAAGGACGAAAGGTCGTCAAGGGTAGGTGATTCCGAGGCCACACTAACAGGGCGGGAATATACATTAACAACTGCCAGGTTTACAGCATTTGGCCATCTGAGAAGCACACACTGGATGTCCCGGGAGAACGTGGGTATACTCTCCACGGAACACCCAATGTGAGTAGCCACCCAAACCGCCAAACCCCCCGAGGGCCTCCCACTGCCACTCCAGCTGGCCGGGATTTCAAGGACTGCATAGCCCGTTCTACTCAGGGGATCCCTTGCCCAGGTCTCCTGAAAGAGACAGATATCGCTCCCTTCCACTAGGAGATCCCAATCCTCTGTGTGAATTTTGTTTGCAATGCCCGCTACGTTCCAGGACAAGAACTTAAAAACCTCAATAGGAGTTTTTGGTGCCTGCCCTCCGGATGATCCCAATGGATTTTCCGCTACATCGTCCGCTGGTCGAGATGCGTGGCGACGTACAGGAAATTCCAGAATGGGCTGCAAAATAGGAGTGGTGTTAGGGACACACGAGACTTGAGGTGTTGGGGTACTGTCGGATTGGCTCTGGGGTAAAGTGACTGCAACCCCGCCAACGGTGGGTGACTTTAGTATACTCCCTTGGGAAGGTTCCAGGTCTCTATTATTATGGGTCTCCAGCACGTAGTTACCTGCCCCTGTCCCAGGGATTCACCCTCAATGTTTCCGTTGGATTGCAAGGGGACGCCCCTACAGAGTCAATCCACTTCATCAAGGCAAGTGTATCTGTTGGGATGTGCGTAATTAACTTGGGCGGGGAAGATATTATGCCTAGGCCTATATCTTGTCCCATCCACAGCAAAGCCCACCCGTGACCAGCCTTCGTCCCTCCTCACAGTGTGGGTTGGGGCATTAGGATAAAAGTATGAGAGAGGAACCAGCTCAATAGTAGTGTTACCTTGATTACCGAGCCAATTGCAAATATGTGTGACTACCTGGGGTTTCCTGAAGCTGACAATAATACAGTCCCCCACTCTTTTCTTGACGGTGTACCCAACCCATGGGACCCTTCTGACCATAAGAACCTCTCCCTTTAAATGCGGTGGTAGGGGTCTATGAATATTTAGCCAGCTGATTACCTTGTTGCGTAAGGATTCATAAGGTTCAGTTACGCCACTTGCGAGCTCAGGTGCCCCCATCAAGATTACAGTGTAACCCACCGCCTCTGGAGGTAAATAAACTGCCTTATGCCTGGATTTAGGGCCATCCGGCCTTTTAGAGCCGTTATCCATCCCATTCGAATGTCTCTCCTGTCTGGGTAAAGTGGCCGAAGTTAATTGCTTCGACCTCCTGGGAGCAGGTATCGGTGGCACTAACCTGGGAGATGGTACAGGTGCTATTTGGCGCTCCGGTATAGCGCCATTGTTGGTGTTTTCCCCAGGGAGAACTGTCGATGTGGTTGCAGCTACGGCTAGTGAGGTTGTTGAAGAATGAGATGCTCCGGCGGTTGGCTCCTGTATTACCCGTGTACTGTATCCCCAAGCCCGTCTGAACCTCAGTGCCCGTGCTTGATTTTTCAAGGGCTATTAGTCTAGATTCAATTGAGTCTATTTTAAGGGAGAGGGGATTTAGAAAGCTCTTAAGGATATCAGTAAACGAGGTAATGAGAAGTTCTATGTTGTTAGTGGAAACCCCGCCGAAAATAAATGGCTCAGGAGGCACAGGTACTGAGGGGATGGATGATGTTGCCAGCACTTCCGGGTCATCATTACCAGAAACTAATAGCACAGAAGTACTTAAACTATCTTCCCTCACGGGCAATATGGGATCAGTTTTGGCCCTTTTAGCATTTTTGGATTTTCTTGATCTTTTCCTTTTTAGTTTCGGTACCGGATCCATTCTACACCCCGCATACTCCAAAGAATTGGGATCCCCACCCTGAGCCCCGGACTGTGCCAGCTCCACAGCAGGGGAGAGCTCTACATCACTGATAACCCGAGATGTGTCCCTATCCCTCTGCGTGAATGATGGGGTCGTGAGCTGTTGAAGTACGGACTCTATAGTTTGGTCAATACTGTCTATTAAGGACAGGTGGGTGGCATCAAGCATTACAGGAGTACTAGTGTTGGCTACTAAACTAGAAGAAGAACACAGAACATTATTTTCTACGCCCTCCTCTATTGATGTTACAGGTAACAAGGGGCCATTGCTGCCCGACATATTGATTTTAGAGAGGAATTTGTCCATAGTACCTGAGACCGCAGTCGCAGCCTTGCTTCTTGTTTCCCTACTGGCCATAGTATATCGTCCTACTGTCGACAGGTCAACGAGAGGGACCCGGGAGAAAGGCCTTAAAGGGGTGGCCCGGTCCGGTCTCTTCCGCCCTCTAACGGCCTCAAAACGGCCCGCCCTTTGCCCGGGCTTAGCCCGGCGCCCGCCCGCGCGCGTCCCGCGTGGCTCGTTACCCTCTGTGTTCTTATTCCCAATGATTCAGCTGGATTCCTGAGAGGAGGAGGCGGAGTCAGGGAGGAAGAGTCACACAGGTGCGGCCGATGACGGAGCCGCTGGCGTTCCTGGGACTCGCAGTCCCGCTCTTCCTTCCGCCGTCCAGTCAGGTCACTTGGGCTCCCAGGGACACGAGGCAAAGAGCAAACAGAGTCCTTCCACAAAGTCCTTCACGCAGCTTTGAGCGGCACCCGAAGTATTCATGTTGTGTTGGACGGGTGCCTTGCTCCGACCAGCTCAACATGATCACTTGAACCCTCACCAGGCTCTGCAATGTAGGAGCCCAGGGTATTGCTGATGCAGCCCCCAAGGCTCCAAATGAGCGTTAGAAGCCCCTGACACAGGCAATCCTCGCGCATCTGGAGTCACAGGGTGGGACCGAGCCTGGGAGGTGAGGTTATAGCTTGCTCACGGCATGCACACACACAACTGGTGCGGAGTCTGAGGCAGAGACAAGCTCATCGTGTTTGGTGCTGACTGCTGAGGGGGCCTGGACTGTGAGTGTGTTCAAACTGTTACTTTACACAGTTAAATTAGCCTAGAAGTATTAACTGTCCAGCCAAGGTGTTTGGCACTGTGGTGCTCTTTGTATTGTGCGCTATTCATCACAACACCAGTTAAGTGGGTGTTATATTAAAAGCGGATTCCTCTAACTGAAAAAAATGCAATTTTTCATTCTGAGGAATCCGCTTTTAAAAAGACCTACTTAGCTGGCACTTCAAAGAAATTCGCATAAATAGCTGATCACTTTTGCGAACACGCTTCGCTAAACAGAAGTAGATTGATATACACACATCTTTCACTTAGCGACCTGCGTTGGTTTTATTCTGCAGCATAAAACCAATGCAGCATGCTGCGTGAAAGTGAAAAAACTGTGTATGCCAACTTCTTTTATTTAAACAAAACATTTTAAGTCCTCATTTATCGTATGGGGCCAGGAGGTTCCAGAACTTTTTGGGGGACGGGGTGATCTCCCCCAAAGGGGGAGTTCATAACAATCATGGGCCATGTACAGCCGACCAAGTCAAAAACTGTGTATGCCAACTTCTTTTTTGTTTTGCAAATATTTTTAAGTCCTCATTTATAGTATGGGGCCAGGAGGTACTAGAACTTTTGAAGGGGAGGGGGGCGATCTCCCCCAAAGGGGGAGTTTGTAACAACCACGGGCCATGTACAACCGACCAAGTCAAGAATCTGGGCCACAAATCTAAATAGAATTAATGGAGGGGAGACTTTGGCCATGGACGGCAACCCGGCTTCCCTTCGACCAAAATTGCCTTGATGTTAATCATTGGACAAGTAGATTTTACAAACAAAAACACATTGGTGATAAAAACATCCTGCCAGAGGGGCGATGTTTATGCCAATCTTCCCAGATCTCCCAGAATTTTGTTCTTTTCGATAAAGGACTACTCCGATAAAGTTTGCATATTCTTTGTGCTATACTTAGACATTCCCACACCAAAGGGAGGCAGGAGAGAATCCACTTTTGACATATCTCTGTTTGTGCAAGCAAGCTTAGCATGAATATGAGTAGCATTTTTGTCTTAAGAAATTTCGATTTGTCTCCCCTACCCACTAACCACCCTGACAATTATCAAAGACAGGCTTACCTTGATCTCTTGATCCATAATCTGTTAGAGGACCGTACCCACTTTTTGCCAGAAGGTCTGGATCAAGGGACACTGCCGAAACATATGGGCATCATCAGCTTTTTCTTCACCACACTTGGGGCACATCCTTGCCACCCGTGTTCCCAGCTTCAACGTCTTCCTCAGCGTTTAATAGGCCTTATGGACTGTAGTGAAGACAGGGCCCTGCCTGCACACATTGTTATGTTAGCATAAGCTTATTAGAAGTTTAAACGACATTTTGCCACTTTGCATCTTTTGCACACAACTCTACATGTAACTGTTGTAAGTTAGACTGCTTGGTTTCCTCGCATGAGAACTTTCTGTTTTTCACATACCTAGACTTACATCGTGACCTTAGTCTGTACACTGCGTACAGAAGCCTTCAAGGGCACCATAACACTGTATGCTGTTATTCCGGTTGATAGGCCCCCGCTCTAGACACAACATGCACACAGCTGCAACCAACTGAAATTCTAGTGCCTTTAATATTGCACTGTATGCATGATTTGGGCACTTGAAGAGAAACCTTTTCCAGACACAGAGAGCTTTGCTGATCCTGAGATGTGATTCACCTCTGCTGATCTTGGAGGTATGGGGTTCCCCAGTCTATTATTATAAAACCAAGGGCTAGATGTAGGTAGAATAGATTTACAGATTTTTAATTACCGAATTTTACCGATTCGGTAATTAAAAATCGGTAAATCTAAGGGGTGGAGATGTAGGTATTTCCAGATGTGGAAATACCGAATCTGTAACATTCGGTATTTACCGATTCTTTAAATACAGAATCGGTATTTCCCATTGTTTCCTATGGGCTTTGAAGCCCATAGGAATCAACGGGAAATACCGATTCTGTATTTACAGAATCGGTAAATACCGAATTTTGCAAGGGTGCAGGGGGTGTCACTTTGACACCCTCTGGCACCCCACAAATAGGCATGTGCGCCATGTGGCACACAGAAATGCCCTAAGGGCATGTCTGTCTGTCACATGGCTAGGTGTACATGCACACATGTGCATGCACACCTGAATTCGGTATTTTACCACACAATAGGATTGTGTGGTAAAATACCGATTTTGTAGGGCCTTTGGGACTCAGAAGAGTCCCACCTACATCTGAGATTTACCGAATCGGTATAAATACCGATTCGGTATTTTACTGAATCGGTAAATTTACCGATTCGGTAAATTTACAGATTCTGTAAAATTGTGCCTCTACATGCCAAATCTTGAATACCGGTCGGTAACGGCCGAAAATACCGATTTTCGGCTGTTACCGACCGACCTACATCTGGCCCCTAGTTCCTAGCAGGGGAGGGTGGTACACAAGGAGCTATAAGACCTGTTTCCACTATCATTGTAACATGATTTCTCCCTTTGTCTTTTATGGAATTGTAACAATGCTGATTGTTTTATTTCTAATCATATGCCTTCTTATGTTAGCCAAAATACTGTATCTTAGAGCACATCGTTAAAAATAAACATTTTAAACTTTTCCGTGTGTCTGATTACTCACGTTGTGGACTGGTATGAGTATAAAAACGAAAGAGTGTTCTTGATTCCTACAATTCCTGAGAGTACCCTAAGTTGCATGTTCTGGGTTGTCTAATCATTGGTAGCTTTGCTGTAGGACGGAGAACTAATGAGACACTGATGCTAGTCGGTTAGGGGTTTTGGGTACTCAAGTGAGTTTTTTGGTACACCACAACTCGCTGAGGTCCTGGTTTCCTGTGCATAGTTCTGTGCATGAGCAGAATCTCCGCAACATGGCTCACCTAATGTTTGGTTTTATATTCAAGACACTCGTGTAAGGCTTACATTTGTCCACAACACCCTCACTCCTGTTTCCGGTTGACAGAGGTGACGGATTAACCTACCTATATGGCTAAATTATAGCTTCATTCAAGCTTGGTATTTAATAAAGGTTTGTACTTTGAATTACTACCCATTTGTACTACAATTCATATAGATTGTTCTTTCTCTACTGTGTCCTCATGGGTGATGTTGATATCGCCCCAAATAGTCGGGTGCCCCTTCGCAATCAATTGACCGCTTTTGGGGTACTTGTTGACGGCTTGGCAGTGCATTTCGTGGTGAGTGCCGATGCTACACACCCATTTGAGCTTTTCTACTTGTGGGTTACATTTCCTGCAGTGAATGCAGATGATGGTACATTCCATACTTACACCCACTCGACCATGCCTGCTGTGTTTACACCATATAGGACACAGGAGATTCGATTTTTGCTTGGCAGCATCAAGTTTGGTTTAATGGCGCCCTTCCCCACACCATGGGTGCAATTCGTTTGGGTCCCTTGTCCATTCCTGGGCCCACTTGGCCTGGTTTGGTCGGGTTTACTCCTCACCCATGTTACCTTACGGTCCACGTTGGGACTTGACAGTCCTTTATGTCTCTGTTGTAGGGGTGCTTAAGGCTTTGGGGCAATAAGTTTCATGCAACATTCAGGTGGGGGCACCTGGTGCTGCGGCGCAACCAGTTGGACCGGCCAGGATTAAAATTAGTCCCGTCATAGCTAATTCTGTTATGGGCAAGCGCCACCAAGATAAGGTTGAGATGCCTTTTTGGCTTTCCAAGAAATTTGACCAACTGGAAGCTGTATTTCCTAATACGTCCCCTGTGGAAAAACACAGGATTCTCACCATTAGTTTGCAGAAACACTTAGTACCAGAGGTAACAGATTGTGGGAACTGGGGTAAAGTGTTTGCGACAGTATATGCAAAGTGCTTCGGCACACCGTCTGTGACTGTTCTGCCCTCCGTGATCAAACGTGTTCAGTATCAACACGGTCCGGAGGCGGCTGTAGAGTTGGGAATGAGACTTGTCGGAGTGTTTGACGTAGTTTCTGATATCATCCTTGCTAACATTAAGGGAGATGCGGCAAACTTTCAGGTGTCTAATGCATTGCGCAATGTCCCCGAAGCCGATAAACCCCGGCAGAAGCCGAAAATGATTGCGGAGGCTTATAAGACCATTGGCCGCAATAGTTTGGGTGTTAAGCCTTTTGCTAAGATAGCAGCTCAACCGCAGACTCAGACGGCTAAGTCTAATAAAGACGACTGTCCAGTTTTTCCTGAACAGAATTGGAAAAATAAAAAACAGGGGAAGCAGCAGAAGAAACAAGGGTTGCGTCCTGCATCACCAATACTTGTGTCTGCTGAGCGCACATATGATTTGCGTGACAGCACGAGCTTTAAGTCACCTGATAGATTTCAGGTTCCTGATCAACGTTCTCCTCGTTCTTTACAGGAAACATCGGTCTCACAAACCAGTAGAGTAGACCGCGGCAGAGGTAGGGGTACCCCACAAGAATATGAGCAGCCCCACCAGACAGAAGGCAAAGGCAAGCAGGACGACTTTCAACGTCAACGCCCTCAGTTTCAGAAAAAGAAAGTTGCTACTTTAACAGCACTGTATGCCACGGTTGGTGAGAACACAGCTTCGGAACCAGACATGTGCGCTAACACTGCTAGACAGCGCAGCGGAGGTTACAGTAGTGTGGCTAGCACTGCGTCCGTATCTGAAGGTGACAGCAACTGATACGTTTATCACCGTGGAGACAGCTGACACTAGAGTGGCTCACCCTGACAGACTATATGAAATAGTCCTTTTAATTGAAGGTGAGATAAAATGTAAAATAAAAGGGATTTTTGGGAAAATCTGACCTCTGCATATGACATTTTGTTAGCAGACGCGGACTGGCCCCCTTGTTAGTTTTGGCCTCTCCAAGAGGGCAGGAGGTAATTCTCCTTAGTTTCGCACACGCTGTGCCGAAGGAGCAGGTGCATAATTTTGCAGAAGAGTGGGCACAGGTGCACCAGCTTTGTACCATACTCAATGTGGATGGGACAAACTTTCGCCCAGACATGAGATTCCATTGCAGTCTATGCCACAGCCTCAACCCCAATATCCCATACGGCGTGAAGCGAAAGCTCCAGTTGCAGAAATCCTTGAACAATCGGAATATCAAGGTGTAATTGAAACATGTGTGTCACCCATGAGTAATTCTCTTTTTTTCTGTAGCCAAACCTGATGGGTCGTACCGCCTAGTATTGGCGTACTGGCATTAAATCTCCCATTGTCGGACCTGCGCAGTGCAGAATACTCACAGTTCAGCCCTGGTGGATAGTCTCATGAGAAAAAGGTTTAAAACCATGCTTGACATATCCAATTGCTTTTTTAGCCTTAACCTGTCCTCTATTAGTAGTGAATGGACAGCTTTTACTTCTGCCTGCAAACAAAGACAGTTCAAAAGATTAGCCATGGGCTAAAAAAATAGCCCAGGCATCTATGCCGCGCTTGTAGGCTCTCTGTTAGAGAGCGTCGACCTTGATGCGTACTCGTATGTTGATATTTATCTCACAGACGACGAATTGTGGCCGCATCTGTGTCTCGTTGACCGCATCACTGTTATGTTTGCGGACTTTGGTTACAAATTTAATTTTGCAAAATCTCACATTGTAGAGTACACAGTGTTGTTCCTAGGCTATGAGCTCAACAATGAAGGTCGGGGTTTAGCACCTCACTTTTTGGAGAAATGCGCACAGTTGCGCGCTCCAACAACGCTGAAAAAACTACAATCTTTACCGGGTTTTTTGATTTTTGGGCGTTCTTAAATTCCCAATTATGCACAGCGTATCAAGCCACTATATGCCTTGATACAACCTACTTTTACCAATCTTGCTGGCTGCCAGATCATTCAGCAATTCTGCATTCTTTGCAGTCTGATCTTCTTGAATCTAAATACTTACTGACACGTGATAACCACGCAAACCTGGTAATAAGAATTGTGCCTGGCGCAGTGGATTTCACATACTTGACATTTAATGAAGGAGGTACAGTCCCTATTGCTTACAAGTCACACTTGTACACTTTGGCTGAAATGCGATTTTCTAAGGCAAAAAAGTTTTGACTGCAGTGCAGATGGCAATTCTGAAAGAGAGAGCGCAGTTGCAGGGTAAATGCATGTTGGTTGTTGCACCGTATCCTGCCCTTGAGGCAGTGACGAAAGCCAGTGTACCTAATTCAAAAGCTTTGCATCCTCGTTGGATACAATGGGCCATATCCTTGACGTCTCGGGATGCCACATTTATCTTTGATTCCTAATTGCAAGCTCAGGAGTACTTACAGTATGAATTTGTTCATCCTGCTCCTTTGCCCTTGCGCCCGCTTGAGGATTACCATTGTATCATTTACACTGACGGTTCGGCGCAACCGGCGACGGAATCTAAGCATGCTTATTCAGCGGCCTGCGCAATAGTGGTGGGTACCATGGTGAATGGCGAATTCAAGTCCGATGTCATGCACATGCAGACATTAGGGGGCTGTACCGTCAAGTTGGCAGAGCTACGTGCTCTGGTGCTTGCACTGGAGTTTGCTGATCCTCGTGTGACAATACTCATTGTAAGTGACTCTTACTACTGTGTTCAGTCTTTCAATGACAATTTATTCTTTTGGACTCACACTGAATATCGTGATTCCAAAGGTAACACAATCAAACATAAAATGCTTTGGGTTCGAGTTGCAGAACTGTATTGACCGGGTTTTTGGCTCTATTTCTGAGTGATGGTGACTTTAGCTTGCTACCATCCTAGATTCCTATTCTTAGCTTGTTTTGGTCCTTTTCAGGCCTCTTTTCAGACCTAGAAGCATAAACTAGATGATAGCCGCTTTATATGATGATAGATCCCTTATTTCTGACTCTAATCCATCTATTGCCTATTGGCTTTGACACAATTATGTGTCCTTTTATCATTCTACCTATAGTAGAGGGTGGATCCTGTAGTTCTGACTTTATATTACCTATTGGTAGGGTTTGTGTATGTACTCTGATAGAGTTGTGTGTCTATTTCATCCTTTTCGGGCCTACAAGGCCCAGAACCAGAGAGACTCCATTTTGCTTTCTACCTCTGCAGACTGAGATGCATGTAGGTCAAGTGTGATGTTTTAGTTATGAGGTGTTGTTCCCTTTTTGCAAACTAGAGAGAACCGGCCGGAGCTGAATCTTATCAAGAAGTGTCCCTGGGGCTCAAGTCTCTAGACGAAACAAGCAGCTGATCACTTTGAGAGCATCTGGAGCAGGGAGCCTGGTACATGGATTTGGTGGGAGGAGGCTACTGGCTAGAACTTTCCACTAGGGGAGAGCATTCCATATTAGCGAAGGTACAGAGAGGTAGAGTGTTCGGATGATTGCTGGAGCTGGAGAGAGCAGTCAGATGAATCTTGGAATGGAGTTGGAACTGTCAGCTGGAGCTGCCAGTTTGTCAGAATGTATTGAAGCAGTTGCCAGTCAGATGGAAGAGTTGGAGCTGCCAGTTGGAGCTTTTGGAGCAGTTGAGCCAGTGGAGTGAAGCCGTGGTGACAGAGAGGGAGAGAGCTCTGAATCCACCAGAGAGAGAAAAACATTCCTTTCTTATAGGGTGAGGTATTCTAAACTAGTTTGCTTTACACCTAATCATTCTCTTTCCTTTTATTTCCTAGGCTATATTCCCTACTGTATTGTTACACTGATTAATCCTTTTTCTTTCAGCGGTGTGCAGTCTGTTATAATCCACTTCCCTTTTTAGCTATCTACAGTTCCTTTCAGCTATATGTGGATGTGTTAGTAATAAAGCTTTCTTCTTTTCCATTATAATAAAGAGACCCCGCAGATCTGTGTATGTGTCTTTTCCCCTTTACTTTTCAGGCTATGTCTAGATTGCTAGTTACTGTGATGTTATAATTTGCTATTGTGTAATAAAGGGACCCCAGTTCTTAGTGAACCATTGTATAACTGTTATTTCTTGATAGGGTTAACCTTTCTTCTAGTCAGATGCTGTTATGTGGACGGATGCGTTTCCCGTCCGGGTAAGTGGTAACTGAGCAAGGGAGCAGGGAGCACTTGAATCAGAGAATAACCTTTGCATATCATAATTTGGCCATTCTTGTGTGAGAGGATTGAACTGTCTATCTACCACACAAAATATAACAATTGTGTATGAGACATCCCCCAGTAGATATTAGATATATATAGAGAAACTTCCCAACAGAGAGAGAGAGAGCTGAAGGTATTCATAGGACAGAGATTGCCGCTAGAGAGAGTGGCATTAATGAGAACATTGATTGTGGTCAATGTGTATACCCACAGGATTGTGGCTTGTGTGAGAGAGTGAGAGCACCGGGAGGACACGGTGCATAGTGATATTGCTGCTAGAGAGAGTGGCATTAATAAGATATACCCACAGGATTGTGGCTTGTGTGAGCTCTGATTGTGGTCAGTGTGTAATGGTAAGTAATCAGAACTGCCCCCTTCATTATGAGTAGGAGGGCATCATAGTCTGGGCCTAAGTTGCAGTGAGACTATAAGGTATGAGTGTGGTGTAGAATATGGAATTCCTTAGTAATCAGTGAGTATTTCTAGTAATCCCTATAGATTTGGTGGTGGTTTAGAGGACCGAAGCTTGTATATTGCTAATTCCCCATCCTCAGGTAGGTACCCAGGTGCCTTGGTAAGTAGGTCCTGAGGAGGGAGGTGGTTACGTTTCGGCTGGGTTGGTGGTGTCTTGGTGAGCTGATTCTATCTGGTCCGAAAATCCGGTCGTTACAAGAATTTAAAGTGCGTCTGCCTCTCGTGAATGTGATTCATACTCTTGGTCACCAGCGAGTAGGAGTACACATTGTTGGTAACAGTCTTGCTGATGAAGCAGCAAAGACAGCAGTGGCAACTTATGTAGTAGCAGCAGTTACACATTCCAAAAGTAAGCTTGATGATGACATCTTGGCAGTCATTGCTGCAACATAGAAGGGAGGTAATTACCCTAGGGGTTTCCCTTCTAAATACTCTTATCATTTAAGTCCTGATAAAGTTCCCTATGTGAGATTTAACGACGTTGGTGACATATTGCTTCCAAACGCGGACCGCAGGCCTTCCTTGATAACAGCCGCTCACGAGGGCATGGTCTCTGCACATGCCGACGTTTCAGCGACTGGCTCCATCTTACAGCAGCGTTACTGGTGGCACAGATTGTACAAACAGATGCGTGATTATGTCATTACATGTGACATTTGCCAGCAGATTATACCTTCGACTGCTGCACGTCCACCACAAACACAGCTGTATATATCTAATAAACCACTTGGGTGTGTTTATTTAGATCTTTGCAGTCCTTTAGCCTCAGATACTGCGTATAAGTACATCTTAGTTGCAGTGGATTCATGCACACGATTTATATGGCTCTGGACACAACGCAGCACTGATGCTCGAACTGTCATCAGGGATTTGCGTGTCTTTGTAGGAATTTTTACATGTGGCACCCTCCATTCAGACCAAGGTCCAGCGTTCGCCTCTAAGGCGTACAAGGAAGCTATGAGGTCTTTGGGGGTGCAGGTTAATTTTTGGCTTCATACAAGCCTGAGGGCAATTTAGTTGTGGAGCGGATGAACCGTGACTTGACAGCTAGGGTTTTAGGTACTGGCAAAACCTGGCTGGCCCATCTGTATGGCGTTCAACGTGCACTTAATAATCTTCCTAGAAGGTCTCTGGGTGGGCGGACCCCATACGAAATGCTCTTTGGCATTAGGATGTTTGTCCCGGACCTTGAGGGTCTAGACATGGCGGCATCAGCCGCACCCTTTGACATTGGTCATCATTCTGCTGTATTACAGAACATACAAGAGACTTGAGACAGTCTTGCAAAGGAACATTTGCCCTCCACAACTCATGCTACGCTTTAGATTCCAGTAGTTGGCTTGCTACCCCGAGTCGGTGACCTAGTCCGTGAGAAGGTGGAGAACAAGAAGGAGTTTGGCCCCTATTATTGTGCACCAGTCCCAGTGTTTGGCGTGCAGGGTACAAGAACTGTCACTTTACCTCCACTTACTGGTCACAAGGATAACAGGTACATCTCAATTGACAATGTCAAATTACAGCGAGCGGCCGATTCTTCTTAGTATGACTCCAGCGGTCTCTTGTCCAGCAATGCTGAGAAATTCTGTTTTGGCTTCGGCAAACACCATCAGTCCTGACATTGCCATCGAGATGCATACAGTTACTGATCCATTATTGAATCCACCGGCTGGTGATCCTCATGAAGATACTGAGTATACCCATCCCACAGATGTGTCGTTGCCTGGTGTGCAGACAAGTGCAGTTGACCAGTCACGTTTTCATTTGACACTAACTCTAAAACATCAAGTTCCCCATCAAAAATGTCTATTTTTGCTGTTTGGTTTAAAAGAATTTTTGATACCCCCTTGGACTTACATTTGACTGGTACTTTTTTCAATTTTTTTATTTATGTCAATTGGATTTGTAGTTGTATTTTTCCGTCTGGTAAATGGACATTATGTTAAAGAAAGATCTACAATTCGGTTAATTGATGGAACTTTGGCACCCCACTCCTCGTCCCACATCATGAAGAGGGACCTGAATTTAGCCTTCATTTTAAAAGGAAATCCAGTGCCATCAATAACATCAACTTTCACGCTGCTAGCTAATGGTAGCTATTTACTTTTAAATAATGAAGATTGCTGCGGTATGCTGGCAGGGATTCCATACATTGTGACCATTTCCCAACGTGTAGTTTGCTGTAAAAATGTGCTTTCTACGCCCCCGAATGGGAGATTCGATTTGTCCCATCTGGCCTTCCATTCCGACCTTGAAAGCAGAGTTCAACAAGATGAGTAGAATAAGGGCTCTATTGTCCCAGAAAGAAGTTGCCCTTACTTCTTCCCGTGAAACATTTGTCCTTCACTTGGCTAACACCTGCACCGAGGTACATGCGCTTTTAAATACTGATCTCCCACTTCATTTCGGCGCTTTGATTCAAACAATATTTAATGCCTCGTCAACAAATGGCTTGGCTAATTTTTTCAAAGTAGTAAGCTCTGGCCTTGTGACTTCATTCCAAACTATTTTTAGTGTGATACCGGCATTTTTTCATTTTATTTTTTCCAGCATCTTCGGCAGGTTACCATTAATTCTTGCCTTGGCTGCTGGTGTGCTACTGTTGATTTGCTTGCTCAGAATTGGCTGCACAATCTGCGTCACAAGACGGCCTGCTCCAGCTGCTCCAGCTATGCAACCAGATGCTTGAATACTACGGGGCGCTACCCCTGGCCACCTTGAGTGTAGCATATGGATTGTCCTTTTTTATATGCGTGCAACCTGTTTTCCATTGCCTGAGTTGCTGTTTTGAATGGGCTCTGGATTTGTGTCTCTGCAATACGGTGTATCCTGACCCAGATTATGATCGACTGATGGGTCCCTTAGTAGCTCATGAGTTGGACTATTGTGGTATCGGGATTATGGCCTGCGCGGCGGCGCATGGAGTCCTGGGGAATTGGAATATATGTACGGCTGCGCATGACTTCCTGGTACGCAGTTATCTCGAAGAACATGCAAGTTGTCCTCTGATGGTGCTAGAGTCTCCACCTGTCGAAGAACATGTATGTTCCTTCACTTTATCAAATTGGATGGCTGAATTATTTTCTGATGATAACAATGACTTTCTTTTGGAGGCTGTTGCAACATACTGTGCCTATACGCTAATGGATTAAAGTTGGCATTTGTCGATTTTCAACGCATACTGTACTCAAAACAATTTTTTACAATTGTTTTTCCCTCCATGACGGGCAGTATACCGCCCCTTCTTGTTTTTTTACTTTTTTCCGGGCTGCTTTGAACTCATCACTCCCAATTTTCCAGTTTGGCAAATTTTGAACTTGGTTCTGTCTCACTCGAACTTGAACTCTGTTTTCCTAAACTTGCTTCCCTTCTTATACGTGGTACGATCAGGGGAAGGTGTAGAGAAGACAGGGTCCTGCCAGCGCACATTGTTATGTTACATTAGCCTATTAGAATTTTAAACACCATTTTGCCACTTTGCAGCTTTTGCACAACACACTACATGTAACTGTTGTTGTAAGTTAGACTGCTTGGTTTCCTCGCATGAGAACGGCCTTGTTTTTCACATCCCTAGACTTACATCGCGACCCTAGTCTGCACACTGCGCGCAGAAGCTTTCAAGGTCACCATAACACTGTATGCTTTTATTCCGATTGATCGGCCCCCGCTCTAGACATAACACGCACACAGCTGCAACCAACTGAAATTCTAGTGCCTTTAATATTGCACTGTATGCATGATTTGGACACATGAAGAGAAACATTTTCCAGACACAGAGAGCTTTGCTGATCCTGAGATGTGATTCACCTCTGCTGATCTTGGAGGTATGGGTTTCCCCATTCAAGCCTAAGAGACCTTCTAGTATTATAAAACCTAGTTCCTAGCAGGGGAGGGTGGTACACAAGGCGCTATAAGACCTGTTTCCACCATCAATGTAACATTATTTCTCCCTTTGTGTTTTATGGAATTGTAACAATGTTGATTGTTTTATTTCTAATCATATGCCTTCTTATGTTAGCCAAAATACTGCATCTTAGAGCACATCGTTAAAAATAAAAATGTTAAACTTTTCAGTATCTCTGATTACTCCGGTTGCGGACTGGTAAGAGAATAAAAACGAAAGAGTGTTCTTGTTTCCCACCATTCCTGAGAGTACCCTAAGTCGCATGTTTTGGGTTGTTTAATCATTGGTAGCTTTGCTGTAGGACTGAGAGCTAATGAGACACTGATGCTAGTTGGTTAGGGGTTGTGGGTACTGAGGTGAGTTTTTTGGTACACCACAATTCACTGAGGTCCTGGTTTCCTGTGCATAGTTCTGTGCATGAGCAGAATCCCCGCAACAGGACAGTAAACAGATGATTTTTCCTGAGCAGCAGACTTTGTAGATAGCTACAAAAAAGACATAGATACTTGCTGTAGAGTGTGGAGGTCTTGGTTTGGCAGTTCCCTCTTCTTCCAGATCTCCGTGGCCAGGGGATACTCCTTCTCTCCAGCCTGGACTAACATCCAATACCATTCTGAAATTACTTTTTGCTGAAGTGGTCGTTTCTGTATCCTGTCCTCCCAATAATGATTGCCATTACCGCCTTTGCCTAGATACTAGTTGATAATATTTAAATTTCTATAAACTGCCCTCTCTTTAATTTCTGTCAAACGCTTCCAGGATACTAGCTGATTGTGTTCTACAATGTGTCCCTATTTATGTATACTCCAGTCACTCAGGGGGGTTACAAGTTTATCGAGCAGACAGGCTAGTGTGCTGGGGGAATGCCATATCGGAGCAGAGCTACTTTGGTAGGGAATTCGGAATGACAGTCTTATTCGGTACCTCAACTTTCAGGTGCCCACAAGGATCTTTAGACTCACTTTCTTGAAGTACTTTGAGTGACTGCATTTAAAAAGGAAAAAGTCCCAGCGCCTGGGAAAATCTGTAATCAAAGCTCTCAATAACAGGGAAAAGGTAGAGTTGTCCATAAGGAGCTGCCTCAAGTTCTTTAGGTGAAAGGCATGGTGATATTGAAAAAGATTTCGGCTTGCAATGCCACCCTGTTCTTTTTAGGTCTCGGCTTAGCGTACACTGCGCAGCAGTGTTCGCGCAGCCAGAGTCCTTTTCTCAGGGTTTTGAAAATGGACCTAGAAAATGACAGCGCTCGTGCGTGTTCATTTGCTATGGTCCATTTTCATTGGGCTTTGTGTGCGTGTAGTTTTTTAACAGAACACCCAATAGGCCATGGGCGGTCGCGTAGCTCCGCCCATGGACCATTGGTGTCTGTTACACAAACCAAAGGCCATATGTCTTCAATTATCGCGGCCAGACGCGGGCGCAAAAGACATATGCTTTGCAGTGGCACGCGCGCACCCCTCGCAGGTGTTTTTTTTTTTACAATAGGATTGCTTTCGCGATGGCTTGAAGTGCCGCTATTTTTTTTTTTTACAATAGGATCGCTTTCGTGATCGCTTGTTTCTCTTTTGCTAAAGTTTTTTCCTTGCAACCTGTGGAGTGTATGAGTCCGTCATTAGTTTCGATTTATGTGCTTTTTTAATATTTCTCTTCTGATGAAAGTTGCTTTTTGTTATCCCCTTTTCTCTCCCATTGGTCTTGCCTAGCTCTTTCTATCTCCTTCTCCTTCCGCATAGCTGCACAGTTCTTTAAACCAGTTAGTAAAATGTCAGCCGCCGCACTGGCTCGCCACATCTGTGCTTGAAGCTTCCTCAAAGCGAGCACAGCTGCGCCTGTCCAGGTATGATCCATACCAGTGGCTGAGATGCTGCGCTTGAAGCCCTTTGCACCGTCCTGTGCTGCGTACACTCACGTAAGATCTCACCACTCTCTTCTCCCTGAACTACAACATAGCTCTCATCTACCCGCTACGCACACACACACACTCCTCCCATCTACCCGCCATGCACACACACTCATGCCATCTACCCGCCACGCACACAAACACACACACAAAGCTCCTCCTAGATCAAATTGCTTGATTACACTATACAGAAAGGGCCAACTGAACCTGTTGAAGGATTTGGCAGCATCGAAGGTCAATATTATCAAGAGGATGCTGTGTTTACCAGGCAGATCTATTGCCCCTAATAAATCATATGTCAATTAATATAGTTGCCTTCCATTACCAAACCCTTTCTGATCTGTATGGACAGGAGCATCAACCACTTTTTTGAGCCGCTTAGTTAAGATCTGTGTGAAGATTTTAGGGTCACAATTTAAAAGGGAGATGGGTCTGTAAGAATCGCAAGCCTTGGGGTCTTTATTTTGCTTAAGAATTATATTTATAATGGCCTCATCCCACGAGTGCGGGAAATCCTGTCTGTTCACAAAGGCTGAATTAAAAAGTTCTGGCAAAATAGGCTTCAATTCTCCATTTAGTATCATGTAGATTTAATTTGGAAGAGTGTCTGTGTCGGCTGCTTTCCCTCTTTATAAATTACAAATTATCTTAAAGACTTCTTCAGAGCTGATAACAGCATTCAATTAGTCTTTAGTAGCCGCCTGCATGGGCGGGATTTCTAGCTCTTGAAGAAACTTCTTAATTTGATCTCCCTCTACCTCCAGATCTTCTATATATAGGTTTTGGAAAAATTGTGTGAAGGTGTGTTCAATCTGAATCGTCCGAGACTAATTTACCAGTTTCTTTGCTTCTAATGACCTTAATTGTGTTCCTCGTGTGCTCAATTTTAGTTTTCCATGCCAGCAGTTTGCCACAGCCCTCCCTATATTCATGGTGGGAAAGTTTGCTGGCCTCCCATTTCCTCCTCACTATTGCCTCCAGGTAATCTGCGAGTTCCAGTCTTGTCTGCTGTAGCTGTTTTCAATATGCATCAGGGTTTGGGCATCAAAGAAATTCCCAGACTCTTTTAGGAGGGTCTGTATTGAGGACTCAAATTTACTGATGTCTTCCCTTCCCTTTTTATTTTAAGCTGGAGTTAGGTCAATTAAGGTGCCCCTTAAAAAGGCCTTATATGTGTCCCAGACAATGTGTAAGGGGGCAGACACTTTATTTAAAAGAAATAAATCTTTGTAGCTTCTTTCAGCTCTCTACTACCTGTGGGTCTAGAAGTAATGTTCGACTAACAGTCCATCTCTGGAGTGAGGGCCTGTTCACTAGGCTGAGCTCTAGGCTTACTGCTGAGTGGTCAGATAAGTGCTCCAGTATGTGTGTAACTTTGGTAGTGTTTTTACTAATGAATGAATCTACCACAAAGAAGTCTAACCAAGACCAGTGTACATATTTCTTATTGTGAAAAGTGAACCTTCCCCCTGAGCTCTCCACTTTGCTACCCTTAAACCTCCAAATGTCAATAAGCCCAATATCTTCCTTCAGCTGCTTTAACAGACTTCTCATGTTAGGTGCATTTGTGGTTGCTATCCTGAGTGGGGTCTATTATTACATTGAGGTCCCCTCCCAACATAATAGGGAGGTTAAGATCTACAAGCTGAAAATATAAGCTAAGAAGGGGGTCAAAGTCATCTAAATATGGCCCCTAGTACCCTACAAATGCTATCCAGGAGCCATATATTTTTGCCTTGGCTATTGCCCATCTTCCTGCCGGATCAACCACACACTCCACCAAAATGGCTTGGATTGATTTATTAAAAAAGAAGCACCACCCCCTTTACAGGGCATGACTGGATAGTACACACAATGATCTATCCATTTCTGACCTTTTAATATGTCCTCCCATTCATCTTTTCGGAAGTGAGATTCTTGTTGTGAGAGGTTGGCCTGATATGTGGTGTTTCCAATTCTGGAACCACCTTTTATCAGTCCAAACAATCCCGTATGGTGTCTGGTTGTAAGTCAACCTTGTAGACAAGCTATCCTAGGGGTAGCATGGACTAAGCAGCCTTAAAGGCTTAACTTAAGAGGTCGTGTTAAGCGAGCTGTTTTACCACATACAATCCTGTAATACCAAATGAAAGGACACCACACAAGTATATTTTATAAAAATATATGTGTTTATTTCTAAATTAATCCCCAGTACTCTTTATGAGCAAAGGGGCACAAGCGTTAAATCAAAAGCACAGTATAACATACAAAGTTGCACAATTATGGATGAGGGCGGGTGGCCACTCAGACCATATACTAAAAAAATGGTATAAGAGATACCATTCGAACAGTGGTTAGGCCTAGGGCCTAGAGAATCGCTGGGAGCAGTCAGGACTAACAATGCTGAAGTCGGGAGAAGCCCGCAGGACTCGGGTGCAGCACGTAAAGTGCGGCTTGCACCAATGCAATGTCAATGGTGCGTAAAAGTTACACTAAGTTAGTTTAAAGATACTTCCGCTGAACCTAGAGGAACAAAACTTAAGACACATACCCTAGAGGTGTGTACCAGTGTAGGAACACCGGTGTCGCAATGTTACCTCACCCACAGGAAGTGGGTGCACAGGGTCGAAGTGGCGTCGGGTTTTGGCACGCAGGTTCTTGGTGCTTGGAGCTGGAGAAGCTGTAGGCGATGGGAAGCAGAAGTGTCCGGTGTGATCCAAGGGTGGATCGAAGTTGATATGAATCTGAAAGCAGAGGGGACAGAGTCTGGGTCACTCAGCAGTGACCAGGGTGGAACCAGGACGGAACCAGGCAATGTCGGGCGCAATCAGATGGTTGTCGAGAGGCCTCTCTCCGCTGTCACGTGGGCTCTGGGGCATCTGCGATGTCCAGGAGCAGGTCACAATCTGTCCCACGCAGGCTCTCGCCGTCAGCACCGTCGGCTTCAAGATTGCAGCAAACAGCACTTGGCAAAAGCAATCCACGCGGAACCGGGAGATTGCTTCTCACTCGGACCAGGAGGGTCAGAGTGGGGGCTCCTTTTCACAGGAGCTGGTGCAGATCTGGAGCAACCAGAAAAGCAAGTCGTTTTCAAGTTTTCATTGGCACAGGGGCCACAAGCCAGCTGGCAAGTGACTGGGCCAATGCATCAAGCCAACACAATCAGAAGGGCCCCACGCAGCACTCGTCGAGTGTGGAGGGGGTAGCTTTGGTGCAAGTGTAGCTCAGGGTTGGGGCTTCTCAAACTCCGGTGTACAGCTTCAAGGGTCACTTGTGGGCTGTACGGTCAGCGTCTTGTGGCCTTTTCAAGATGGCATGCCCCACGCTTCCGGTCGCCTCCACGGGTCTCAGCTCTGCAGGGACTGTGGATCGGGCTGGGAGAAGGCAGGCAAGCTTGATCTCGTTGATCTCTGTCGCTCGAGTTTTGGGGGGAACT
The DNA here is from genome assembly GCF_964263255.1 of Lissotriton vulgaris. NCBI lineage: Eukaryota > Metazoa > Chordata > Amphibia > Caudata > Salamandridae > Lissotriton > Lissotriton vulgaris. The sequence goes on along the minus strand of NC_141698.1, from coordinate 540,302,100 downwards.
GAAACAAAGCAAGGGTCGAGGGCTGGATGGTGCCTGTTTGCACAGGGTGGTCACTCCTTGACCACAAGGGAGATTCTTCAGTCTTCTACGTTGAGTAGGATGTCGAAGGGTCCAGAATTCGTTTCTTATGTTTCTTCAGGATGATCTGAGTTGCATTGGCACTGCTCCCACTCTTATTCGAATCTGGTGGGCTGGACATCCTGCTAGGTCCCCTCCTATGGGTGGGACCCAGGAAGGCGGTGGTTACACCCCTTTCCTTTGATCCAGGCCGCGCTGGGACTGGGGCTGGTGTGCCCCAGAACCGGTTTGGCCGGATTATGCAAGGGGCAGCCTTGTGCTCCCCAGGCAGTGTCTGGTTTCTTTGAAACCTCCCTGCTACAATCCACTATCTCCTGTCTGGGGTGGTGTGACACCTCCCTGTGACAGGAAAGCCTTTGTCCAGGCCTCCTCTGCTGAGTTTCGGTAAGCAGCAGGAGGTCCCACATGTGTCTGTGGCAGAAGCATCCATTTTGTGGATCTGAGGCTCATTTTAAATCAACAGCGTTTCAGTAAAGTAACATGTCTTCTCCCTCTAGAAGGGTGGAATGCTACCACCGATGCCAGAACTGGCGAGGGGGTAGTATTCCAATTCGTATGACACCTTACACAACATGTTTTGATAAAGCCAAACCAAAGTTGCTATATAACCGCGAGGATTATAAGGCACTTAAGAGTATATGGTATGGCATTATCCCGGATCAGCTTAGGGAGTTGTTCCCGACAGCTGCAGACAGGCTCAGCTCATGCCAGAGCTCCATCTCACATAAAACCACGCACTCTGCCTCCAGGATTGATAAGGCCTTCCATAGGAGTGACTCACAGGTTTATATGCGTCCAGATAGGTTTAGATATAGGCATACTATATCTAAGCAAGGGGTGATTACACCACCTTGCCCCAGCTGAGTGATCAGCCAGTTGTGTCAATTTTAGATAGCCAGCCAGGGGTGGCAAAATATATGCTGCAGCCCCTGGTAGGCCTTGGATGCACCTATGCCCTGGGCACCTATAGTGCTCTGTACAGGGGCTGATAAGGTGACCCAAGCCAATCTAGTTATGCACCTAGGGTACATGGAATCCATTTTACAGAGAGAGCAGATAGCCTGGGGCCCTGATTAGCAGGGAACCAGGCCAACGAAGTCGAAAACCAGCTAAACACAAGGCAAAAAATCTGGGGTAACCATAGTCAGGTGGCCACCTTCCTACACTTGTTTAAAAATAATCTCGGTATCTAAGAGCCTAGGATACTCTAAAATGTTGTTCCTTCTGGGACTGACCCAAAGGCAGTTAACATTCCAGGTTAAAACCCTTAAGGGTCTAACTTTCCCAGATTCCGCCACACGTTAAACTTTGGTACCCAGGCCCGAAATAAGTGGGATTGTATACCTGGCTGACCCTCCTGATCTGTTTTATCCTCTGATAACTTATTTTTTATATTTTTCTCCCAGATGCTACCCCACCCAGTGATTTTTAAAAAAAATAACTTTGTGTTTTTTTCTTTTTGCTAGTGACCCACCCTCCCAACCCTGGGCAACCCTCCCTGTTAACTACAGGTATTCTAAAAAGATTGCACGTATCAAGAGAGAGAGAGAGAGGACTAGATAGCTAGTCCATGTCCCCGTGGGTTTATATGTTTTATCAAAGAAGACTAGCTTTATATGACTATTAAATATGGACTCTGACTAGTTTTGTCAGGGGGCACCTGGTTGGTGTGTTCATGAAGCCCTCACCCACCAACCTAGTTGGTGGCATGCTTCATCATCGGCCCACCCAGTGACACCTAATGTGTCCTAGGTGTGCTTCGACGCCTGATTACAGCGGAGCTGGTATTTTGCTGAGAGTGTAGTGTGGGGTGTTAGTGAAATGACAGTTAAAACGGCTTGGCGATGGTCCCAGTACCCGAGGGTAAATTAGAGTTTAATAACTGGGCCGCCGTCAGCGGTTAATATAAGGCTAGAGGATATTACAGGTGGCGAGTTACTACCTCTAACATCCTTATGTTGGTCGACATGTTTCAGCCAGTGCCTTAGGATAATCTGTCTTTCCTCAGGACCTATTAAAAATAGTGTTGGTGCAAGTTAAAAAAGGTTGGGGAGTGTAATGCAGACTATGTGTTACACTCTCTAAGGTGTTTCTCTAGGTGTGAGAGGGGGATTCCCTTCTCATGCTTACCTGTACAAACGACATATATGACATAGACAAAAACATGTATGGAAAAGAGTCATTTGGCATCTCGCCACACAGTCATATTCAAAACTGAATTGCCGAAGCTAAAGTGCATGGTGGGTAGGCTATAGTCGGCTAAGGTGTAACGGTAGTGGTGGTACCGTTATGGTGACAAATTGCATCTTATTAGGCGTGGTGTAGCTAAGACACGGGTATCACACACATAGGGTACAAAGTGTGATAAGGCATAAGTAGCAGTTCTTACACTGGGAATTAGCAGCCAATGCTTCCAGGAGTGAAGCGACAAGGGGATGACCCTGTTGGGAGATAAGGTTGGCCACTGGGGTTAGGAGACCTGTAGGGAAGAAAAAGCGCTCACCCAAATGGTTGCTTGGAGATCGTCATACTCACAGCCTTTTCGATCAGAGCCTGCCGTGTACCTGTTGTGCTGTCTTCGCACTCCGGTGAACTGAGCTTTGGGTCTCTGTTCGTATTTATATGCCCGCTAATGAGTTGATGATCAGCACCTGCGGAGGCGAGTAATGGTAAACAGACTTCCCCGGGCGTGCCGGTAGCAGGGGACGCGTGCACATTGGTGAGACGCTGTGGGGGACAAGTGGCGCATGCACGGACGAAAGTGATGTCCGCGCATGCGCTGACGGGTGGAAAGGCTGCGCATGCGCAGCGCTGTACAGTTGTAATTGTGCATGCGCTGTAACGTGTGCCTGAGAGTGTGTAAAGACCTCCGAATCTGGCAAAACTCACGGGAGGGGAGTTAACATCATTAGTTAAATGGATGCGAGTATGTGTTAAGACCTCTGGCTCTGGCAATACTCGCGAGTTGACATAATAAAATGAATTATTAAATGAATAATTAAAATAAATCAATGAATTCCGAATACAGTTCTGGTGGCATGTTGGTGCTGGCAGTTGCCAGTGCGCAACAGATTTTGGTTAGTTCCGTCTCATGTGGTGTGATGTTGTCAGCATGTCACTGAGTTCCAGGGAATCGCATCGTTCAGGCCATTAGTTTGAGTAGAAAGGCGGTAGATCCAGCGTTGCTCTTTGCTTAGAAGTCTTTTCTCATTGTCTACTGCCAGTTCAGGCAGTTGCTCGATAATGGTCCATGTGAGATCATTTGGAGTGTGGCAGTGGGTAATGAAATAGTTGGTGAGTTTACTGATGTTTTTCTTGCACCTAATGGTGCTTCTGTGCTCTGTGAGCCTGGTGCGAATTTTGCGGTTGGTCATGCCTATGTAGCGGAGGCCACAGGTACAGGTAAGGAGGTATACCACATTCCGCGAGTTGCAGTTGGGTTGGCTGCGTTGGGTCCACACTTTATTGGTTTCAAGTTCCAAGGTTTTGGAGTGTGTAGTCAGGTGACACACACTACATTTCCATAATTTCTATTCCGCTTTGATCTGTTCGACAGAGGAGTTAACCTCCTTAGGGTCCCTGAAGTTATGCATTTTGTTGTTCCACATAACTCTAAGGTAAGCGGGTAAACAAATATATGCAGTGGCACCCAATTCCCTAAGTTCCTGGATATATTTTCCTAGCTTCCATTCACCACCTGTTTTGCTTAGCTCGGGAAATGCTCGACCTTATATGGAAGGACCAATCCCCTTTACATAGCTCACTACCTTGAGAGCCTCCAAGAGAATCTTCTCTTTAAGAGAGTATGTTTTCAAATTAACCATAATTCTCCTTGGCATTTTTCTTCCGATCCTCTGGAAAACAGATCTCAATGGATTCTTTGAATGTCCTCTTCTATTTTGAGTTCATCAATATCAGGCTTAACTTCTTTCAAGAAGCTAAGCATAAATCTTTTGATATTCTCTCCCTCAAGTCCTTCTGGTAAGTTCAAAATCCTGATATTTCTTCGAGCATTGTTTTTAAGGGTTTATAATTTATCTTGAAGCTCCTTATGTCTGGTTTTTAACATCTGAATCTCTCTTTGGATAACTTCCACCTTCTTGGTGAGTTCTATAAGAGACGTTTACATCACCCCCAATCTGTCCATTAGGGAGTTAATCTTCGCTTGTATGGCCTTGCTTACACCCTGGATTTTTTGTTGATTCGTTTCAGACACTGCAATTTTTTCTCTAACCTCTATTATTAATATAGACAGTAGTTTCTCCATACGTGCCTGAGTCTGCCCCCCCTAAGCACTGAACACCTACAACGTGGGTTAGGGGGATTGGGTCCGGGGCCCTGGGGTCTTCCTGATCATTCTCCAAATTGTTGCGTTCAGCTAGTATTTGGAATCTGTTGGCGGTGCTAAGCATCTCTTTAATCGCTGACGTCCGCTTACTTGCGCCCGAGACCTTCATTGTATTAGTGCTTCTGTGTATCACTGGCTCTGGCCCTGACTCGGGGTACAATACAGGATGGAGGGTGAGGGGGGCAGAAGGGGAGACGTCTGCTCCCCCTTTCAACTGAACTCTGAAATAGGAGCGGAGGGAAGGAGTGATTTTCTGGGAGCTGGGACTAGTCTCTGCTTCGGCCTGGATACTTGGCGTTGGTATTGTTGTATGTCGATTTAGCTTCCGTATGAATTTCCTGATTCATGCCCTTATATGGGTACGATTCGCGTTGTCCATATATAGACATGTAAATCAAGCCCTTATTTAGGTATAGCCCATGCTCCCCAAATACAGGCATGGCTACTTCCATCCGTTTATCTACGTCACAACGATTTCTTGGAAAACCAGACTCTTAAGCCGTTAGGGACTTCCCCTTGCTTGAATATTGATTTTGACAAGAACACAGTTATTATGCTTGAACATCTAATCCTTAGGGGTTCATTCATGACGTTCATATGCCCAACTTTACGTCAAAGATGGCATTCCTAAACACCTTCAAGGTATAAATATACCTTCACTTGCTATAGCAAAGCACGGTGTGGTTCGGTGCAGTTCGACTACCTACTTGCACGATGCAGCTCGCTACAGCAAGTGCCGAAGGAAGCCAACTCTCCAGCTGACACGCAGATCAGAAGCTGTCATCCTCTGCCGAGAAATCCAGCTCCAGTGTTTCTGACTACCCTTGCGGGGTGTTGGGAAATTGAGTCCGTGAAAGAGATACCAACCTCTCTCATTCTAAGGTATGGAGCTGATTAGAACGTAGAGAAACCTTTAGCAATTCTTGGCAGAACTAAATCTATGCTAAAGACAAACACCTACTTCTTCCCTCGTGTTAGACCTAGGTTAGGTACACTGGGGTAGGCGTATTTTAGAAGCACCAGTTGAGTATTTTAGCTTGTGTTATTTATGTATGTGTTTTTACATGTCATAGCAACAAGCAATGCTATTACAGTATTATTTTATATTACTGTTTACGCTGTATGCATTATACTTTACATTCTGTCTAACGATTGTAGCAGTTCACCTCTCTTGCATGAGAAAGAAAACTGTTCAATAACCCTTTTTATTGAAACTCCCATCTCTCTATTTCTATGCAAATCTGTAGAAACTAAGCATGCACAATTAACTGAGTAAAATAGTTATCTATTGTTTCCACGACTCTGAAGATATGTTTCGATTCTTGGGGAAACAAAGTTTTCATGTTTATGTGGTTGTCAGAAACGAATCCCTTCTTGTTTATTCTAGAAAGTTTCTAGTGACCTCTGAGTTAGCTGGCACTCACAATTAAGTTTAGTATACTCGCTGGAGACATACTGACCTCACTACTATGTAAAATCTATAGTGTATATTATTCCAATGCACAGAGCCTATTGGGAATATAGGAACTACACTACATGGCACCCAATGGTTTGGTTAGGCACTAATTTAATGCAAGACACTAAAGTAACTAATTTGTGCTTTTCTCAGAGACCCCTTTTTCCGTAATACTCCAAAATACATCTGGAGTGAGTGAAAAGAGCATATCCGCCATAGCTGAGTAGGACGAAAATCCTATGTATTAGCTTTTTGGTTTGTTCAACGTTGAAGGATACAGTGTTCCAAAATACTGTGCACCTTATCTTTGTTTCCTTGAAACTTGCTCAGCAATTTTCATTAATCAATGTCGAATAACGGCAACAACACCGAGAACGGTGGAGCTGCGGCTGATCCAGCAGTTTTTAACATAACAGGTTTCCAAGAAACCTATGAGGATGCTATATCCATTCTGTAAACTAAAGGAAAGCCATCACTATAAAACATTGCCTAACATCAAGAGGTGGTAGGATAGTTTTTGTGATAGAGGCACATGAATATCACCAGACAGAGGTATTCTATTCATGGATAGTCTTCCCAGAAGCAAATCCAATAACACATGTGTTTCACTTCTACAAAGAAGATGATCCACCAGAGGAATATTTCCCTTTCGAGGATAATGAAATTCCACTCACATACCAGGAGCATGAACTTTGGTTTAAAGGCGCCCTAAAACATTTAAATCCCATTACCAGGCTTGGTCCGATAGGTAGCAACATTGTCAGCTCTAGCCGGCTACATACCTGACCCTGACATTGAAGCAATGTCGGACGAAAAATTACTTAGTAATATATAACATTTTATAGAATTATACATTGAAACCCCAACTGTCTGAAAGTCCTGAAAAGGTCTTTACTAAAAACACTCCTACTCCTTCTAAAAAGAAGTGGGAAAACACTAAACAAAGGTCTAAAGAGAAGCGTTCTCATTTCAGAGGCAGGTCTCCTCAAAAAGTGCCCTCTGAAAGGAGGTATAACCTCAGGAACAGGGATAATTTGAGAAAACCTGATAGATATCAAGATACTGATACACGTTCCTCTCATACCTTTCAGACTTCATCACAGAAATCCGAAAGAAGAGGATGGTTAGAACACAAGGAAGAACGTGTGAAGTCCAAAGACGACCAACAAGTTCAGAAAAACAAGAAACCTCAATTCACCAAAAAGAAGGTAGCAGGTCTAAAAATCAGACATGCCGAGGAACTTGAGGACACAACTCAATAACGGATAATGTGCTCAGACAATGTTGCACAGCGCAGCAGAAGTTGCCATAGCTCGTCAGAACTTGAAGGATCATCTAGAGACAGTGGAATTGAATGAATTCATTCAAGTTGAAACTGCAGATACCAGGGTTAGTTCTCCACATAAGTTATATGAAGTAATACTCCGGGTGGAGGGAGACATACCAAGAAAAGTGAGAGCACTCTTTTGGGAGCGACTTTCTAAGGGTTATGACATTCTTCTCGCTGAACAAGACTGGCCACCAGAATTTGTCAGGGAGTGCCCACATGGTGAAGACATCATTATGCCTGCCTTCTCCAACCACATTCCAATTCATTTAAAATATACTTATGCCAGGAAATGGGCAGTAGCCCAAGCTCCTGCATTATACAAAAATCATGTAGGATGGGATGAGGATTCTCCTCACCATAAAATCCAGTTAAAAAATCAACCAACTGCACAAAGGCAGTATTCAGTTAAGCAAGAAGCTAAAAAACTTGTCAGGGAGATCTTAGATCAACTTGAATACCAAGGGGTGATTGAAACATGCACCCCGGCAATGAAAAATCATTTGTTTCCTGTCTCCAAACCAGACAATAAATATTGTCTAGTCCTGAATTATAGACATCTAAATTCTTGTTGCAAAACATTTGCTGTGCAGAATGCACACAGCACGGCATTAATGAATAACAATGTGTGTAAAAAATATAAAGCCACATTAGATATTTCAAAGAAGTTCTTTTGTCAAAACATTGCACCAGAAAGTAGGTATTTGACCACGTTCTCAATTATGGGGACACAGCTTCATTCTGTCGTCTCGCTCAGGAATTCAAGAATAGACCTGGGTTATTCTCAGGAAGAGTAACAGAGTTACTACAGACGTATGATGACAAAGCATTATCATATGTCAATGACATCTATCTGATAGACTATGACTTGGCTAGGCACTTGAACAGGGTAAACACCCTTATACTGGGGTTTGTCTCTGAAGGGTACAAATTCAATTTTAAGAAATCGAGAATTGCCCATCTCAACGTCCTTTTCCTAGGATAGGAATTATCAAGTGAAGGCAAAAGCCTGGCATCAAACTTTCTAGAGAAATGTGCACTGCTCCAACCTCCAAAAATGCAGAAAAACTTACAGTCGATTCTAGGTTTCCTGAATTTCAGAAGAACTTACATTCTAAACTACGCAGAAAGGGTTAAACCTCTCTACGAATTAATTAAACCTGATTTTAAAACAGTAAATCGGACACAAAAACACACTGAAATTTTGCGTTCATTGCAAACAGATATGTTAGCAACTAAACATTTGCAAACAGGCGTAAATGTACTCAACTTAGTGATCCGGATCATTCCAGGACAATGCGGATTCACATACTTAACTTTTAACGAAGGTGAAAAAGTACCAATAGCTTACAAATCACACTTGTACACACAAGCAGAAATGAAATTCACTTCTACAAAAAAAAATCGGACAGCTGTTCAAACTGCTGTAGCAAAAGAAAGAGCTCTCGCACAGGGTAAGCGCATTATGGTCGTTACACCTGTACCTGCCTTAGAGGCAGTGACGAAAGCAAGCATTCCGAATGCTAAAGCTTTACATCCACAATGGATACAATGGGTTAATTCTCTTGCTGCAACTGATGTTGAATACGTTTTTGATCCTCATTTGAAAACACAAGTATTTTTACAATATGAACAAGAATGTTCTCTACCTACTGAAATTCTGCCTCTTGACCAGTATGAATGTATAATTGATACTGATGGATCAGCTCAACCCGCTACGGGGGGTAAACAAGCCTATAGTGCGGCGTGTGCAATCATTAAGGTCGTTGGCGCGATGGCAAATTTAGACCAATGGTCGCCAAAACGCAATCTCTAGGAGATTGTACAGCTCAGTGAGCTGAACCACAAGCATTCAAGATGGCACTTGAGAATACAGACCACGAATTCTCCACAGTCATAATGTGCGATTTGTATTATTGTGTTCAATCTTACAATGAATACTTGCAAAACTCGCTTCAAAACGGTTACAAAGATGCAAAAGGTGGCACAATTAAGCATAAAGTGCTTTGGGAACAAGTAGTTCAGTTACGACAAGGACTACAAAATACTCACGTGATACACACGCTGAGTCATCAATGTGATGGATTTCTCGTTGCCGGGAATTTATTGGCTGATGAAGCCGCGAAGGCAGCTGTGCAAACGACTTCCGTAGTTGCAATCATTCATTCAAAAACTAAAATAGCAAAATAATGCTGGCTGCCAGTGCTACATGCAAAGGCAGCGGAGCAGTGTTACCTAATAAGTTTCCACTCATATATAATTCCTTTTACTCGAATACCTGGAGTGGGGGATAGAGTAATTCCAAACAGGAAACGCAGAGTAGCTTTGATATACGAAGCACATTTGGGAGAGGGTCTGATACATCAAGGGATCTCTAAAACAATATTAACTATAAAAGAGACGTACTGGTGCCTGGAATAAGTGCTCACACTCATATGTTTGTCATTGACTGCATAGACTGCAGCAGAGATCGCAGCGCAGAACACCGCCAGATACCTGACTACAGTGTAGCCAGCCCAGTACAGACACCATTGTTAGACAGCATTAGACTTTCTACATGCAGATGTCCTTGTGGACAAATGCGGTCCCACAAATATTTAGACAAGGTTCATTTGGATGTGACCTCAACGCTCGGCTGACGCTCGAACTGTCATAAAAGATGTGCGAGTCTTTATCGGCACATAAGCAGTCAGCACACTACATTCTGACCAGGGTCCTGCGTTTAGCTCTCGAGCTTACAAGGAGGCCATGGCCAAATTGGGCGTTGCATTGTGGTATTCTAGTCCATTCCATCCTGAGGGAAATTCGGTTGTGGAGAGAAAAAAAACAGGGCATAAAGCAATCTATAACAGCTAGGGTATTAGGTTCGGGTGACGGGTGGGTCAAACATCTAATAAGTGTCCAACGTAGTCTTAACAACTTGCCAAGAAGTTCTCTAGGGGGTATCACTCCATATGAGGTCCTTTTTGGGACTAGGATGCTGGTTGCGGACCTTGATTGTCAGACATCAGTGGTGGACCAAAAAGATTTTGATATCAAAGATCGCTTGGCTGTTTTACAGGACTTAAAAAAAATAAGAACGAAACAAAGCAACGTGCTCCTGATAAACCACCACTACTGAGGAAAAACCAACCGTCCCAGCAAGGCCTGTCTGGATCCCAAAGTTTGGTGATCTAGTCAGAGAAAAGATCACGGACAAGAAGGAATTTCGGCCTTCTTACAGACAACCAGTACCTGTCCTAGCAATCCACGGATCAAGAAACGTATTTCTGCCGCCCCTTGCTGGTAAAAAGGAGAACAGGTTTGTGTCCATCGACCTGATCAAACCACATCATGTGGCCAGTAATAAGCAGTAGGTTAAGTGGACTCCACCAATGTAGCAGACGCCCTGCTCTAGCTACTATCCAAGAGGTTCAAATGGAGAGACTCTCACCTTTGAAGAATCTGCAGTGCGAAATGAAGGACTAAGCAACAAAGCTGTGGAACTTGTTCCTCTTGAAACCCAAATAACAGTTTGTCAAGAAATACCTGTCTACAATGAAGTAGCATCTGACTACACAAATGTAACAAGTGATCCTGAGGTTCCAGCGATTTCAATGAATCCTGATGCAATCCCAACAATTGACAGAACTGCCTCTGGCTATTTAATTAACTTTGATACGTTTTCTGAGGATCCAAGCGAGCCTGAAACGCCAGTAAAAAGAACTTTGAAAGAACAAGCAACAGACCTTTTTCATCACCTGGAAAAGACTTATCTGGGTTCACCATGGATTGAACTTTGGATTGTGTAGGGTGTACTTTTTCTTCTACTTTTGTTGACTCTGGTAATAACTCTGGGAATGCTGATAAATGGAAGGTATGTCAAAATGGACACAGCAAGTAAGAACGTCAACATACTCCTCAAGCCACACAAATCATCCCACTGTGAACAAAGAGACTTGTCATCAGTGAACATCACAGCAATTCCTACACCTGGTGGTATAGCATGGGACAAAACGGATTATGACCTTTTTGGCCCATCTGAGCTGTTGAAGATTCTACACTTATTCAAGATTTCATTAAGTGGCTTTTTTCATCTAGTACCTTTTCTGATGGTTGGGACTTCAAGACTGTTAATAATATGATGTCAGACCTAGAAATGTCTGCAGTATTCACAAATCATGAATATTTATAAGGTTCATCAGACTATGAACAAATGTATTGTTATAATCATTATGGTCATCATTTCTTGCACAAATCTGCAAATCCTAGAAATGTATTAATGTATAACCAATGAGAACATTGTCCTACGCCACCAAAGGGTAGCTCAAAAACATTTGCTATGAAATTCCCGTACTTTTCAGGATTCAATGTATCCAATGCTGAATTATTTTACTTTAAAAATGTAAACAAAACAGGCATGAAAAGTATGTTGACAAATACCAAACAGATTTATTCTGCAGCCTTTTATGCCCAAATGTCTAAACTAGGTTTTGACTTTTGGAAAGACAACATTAAGACGAAAACTGTCTGGGGCACAAAAATTGGCAGGTCCAGGTTACAGAAGCTATGTTTAGAGCCTGTATCATACCTGAGCAAATTATGTTTTTAAATGACACTGTCCAACAGACGTCTTGCCTTGGGTTAGCCAAGATCAATGACATAAACAATTCGTCCATAATTACACCTACACCTGATAGCAGTAACACTTAGGATGGGAGGTCGACGTACATACTATTTTGAATCACAACAGAACAGATCCAGATTGGAATAAATGGGTAATCTGGCCCACAGACACAAACAACTGTCAAAATATATACCTGAACAAAACACAGGGTTTCACATTCAATAGGCCAGACCCAAGATATGTTCAAACACAGCATCTTGGACTAGTAATAACATACAGTGTAGGGGAGCTCTGCCTTGATTGGCTACTTAGATTTACACTTAAGGATGTAAAGCAACACTTATCTTTACTTAAGGATGATGCTGATCTTAGGGAATTCTTGCTAGGACCAAGAAAACCGCGTCATACACATTTTATATATGCCGGTATCTATGCTGCTTATAATGAAGCATGGAAGATTACGCAAGCAGAGACTGCAGAAAGAATACGAGAAATTGATTGTATTAATTTAGAGAAAACTCTCTTTGTGGTTGACAATGGGTTAACGACTCTGTCGTCCAGAATATATTCATGATATTAGGCTGGACGTAGCAAAAACTTCTTTCAGGCTATGTGCCTTGGTGTTTAATCAATACTACGTCACTTTTTTCAGAATTCAATCACACTGCTAAACAGATCAAATTGGCACAAAGGGGAGCAGACTATGTGGTGCTGAGCATTGAAAAACTGGAAAGATTGCCATTTACAATAGCAAAAAAAAACAGCTATTGAATGGGTAATACATGGAACAATCATTCTGCCTGTTACAATTTTCCATTTACAGTATTGCCTAAAACATATACCAGCAGGCACATATGAAAGGTTGGGTAAAGAATACATCAAGACATCCTGGGAATTACTGTACACACATAGATGTTGGAGTGGGGGGCATGAAGTGTTTCTTAGCGGGAAAAACTGTGAAAACGCACTAAGTGGTTCTCTCCTTTGTCAGGGTATAAATTTATATGGGGCCTGCAATGGTTCCTCTAACAATTTATCTTGCCACCTGCAAGGTTCACCAGCTGCAGGGATTGATCCAATTTTTGGACAGCTCTCGAATGTACGTTACCTAATGTTGAATGATCACGGCTGCTGTGGCATGTTGACAGGCATACCATATCTAGTAACTGTGTCAGCCAGGGTCACTTGCTGTATGCAAGTATTGTTTCCTAAAACTAAGGCAGACAGGGAGTTGCCTTTATGGCCTTCACTGAACATCTTTTCTATACGAATTGATACTTTAAGCAGAATGAAAGCCATTTCTTTTTTCCATGGAGACAACTCTACTGGAGATAAAGTGTCGTGAGCGCATTGTCCAAATTTTGGGACTAACTCGTCGACGAGAATTAAATACCACATGGTTTCTATCATTCAGACCAATTTGGCAAGATTGCATCTTACCTGTTCTACGCTCCCTGCTATGCAGAGAAAAATGCGTATTAGACACATGTCTCACACTCCCATCAGTCATGCCAACGGATGTTGATACTTTGCTTGAACCGGTAACGGCCCATGCTCTGTGTTGTCCCCAGCGGCTACCAATTCTGAAGACGGCATTCATTGAGATCTCACAGAAGCAAAATGCAACTTCTGAGGTATGAGAGGAAACAGGCGTGCAGGTACCATCCATTACGAACATTGCTAATGCGACCAATGCTGACGGCGATGCTTCACATCTATGTGCGGTTAATCTTCCTAACGAGGTAATCCAACTTTCACCTACAATGGTAGATGTTTTTTTGTCAACAGACTTAGAAGATTTCATGTTTTTTCCTAGCCCTAACACTGACTTTTGATTTTGGCACACAGTGTTCGGAGAGACTTTGAATTTGACCTTCATTTTTCGAAAACAAGGTACTATCTTTGGAACTCTTTTTTTCTATGAATAATTTCTTTTCCAAATTTGCATTTTTTCTTTTTTTTGGCACAAGTAATCTGCTTATAGTAGAACTATTGATTGAAAACAAGATTTCTTTGAACACTTCCAGAGACAATATTTGACCTTGTCCACGTACAAACAGTTTTATGTAATTCTGACATGAAATGGTTTCGGCCTATTTTTCTTCTGTATTAACGAGCCATTTCATAAATGTATATTTTCATGATTCATAAAGTTAGCATTTCAAATGTAAACTATATGCTTAGAATGAAACATTGCTTGAATGCGTACAGCACCAATGCTCTTTTGTGTACAACCAGTACCATTGCATGTTTATGTATTTTGGGTGGGTTTTTAAAACACTTGTAGATAGTTTTTAGATATGTTTATACGTATTTAGAACTTAGTATTTAATAAGAGTCTTACATAAGAAAGTGGAGTGGGTATTTTATGTCGATTTAGATTCCGTATGAATTTCCCGATTAATGCCCTTATAAGGGTACAATTCGCGTTGTCCATATATAGGCATAGAAATCAAGCCCTTATTTAGGCGTAGCCCATGCTGCCCAAATACAGGCATGGCTACTTCCATCCCTTTATCTACGTCACAATGATTTCTTGGAAAACCAGACTCGTAAGCCGTTAGGGACTTCCCCTTGCTTGAATATTGATTTCTCCAAGAACTCAGTTATTATGCTTGAACATCTATTCCTTTGGGGTTCATTCATGACGTTCATATGCCCGACCTTACGTCAAAGATGGCATTCCTAAACACCTTCAAGGTATAAATATACCTTCACTTGCTATAGCAAAGCACAGTGTGATTCGGTGCAGTTCAACTACCTACTTGAATGACACAGCTCGCTACAGCAAGTGCCGAAGGAAGCCAACTCCCCAGCTGACGCACAGATCAGAAGCTGTCATCCTCTGGTGAGAAATCCAGCTCTAGTGTTTCTGGTTCCCCTTGTTGGGTGTTGGGAAATCGAGTCAGTGAAAGAGATACCAACCTCTTTCATTCTAAGCTATGGAGCTGATTAGAACGTAGAGAAACCTTTGGCAATTTTTGGTAGAACTAAACCTATGCTAAAGACAAACACCTACTTCTTCCCTCGTCCTAGACCTAGGTTAGGTACACTGGGGTAGGCATATTTTAGAAGCACCAGTTGAGTATTTTAGCTTGTGTTATTTATGTATGTATTTTTACATGTCATAGCAACAAACAATGCTATGACAGTATTATTTTATATTACTGTTTACGCTGTACGCATTTAATTTGCATTCTGTCTAACAATTGTATCAGTTCACCTCTCTTGCATGAGAAAGAAGACTGTTCAATAAACCCTTTTTATTGAAACGCCTGTCTCTCTCTTTCTATGCAAATCTGTAGAAACGAAGCATGCACGATTGACTGAGTAAAATAGTTTTCTATTGTTTCCACAACACTGAAGATATGTTTTGATTCTTGGGTAAACAAAGTTGTCATGTTTATGCGGTTGTCGGAAACAAATCCCTTCTTGTTTATTCGAGAGTTTCTAGTGACCTCTGAGTTAGCTGGCACTCACAATTAAGTTTAAAATACTCGATGGAGACATACTGACCTCAGTCCTATGTCAAATCTATAGTGTATATTATACCAATGCGCAGAGCCTATTGGGAATATAAGAACTACACTACAGTCAGCCGCACTCGCCCAGGGCCTGTCAGAGTCTCGATCTGGAGTTAGAGATTCCCTTGGGCTGTCGTGGAGATAACCCCCAGTCCCTTCTGGCTCATTGCGCTCTTCTGGGTCTGCGCAGTGCTCATGTGCTTTCTTGAACCATACCATATTTCTAGTGATCACTTGCTGACCCTTGTGCGTGGACACCATTGTCCCTTGAACGTGACTTTACAAACCTCGGGCTCATACGGGGTCCGAAACTTCCACCTTGGATGCCTCTCTTTGACTACAATGTTGTCTCCCACTTTCTCCGTTGGCATCCTAGCACCCCTGGCGAGACTTGCCTTCTGATTTCTCACTTCCCTCCGGGCTTGTACTGCCACGTCATCTCTTTCTGGAGACCTCTAGGCAGGATCAGTCGGGATGCTATGTTGCGGTGCTCTCCTGAAGAGTAGATGAGAGGGTGCACAGTGAGTGGTGCTGTCAGAGGTCTGTCTATAGGCATCTAAGAATTGGTGTAAGGCTTTCTCCATGTCTTCTCCCAGCTCCACCGCGATTCGCATGAACCACTCGACCTCGCCATTTGCTTTCGACCACTGTGGGGTGATCTTCCGGTATTGAATCGCTTTCTTTTCTAAGTATTCTTGAAATTCTCGGCCCTGAAAGGGGGGTCTGTTGTCAGACCTGATCTCTTTTGGGAGGCCCATAAATGTGAAGATCTTGTCAAGAACATTTTGTACTGGTGTGAATGCTGTGGACGCAAGCACTTCCACTATTGGAAATTTAGAGAATGAGACCATTAGTACTAAGGTGCTGCGGCCGTCGGGGAAACTACCAAAGTCGATGCTGGTTTTGGAACAGGGCATTTTAATCGGCTCCTCCGTGATGACTGGCGCAGGTGCAGGGTTGATACTGTTATGGCACATGAGTGGCAATGTCTGATCTACTCTTCTACCATGGCATCCATACCAGGAAACCATGCTTTGTTTTGGAGGCGTGCCTCAGTCTTCACCATCCCTTGGTGCCCAACGTGTGCTAGTCCCACAATTCAATCTTGCAATTCTCTCGGGACTACAATGACGTGGCCTCTCAACATGACCCCATGCTCACCTTCGCTCAGTTTGCTGCAAACTCTCCACATTTGTTGTTGTGTGTGGCTGTCCTCGGCGGTGAGTGTTTGTGCCCCATCTAAGAAATAGGCCCAGCCGTTGGACTGCAAGGCTTTCTTGACTCTTGTCAGCGTTTCATCTTTGGTCATGGCTAGCCCATCTCCTCGAGTGTCAATGCTTTGGAACAGGCTTCCTGAGTGATCATTCTGACGAATGTCTTGGTGTGTTCTACATCTGGGGGCATGCATCGTACGTCTATCTCTTCTGGGTGTCTTGAGAGATAATCCACTGAGTAGTGCGCTCCAGAATATGACTTTGAATCTGTAGACTTACAGTTGTACCGCCCATCTTTCTATTCTCGGGGGTGTCAGTCTCACTGTTCCTGCAAACAGGGGATTTAACAGCGTGTGGTCCATCACCACGTGGAACTCTTGCCCATAGAGATACAGGTGGAAGTGTTGGCATCCCCACTTAATGGCAAGGTACTCTCTTTCCATCTGGGCGTATCTTGTTTCCGTGTCCGACAGGGCACGACTAGTGTATGCAACTGGTGCCCATGTATCTCGGTTGCTTTCTTGAAGAAGGACTGCTCTGAGGCCAGTAGGGCTGGTGTCCACTACCAGTTAGGTACGGCTTCCTGGGTGAAAGTAAGCCATGACCCTCTTGTCCATTAGCGCTGTCTTGATGGCATGGAACGTGGTGTTGGCTGCAGTGGTCCATTCCCAGGTGCTTCCACTGCGCGTGAGGGCTCGCAGTGGCTCAGACAGCGAGGCCAGATTTGGCATGAACCTGCCACAGTAGGTAGCCATACCCAAAAATCTGCGGACTTCAGTTGGTGTGGTGGGAGTACTGGACGACCGGATGGCTGTCGCTTTCTTGGGCTCCACTCTCAGACCCTCTCTGGAAAAGATGTACCCAAAGATTTGTGGAGTCCTGGTAAAAGGAGCATTTGGCTCTCTGGAGGGTTAGGCCGCAATCTTTCAAACGTTGGACCGTGGCTTGGAGGTGCGAGTGATGGTCCTTTAAGGTATTGGAGAACACCAGAATGTTGTCACTAAGGTTGAAGACTCTTTGCAAACCAGACTGTGCTTCTTTGATGGTGTTTTAGAAAACGTCTGCGGCTGAGGACACTACGAAACTCAGTCTTTTGTATCTCCGGAGGTCCACGTGGGTGGAGAACATGGTGATGTATCAGCTCTCCTGCTCCAGTTCTAGCTGATGGTATCTAGCTGTTCAAATCAAGCTTTGAGAACCACATGGCTCCATTGAGGTCTGCCACTATGTCATCCATCGTGGGGGTCAGGTGCCCTTCTCTCTTGACTGCTTAATTTGGGAGGCGCAAATCTCCACACAGCCGAATGGCTCCAGGCTGTTTGGGCTTTGGTGCGATGACTAGCGGCAACATCCACCGGATTGGTCCAGATACTTTCTGGATAACATTGAGGTCTTCCAGCTTCTTCAGTTCCGCTTCTACCTGTGGGAGGAGATACAATGGCACTCTCCTGTGCCTCAAAGCAGTCGGGCGGACAGTTGAGTCGATATGTAGTCTGAATTGTTTTCCCTTGAGTTTTCCTAGTCCCTCAACCAGTTTTGGGAATTCTTGAAGGATAGCTTCAGCGTGGGAGTCGTGTACTTGGTTCGCAAAAAAGACCAGGCCCATCTCTTGTGCCGTGTGACAGCTGAGTAAAATCCCTTTTTTTCCTTCGCTGATGTGGAACCTAGGTTTTGTGATGTGCCTGTCACTGGTGACCTCTGCTCCGATCCTTCCTCTGAGGGGGAGTGGATGAGTCCCTCCATGTGTGTATATTCTGGCCTTCATGGGGGCGAGCGGGGGGCATGGAGACAGCCGCTCATGACATTCACAGACGCTCCAGTGTTGATCAGTCCTTGGACGATGGATCCGGTCACTTGGACAGAGCACATGGGTGGAGGTCTCTTCTGTTTGTATGACCGGCATTCGAAGGAAATGACAAACACGTCATCATCATTGTCTTCCGTGGTAAAACTGCGCCTTTGTGTTGGACCATCCTGTTGGGACTGTTGGCCATTTAGCGACAGTTGTCACAGCCGTTGTGTCGCCCCACGCAATTTAGTGTAGGTCAGTCAAAATCTGCTGCTTCTACACACCTTTGAAAAGTGGTGTGGCTTCCCGCAACAGGTGCTAATCTTCCCTTTTGCAAAACACGGGCCTGCTGGAGGGTGTTCAGTTCTGCAGTTGCTGCATGATCTGGTTGGCTGTCTTCTTACGGGCATGGGTGTGGTGCTTGGGCGTCGTTGGATCACCTCGACCTTCTCTTCTTTGACTTGGGTGTACCAGTGTGTGATACTGTGGTGCCTCTGTTGAAGGCTGCTTCCATTTCGTCTGCCTGTGCGTCGGACAATTCATGGGACCTGGCAAGAATGAGTACCTCGTCCAGCAATATCCCCGGTTGACGGAGGATCAACTTCCGTAAGAGGACTGAGCCACACCCTTGGATCACCTGTGCTTGTACCTCGTCTCTTTGATCACCAAAGGTGCAGGTGCTTGCCAATCATCTTAGCCGTGCGTAAAACATGTCCACTGATTATGGGCAAGAGTTCCACGTGGTGATGGACCACAAGCTTCGCTTGCTGCAGTTTAAATCGCTCAAAATCGGGGTTGAGCTTGGGTTTGAAGTGTCGGTCGAGCACGGCGACCGCGGCCTCATAGTCATCATTGTTGCCTGGGTTCGGGAGTGTTTTGAAGAGGTCGTAGATCTCCCCACCGCCATTGTATATGAGCAGTGACCTTTTTACTTTCCCATCTGTCTCCCTCGTGCCAGTGAAACAGTGGTTGAGACGCCCGATCCAAGCCTTCCATCGACGGGCCGCTGTTGCTGGGTCCGCCATCTCGCTGAATGGAGATAGAGGAAAGACTTCCGCATAGCTGTGTGCTTGGGGTGGCGCTATAGCGCCTACTTGTGGCTCCCCAGCATCTGCCTGTGGGCCTGCAGCACCTGTCTGTCGTGGTGAGCTCATGGTAGCCAGACCTGCTTCAGCCTGGACGTGTGTTGGTATGTCCTTTGTGGTGCCTGCTTCCCAGTAATGTGCAGCATTTTTTTCTTATTGGCTCTTCTTAAATATTGTATCCTGTGGCTGTGGTTTCCCAGTAATGTGCAGCCTGTATTATTTTTTCCTATTGGGTTTTTATGTATTGAGTCCTGTAACCGTGGTTTTCCACTTAGTTTTTTTTCCTTTTCTGCTGCAGGGCTTGTTAAATACACCTCAATGACCGGGCCTTCCAGTCTGAAGGGGGCACTGCTGGCACGTGATGTGCTACTTGTGTTGGGCCTCAGCGCGCTCACCTGGAACGGGTTGTGGGCATTCTCCTGCCTTCGCGGTTACAGGCCTCTCTGGGCTGGCAGGCCACGTGCAGCTGGGCGTGGCCTCCCTCAGACATTGCTGCTTGCGGCGTTGTCCACTTCACTCTCAGCCAGGGCACGAGTCGGGGTACCACGCGGGTGGACGGCATCCCCCCACTTATTTTCGAGGGTTTTTCAGGGTGGACGCCATCCACCCTGCTCAATCAAAACCGTGTCCACCATTCCGGATGAATTATGTTTGCCTCTAGGCTGCGCGTGTGTGCCTGAATGCAGACTTGCTTCCTACAGCGCCCAGACGCTCTGTGGGAGTGCGCTCTCCCCTCGAGAAGCAGAATACATAACAAAAGGGTATCGTCAAAACGTCCCTTTTCAAAGCGGGAGGCGCACCAGGAAGCCCAGTACAGCAATTAAATTACAAAGGGGCTGCTTACAGTTTTCCAAGAGGCCCTTAGCAGGCAGTGTGAAACTAATCCTATGTGAATGTGTTTCACACTGCAATGAGAGGGTGTGGACGTGTCATTACGCCCAGTGTTGCTGAAATTGGAACTGGGGGAGGATTGCGAGGCCGGCACTAGGGTAAGTATATTAAAGTTTAAAAAGCACCTTCTGCCTCGTTCCTAGCCACAATAAAAATGTTACATAGCTTCGGTGATTAATGTTCTACTTGGAGTGAGATCAGAGTTTTGTCTAGTGAAAGTTTTGACTCATTGTTAATATGGGTTAATATGCCTGATGCAAAGGACGTGTACCATACATCACAGACCTGTATTTATGAAGGTAGCTCAGTGGGTTACTGCTTTTGTTAGAGGTATTCTTTAGTTACTTGCAGTTTCTAAGTTAAAATCCTAAAATGGAACAGCGAGCTAGCAACTGTAATCAAAGCTCTGCATGCAAACTGCAAGTTATATATTAGAGTGTTATACTTTTTTCCCCAGTCTTCCATTTTTTTATTGTTGCAAAAAAGCTTTGTTTGGGTAGAAAACAATTGTTATTATTACAGAGAACTCTCAAGTATGGTGTTACATTTTGAATCCTGTTAAAGGGTGGTTGTAAGGGAATTTGTGCCGGTAGTGGTCATTGGGGGCGCTAACTGGGCACGACCAGTGCTAAAGCCGGCCCTGGAAACAGGTTCCAGTATTGATACTCAAATGAAGAGCTCCAATACTTTCCAGTCGATGTTGATCAAAAAACTGTAAAAACGACATTAAACATTCATCTTAAAGTATAGGCAAAAAGTTTTAAACCAATCCTCCTTTTTATTTATCATCACAAAGAATACACCTTCAAATACATGACTTCAGGCTTTGCACTGTACAAAACCCCTGACTTGCCTTTTAGTTCACTAATAGCACTGTCTTTTGGGGGGAGGTGGTGGGGGAGCTGGAACGATTCTCAGGTCTTGTTTGATAAATACTTTGCACATAATCTGAAGTACTAACATGAGGTGCTTTCGATAGTTTACTATAGTCTAACATAATCTGTGCTGCATGATTGACACACCACATTTTTTCAAGGCTTGGCTTGTGTATGGGTTCTTAAGAGCCAGAGCAGACCCTTGGCTCCGCTGTCCCTGGTAGTTTGGTGTCTCGCCCACCTTTGCCTTTTGCCATAGTCCGGGTCACTGGAATTATGCGTCAGGAGAAGACCAAATTATGCAGCAGGGTGGAATTATGAGGCAAGCAAAGGCAAGTTATGTAGTATAATGCTGCATATTTTATGATAGAGTTACTTTCTTATTTTGAAATTTTGCACATGCTAACACTAACTGTATTGTATTGTATTGTTACTTGTATAGCGCATGGCTACCCGGAGGCATCCCAGCGCTGCGCGGGGCTAAGGGGAGGGGGTCTGAGCTTTTATATGAACAGCCAGGTCTTCAACTGTTTTCGGAAGTTCAAATGGTTTGGTTCGCTCCGTAGATGCAGTGGGAGGGCATTCCATAGTCTGGAGGCATTGAGTGAGAAGAGGCTACCGCCACTTCTGGCCTTCTTGATCCTGGGAATCAACGCAACTGGGCAAATGTTTCATCTCATTAGTACCATTTACCACCTAAATACATCCATGTTTAAGCTACTTTAAGTGCATAGTTTATTCAGTCTGATAATATGGCAATGTGGGTTGTATTTGGATAATTAGCATAATGGCATCTTGGCAATATCTGTAACTGAGGGATAAACATGCTGCCCAAAAATGCAGGTCATATAATAGAACATAGAATATTCTGTAACCTTTACTAGCGCTCCCTATGGAAGACAACCCACCCAACGTATTACTCTTTACTGTGTCGATGGGGAACTCTTTAACACAAGTGTATCCATTGGTGAAGTAGATGTGCTTTTGGCAAGACTGCATGCTGAGTGGGCTGTCATATTGTTACAGCCCACTTCGCAAACTTCTTTGTTTTTCAGAAACAAGCCCACAATTCAAGGGTTTGTTTCTGAAAAATAAAATTGTCTCCTACCCACAGGGAGATTTTCCCCTACAAGTGGTGGGCAGTGTTCATTTTTCCTGCCAGGCAAGGCAGACACTGAGAGTGGTCTGCCTCAGCAAATCCGCCCCAAGTAGGCAGACCTTCAGAGGTACTGACTGGAGTGTCATTTCAGTGGAATGACCTCTGCCTATAACTGTACCCCAGTGGACAATGGTCACACTTGCAGAACCCAGAGGCTCTTCCTTCCAGTTACCCGTACCACCCTTTCTTCGGGACGTGGAATAACCAGACTTAACACGTGCTATTATAGGACACTCAGGATGTCGTGATGTCACTTCATGTCGTGATGTCACTTCCTGCCGTGATGTCACTTCCTGTCGTGATGTCACTTCCTGTGACCACGCCTACCTTGGAGAGTCCCCCCACTTCTTTTTTTAGGACTTGTGCCCTGCTCTCAGCGGTGTGCTGCCTTGGTACAGAGGCAGCGCGCGGCCAGAGGGGTGGTCTGGCTTCCAATGCGGGTGTTGAAGTCGGTGGCTGATAGACTGTTGTAGCCGCCGTGAGCACCGGGTGGCGCAAGGTTGCTTCCGTTTAGCCCTTCAGGTAATCCAGCGAGGCGTGGGGTTCAACACCGGCCTCATCACCAATGTAGCGTGGCACGGCCTGGAGCAGCTGACGCCTAGTGCAGCCCTCATAAATGACACACCACTACAGTCAGTGGCGGGAAGTTGCCGAGCGGTCTCCTGTCATTTATTTACAACCTCGGGACGAGCTTGCTCTGAGGAATGTGTGAGGCAAACAATGTATAGGAGAGCCCGGATGGCTCTCTACACTGTTGAACATGTTAAATTAAAAAGGAATGTAAAACTGAGAGTAAGAAAGATATGGAAGGTAGTTGCTGTATATCATTCAGGGCATAGTCAGGAAATTGAGTGAATGGGAGAGAAAAAAAAACGTGTCAGGAAAAGTGAGAGAAAGAAAATTTGGAAATTGACACAAGGCCAAAATAAATTAGGCAAATGAAAAAAGGGGGTGAATGAAAATTTGGAAACTGATACACGTCAAAATGAATGAGGCAAATGGAAAAAAGAAAATGAGCAGTGAGCTAGTATATGTCCAGGTTTACCTTAGGACATGCAGAGTTTGAGGCATAAATCTTTTTTTCCCCTGGGTGAAAATGTGACTCGAAGAAGCTTCAGAAAGGTTTCACTGAGCGCAGCTATATTTCCTTGGATAGGGTTTTCTGCGTGGCTGAATGCTAAATCTCCTTAAAAACATTAGATTCTTAATAAAGTGTATGTACACTTCTGTTTGACAATGTAATGTTTGCTTTTTTGTCATTCACAGATACATCGACTTCTAGTCTTCAACAATAATGTATTTAAAGCCCCCTAGAGGTTCATAAATGGGCACATGAGAAGTTCCTCAAAAGGAGCCCTTATTGAAAGAAAAATCAGGATGCAATTTATAATCCCAAAGTCCACACCAATCTCATGATTACTTGTTCATTGTTTTTCCTAATATAAGAGCCCTCAATGCTGCCAACCTGATAGCACATGCCCATTTGAAGCACAGTGCAGATTTAAGGTGGGGTGCCTTAAATGAACAAGTGCTATCAGATTCTGAGTACAAGCACTTCTTCGTTTATTTATGGGGCAGTTAAGGCCAGTGACAGCTGGTAGGGAACGGTGGCAGGGGGTTGGGGAAGATGGGGAGGGTTTAGGAAAAAAAATAAAGAAAACTTAGCTGGTGCTCGCCATCGCGAGCCGCTGCCTTTCCTCCAGAAGGAACCAGGAAGCACAGAGCCTCCCAAAATCTCCTGACCAATCACAGTATTGCCTTACAGCAGCATTGTGATTGGTCTGAGTGCCATAGTTCGGCACTCAGATAGGGACTGGGAGGCTGGGCATGCTCTCCACCTAGACCGTACAAACCAGCCTGTGGAGAACATGCAAAGTGCGCATGATGGTTTAGCCGGCCCTAGACAACCGGCCAAACTGCCATGCACACTTAAGGTGCAACCACCACTCCTCCTTCCTTGACATCAAGGGAGCCCGGCCCCACCACGCCCGAACAACCTGGCTGCAGGTCAACCGCAATACTCAAAATAAAATGATTATAACGTTTCGCTATTATCGTTTTATTTTTCCTTTTCACTGCTTTAAAGCAGTAGGGCGATGTTCCCCCTCCTTAGCGGAGGAGCCGCCCCTGGTCAAGGCACATCTTAGAAACTGTGCAATATTTTCAAATGAAAGTTGCCAGCACTCTGGAACAGCGAGCACCTCCAGTTATTTTCTTGTTCCAAGCCACAAATCTCTTTCCCAGGTATGCCATGAGTCTGCTCACTGTTCTGTCTGCCGCTACTTGCACCTCGAGTTATATTTTTGATATTTCTTATGCCTGTAGTGCTGCTGTTTTTTAATACCTAAGCTTGGGGTGCTGGTTCCGTAGAGCAACACATGCTTGGGAATGCAAAATATGGTTCAGGCATAGAAGAAGCACAGAAAGAGGGAAGTTGCAGAGAGACATTAACACAAAGTCTGGTTTTAACTCTGGGTGCATGTGTGAGCACATTAAAATGTAGATCTCGTGTGTGGTGCCAAAGCTTGTTATTGACTCTACAAAGGCATGGGTAACTTTGTAAATCAATCCATCACATTGAGGGTCGATATAATGGTTTGCGTGTTGTCTTTTTTCATTTTGGGCTACGTTAGATTCTTTTTAACTTGATCTACCTCTAAATCACAATTTAAAAGAATAGCCATGCTAATGTTTGAACACTGCAAGCTTGGTAATCTCGTTGAGCACAACCATATACACACTAAAATCTAATTTGTGGAAATGCATCTTTTACCTCTTTATCTTGTAACTAGCAGCCCGCCCCGACGTTGTCCGGGGGCAATGAGGCTTCAGGGCCAACCGCCCACCCAGGCCCCCGCCCGCCCCGGCCCCCGCCCACCCCGACATTGCACCGACCCCCTCCCGCCCCGCCTCGCCTGTGCCTTTCCTGAGCCGCCAAGACACCTATTAGCTCCACGGACCAGATGAAAGCAGGGCCAACCTCCCGCCCCCTCCCGTACCGCCCCCCTCCCAGCCCGCATTTGCCTTACCTGAGCCACCGCTAATGCTGGTTTTTTGTTTTATTCAGGGACGGACACGGAGCAGATGGAAGCAGGGCCAACCCCCGCCTCCTTCTCGTCCCGACCCCCTCCCGCCCCGCCTCGCCCCGCCTTTGCCTTACCTGAGCTGCCGCTCCTCCCCGCGCTCCTCACTTCACCGCCGCTCCATGTCCGCCGCTTCTCCTCGTCATCACGCACGTCGCGGCCGGTGCTACGTCACGGCCAGCGCAACGTCGCGGCCGGCGCTACTTTCAGGGGACTACTTTTTTTTTTTAGTTTAATTTACGTTTAATTTTTATTTTTATAGCCTATGTCCATCTGCACACCCTGACAATTTCAACGATGTATCGGGTGTGTGGATTGGTGCTGTGATTCCCGAGTTTACCTGGCTCAAAGGTTTGTGTTCTCTCTTTATAATAGTAGTATAGATTTGCCTAATAACTGCTCAACGTAATTTTAAGTTTTAGATCTGGTATATTCCTGCTTTGGAAGGTGAAAGGAGCTGGGTCTAGTGTTACGAAGGGTGTGTTGAATACATCGGATGAATGTGACATCCTATTGCATATTCTGTTTCGCTGTCACAATGTGAAATCTTAGCATGTGTCTCTTTAGAATCCTTTTCTAGATACATTATGTTATGTAAGCCATTAGGGAGTTTGGACTTTCTCTTACTGATGAATTTTGTCAAGGTGCAAGATGTAAACGTGCATTTTAAGAAATTATTTTAAAAGGGTGAACAAATTCATCAAATTGCTAATTTACTTATTTTCTTTTTAATTGATAATTTGGGGCTAAGAGAAGAAAAGAAATAAATGCAGGTTTAGAATCTTAACCCCCCCCCCCCCCCCAGTCAGCAGGCTATTGTTGAATTTTTGTCTGATTAATATTTATTTCTTTGAACATCTCATGTTAAGTTGAAATGTCAATTTTAAGTGATTACCACAATGTGTTTAGTTTTTTATATACATAAAATTAAAAGAAAAAGATATTTGCTCAATCCCTCAGGTAAAATCTGTTCCTCTCCGTACCTGGTGTGATTCACTTCCGGGGTGTGTGTGTACATGTGATGTGCATGGAAACCAGTGCTGCCAGCGTGCGTGTCTCTGTGGTCACACTGCATGTCTCCTTGCATTCTACCTCTCCTACTCTAGTATCAGACCCTGGGGTTGGAAACCCCATAGCAGTTTGATTCTTAATACTATCAACTTTCAATCCAGAGACCAGTACTGCAACAGCACTTTGCTAAAAAATGGTGAGGTTGCCAGTGCAGCTCAGTTCCCTCATATACCCTGCTGAGGATGTTTACCCTGAACCCACACAATACTCATCTTCTTAATAGTCTTTTTACTAAAGAAAGGCAGTCTAGCAAATCACAATAACCTTTTTTACCTCAGTAGGTCTCACTTTTAAAAGTACATCAATAAATAAGAAAATCTGTGAGGTACTCAGCATTGTTATCTCAAAGTCTGTTATAAAGTTCTGTGGTTATACTGAATAAGCAGCTACCTACATCATTATCTCTTTATTGATGTCATAACTACACTTTCACAATTGCCTTATTAACCTTCTTGCTTTCTCAAATTTGCTTGAACATGACCATTTCCCACTCTTTTTTTCAAACTTGTTGTTGGGGGAGAAGCCCCTGAACCCCCAAAATCACCCAAACCTCCCTTATGACGGTCCGGCTTGCGCCCTATGTGCACACGCCACAGGTCACTCACCCCGAACATTTACGCTTCACCACTTTCAAATGCCACCAGCCATCACTGGAGCACAGTAACAGAGTCAATAGAATAGAACAAGGTTGGAAGAGAGAGATACGGAGGGAGGACATTGGTAAATACACGGTGAAACAAGGAGACAATGAAATAAGGGGACTTGGAGACCTTCCCCATTACTTCACTCCCACCTTGGTTGCGCTCTCCTTAGCGCTGTGATATCCATCCTGATGAATGTTGCGCTGTATAAATAAATAAATAGGCTGACACAGGGTAGGGCAATGAGGGCTGAGGCACTGGGAGTCTAGAAGACACATTGGTGGGTTAACGGGGACAAATCAATTATCAACGTTTGTGGAATAAACTGTTAAAATGGACAATAACCCACTCTCTTCCCTATTTCTTCTTCAGTATTTACTCCGAAAAACAGAGTTGAATTGGACAAAACATATATGCGAAATGTTAAACAAATACTACATCTCCCGATATCTACCCCATACTGTACATTTAGCCTGGAATTAAATATAAAATTATTACTCACATCACATACTGCTGCAACAATAAACTAAATTTGTGACTGTTAAAGCAAATCCGACAACATTAAAATATCGAATTTATAAGAATATAATATTAACTCTTACAAATATTCGAAATTAAATTTGACACCCATTAATAATGACATCAAGGGAAACTACCACTAATAGAAACATTGACTACAATGTAACCCATTACACAGAAGAAGTTGTCAAGAAAAACGATGGACAGAATTAACTATGAAAAAGATCTTTTATACTTGCTAGGATACAAACACCCCTATTTTGTCCATAAATCCTACTTCTGGTTAAAACAAGACTATATTAAATCGAACCTATAAGGCACATTAAAAAGGAAATATTTTAGATTTAGACTGTTTTATACTGCATTACTTGAGTTTGAGGGAGCATGGACTCTGTGAATCAATGCAAGAGCGGTCAGTTGTGTGTCAGTTGACAATGTCAGTTGTGTTGCTAAAAAGTAGAACTTATTGGTCGTATTATTTGCCTAAGTCCAAAACTGCTGATTTAAAGGACGTTTTGCTGATGGGCCTCCTTCAAAGAAGAGAACATTTGAACAATAAAGGAGGCAATTAATGTTTGTTTTACTATGCAACCCCACACTGTTATTAGTAGAAAAATGAAGTCTTGGATCCGACCCATAGTATGTTGGAAAAAAAACGGGGCCAACTAGTCTTAATACGTTATGACACAGTACAAAGATACTTATATATATATTTTTAATAATTGTAAAATGTTAAGAATAATGGTTTTTAAATGTGTTACACCTACAGTAATCTCTGTGATAAATATTATAAACTCATACTTACTTACTTACCCTTTTTATCGTTCCGCACCTTTGTGTCAGTGCCCCTACACCATGCACGGCTGTTCCACCTGAAACACCAGCAAATACAGAAAGCAGCTGCTTGGAAGTCAAGACACCCATCTCTCCATGAACATTGTTCTCCTTACCTCTATATGATCTGCGGTGGCTTACCATGAGTTCACAGATCAATTTCAAGATGGCGCCTGTGTCCCATAAAGTTTTGCATGGCTCTAGTTCTCAGGAAGTGCAGCCCTCATTGGTGTTACAGGCAAGTGCAAAGACTAGGTGAGTGATATTCAGTGAAATCCTTCCAACTGTTCTTCCCTCAATAATGGGTGCACAGGCCTGTAGTTGTGCATCCCAAGCTTTGAAACTTCCTTCCACATGCCCTGAAGACCTCGGAGTCTCCAGCATGGAGAAGTCTGAGCAAGACACATTTCTTATGACTCTCACTGGCTGCCATCAACAATTGCAAACCCAGCGTTGTCCTCCTACCACAGACTTAAATCTGTTAATGTGCTTTATTACTTCTCCTGCAAAGTATGCAACGCTTCATGGACTGGGCACATAAATCATAATGATGATTAGCATTACATATGCGTAAAATGAGAAATCCAGATATATGGGCCTCTTGAGAGGGGTAGAGGTAGACACGCGGGTCTGCAGTGGGTTGTTCCTCTATATCCTCCCACTTCTATATTGAAGTCAAGAACTCAAAGGATAATCCAAATGTGCTTTCCGGAAGGTATTCAGAGAAGCAGCTTTTGTTTGCGGCTAAACACGGATTATGGCCCCGCGGCCATAATCCGTGCCATTTACACCCAAATAAGGATAAAAGATACGAAGATGTATTTAAGTGAACAGAAATTCCACTTCGATTTAATGGTTACATTTATGAATAAGGATACTATTTAATTTAATTGAAAACAAGTTGTGCGGTTCATCTTTATTGTAACACTGACCGTAGATGTGCTATCAATGGAGGATGTGACACTCAAGTGTTTGTATAATGTATGTTCCTTGAACATTTTGATAAAATGTGGATTAACCCCTTCCATGCTGATGACGGCCGGGAGCCGTCATGGCACTCAGTGCTCGTGTGCTGATGACGGCTCCCGGCCGTCATCACCACACCCGCGATCGGAATGTGCCGCACAGGCGCAGAATCGCGGCTGCGCCCAAGGGGTTAATAAAACAATGAAATGGGACTCCAAGGGTGTGAATTATAACAATAGGAGAGTTAATTAGAGCCCGTGAAAGGAGTAGCAGAGGCAGGTAGTGGGGACTTAAGTGGTCTTACTGCAGTAGAATATGAAAGTGAATTCACATTTGATAAAGCTTCACACTATGTTCATTTCTTTTGTGTCGTTAAGAGCACAGGGCCCTGCCCCTCAACCTTTTTCCAATGCATGGAGAGTGTCTGTCTGGCTAAACAAAGGCCAGCATGGTAGACACTTTTCAAGCTTGGGTCAGACAGCCATGCGCTGTACATGCGCTGAATGAGCAGGCACGTTGCTGCCTGAGCTGAAATTTGCCATGTTGAAGATTTCACAACCCAGAAGGTGTGACTTCCTCAGCCTGGCAAATTCTTCTCTTAGCCTCCCCCTCATGATGAGGGGGAGTGTCAGTGAAAGACTCGAACCTGGGTGCTTCAAATTTAAGCCCTGAAGTGTCCAGGTAACCGCTGTCCAACACTGACGCTTGTCACAGAGCAACTCTCACTGACCCCATTCCACTCTGTGACGAGATAAGCAAGTTCCTCCTTCCACTGGCTGACCCTTGACAAGGTCAGCCAATGAGAAGAGAAGGAGGGATCTGACTTCTGTTCCTTATTTAACCAAAGCCTCCAGAACACAAGCAATCCTTCTGCTTCTCGCTCCCACCAGCCGATGTCACCTCTCCAGAGAGTAAGTCCTTATTGAATGTTGAATAAATGTGTGTATGTATGAATGTATCTGTATGTGCACATGCGTGCTGTTACAGACAGATGCTCACACTGATCTCTCTCACATTCACACTGTCTCTCTGAACTCTGAAAAAACAAGTCTTTTGTTTACACAGTTTACATGGAATGATTTATTGCAGAGGAAACATGTGTCACCATTGTCTGGAGTATGTTAAAATGTTCAAAAAAGCAATTGATTAAACATGGACTCACTCACCCTGCTTCACTCTCCTTTATTTTGCCAGTCCTACTGATCCAAGGCCCCACACACAGGAGCCATGAGCCGGTCAACAAAGCTTGTGTCCACAAGAGGTGAGCAGAAGGACCCGATGCAAGCCCCAACAAGTCCTGGTGGGGCCACAGGAAATGCCACAGAGCTTTACTTGCCACAAGGATAGGAAAAACATGATCTGGTAAGATCCAGGGAAAGGGGAGATGGACAGTGTTGAGAACCATAAGAAGGGACTAATCTGACCTGGTGGCATTCCAGAAACTGGCGGCCTCCAGGGACGAGGTACTGTAGACCGCCAGGTAGTAAGTGTGGCTGACAACATGGTGGAACCTGGGATCCAGTGAGGAACCCCTGTAGATCAGAGAGCGCTGAGGAGTCCTGTTCTCTCAGGCTTCTAGTGAGCCCCAGTGTTGAGCTGTTGTGTCCACACGTGATGAGCTGTGCAGTCACAGGATGGGGAGATGCTGGATCCCCCTGGAGTGTTAATATTGGGCCTTTGAGCAGTAAAAGTGGTCGCCCTATGGGTAACAGTTTTTTAAGGTAAAGATGTGACTCGCCACAAGGAGAGCAGTGATCATTTCTGACCTCCCAGAGGGGCACAGTGATGATGAGTATACATGCCTGACAGACATTTATAACTGACAGTGGTAGTGAGAGGGCAAAATAAGAGAAGATGGGGATCTCTTGTTCAAAAACAAACACCCCAAACCTGCAGAGGAATCTGGTATTAACTCATAACAAGCACTTCCATGTGAACATGGCACCCAGCCCAAGACAGGAGTTACTGTGAAATATATGTTTAACACAAAAATCTGAATATTTATATAATTTATAAAGCAATAATGCACGGTACAAAATAGAATTTTCAATGCAACACAACATAAAACAAAGATAGAAAGCAAACATAAACCGTCAATGTCTAGGGTAGGGATAATATATTGTCTCAGAGGAGCTATAATGCTGAAGGTTTACACCGCCTAGAAGGCATCTACATGTAATGCAGCTTAGTAGCTGTCTGTGTAAAGCATGTTGACCTGTGGCAGAGACGGTCACGCGCTGTAAAAACACTAACACACTGGTAATTCTAAAAAGCTGGTATGGCTAGGGCTCAAGAGTCCCATAGCAGGTAAAGCTGCAACTGACAACAACATCGAGGCACCGGCCTATAGGCAAATCGCTCTGTTTCACTATAGGCCAGTTTCCCCTCTGGCGCAAAGGGGCGGATTGAGCAAAGGCACAGTTCAATGGGCGAACAAACAAGGGCAGATGGCACAGACAATGGAACATGGCCAAGAGCTTCCTGCTCCCTTAGGGGGATTGTTTACGGCAAGTATTTGGTGCATATTAAAATGCCACCTTCCTTCATTGTTCAACTGTGACTGTAACCGAGGCCTTTGGGCCTCCTGCTCTGTGGTGACTGTAACCGAGGCCTTTGGGCCTCCTGCTCTGTGGTGACCAATCTGTTAAATCCACCAATGAGTGCTGGCACAATCGAACATGAGACACTCGTCACCAGCAAGGCGCCAAAATCAATATGTTCCTTAAAAGGCTAGTACAAACCCTAAAAGGCGTTAATGTAGTGTAGTGTAGTGTGCATACTCCCTCTAGCCTCATGGTCCAGGGTCTTCCTGTAAAGAATCTGCTTCCTCCCTGGCACCCATATCCCAGAGTCCACTCAGTGCATTGAGTCGAGATATCCAGGGGGCCAAGGTGCTCCTTCAGTAAAGTCCCTCTACACTCAGGTGTTTGGCACCACCAGTGAGAATCGCATTTAGTCCACTCAGCCACTCATACCCCAAGACCCAGGCAGAACCTTTAAAGTTTGCGTTCATAACATGAGCTCCCTCTAGTCTCCGGCACCAGGTACTCTTGGTGAGAGGATCACTCGT
Source organism: Lissotriton vulgaris (assembly GCF_964263255.1). NCBI lineage: Eukaryota > Metazoa > Chordata > Amphibia > Caudata > Salamandridae > Lissotriton > Lissotriton vulgaris. Next base: position 540,269,564 of record NC_141698.1, on the reverse strand, counting down.
AAAATGATATCAATTCAACCTACGGGGCAGCACTCTCTATAGGCGGTGGCTTAGGAACATGGAGTCCCCGCCATACCAGGGACATCTTAAGGATTTTGGGAGCCCTGGGCCAAACTTATTTTGGGGGGTCCTGTTCCTGACAGCTTTGAATATATGATCCAATTTCAGCTCTTTCATGTCCTCTTTGGTCAGGTCACTGACATGGCACGCAATGACATAATTCAGCAGCGGCTCACTAATATTATTGCTAATAATCCTTGCGACCCCCGGCCCTTTCTCCTATGTGAGGTCCTGTGTTGATCTAAAAGACACTGTTTTTATGGCTGTCGCATGGTGTTGAAAAACAAAAATTTCTCTGTCAAATGTCTGCAATAGACTCCAATACACCACCCAAGTATAAACGTCACTTAAAACAAGCTGTGAAGAATTATTCAAGGTCATCAAGGCAAGGCAGAGCTGGTTCCATCATGGGGCCCCTGAAAGGCTGGAGCCCTGGGCCAGGGCCCACTTTGCCCATGCCTAGCACCATACATAACAACCTTGCTCTCTGTAAAGGTGCACCCGGAACATGGAATTCGGCTACCCTCCGGTACCAGGAATTCTATGTAAGAGGTACACTCAAATGTGGAATCCTGCTACCCACGGGGACCAGGAACTGTTTGTAAGAGAAGATGTGCTGGGAACCTGGAGTCCTGATACCTCTGGGGGCTGTAAATTCTATATAAGAGATGTACTGAGAACATGTAATCCTGCTACTGCTTGGGAGCAGGAACAATGTGTAAGAGGTGCACCCAGAACATGAAAACTGGCACTTACAGGAACCATGCACTCTAAATGGTGGGCTCTAAACATAAATCCTGCTTTCCTCAGGGACCAGAAATAATTAGCAAGAGATGTACCCAGAACACAGAATCCTGCTATCCCGGGATTCAGAACTCTGTGTAAGATATCGACTCAGAACATGCAATCCTCCTACCCTCAGACACCAGGATCTCTGTGTAAGAGGTGCACCCAGAACATGAAAACCGGTATCTCCGGGCACCAGGCACACTCAAGACAAGGAATCCTGCTCTCGGGACCAGGCATCTGTGTAGGATGGGCACCCTGAGCATAGAATCCTGCTGCCAACAGGGAACAGGCATTCTGTAAAAGAGGCAACCTCAACATGGAGCCCTGACATACCAGTGTCCATGTTGTTCCTTATAAATTGTGCTCAGTACCATGAAGCATTTGTGCCTTTTGAGTCCACTAAGAACTGTGCTTGGTCTATGGCCCTCCACTGTCATCACTGTAGAAACCCCCTTTCAAGTGAAGCTCAGTCCTTTTATTTAGTGGGTATCAGTCCCTACAGACTTTGCTTGAGATAGAACATGTTTATTTTATAATATTTGATGGAGCATAAACCAAACTCTATTTCTGTGGTGTGAGCCGTGCTGGGAAGCTTTCTCCCTTGTGTACAGTTTTCCTTGACATTCCAAATCTCACAGCCCGTTTATTTCCAGTACATGGACCTTGAATGACACGGGGCAGCCACACGTCAAGGGAACCTACAGAAGGTAAAAAGCAACGAAACTTTACACAACAATATTGTGAGACAAATGAAGAAGCAAATTCATGGCAGAGGTTCTACTGCGGTCGTCAACCACAAAGGGCGAATAGGAAGCAGTTGTCTACGTTCTTGGAAATATGTCCAACCTTCCCCTAAATCTGCCACAATTTAAGGCAGGCTGGTAGGTGTGACATCACGATCTTGACAAAGCTTTGCAGTTCTGGGTCACTAAAAACATGAGATTTACAGACAGTGCTCGAGGCAGGTGCAGTTCACCCTCTGTACAAGTCCACCGACAGACGCAACATCACCCAAGGCAAGTATAGCGCCTCGTGGCTGGCCTTTTCCTGTGGCAATCCCAGAGACCTCTCCAGGAGAAAGAGCTCGGTTCCACACAGCAAAGCCAGCCAAGCTGCCCACAAAGGCCTCTGAGCTGTCGAAACCCCCACCAATGGTGTCCTGCTCCTGGCCCAGCACAAGGGATCCTCCTGGTGGGATCTCATAGCCCTTCTGGAATCTGGAGCCGGTGGTTGCCAGCCGGCGGTCCACATAGAACCAATATTTCCCCTGGATGGAGGACCAGATGATGCATATGTGATGCCAGCGGTTGTCCAATAGTGCTACCACGGGTAGCTCCCGGAAGGCTGGGTCTCCGATGACAAACTGGATGGTGCCTTGATTTGTGCTGTTGCGGCCATGCAACACTAGTTTGTTGTCATTCTCCTCTGTGGCGTAGGACAGCATGGTACCCAGATAGGTGGCACCAGTCTTCACCCAGGTACAGATTGAAAGCTCATGGATCGCCTCTTCGAAACCAGGGCTGAAAATGGCCACATTCTCCAGGGAAGGACTGGGGAAAACCAACATGGAGTCCATGTTGCAAACTAGGAGGGAAATATAAAGAGAATGAGGTTATTACATTGCAGTGATATGCGGTATCTCAAACTTACATAAACAAAGAATGGCTGATGAAACAAATAAAAACTCTGTGTTTTATAAAGAGACTATACATTTGTTTTTTGCTGTGTGTGACATGCGAAAGAGAAACCGAAAATTAACAGTGACACTACAATGCACCAAGACATAAAGACATCACAGCAGCAGGTCACAAAGACTTTATAGGCAGCAGAAGATGCAGTGAGATGGTGAGAATGCAGGACATCTTACATATCATATGTAATACACTTGCGCCACAGAATAGCGTAGGGATTCTCCCTCCTCACACACACAGGTTCTTCCACCAACCACCATTGGCTCCCTGCTCCACGCAGGAAGGTTCCTCAAACCTATCCCTTAGATTCCGAAGGACAATGATGCACTGTACCTACGTGAGGCAGATGGCCCAAAACACGTGTACTGTAAGAGAAAGGGGTGAGGGCAAGTAGCAGTTAGCTATGCCAGTGGTTTGCCTTCGCTGGAGGTGCTAGGTGCTCTCACCCGAAATACTGGAATAGGCGTTCACCTGATGTCTCCAGTGCACTGTTAGTAGAGGCACCACTACATTACCAGTAGATCAGCAGGGACCTGGTGGGGTGTCAGGTTGAAGTTGCACTCTGGGGGGGGGAGGTTGTAGATGTGTTGCACCCTACCTCCTCCTTCCTTTACTGCATACCATTTTGTTGTTCCACCGCCCTTTGTGACAACCACAAACATAGCTACTGGCCGGGGACAGCCTTTACATTGCATGCGATACAATGCATGCCATTACAACGGGGTTGTTACAACGACAGCGTTGTTACATAGCAAACCATTACAACGCAAGTTGTTACAACGACTTGCTGTAGGGGACACAAGGTGGAGGATATAAAATCCAACACCTTCCCTACTGTTGTACAGACTGGAGTTGGAATAGTAAATTATACTATTCCAACATCCAGCTCCCCTACAGCTAGTCGTTGTAACGACTTGTGTTGTAAAGGTATGCAATGTAACATCGCATATTGCCACTGACCAATGTATGTATGTTCAAAAGTGCTGAAGAATTAAGGTAATCCCTATCATGTCTGGGCAATCACTGGCCTTTGGATCCCAGTCTCTAGACCAGAGGTCTTCAATTCTTTTTGCTCTGAGCCTCCCTAAGCAACATATTTTGAAATTGGGCCCACCTCCAAAACTTTATGGCAAGTTTGGGGTAGTGGGAGGGAAAGGGCGCATCATACAGGGCAGGGCTCATGAGATCACTTCAGCGTACTTTTTCTTTAGCTCTTAATCCATATTAAATGTAAGATATATAAAGCAACAAATGAATCAAACACAGCCATTATTTGACCCAAAAATACTACTCCCCATAACTGGGTTTTTGTGAGTCAGCACAACTGCACTTGCTACACTAATGATAGAGGAGGCCTTGAGCTGCAGGATACCATCTCTGCCTCTTCACACATTCCCCACCATGCCTGACAACCATCCAATCTTGAAATAGGCACTCTCCCTTTAAATACTAAAGAAATTAACTCCTACACATTCTCTCCCTTTTTATCTGCATGTGTACCCTCAGCCCTGAAAAGAAGCACCCATTCCCCCTATTTTGGAGTGAGAGTCATAATTATTGTAATTAAGCGAGCCCCTAAGACCCCTGGGGCCCAGTGCCGCTGCACCTGCTTTACTAATGATAGCTCCTACCTGCAAAGCATACATTCTCCTCTATCATTTGTGAAAAACAGGGCTTCCATTTTGCCACATCCCCCCTTCTTGCCATCTCTCTAAGGGCAAACTACGGTGTCTCTTCTACTTCAGTTTTTCCCTCCATTGAGCCATTGCTCCGAAGCCCAAAGCATTACTGGCATAGCAAGTGCGAATAAAACCCTAATACATGCAAGGAAAGATAGTAAAACAGACATGATTGGGGTTTAGTTGAGATCCTCATATCACTGGGCCCTGGTGACACTGTACCTGCAGTATTAATGATACTGTCTGCCCCTTTGTGTTAACAAAAGAAATCAGCAAGGGTTTCCTGACTCTAATGCTAGAAAGGACAATAGCACCCCCCCTCTACGCTTTTTTGTAGTAATGCGCCCACAATTGTGGTTCAGTGGCCACTTACACCCTTGGCCTCAGTACATGCTTCACTAATGGTAGTAAGGGACTTTTAAAAAAAAAAGCCAAATAAATAGCCACTTCCTCTGGGGGCATCTCTTTGCGTAAGCTGTCTCTGTACATTTGAAATGGGGAAGAAACAAGCAATGTCAAATCTAATAGGTCGCACCTATGCAATGTTTTTTTAGCTATGCTGTACGATAGCATGGTTGGTGCTCTGCATAACTTTAAATGAGCACTGTAGAAGCGAGTGGCGTTGAGTGGAGTAGAGTGTCATGGAGTAGAGTGTCAAAGAGTGAAGTGGTGTAAAGTATAGTGCCGTGGATTGGATTACAGTGGAGTGGCATAGAGTGGATAGCATGGTTGGTGCTCTGAATGACTTTAAATGAGCACTGTAGAAGAGAGTGGTGTGGAGTGTCATGGAAGGGCACAGAGTCGAATGTCGTAGAGTGGAGTAGTGTGTCATAGAGTGGAGTGGAGTAGAGTGTCATAGAGTGGAGTGGCGTAGCATGGAGTGGTGTAGAATAGAGTGGAGTGGTGTAGACTGTAGGAGACTGGAAAGGAGTAGTGAGTCATAGAGTCCAGTGGAGTAGCAAAGATTGGAATTACAGAGTGAAGTCGAGCGGAGTGGAGTGGAGTGGAGTAGAATGGAGTAGGGTAAAGCATTGTAGAGTGGAGTGGCAGAGTGTAGCAGAGTGTCGTAGAGTTGAATGGCTTATAGTGGAGTAAAGTGTCATAGAGTGGAGTGGCATAGAGTGGAGTGGCGTATTGTTATGTATTGCTCATAGGGCCAGTAAAGCTTAGAGAGTTGATAACAATTTATGTTCCAACTAGACACCAGAGATCCTCGCATCTTCATTTCCTCAGTATAACCAGGGAAAAGGAGTGAGATGGGGAGGAAGATTGTTTTCACACGTAGTACCGAAGTTGTGGAACAATCTTCCACCCAGTCTCAGAGCACTGGAAAATTAACTCTACTTCAGGAAGAAACTTAAGACATGGCTGTTTCCCCGTTTATGTACCAGAGGCCCTACCCTCAGCACAGTACTCACCAGCGCGGGAAAGCCTACGGGTAACCATGTACTTTACAAAACATAAACATAAACATAGAGAGTCTAAAAGTGGAGTGGCGAAGAGTGGAGTGGGGTGTTCTAGAGTGGATTGACGTGGAGTGACATGGAGTGGCACAGAGTTGAGAGGCGTCAAGTGGTGTAATTTGTCATATAGTGGAGTGCCATATAGTGGAGTAGAGTGGTGTGTCGTAGAGTAGAGTGCCGTAAAGCGTATTAGACTGAAATGAAGTAGTGAATCTTAGAGTGGAGTGGCGAAGAGTGGAGCGGAGTAGAGTGTCACAGAGTGGAGTGGGATAGACTAGAGTGACATGGAGTTGTGTGGAGTGTTGTAGAGTGGAGTGGTGTAAAGTGGATTAGAGTGTCATAGAGTGGAGTGGCACAGAGTGTTGTATAATGTTGTGGAGTGGTGTAGAGTGCATTGTCATAAAGTGAAGTTGCATAAAGTAGAGTAAAGTGGAGTGGCATAGATTATCGAAGAGTGTTGTGGCATAGAGTAGTGTTGTAGAGTGGAGTGGAATGGTGTTAAGTGTAGTGGCATAGAGTGGAGTGGTGTAGAAAGTACTGAAGTGGTGTGAAGTAGTGTAGAGTGAAGTAGCGTAGAGTGGACTAAAGTGCCATTGAGTGAAGTGTCATAAAATGGAGTGGTGTAGAGTGTAGTAGAGTGTCATAGAGTAGAATGGCATAGAGTGGAGTGGCATAGAGTGGAGTAGAGTGTTGAAAAGTAGAGTGATGTAGAGTGGAATGAAGTGTCGTAGAGTGGAGTCAAGTAAAGTGGCGTGGCATAGAGTGGGCTGGCCTAGAGTGGAGTGGCTTGGAGTTGCGTAGAGTGGAGTGGTGTCAAGTGGCTTCGACAGGAAAAAGTGTCATCGAGTGGAGTCGAGTGGAGTGATGTGGAGTTGAGTGGCGTAAAGTGGTACAGAGTGGAGTAAAGTGGCCTAGAGTCGAGTTGTGTAGAGTGCAGTACAGTGTTGATGTGTGAAGTCGAGTAGAGAAGGCATAGAGTGGAGTGGCATAGAGTGGAGTAGAGCTTTGTAGAGTGGAGTTGTGTAATGTAGAGTGGAGTGCAATAAAGTGGAGTAGAGTGATGTAGAGTGAAGTGGTGTAGAATGGAGAAGTGTGGTAGAGTGGAGTGGTTTAGAGTAGAGTAAAGTGGCGTGGAATATTGTAGAGTGGAATGGCATAAAATTGAGTAGAGAGCACCTCAGGTAACACTTCTCCTAAATAAATCTTTGAAGGAGGAGGAGTTCTCAACAATCTAGGAGCAGGCCTTAGTTGTGCCGTTAGCTAAGGTCTACACTCAACCACTCTGCATTGGTTCTATTCTTCCTAAGCAATAGATCACAATCAGTACAGCTTCCACCTTTCAGCTCTAGCCTCAAAGATTAGCACTTGGGAGTCCCTCAGGGCTCTTTTATGAGCCCCACATTACTGAATGTTCATCTAGCACCACAGGCTAACATTGCACAAAATAGAGGATTTGAGATCATTATGTATGCTGATGACATTCAACTGATTATTTCCATTGATGATAAGTACGACAAGAGAAAGGATTATCTAGTTGAGTGCCTTTCTGAGGAAGCTGAGTGGCTGCATATCCACTGTCTAAAACTTAATGCTGATAAATTAGAGATTTTGTTGTTTGGGGGTGCTTAAAAATTCTGGAGTGATTCGTGGTGGCCAACAATGTTAGGCCCCACACCTCAACCTAAGAAAGTAGTCAAAAATCTTGGCTTTCTCACTAACAATGCCCTGTTCCTGCAAGAACAAGTAACCAGGGTTCAAAGGATTTGTTTTAGACTGTTTTGTACCCTTTGGAAAGGATTCCGATAGATTCAATTAGCTTGGAGAAGGAACATAATTCAAACTTTAATCCTGAGTACAATATATAATGGAAAAGCATTGTATGTACCCATGGTCGAGTACCTGTTCACACAGCTCCAGACTATTTGACATATAGCTGCTAAACTTATTTGTAATAAAAGCAAAATGAGCTCAGCATCGGTCTGCCTTGACCAGCTCCATTGGCTTCCGATCCATAAACGAGTAATTTTTAAGCTAATGTGCTATGAGCACAGAGCATTTTATAGAAATGGACCTACGTTATTGTTGAACAAAGTCAACTTTCACAAACCCACACAGAACCTCATGTCAGCCAATAAGACTCTAATATCTTGCAGAAGAATCTAAAAATCCCAAATGGGTGGACATTCTTTTAACTTTTTGGCCTCCACTTATAGGAACAAGCTCCGTCAAGATTTACGCACTGTCTCAGATTTGCTGACATTTCAGAAAAAACTGAAGATATGGCAATACCCACTCTTGGTCCACAATCAAAACCAGTAACAATAATAGTCTAGCGCCAGAATATCCCTCTGGGGATGAGTTGTGTGCTTTACAAATACCCAGTACAAATACAAAATACAAGTAGAGTGGAGTGTCAGAAAGTGGAGTAGAGTGTTGTGAAGTTGTATGTTGTAGAGTGGAGTGTCGCAGAGTGGAGAGGGATAGAGAGGTGTGGAGTGGAGTAGAGTGGCGTAGAGTGGAGTGGCATAGACTTGAGCGGCATAGAGTGGAGGGTCGTAGAGTGGACGTTCAAAGAGTGGAGAGATGTAAAGTGGCATAGACTGGAGTAGATTGGGGTAGAATGTTGCACAGTGGAACAAAATGTCATAGAGTGGAGTGGTGTAGAGTGGTGCAGAGTAGAGTACTGGGTAGTATAGTGGAGAGGTGTAGAGTGGCATAGTGTAGAGTGTCGCTGAGTGGAGTGACTTAAAGGGAAGTATCCATGGTGTGGTAGCACATTGCCATTACATATAACACAGTTTCAATTGAAATTACAATTGCATTTCCATAGACATACAGTTTTACTGGTAAAACTATACTGTGCACAAACGATAATATGTGTAATTCTGCATCACCTAGTGCACTAATGTATTTTTATTGTATTAAAATATTTGTTTCCATCACACTCAAGAATTACTAAAATGTGCTTCATCTGTGCTTTTGTAATTTTGATTTATATTTTTGTACAGTTCATTTACTGGCATTTAAATTTTGCTGTGTGCCAGAAAAAACATAACATCCTGCAGCCGTTCTCACCCCAACATGATTTTCACATAATCCTCTCACTTTGGAGTCAGATAAAGAAAAGTAAACACTAACTTCCCTCTGAAGACATAGCTATAATTTGACCTCTGTCTTTGAATGCACAGAAAATGTGACAAGATAAAACCAAAATATAAAGGCATGTTTAATACTCATTCACATCTGAACTCCGGCCTGGTTATTTCGGGGGTGCTTCCCCACACCCCACTCTCCTACCTCCAGCACCTACGGCATAGGCAGGAAAATGAGGCAGAGGATTGTTTAAGTTATTCTGTTAGTATAGAGCACTGACCAAAATAAACAAGCTCATAGATAGAACAGTGTTCCTTACAGGCATGCAAGATTGATAAACTGGTAATGGCGGAAAAAAGAAATAGAAGTCAAGCAGAAAGACAGGAGTCCAGAAACCTCTTCCAAGATATCCAGCATGTTTACTGCTTCTTGAATTTCCTTTCAAATGAGAAAACTGGAAACACATGTACTCTTGTGGAGTACCTCTCAAAAAAAGGAAAGATTTCCCAGAAAGCGAGCACTCGTGCAAGAATGCCAGGAGCCAGCCAGAGAAGTGGTAAACATGCTTTGCTTAATTGGGAATAACAAACACAAGCACGACAGCCTACTACAAATAACGCCAGCCAATAGAAAGTAAGCAAATGTGGATGACAAAAGACAACGCCATTGGTAAGCAATGGGTGGAATGCATACCTAGGTCAGCTTCCTCCAGGCCCGAATATGTTTGTTGCAACCAGACAGCTGTGCTGTCTGTTAGGTTTCGACCTAATGAGCCCCCACTTAGTTTACCCTCTTCTGGGCCGCATGTTTGATACTATGCATGGATCTAGCTCCTTTCCTCTTGCCTGGGTCTTTACTCTCAGGTCCCAGGGGTCCGGAGGATTAGGGCTCTGCATCTTGAATGAAACTCTATTGGCCTCCTCACTACCACTCCATGGACTGCTCTTTTACAAAAATAGCTGTCCCTGAATGGTTAATGCTGATCTGCCTGAAAGCAAAGGGAGGCAGGGTGCAGAGAGCTACAGAAGAAACACGTTTTCTCACCAGCCTTTAATTGTTGGAGTCACCTAAAGCTCCATTGTCACAAAGATTGATAGCCTGATTGCGAGTTCGTCAATCCATCGGACTGCCGGACCTGTGGTGGAGGTGCGGCGGTGGTCGGTACCGCTGCACCAGTTGTCCGACTGTGGTACTAAAGAGTAAGGCGGTCAGACTGTTTTGGGATCACAACAAACGTCAGGGAACCGCAATGCTTGGCGATGGTGCGGCGGTCTGGGGCAGCAATATGCTTGGCGGTGCCGCTGCAGCACCACCAAGCATACTCTGAGTTTCCTCGGCCTTTTCCTGGCGGTGAGCCTGCCATGAAAAGGCTGGCAGTGGGGAAACAAAGGGGACCTTACAGTGCCCCCTGTTGCCCCTGTACACTGGGATGCATGCACCACCTGTGTGCATGCATGTCTAGTTCCTGCACGGCATGGGCTAAACAGTCCATGCCATGCAGGAACTTACTTTCCTGTACGCATGACGGTGCCTTTTTCAAAGGCCCCTCTGTGGGAGCGCCAAAGGACTGCCTGCCAGACCAGGAGAAAACTCCTAATCTGGCAGGCGGTCGACTTTGGCGGTGCAGGGCAGTGGCGTGCCACCCTGCTCTGCCTTCTCCTAAGTCATAATCAGCCCCTTAGTTTTTAGGGCTCGCCTGCTGTGCGCATGCATGTTACTGGGGGCCGACATTGCAGCAAAACCGGCCCCCACCCCTCCGGCCCACCGGGGTAACGCCTGGTGCCCGCTGCGGCCTGTCCGGCCCTGTATAGGAGGTCCGGGCTATTGACAGTAATGGAGTGTGCATTTGCTATTCGGACTCAACGTGCGCCTTGATACTGGTGTAGGATATGTACCGATCTGAACCAAAACAAATATAACTGCATGCTTAGCTTTTTGAAGCACTCTCTCTCTCAAAGGAAAGAGATGCACACACATCTTTTTGGGCTATACATGAAGGCTTATGGCCAAAATATCTTCATTTATACTTATTAGGAATTCGCAAAAGAAAGAATTCTACACAGCCGTAAATTGGTTTTACTACTTTGTAATTCTCTGTCACAAATGCGAAGAATAACACATTAGTAAACCCTGCGCACAGGAAGGGATTGAGTGGAACAAAGTGAGGTTGCTTTGTAAGTTTCTGAAGGCCCTTAAACTTGTACGTTTGCGGCCATTAACAAGCTCTTGTCTGACCTATTGCCACCAATAAACGGTTGGAGTTATAGTCTAGCAAAGGGCTGGAGTAACTCCTGTTCCAAGCTAGGAACGGGCACTTGCAGGGTTTAAGTGAGATTTAAAAAGGGGCAACTTTATATGGGGAGTGGCCTAAGACGCGTAGCTAGGTATCTTTTCCAAGAGGCGTGGCCTATACAATTAAGTGCGTTGCTTATCACGTTAACTAATATCCTGCCCTTCCCATAGTGAACCAACCGACCAGTATTTTGATGCCTCTATGTGTGCTTTCTGTTATTGCATCAGACACATCACAGAGGAACAGCCATGCACTTAAACCAAGCCACACCTATTGGATTTGGCAATGCTTGTTAGCAGTAGCAGATACATAAGTAACAACACTACATTAAAACAACATCCTGGAAAAAGCAAACACTTAGGAATGCAAGATTAAATAAAACGTGAAATGTAAACAGGATCTACATCGTTAATATGGGATACCTTAACGGTTTTTACGGATATATTGAGTTTTTTGCCTGTAAATTTCAGGACATGAACATGGGTAATACGGAACGTTTTTATTTCTGCTGGGTTTGAGACCTGGAGGGACCCGGCCTAATTAAAGCCCTGGAAACGTGCACCTCCGTTTGGAGGGGATGTTGGGCAAGAGGTTTCTCCAGTGTGAACATTGTTTTATCCCTGGAGAAAAAAAGAAACAAGTGTCACATTATGCTGCATTTTCCCTATGCGTTATGTATCCTATCAACGACTATGCAATATAGTGTTCAAATGGACATAATTTTTTTGTTTTGTGAAGACGACCCATAGAATATAAATCAATATTTATTGCGATCTTTATTAAACTTGCAACTACTTTTGGATCACTAGTGACATCTAGTGGTCATTTTTAATATAATGGCCTCACGGCTGACATATAGCAGAAGCGGCCACGGAAAACATAAAGTAGGGACTTAGAAGAGAAGAGGGGGGATTGTGAAACGTGGTATATGTTGCACGGGAGGCGGGGTTACTTGTCATCATTATAAACAAGCATTTACAATGCAATGGTTTCGCCTTTGGAAAAGTTAGAGTTATTGGCATTGTATATGCCAAATTTTGTATTTATGTTTTTGTTTCGAAAACAGATAAGTAAATGGCATTGTCATTTACATTGCCATTACCTTTTTTTTGCAGTCACTTGGCACTCTCTAGCACTCCCTAGTACTCTTTATGCACTCTGCATTTCATATGCACTCCCTGTGCACTCTGCACTCCCTATGCAGCACTCTGTATGCACTCTGTACTCTATATGCACCCTGCACGCTCCACTTCCTATGCACTCCCTATGCACTCTGCACTTTTTATGCAGCACTCTGTATGCCCTGTGCACTTTGTATGCACTCCACACTTCCTATGCACTCTGCACTCCCTATGCACTCTGCACTTATCATGCACTCCCTATGCACTCCCTATGCAGCACTTTGCATAGAGAGTGCAGAGTGCATAGGGAGTGCATAGAGAGTGCAGAGTGCCTAAAGAGTGCAGAGTGCACTCCCTATGCACTCTGCACTCCCTATGCACTCTGCACTCCCTATGCACTCTGCACTCCCTATGCACTCTGCACTCCCTATGCACTCTGCACTCCCTATGCACTCTGCACTACCTATGCACTCTGCATTACCTATGCACTCTGTATGCATTCTGCATTACCTATGCACTGTGCACTGTCTATGCACTCTCTGCACTTCTTATGCACTCTGCACTCCCTATGCACTCTCTGCATTCCTTATGCACTCTGCACTTCCTATGCACTCTGCACTCTCTATACACTCTGCACTCCCTATGTACTCTCTCTGCACTTTGCACTGTCTATGCACTCCCTATGCACTCTGCATTACCTATGCACTCTCTATGCACTTTGCACTCCTTATGCACTCTTTATACAATGCAATGGTTTTGCCTTTGTTAAAGTTAGAGCTATTGGCATTGCTCTTGACATTATTTTTATTTATGTTTTTTTTAGCATAAATAAATGGCATTGTCATTTACAATGCCACTAGCTTTATCTCTCGCAAATGACACACACAAACACACACAGAGCCCCCCCCCACACACACCCACACAGAGCCCCACACACACAGCCACACAGAGCCCCCCACACAGCCACACAAAGCCTCCCACACACACAGCCACACAAAGCTTCCCACACACACAGCCACACAAAGCTTCCCACACACACAGCCACACAAAGCTTCCCACACACACAGCCACACAGAGCCCTCCACACACACCCACACAGAGCCTTCCACACACACCCACACAGCACAAGCAGGCAACAGGGGCACAAGCAGGCAACAGGGGCACACGGAGGCACAAGCAGGCAACAGGGGCACACGGAGGCACAAGCAGGCAACAGGGGCACAAGCAGGCAACAGGGACACACGGAGGCACAAGCAGGCAACAGGGGCACAAGTAGGCAACAGGGACACACGGAGGCACAAGCAGGCAACAGGGGCACACGGAGGCACAAGCAGGCAACAGGGGCACTTACGGAGGCACAAGCAGGCAACAGGGTCACGAAAACTGAGGCACAAGCAGGCGACAGGGGCACGAAAACTGAGGCACAAGCAGGCGACAGGGGCACGAAAACTGAGGCACAAGCAGGCAACAGGGGCACACGGAGGCACAAGCAGGCAACAGGGGCACACGGAGGCACAAGCAGGCAACAGGGGCACACGGAGGCACAAGCAGGCAACAGGGTCATGAAAACAAGTACAAGCAGGCAAAAGGGTCACAAGCAGGAATTGTAATTTAGACGGGGCTTAAGTGGAGAACGGTCAGTAGGGAAGTAGTGCGGCTGGTGCAGTGGTACCAGGCCGAAAGGTGAGAGGGGCTGTCTGCACCCCAGTTTGGACAGTTTCCACTACCTAACAGGGATTGGTGGGAGGGGGGCGTACTTCTTGCTTGCTTTAGGGCTGTTACTTCGGGGACGCAGTGCACGCTCCTGCCTGCTGCCGCCGGGACACGACAACAGGCAGGGAGAGGACAGGCTGGGAGAGGGCAGGGAGGGGACAGGCTGGGAGAGGGCAGGCTGGGAGAGGACAGGGAGGGGACAGGGAGGGGACAGGCTGGGAGAGGGCAGGCTGGGAGAGGGCAGGGAGGGGACAGGCTGGGAGAGGGCAGGTTGGGAGAGGGCACTATGCTAAGTGCATCCTGTTTTAAATTGGTTTCTTTTTCCACGTCTATCTGCACTCCCTGTTGGCCAATTAAAAGCCTACACCTCATGTTCACCATGCTACAGGATTCACATAGTAAGAAAAATGATGAAAGGGGGCGACTTTAGTGAGAAAGCACGCGTTTCCCCCTGGGTTGCAGAGCCACATCTTCCGAAATAAGAATTCAAAGTCCTCTCTCTGCATATCTAGACATCTGCCTCCCCCTCCAATCATCTCACTGACAACCACACCTGACCAGTCAATCATTCGAGCTGTGGATTCCGCTTCAGCACTGATGGGCTTAACTTCTGCCCCTCCCCCATTGCAATATCTTGACGCTTTGCGAGGCAGTGCAGCTCGCTTGGGCCAGACCCCAGCACATATATGATGGTATGACGCCAGCCTATGTACACAGATGTGTAAATAATAATCACATTATAAGTAATAAGGGTGTGTGTGGGTGTGTGCGTATGTATATATATATCGTCCCCTCCTTCCCAGTCCATGAAAAGGGCTCCCGTGCTTGCTCCGGGGCAGCCCCAGGGTCTCTGCATGTTACTGGTCCCGTGTAGCCGAGGCCCAGGAAGAAAAGACACGGCTCAAGGTCAGCGGCTGAGGTTGAAACCTCTGGCAAGCAGCACTTCCAGCCCCTGCCCTCCCCCCTCACACACACCACCCCCATGAAGGATTCCTATCGACATAGTACTGCTACATGGGATGGAAAGATCAGTTTTATTTTTTTATTTTTATTTGTGCGTTTTTATATAGCGCGGACTTTACCCGAAGGTGTCAGAGCGCTTCACAATAGGAACAGAACTGATACATGGGAACATTACAAGTGAACAAAATATAAAAGCAAACGTTACATTAAATGAAGCACAAATGACAATCGTGAGCCAACAAAATACAAAAGCTCTTCAAATGTAAAGAAAGCTTCAGCACAACCGCTAAACAACCGAACGGGACGCGGTACAAGGTGCCGGGACACACAGAGCGCAAACACACACACCCTAGTGGCCTGAGCCACCCTCACAAGTGCTGCTGTGTGCAAGTGTGAAATAGGAAGTGGCGACAGAGGCCGATGTTCTTAGTACAGGTGTAGAAATCCTTTGTAGCTTTAGTGCACATCACAGGAAAATACAGTTCTTATTGGCTCAAAGAAAATATAGTAATGGCTTTGAAATACTGTAACTTAAAAGCATAGTTCAAACATACCAGAATGATGGAAAAATATATGGAAAAGAAAAGTAAAGAAAACAACATTTGCCAAGTCAAACATTTTGGTCTACAGGCCCTGGCACTGAGGCACACTTTTTTTAGGCAGATGTGACTGGGATAATAATACACCATCACGCATAGTGTGAGAGAGCCAGTGGCTCAAATGGGCTGACCCACTGTGCGGCAGTGGGTGGAATCAAAATGTGAATGGCAGTTGAACAGACAGTGGATGAAGAGGGCTGACCCAAAGCAAGTATTTGTATTCATGTTATTTTTTTTAATACATGATGCTATTGAGGCACATGTCTTCTTGCTAGAATCAAAATCAGGATGAGGTGAACTACTTGGGCATTCATCAGCATACATTTTCCATAAAAAATAAGATGAATCGCAAAATACAAGGAAGCCTATGTCTTCCCTGACTAACTAGGGAATCTTAGATTTTCGGCACTATGTGGAGGTAGATGCAATGGTTTAAAAATTTAGCAGTGGTGTGTGATTATTCTGTAGTTACTCTGGAACCGTCTAGTTGTTTTAGCCCACATAGCAAAGCCATTTCTTTTAGAAGAGTTTAGACCAGATGCAAAGTAAAATTGGGTAAATTGGTCAGAATCAAACAGTTCGGCCACACAGACCTCTCAAGATTGCCAAGTCCATGCTTGAATAGCTCACTCTGCCAAGTATTTTTCTTTGCATTCTGGGACTTGTAGTGCCAATTTTACAAAGAGCTATCAAGGACTGTGGTTCCCGATGGCAAAGAGAAACCCTAGACTGAATGATCTACTTATGCATGGGCCTGGGAAACTTGAAATCTCTGAGTCCGGAAGCCTGAATTTCAACCCTATTGGTGAAAACTTGAACATGTATGAGGCACACTGTATTGTAGCGGGCTAGCGAAGTCGAGTTGATAAATGTGTTGCACATCTGTTCTGAGGGGCCGAATGTAAGTTTCTTAATTCCATGCGTGAGTAGTTCATCCAGCCCAGTTCTTTTAATTGCATCCTGGGACTTGTGATCCTGTTGATCCTGTTATAAAAGTAACCTCAGAAATCCAAAGATGCAAAAGAACATTTGATTTGAAGAGCTGCGCATGCATTGACCTGGAACAGTGGTGTAAGGGTAAAAAGATGGGGCCTCTCCTGCAAAATGTGATGGGAGGCCCTGCATCTCCCATGTCTCACATATATTCATTTTCTTTGGGCTGAATGGTGACCCTCTGAAGGATTAGGGCCCCCCTCAACGGTTGAAGGCCTCTCTGCACTGCAGGGACTACAGGGGGCCTGCATTACGCCACTGACCTGGAATCCGCCTGTGTGGGAGGTGGTAAGAGAGGCACCACTCCGTGATGTTGTGCATGGGATGGAAAACAGTTTAGGTGGGACATCGGCTACGGGGAAGGCACACCTGAGAGATAATATTGCACGGGGTCCATACGCCCTATATATGTGCAGCAATAGCAGCTTGTTATGCAGAGGCAAGGTTCACACACATGTGACGGAGGGTGGGGGTGCAAGCCCAGGGAAAGCCGTGTCCATAAGAGCCACTTCCAGGCTCTTCCCTCCCATGCTGCCAGTGGAATGTAGAGCAGACCAGCTGTCGGGGTTACGTGGGAATGTATACAAGTTAAAGAGCCCTCCTTTCAAAGTATGCGCAGGCTGCAGGGTTCTCACGAGGGTTCAAAGTGTACCTGGAGACATGCAGTTAAAGCGGTGCCTCTTTAAAAGACTGTCTCACCACTTGCCCTCTTCTCCCTCCCGTCTCTGGTAGGAGCCGAAGTTGGCATTTCAACGTGCAGTGGAAGGCCTTCACGCTCTCTCTCTCTCGAGTTTGGTTCGAACCCACCAAATTGCTGCTGTTCGCGTTTATTTACACAGTAGCACTAACTACTATTTTTTTGTGGGGGGGGGGGGGGAGCTATTTTAATGATTGGAATGGGTTTACTCTCTGCCGGCTTTAAAAGCCTGAGCCTTTTTTTCTTTAAATATAGCGCCTAATATCAGGCGTGCTCATTTTTGCATGAGCGCTAGGTTTTGTCATTCCAGTGGATTGAAGGCAGCAAATGGAGCTGTCCTGTTATGCTACCGATAAAGCCAATATTTTAATTTATAAATTATAATAAAACGCGAATTTTCACAGCAGACAACGCAAACACCCCGGGGAGAATGTAAAACCTGACCTTTACCACCGAGATGGCGCGTGGATCTGAAAAGGTGTTTGGGGGGGGGGGGGGGGGGGGGGGGGGGTATTGGGGTGTATTTTGCGCACGTGCTGTGTTAACAAACAGGCCCGATACCTTTACGTGAAATCCTAGTACCTCGCGTGGGGAATAATAGCGGCAAGAAACCACTTTACTTTCTCTTTTTCTACCGCATCGGGTGATATAATGACAAGCAACAAAAAATGCTATTATTGGTGCGCATAAAACGGAGGAATTAGCATCAGAGACGTTTTTACAGCAGATCGCTATTTTACAGGGTCTGTGCCTCTGTAGGTAGAAAGCCCCCCTCCCCCCCTTTACAGGAACATGTACAATGTGCTATAAAACGCCACGCGCCCGCCAGCACCCAACACCCCCCTCCTACCCCCTCCGCTCCCTCATGTGGTGTTTGGACACACACATTGATTGCCTTTTGGCAGCGAAGAGAACAGGGGAGAAGTCAGACGGGAGGTTTTTGGCAAAGATAATTCCCTTTAGGTAGGAACGCCGAGATTGGAACTGTTCTGGGTCCACAGCTCAAGTCGGCATTCCGTTCGGCGCCACGGCAGGGTAGAAGCACTTTAATGATCGGATGTTGCTCATATTTCGAGCAGAAGCTGCAAACTGTAATACTTTTATAACAATCGGAGATCTTTGCTTTTCAACTGCAGCTTACAACGCTACTGCTGCTTTTCTGGATACTAATTCATAATAATAAACGTTTTTTTGTCTACGCTTGGTCTTGCGTTCCTGTGAATAACAGTTGTTACTTTGTTCCCATTTCCATGGTACTCATGAAGTCCTAACAGTTTTCTACAGCAGATGCATTCACCAACTGAGCTATCTCCTTGACTGTGACGTCACTTTGTGGTGCTGACTTTAGTTACCAGGAGAAGCTCTGGGTCTCTCGTTCCCAACCCTTAAGGAACACTGGTAATTGGTTCTCATTTTTTGGGTTAAATATAATCCCATTTATCATTTCAAGATGGCTGCGACCCTCAGATTACCCCGGGAGGGCTTGTAAGTAGGCGCGCGCTCTACCCTCTGAGCTGTCGAGCGTAGACTTTCGCCGCTGGAAAGATCCACCTCAGGAGATCTTGCCCTGTCGGGGTTACGTGGGAATGTATACAAGTTAAAGAGCCCTCCTTTCAAAGTATACGCAGGCTGCAGGGTTCTCACGAGGGTTCAAAGTGTACCTGGAGACATGCAGTTAAAGCGGTGCCTCTTTAAAAGACTGTCTCACCGCTTGCCACCTTCTCCCTCCCGTCTCTGGTAGGAGCCGAAGTTGGCATTTCAACGTGCAGTGGAAGGCCTTCACGCTCGCTCTCTCTCGAGTTTGGTTTGAACCCACCAAATTGCTGCTGTTCGCGTTTATTTACACAGTAGCACTAACTACTATTTTTTTGTGGGGGGGGAGGGGGAGCTATTTTAATGATTGGAATGGGTTTACTCTCTGCCGGCTTTAAAAGCCTGAGCCTTTTTTTCTTTAAATATAGCGCCTAATATCAGGCGTGCTCATTTTTGCACGAGCGCTAGGTTTTGTCATTCCAGTGGATTGAAGGCAGCAAATGGAGCTGTCCTGTTATGCTACCGATAAAGCCAATATTTTAATTTATAAATTATAATAAAACGCGAATTTTCACAGCAGACAACGCAAACACCCCGGGGAGAATGTAAAACCTGACCTTTACCACCGAGATGGCGCGTGGATCTGAAAAGGTGTTTGGGGGGGGGGGGGGTATTGGGGTGTATTTTGCGCACGTGCTGTGTTAACAAACAGGCCCGATACCTTTACGTGAAATCCTAGTACCTCGCGTGGGGAATAATAGCGGCAAGAAACCACTTTACTTTCTCTTTTTCTACCGCATCGGGTGATATAATGACAAGCAACAAAAAATGCTATTATCGGTGCGCATAAAACGGAGGAATTAGCATCAGAGACGTTTTTACAGCAGATCGCTATTTTACAGGGTCTGTGCCTCTGTAGGTAGAAAGCCCTCCTCCCCCCCCCCTTTACAGGAACATGTACAATGACAAAAACGCTGCGGTTTCTGCCCCTCTTTCGCCCTATCCCCATGCTCTGCCACGGCTCTGAGTCCTGTTACGGCCGGCGGTGCCGGTTTCCCAGTTCCCTCATTCCTAAAATGTCTCTTCTGCTGGCTCCCTATCCTCGTGCCCGCCTTGCCATTGGGCTCTCCCTCTCTGTTGGTTTCCCTCTCTGTGTCTCTGCTTCTCTGCGTCTCAAAGCATTGGTTCTCTACGTCCCTGCTCTGTTAGGGAGCATATTTTGTGGCAATGTCTCTTTCCTGCTATTTTCGAGCCACCCTTCTCCCCCTATGTCTTTCCCTCACTGCTTTCCCGCTGAAAGGAGTCTGCGTTTCCATTGGTCGACAGGGCGGTCCAATGAAAGGCGTGCTGCTTTGCTGACTGTCGCTATGTGATCAGACCGGTTAATGCAGACAGAGTAGCAACACCACAGCTGAACTCGGAGCAGATTAACGCTTTACCAGGGTGATGACATCACAGCATCGGTATTCCCTCCACCACTGCACAGTCAGTGCTCGGCACAGATTACCACTTTGATGAGGCTGATATTAGGGCATTGGTATTATCATGATTCACCCCTGTTCGACACAGATTTCAAAACTATCACCAGGGCCCGAGCAGTGATATTTTCGTTCAACCCATTGGCCATGCAAGACTGCTGCTACATGATTCACTTGAGGGCCGGGATCCCCAGTGGTCCCGTGATTGCATTTCTTTCTTACGGTTTCTTGATTTTCACATAATGACTATACAAGAGCCACGGGAGGGGGGCGGGAACGGGAACGGGGCCGGAGACACGGAGAGCGGGAGGAGGGCGGGAACTTACAACAACATCGTCACAGTTGAGGCATCGAGCAATACTTTTGCTAATAATGTTAAGGACACAACACATCTGTCCCATTCCATTCCGAGTTTCCCTTTACGCTGTGGTTTCTGCCCCTCTTTCGCCCTATCCCCATGCTCTGCCACGGCTCCTGTTACGGCCGGCGGTGCCGGTTTCTCAGTACCCTCATTCCGTGATTCATTTTATTATCCTGCGTTTGTATAGGACACATCATTCCCTACTCTGTGGGCTTTTTCTGGCACAGATGGTTGACTGTTGTCAAACTACTTCAGCGTGAGAGGCAGCGGGAGCGGGCGGGAACGGGGCCGGAGACACGGAGAGGGGGGGTGGGGGGGGGGCGGCCACTTAACTTGAACATTCACTCCCTGCCTGCTCTTCAGCACACTCACTCACCCCTCTACCGTTCAGCACGGCCGGAGCAGGAAGGCGGGCATCGGGAAACAAGCGGGAGGGGGCGGGAAAGGGGGAGGAGAGAAGCAGAAGACGGCCGGAGCAGGAAGGCGGGTGCCGGCAATGCCGGACCAGACACGGGGGCGTTCCCGGCGTCGCATGACGTCGGCAAAAGCCAAAGAATCTCGGGAACGCCCCCGTGTCTGGTCCGGCATTGACGGACAGGCCCCTCGTCCAATGGCTAGGCTCCGTTTATGGAGCTAGCCAATCGGACGGGGGGGCGTCTTCCATAGTGCTTACTATACTCATTAGATTTCTCTGGAGGCGGAGCCTAATCGGCTCCGCTCACCAGCGAAACCTAAAAAGGCTATATAGAAAGCGACTTATACAGAACAAATACGTGACATAAAAAAGGCGTGTTTGCAAAAAAAATTAGTGTAACTGAGGAGTCACGGGAGAATTGTGTCAACATGGGTGTGTGAACGCTGTAAGGAAGATAATAAGGAAGGCGCATGTAGAAAAGATACCTGTGGAGGAGGGTTTGTAAAAGAGAGTTGCTTTCTGAAGGAGGCGGGTATGGGGTGCATTTGTGGACAAGGCCATACTTGTCAAACTGTTAACTCTAAAATAAGGGTGCGGTCAGATGTTCCAACAGAGTGACCCTATAATTGTGATCAGAGAATGAACAGCTTTTTCGGGTGTGATCTAGGCAGTGCCTTATTTGTTAAACAATAAGTGCCAGCGCTCAAAGTTTTGCTCAAATGCTATCGAATGTCAGAGGTGCATACCACCAAGGCTATGCACTCTAGATTCCACCTCATGTCTCTTTCATCTACCACCACACACTCCTTCCCTTTTTATGTCAATACTTCAGCTTTGTTTTTTAGGTCTCACCTGCCGAAAGCAGCACAAGCGCTGCCCTCGGTATTGCGAGTACCTTTTGGAATCAATTTGCCGAGGGCTTTCATGCATGCGTCTGCATGGACAAACATGGCTGCTCTTGCCATTTGTCCATAGCAGACAGCATTGCGTGTCCGTAGGGACTGTGGACAGTCCCACGCCATGTTGTTGCTATAGAAACAAAAATGCCACTTCGTGTGTGCTTTGCTTTTATTTTTGCTGTCAGTGCCCCCGGGGCACAAGCAGGCATCCACTTCTGTGTTTTTGTTGTGATTAGTTGTCCTGCAGTTTCACCGGGGCACAAGCAGGCATCCACTTCTGTGTTTTTGTTGTGATTAGCTGTCCTGCAGTTTCACCGGGGCACAAACAGGCATCCACTTCTGTGTTTGTGCTGTAACAATCTCTTGACTGGCTGGCTTCTACGCTCCCATGCAGCTAATCTTTTTCTGCTTTTAAGCGCTTTATGAGATTGCTGCGCTTTCTTGCCTTTGTGTATTTTTCCCCATCTTGAGTCCACGTTGCACTCTTTCTCCTGTTTTTTTCTCCCGCTGCCCATAATGTTCGTTCTACCCCAGATCACCTTTCTTCTCTCCAGCCTTGCTTTCCACAATAGTCTCGCGCCGAGGGAAGGTCTGGATGGAAGTCCATGCCGAAGCAGAGGCAGTCGGGGGCCCAGCCCATTGTTTGCTTTTGCCACCTCACACAGTTATCTCTCCTGCTGGGCTTCCTTTAAATCTTAGCGGTGTAGATGAAAGCAAAATCGAGCTCGGCTGAACCTGCAACTATCAAAAATCAACCGACGCAGCGAAAAGCAACAGGCGGCCCAAAACAGTCCACTGAGCACAGCCAGCTCCTGTCTTCCAACCTTGACTCCGATTGCGGCGATCTGCCTCCAGGGTTCTAGCGCCAGTGCTGAATCCGTCCGCATACGTCTCTCAACGTCGGACGGCAGGCAGACAGGCTGGTGGTCCGACAGCGAGAGGATAGAGCCGTTGTTTCACTCAGATGCCATCTTGCCTTCTACTGTGCATGTGTTCTACTGTAAATATACACGTCCTCACACATGTGTGCGCCTATGTCATCACTCATGCTCGCACGCAGTGAATGATGCAGTTATGTCACTTTTTTATCCAGACACACCTGCAAAAAAAACATTGGGAACACCTATAAGTTAATAAGGTTACACCTGTTGGTTTTGCCAATACTTGTTTGTACTTTGTGTATAGTGAGTATTAGAATCTGTTGTTAACAAGTATTAAAAATGCAATAGGTCTTGCCTTTTATTAAGTTAAAGCCATTTGCTTTGCTATACAATACCATTAGCAAAGCAAATGACTTTAACTTAACCAAAGGCGAGACTTGTTGCATTTTCAATGCTTGTTATCCTTGCTTTACTTCTTATTCATAATTGTTCTGTGTTTCTCTTCCTCCTTATTTCCCCGTTTTGTGGTTTTCTCTCTCTTGCTCTGGGCAGCTACCATTACCATTAACATTAAATTTGCAGTACCTGTCACCTACTGAGATTCATTTAGTGATCTGGAAGGCAAATAAACTTTTCCCCAAGCCAAGAAAATCAGAGATGGGTAGAGGAGTTGTGTTAGTAGTAGTGGAATCTAATAATTGGAGGAATACGATTTCGTGTGAGGCAGTCCTGAAGAAAACTGTTCTGCGGGTGGAAGATCATTTTGTGTTTATTTCCAAGGATTTTCATCCCACCACACTCACCAGGAAGAGGTCCTACTAGAGGCTGTATGAGACATGGCGTCAGGAGGGTTTACAGCAGCAGGCGGCTTCATTGCCTAATGCTGGACCATAGGGGCAAGAGGGTTATCTTTTCATAAGTTAACAAAGACAAAGGCATTTCAAAAGAGCTTAGGGTCAGGAACTATGTCTCACTACAGCTGATTATTGTTTGTCCGGGTTCAAGTTAGTTGAGAGTCATTCAATGACTTGAATGTGCCCTAGGCAGGGCTTTAAGTGGGATGAAAAAACGGGGGGGGGGGTCTCTCAAAGGGGCATGGCCAATGTAATTAAGGGAGTGGCTTGAAGCACGTAAGCTAAAAATCTGTGCTTAGCATAGTGTGCCGTCTGACTTGTATTTTGCTGTTTTTGCCATTGCATCCAGATATATGATACAACAAGTAACATCATACCTACAACAAGTCAGGACTATTGGCTTTGTCAATGGTTGTTAGTTGCATAAGATAAATAAGCAGCGACTATGGCTTGTAGATAATATTGAAAAAGCTTCCACTTAAAGCACTGGTGACACCACAACAATGTTGCTGCTCCTGAGTTTCAAAAAGAGAAGGGAAATCCAGAGAGAAAATGACTCTCTTTAAAGGATTTCCCTTTCCTTACAACCCTCACCTGGAATTACGTCATGCCGTAACTTCTCCACTAGTGAGTAGTGAGCATGAAGATTGGGAAGAAGGCCACCTGCTGTCGTGACACTCTTATTGAGGTTTCCAAAACTGAGTTCACAGCATTATTCTAATATCTGGGTGTTGTATTTAGTCAATCTGGGAACTGGCAAGGGGCAATTAAATCAAGGCGTTTCCATTTTGTCAAAACGAAAATGGCTCTACTAAACTTTGCTAGACAGCTTGCCATTGAACACCCGAAGGAACTATTATAAGGTCAAATGCAGATCCACTGCTATGTATGGGGCTGAGCTCTGGAGGCATGGTAAGACTGATACAATCCAGCTTGAAGAAAATGCATTTTTTAGGACTCTCCCGAAAAGTAGTCCAACCTTTGTTTGCCACTCCGAGCTAGGAGCCCCTTACATAGCAGATTTAATCAGGATCCAGACTGTTCTTCTCTGGCATAAAATTTGGTCATCTGAACATACTATTCTTAACCCCTTTGCAGCGGACGCCACTTCGCGGCAGTGCGGCACTTCTGCAAAATGGGCGGGGCCGCGTCGGCCGTTGGCCGACAGCAGCACTAGCGAGGTAGTGCTCCCGTCAGCCAACGGCAGCACACAAGGGGTTAACAGAGCTATTATTGCTGACTGTTTAAAAGCTTCACATGTCTTTAACATCCCTTGCCTTAAATTTGTCCACAACCTCCTGATAGACCACGGCCATCCTGAATACTTCAATTTTCTCGAGAGTCTGGTCAGTGTCCAAAGAAAAGCCCTGAAATTGAAATGCATTTCTTTATTGGAGGAAACAAGATTATCTACCGAACTTTGGAAACCCTCTGTGTTGTATTGGGGAATCAAATGATTCTGACTAGCGACTACATGCTACTATATCTAGCCAACGTGTGTAACCCATGCCACAGGTTAGAGTTGACCCGCTTTCGTTGGATATCTTCTACCGTCTAATTAGTTTACCTACTGGTAACAACTGGTCACCTGACCTGGAGAATTCATCATGTGATGAGATCTCACTACAAAACACCATGCACAGTGTTTTTTTGCAAACATTATCCAGTGTTGAGAAAGAAATACGTCCTACCATTGTTTTTACAGCTGGGTTTTACACAATGTCGCCCAGCTTTTACCTATATGCAAAAGTTACCGAATGTATACACATGTGTAGTAATGTTACGATTTCTGCTGGCCGTTACTAATTACAGGAAGCTGCTGTAAATAGAAATCGAGTGATCACGCAGTTGAGGATTGTTTTATATGTGTTTATATAGAATAACGTTTTGTATCTTTTTTAGTTTGTATTCTGGTTTTTAAATTTTGTCATGGATGTATTTTTTTGTAGTGAGCCTGAAGTCACTGCAGCCTGGGGAAAAATGGACCTCCTGTGCCAGGGCACAAAACAAAGCCAGTTTCTCGACCTGTTTTGAGACCCCGTTTAAAAAACTGCTGGTGCTCAGCACCAGTGAGACCCGGCCCACTTAAAGCCCTGGCCCTAGGTGTGGGGAGTTACTTTGTTAAGCCAAAGGAAAGGGCACACTTAGCGGCATGAGAGAGGACGCCTAGCATGCTTTAGTTATGTTTTTCTGTTTCTTATCACTTTGTTGTAAAGTTCTCTGGTACAGCCTTGAATGAGCCACAGTGAGGACTATGGTGGCCCTACCCTCCTGAGACACGTTCAACTAGAATTAGTTTATAGGTGCCTAATTACCTTTACTTCATTTTGTTGGGCTGGAGATTTTTTGCATTGGATTTGGAGATCTCCTGAAATGTGCCTCTGTGACCCGTGGTTATATTTTTGTACATGACAATAAATGCATTTAATACCAGTAATATTTATGTGTTGAAAATGCCCCACAGTGGCATTTAATATGGCTTTATTTATATGTGATATTTATGTTTATATGGCTGTATTTATATGTGATACATAAAGCAATGGAAGAACCTATAGGGGATAGAGTGGGGTAAATTCCACCTCAAAACATCATGACTTTGACACTCAAACTGTGTGCATCAAGGCAACGAACTGGTGGTTTTGTTTAAAGGCTAGAGGTGATTCAGTTTGCATGTGAACTATACTAAAAGCAACCTAATGTTTTCTTGAGAGACCCAACCAATTAGTCCTGCATCCCCAACAGTCCCTGCCACTCCAAGAAATAATGATCACAGGCAGATTTATCTAGTGCCAGTAGTAGAAAAGAGAACCAATGGAGACAGGCCTAACATCTGTAGTCTAAGAGTATCCTACTATAATGCAATATAAACCCGGTAACTCAACTTAAGAGCCCTGTCCTCTCTCTGTAATAGTCATGTGTTATGACATGTGCCTGCCCACAGGATAAAAACACATGGTGGTTGAAGTTGTGGGTCCTCCGGTGTTCATTGCTACTTTAGAGAAATAAGGTTTGTGTTCAGTACAGGCGTCCATGTGAATTATGTATGCATATACGATATGAGAGTGTAGTGAAATAAGACTTTGGTGTCTTGGTCCATGTCTTGCTTTTCATTTTTCAGACAGGCTTCTTTGTTTAATGCATTTTGCTCTGCTACACATATAAATGCAATAGCAAAACAACATAAAACATTTTGTATATTTTTACAACTTTGACTTTGAAGTGAAAAATCATTCCCAACATTTTTCGGTTTTGAATGCTGTCTCCCTCTTTCAATTAAAGTCTAATGAGACCTTGTCTTTTGTTTGAGTGTCCCTGCTACATGTTTGTGACTGAGGAGAGGAAGTGATAAAAGCGCTTACGCGCTTTCATTCTTTTCGATTTCTTCTTTGTACATGTAGAGTCCAAGATGCTTATGGTCCTATTGTAGGTGAAAAGAGCGGACGGAGAGAGCCTGGTGCAAAGCTCAGAAAGGAGAGAATAAAAACAGGCCTTCATTTAGCATTAACTATCGTCTGACAAGTCCAGTAGAATATTTTAGGTGTTGCAGACTTCGAGAACAGCAGCCCCAGCTCAGTCAGCTCCACCGTTGGCACCTGGCGGGGAGGGGGGCAGTGAGGGGTGGGGGGGGGGGGGACTAAAGCCCTCGTAGCTGAATGGTCTTTGCACGCCTGAAAATGGGTACTTTGACTGGTACGGAAGGGTGTGTGGAGGATGGATGGTGGTGGAGGAATTGAATTGGAATTGTTTTCAAGTGTGTGGTGCGTGGAAAAAGGGAGTTTCACAGACATGTCCATGGAATAGAGTGACGTAGCAGTAGGGTATCAGTGCCTACAGCCAAAGAAAGCTGTGGAGGACTTCTGGAGAAGGGAACCGTGTTTGGGGGAAGTTATGATTAAAAAAAAAGAGAGGAGGAAGGGCCTTATACTTGTTACACTGACTGGCAAAACATAAGTACCAGATGTGAACTCTGTACAGAGAGATGACATCATTGGCTAAAACCTGCTAGTAGGCATGAAACACTAGACACTGAGAAGAGGAGGGAGGAGAGATAGATGTCATGATCTGGAAGGGAGGCTCTGATTGGAAGGCGGTGATTAGAAGATAGCTCTTTAAGGTATAGCTGGGAAACACACCAACTTGGAATGCACATTTTAAGTAAATAGGGCGCTCATGAAGGCTTTTCTAAAGCTAAACACAGATACACCCAGCAAAGAAAGGCTCAAGACGCTGCAGCAGCATTAAGAATGCTCAGCTGTCCTCTCCCTTCAAAGGACCTCGCGCACACAGCAGGGCCCGAAATATCTGACGCCCACCCCTAATAGCCGAGGTTAATAATGAACATAGATCTTCGTTAACACTCCAGACATACTTGTGCCTTGCGCCCTGGGGGGCGGCTCCTGCTCTTCGGGGGCAGCTGGTCTCCTGGTGGCTGTCAGCGCCGCTGGGACAGCTTGCTCTGGAGCGCTCTTCTCTAGCCGCCTGACCGACGGTGGCTCTCCTAGGACATCTGGCGCATTTGGCGTTTCCTGCAGGCTTTTTTCTGCTTGTCTGAGGGCACGTGGCTCTAGTGCAGGCACGTGAGGCTCTCCCGGCGCGAGAAACTCTAACGGTTCTCTCCTGTCTCCTGGCTCTTGCAGACTCTTTCCTTGCTGGCCTGAGGCCTGTGCCTCTGCCCCCATTGGCAGCTCTCGCTGCTCAGCCCCTTTGTCCTGTCGAAGTTGGCTCAGTAGCTTGGCGGCCTGAGGAGGGACCAGGTGCTTGTATTTCTGCTGCAGCCGCTGCTTCTGCCTGTGCTTTGTCTGGAGTTTTAAGGTGCTAAGCGGCGGTTCTGGATTGTCCTGGAGATCTGGGTCTACGATTGTCGTCTGCTTGCCCTGCGGTGTCTCATTCGCGAGTTCTGCCGCCGAGAGGGAACTCGGAGCCAAGATCTCGTTCTGGACGGCCTGTTTGAGGCGGTCCTCAAGGCTAGTTATTCTCGCTCCTTCACCCTGGAAGTCTTCTCGGACTCCCTTAAGTTGATCTTCTAACTCTCTCTGTCCGCTAGTCAAGGAGGCAAGGTCCTGCCTGTGTATGCCAAGTTCCTGCGTCAGGTTGGTCAGGATGAGAGTCTGCTCTTTTCTCTCACGAGAGCTTTGTTTGGTCCTTTCACCCATTGCCTTCTCCAGGGATGAGACCTTCAGCTCCAGCTTCTTGTTCTTGCGCTGCAGTTTCTTCATCCAGACCTTTAAGGTACCCATGTCGCCCTGCAACGATGTGCGGGTGGAGTCGAGGTTGCTGGTCATGGTTCGGTGCTGTTCAGTTAGGTGCTGGAACTGGGCATCGATGTTATATGAGATGTTATAGTTTTCGGCAATGCCCTGTAGTCGATTAAGGGTCACCTCCTGAAAGCGGCGTACCTGAGAGGACAAAAATATATGGCTGTTAGAATTGATGGAGCACCACTGTTTCATTAATGTGTAAAAAATAATGTCCAAACCAGTTTGCACCCAAATAGTGTTTGTTGCACCAACACAAGACATTGATACCATGAAGCATCCACATATTTTTTCATACATTTACCATTCACTTTCTGTCTTCCCATGTGCTCTTACCTCTGCGTCCTCATTGGACCTCATAACACCATTACATATTTCAATACGTGCCCCAAGCTCCACACCCATCTCATCTCTGCAACTTACTGTGTTTATGCCCAGCATGAACCTTGCAACCTAGTCCTAAAGGATAACTGGAAACCCATAAAAAGCAGAGGGCTGGAACAGGAGGGAAGTACCTTATGGAACTTCCAACCTGTGTGCCAGAGAAGTTGTCAGGATCTTCCCTGTTCAGTAAGGCTTTAAAGACACACCAACTTTAATTGCAGTCTCTGCAGCCTAAAGCCCTGGACACCCATGGGTAATTCAATTCTAATTCCATGATTTGATTGATTGCCAATCTACAGGCAGCTCAGAACCCCTATGGTAGCGAATTTTTGAATTGGGAGAATGTACTTTGGTAAGCCACTGCAATCAGCCTTGGAGAGATGGCATTTTGGACTGTACTTTCCTAGTTCTCTGCACTTGGTGTCATGATTGAAGCCTCTCATCTTCCCCGTCGTAAAGCATTCAGTTCACCAAACAGGTTATATGCCATTGATGCTAGTAGGATCTAGGTAAGCACTCTCCTTGTATAGGTAGCACATGTACACATTTCGCTTCGTCACTGTGGTCTGCTGAAACAATTATTGGCAAAGCCGATAGATCTTCCCTATGTGAGCTATTACCTTTGTCAATGTTTTTAGCCATGTTGCACAAAGGTTGAGCAGTTGTGCAGCATGGCTGAAAGTATAAAAAAATAAAAAAGTGCTATGACCTTGAAATATAGATAACAAGACACTTTTTTTATCAATGCCATTGTCTGGGTGATTTGACACCTTCACCCGTCCCTAAAAAGACAAAGATATGCAGTATATAGGCCAGAGACAGACTGGTCAGTGATGAGGCATACAAAAGTACATCAATTATGTAAAAAGTCACTAATCATTTGCCTCCTCTTTAGCTCATGTTTTCTTTAAGTGTTCACTGTCTGACCTTGAGAAAGAGATAACAGGGAACTTGTATCAGACTTATGTCACCGTAGATGTTTCTGAAAAGTAACTGTTTTTAGTGAACTGTCACGAGTTCTGTGAAAGATAATGACATGCAGTATCCGGGCCAATAGTAAACAAACTCGACAAACAAACTAAAATGGAGACTACAGCTAACCTGGAACGTGTCCTGTCTGTGCTTAAGAGCTTAAAACTAAAATAAAGAAGTATAAAAGCAAGTGATTCATATAGATAAGATTAGAGAATTATGAGGGTAAAGTCATAAGATTAATGGTATTCCTGGAATAATTTCTAAATTAAACAATCACTAAATAATCACTGAATGTTGTTTTTGCATGATCTGGCTTATCATGACGTATTCATGACACATTTCCAAAATAAAAGTACATACTAGAAATATGCATTTGATGGAATAGCAATCCATTACTTGCTACATGTTTAATAACACGCTTTCAAACACAAATGAAATAAGTGGTCTCTGTACTGGAAAACATGATCTTTATAATATGAAAAAAAGTTCTTTAATTTTCAATTGGTATCAAATGTATCCAAACACTATTCAAAAATGAACATTTATAATATGAAAAATAAAATGTATATGCAGTGTACTCTCAACAAACAGACATGGAGCCAACAAATATTTATTTAAACAAATAATCCTTTGTTAGTTGATATTTAGCCATTTATCGGGTCAAATATAAGCACAGCCCAGCTGCTCAACTATTAGCAAAAATTGAGATATAGATGTGAAGAGGAGCTGGCGGAGAACGAGCACTCACTGCTTTTGACTGTAATTCCTCCGCAGGAAAACAAGGGACTTGAAGAGTTAACGATAGGCCCTCCCTCCTCTCTACAGGAAGCTGAGGAGAAGCAAGGCAACAGGATCCAATCCGAGAGCGACAACTCATCGGAAGAGGCGGGACTAGCCCCTTTATGGGAGTGGACACCAAGGAAGACGGGGAGCATGGACCCGGAAGACGCCGCGGAGGTGGAGGAGAAGGATTCTTGCGCTGAGAAGAAGCTCCAAGAGACGACGACGGAAGAAGACGCCGACAGGGAGGACGCGGAGTGCTGGTCCGAAGACTGGTGGACGCCCCCCGGAGGTTGCTGAAAGGCCGCCGCAACTCAGGAGAGTTGCGGCAGATGCGGTGAGTGTCCGCGGGAGGAAGGGAACCACGGGTACTTCTAGTATCCGGGCACTGTGTCGTGTTGTATGCCCTGCACGTCCTAAATCCCTAAGCACCAATCCCCAAATTTCCCCCCCTCACAAACGCTATCCCAACGCTGAACTGTTTCTCTCCTTGATAACCGCAATGTAGGAGGAGAAACCTATAGCCACTACTATTTTTTTTTCCTAAAGACTAAGTTGTCTATATTAAGGAAGTGCCCTCTTTTCCACTAAAACTACTTCCTTCTGCTCTATTCTACTAGTCCATTAGGCACTTCGGTGTGGTGACGGCAAAGCATGTTAAAACCCTTATGCAGCCCTCTTTCCTTTCTTTTTGAGCCTGAGTCTTCCGGGACGGCGGTCTCGCTACCAGGACTTAAGGAAGAAAGAAGACACACCCGGACAAGGCGAACCAGTACAACACCATCTCGACTACTTGACCTACTCCTGACATCATACTCCAGCATATCTTCTCTGTGTTGTACTTTCAATAAATCTTACAATTCACCCCCCCAATCCGGCATCCTAGTTTTCATTTCCGCCCATACCTCCAACAATACACCATAGTGACTATAGACAGCGAGGGCAACCACTCAACAGTTCTTTATAAACCATGTGACAAACACATTATTCTGTGGTCCAATTTCGACTTTAAATTCATTAGGAAGAAGTTGTGGCGGTCAGGACATCGACGTTTCAGTCTCTTATTGTCATAAAACCCTCTTCAGGAAGGATCACTGACACAATATCATCGTAAACAATATTGTTGATAAACATATTGTGTCAAAACTATCATTTAACAAAATATTGTGAGTCTATACTTATAATGCTAAGTGCAAAAACATTGGGTGGAAAATATTGTTCACAATAATATCACCAAAAAGTAGACGAAAGTGTTGATTTGTTAAATATAGAGTTTAAAGTAGTGAATTTTAAATATTTTAATATATAAATGTAATATCAAATACATTAAATAGATCCAACTAATCGTTAATAATATATATAAAGATATACTTACATAAACACACAATATACATATATATATACATATAAATACAATAACGTCTTATTGTTAACAAATTATAGAGTGTAATTAATGAAATATGTAGCGTAGAAAATAATTGGTTTGAGAAATTTCTTTGCAATGTGTTACCTTTGCCCACTTGGGCTCAATTTAAAAATAAAAATAATCAAATGTGGTCTTACAGAATGAACCGCATAATGTCAAAGGTTCACGATTATCAATTGGGCACTAGACCCTATATGACATAGGTATAACTCTTAAAGAGGTGGTATCTAAAATGCGGATTTATCTGTTTTATCTTTAACACATTGCAATAACCAAATGTATATGTAAACGCTTTCAAAATTTATAAAAATGTGAAATGCTCTAATTTGTTTTACTTTAATTTGTGATAATCGACAATGACAACAATTGTCTTTTATTCAATGTGAAAAGAAAAAATGTGTAGTAAACATTAAGAGTGTTGATACAAATTAACAATAGTTGTACCACATAGAAAACGCGGTAAAATTCCAGTGAGTTTTAAACTGGTAGTCATGACTACGGGGAAACCACTCTGAGATCCAATGAAACGTTGACATGTTAAAAGCAATGACGAAATGTTGCTCTGTGTTGTGAGCAAGGCGGCTGTGACCGTCGAAACGCGTCAATCCAAGCACTAAGAAAATAAAATCTTGTTTCTGAAACGAGACCCCACGGAGTCAGCGCCTGATTTCTAGAAACTGATTGTCAGGATTGGAGAAAATATATATATATATATATATATATATATATATATATATATATATATATATATATATATATATATATATAACACAATCCAGTCAAGGAATGTGTAATTGATTTAAAATACGAGTGCACCTTCAGCATAAGTTAAACAGGAATTTGACCCAAATTAATTTTAAGGAATGGGAATCAAACAGGAAAACAAAAAGCAACAAAAAGATTTCAAAGGTGCTGAAAGAATTCAATCTATAAGAGTATTTGTCCCCTTCTCTCTGAGGAGTTACACAATAGCAAATAGATTTACTAAATGTGAGCAGATAGCAAAATAAATATTTGCCTACGATAACATGAGTAGTGAAAATAAGATGGAGCTTTTGGGGTCATGACTGGATTCAGAGGGAGATCCCAAAAATTTGATAAAAGAACTGGAAAAAATGTGAGAGTTACAAATAAACAAATGATGGAAGAGCACGACACTGAAGAGATATATAAAGTGTCAAAGCATCCAAGAGGACTCCAAACATTTGTATTACCCACCTTAAATGATATTGATCCAGATTTGTTGACAAACTGACAAACAGACACCACTGAGTGGTCCATAAATCTAATGGACACATTAGCTGTACATGCAGAACACAAATTGTCGATAGCCTCTGACAGAATAAAGGATCTAGAAAAAGTCCTAGAAAAATATGGGAAACAGAAGGTAAGAAGGCATTTGAGGAATTAGAGTAAAAATTGGACAAATGAAAAAGAGGTACAAATGATAAAATTAAAAAAATTCAATAGAGGCAAAAAGGTGGCAAGAGTGTATACTTTTGCCAGGCAATATGATTCACTCCATAATAGACAGAGGTTGGGTCAAATGAGGGATAAAGTAGAACCATTGTCGAGTGTGGAGAGCTCCTATTCATATATCAGCTTTTGATATTGGATTTTTCCGGGGAACTGCGCCTCCTTTAGATGACAACGAGGGGGAGGGGCAGGGGAACATTGAATCAAACTAACCAAAAGGACCAAGAAGGATTAAGAAGAGGAAAACGTGGCAGAAGAGAAAAGAAAAGTTGAAAAAGAAACAGCGCTGGATGATGACTTGGTGATCAATCTCTCCAGCAAAATATTAGAATAAAAATATAAAAGACTTCTAAACAAAGGAATCTTTTGTCCAATTGCAAAAATCGATCTGGCAGCGCCTAGAATTGACCTCTATAAGATTTGCAGTAAACTAAAACTTAAGAAATACTTTGAAACAAGAAAACATTAGAAAATGACAATAGACAAACCCCAAGTCTTGCCAATTTTAACAGGCCAATACATACCAAGTTTGAGAACACTTATGGATTAGGAGAGGTAAGTGAATATGGAAGAAGATGTAATAGGAATTCGGCCACTCATGGATCAAGAAATGTGTTTGGTGATGAATATTGACACAGATAAATCTGCTTTAAGTGGCTGTAAGACTAATCAAAATTTTGTCTCTAGTTACCGCCAGGCAACAGAATGGAACTCTTTCAAGAGATAGTATCTGAGGACCTCAGAAAGATAGCTGTAAAAGTATACAAGACCGATTTTAGAGGCAATATGACAAAACAGACAGGCCTGCTTTAACTGAACTACAAGGAGATTCAGATATAATGATAAAAGCTTCTGCTAAAGGAGGTAATATTGTTGTTATGTATAAAATCAAATATGTACAAGAAGTGAAGAGATAACTAAATAATAGAGACCACTATGAGAAATTGATAAAAGATCCAACAAATTTAGTGATGTTGCTGTTTCATGAAAAACTGTTAAAAACTGGTATGAGCCTTTAGATGACTAGGAATACTACTATCTAAAGAAAAATCATCCAGCATTACCAACTATATACTTTTTACCATAAGTGCATAAGAATACCAATAACTCTCCAGGCGCCATATTGTCTCCTTATTAGAAAATGCTTCAAGATTTGTCGATATATTCCTATTTCCATATGTCTCAATCCTACTCTCCTATATAAGAGATTTAATGGACTTTTTAAATAGAATAAATTTCATTGGAAACAAAGATTACATTTACATTATGGCAACAGTAGATGTCGTATCACTGTACACATCCATGAAACATCAAGGTGGTCTACAAGCAAGCCAGCATTATTTGAGATCCAGATCACTAAGCCTGATGGAACACTCGGAAATGCTTTTAGACATTATAAAATTCTGTCTTAAAAATAATATTTTTATATTTGATGGAAAATTTTATATCCGAGAACAAGGAACAGACACGGGTACTTCTTATGCCCCAACTTATGCAAACCTAACCATGGGTTTTTGGAAGCTGAGACAATTTGGATGTGTAAAAATGTGAAGAAATCAAAAAAAGTGGTGTTATGGTTGCGATTCATTGATGACCTGTGTTTAATTTGGGAGGAAAAACAAGATGAATTGGAAGAAATTTTAGGATTATTGAACAACAATGAGATGAGCACCAGCAGAATTAATCTGAAATTGATCTGTATATTGAAAATGACAAAATCTACACAATAGTTTTTAGAAAGCCAACAAGCGGAAATAGTGTTCTCTTTGCAAATAGTGCACAGTCAGATGCTTTGAAATGGAGTGTGCCTTATGAACAGTTCTTAAAGGGAAGGATAAATTGCTCAGAAGATACAGACTTTGAGGAACAAGTAAAAGAGATGCCACAAAGGTTCAGGAGACATGGTTATCCCAATACAGTTTTAAAAGCTGCATTGATAAGAGCTCGAAAAAAAGATAGACAAGATCTTGTAACACCCAAAGAAAGAAAAGCCTCAATTGAGAATTTGAAAATAAATATATTATGGATTTTACCAACACAGATACAGAAGGGAAATTATTCATTAAAGGAAACTGGAAGATCTTGGAACAGATTGAAGATCTTAAAACACCCTTTCTGAACCATCTCAGTATAACATAGAGTAAGGTAATCACAGGGCGACATTTTAGTACAAAGTTTTATGACAAATCAGAAAAGCTCTGTAAATTGGTTACCCCCAATAAACCAGGTTTTTAGAAGTGCAAAAAGTGTAAAGTATGCAAATGGGGGGACAATAGAACTATGTGTGCTCTCTTGGATGGACGAACAGAAGGGATAAAGGAGCACATACATTGTGAAAGCACACACGTGGTATATGCATTTGAATGTGTCTGTGGAAAAAGTAGATCAGTAGCACAATGAATAAACTGAAGCTTCAGATACTACAATATATACGAGAAATAAAGAATTAAGATTTTACATATGTGATAGCAAACCATATCTGGGAAGAACACAACAGAGTTGCAAGCAAACTGTGTTTCCATGGTATCCAACAAATTCCTTTAAATTCAAGAGGAGGAAATCGAGAACTGGTCTTCAGGAGAGAGGAATCTAGATGGATTATAAGTATTGGAACAGAAACTCAATGGGGCTTAAATGCAGATGCAGAACTATTTGTCCATTTATAATACCTGTAAAATCGTAATTAACAGGTCATCCATGAAAAAACTAAACTGTGTTAATCAGGAGATGTAGGAGAATATGTTTATGATTGGCTTGTTATAGTTTCTATGATTTGCTTTATTGATTATCTTTCATGCATTCTAAACAAATTGAGATTTTAATTCCCCTCTTACTTGTGCTTACAAAATTTTTCGGAGGAAGACCTCTTGTTTTAAGTGATTATTAAATATTTTTTACACAATGTTTTAACTGACTGTACGCAACCTAATGCATTGGTCGGACGGCAGCAGTAGATGTGGTTAGGACCACAACTGACAAGCTGTCGGTTGCAGTCCGAACCGCATTGTAATAAGGCCCTTAATATCTATTGGTCAGCACTATTAGCACAAATTAAAAAAATAGAGGTTCCTTCAAAATAGAATAGATTCAGAGAGATGGGGATGTGTTTCCGCTGTATAAGAGGATTGGCTAGGGTGGAAGTTAAAGTAATAAGCCGAAATTGTAGAACAAATGAAATGTTTACAAACTAGTCACTGTTTACCTAGTGCACAAGAAGTGGAATGTTTACAAAATTAGTATTGTTTACAAGTAAAACATCTTTGCACTTTAGCTTAAGAGACATTAAGATCTTGAAATCTCAATAGAAATATATGGAAGGCAAGCTTTAAATTTGAGCTTCAGAGAGAAGGAGAGGCATTTTTTGAGACATAGAACGATCGGTTAAGGGTTGAATTGACAGTAAGACGTTTCTGCAGTCAAAGAAATGTTTACAAACCAGTCATTCTTTACACATCATGCACACCATGAAATGTTTACAAACCAGTCATTGTTCACATAGTGCACAGGGAGTGTAATGTTTACAAACAAATATTATTTATAAGAAGAAATACTTTGGCACCTTAGCTTAGTAATATAAAGATCTTTAAAAATCAATGTTAGTTTGAGAAGACAAAGCAAGAATCTTACACAATGAACACACTGCACTTGATGTTACACATAGATTTGGTTTGATTTTGGACAAAAAAATTAAAATTTCAAATGAATGAGTTAAGATACTTTGTGTAAACGAGTGTAAAGATGTAGTCCTCATCTCACATTTCAATGGTTAGGATAAAAGCGGGGTAGACTAAAAATGAAAACTGGAAGTCAAAAAATGCAACTCTGAATGATTTATGAATTTATGAGATAAGGTTGGTACTCAACCTAAAAACAGCAGTGTAAATGATACAATACAACAATGTCAAACATTGAAATTAGAGTATTTTACAAACTATGGTGTGTAATTTATGTGTGACATATAGGAATACTTTACTCACCTTACATACATAGATGAAATGACCAGAGTAATACATTATTTACCTACAAATCTGATATTTACCTTGTTTAAAACTCTGCTGTAGAAAATCCTACTTAAAGGACACATTCCTGTCAGTTAGAATACTGATTTTAATGTGGTGTTGGTAATTGTTGGGTTCTCCTTTAAAACAGACACTCTGTACACACAACTCTATGGCCCAGTTGAAGGCTATGGCCAAAATGTGTAGGCTATGTGATGCTGTGAGATGCACTTTCTTTAAACATATAATGAAATAAAATGGATATGAAATGCAACTAGATTGTGACGCGTACAGCCTGAATTGTTTACTGTGAAGTATAAGGCCAGTTAAAAAACACAGACTTACGAAGGATATATATATATATATATATGTATATATATAATTTTTTTCACCGCAAGGTGAAACGCGTCTGTTGGGGGGGGGGGTTGAAGGGTCTGCAATAAAGCACTTTGTAATGGATACCAGTGTGCTCTCCTCATTCGACGTCAGAGAAAATACGCCAATAGTTTTCCAAATAAATATTTATATTGACAAAGGTGGCAGCCGAAATGCGTCTAGTCATGTATTTGTTATCCCAATAAAATTTGGGCAACTTACGTTCCAGAGAGTGCTGGTGCAATTTGTGTGTACCGAGAGCTGGGATCTTGGAGATCAGCATGGTGTCCGCCACCCCGCAACAAAGCACACAATCGCGAATGCAAGGGAGCTAAAGACGGAAAGTGAGCACGGTATATATATATCAGCCACAAAGGGATCCTAAAAAGTTCAGTGCGCTCAACAGCGGGTGCACCTCATAGGGGCCCCGATCCTGGCATTGAATTCCATTTATTTTGGAAAGACGCAGCACTCCAAAGCAGAGTTTTAAGAGATTTTATTCGCAACTCTCAACCAACATGTTTCAGCTTACACCAGCTTTGTTCTCGGTTAGTGAGTCCTTTCTTTATTACACTTAAATACCCATCTGGCCTTAATGTGGCATTATGGGATTTGTAGTGTAATTCAAATGATGAAAACTTTATTCGCATTATTTACAAAAAATGCTTTTTCATATCGTTATGAACTTAACATTGTGAGGTTTTGCGCATTTGTTTCCTGATCGAGTATCATGCAACACTATGATTTTATTAACATTTCCTCATTGTACATCTTTACTTTCCTGCTTTTTGTCATTTAGTTAGTGACATTATCTCAATAACTTAGTAAAGGTTTAGTACCCTTTTAACCTACAAGCAAATATTTATTTAGTGTCTTGGGGTATAGTACCCATTTTGCAATTTGCAGACAAATAGTTCTTATTCGTTTTAATGTTCAAAGCTTCCGTGCTCTCAAAATCTGATTTTCTATTCAAACATTTTATTCCGAATGTATATAAAGTTCTTCATCATTGTTAGTCCCCTTTGCGGTCTTTGTTCTCAATTTAAAAATAATGTGTGTTGACATTTGGCGTAGCTTCTTCATTCTGTCCACCCCTCGCGGATGTATGACGTTACAACGCATACTTTTACCACGCATGCCTTTACAACACAGTTTTTACATCGCAAACCATAGTGCTTTGGGGTGCTGGATAGTGAAAAGTTTAATTTACTATTCCAACTCCAATCCCCGTGGACACCAGGGAAGGTGTTTGATAGTAAATTAGACTTATTCCCTATCCTAGAGCGCCCCCCAAGCGCAATGCGTTGTAATGGTTTGCTTTGTAATGGTTGCGTTGTAATGGCAGTGCGTTGTAAAAGTTTCGTTGTAAAGGTTGTTCACCCCCCTCGCTCATCTTGTGTTATTGCGAGGATACCGTAAAAGCTCTTTGCCTTCCATTTTCCATTCTGGCATTGTGCCATGTGTTTGGCAGTGGCATACATCATATCTCAATTTTTCGCCGCTCAGATATGCTCCAAGATGCGTTTTTTAACATGCAGATTGTACTGCCAATGTATTTCATTCCACAGTTTTCATTCAATAACAGTTTTCATTCAAGTCATTCAATAACATCGATAACGTATTGGGTAGTTTTAAAAAAGCAGCTTTATGTTGATGCATACAAAAAATATTAAAAGCAGCAGCTTGGCTTCAGGACACGTTTCGACTGTCAGTGCAGCCTTTATCAACTGGTTGTGAATGCTACCCTTAGTTAAGTACTCGCACGTGGTTTCCAACTGAAATAGTGAAAATACTTCAGTGCTCTACATCACATTAATTGTTCATTATTCATGGCCATTGCCTTTTAATTAATTGCTTTGACAAATGTCAACATATATATGTCAAGAGTGCAAGAGTCATTAGATATATGGACCTAGATAATGGTTTATATACTGTTACCAAGGGATGACGTATAAGCATTATGCTGTTAGCGGTCAGAAATTCCCTTGGTTTAGGATATAGAAAATATTTATAAGAGGAACATATGGTTTTGCACATATTGGAAGCCTGATGCCATGTTCCTTTTGTATATACATTGATGTATCTATTTATTTATATAGGTCATGATGTGGTTCTTGGTTGGTGCATTGAATATCAAATGCCTTTCCATAGAACTTTTTGCACTTTTACACACCATTGGTGTTAACTGAATAGGCAGAGAATCTGTCTGGTTTCTTTCCAATATTGAAATACGCGCTTGAAATTTAATATTAGCTTTTAAGAAACCACTGTTATATGTAAAATGCTCTTCTCCACTATTATTTCTGATGAGCAACATTGTTATCCTGTATTTCTACACGTGAAACACTCGATGAAATTAGCTAAAAATATATGTGCATAGTCTGTTGTTCATGTCAACTGCAAGTTGTAACCATGTGACAGTATGTGAGATGTTTTTTAAACTTTGCTATGAGGACGCTTTCTCATGTGATCAAGGTCAGGGTAGTGACTGAAAAGCGCCAGAACAAGCTGGAGCGTTTTTTGAATAAATAGAAGTTTTGCACGAAAATTGGAGTCCGTACCCTTTCTTCCCATCGGAGCATGGACTGTTTGGGAATTTGGTTATTGGATTAGTTATCAAAGGCACTGGCGTAACGAAAATTAAGGGGGCCTCCCTGCAAGGTATGTAGAGAGGCCCCCTCAGGGCTCAATTAGGAGCTCTCCGGACAGAGTGCAGTGCCGAGGGGGCCCCCTGGAGCTTCGGCCCCCCCGCACCGTTGCTGCAGGGGCCTGTGTTACGCCCCCGATCAAAGGCAGGCTGCTTTCGCAATACGGACCACGTCCCTGTTTGTTGTCTAGCGGTTTTTCAGCCTGCACAAATCCGTGGACTCTGAGAAGAAGACAACCGCAGTAACCCCCCGCACGCCGGAAAACTAGGTTTATAGAAATAACTAAGTGGTGG
This sequence comes from Lissotriton vulgaris, assembly GCF_964263255.1. NCBI lineage: Eukaryota > Metazoa > Chordata > Amphibia > Caudata > Salamandridae > Lissotriton > Lissotriton vulgaris. Next base: position 540,228,379 of record NC_141698.1, on the reverse strand, counting down.
GAGCAAAAGTCCCTGCAAAATACGCTGAGGCAAGGAGAGTGCCTCGAGGACTAAGAATAATGCTAGCCCCCAGTTCCGAGAACCCAAACCCCAGGATGTTGACGGAATGGGGGGAAAGGAATTTGGAAGCTTCCATGAGACATGTACATATTTTATTAAAATATGCGCAGATTGACAGAGAGGAACTCTCGAAAGAGATTGATAAATTAAACAATGATTTGGACAAATGTGAAAACCAGGAGCATGTAACCAAAGCAAGAAGTGAAATACGGGGACGGCAGTGAAAACATGAAGACAACATCAAAATAAAAAAAAGGAATTTAAATTCAACCGCGATCGCATAGACTATGAGACAGGGCAAATATTCAAATTTGCTCAGAAGTTTGATAACGCGAAGAGACAGGGCTTCACCAAAACGGCCCAAGTGGGAGTCACTTCTCAGAAAGTTGCTAACAATACAATAAGTGAAGCAACCTCAAATTCAGATGTAAACTCATTAACAACTGATGCGTATTCAGAGGATGAAGGAAAGAGAATGAGTGAAAGCAACAACAAAGTGAGACTTACATTAGCTGAAGAAGTCCATGGAATCCTCTAATATTACCAGAAAAAGGAGAAACAAAAGGCGAAGGGAGAGGAGCAAATGCAGGAAAATCGAAAAAACAGAGGCAACGATGGAGGAAATTATGAAAGAAAATAACAACACTAATTAATTTGTCTAATGTCACACTGACAAAAGAGGAAAATTGTATCTTAACTTTGGGATTATCATTTTGTCCTTTCAATGGGTTTAATTATGGACAAACCAGAATTTATATTTTTAAGTTTGTTAAAAAAATTTTTTTTTTTACCATTAACCCCTTAAGTGCTGCTGACGGCCAATGGTCGTCAGCAGCGCTCCCTCCCCAGTGCTGCGCACGACCATTGAACGTCCATTCAGCACTAGTTCTAATGGACAGCGCAGCACTGGGGAGAAATGTTTACACGCAGCTAAGGTGTTAAGGAAGGTTTTAAACAACAAAGAGCCGAGGGCCATGACAATGTTGAATCACAAGATGTCCTATTACAAGGATCAGATGCCAATCTGTGTTAACAATACATGTCTTGGCAGCATAGGGAGAGGAAACAACATTCCAGGAAGAGAGGAGTACAACACAGAAAAGACTGCAAGTCTATGGGATTGACATCAATAAAACAGCACAGAGTCCTTTTAAACCAAAATCTATATTTTGTCCGCTTATGCCGCATGATGCCTTAGACATTTTTCACGATTGTGTCATCAATGAGTTGAAAAAACATGCACACCAATCGAAATAAACAAGTGAAGAAATGTCAGTACTACCAAATACAGTACAATACAATAATGAAGAAGCTAAAAGACAATAAGGAAATCATTATAAATAAATCTGTTAAAGGAGGTAATATCGTTATCTGGCCTAAGGAACAGTACTAGGTGGAAGCCTATAGGCAGCTAAATGATGACTCTTGTTATGAAAGGGCATCTAACAAACACTATACCATAGCAAAGGAGAAATTGAAAAAAGACTAATGGCAATGGAAGAGAGAGGAACTCATTACAAAGGAAGAAATAAACGCCTTGCACCAAGAACATCCTGTACTCCCTATTTTGTATTTGTTACTAAAAATACACAAAAAAACTCTTCCATTGCCCAGTAGGCCCATAATCTCAGCCCGCAATGGTGTATCAGAGAATATATCTCACTATGTGGACTTTTTTTTGCAGGACTTCATGAAATCATTGCCCTCTTACATCAAAGACACCGGAGATTTCATGAAGAAGTTTCATGACATAGAATGGAAAGAGGATAACGTACTCATAACGATGGATATCACATCACTCTATACGAGCATTGAACATACAGTGGGTTTGAAGGCGGTGAAGCATTTCCTGAACATGCCACCTATTAGCCTGCTCAAGCATAATCAGATATTATTAAGTCTCATCACTTGGTGTCTGTCCAAAAACTTTTTTCTTTTAACAACGATCTTTTCAGACAGATTGAGGTGTGGCAATGGGGGCCTGCTTCTCTCCCAGCTATGCATGTCTTCATGTAGGTTGACGGGAGGAGCAGGTCCTCGTGAGGACACACTCTGATCATATGGATAAGCATGTAGTACAATGGATGGGTTTTATAGACAATGTCTTTGTGATTTGGCAGGGTGACATTGAGAGTGCCGAACAGTTTGTAAAAATGATTAAAAGTAATGATTTAAATCTTGAATTTACTGCCAATGTCAATGCCAATATGGTGGATTTCTTAGATGTGACAGTGTTTGTAGCAGATCATAAACTAGAAACAACATTACATCGTAAGACAACAGCAGGAAACTCCACATTACATGCTAAAAGTTTCCATCTCAGACATCTTATTCAGAGTATACCCTATGGGGAATTACTAAGACTGAGAAGAATTTGCAGTACAGAAGAAGAAATGGCCAAGTGTCAAAAAGAAACTATAGCAAGATTTAAACAGCGAGGTTATAACCAAAAAAATAACCCAATCCATAGATAAAATGACCACGTACAGAACAGAAAAGGCAGTGACTCCTACACAACCCAATGTTGATTCAGTACAGGTATTTACCATCAATATTGGAACAAATGAAAAAGAAGACACTGCAATCAGACTTATCACCACAAATAGCAGACAAGAGAACAAAATCAGGAATATGATAAATAACAATTGCCCAATTCTTCTAACAGACATGATAATGGCAGAAAAACTCACCCACAAACCCACTCTTACCTTTAGGAGGGCACCCTGTATGAGAATGACTAGTAAAGAACAGTCCTGAAATTCTCACTAGTACATCTTGGCTGAAACCAAAACATGGCTTCTTTAAGTGTAGGACATGTAGAGCGTGTAAATTTGGCATTAATCCCACAGAGTACAGTACCCCCTTCATCACTGAACCTATTGCACTAAAGGACAATTACAATTGCCGCACAGACCATGCGGTATATGCACTGACATGTACCTGTGGCCAACAATATGTGCGCAGCACAAAGTTACAGGTGCATGTCAGGATCCTGCAACACCTGAGGGCAATAGTAAATTCTGACCAAAAGTACCCTGTGGCCAGACACCATAAACGCGTGCATCAGAACAACCTAGAATGCCTCACCTATTTTGTTATAGGCTCAATACCTCCATTATGCTGTGGAGGCAATAGAGAGATGCAACTAAGAAGGTTGGAGTCTCGTATGATCATAGAACTTTACTCCAAGGTGCCAAATGGATTGAATAACAGTGATGAGATGTACAATTTCTTATAGCCATATTTACACTGAGTAAATTACACAGTTATAGCACTTTTTAAGGGAATTTTAACTCCTTTAGGATTTTGTAATGGGATTTTATTAATGATAAATTTTAAACGTTTTATTTATTTAAAAGACATGCTTTTACTGTCAATTAATATCCTTTTACAATCTTGAAATGATAATTCCTTTATTTCCAACTTGTGCTTTTATTATGTGTATTTATTACATTTATTATGTGTATTTATGGATGTATCAAATATTTATGCATCTGTGCATAACAGGGAAGGTTTCCTACACCTCACCTCCTTTCCATCATATCCATGATTGCCCCCTTGTATACCATATCCAATTCTTGCTGAATATGTTTAATTATATGCACTGTACCCTGTTAGGAACATGATTGTACCATATTAGCACTGAAACTATATATTTTTAGATATATTCTTTTTTTGTTATTTTTTTATATTATGAGTTCTGTTTGACCAATTAAGTTTGTTTGCAAACCAATGGCAGAACTGCCTGAAATAAGTGTACGTTTTTATCCATTATGTTTACATGGGCACATTACCACTTGAGTATAATACTTTTATGCACTGAGCACTTTAGGGTGACTTTGCACATTAGCACTTTATACATGGGATTTCAATATGTTGAATGTAACTATATGCAGATAGAAGAGGGGTATATAGTCGCATTAGAGCAATAATGCAGAAAGATACTTCAAGGGGTGCAAGAGTCATTAGATATATGGACCTAGATAACGGTTTATATAGTGTTACCAAGGGATGACGTGGTTATATAAGCATTAAGCTGTTAACAGTCAGAAATTCCCTTGGTTTTGGATATAGAAAATATTTATAAGAGGAACTCATGGGTTTGCACATTTTGGAAGCCTGATTCCATTTTCCTTTTGTATATACAGTGATGTATCCATTTATTTATATATTTATTTATATTTATATAGGTCATGATGTGATTCTTGGTTGGTGCATTGAATATCAAATGCTTTTCCATAGCACTTTTTGCACTTTTACACACGATTGGTGTTAACCGAATAGGCAGGGAATCTGTGCGGTTTCTTTCCAATATTGAAATACATGCTTGACATGTGATAATAGCTTTCAAGACACAACTGTTATATTTAAAATGCTCTTCTCCGCTATTATTTCTGATGAGTAACATTATTATCCCGTAATTCTACACGTGAAACACTTGTGGAAATTAGTTAAAAATATATATGCATAGTCTGTTGTGCATGTCAACTGCAAGTTGTAAAACAAAAAGGTTCCGGTTTCCAGATACCTAAGAGCCTCGCTAGAAGAACAGCCAGCACACACTGGGGTTGACTGTGAGAAATATGTTTGATGTGTATAAAAAAGGAAAAGTTGTTCCTTTTTTTAGGTGTCCCCTCACTCACCGGGGTTGCCCCACGGTGACATGCTTCATCATTGGGGCCATCCGAGTCCTCTACGGGCTGGGGCGTGCTACGACTTGCGAAATTACGTAGGAGCACTTTTAAGGACTATGTGTGGTGCATGTGTATTTGTGGGGAGTGGACTATGTGATGTGGGTTTAAAAATACCTGCCCAGTAGGTTTTCAATAAACTTTATTCTGACCTCTAGGTGGTAACATTAAAAACGGGGTGGGGAGATAGGCTGCCCTAAACTTAATGTGTCCAGATGTACCTATCAACTCCTAAGTCGACATGTTTCGTGCATACCCCAAGCACTTCTTCGGGACTACACAGGGACCAGCCCTGTGTTCGCCACTCCTTAGCTCTTTCAATGAGATATTATAGAAAAAGACTTTTAACTGCAGCAAACTCTACTAAGTGCATGCAATAATACCTACGTATTTTGTTCCAAAAAACACGTGGTTCCTGAAAGATAAAAAACAACTTGAAAGGTCACGGGGGGATTTAACCCCATATATTATCACACACAGTTTGTAGGCAGAAAATGTGATGGTTTTCTGTGATCTGAAAGCGGACTTGTTGACCGTGGTTGTTTTCATGCACAAAAACGTGATTCATTTCGTGCATTTTAAACGTGATTAAAAAACACACCTCGCTCAGTGACACACCCAAGCATTCTTCTATCATACACACTCATACATACTTTTTAAGAGACCTAACTGGGCCCCATGGAGTCGGAGGGGTATCGGTATCCTAGCAACTCTAGGGGGAGAAACAAACAAAGTTGGTAAATCACCCAACAATGCGCGCTGGTTTGCGATGTTACAATGACCCATAAGAGGTCCTTGGTGCCCCGTTTTTGCTTACTTGTGCTCTGGTTACCTCCTGCATTCAGGCACCTACTTGCGTCCCTCCGGTCCGGATGTTATCGGACTGAGGGATTCAGTGTTGTTTTTAAGGAGATACCTTTCGCGGTTTGTTAGCGCTGGCGTGGGAACGCCCTTACGCGGACTAGAGCGTGTTGTTCCATGCTATCTCGCGTATTCGTAGCGGCCATCTTAGGTGTACCTATTTCGTTCTCCGTTAGGAGAATGTACTTACTTGGAACTATACGGGCTTAATTACACCTCTAAAATAATTTTGGGTGTTGTATGAGGAATTTAGCGTATTATCAAGGTACAAGCTGACTTGGTCATTTTTAAGTGCATAAACTCGAAAAAAATATTTTAACGCACCAGGCTCACCAGTTATGCCCTATGGGTTACTTGTAATCTCACACAATCTTGAAATGATTTGTAAAGAAAGGCACCAAATGCCATGGTTCCCAAATCATAATTCATGCAACAGTTGAGATCGTTGCTAGAATTTGATTTGCATATGTGATACTCTTACATCATGGATCAGTTCTCGTGCAGCATGCGTTTACCATTTAGGTAAACTGTCCCCAGGGGATATCGTCATTTAGTCCCACAATGTGCGAGCGGAGTCTGAACACCCAACGTTGTTCTTTGACCAAAGGAATTATGAGGTTCTGAGGGCAGACCCAACAGAACGCCTGAGAATTGAGATCGCAGGGATGATGGAAGAATGTCTGGTGAATGATTGGTTAACTAAAAAAGAAGCAGACTTTCTGGATAATAAACACCCAAGGATTCCGTATTTTTCTACGATCCCCAAGATCCACAAAAGACTGGAAAAACCACCCGGGAGACCAATCGTCTCAGGTATAGGATCAATACTAGAGCCCCTGTCCAAGTTTGCAGACGCATTCTTGAGACCACTAGTACAAAAAACGGAGACATACCTACAGGACACGAAGTCAGTGCTGTGCCTCATAAAGGACCTTACTTTTGACCCCTCCACACAGATACTAATCGGTCTCGACGTAGAGAGCCTTTATACAAGTCTGCCACACAGAGAGACACTACAAATTCTGGAGGACATCCTATTTGAAAACCAGTGGGATTACAAAACACCGAGGCATGTAGTGCTAGAATGTTGTCGCCTCGCATTAACCGAGAATTTCTTCCTCTTCCAGCAAACCATATATAAACAAACCCATGGAACCAGCATGGGAAGCACTTTCGCGCCGAGCGTGGCAGGACTGTATGTACACTGGCTAGAGACAAAGAAAATCTTGAGTACAGACAACCCCTACTCTACCAAGATCCAGATGTGGAGACGTTACATTGATGACGTCATCCTCATCTGGAATGGGAATGAGGAGGAGGCAAATGATTTCCTAGTTTGGTTGAATCTACAGGACCCTTTTCTAAAGTTCACCTCAACAATGAGTCGTGAACAACTAGTCTTTCTGGATCTAAACATCAAGGCTGAAAGAGGGATATTAACAACCACAACACATTTTAAACCAACTTCAAGAAATTGCCTACTAAGTTTTGAGAGCTTCCACCCACGTCAACTTCGGGAAAATCTGCCATTTGGGCAGTTTCTACGACTAAGGAGGAATTGTTCTGAGAAACGTGACTATGAAGTGCAGGCCAAAGAACTGTGCGACAAACTACATCAGAGACAGAATCCCAAAATGATTGTCCAAAAAGCAAAGAAAAGAGCATCCAATAATAACAGGGATGCACTACTGGAGTCAAAACCTAAGGAACCACTAACAGATACCTCTGAAAGAAGACCAATCTGTATCACTACCTACACGGTAGCCTCGCAGCAGGTAACAAAAATTGTAAAAAAACATTGGAAAACACTGAATAGTGGAGGTTTGAACATTACCCAACCTATGTTCAGTCATCGGAAAGGGAAAAATCTAAAGGACCTAGTGGTACATACACGTCCGAGGAATATGGAAGGCCCTATCCGACGTTTACACCCTTTGCCAGTTGGACACCATCCGTGTTCCAATTGTAGTGTATGTCACCTTACTGAAACTACCAAACAGGTGACATGTAACACAGGCCTCGTATGGGATTTGAAAAACTTCTCAAACTGTAATACATCAGGGGTCGTATACATGATCACATGTGTGTGCAATTTGCACTACATAGGAATGACAACCAGAAAGGTAAACACAAGAATGGTTGAACATCGCAGTAACTTCAGGTGCAAACATTCAAATACCAAAATGACAACACATTTCCTGGAAAAGGCACACACACCCAATGATATGCGTTGGGTAGTTCTGGAAACTCAGCAGCCTCATGCTGACATGGAAAAGAAACTACTGGAAAAAGAACAACGTTGGGTGTTCAGACTCCGCTCGCACATTGTGGGACTAAATGACGATATCCCCTGGGGACAGTTTACCTAAATGGTAAACACATGCTGCACGAGAACTGATCCATGATGTAAGAGTATCACATATGCAAATTCTAGCAACAATCTGAACTGTTGCATGAATTATGATTTGGGAACCATGGCATTTGGTGCCTTTCTTTACAAATCATTTCAAGATTGTGTGAGATTACAAGTAACCCATAGGGCATAACTGGTGAGCCTGGTGCGTTAAAATATTTTTTTCGAGTTTATGCACTTAAAAATGACCAAGTCAGCTTGTACCTTGATAATACGCTAAATTCCTCATACAACACCCAAAATTATTTTAGAGGTGTAATTAAGCCCGTATAGTTCCAAGTAAGTACATTCTCCTAACGGAGAACGAAATCGGTACACCTAAGATGGCCGCTACGAATACGCGAGATAGAATGGAACAACACGCTCTAGTCCGCGTAAGGGCGTTCCCACGCCAGCGCTAACAAACCGCGAAAGGTATCTCCTTAAAAACAACACTGAATCCCTCAGTCCGATAACATCCGGACCGGAGGGACGCAAGTAGGTGCCTGAATGCAGGAGGTAACCAGAGCACAAGTAAGCAAAAACGGGGCACCAAGGACCTCTTATGGGTCATTGTAACATCGTAAACCAGCGCGCATTGTTGGGTGATTTACCAACTTTGTTTGTTTCTCCCCCTAGAGTTGCTAGGATACCGATACCCCTCCGACTCCATGGGGCCCAGTTAGGTCTCTTAAAATGTATGTATGAGTGTGTATGATAGAAGAATGCTTGGGTGTGTCACTGAGCGAGGTGTGTTTTTTAATCACGTTTAAAATGCACGAAATGAATCACGTTTTTGTGCATGAAAACAACCACGGTCAACAAGTCCGCTTTCAGATCACAGAAAACCATCACATTTTCTGCCTACAAACTGTGTGTGATAATAATAATATATGGGGTTAAATCCCCCCGTGACCTTTCAAGTTGTTTTTTATCTTTCAGGAACCACGTGTTTTTTGGAACAAAATACGTAGGTATTATTGCATGCACTTAGTAGAGTTTGCTGCAGTTAAAAGTCTTTTTCTATAATATCTCATTGAAAGAGCTAAGGAGTGGCGAACACAGGGCTGGTCCCTGTGTAGTCCCGAAGAAGTGCTTGGGGTATGCACGAAACATGTCGACTTAGGAGTTGATAGGTACATCTGGACACATTAAGTTTAGGGCAGCCTATCTCCCCACCCCGTTTTTAATGTTACCACCTAGAGGTCAGAATAAAGTTTATTGAAAACCTACTGGGCAGGTATTTTTAAACCCACATCACATAGTCCACTCCCCACAAATACACATGCACCACACATAGTCCTTAAAAGTGCTCCTACGTAATTTCACAAGTCGTAGCACGCCCCAGCCCGTAGAGGACTGGGATGGCCCCAATGATGAAGCATGTCACCGTGGGGCAACCCCGGTGAGTGAGGGGACACCTAAAAAAGGAACACTTTTCCTTTTTTATACACATCAAACATATTTCTCACAGTCAACCCCAGTGTGTGCTGGCTGTTCTTCTAGCGAGGCTCTTAGGTATCTGGAAACAGGAACCTTTTTGTTTAACATATTTTTTGGAGGGCGAGCCTAGCTAATAATCCTCTAACTCCCTTTCTTATTTGTTGACACGTTGCAGCGCGCAGCTGCGGGAGTCTATCAAGACATCTACATAGTGACACACACCCACTTTCTAGTCTAAACACGAGTACATACTGAAGAAAGATCAGAATGGCCGAGATCACAGGGCTCTCCTTCACGGAAGATGAGGCAGATAGGATAAAAGCCTCCATGCTCCCACATTCCAGCACTACCTACAAAGACACTAGTGAGTCCCAACAGAGCTGGGATAAAGTAACAGAACTCAAGCGCAACCTAATGAAAACCATAATTCATGGGATAATGATGAGTGAGTATCATAGGGCTAACGCAGCACCACGTGGCCTGATAGTGAACAATGAACCATTTATCTTCCAAGATGATCTCATTTTTAAAAAAGACTGGTCATTGATCAGCTGGCACTGCACCAGGGACTGGCTAGTCCTTATTGTAAAAACCGCTGCACGCAGAGCTGAGGCACTGAAGGTGCAGATTCAGGATTTGGAAGTTAAAATAAAGTCCTATCAATCACCAGCTGAACTCAAGAAAAGATTGGACAAACTGAACAAGTCAATGACTGAATTTGAGGATATCATTGAAGGATACGAAATATGCTAAATTTTTATAAAGATAAGAAAACTTTCTCTCCTGAAAAGGTATACCCATACATTAAAGCTGAGTATGTACTTTCTGGTAGGAACCCAGGGTACAACAGTGACAGCGGGGGTTCGGACACAGGATCTGACTCTTCAGACACCAGTTACAACCGTAACCAACCACGAAATAGACGAGGCAGAGCAGGGAGGAGAGTGAACAGAGGAAACTCTTGGCAACCCTACCAAGGTCCTCCACCACAGTTCTTCTACGGACATCCTCCTTCCAACAACCATACCCACAACAACCTTTCCCATTTTGGGACAACACCCAGATGCCAGGGATGCCACAACAGCCTTTTTTAGGGAGGGGCAAAAGACCAGGCCGAGGCATAACCAGAGGACAGCAAGTACAATGGGCCCAACCTCTGGAAACCAGCAGAACGCACACAATGAGCCAGGGACCGGTAACAACACCATCAACCAGCAGCATCTAAGCCTAGTGGTAAACCTCTCTGACAAAGTATTGACACCGGTTCAAAATAGAGTGTTGGAAAAAGGCTTAGGATTTTTCCCTACTACTACTTTGGACAAATTCAAGCTGTACTGTGAATTGAAGGAATTTGTCCGCAGCATTAAATTACAGGTTTATTTTAAAGATAAACCACAACTAGTGGCAACTGTGAGTGACACAGGACTAAAGAAAAAATCATCTTTCACCCCCCCTACCAATAGCTTACCAGTAGAATTACTGGCATTTGAAAAAGCAATCCTGAAGGATGTAATGGACTTGGACACTGGGTCACTGAAAACATTTCATAACACCAGTAGAGCTGAAAAGGAAGCCATCTATGACCTAGCTAATGACACAACTATTACAATAAAGCCAGCCGACAAGGGCGGGGCTATTGTGATACAGAATTCAACAGATTATGAAAATGAATGTCTGAGAATACTATCTGACCAAAGGAATTATGAGGTTCTGAGGGCAGACCCAACAGAACGCCTGAGAATTGAGATCGCAGGGATGATGGAAGAATGTCTGGTGAATGATTGGTTAACTAGAAAAGAAGCAGACTTTCTGGATAATAAACACCCAAGGATTCCGTATTTTTATATGTTCCCCAAGATCCACAATAGACTGGAAAAACCACCCGGGAGACCAATCGTCTCAGGTATAGGATCAATACTAGAGCCCCTGTCCAAGTTTGCAGACGCATTCTTGAGACCACTAGTACAAAAAACGGAGACATACCTACAGGAAACGAAGTCAGTGCTGTGCCTCATAAAGGACCTTACTTTTGACCCCTCCACACAGATACTAATCGGTCTCGACGTAGAGAGCCTTTATACAAGTCTGCCACACAGAGAGACACTACAAATTCTGGAGGACATCCTCTTTGAAAACCAGTGGGATTACAAAACACCGAGGCATGTAGTGCTAGAATGTTGTCGCCTCGCATTAACCGAGAATTTCTTCCTCTTCCAGCAAACCATATATAAACAAACCCATGGAACCAGCATGGGAAGCACTTTCGCGCCGAGCGTGGCGGGACTGTATGTACACTGGCTAGAGACAAAGAAAATCTTGAGTACAGACAACCCCTACTCTACCAAGATCCAGATGTGGAGACGTTACATTGATGACGTCATCCTCATCTGGAATGGGAATGAGGAGGAGGCAAATGATTTCCTAGTTTGGTTGAATCTACAGGACCCTTTTCTAAAGTTCACCTCAACAATGAGTCGTGAACAACTAGTCTTTCTGGATCTAAACATCAAGGCTGAAAGAGGGATATTAACAACCACAACACATTTTAAACCAACTTCAAGAAATTGCCTACTAAGTTTTGAGAGCTTCCACCCACGTCAACTTCGGGAAAATCTGCCATTTGGGCAGTTTCTACGACTAAGGAGGAATTGTTCTGAGAAACGTGACTATGAAGTGCAGGCCAAAGAACTGTGCGACAAACTACATCAGAGACAGTATCCCAAAAGGATTGTCCAAAAAGCAAAGAAAAGAGCATCCAATAATAACAGGGATGCACTACTGGAGTCAAAACCTAAGGAACCACTAACAGATACCTCTGAAAGAAGACCAATCTGTATCACTACCTACACGGTAGCTTCGCAGCAGGTAACAAAAATTGTAAAAAAACATTGGAAAACACTGAATAGTGGAGGTTTGAACATTACCCAACCTATGTTCAGTCATCGGAAAGGGAAAAATCTAAAGGACCTAGTGGTACATACACGTCCGAGGAATATGGAAGGCCCTATCCGACGTTTACACCCTTTGCCAGTTGGACACCATCCGTGTTCCAATTGTAGTGTATGTCACCTTACTGAAACTACCAAACAGGTGACATGTAACACAGGCCTCATATGGGATTTGAAAAACTTCTCAAACTGTAATACATCAGGGGTCGTATACATGATCACATGTGTGTGCAATTTGCACTACATAGGAATGACAACCAGAAAGGTAAACACAAGAATGGTTGAACATCGCAGTAACTTCAGGTGCAAACATTCAAATACCAAAATGACAACACATTTCCTGGAAAAGGCACACACACCCAATGATATGCGTTGGGTAGTTCTGGAAACTCAGCAGCCTCATGCTGACATGGAAAAGAAACTACTGGAAAAAGAACAACGTTGGGTGTTCAGACTCCGCTCGCACATTGTGGGACTAAATGACGATATCCCCGGGGGACAGTTTACCTAAATGGTAAACGCATGCTGCACGAGAACTGATCCATGATGTAAGAGTATCACATATGCAAATTCTAGCAACGATCTGAACTGTTGCATGAATTATGATTTGGGAACCATGGCATTTGGTGCCTTTCTTTACAAATCATTTCAAGATTGTGTGAGATTACAAGTAACCCATAGGGCATAACTGGTGAGCCTGGTGCGTTAAAATATTTTTTTCGAGTTTATGCACTTAAAAATGACCAAGTCAGCTTGTACCTTGATAATACGCTAAATTCCTCATACAACACCCAAAATTATTTTAGAGGTGTAATTAAGCCCGTATAGTTCCAAGTAAGTACATTCTCCTAACGGAGAACGAAATAGGTACACCTAAGATGGCCGCTACGAATACGCGAGATAGCATGGAACAACACGCTCTAGTCCGCGTAAGGGCGTTCCCACGCCAGCGCTAACAAACCGCGAAAGGTATCTCCTTAAAAACAACACTGAATCCCTCAGTCCGATAACATCCGGACCGGAGGGACGCAAGTAGGTGCCTGAATGCAGGAGGTAACCAGAGCACAAGTAAGCAAAAACGGGGCACCAAGGACCTCTTATGGGTCATTGTAACATCGCAAACCAGCGCGCATTGTTGGGTGATTTACCAACTTTGTTTGTTTCTCCCCCTAGAGTTGCTAGGATACCGATACCCCTCCGACTCCATGGGGCCCAGTTAGGTCTCTTAAAAAGTATGTATGAGTGTGTATGATAGAAGAATGCTTGGGTGTGTCACTGAGCGAGGTGTGTTTTTTAATCACGTTTAAAATGCACGAAATGAATCACGTTTTTGTGCATGAAAACAACCACGGTCAACAAGTCCGCTTTCAGATCACAGAAAACCATCACATTTTCTGCCTACAAACTGTGTGTGATAATATATGGGGTTAAATCCCCCCGTGACCTTTCAAGTTGTTTTTTATCTTTCAGGAACCACGTGTTTTTTGGAACAAAATACGTAGGTATTATTGCATGCACTTAGTAGAGTTTGCTGCAGTTAAAAGTCTTTTTCTATAATATCTCATTGAAAGAGCTAAGGAGTGGCGAACACAGGGCTGGTCCCTGTGTAGTCCCGAAGAAGTGCTTGGGGTATGCACGAAACATGTCGACTTAGGAGTTGATAGGTACATCTGGACACATTAAGTTTAGGGCAGCCTATCTCCCCACCCCGTTTTTAACGTTACCACCTAGAGGTCAGAATAAAGTTTATTGAAAACCTACTGGGCAGGTATTTTTAAACCCACATCACATAGTCCACTCCCCACAAATACACATGCACCACACATAGTCCTTAAAAGTGCTCCTACGTAATTTCGCAAGTCGTAGCACGCCCCAGCCCGTAGAGGACTGGGATGGCCCCAATGATGAAGCATGTCACCGTGGGGCAACCCCGGTGAGTGAGGGGACACCTAAAAAAGGAACAACTTTTCCTTTTTTATACACATCAAACATATTTCTCACAGTCAACCCCAGTGTGTGCTGGCTGTTCTTCTAGCGAGGCTCTTAGGTATCTGGAAACAGGAAGCTTTTTGTTTAACATATTTTTTGGAGGGCGAGCCTAGCTAATAATCCTCTAACTCCCTTTCTTATTTGTTAACTGCAAGTTGTAACCATGTGACAGGATGTGAGATGGTTTTTAAACTTTGCTATGCAGACGATTTCTCATGTGATCAAGTTCACGGCAGTGACCGAAACGCGTCAGAACAAGCTGGAGTGGGTTTAGAATAATTAGAGATTTTGCACGAAAAGTGGAGTGCATACCCTTTCTTCCAGTCGGAGCATGGACGGTTTGGGAATTTGGTTAGTGTGTGTATATATATATCCATGTGATCAAGCTTTGTGGAAAGCGAAACGCGTAATGGCGGCTGGCTTGCTGGATGAAATAAAGCACCTTGACTAAGCACTAACTTATGGGTCTGCTCCTTCGTCATTTGGGACTGGGCTGGGGCGGCTGCCTCGAGTCGATTGGCGAATTACTTTCATATATATATATATATATACATATATATACATACATATACAGCACAGTAACCTCCATCGACTGGGGCTCCCAACCCTACAGGGTGGCCTCAGCGTACCGGAACAGAGCATTCCGTTAAGCAAATATGAAAAGGAAGGTGCTGAGGCCAATTCCTGGTTACACCACAGCATTTACTATGTAATAAAAAGGCTACATGTTCGTTGTTCTTCCTGACGCATTTCGGCAGTCATGCCTTGATCACATGTTCAGAGGGTTGAAATAGCAAGACACAGGTGCTTTTAAATCTTTGTGCACTACTGCACAGAAATGTTATGATGGCAATACTGATACATCTTGGGACTTATATGATTCTGCTTTATGGTCACGTGGTAACATGGATTTAAAAAACAAAACAAATAATCTAAATAAAAAAATAAACAATTAATGCTATAAAATTTATTCAACCAATATTAAGAAAACTATTGGAGTCCAAGAAAATTACATCTACTGTTCTCACTTTAGTTTATGCAACAGCAGGGGAAATGTTAGACCTCATAGGGGTTAAAATTACTATTCCTACTCCCGTCACCACAATAATAGGGAAAGTGTAGGGCTTTGGAGGAGTTAGACTTACTATTCCTGCTCCAGTCAGTACAACAGTACAGAAAGCGTTGCACTTCAGAGGGGTGGAGTGTACTATTCCCACTCCAGTCTAAGCGACTGAAGAGACAGCATTAGATTCAAAGGGATGAAATTTACTATTCCCATTCCAGTTTACACAACAGTATGGAAAGTGTGGTCTTTGGAGAGGTTAAATTTACTATTCCCACTCCAAACAAATAAACTGTAGGGAATGTGTTGAATTTTAGAGAGATAACATGTACTAATCCCAATCCAGTCAGGGCAACAGGAGCGAAAGTGTTGAACTGCGAAGACGTTAATTATATTATTGCCAGGGTTGGCTTTTGGGCATTGCGACTAGTGTGGTCGCACTGGGCCCTGACCTGGAAGGGGGGGCACTGACCTCAAGGGGGAAGGGGAGCTGTTTTTAGCAATAACATAAGATTTAAAAGCACCTGCTCCAGAGTTCCTTGTCCGTCCAGCTTTCAGGCAGCAATGAAAATGTCATGATAACTTGTGATTAATTTTCCTGCTAGAGTTTAGAGAGAGACTGGAGTTTTGTCTAGTGGCAGTTTTGTCATAAAGTATCATAGAGGGTCAATATACCTGCTGCAAAGAACACATCTGCATTGTATGTAGATAGCTGAGTGGAACAGTAAAGCCAGCCTTTACCAGCGCTTAAAAACAAATAAAATGTATTTGAGAGAGGTCCGTGGAGAGATGAGGGGCTCTTTTGCCTGAGCTCTCCAACCCCAGCGCCGGGAACAATGACATCACTCCCTCGCAAGACCTCTGCGACTCACTCGCCTCGTTCTTCCACAGCAAGATCGCCGACATACACATCAGCTTTGGCGCATAGACCACGCACCCAACCACCGAACCGACACCCCCCACGACCACCCTCCGCGACTGGACCCCGGTCAGCACCGAAGACACCATCCACACGATGAACACCATCCACTCCAGATCACCAACCGACCCATGCCCCCACCACGTCTTAAACAAGGACGACTCCGTCATTGCACCCCAACTCCGGGACATCATCAACTGCTCCTTCAGCACCGCCACCTTCCCGGAGAGCTGGAAGCATGCCGAACTCAGCGCCCTCCTGAAGAAACCGTCAGCGTACCCCGCCGACCTCAAGAACTACCGCCCCATCTTGCTCCTCCCCTTTCCTGCCAAAGTCATTGAGAAGACTGTCAACAGACAGCTTGCCGCCTTCCTCGAGACGAACGGATCCCTCGACCACTCGCAGTCCGGCTTCCGTGCCAACCACAGCACCGACACCTCCCTCATCGCACCCACTGATGACATCCGAGCCCTGCTCGACAACGGGGAAACAGCGCCCCTCATCCTCCTGGACCTCTCCACAGCATTCGATACTGTCTGCCACCGCACCCTAGTGCAGCGCCTCAGCAACATCGGAATCCAAGAGAAGGCACTGGAGTGGATCATCTCGTTCCTCACCGGAAGAACCCAGAGAGTCCGCCTCCCCCGTACAGATCCAAGGCCACCAAAGTCATCTGCGGCGTACCACAAGGATCATCACTCAGCCCCACCCTCTTCAACGTCTACATGAGCCCCCTCGCAGCCATCGCACTCCAACACAACCTCAACATCATCTCCTACGCCGACGACACCCAGCTGATCCTCTCCCTCACCAACGACCCAACCACCGCCAGAACCAACCTACACGAAGGGATGAAAGACGTAGCAGAGTGGATGAGGAACAGCCGCCTGAAACTGAACTCAGACAAGACGGAAGTCCTCATCCTTGGATCATCACCCTCCGCCTGGGACGACTCCTGGTGGCCCCCTGCCCTGGGCAGCGCACCCAAACCAACGGACCACGCACGCAACCTGGGCTTCATCCTGGACTCCTCCCTCTCGATGACCAGACAAGTCAACGCCGTCTCATCATCATGCTTCAACATCCTACGCATGCTCCGAAAGATCTTCCGATGGATCCCCACCGAAACCAGGAAGACGGTCACACAGGCACTCGTCACCAGCCGACTGGACTACGGAAACACCCTCTATGCCGGAACCACAGCCAAACTCCAGAAAAGACTCCAACGCATCCAGAACGCCTCGGCACGACTCATCTTGGACATCCCCCGACACAGCCACATCTCCGGACATCTGAGAGACCTTCACTGGCTTCCCGTCAGCAAGAGAATCACGTTCCGACTCCTCACCCATGCACACAAGGCCCTCCACGACCTGGGCCCCAGGTACCTCAACAACCGCCTGACCTTCTACACTCCCAACCGTCAACTTCGATCGACCAGCCACACCCTCGCCGCCGTCTATCACCACCCCCTTTTCTGAATTGTTTTGTCCACCATAAGCGTGGAAGGGTATACTCAGATGTGAGTCCCTTACTCATTGCACCATCAGGATTCAAGCAAGCCGGGCCGAAGACGGCTGTAATGCCAGAAACCGGTCCCCGGAAGCTTGTTTCCTTCCCAGTATAAGAATTGGCTTGGTAGTTTTGGTCTGCCCTGTTCCCATGATGCACTGGGCCAGGGACAGACTAATTTGCATGTAGCCAGATTCTGAGCTGGGATGGTGCAGTGAGCTAAAAAACGGTGATGGATCAAGCCCTGATCTGTTGACTGGGTATGAGTGTTCTGTTTAATTCAGATACTCTGTCCATCACCACCCCCTTTTCTGACTCGCCGCCGTGCCACGCATCCGAAGATCCACCATGGGAGGAAGATCCTTCTCCTACCTGGCAGCCAAGACTTGGAACTCCCTCCCCATCCACCTCCGCCTGACCCAAGACCACCTATCCTTCAGGAAGCAACTCAAGACCTGGCTGTTCGAGTAGTAGCAGACCCTCCCTCCCCCAAGCGCCTTGAGACCCTCTGGGTGAGTAGCGTGCTATACAATTATCCTGATTGATTGATTGATTGATTGGGTGAGTGAGGGAATCCGAGGAGGAGGTCATATAGGGGGGCACCAAAAAACATTGTCGCACGGGGTGCCGCCAACACTAAACCCGACCCTGATTATCCCTACTGCAATCTAAGCTAGAGTAGGAAAAATGATTCGCTACAAACACATCATATATGCATAATTCCATGAATATAGTAAAATATTAAACTCTTAAAAAATATGAATTAATATATATATCTATAAAAAACTAAAAAACAATGTGTTTCGATATTTAGTACTACTACTAAAAGAATTCATGCTCAATTATTAATTGTTATTCAATTATAAATTCACTTCCAACACTGTACCCCTAAAAACCTAGCAGGAAACACATAACAAGCATTAGAAATGCAATAGGTCTCGGATTTATTTGAGTTAGAGCTAATAGCATTGTAAATGGCAATGTCTTTTAGCCATGTGTTATGGAGTGTATGCATGTGGTGTGTAGTAAAATTATGTGGGTTGGATTGGAATTGTAGCAATAGTGGCATGCTGCGCTTTAGATGAATATGTTTAAAAGTAAAGTGCACCATACTGCGATTGCTACAATAGTTAATTGTGGATGCGTTAACAAATGATGTGTGCACTGATGGCTGGTGGTGGTGTGTGTGCCTGTAGAAATTGTGCACTGATGGCTGGTGGTGTGTGTGCTTGGTGGAAGCTTGCACTGATGGCTGGTGGTGTGTGTGCCTGGTAAAAGCGTGCACAGACGGCTGGAGGTGTGTGCCTGGTGAAAGCGTGCACTGATGTCTGGTGTTGTGTGCCTGGTGCAAGCCTGCACTGACAGCTGATGGTGTTTGTGCCCGGTGGAAGCGTGCACTGATGGCTGGTGGTGTTTGTGCCCGGTGAAAGTGTGCAGTGGCGGCTGGTGGTGTGTGTGTGGGGGGGTTGTGTGTGTGGTTGCGTGTGTGGTGGTGAGAGTGGTGTGTGTGTGTGTGGTCTTATGTGTGTGGTCTTATGTGTGTGGTCTTATGTGTGTGGTTTTATGTGTGTGGTCTTATGTGTGTGGTCTTATGTGTGTGGTTTTATGTGTGTGGTCTTATGTGTGTGGTCTTATGTGTGTGGTCTTATCCTGCGCACTCACTCTCACTCTGCAGTCATTCTGCACTCTGTCTGCACTCACTCTGCAGTTATTCTGCACTCACTCTCACTCTGTACTTATTCTGCACTCATTCTGCACTCACTCACACTCTGCACTCACTCTCATTCTGCATTCACTCTGCACTCACACTCACTCTGCACTCTCTCTCTGCACTCACTCTCACTCTGCACTCACTCTCACTCTACACTCACTCTGCACTCACTCACACTCTGCACTCACTCTGCACTCACTCACACTCTGCAGCACTCACTCACACTCTGCAGCACTCACTCACACTCTGCAGCACTCACTCTCACTCTGCTGCACTCACTCTCACTCTGCACTCACTCTCACTCTGCACTCATTCTCACTCTGCACTCTGCACTCACAATCTGCACTCCGCACTCTGAATCTGCACCATGAATCTGCACTCTGAATCTGCACTATGAATCTGCACTCTGCACTCTGAATCTGCACTCTGCACTCTAAATCTGCACTCTGCACACTGAATCTGCACTATGAATCTACACTTTGCACTCTGAATTTGCACTCTGAATCTGCACTCTGAATCTGCACTCTGAATATGCACTCTGCACTCTGAATCTGCACTTTGAATCTGCACACTGAATCTGCACTCTGAATCGGCACTCTGCACTCTGAATCTGCACTCTGCACTCTGAATCTGCACTCTGAATCTGCACTCTGCACTCTGAATCTGCACTCCGAATCTGCACTCTGAATCTGCACTCTGAATTCTGAATCTGCACTCTGAATCTGCACTCTGAATTCAGAATCTGCACTCTGCACTCTGAATCTGCACTCTGCACTCTGAATCTGCACTCTGAATCTGCACTCCGAATGTGCACTCTGAAACTGCACTCTGAAACTGCACTCTGCACTCTGAATCTGCACTCTGAATCTGCACTCTGAATCTGCACTCTGCACTCTGAATCTGCACTCTGCACTCTGAATCTGCACTCTGCACTCTGAATCTGCTCTCTGCACTCTGAATCTGCACTCTGAATCTGCACTCTGAATCTGCACTCTGCACTCTGAATCTGCACTCTGAATCTGCACTCTGCACTCTGAATATGCACTCTGCACTCTGAATATGCACTCTGCACACTGAATCTGCACTATGAATCTACACTTTGCACTCTGAATTTGCACTCTGAATCTGCACTCTGAATCTGCACTCTGAATCTGCACTCTGAATCTTCACTCTGCACTCTGAATCTGCACTCTGAACTCTGAATCTGCACTCTGAATCTGCACTCTGAATCTTCACTCTGAAACTGCACTCTGAAACTGCACTCTGATTCTGCACTATGAATCTGCACTCTGAATCTGCACTCTGAATCTGCACTCTGCACTCTGAATCTGCACTCTGAATCTGCACTCTGAATCTGCACTCTGATTCTGCACTCTGATTCTGCACTCTGAATCTGCACCATGAATCTGCACCATGAATCTGCACTCTGAATCTGCACTATGAATCTGCACTCTGCACTCTGAATCTGCACTCTGCACTCTAAATCTGCACTCTGCACACTGAATCTGCACTATGAATCTACACTTTGCACTCTGAATTTGCACTCTGAATCTGCACTCTGAATATGCACTCTGCACTCTGAATCTGCACTTTGAATCTGCACACTGAATCTGCACTCTGAATCTGCACTCTGCACTCTGAATCTGCACTCTGCACTCTGAATCTGCACTCTGAATCTGCACTCTGCACTCTGAATCTGCACTCTGAATCTGCACTCTGAATTCTGAATCTGCACTCTGCACTCTGAATCTGCACTCTGCACTCTGAATCTGAACTCTGAATCTGCACTCCGAGTCTGCACTCCGAATCTGCACTCTGAAACTGCACTCTGAAACTGCACTCTGCACTCTGAATCTGCACTCTGCACTCTGAATCTGCACTCTGCACTCTGACTCTGCACTCTGAATCTGCACTCTGAATCTGCACTCTGCACTCTGAATCTGCACTCTGAATCTGCACTCTGCACTCTGAATATGCACTCTGCACTCTGAATATGCACTCTGCACACTGAATCTGCACTATGAATCTACACTTTGCACTCTGAATTTGCACTCTGAATCTGCACTCTGAATCTGCACTCTGAATCTGCACTCTGAATCTGCACTCTGAATCTGCACTCTGCACTCTGAATCTGCACTCTGAACTCTGAATCTGCACTCTGAATCTGCACTCTGAATCTTCACTCTGAAACTGCACTCTGAAACTGCACTCTGATTCTGCACTATGAATCTGCACTCTGAATCTGCACTCTGAATCTGCACTCTGCACTCTGAATCTGCACTCTGAATCTGCACTCTGAATCTGCACTCTGATTCTGCACTCTGATTCTGCACTCTGATTCTGCACTCTGAATCTGCACCATGAATCTGCACCATGAATCTGCACTCTGAATCTGCACTATGAATCTGCACTCTGCACTCTGAATCTGCACTCTGCACTCTAAATCTGCACTCTGCACACTGAATCTGCACTATGAATCTACACTTTGCACTCTGAATTTGCACTCTGAATCTGCACTCTGAATATGCACTCTGCACTCTGAATCTGCACTTTGAATCTGCACACTGAATCTGCACTCTGAATCGGCACTCTGCACTCTGAATCTGCACTCTGCACTCTGAATCTGCACTCTGAATCTGCACTCTGCACTCTGAATCTGCACTCTGAATCTGCACTCTGAATTCTGAATCTGCACTCTGCACTCTGAATCTGCACTCTGCACTCTGAATCTGAACTCTGAATCTGCACTCCGAGTCTGCACTCCGAATCTGCACTCTGAAACTGCACTCTGAAACTGCACTCTGCACTCTGAATCTGCACTCTGCACTCTGAATCTGCACTCTGCACTCTGACTCTGCACTCTGAATCTGCACTCTGAATCTGCACTCTGCACTCTGAATCTGCACTCTGAATCTGCACTCTGCACTCTGAATATGCACTCTGCACTCTGAATATGCACTCTGCACACTGAATCTGCACTATGAATCTACACTTTGCACTCTGAATTTGCACTCTGAAACTGCACTCTGAATCTGCACTCTGCACTCTGAATCTGCACTCTGAATCTGCACTCTGCACTCTGAATCTGCACTCTGAATCTGCACTCTGACTCTGCACACTGAATCTGCACTCTGCACTCTGAATCTGCACTCTGCACTCTGAATCTGCACTCTGCACTCGGAATCTGCACTCTGCACTCTGAATCTGCACTCTGAATCTGCCCTCTGAATCTGCACTCTGCACTCTGAATATGCACTCTGCACACTGAATCTGCACTATGAATCTACACTCTGAATCTGCACTCTGCACTCTGCACTCTGAATCTGCACTCTGCACTCGGAATCTGCACTCTGCACTCTGAATCTGCACTCTGAATCTGCCCTCTGAATCTGCACTCTGCACTCTGAATCTGCACTCTGAATTCTGAATCTGCACTCTGCACTCTGAATCTGCACTCTGAATCTGCACTCTGAATCTGCACTCTGCACTCTAAATCTGCACTCTGAATCTGCACTCTGAATCTGCACTCTGAATCTGCACTCTGAATCTGCACTCTGAATTCTGAATCTGCACTCTGAATTCTGAATCTGCACTCTGCACTCTGAATCTTCACTCTGCACTCTGAATCTGCACTCCGAATCTGCACTCTGAAACTGCACTCTGAAACTGCACTCTGAACCTGCACTCTGAATCTGCACTCTGCACTCTGAATCTGTACTCTGAATCTGCACTCTGCACTCTGAATCTGCACTCTGCATTCTGAATCTGCACTCTGAATCTGCACTCTGAATCTGCACTCTGAATCTGCACTCTGCACTCTGAATCTGCACTCTGCACTCTGAATCTGCACTCTGAATCTTCACTCTGAAACTGCACTCTGAAACTGCACTCTAAAACTGCACTCTGATTCTGCACTCTGATTCTGCACTCTGAATCTGCACTCTGCATCTGCACTCTGATTCTGCACTCTGCACTCTGAATCTGCAATCTGCACTCTGAATCTTCACTCTGCACTCTGAATCTGCACGCTGAATCTGCACTCTGAATCTGCACTCTGCACTCTGAATCTGCACTCTGCACTCTGCACTCTGAATCTGCACTCTGCACTCTGAATCTGCACTCTGCACTCTGAATCTGCACTCTGAATCTGCTCTCTGAATTCTGAATCTGCACTCTGAATCTGAATTCTGAATCTGCACTCTGCACTCTGAATCTGCACTCTGCACTCTGAAACTGCTCTCTGAATCTGCACTCTGAATCTGCACTCTGATACTGCACTCTGAATCTGCACTCTGAATCTGCACTCTGCACTCTGAATCTGCACTCTGCATCTGCACTCTGAATCTACACTCTGAATCTGCACTCTGAATCTGCACTCTGCACTCTGAATCTGCACTCTGCACTCTGAATCTTCACTCTGCAATCTGAATCTGCACGCTGAATCTGCACTCTGAATCTACACTCTGCACTCTGAATCTGCACTTTGCACTCTGAATCTGCACTCTGCACTCTGAATCTGCACTCTGAATTCTGAATCTGCACTCTGAATCTGCAATCTGAATTCTGAATCTGCACTCTGCACTCTTAATCTGCACTCTGCACTCTGAATCTGCACTCTGAATCTGCACTCCGAATCTGCACTCTGAAACTGCACTCTGCACTCTGAATCTGCACTCTGAATCTGCACTCTGAATCTGCACTCTGCACTCTGAATCTGCACTCTGCACTCTGAATCTGCACTCTGCACTCTGAATCTGCTCTCTGAATCTGCACTCTGAATCTGCACTCTGAATCTGCACTCTGATACTGCACTCTGCACTCTGAAGCTGCACTCTGCACTCTGAATCTTCACTCTGCAATCTGAATCTGCACGCTGAATCTGCACTCTGAATCTACACTCTGCACTCTGAATCTGCACTCTGCACTCTGAATCTGCACTCTGCACTCTGAATCTGCACTCTGAATCTGCACTCTGAATCTGCACTCTGAATTCTGAATCTGCACTCTGAATCTGCAATCTGAATTCTGAATCTGCACTCTGCACTCTGAATCTACACTCTGCACTCTGAATCTGCACTCTGCACTCTGAATCTGCACTCTGAATCTGCACTCTGAAACTGCACTCTGAATCTGCACTCTGCACTCTGAATCTGCACTCTGAAACTGCACTCTGAATCTGCACTCTGATTCTGCACTCTGATTCTGCACACTGAATCTGCACACTGAATCTGCACTCTGAATCTACACTCTGAATCTGCACTCTGAATCTGCACTCTGAATCTGCACTCTGAATCTGCACTCTGCACTCTGAATCTGCACTCTGCACTCTGAATCTGCACTCTGAATCTGCACTCTGAAACTGCACTCTGAAACTGCACTCTGAATCTGCACTCTGAATCTGCACTCTGAAACTGCACTCTGAATCTGCACTCTGATTCTGCACTCTGATTCTGCACACTGAATCTGCACACTGAATCTGCACTCTGAATCTGCACTCTGAATCTGCACTCTGAATCTGCACTCTGAAACTGCACTCTGAATCTGTACTCTGAAACTGCACTCTGAAACTGCACTCTGAAACTGCACTCTGAATCTGCACTCTGAAACTGCACTCTGAATCTGCACTCTGCACACTGAATCTGCACTCTGAATCTGCACTCTGAATCTGCACTCTGAATCTGCACTCTTAATCTGCACTCTGAAACTGCACTCTGAATCTGTACTCTGAAACTGCACTCTGAAACTGCACTCTGAAACTGCACTCTGAATCTGCACTCTGAAACTGCACTCTGATTCTGCACTCTGATTCTGCACTCTGAATCTGCACCATGAATCTGCACCATGAATCTGCACTCTGAATCTGCACTATGAATCTGCACTCTGCACTCTGAATCTGCACTCTGCACTCTAAATCTGCACTCTGCACACTGAATCTGCACTATGAATCTACACTTTGCACTCTGAATTTGCACTCTGAATCTGCACTCTGAATATGCACTCTGCACTCTGAATCTGCACTTTGAATCTGCACACTGAATCTGCACTCTGAATCGGCACTCTGCACTCTGAATCTGCACTCTGCACTCTGAATCTGCACTCTGAATCTGCACTCTGCACTCTGAATCTGCACTCTGAATTCTGAATCTGCACTCTGCACTCTGAATCTGCACTCTGCACTCTGAATCTGAACTCTGAATCTGCACTCCGAATCTGCACTCCGAATCTGCACTCTGAAACTGCACTCTGAAACTGCACTCTGCACTCTGAATCTGCACTCTGCACTCTCAATCTGCACTCTGCACTCTGACTCTGCACTCTGAATCTGCACTCTGAATCTGCACTCTGAATCTGCACTCTGCACTCTGAATCTGCACTCTGAATCTGCACTCTGAATCTGCACTCTGCACTCTGAATATGCACTCTGCACACTGAATCTGCACTATGAATCTACACTTTGCACTCTGAATTTGCACTCTGAAACTGCACTCTGAATCTGCACTCTGCACTCTGAATCTGCACTCTGAATCTGCACTCTGCACTCTGAATCTGCACTCTGAATCTGCACTCTGACTCTGCACACTGAATCTGCACTCTGCACTCTGAATCTGCACTCTGAATCTGCACTCTGACTCTGCACACTGAATCTGCACTCTGCACTCTGAATCTGCACTCTGCTCTCGGAATCTGCACTCTGCACTCTGAATCTGCACTCTGAATCTGCCCTCTGAATCTGCACTCTGCACTCTGAATATGCACTCTGCACACTGAATCTGCACTATGAATCTACACTCTGAATCTGCACTCTGCACTCTGAATCTGCACTCTGCACTCGGAATCTGCACTCTGCACTCTGAATCTGCACTCTGAATCTGCCCTCTGAATCTGCACTCTGCACTCTGAATCTGCACTCTGAATTCTGAATCTGCACTCTGCACTCTGAATCTGCACTCTGAATCTGCACTCTGCACTCTAAATCTGCACTCTGAATCTGCACTCTGAATCTGCACTCTGCACTCTGAATCTGCACTCTGAATTCTGAATCTGCACTCTGAATTCTGAATCTGCACTCTGCACTCTGAATCTTCACTCTGCACTCTGAATCTGCACTCCGAATCTGCACTCTGAAACTGCACTCTGAAACTGCACTCTGAATCTGCACTCTGAATCTGCACTCTGCACTCTGAATCTGTACTCTGAATCTGCACTCTGCACTCTGAATCTGCACTCTGCATTCTGAATCTGCACTCTGAATCTGCACTCTGAATCTGCACTCTGAATCTGCACTCTGAATCTGCACTCTGCACTCTGAATCTGCACTCTGCACTCTGAATCTGCACTCTGAATCTTCACTCTGAAACTGCACTCTGAAACTGCACTCTAAAACTGCACTCTGATTCTCCACTATGAATCTGCACTCTGAATCTGCACTCTGAATCTGCACTCTGCACTCTGAATCTGCACTCTGAATCTGCACTCTGAATCTGCACTCTGATTCTGCACTCTGATTCTGCACTCTGATTCTGCACTCTGAATCTGCACTCTGCATCTGCACTCTGATTCTGCACTCTGCACTCTGAATCTGCAATCTGCACTCTGAATCTTCACTCTGCACTCTGAATCTGCACGCTGAATCTGCACTCTGAATCTGCACTCTGCACTCTGAATCTGCACTCTGCACTCTGCACTCTGAATCTGCACTCTGCACTCTGAATCTGCACTCTGCACTCTGAATCTGCACTCTGAATCTGCTCTCTGAATTCTGAATCTGCACTCTGAATCTGAATTCTGAATCTGCACTCTGCACTCTGAATCTGCACTCTGCACTCTGAATCTGCACTCTGCACTCTGAAACTGCTCTCTGAATCTGCACTCTGAATCTGCACTCTGATACTGCACTCTGAATCTGCACTCTGAATCTGCACTCTGCACTCTGAATCTGCACTCTGCATCTGCACTCTGAATCTACACTCTGAATCTGCACTCTGAATCTGCACTCTGCACTCTGAATCTGCACTCTGCACTCTGAATCTTCACTCTGCAATCTGAATCTGCACGCTGAATCTGCACTCTGAATCTACACTCTGCACTCTGAATCTGCACTTTGCACTCTGAATCTGCACTCTGCACTCTGAATCTGCACTCTGAATTCTGAATCTGCACTCTGAATCTGCAATCTGAATTCTGAATCTGCACTCTGCACTCTTAATCTGCACTCTGCACTCTGAATCTGCACTCCGAATCTGCACTCTGAAACTGCACTCTGCACTCTGAATCTGCACTCTGAATCTGCACTCTGAATCTGCACTCTGCACTCTGAATCTGCACTCTGCACTCTGAATCTGCTCTCTGAATCTGCACTCTGAATCTGCACTCTGAATCTGCACTCTGATACTGCACTCTGCACTCTGAAGCTGCACTCTGCACTCTGAATCTTCACTCTGCAATCTGAATCTGCACGCTGAATCTGCACTCTGAATCTACACTCTGCACTCTGAATCTGCACTCTGCACTCTGAATCTGCACTCTGCACTCTGAATCTGCACTCTGAATCTGCACTCTGAATTCTGAATCTGCACTCTGATTCTGCAATCTGAATTCTGAATCTGCACTCTGCACTCTGAATCTACACTCTGCACTCTGAATCTGCACCCGATTATCTGGTCCAGCGCCTTCAGGTGGTGCAGAACTCTGCTGCCCGGGCGATCTTTGGTCTAGGGAGACGAGCTCGAGCGTCTGGGTTGCTCCAGTCGCTCCATTGGCTCCCCATTAGGAAGAGGATCCAGTTCAAATCTTTGACCCTGATGCACAAAGCTCTGCATGGTTCTGGAGCGGGATATCTGCAGAGGAGACTGACTTTTTATCGTCCAGCTCGTTCCCTCCGTTCGGAAGCTCTTTGCAGAGCAGTGGTTCCACGGGTGAGGAAGGCCCGTGCGGGAGGGCGGTCTTTTGGCTGCAGAGCCCCCCAGCTTTGGAATCAGCTTCCATTTTCTCTGCGGAGTACTGTTAATTTACTCCAGTTTAGGAGGGGCCTGAAGACCTGGCTTTTTAACTCTTAGTCTGTTTTTACTGCCCATCGTCTTTTCTGTTCCGTTCTGTTGCTTGTTTTTAGCTGTGTTGTGTTATTTCAATATGAGTTGAGGGTGGAAAGCGTCGGGACACTCCCTGTGAGTAGCTGCACGCTATATAAAAGCTCTATAACATAACATAACATAACATAACTCTGCACTCTGAATCTGCACTCTGAATCTGCACTCTGAAACTGCACTCTGAATCTGCACTCTGCACTCTGAATCTGCACTCTGAAACTGCACTCTGAATCTGCACTCTGATTCTGCACTCTGATTCTGCACACTGAATCTGCACACTGAATCTGCACTCTGAATCTACACTCTGAATCTGCACTCTGAATATGCACTCTGAATCTGCACTCTGAATCTGCACTCTGCACTCTGAATCTGCACTCTGCACTCTGAATCTGCACTCTGAATCTGCACTCTGAAACTGCACTCTGAAACTGCACTCTGAATCTGCACTCTGAATCTGCACTCTGAAACTGCACTCTGAATCTGCACTCTGATTCTGCACTCTGATTCTGCACACTGAATCTGCACACTGAATCTGCACTCTGAATCTGCACTCTGAATCTGCACTCTGAATCTGCACTCTTAATCTGCACTCTTAATCTGCACTCTGAAACTGCACTCTGAATCTGTACTCTGAAACTGCACTCTGAAACTGCACTCTGAAACTGCACTCTGAATCTGCACTCTGAAACTGCACTCTGAATCTGCACTCTGCACTCTGAATCTGCACTCTGACTCTGCACTCTCACATTCTGCACTCTCACACTCTGCACTCTCACACTCACTCACACTTTGCACTCACTCACACTCTGCACTCACTCACACTCTGCACTCACTCACACTCTGCACTCACTCACACTCTGCACTCTCTCACACTGCACTCTCTCACACTCTGCACTCTCTCACACTCAGCACTCTCTCACACTCTGCACTCACACTCTGCACTCACACTCTGCACTCTCTCACACTGCACTCTCTCACACTCTGCACTCTCTCACACTCAGCACTCTCTCACACTCTGCACTCACACTCTGCACTCACACTCTGCACTCACACTCTGCACTCACACTCTGCACTCACACACACTCTGCACTCACACACACTCTGCACTCACAAAGTCATCTGGCAGCTTCCTACTGTAACAGACGCGTAGGCCCTTCAGGTCGGCACTCAAATTGCTTGCGGTCCCTCCTCGAGTGTAGAGCGACAGGCAGCATGAGATGTGTATGCGGCCCAAAGTTGATGATTACTCAAAACAGTCTGGAATGAGTCCACGGGACATCTTGTAGCACAATCAAGTGCTGCTCCATCATGGTCGGCGACAGGCCGGGCCTCCTCTTCCCTATGATGGCGAGGCATCACGGGATGAAGACGGAGCAGCTCTGCAGCTAATTAGACAAGGAAACTTACAAGAAACTACATGCATGGCTAAATAGTCTGGAGTGCAGGGAATGTCGGCGCGATCCATCTCTTTCCCCGTCCCATACACCTATGACTGTAGCGGGTTGAACATTAACTCACTGGGTTGGCACTTTTCTCGCCCGTATCCTGGCACATGCAGAGAGGCGACTGAAGAGGAACTGGTATTTTTCAAACGCAGTTCCTCGCTGCATTATCCGCCAGGGCATCGATCTTCAGCTCAATTGTTGCGAAGAACAGCACAAGATGTTTAAGCATTTAGATGAGAAAATGCACTGTGCGCGTGCTTTCCATATCTATGCGGCCATTTCCTCTCTCACAGCTGTATTTGTTTTCAAAGGGGAGGACTGGGAAGGCGTTTTTAAAGGACGCAAAGGAAATGGTCATAGAATTGCAGTAGAATGGATTCCTCGTCAGGAAATGTGCTTTGAGCTGCAGTCTGATAGAAACGTGCCCGATAAACAGATTCCGTGCGTGCTCTTTGGACGCCGTAGCGCTGAGTGCACTGTCGATGTGCCTCACAACGTTTAGTAACATATATACAGCATGGATGGGTCTAGAAGGAATGAAATAATGACCGGAGACACATATTTGGAAAACTTTCAGGGTCGGACTGTTGTTTAAACAAGCAGAGCATAGACGATACCGCGGCCGTCGCACTGACACATGAAAGGAAGCAGAAACCAGTCCTTCTGAAACGAGCAGTGGTGCGCGCCCGCACGCCACTGCTAACATATCTTTTGAATTATCGCGGCCGTCAAGCCTCGATAATTGAAGAAATATGGCTTTCTGGTGCGTGTGTCCGCACGGAATATGCACTAGGCGGAGCTACTCTACCGCCTATGGCCTATTGCGTGCTTACTTCTGAAAACACACACACAAGAAGGCCAATCGAAATGCAGCTACCAAAAACAAAGACGAAAAATCACGAGCAGCCAGGAATTTGTTAGGTAGATTTTCGGAGACGCTATCAAAAGGACTCTTGGGCTATGCAGTGTGACGTAGGCCCGAGCCCTAAAAATTATTATTTTAAAAACAATTCCATAGCTTAAATATTTAAAATAAATTAAATAATTAATTAACATGTAATACTACATTTTTAATGATAACTTAATTAACGTCTCACCCTAGACCTCGACCAACCCATTATCTCACAACTAAAATGTAACTCAAATAAGTGTAGCACAGTTTACAAAACCAATACTCTATTAAAAGGTTATGTAACAATTAAATATTTGTTGGACAGGCCACATGAAGGGCCGCTCTCCCCCAGCCCAACCAGGCCCGAGAGCCGCCACGACAGTACCACGCATCATCATTGTACACCTGCTGCCCTCTCAGGGCCCCTGCCTGCGAGGCAAGCTAACCTCGTGGGCCCGATCCCCTGCCGGCCCACGCGGCCAACCTGAACCGCCATCTTGGACACTTCACCACGAGGTCGCCTGGCCTCCGATCAACCCCGACCCTGGGCCTGGCCCGGCCTCAGACATCTCGGCACCACCATCCACCCAGGAGGTGAGCGGGCTACTTGGCAAGTCAATGGGAGAAAGAGGTGTCGATGGCTCCCCCCGCCAAGTGCCGCTCGCCCATCGCCTCCCCGAGCGCTGGCTCCACCCCCCTGCTGGGTGTCTGGAATCCCGCATCCCGGACCCCCGACCTCCAAGTGCGAGGGTCCGGACATCAAAGCACGCCAGCCCTATAACTGGGGCAGCTCCAGAGCAGGAAGGCAGTTGTATCTTGGAGTCGAGAGACGTAAAGAGGAACTCATCCTGAACAGACTACTGGCGCTGCCGTAGCTCTGTCCTGTGCACCATCATCCTGCCTGTTGGCGCTGCCACAGCCGTCGTAACCTTCACCCTTCATCGTCGTCCGGATCTGCTGGCGTGGCCGCGGACCGTTGTAACCGTCATCTTCATCGGGACCTGCAGGCTCCGCCGCGGACCGTCATCTTTCATCCGACCATCTCGGGACCTGCTTGGCTCCTCCACGGCCCGATCATCAAGAACGCCGAGCTCAAGGATTGAGAGCTATTTTTGGACTCACCGGTAACTAAAGACTGTCCCGCTACCCTTTTCCTCAACCAAAGACTAAGCTAGAGGGGACCCCTGCGTCCAGACCTCCTTGTACCATATCATCGTAACCTAAGAATTGCATATAAAGTCTCGTTAACCTTCAGTCTTGTGTGGTGTCCGTCTGTGGGGGGGAAGTTATTCATCTGTACAGTCGTTGGAGACGGCTCTCCCTGGAGACCTCTCCCCGTACCTCGGCCGACCCTCCCGGTCCGTCTAACATTGGTGGCCAGCGGCGCGATTCGAATCACCGCATAACGTACAGAAAATAGCTCACCCCACAACGAACCATAATGACAACTAAAGAAAGCGGATCAACCGAGAAGTTCCAAATGGAAAAACTAGAGGACTACAGCCACCGTGAACTAAAGCAGTTCTGCATCGAACTAGGTATCGCTACCACCGGACTAAGCACCAAGGACGATTTTAAACATGCCCTACAATCTTGGGCAGAGACCGGGGATACCGAAGCCCCTGAGCAAACCACCACAGCCCCTGAAGGGCAAAGAACCGGTCTCCCGCAAGACGAGATCCAAGAAAGAGAAAAAATCCGACTACACGAGCTAGAAATGGCCCGACTCAAGATGGAAATAGAACTCAAGTTGGCCGAACAAAAAATCAACTTAGAGCACCTACGTCTCCGAGAAGAAAGAGAAGAGAAACAGAGACAAAGGGAGCTCGAGGAAAAGAAACTGGCGTACGAGCACGAACGGAACATAGCCGAGATCAACCTGCGCAAACAGAATAAAGAGTTAGGGGTGCCCGAGAGACCACACACCCCGGGGACCGCGGAGAAAAAAGTACACATCCCCAAGGATGTGGTCCGAGAATATTTCCGAGAGGACGACATCCAACAATGGTTTAAGGCCTATGAAATCGCTATGACTGCGCACCGGATCGATAGAACCGACTGGGGTGCCGGCCTATGGGGCAGATTCCTCAATGAGGGCCGCGATACCCTGTTACAGCTCCCAGACCACCAGATGACCTCCTACGACCATATGAAAGCGGCCCTCCTCACCCGCTATGGTCTCACGCCCGAGATGTACCGCCAGAGGTTCCGAGACTGCACACGCATCCCGGGTACAACTTGGGTGGACTATGTAACGTACTTTAGCAGAGCTTTCGAAGGCTGGATCAAAGGAAACAACGTCACGACATACGAGCAGCTGTTCAATCTGATGGTATGGGAGCATCTGTCCAACAATTGCTTCATCGAACTACGCCAACACCTCCTCGACAGCAAGTTGACCGATCCCCGGCAGCTCGCAGCCGAAGCTGACCGGTGGGAGATAACCAGAGTGGGCCGGAATGGGTCCTACGAGCAAAACAGGAACAACAATGGACACCACCGACCGAGAGGAGGGGGAGGGGGCCAAGGACGAGGGAGAGACAACACTCCGGCCGCCCCCGCTGCCAGCACCACCCCCCCGGCCAACCGGGGCAGCACCCCGGCGCGACCGGGGTACAGAGCCAATGTCACATGTCACCGATGCCAGCGAGTCGGCCACTATGCAAATGACCCGAGCTGCCCGCAGTATCAGAGTCCAAAACCCCGCCAAATGGCCGCCGCGGCACTAGGGGAAGAACAGATCCCCGAGGAACAAGAAACAGACCAGCAAGAGTATCAAGAGTGGGAGCCAGCCGCCATGACTCTCGCGTGCTTAGGGGGAAGAGACATGGTCCCGCGGGTCCCCCTACCCGCTAACACCCAGAAGTACAGCCAATGGGTAAGCATCAATGGACAACGGGCCGAAGCCCTTCGAGACACCGGGGCCAGTGTGACAGCCGTCCGCTGTCACCTGGTGACCCCAGAACAATATCTACCGAACACCCTCTGCCCTGTGCGATCAGCCGACAACTCGGAAAGTCTGTGTCGGATGGCCTGCGTCCCCTTTGAGTGGGGGGGGGTCTCCGGCATGCTGAAGGTGACGGTCCGAGACGACTCCCCCGTGGACTGCCTACTCGGAAATGACCTGGAGAGCTCCCCGTGGGCAGCCGTGGAGCGAAAAGAACACTTGGGGATGTTAGGCGTCCCGGACTGGGCGTGCGTCACCACCCGGTCCATGGCCGCCCGGGCCAACCCTCACCCAGAAGAACCAGAATGGCCGGCGCCGCCGCCTCCGGTCGCCCCAGCCGAGACCACCGACCCTGACACCCCCCTCGAACCTGCTCAACCTTCCGACATCGCTAACCTTGACCAGTGGGCCCAAGAGGGGGGACCCACCCAAGAACAATTTCGCCGGGAGCAGAAGACCTGTCCCTCCCTAGAGGGACTCCGCCAACAAGCGCTCGCCCAAGGCGCAGGGGATACTTCCGGAACTCATTGGGTCTACTGGGACAATGATCTACTGTACAGCGAGCAAAGAATCGCCGAGCTGGGGGCCAACAGAGTACTAGCGGTACCCCTCCGTTTCAGAGACTTCCTGTTAAACTTGGCCCACGATGTCCCCCTGGCAGGGCACCTCGGACAAGATAAAACTTACAGCCGCCTAGTGACCCACTTCTTCTGGCCCAAAATGAGAAACGATGTGCACCAGCATTGCCGATCTTGCCCCACGTGCCAAGCCAGTGGGAAGAGCGGCCGCAAACTAAAGGCCCCCTTGCAACCCTTTCCAGTAGTCACGACCCCATTTGAGAGGGTCGGAATAGACATTGTGGGACCCCTAGACCCACGTACAAAACAAGGCCATCGCTTTATTCTGGTGCTGGTGGACCACGCCACCCACTACCCTGAGGCTATACCTCTCCGAACCGTGACAGCCCCAGTGGTCGGCCGGGCCCTGATGGGGATCTTCTCCCGTGTGGGGTTCCCCCGAGAAGTCGTCAGCGACAGAGGCACGAACTTTATTTCTAAATACATGAAATCACTCTGGCAACAGTGTGGGGTCACCTACCGATTCACGACCCCCTATCACCCCCAAGGGAACGGACTGGTTGAGCGGTTCAACCGCACACTAAAAGGGATGATCGGGGGATTGGAAGAGCCCCTCCGTCGCCAGTGGGATGTACTGCTGCCGTGCCTCCTCTTCGCCTACCGAGAGGTCCCACAAAAATCACTAGGCTTCAGCCCATTTGAACTGCTATACGGGCACCCAGTGCGGGGGCCGCTCAGCCTGATCAAAGAAGGCTGGGAGATGCCTCCGGCCAAGAACCCTCCAGACGTCTTCCGGTACCTCCTCACCCTCCGCAACCAGTCACAGCGGTTCAGAGACCTAGCAAAAGTCAACCTAGAGGCCAGTCAAGAGGATATGAAAAAATTGTATGACCAGAACGCCTCATCCATTGAATTCGAGCCGGGGCAACAAGTATGGGTAATGTCCCCCACAGAACCTTGCGCTCTCCAAGACAAATGGACGGGGCCCTTCAAGGTGATCGAGCGCAAGGGCCCTGCCACCTATCTGATCGATATGGGGTCCTCCCGGAACCCACTCCGGGTCCTCCACACCAACAGGCTGAAACCTCACTTTGCACGAACCGAACTCAGCCTACTGATGGCCACAGACAACGGGGCTGAAGACGACTCCGAGCCTCTCCCTGACCTCCTGCGGACCCAGGAGCAAGACGGCTCCGTAGATGGGGTCCGCCTCTCGGAGACCCTCACCAGAGAACAACGCCAAGAGTGCCAAGCCCTCCTGTCACAGTTCGCCAGCCTGTTCTCCCTCACCCCAGGTGTCACGTCCTGGTGTGTGCACGATGTGGACACCGGAGATAGCCCTCCTATCCGCCACCGGGCCTACCGCGTACCTGATCGGGTACGGGCCTGCATCCAGGCGGAAGTGGCCAAGATGCTCACGCTCGGGGTCATCGAGCCCTCAGACAGTCCATGGGCCAGCCCGGTCGTGCTGGTCCCCAAAGCAGCCGCCCCCGGAACCACCCCAGAACTCCGGTTCTGTGTCGACTACCGGGGCCTGAATGAGGTCACCCGGACGGACGCACATCCCATCCCCCGGGCAGATGAACTGGTCGACCGAATGGGAGCTGCCCGCTACCTCAGCATCTTCGACCTGACAGCAGGTTATTGGCAGATCGGCCTCACACCCCGAGCACAGGAACGTTCTGCCTTCTCCACCCCCGATGGCCACTATCATTTTACGGTCATGCCTTTCGGCATGAAAAATGCACCAGCGACTTTCCAACGGCTCGTCAATAAAGTCCTGGCGGGGCTCGAAGGGTTCAGCGCCGCCTACCTAGACGACATCGCTGTGTACAGCCACCACTGGACCGACCACCTCCACCACCTCCGAGCAGTGCTGCAAGCCCTTCAACGAGCTGGCCTCACGATCAAGGCCAGCAAATGTCAAATTGGACAAGGGTCTGTGACCTACCTCGGGCACCAGGTGGGAAGCGGCCTAGTGGCCCCTCTACAGCTAAAAATTGCTGCCATCCAGGACTGGCAGCCCCCTATCACCCAAACCGAGGTACGAGCATTCCTGGGCCTCACAGGCTATTACCGAAGGTTTGTAAAAGACTATGGAACCATAGTGGGGCCTCTCACGGAACTCACGTCAAAGACTCAACCAAAGAAAGTGAACTGGACCCCAGAGTGTCAAACGGCATTCGAACAATTGAAGGCCGCCATGTGTTTCGCTCCTGTGCTCCAGGCCCCCGACTACAGCCGGGAGTTCCTCGTCCAGACGGACGCCTCCGACCAGGGCATTGGGGCGGTCCTGTCCCAAGTAAACACCGAAGGCCTTGATCAACCCGTGGCCTTCATCAGCCGGAGGCTCCTACCCCGGGAGCAACGCTGGAGCACCATAGAGAGAGAAGCATTCGCAGTGGTATGGGCCCTCAAAAAGCTCCGGCCCTACCTTTTTGGCACCCACTTCCGGGTGCAGACCGACCACCGACCCCTGCAGTGGCTGATGCATATGCGGGGGGAAAACCCAAAATTGCTGCGCTGGTCCATCTCCCTGCAAGGTATGGACTTCACAGTCGAACACCGGCCAGGACCAGACCACGCCAACGCAGACGGCCTGTCCCGGTTTTTCCGCCTCGACGACGAGAGTCCCCAGGAAGATGGGTAACTCTCCCCGCCTTCAGCTGGGGGGGACGCATGTTGGACAGGCCACATGAAGGGCCGCTCTCCCCCAGCCCAACCAGGCCCGAGAGCCGCCACGACAGTACCACGCATCATCATTGTAC
The DNA here is from genome assembly GCF_964263255.1 of Lissotriton vulgaris. Classification (NCBI taxonomy): domain Eukaryota; kingdom Metazoa; phylum Chordata; class Amphibia; order Caudata; family Salamandridae; genus Lissotriton; species Lissotriton vulgaris. Next base: position 540,191,074 of record NC_141698.1, on the reverse strand, counting down.
ACCTGCTGCCCTCTCAGGGCCCCTGCCTGCGAGGCAAGCTAACCTCGTGGGCCCGATCCCCTGCCGGCCCACGCGGCCAACCTGAACCGCCATCTTGGACACTTCACCACGAGGTCGCCTGGCCTCCGATCAACCCCGACCCTGGGCCTGGCCCGGCCTCAGACATCTCGGCACCACCATCCACCCAGGAGGTGAGCGGGCTACTTGGCAAGTCAATGGGAGAAAGAGGTGTCGATGGCTCCCCCCGCCAAGTGCCGCTCGCCCATCGCCTCCCCGAGCGCTGGCTCCACCCCCCTGCTGGGTGTCTGGAATCCCGCATCCCGGACCCCCGACCTCCAAGTGCGAGGGTCCGGACATCAAAGCACGCCAGCCCTATAACTGGGGCAGCTCCAGAGCAGGAAGGCAGTTGTATCTTGGAGTCGAGAGACGTAAAGAGGAACTCATCCTGAACAGACTACTGGCGCTGCCGTAGCTCTGTCCTGTGCACCATCATCCTGCCTGTTGGCGCTGCCACAGCCGTCGTAACCTTCACCCTTCATCGTCGTCCGGATCTGCTGGCGTGGCCGCGGACCGTTGTAACCGTCATCTTCATCGGGACCTGCAGGCTCCGCCGCGGACCGTCATCTTTCATCCGACCATCTCGGGACCTGCTTGGCTCCTCCACGGCCCGATCATCAAGAACGCCGAGCTCAAGGATTGAGAGCTATTTTTGGACTCACCGGTAACTAAAGACTGTCCCGCTACCCTTTTCCTCAACCAAAGACTAAGCTAGAGGGGACCCCTGCGTCCAGACCTCCTTGTACCATATCATCGTAACCTAAGAATTGCATATAAAGTCTCGTTAACCTTCAGTCTTGTGTGGTGTCCGTCTGTGGGGGGGAAGTTATTCATCTGTACAGTCGTTGGAGACGGCTCTCCCTGGAGACCTCTCCCCGTACCTCGGCCGACCCTCCCGGTCCGTCTAACAATATTTAAATGTTAATTATTAGTTAATTAACTTCTGTTAGACGGACCGGGAGGGTCGGCCGAGGATAGGGGGAGAGGTCTCCGGGGAGAGCCGTCTCCAGCGATCGTACAGACAAGTAACTTCCCCCCCACAGACGTACACCACACAAGGATAAGGTTCAACGAGACTTTATAAGCAATTCTTTAAGTACGGTAAAATGGTACAAGGAGGTCTGGACTCCGGGGTCCCCTCGGTTCTGGTCTCTGGATTGGGAAAGGGGTAGCGGGACAGTCTTGTTACCAATCGGATAGATGAAATAGCTCTCAATCCTCGAGCTCGGCGTTCTAGATGATCGGGCCGCGGCGGAGCCAGCAGGTCCGAGATGGTTGAAGGTAGCGACGGTCCGCGGCGAAGCCAGCAGGTCCCGATGAAGGTAGTGATTACAAACGGTCCGCGGCCACGCCAGCAGGTCCCGACGACGATGAAGGTTTCAGAAGGTTGCGGCAGCGCCAGCAGGTAGGACGATAGTTCGCTAGGCAGGGCTACGGCAGCGCCAGTAGTCCGTCAAGGATGAGTTCTTCTCTGCGTCTCTCGACTCCAGGATACAACTGCCTTCCTGCCCTGGAGCTGCCCCAGTTATAGGTCTGGCGCCCTTTGATGTCCGGACCCTCGCACTTGGAGGTCGGGAGGTCCGGGATGAGGAAGTCCAGACACCCAGCAGGGGGGTGGAGCCAGCGCCCGGGGAGGTTGGGGGCGATCGGCACCTGGCGGGGGAGAGCCATCGACACCTCTTTCTCCCATTGACCTGCCAAGTAGTCCGCTCACCTCCTGGGTGGATGGTGGTGCCGGGATGTCGGGGCCTGGCCAGGCCCAGGGTTAGGGTCGATCGGAGGCCACGCGGCCTCGTGGTGCTGTGTCCAAGATGGCGCCCAGGTCGGGCGAGTGGGCCGGTAGGGGATCGGGCCCATGAGGTCGAGATGTTCAGAGGCAGGGTTCCCAGAGGGGACGGAAAACGGGGAGTAGTGGCGTGTAACACTTGAGGAGCCGGGCTCGGGCCTGGTCGTGCGGGGAGGGAGCGAGCCCTTCATGTGGCCTGTCCAACATGCGTCCCCCCCAGCTGAAGGCGGGGAGAGTCACCCATCCTCTTGGGGACTCTCCTCGTCGAGGCGGAAAAAGCGTGACAGGCCATCGGCGTTGGCGTGGTCTTGCCCAGGTCGATGTTCCACAGTGAAGTCCATCCCCTGCAGGGAGATGGACCAACGTAGTAGTTTCGGGTTTTCCCCCCGCATCTGCATTAGCCACTGCAGGGGTCGATGGTCGGTCTGTACCCGGAAGTGGGTGCCGAAGAGATAGGGCCGGAGCTTTTTGAGGGCCCATACCACGGCGAAGGCCTCCCTCTCGATGGTGCTCCAGCGTTGTTCTCGGGCCAGGAGTCGCCTGCTGATGAAAGCCACTGGCTGGTCAAGTCCTTCGGGGTTCAACTGGGAAAGGACTGCCCCAATGCCATGGTCGGAGGCATCCGTCTGGACGATAAATTCCCGACTGTAGTCGGGGGCCTGGAGCACAGGGGCGGAGCACATGGCGGCCTTCAGCTTCTCGAAGGCCGCTTGACAGTCTGGGGTCCAGTTGACCTTCTTTGGTTGGTTTTTGGATGTGAGTTCCGTGAGGGGCCCCACAATACTGCCATAGTCTCTCACGAACCGCCGGTAGTAGCCTGTGAGTCCCAAAAAGGCACGTACCTCGGTCTGGGTGATGGGGGGCTGCCAAGACTGGATGGCAGCGATCTTGAGTTGCAGAGGGGCCACCAGACCGCTTCCCACCTGGTGTCCGAGATAGGTCACGGACCCCTGGCCAATTTGGCATTTGCTGGCCTTGATCGTGAGGCCAGCTCGTTGAAGGGCCTGTAGCACCTCTCGGAGGTGGTGGAGGTGGTCGGACCAGTGGTGGCTGTATACAGCGATATCGTCCAGGTAGGCGGCGCTGAATCCTTCAAGCCCCGCCAGGACCTGATTAACTAGCCGCTGAAACGTTGCTGGGGCATTCTTCATGCCGAATGGCATGACCTTGAAGTGATAGTGGCCATCAGGAGTGGAAAATGCAGATCGTTCTTGGGCCCGGGGTGTGAGGCCGATCTGCCAGTAGCCCGCCGTCAGGTCGAAGATACTGAGGTAGCGGGCAGCTCCCATGCGGTCGATTAGTTCATCTGCCCGGGGAATGGGATGTGCGTCTGTTCTGGTGACCGCATTCAAGCCCCGGTAGTCGACGCAGAACCGGAGTTCCGGTGTGGCGCCGGGGGCGGCCGCTTTGGGGACCAGTACTACTGGGCTGGCCCAGGGTCTGTCGGAGGGCTCGATGACCCCGAGCGTGAGCATCTTGGCCACCTCCTCTTGGATGCAGGCCCGTACCCGATCTGGTACGCGGTAGGCCCGGTGGCGGATAGGGGGACTGTCCCCAGTGTCCACGTCGTGTACGCACCAGGGGGTGACCCCTGGGGTGAGGGAGAACAGGCTGGCGAACTGCAGCAGGAGATCTCGGCATCCTTGGCGCTGTTCCAGTGTGAGGGTCTCCGAGAGTCGGACCCCGTCCACGGAGCCGTCTTTCTCCCGAGTCCGTAGGAGGTCAGGGAGGGGTTCGGAGTCCTCCTCGGCTCCATTGTCTGTTGCCATCAGGAGGCTGAGTTCTGAACGCACAAAATGGGGTTTCAGTCTATTAGCGTGGAGAACCCGGAGAGGGTTCCGTGAAGATTCCATATCGATGAGATAGGTGACAGGGCCCTTGCGTTCGATTACTTTGAAGGGCCCCGTCCATTTGTCTTGCAGGGCGCATGGTTCGGTGGGGGACATTACCCATACTTGTTGGCCGGGTTCAAATTCGATGGAGGAGGCAATCTGGTCGTACCACCTTTTCATGTCCTCCTGACTGGCCTCCAAGTTTGCTTTTGCCATCTCTCTGAATCGTCGGGTCTGGTTGCGGAGGGTTAGGAGGTACTTGAAAACATCTGGAGGGTTCTTTAGAGGGGGCATTTCCCAGCCTTCTTTGACTAGGCTGAGCGGCCCTCGTACCGGGTGTCCATACAAGAGTTCAAACGGGCTGAAGCCGAGGGACTTCTGGGGGACTTCTCGGTAGGCAAAGAGAAGGCACGGTAGTAGCACATCCCACTGGCGACGGAGGGGCTCTTCCAACCCCCCAATCATCCCTTTGAGCGTGCGGTTGAACCGCTCAACGAGTCCGTTTCCTTGAGGGTGATAGGGGGTCGTGAATCGGTAGGTGACCCCACACTGTTGCCAGAGGGACTTCATGTATTTTGAAATAAGTTTGTGCCCCGGTCACTGACGACTTCTCGGGGGAAGCCCACACGGGAGAAGATCCCCATCAGGGCCCGGCCGACTACCGGGGCTGTCACAGTTCGCAGGGGAACAGCCTCAGGGTAGCGGGTGGCGTGGTCCACCAGTACCAGGATGAACCGATGTCCTTGTGCTGTACGGGGGTCGAGGGGCCCCACAATGTCTATCCCCACCCTCTCGAACGGGGTGGTGACCACTGGAAATGGTTGCAGGGGGGCTTTCAACTTGCGGCCGCTCTTCCCACTGGCTTGGCACGTGGGGCAAGATCGGCAGTGCTGGAGTACATCGTTCCTCATCTTAGGCCAGAAAAAGTGGGTCACCAGGCGACTGTAGGTTTTATCCTGACCCAGGTGGCCAGCCAGGGGGACATCGTGGGCCAGGTTTAGCAAGAAGTCTCTAAAGCGGAGGGGCACCACTACCACTCGACTGGCCCCTAACTACGCGATTCTCTGTTCGCTGTACAACAGGTCATTGTCCCAATAGACCCAATGTGTTCCGGACGTATCCCCTGCGCTCTGAGCGAGGGCTTGTTGGCGGAGTCCCTCGAGGGAGGGACAGGTCTTCTGTTCTTGGCGAAACTGTTCCTGGGTGGGCCCCCCCTCTTGATGCCACTGATCCAGGCCGGAAAGGTCCTGAGGCTGAACGGGCCCCTCGGGAGTTTATTCTGGGGGGACGGCACGGTCGGTGTCTTCTACTGGAGCGACCGGGGGAGGAGGTGCCGGCCATTCAGGTTCTTCGGGTCGGGGGATGGCACGGGCGGCCATGGACCGGGTGGTGACGCACGCCCAGTCCGGGATGCCCAACATCCCCAGGTGCTCTCTCCTTTCTACGGCGGCCCACGGGGAGCTTTCAAGGTCATTCCCCAGGAGGCAGTCTACGGGGGCGTCATCTCGGACCGTCACTTTCAACATGCCGGAGACTCCTCCCCACTCGAAGGGGACGCAAGCCATCCGACATAGACTCTCCGAATTGTCGGCTGAACGGACAGGGCAGAGAATGTTCGGCAGGATCTGTTCTGGGGTTACCAGGTGACAGCGGACGGCTGTTACACTGGCCCCGGTGTCACGTAGGGCTTCGGCCCGGCGTCCATTAATGCTCACCCATTGACTGTACTTCCGGGTGTTGGCGGGTAGGGGGACCCGCGGGACCATGTCTCTTCCCCCTAAGCATGCTAGAGCCATGGCGGCTGGCTCCCATTCTTGGTGCTCTTGCTCATATTCTTCATGTTCCTCGGAGATTTGTTCTTCCCCCAGGGCGGCGGCAGCCATCTGGCGGGGTCTCGGAGTCTGGCTCTGTGGACAATTTGGGTCGTTGGCGTAGTGGCCGACTCGCTGGCATCGATGACACGTGACATTGGCTCTGTATCCCGGCCGCGCCGGGGTGTTGCCCCGGTTGGCCGGGGGTGGGGTGCTGGTAGCGGGGGCGGCCGGAGCGTTGTCCTTTCCTCGTCCTTGGCCCCCTCCTCCTCCTCGGGGACGGTGCTGACCGTGGTGGTTCCGGATCTGTTCATAGGACCCATTTCGGCCCACTCGGGTGATTTCCCACCGGTCAGCCTCGGCGGCGAGCTGCCGTGGATCAGTCAATTTGCTGTCGAGGAGGTGTTGCCTGAGCTCGATGAAGCAGTTGTTTGATAGATGCTCCCATACCATGAGATTGAAGAGTTGTTCGTAAGTTGTGACGTTGCTTCCTTTGATCCAACCCTCGAAGGCCCGGCTGAAATAGTTCACGTATTCCACCCAAGTCGTACCCGGGATTCGGGTGCAGTCTCGGAACCTCTGGCGGTACATTTCGGGTGTGAGCCCATAGCGGGTGAGGAGGGCAGCTTTCATGTGGTCATAGGAGGTCATCAGATGGTCTGGGAGCTGTAGCAGGGCATCGCGGCCCTCATTGAGGAACCTCCCCCATAGACCGGCTCCCCAGTCGCTTCGATCGATCCGGTGGGAAGTCATAGCGATCTCGTAGGCCTTGAACCATTGCTGGATGTCGTCCTCTCGGAAATATTCTCGAACGACATCCTTGGGGATGTGTACCTTTTTCTCTGTTGCCCCTGGGGTGCGAGGTTGCTCGGGCACCCCTAATTCTTTGTTCTGTTTGCGTAAGTCTATCTCAGCTAATTTGCGCTCATGTTCATATGCCAGTCTCTTTTCCTCGAGCTCTCTTTGTCTCTGTTTCTCTTCCCGTTCTTCTCGGAGCCGCAGATGTTCTAGGTTCAGTTTCTGTTCGGCTAACTTGAGTTCACCATCCATTTTGAGCCGGGCCATTTCTAGTTCATGTAGTCGGGTTCTTTCTCGTTCTTGGATCTCGTCTTGCGAGAGACCCGGTCTTCGCTCCTCGGGAGCCGTGGTGTCTTTTTCTGCTGCTGCGACATTTTGGTCCGGGGGTCTGACGGCCCCGGTTTCTGCCCAGGACTCAAGGGCGTGCTTGAAATCGTCTTTAGTACTTAGACCGGTGGTAGCGATACCTAGTTCAATGCAGAATTGTTTCAACTCACGATGGCTGTATTCTTCCAATTTCTCCATCTGGAATTTCTCGGTGGATCCGCTTTCTTTGGTTGTCATTGTGATTTCGTCGTGGGGTGAGCTACTCTCTGTACGATTATGCGGTGATTCGGATCGCGCCGCTGGCCACCAATGTTAGACGGACCGGGAGGGTCGGCCGAGGATAGGGGGAGAGGTCTCCGGGGAGAGCCGTCTCCAGCGATCGTACAGACAAGTAACTTCCCCCCCACAGACGTACACCACACAAGGATAAGGTTCAACGAGACTTTATAAGCAATTCTTTAAGTACGGTAAAATGGTACAAGGAGGTCTGGACTCCGGGGTCCCCTCGGTTCTGGTCTCTGGATTGGGAAAGGGGTAGTGGGACAGTCTTGTTACCAATCGGATAGATGAAATAGCTCTCAATCCTCGAGCTCGGCGTTCTAGATGATCGGGCCGCGGCGGAGCCAGCAGGTCCCGAGATGGTTGAAGGTAGCGACGGTCCGCGGCGAAGCCAGCAGGTCCCGATGAAGGTGGTGATTACAAACGGTCCGCGGCCACGCCAGCAGGTCCCGACGACGATGAAGGTTTCAGAAGGTTGCGGCAGCGCCAGCAGGTAGGACGATAGTTCGCAAGGCAGGGCTACGGCAGCGCCAGTAGTCCGTCAAGGATGAGTTCTTCTCTGCGTCTCTCGACTCCAGGATACAACTGCCTTCCTGCCCTGGAGCTGCCCCAGTTATAGGTCTGGCGCCCTTTGATGTCCGGACCCTCGCACTTGGAGGTCGGGAGGTCCGGGATGAGGGAGTCCAGACACCCAGCAGGGGGGTGGAGCCAGCGCCCGGGGAGGTTGGGGGCGATCGGCACCTGGCGGGGGAGAGCCATCGACACCTCTTTCTCCCATTGACCTGCCAAGTAGTCCGCTCACCTCCTGGGTGGATGGTGGTGCCGGGATGTCGGGCCTGGCCAGGCCCAGGGTTAGGGTCGATCGGAGGCCACGCGGCCTCGTGGTGCTGTGTCCAAGATGGCGCCCAGGTCGGGCGAGTGGGCCGGTAGGGCATCGGGCCCATGAGGTCGAGATGTTCAGAGGCAGGGGTCCCAGAGGGGACGGAAAACGGGGAGTAGTGGCGTGTAACACTTGAGGAGCCGGGCTCGGGCCTGGTCGTGCGGGGAGGGAGCGAGCCCTTCATGTGGCCTGTCCAACAACTTCCTACCCTTTACCCCTACAAACACAGCATCCTGCAACTAAAATGTAACTCAAATAAATAGGTATAGCACAATTCAGGTAATTGATAATCAATTGAATAATCAACAAGTAATCAATAATTGTTACTTAATTATTATTTCATTAAATTCCCACTCTATACCCCTACAAACCCAGCAGCCCACAGCTAAAACATAACAAAGCCATATAATTATGACATGATTTACATATTTAACATTCAAATAATTATTCATAAAATGATCATTAATTATTATTAATTATTACACAATTAATTCCCCAACATATACCCCTAATAACCTAGCAACCCACAACCAAAATATAACTAAAATAAACCAGTTTTACATAATTTGCATAATTAATACCAATCACATAATTAGTTACACATTATTAGTTAATTAACCATTAGTTTTTGCTTAGTTAACTTCCCACCCTATGCCCCTACTAACCCAACAAACCTCTAGGACACTATAAATTTCTATTAACAATAACACCAAAAGTACTAAATCACTTACAATTTCTAAATATCTTTGTAACAAATCATAACAATGACACAAACAATAGTAACTCAAAATCATTGTATGAATTAAAACACATTAACATAATTAAAAAGTAATATGTTTTACAAATATATTATTGAAAATTATATTAAAAACAACAATATTCTTAACAACGTTATTACTTACCTAAAAAAAACATTCTTGCAACGATATTTTTGCATCACAATATTTGTGTGTCCCAATATGTTTTTTCCCGATATTTGATTCTCTCCATATTTACAACTCAATATTTTGTCTAAACACCCTTCCGTACAGAGTGTTGAGATGAACAACACTTGCAAACCCTTAATAAGACCTAATGTAAAAAATATATACAAAGTGCTAGCATATGTGACACAAAAAATAACTCAAAAAAGATACATAGACAGAAGTAAGACACCAGTGGTTACACAATGTTAATCAATCACTAACAAACTGCCTGCCAACACTAACCATGCATTCATTACCTCAACAATTACATCTGCTTTCATAAACCTTCCAGACACCTCAGCTCACCCGGACATGCACAAATCTCACACGTACGGAAACGAGATCTGACTGTCGAGCCTTCTCTTACATTGCTCCTAAAGTGTGGAATGATCTGCCTCCTCCTCACTTCTTGAATTCCAAAAGAAACTGAAGATCTGGCTTTTCGAGTAGTCGCACTAGGCTCTAGGTATGCCTAGATTGGCACTTGCTCAGTGCCATAATACCCTCCTGGTTGATGTTGTACTTTACAAGTCTGCACATAATCTAACCTAACCTAACCTAACCTAACATAACATAACCTAACAACAACCAACTAACAGCACCATGGGTGAACCATGAGAAACCATCATGAATGGTGTCATAAGACTAAAGCTAGTAGCCAGATACGGAAAGTGCATAATCGTTTAACAAGTACCGGTGTACAAACTCATTATAAGAAACCAAATTGAAAGACATGCAGTTTAGAACAACAGTATAAGAATATGTCCAATAAGTCAATGCTCCAAAAGTAAGTCAATCATGTAAATACTCACAATCCAGTATCAAATCAAGCTCTTATTCTATATCAAGGAAAAGACTATGACAGTGTGAAGCCAATGGTAAAATGACCATAAATATATGGACAAAAAACTACAATTCTTTCCTACAAACAACCTCATAGTTGGATGTAAGAATATCTTAGGTCATAACCACTCACGTTCACCTTGGACTGGGAGGAGGAGTGCCTGAGGTCACTAAGCAACTGATCATGTATGATCCCCACTAAGAAGGTGCTTACGATGCATGTTACTATTGAACTATTGACAAGTTGGATTTATTGGAGTTGGACTAGTTTTGCATACAATTGCAATTCAGAACTTGCAATGCCAAGTGATACCATTATGGAACTGCTGTTTTTTTCTTTTTCCTACATACTTTTTACAATTAGAAGCAATAGCACATGCCATGTGGCATAAACGTAAGAATGCCAATAATGCGCCTTGGATGAGGTTTTAGACCCAAGCCCCACAAACCTTTCTGACAGATCTGGTGAATGGACCAAGTCATTGGCATAAAAAAATCTACTAAGTTTTATATCTCTCAGGGTTAATCCAAGGGAGTTAGAGGTTTCATGACTACAGTGTTTCACTTCTTGCTTATCTTTGAAACAGTCTGTCTTCATGCTACTTATGTTCAAACGCCATTGTGTCTGGCAGTACATTTCTTTAACTAAGACACACAAGTTTCCTTCTTACCATCTTTGTGTGGGTTTTTCTGGTTATTTCTTCAAGATGACAGGGTAGCTCAGCGCATTTAATGCTCTCTGCTGCAAAATGCAGTGATCTAAAGGGCACAGTGTTATTTTCTGGTAAGGGGGCGCATCTGTCCATGCATCTCAGGTCCAGAAAGTGGGTAAAAATAGCATATATTGGTTACAATATTGAGAAATAGCAGATGTGGTATAAAGCACTGTATAAAACATGAATGTGCGCATTTACCGTTGATTATACTGTGACTGGCTGAAAATTCTGGCTTTGGCTCTTGTTGGGATGGGAATGTCCACTGCATGGTGTGCAGTTGTGTTCCCATACCCTGAGTACCAGGCTTTGTGTATCTGGTATCCTGACTTTTGAATTTGTACCTAGCGTCACACTAATCTAGTGTGTGCACAGATGTCTTGGCCTGCCCCTTTATAAGACTGAGGTCCTGGACTTGTCCTGTGACCTAGAGGGGCATACAAGACGTGCTGTGATTGATAGACAGTGAACTATTGTCCCTGTCACCGACTGTTGTTTGATGCTGGCACTCTGGCTATGCTGGTACTACTCGATCTGTCAGCCGCATTCAATACTGTCTCCCACTCCACCTTTCATCAGAGACTTTATGAGATAGGTACATATGGAAAGGCCTTATACTGGTTTAAAGATTTTCTAGGAGATAGAACCCAAGCGATCTCACAATACCCTTTCAAATCTCGAACCATGAATAAAGGGGTCCCTCTAGGATCCTCTTTAAGCCCTACCTTCTTTAATACCCATAAGGCCCCTCTTGATCAGATTGTTAGTTCCTGTGGCTTTGATAAAATATCTCATGCAGATGACATCCAATTAATTATCTCCTTTGGTCAAGATCCGGAGACAGCTAAAATCAGGTTTATTGACTTTATGAAGAAGGTCGCAGCCTGGATGACTCGCAACAGTTTACAACTAAATGAAGACAAGACAGAGGTTTAAAAGGAGTGGCCACCACAAACAAAGAAAATGCACCATATTAGCCTGAATGCACTGCCCCCAGGGCAGCCGCGAACTCACGGGGCGGAGCGGCCGCTTTGAAGCTGGTCTGTCTTTCACTGTGCAGGTGGCAACCTGCCTGCACTTTTAGGGGGGGATTAGAGATTCCCTTGCAGGCGGGTGCAGTGAGTGATTGCACCAGCCTGCAAGGGGATGTCTGGGGGTTCATAGGACCCTCCCCACCCCCCCCACCCCCACCAGAGGGCTGCCATCAGCACTGTCAGTGCACCTCCTGACAGCTTCTTTGCCTCTGTGCCTCTGTCTGTAATACAGCGAGGGTGCAGAGGCAAAGGGATTCCCTCATTTGCATAGGGTCATGCTCCCATGCAAATGAGGGAATGCCCTCAGATAATATCGCTGGTGCTTTATGTGCACCAGCGATATCAGTATTACAGAAGGGGATGCACAAGCTTCTGCAGCACCTTCTGCAATACCGGGAACTTTAGTAAAACAGTCCCTTGGTGCCGGCCTGACTGCCAGCATCCCAGAGGTGAGGGGACATCACCTGAGTTTGACCTCTTGCTGGAAGAGTTGTACACCTGCCCTGAAGCACCAAGAAGGTTGATTCCTTATTGAGGGAGAGAAAGAGCCTACCAACCCTGCATGACTGTTTAGAAGGAGTAGGAGTGAGGTGTGGTATGTCCCTAGTGTCTGAATGGCACATAGAAGAATTACACTGAGGTGAGCAATCTGTGGACCTGGTTGTCCTTGGGTCTGTAGTCTCTCTACAGTGGCGGGAAACATAAAGATTGAGACTGTGATTGCCAAGGCCTGTTGAGACTGTGATCGTGAGTCAAGTGAACCGGCTGTATGTGGCCAATTTATCATGTGAATATTGGCCTGTTCAATGTCCCATCTTCACCGTAGTATTGGGCTATGTATGGCTACAGCATTATCTGAGTATTGACCTGTGCGTAGTCGCTTCATCACCAGCATATAGGCCTATGCATGGATGCATCGTCATCAGCATATCGGCCTGTGTGTGGCTGCACCATCAACAGTTTATCAGCCTGTTCATGGTCATGTTGTCACCAAAGACCGCAGCAAAACCATTAGAATCAGCCTGTGTAGGACTTCAGTTGTCAGCCCGTGCAGGGTCTCAACTGTCGGCAACGCACCAGGTCTGAAAACTGCAAGGAGCCAGAAGTAATTCCAAAACACATCTGTAGTTCTGCTAGCCAGTGGTGCAACAAAAGCCCCTCATAACCTGCACATTGTGGGAGGGGCTCTGGGGGCCCCTTCTGGCACTGGCAGGCCCCTGGCCTGAGAGCTTTGGACTTGGTCCGGAGCATGAAATTAAATGAAATTAAATGAAAAAGGTATTTAATAAAGCGCACTGCGGCCAAGTGGCTTCCTGGCGCTGGGGACCTGGTCAGGGCTCACAGAGGGGATCAGGGGAACCTAAGAAGGAAAAGCCTGGGTGAAAAGGAAGGTTTTGAGGGCCTTTCGGAAATGGGTGTAGATGGGGATGGAACGAATGTGAAGTGGAAGACTGTTCCAGAATTGGGGGCCAAAACAGAGAGACGAGTGCCACCAGTTCTGGATTTGCGGAAACGGGGGATGTGCAAAAGAGAGAGAGAAGAAGAGCGAAGGGTACGGCTGGGGGCATGAGATGAGATTAGGGAGGAGATATAAACAGGGGCAGAGCGGTATTGAGCTCGAAAGGCAAAGCAGGCTAATTTGAAGAGAGATCTGAAGCGGATAGGGAGCCAGTGAAGGGATTTAAGAACAGGAGTAATGTGAGAGGATTTGGGAAGGGAAAGGATAAGGCGAGCAGCATGAGGGTACCCTTGCATGTACTCTGCAGGGGGGTCTCACGCTTCATTACGCCACTGCTGCTAGCTGGTGCTGGTCTCTCAGAGAGGAAGTGGCGAGTGTGCTGAAAAAAAAGCTGTGCTGCTGCCCCAAGGACTTATCCACAGCATGTGGTAAGAAATGCAAGATTGAGCGATTAAAAGGCTCAGTACAATTCTGGCAAGTAGTGAAAACGGCAGCTGAGCTCTAATCATATTAATATCTATTACCCTGAGCGGGCGGACCACCTAGGTCATTGGGGGACTGGTGGAGATAGCAGATAGAGACACAGCACTGCCTGACAACGGCCATGGACACATAATTATATTCAGGGCCACTGGAATTATGCGCTTGTGCAGCAATTTTCTCATAATTATAGATTTGACGCAATTCCCACATAATCTATCCTATGACGCATAATCTGCTGCAGATTTTAACAAAAAAATTGTTTCCAGGTCAAACGGGTTCAAAAGTTACTAAAAATTGAGTGAAAAGTGTTGTAGTGTGCTGGAAGGTACTTTGCAAAACTGGGCTGGTCACCTTTGTTGATTATTGCTATATTTGGGCATTAAACTGGTACTAATGAGGTGGAACCAATGCCCAGACAGTGTTACCAAGTTTAAAAATGTCTTAATAATGAAGCAGTACTATTACACAATCTGCCGCGTTATGCTGCATGATTTGCCTTTTCTTGCCGCATAATTTAGTCAAACCTGCAGCATAATTTGGCCCTCTCCTGCTGCATGATTCTAGTGGCCCTGATTATATTTTGATTGTACAAATGTGTAGTATGACATTCTATCATGCAATAAAGTACTTTTTTCATGAAAGATAAGCACTGGTTTGGACATTCATTCATTTATTGCGCTTTCGTGTGGTTGTTAAGCTCTGAGCTTGGGCATCCTCACACCACCACCCTGAGAAGTCTGTGCCTTCTCAGTCACACGTGCTGAAGGAGAATTACTTGGCTCTTGTACAAACTGGGACCTGTTCACACGGTGAGCCTAATCCTCAAAATCTTTGCCAACCATGAAAATATTTGTTGGGGCAGCGACTACCAAAATGCCGTCTGTGCCTAGTAGATCTGGGTCACCACTTTCAAAGAATAAAAACTGGTTTAAAAAGTTGCCCTGTGTTCCCCACTGTCACCCTCCCTCCTCTCAACCCTCCCCTCCTATGATGAACTTCTTCAAGTGAGTGAAGAGGAAAGAAGGAGAAAAAATGTGTGAAAAGGGATGGTGGAGCCTCACGGGAGTAACACCATGGAGGCCAGCAGGATGGTACTCGCCTGCTACCTAGGTTCTCATCATCAGCGTCCACCACACCAAACAGAAATTGTGATAGTGCACAAAAGAAGAAAAAGAAAACTGGACAAAGGTGCTAGAATGTCAAAGCCTGCCTGTACATCAAGACAAGTCTGGTGTACCGCAGGTCTAGACCCAGAGAAAGGACTTAGTACACCAAATTCTTTGATGCATCTTTCCTAATTTAAAACCGAGCTAGACCCCACTGGCTAATGGACCTTTATTCAGTACTGTGTGTCTGCTCATATAAAAGCCAACATGTTTCATTGCCCACGGGTGACTCACGGCAATTTCTTCAGGGCGTGGGTCTGTCACTCCACCCTGCACCGATAATCTTATTTTGTTAGTGTTCCTGCAGAAGACATAAGTGGAAATCAGCGCAAGACCATCAGTAGACACTAATTTTCTTTAACTGGCAATGTGTTAAAAAATCCCCCAGCAGATTGTCATAATCAATTTACCGAGATCAGGCCCTTTGCAGGCATACCTGTACCCTCATGCTTATGTGAGTATGTGCTTGGTCCCTCTCTCACTGATTGTCACTGTGACTGCCGCCGTCAGTCGTGACCTCATTTGGCGTGGAACAGAAAATCAGAGAGAGAGTGACCAAGCACCTACCTACGTAAGCATCAGGGTACAGGTATGCCTGCAAAGGGCCTGATCTCGGTAAATTGATTATGACAGGTATGGGGGAATTTGAGGGATGGTGCTGAGGAAAAATGAATTATTTATTTTATTTTCCCTCTGCATCGTCCCTCGAAATCCCCCCTTACCCGGCCCCATTGCCCCACCGCTGTTACCTGCACAGAACGCGGTTCATCAGTGGCTAATGGCCTCAAATCCAATGCTTAATTTGTAAATAAATAAGTGCCAGGGCTCTCGTCAGGAGACCACTGCAGCTTGCACCACACATTGCCCCTGCCATGCAGCCAGTGATAGTAACAACAAAATTAATAACCATCACGCTCCTACAAGTGTGACAATTCAGACTTTTCTGGGCCTCTAAAGCTGTAAAAAAAAAAGGGCCTGGGAGGCAGGTAATAGTGTTTTTTAATAATTGTCTGTTGTTGTGGTCATCTGGGCCAGCGCCCCCTTGTGGCAGACTGTCACAAGCGCTGGTGTCAACAATTAACTGCTGTGCCAAGCACTGGAAACCACCGGCTAAAATTAAGCAGGGAAAGGAAGACCAGTAGTTCCTGTTTGCACCGTGGCCACCAGATTGGAGTCTAGCAGCTCTTCTGAAGGGTTTAATTCTCGCTAATATAAATCTGAATTTTCCTATTTAAGCTGGCATGAAAATGTAATTTCTTCAGCTAGTTGCTTACTCAATTAGAAGACCAGATGGCAATAATTAAATTACCCAGATTTCTTTCAACTGATAAACTACTGAGAATGTGAAATATGATCTAAAATTAAAACATTATATTTGCAGAGGAATTTCCCACGTGCTTTAGGGATTCTTTACTTTAAAAAAAATAGTCTTTGAGGTTCCACTAAATATTTAAGTCAAAAACCAATCAGAATCTTCCCGAGAATAATTAAATTACCCCAAATCTTCTTTCTGCTGATAAACTACTGCGAATGTAAAATGCGATCTAAAGTAAAATCATTAAATATATAGAGGAAGAACTTTAGCAACAACGGAGAAAGAGTGGGTGACGAAGTGGATGTCTCGGTTCAAGACGTGAGAAACTGACTAGATAGGAATAATAGAATAAGCTGCCATTAAAGAGTGATACACTGAGAATGAGTGAGGAAATAATAGGAGAAAAGGAAGGATGTGAGGAAGAGTGAAAGGAGACACGATGAAGGGTAGTGGTAAGTGGAAGAGAGAGGAGGGGAGCTGAGATGAGGGATCAGAGAGAAAGAGGCAGGCACTGGGGAGGAATTCGTGGGGGGACAGAGGAAGGAAAAAAGACAACATGCATTAGAGAAAGACACGAGGGAAGAAAAGAAGGAATGCGTGGAAGAAGAGAGAAATGAGAGGAAGAGCACAGAAAGGAATAAAAGAGTGAAGGGAGAAATTAAAGGCCGAAGTGAAAGAGAATAAAGAGGGAATGCAGACAGGAAGATTATTGCTAGAGAAAAGTAGCAGTGAGAAGAATGAGTAGAGGAAGAACGGACAGAAACAAAGGACAAGGAAAGGAAAAATATAGAAGGTGGAAGAAAAATAAGAGAAAGTAAGACTGGTTTTAAAAAAATGTAACGGAGGGGGAGAATTAGGAGGGAGTGAGGGATCGCCGAGGACAAAGACGGAGGCGTGATTGAGGTGATCGAATTGCAAGGCAGAGAGGAAATCTGCAAACTACATTTGGCCAGGTTCTAGGGAAACAAATATTCATCAGAAATGAGAAGGAAACTAAGCTTCATCCAGTGGGGAAACAAAAAGCACAGCTGCCAAGTATGTTAGTTCTGGGCAGGAGCTTAGGCAATGCCCTAATAATTGCTCGAATCCGCATAGAGCCCATATTTGTACACTCCTTGAATGTATTAACAGGATTTGCGCTCTCTGAATAAGTTATCAAAGTTTACTGTGCCAGCCTCCTCGTGAACAGGCTTGAGCCAGAGGGAAAGCGGCGTATGCATATGAGCAGACCATCTGCTATGAAGGTCTGCTGCATTCTACTTACACGAGGGTCCTCTGCATTCAGTTTAAACATATAATGCTTTGGACATTGGGTTACTTATCCAGGTCTGTCGGTTCTGTGGAATAATGGCTGCACTCCAGGTATCTGTGTTCGACCTCCTGGTCACAGGCGCACAAAGCTTGTCATGTTCCCAGATTGATAAAAGGAGAACCTTGAGGTCGGGAACAGTAAACACCTGTTCTTCGATGCCAGAGTACCTCAAAGGGTCAACCGGCGCTTCACAAATACACAATATGTTCCAACTCCACCATACAAAACCATGCCAATTCTACCAATGACATATACAAGTCTAGACAACAACTGTGAATAATGGGGATGTTTTTCACTGAGGGGTTCTGTGCGGCATCAGATATACAGCTCGAGTTGTCTATGATGTCACTCGGAACCCATATTTAGGAGGGTTCTTTTTCATCCCTCCTTTCACCCTTGTTGAGTTACCTCCAAATTATTGGAGTCGCATCCGGTAGATTTCCTGAGCATCAAAAGGACATTTGAAGCCTTTTCAGAGAAGAGGAACCCTGGCAGGTGCTTCTTTATCCCCTCGAACTGGATTATGATCATTTAGAAAAGACCGCTGGAAATCGAGGGAAAACTGAGGGGGAGTCTCTCCTCTGTGGGTGGTACAGAGAAGCCCTCCCCACCCCTTAAATTAGTAAACACACTTAATAATTGGTACTTTACACTCTGTCATTATTTATTACTCCTCTTCAAAACACCTTTATTAAAACAACTATAAGTATTATAACAATTCAGCTAGACAAAGGTTAGATACACCCCGATCATATTTCATCGCGTACTCCCATCCATTTAACTCTTTCAAGGCTCGCTCAATAACAAATATACTCTCTTTTTCATAAGAGAGAATAGTATGGACTCATGGTTACCTCCTCGTGCCTGTCACCTGTGGCAGTCCAGTCTTCCTAACATGGCAGGCACGTGCTCTACTACAACGCTGTCTGCTTTGTGTCCACGCTGTATACCCTTGCCCATACAGATGAGTTATACACGCGTCTCCAACACTTGCTGCTCATCTGTTATTACACATTCAGTCTTCTGCGAATCACAGAAGCTCAGCCATCAACCACCACACTTGAAAACAAGCCTGATTTCTAGGTTCTGGGTGACAATGTGTGACTTTAGAATATTGGAGTTACAGTTTAGCCCTTATGGGCACCAGCACACATTTTAGTCCCTGGATGTAGGCTTGATTGCCAGAGGCAGAATATAAATGAAGCCGAGTCTATTTACGCTTGAAACTAATACTAGGCAGGGCACAGTATGAATCGAGTCCAGTCTATTTACATTTGAAATAAATACCAGGCAGGGAGGGATGCCCTCTTCAAGCAAGCTGTGAATATAAATATACTGAGGCCCTTATTTTATCACACTCGAGGGTGGCCCTGCTGCCTTGGGTGTGAGGTCACCCCAGTCATCAATGGCAGCCGCAGTGCTCATCTCCTCACGAGCAGCCGCCTCTTGCAGGAAGGCCTGCCCAGCAGATACAATGCCAACCCACCCCTCACCCTGCATCGAGCGGGCACAGCACGGAGCAGAGTGCGGTCCAACCTATGGCAAAGGAGCTCTCTGGGTTGCATCGGGCACTCACTTCCATTAGCTTCAGCACCTGAAGAGTTGTACAAAGCCTTGCGTTGTGTTGTAATTGCAGTTGTATAGCGCTTCCTAACCCCTATGACGTGCTGAGAAGCTTTGGACTACGTAGCACACTACTCCTTGCTCACAATATCTATGTGTATTCCAGTACTAGGGCACCCGAGAGCAAGCACAGTGTGCTTACACTCTGACCTGCTGTGCACCCTAGGGTCGAAGTACTGAGACATCCACAGAACGTTAACAATGAATATACGCATCCAAGTACTGAGACATCCACAGAACGTTAACAATGAATATACGCATCCAAGTACTGAGACATCCACAGAACCCTAACAATGCAGTCACATCCCGGTACTGAGACATCCACAGACGCGCATCCCAGTACTGAGACTTCCACAGAACCCTGACAATGAATACGCATCCAGTACTGAGACTTGTGCAGAAAATGTACTATGCACGCGCATTCCAATACTAAGACATCCAGAGAACTCATACAAAGCAGGCTTATCCTAGTTTTGAGACATCCACAGAACTCCAACAGGTCACGCACATCGAAATACTGAGACAAACTGAGAGTACTGTAACAAGGCGAACTCATCCCAGTACTGAGACATGCACAGATCTGTCACAGGGCACGCCCATCCCAGTACTGAGACCAGCACAGAACTCAAATAATGCACACACATCCCAGTACTGAGACGCACAGAGCTCTCACAGTGCATGCTCACCCTTGTACTGAGACATGCACATAACTCATACAATGCACGAGCATCCCAGCACTGAGACATGCACAGAACTCTCACAGTGCACGAGCATCCCAGTACTGAGACATGCACAGAACTCTCACAGTGCACGAGCATCCCAGTACTGAGACATGCACAGAACTCTCACAGTGCACGAGCATCCCTGTACTGAGACATGCACAGAACTCTCACAGTGCACAAGCATCCCAGTACTGAGACATGCACAGAACTCTCACAGTGCATGCACGTCCCAGTACTGAGACATACACAGAACTCCTACAATGCACGCTCATCCAAGTACTAAGACATGCACAGAACTCATACAATGCGCGCTCATCCCAGTACTGGGACATGCACAGAACTCATACAATGCGCGCTCAACCCAGTACTGGGACATGCACAGAACTCTCACAGTCAGCCTCGGATTGGTAACGCGGGCACTTGTCTGAGTTCCTGCTGTGTGCCGCTTTTTTGAGCAGTCTGGGGCCGATTTGGGCAGTGTCTCTATTTTTGGAATACAGCCATCGGCCCAGTGGGTGGCTGCGTGGCCTCTCTCCAGGCAGAAGGGCGCTCATTACCACTTCCCCCCACCAACACCGCCGGTCCCCCACCTCCGGTTTAGCAACAGGCAGAGGTATCACTCCCTTTGTCTCGCTAGCCGGCCCATTAATGTATGCACATACTGAGCGGGGCAGGGGGCCTCAGTAGAAGTAGCCTCACTTGTTTTCAGGTGTGTTTCATTAGTATAAACTAATGCGTGCATTTTTTTAAGCCCCCCCCCCCCCTCCTTCTTTTTAATGCAATTACGCAGAAGCAGTGATTTGAGGAATGGCATTATGCAAATGTGGGCCGATTTTTTTTGTGTGTGCCCGGGCCGATTTTCAATCCCAATCCGACCCTGCTCACAGTGCATGCACAACCCAGTACTGAGACATGCACAGAACTCTCACAGTGCATGCACATCCCAGTACTGAGACATGCACAGAGCTCTCACAGTGCACCTCTGTTCGGACTGACAGCAACTGCTGGAATCCCAGTACAACAGTCGGCAGCGGCCTTATTTATCAGTTTGGAACAATGCATTCCAGGTGGGAACTAGAGCAAGTCTCGCGTTCCAGTAAGTTAGCTCAGAGGGTTAAGGTGTCTCCTGCACCGACTGCAGGTTCACCCTGTCAGTCCTGGAAAAGCAGACTCACCTTTGGCTTTTCATCCATCCGCACTTAACAAACTAAGTACCATTAGACACAGCAGTGATAGCCCGTTCTTAATGGCTGCAATGTAGTTTACTGCACCAGCGCCGTTTCGCCGGGGGCACCCCGAGAGATTTTATAAATCACTGTATTCAAAGGGACACAGTCACTTCCGATCATGCTTTCGGGTCTCTGGGTGTAAAAAGAGCTTAAACTGGCAATAGTTCAGTGTGTTCAGCTCATGCCAGTGTGCAGGTGATTGGCACTCGTTGCAGTGGGGCATTTTTATAAAAGAGGAGGTGTAACCTCATAAATTCACCTTCACTGGGGCACCAATCTAAAATGAACCTTCACTCCAACTCCCGCGCATTCCTACAGTAACCAACCCGTGCGAAAAAAACGGCCCTTGCACCTTAGGACTTGTGGCACAAATGACTCCCAAAGCAGTTCCATCTACCTGAGAGCCACTGGCCTGAACTACAATCTAGAATAATAAAAGGCGTGGAGCACCACCGATTGGTTTTACCGCCACCCAGCCGCCACTAACAGAACAATATATCTTGTCAATTGAAAAATAGCCAAAGCAACACTCCGCTGCACCCATTAAACAAGAAGTCCCGTTTAACTGCGCCGCCATTTCGAAACCACGTGCTTTGGAATATTTAGGTCCAGTCAGTCGTGCTGCCGGGATCATAACCATCGTTGGTGCACCTGGGCCCGTGGCCCGTGCGTCTGCGGGGCCCACTACAGCACAGCCGGGGGCCACTGGCCTATTTTAGTTCCCATGACACTTACTACTGCATTGCACCGCCAAGGCATGCGCACAACGGGACACTCTCCTCACACAGCCCTGTGGCCTTACCTGCTCCTCCAGTCTCCTGAACCTCTCGAAGAAAGGTTTCCCCTGCTTCGGGCCGGCGTCCTGCTGGAGGCTGCTCTGCACGGCCATGGCCAGCAGGGCCAGGGCCGCCGCCCCCGCTCCATTCCTGCCGGGTCTCATCTTTAGCGGGCTCCACAGGTGGGACTGAGGCGGCCTGGACGGTCTGTGGACAGCTCTGTGCGCGTCTGCAGTGTGGGGGGGCTGTCACATTCCTCCACCTACCTCCCCGTGTCCGGTCCTGCAATGCCTCTCTGTCACTCTTGACTGTCCCTAACCTTTCCTGGCCTCTCTATTGGAGCTCTTTGCCAGTTCAGCTGAACTGCCCTGTGGTCGGTCTCTTCGTGTCTGTCAGCTCAGAGCATGACGTCCCCCCTCTCGCCAGACGCCCTGCCTCGCTCTGTCTGATTAATTGCCCCTCTCCGTTCAGCAGGTGCCCCTAGCTGCTTCTCTGGACCCCCCCAGCTCACTGCTGCCCCCTCTGTCTGTCTTTGCTCGCTCTGTCGCCCCCCGTCTCCGCTCTGTAAACTCTCCCGTCTCTGCCACCTCACTTCTGATTGATTGCCACCCCTCTTTCTTAAGACGAGAAGCCCCGGTACCTCCCCCCTCAGTAACAGGAGGCACACCCTCTCCCCTAAATAGATGAGATTTGCAGGCTTCCGACGCATTCCTTCACCCGCCGCCAATTATAGCCATGGGAACTTGACAGCGGAGCTGTCCAGGCGCCCCCGGGGTGGGTCAGTCAGACGGAGCTGGCCTCCAGCGCACAGCGGCGGCCTCCTCCCTCTCCCTGGGACAGCAGACTGGGGGCGTGCGGCTGGACCACTACCTGCTCTTAGGATGGCGCTTTGGTCACCACACAGCTCGTGCGGTCTGAAAAGTGTTATGATTCTGAATCGTTCCGCCTGTGCTAGGCCAACAGCTGCAATATCAATCACCAATTCCGCCACCACCCCCTTGAGTTCTGCACTAGCAATGCCCTTGACCAGTTAATAAACAGTGGCTCTGGTGGGTTGAAGATTTGAGCTTGTGATGTCTACTTGCTCACTTTGCCACTGGATTCAAGCTAGCCTGGCTGAAGAGGGGTGTTAAAAAAATAGAATTAAGTGTGCAAAAAACCACAAAGGGAAGATCAATTCAATTTCAATTTCAAGTCAAGTCAAAAAGTCAAAAAGGCTTTATTTCGATAAAATTCATCATAAAAGCTTTACAATAAAAACAACACGAAAGAACAAATGTGCAAAAAAGTTTGTGTCCAGATACTTTAAAAAATATTGTCATTCACTTAAAAAGGGCTTTCCATAAATTATTTAAAAAAGAATTAAACAGTTGATTTAAGCCTTTTGGCTCTGATGGACCAGGCCCATGCTAAAAACTTGGCTAGAACACAAGCATACAAGGTGCGGGTATCAGACATCAGTATACGTAAGGCCTCCACATGACGTCTAGTGCCCAACTAGCGACACAAGTGTTTGAGCCATTTCTTCCTAGGCAGGGCATACTCTCCACACTCAAACATGAAGTGCGCCACTGTCTCTGGTCTATTTGTACATACTGGGCAAAATTCAGTGGTTTGCGCAGGTGATTTCCACCGTGATGAAAAGGCATGCAAGGGGAGAGTTCCAGCTCTAAATTTAAAATAAAGGGCCCTATCAAAAGGTTTTTCGATAATGTCCAAATACAGTTCCCGTTTCGGTAGGTCCTTAAATTTCAAAAAGTCCGCGGTAAGTCTGCCCAGGGTTTCATTGGAGTTCCTTTGTGCTGTAACCCAATTCCAGTAAAGAGTTTTGAGGGTTGCTTTTGGGGGAGAGGATCTATCTGTCCAGGCTTCCTTCAGGCCCAAATTAAATAGCAGTCTTCATGTCTCTCAGCCATTTCATTTTGTGCCACCCTGGTAGAGACATGATTTCTGCGAGGCCCTCCGCATATTTACCAAGTTCCTGGACTCTCCAGAGGCGTGCCCATAACAAAAGTGGACGTAATTTTGCTAGGTCGTCAATGGGGCGAGAGCCTAGATCCAACATTAGTGGGACCATGGGAGTGCCTTGCGGGAGTGACATAATCGCCCTGCAGAATTTCCTCTCAGACTTTGGCAATTCATTGGTGATAGAAGAACCCCATAGCTCCGCCCCGTAGAGAGCAGAGCTCACCCCTTTAGCTGCGTAGATTTCGAGGACCGCAGCTATCGGTCTAATGACACAAGATCGTTGTTCTTTCAGCAGGGCTCCCGTTATTCTCTTGTGGTTCAGCAACATCTTGTCGAGGTGTGGGCCCCAATGCATTTTGTGTGACAAACGAATGCCCAAGTAGTCGAAAACTTCTACCCTCCCCAGAGGTTCGGCATTCAGGGTAGGCGGGTGTACTGTTTTCGATGGTGGGTTCAACACAAGGTATTTAGTCTTATCAGTGTTGATTACCTGGCCTCGCTTGGAACAGAAGGATTGGAAGTTGTTTAGTAATCTTTGTAATCCTATTGGAGTTTTAGATATTAACAGCGTATCATCCGCAAAGAGGAGGGTCGGTATGCGCTCTCCAGCCAGGAATGGTTTGTCTGAGGGATGTTTCGGAAGGTGGTCGACCACCCCATTGATGTAAAGGGAAAAAAGGGTGGGAGCTAGAACACATCCCTGGCGGACCCCTCTCTCAACCGGGATACTGCTGGTTTTTTCGCCTTCTGGTCCCCACCTTATCTGGGCAAAGCTTTTCTCGTGTAGCCTAACGAGTAATGAGAGAATATTGGATGGCATCCCCATGTCATCAAGGACTCTCCATAGAGTTTCCCTCGGTACTAGGTCAAAGGCAGTCTTTAGATCGATAAACGCGAGGTAAAGGCTGCCCTTGCCTATGACCACAACCTTCCAATACACCATCATCAACCTGAAGGCTTGCTCAATTGTGCCTGTTCCCACTCTGAATCCTGCCTTGTAGTCTGAAAGGATTTTGTTTTCGTCTATCCAGTCTAAGATTCTAATCAGTAGAACCTTACCAACTACTTTTTGGGTAATATCAAGTAGGCTGATAGGTCTGTAGTTAGACGGGTCTTCCCTGGCACCTTTTTTATAAATGGGAACAACCTCCGCCCCCCTCCAGGATGAAGGAATCGGAGCTCCCCTGCAAATAGCATTAAGTAAGCAGCGTATAAGTTTGCCCCACCTCGGGATGTCTGATCTCAAAAGATCCCCAGGAATCCCATCCGGGCCAGCAGCTTTTTGGGGAATGATGGTGCTTATGGCATACTCGACTTCTTTTAAAGTGAATTCGAGTTTTTCCGATTGAGGCTCCCCTTCCAGTTGGCACCTACTTGGAGCCCATTCCTTCCATTCAGCAGCGTGAGGGACAAGAGTGACAGTGGGGTCAGCTGGACGAGTGTATAATTTTGAAAAGTGGCTAACCCATGCCTGGCTCGGGATGCTACAGGTTATAAGATAGCTGTCTGGTCTATTTCTGGCTCTGATTGTGTCCCAGAAACATTTTGGATCTTTTTTAGAGCTGGCCTCTTTAAGTACACACCAATACTCTTCTTCCCATTCTCTTTTTGCAAGTGTCAATATTCTCTTATGATCTTTTCTAGCCGTCTGGATCAGGGGTTGAGATTTACTTTTAATAGCCTCTATTAAAAGAGACTTTGCCCGCCTATATGAAGACGTGTACCAGTCGTGCTTTCCCCTAGGTTTGTGGTTGGGCAGGTTCCTCCCTGCGGAGCCTTTTACCAAAAATACCTCCCCAATGGATTTTACGTCCGCCTCAAAAATGGGTGTGGCTTTTTCAGCTAACAAATCCGAGTTGGTGGTGTCTAGTTCTATTTGTGAGGCCTTTAGTAAATCTTTTATAGTAGAGAGTTTAAATGCGTCAGCAGAGATTTTGCACCACTTTAGGCGTCTACCGCAGGAGGAAACCGTTGTGCTATGTGCACATTTGGATGGGGCCACCGTTGTTTTGGTTGACCAGGGATTAGTTGGAGTTAGGGATAGTGAGTTATGGTCGCTTTCGACTGTAGGTATAACTATCATGTCTTGCAGCAGTCCCCACAGTTTTAGATCCAATAGGATATAGTCAATCCTAGAGGTTTGGTTAACTCGGTTGAATGTGGGAGCACCCAGGCGATCTGACAAAGTGCAGCAATTGGTAGCTCTTAGGCCAAACTCTAAGGTCATTGCATTTAGCTGAATAGCATTTCTAGACCATCTTTTTATCGGAGGGATGGTTAGTGGTGGAATACCCCATTTGCTGTCATCCTCATCTAGGTCTGGAATATCGACCATAGGGAGAGGCTCATAGGTACAATTAAAATCGCCCGCTACTAGGGTATGGTCACCTTCAGCATGGTCTCTAAGTTGTGCCTCTAGGTTAGGTATTACTAGTGATGGGGCCCCATTTTTGGTGCCTCTGGCATAAACATTATACAGGATAAAGGTTAAGCCCCTACTGGGGTTTCTCAATGTGATTCCAAGTATATCTGGGCTATTGACCTGCTTGGGAGATATGCAGCAGTTGAGAGAAGTGCTTACCCAGATAAGGAGACCCCCCGACGGTCTACCCCTCCCCCGTATTGCTTTCTCTGCGGGTATAAAGTAAGTTACAAAACCTACCCTATGGAGTGGTTTGACGCTCCAAGTCTCCTGAAACAGGCAAATTTTGTGCGCATCGACCAAGTCATTCCATTCTGGCAGACCCAGTTTCCTATGAATCCCTGCAAGGTTCCAGCTAAGGATTTTTATAGGGTTCTTATCAAAGTTATAATTATTTTTGATATTAATATTAGATAGAGGTCTTAGTCCGTTATTTTTGTGATTATGGGAAATTGGCTGGGTATTACTGGGAGCTATGAAAGTTATAGGATTAGAGCACTTAGTCTGTGTACTATCTATCGTGGATGTCGCCTCCCCCCTTTTCCGGTCCAAGGATGGAGTGTTGGTTGCTTCAGGAGTGAGTCAGTCTACATCTTCAAGGGCACAGAACCTATTCCAGTGTGCAAACTGGGATAAGAAGGGGTCAGCTACAGGAGGGCCCTGCCAGGGTGATTGCCATTGGTGGAAACTGTGGTGTGGAACTTGTGAGTATGCTCTATTGATAGGTAAATCTAGCCTCGGAATATGTTGTCTAGGAGCCAATGGATAGAAGAAGGAGAGGGGGAGTGGGTGGATTTTGGTGCTGCCTCCATTGTTGTGTGCACTACAGATATAATTCGCTACTACTGGGTTCTTGAAATTAATAGTTATAACATCCCCTGCTATTGTTTTGATGTTCCTACCTATCCACTCTCCTCTTCTGACTGCTAGTATTTCACCAGTCATATGTGGGGGTAGAGGTCGGTGTATCTGTAGCCATTGAGCACATTTATTTCTAAGCTCAACAAAGGATTCTCTTCTCCCTTCCTTCAGCGGTGGTACACCCATCAATACCACCACAAAGGGTGATGCTTCCGGTGGTAGATTGAGTGTCCTAAAGCGAGTTGGTTTGGGCGTTGCCTCTTTGTTTGTAGTAGGTATGGAGACTGGTGTAGTGTGTTTCCTAGTACTTTGTTCATCCTTGCCTCCTTGTTTGGGAGATTTGCTTATGCTAGTAGCCTGCTGAGGCTGCGGGGTAGAAGAGGTAGTAGAATTTGAGACAGCATTCAAAGCTTTCTTCCCAGTATAGGTCGGATGTTGCGTAGTTGGCACTAAATTGGCTGGGGCTGGTTTGGGTTTAGAAGGAACATCCTTTGTTGGTTTACTGGGAGGTCCCCCCGATGTCCCTACTTTGGCGCCCACTTGCGATGCTGTGCCCGCATTTCCGCTTTGTTTATTTGACCCAAAACCTTTAGTATTGACTAATGATACAGTGTGAAAAAAATATACTTTTCATTCAAATATAATATCGCTAGGGAGACAACGGTAATTATGAAGCACACAAAATTTTTTTTTTAAAAAAGTTAACAAAATGTTATATTTATTATGTATATATACTCAAGTTAAAAACATTAACATTCATAACATAAAATGAAAGAAAATACAACATCTAATCAAGTATACACAACGACATCATTAATTCATAAAAAAAGTGGCGGACAATAGTAGTCCTCTTCTCGATGCGCGTTTCGGCGTTTTCACAAGAACGCCTTCTTCAGGAGCCACATGTACAATCTGGAACATGCAGGGGAAGGATTGTCCTCTGTGGAGATAACTGCGAATGCTTGAGTTCTTCTGATAGAAATCTATCGACGGCTCAGAGTACTAATAATCTGTTTAACGACGAGTGCGATTTATTCTCTTGTGGGCACCGTCATGTATTATCCAGGTGCTGATGTGTTTTAACCCGGTAGTTAATGGTCCACGTATTTTATTACTGCTTTTTGAAAAGTAGCGCTCGTTATTCCTGATGTTTAAGCTGCGCAAGATTAAAAAGGTAGAATGCTCCTAAGCCGAATTCGATGGAACTGATCAATTTCGAGCGGCGAAGGGGTCACGGATGTATCTCTATACCGATTAGAGCATCCGCGGTAACATCAACCTGCGGGCGTCCCGACCGATGTGTCAGATGGCGTCCCGCAGCCGTTGGAAAGGATCGACTATCCTTTCCAACGGCTGCGGGACGCCATCTGACACATCGGTCGGGACGCCCGCAGGTTGATGTTACCGCGGATGCTCTAATCGGTATAGAGATACATCCGTGACCCCTTCGCCGCTCGAAATTGATCAGTTCCATCGAATTCGGCTTAGGAGCATTCTACCTTTTTAATCTTGCGCAGCTTAAACATCAGGAATAACGAGCGCTACATTTCAAAAAGCAGTAATAAAATACGTGGACCATTAACTACCGGGTTAAAACACATCAGCACCTGGACAATACATGACGGTGCCCACAAGAGAATAAATCGCACTCGTCGTTAAACAGATTATTAGTACTCTGAGCCGTCGATAGATTTCTATCAGAAGAACTCAAGCATTCGCAGTTATCTCCACAGAGGACAATCCTTCCCCTGCATGTTCCAGATTGTACATGTGGCTCCTGAAGAAGGCGTTCTTGTGAAAACGCCGAAACGCGCGTCGAGAAGAGGACTACTATTGTCCGCCACTTTTTTTATGAATTAATGATGTCGTTGTGTATACTTGATTAGATGTTGTTGGACCCGGCCCATTAGGCAGGTTCACCCCTAGACTTTTTGCGTTTTCCTAGCCTATTTATGGAACCTGGGATTGGTGATTTTAGGCCTCTGCGCACTTTTTCACTGTGGTACAGTGTAAAGTGCTTGAGCTCTCTGTGAATGAATGGTGAGTGACCTGCCCTCCCATAGGAATGAATGGGGAATCTGTATGCCCATGGTAGTTCCTGATGCGTGGGGAGTGCAAGGGCGAGTTTGGTATGAGAGAACTCGTGAGAATGAATGCTGCAAAATGATGTATGCAGCATGGCTGTGTCTAGTCTAGAAGTCCTACTTTTGGAAGTTGGCATATTTGTGCACGTTTGTGCTAGCGTGTGATTGGCTGGTGAGCCTGGCCCAGAGTGCATGGGCCTGCTTGTGGATTGACTGTCTGGTTTGAGGATGACAGGGGCTGGAGAGCCCAGGAGGTTGTCTGAGTCAGCCCATGGATGAAAGGCAGCATCTGCTGCCAGGGAAGTGGGAGGAGATGGCACCTGATAGTGAAGGGCTGTTCCTGTGTAACTACAAAGCTGGCTCCACCTCCCGCTGGGCGACTGACACCTCTGTCCCTGATACTGAAGGGGACTTCCCTCTAAACCAGTCCAGCTGGTTCTCACACTGCCTGCTTCAAAGGACTTCAAAGAACTTCAAAGGTTTTGCACTGTATAAGAAGGGGTTGTATCCCCTTCCAAAATGTTCTTGTTTTCAACTTGAATCTGCCAGGGGCTGCTGCTGCTTGAGCTCAGGGGAATCCCTGGCTCTGCCCAGCCCTGGGCACCTGATGGACTTTCCTGGACTCCTGGGGGACCCCTCTGCCTTGCTGGGCTGATGGGGGGGACTTTGCTTTGCCCCCTGGGACTCTCTGGACCTTTGTGCAGCATGGTGGAGCTGCATTTCTGGAAGGACCCTTTGTACTTTTTGTTCTAGCGCTTTGGGAGCGCTTTATTGCCCATAGCGCTTTTGAGCGCTTTATTTTTGATTCTAGCGCTGAGGAGCGCTTTGCCAGCCTGGCGAGTGCCCACCTCGCTTATTCTTACTTGTTATCTAACTTCGGCTGCCCACGCCGGTATTACCGATATTTTAAAATGCCTCCCCGCCTGCCTGCCTAAAGGAGAAGGGCCGCTGCGCTGCCCGCAGCGACCCGGAAGTGGATGGCCGGCCGGCCAATCCCAGCGCGGCCGGCCGGAAGTCCCGCCCCCGCAGCCCGTGAGGAGAGAAGCTGCCCGGGGGAGAGAAGAAGGACGAGTGATGGCGGCTGGTCGGCAGGGCTCCCGTGAGCGGAGGGAGCCCTGCAGCGAGAGGAGCGGCCTGCAGACACGAGCGGAGGGGGCGCGAGGCACATTGCCGGTGCCTGCCCCCACCGCGAGGCTTCCCGACTGGAGGGAGAGCCAGAGGAGGAGAACCGGCGAGCGCCTGACCAACCGGTGAGTGGGGCCGGAGAAGGGGAGGGGCGCCGGGACACGTTGTCGGTGTCCGCCCCGCCCCCCGGTAGCGCGAGCTCGCGCTTCATGTCAGAGGGAAGCCATGAGGGCTTCATGGGCGGCCCCAGTTGGAAGTGGGTCGCCCCAACGCGAGTCAAGCCATGAGGGCTTCAAGGGCGGCCCCGGTTGGCAGTGGGTCGCCCCAACGTGTATGAGTCCAGAGAGGCTCTAGGGGGCCATTTCTTTTTGATTTACGAGCCCCGCAAGGCTCGAGGGCCCTTTTGTCGAAAAGACACAGAGTCAGGGCGGCCCCAGTTGGCAGCGGGTCGCCCCAACGTTGTCCAGAGCCAGGAGAAGGCTCGAGGGGGCCTGTGTGGCTCCAGCATGGCACAGTTTGCGCCCACGGGTCAGTGAGGACCCTGTCGCAGTTTATTTTATTGCGATGCCCAGGTGCCCAGCACTTTGTGGGCACCTGCCACGTTTAGGCTTTTTGTACTTTGGACTGGCGCTGCATGGCAGCGCGCCCTGACTTTGGACCCAGGGCATCTTTGCCCCACAAGGCCAGTTGGCCTAGGGACTGCCACAGGTAGTGGCTTATGTAGTGTGGGCGCAATGTGATTTCTATGCTTTTTAATAGTAATTACCTACTGTGAGTTTTTGCGCTATTGATTTATTAGGCACCTCTGAATGTTTAGGCATTATGTGTCTTCCTTTCCATGCGCTGCACCTCTGAATGTTTAGTCATCATGTGTCTTCTTGCGCTGCACCCCTGAATGTATTTTATTGCATCATGTGCCCTATTCTTAACACCTCTGAATGTGTTACTGCATCATGTGTCTTCCTTTCCATGCGCTGCACCTCTGAATGTTTAGTCATCATGTGTCTTCTTGCGCTGCACCCCTGAATGTGATTTTATGGCATCATGTGCTCTATTCTTACTCCTCTGAATGTAGGTTATTGCATCATGGGTAATGTGTCCTTTTCCTAGACCCCTAAATGCTGAGTGATACTTAGGTGGTTGTCTTTTCTACTCCTCTGAATGTAGGTTTATTGCATCATGAGTAATGTATTCTTTCTTAGACCCCTAATGCTGTGTGATACTTAGGTGGTTCTTCTTTCTTAGTACAGGTGGTCCTAGTAAGGTCCTGGTTCCTGTTACCAGTGGTTACTGGTTGTTATCTTTGTGATTACCATTTTATGTTTTACTATTTCATTCTAGAAGTGATTTTATATTCTACATTTTATCTAGAAGTGCTATATCTGAATATGACAGTGGCCCTTGTGGCCCTGTCTTGTGTACATAATCCCTGTGAATATTGCCTGTGCCAGTTGGCACAATGTATATGTGTGATTTTATCTGATGTGTTTTTACAATACAAAAGTTATTTTTATAATAACCTTGTGTGGAGTCTCTTCTGTGGTGTGCCTAGTATGTTGTTGCTGTTGTGCGCTGGCGCAAATGCTTTACACATTGCCTCCGAGTTTAGCCTTACTGCTTGTGCCAAGCTACCAAGGGGGTGAGCAGAGGTTATCTTGGCGCGTGACTTCCTTGCCCTGACTAGAATGGTGGTTTCTGCCTGGCTTTGGCGTCAGCCTTAGCCTACCAGAAATAGCCAGTTCTAACATTGGTGGCAGCGGTGGGATTTTGGACTTGTGTTTGCGCAGTGCCATAGCGACAACTGGCTACATTACAAAACTCTGCAATAGTTTTTTTCAAATAGTCACATGTTTGGGATTATTGTTTTTGATTTTTTTCCTCAAGAGTGTCATTTTCAAATGTGTTTCTGCGCTTTATGTTTAGTGGCAGATGAGAGAAAGTGACAGGGCGGGACGCCATTAAAGGGGGGAGGTTCCCATAGATTAGGAATCCCTTGCTGGGTCCCGTGTCCAATCCCAAATCCTGTCCCTGTGTGGGTAGATGGAAGAGAGGGAGTGTGAGGAGAGATGACTAGCTCAGGAGGGTGGTTGTTCCCTGAGTGTAGTGTGTGTGTCTGGATTCCCCAGTGTGGTAGGATCCAGTGGTGGCAGCTTTAATGTGTCCAGTGTGTTAATTCCCATTCCCCGCTCCCAGAGTTTGGTACCTGTGTCACGTGTGGTCAGGTTGAGTGATCAGGGGTGGTAGTATCTGCCTTACCAGTCCGAGGGGGGGGAGTGTGCGAATGAGTGATGTGCTGAACTGGAGGAGTTGGTGTGAGTTTTCTTTTTGTTAAAGAGCTTGCATGAGAGGTGTACCTCTGGTAGTGTGCAGGAGGGCCTGCAGAGGCACTGGACAAGAAGGTGGATGTCTGGCGGTGTGCTAGATGTCTTGCAGAGGCATTAGGGAGTGGTTCCAAAAGGAGTGGCTTGTGTATCTGATGATCCTGTAAAGGGGAAGAGGTTCATGTGTAACCCAGCTTGGTCCCAGTAGTATGGTAGGGGTGTAGGGGCTCACGCCCTGTCTCAGTGGAGGCGGAGTGAGTGTGGGACGGTGTGTCCCACGTTGGCCTGAAACCCTATCTCAGGGCCTGGAGGGTTCCTTAAGGGAGCGCCAGGTCAGGGGCCTAAGCTGTACATAGGTCATTTGAGGAGGATCTTCCTGTGTCTAGAGGACGGGGAGTGTCTGTAACCAGAACTCCGGCGGTCCTAGTGTTGGGCAGTACCGCTCCTAAGTGGAGGGTGCAGAAGTCCTGGCTCGCTGAGCATTTGACCGTCTAGAGTGCTTGACCATTTGTGGGGCCTCTGGAGGTCGTTCCCCGAGGAGGGGGGAAAGCCAGGTTGGGGTGTGGCCTGACCTGGAGGGAGTACTGGAGGAGAGTGTGTCGCTGATACGCCGCTGGCGTGTGCTCTGTCTAGCCTGAGACATACTGGAACTGGAAGGGGGTGCAGAGGGACGGTGTCCTTACTTCTGACCCCGGTGTAACCTGAGGGTTTAGATCTTAGGTTGGGAGATTAGGAAACTTCTAGGTCAAGAGGAATCTCTACCAAAGTGGATCAGCTGAAGAGACTGAGGGGGCTGCCCTTGCTGTGTGTTCTGGGGCTCACCTGCAGTTTGTTGTTTCCACCAAAGTAGAGGAAAGGGGGCTTTGCTGTGTGCTGTGTCCCCCCACCTGCTTGAAGAGGAACTGTGCTGTGTGCTTTGTACCTCAGAAGTAGAATAGTTTCCAGGTGGTAGACCAGTGATGGAGTGAGGTCCTGATCTGGTAGGAGAATTGTGTTCTGGTGAGTGCTTCTCTGTGAGGGTGCGGAAACCCAGAAGTAGAGGTAGGGTGGGGCATTCTTGCCGTGACCTCTGGTCAGCCTGAGGGTATGGTCCCTAGGTTGTTGGATCAGTGGTGGTTGTAGCTACACTGAGAGAGAGAGTGGAGCATGGCTATTGTGTGCCAGGGGTTACTACCCCCCACTCTGTGGATTAGTTAGGACCTGTGATTTGGATGGCCTATGGCCTGGTCTTGGCTGTGGATGACTAGTGTGTACCAGTGGGGTACTCTAGTTGAGTCAGAGAGTTATTATTTGGAGGAAACCATGTAGGTTCAGAGTGGCGAAAAACTGGACGGTGTCCCTGCTGTGCGAGGCCGTGTCCGTGGTTTTGTCGCCCAAAGCAAGGAAGCCCATCAGTGGTGTGATTGGTCTACCCTGCGTTTTGGCTGGAAGGGGGTTGTGTTGGACCCGGCCCATTAGGCAGGTTCACCCCTAGACTTTTTGCGTTTTCCTAGCCTATTTATGGAACCTGGGATTGGTGATTTTAGGCCTCTGCGCACTTTTTCACTGTGGTACAGTGTAAAGTGCTTGAGCTCTCTGTGAATGAATGGTGAGTGACCTGCCCTCCCATAGGAATGAATGGGGAATCTGTATGCCCATGGTAGTTCCTGATGCGTGGGGAGTGCAAGGGCGAGTTTGGTATGAGAGAACTCGTGAGAATGAAT
The DNA here is from genome assembly GCF_964263255.1 of Lissotriton vulgaris. NCBI lineage: Eukaryota > Metazoa > Chordata > Amphibia > Caudata > Salamandridae > Lissotriton > Lissotriton vulgaris. Next base: position 540,157,180 of record NC_141698.1, on the reverse strand, counting down.
GCTGCAAAATGATGTATGCAGCATGGCTGTGTCTAGTCTAGAAGTCCTACTTTTGGAAGTTGGCATATTTGTGCACGTTGGTGCTAGCGTGTGATTGGCTGGTGAGCCTGGCCCAGAGTGCATGGGCCTGCTTGTGGATTGACTGTCTGGTTTGAGGATGACAGGGGCTGGAGAGCCCAGGAGGTTGTCTGAGTCAGCCCATGGATGAAAGGCAGCATCTGCTGCCAGGGAAGTGGGAGGAGATGGCACCTGATAGTGAAGGGCTGTTCCTGTGTAACTACAAAGCTGGCTCCACCTCCCGCTGGGCGACTGACACCTCTGTCCCTGATACTGAAGGGGACTTCCCTCTAAACCAGTCCAGCTGGTTCTCACACTGCCTGCTTCAAAGGACTTCAAAGAACTTCAAAGGTTTTGCACTGTATAAGAAGGGGTTGTATCCCCTTCCAAAATGTTCTTGTTTTCAACTTGAATCTGCCAGGGGCTGCTGCTGCTTGAGCTCAGGGGAATCCCTGGCTCTGCCCAGCCCTGGGCACCTGATGGACTTTCCTGGACTCCTGGGGGACCCCTCTGCCTTGCTGGGCTGATGGGGGGGACTTTGCTTTGCCCCCTGGGACTCTCTGGACCTTTGTGCAGCATGGTGGAGCTGCATTTCTGGAAGGACCCTTTGTACTTTTTGTTCTAGCGCTTTGGGAGCGCTTTATTGCCCTTAGCGCTTTCGAGCGCTTTATTTTTGATTCTAGCGCTGAGGAGCGCTTTGCCAGCCTGGCGAGTGCCCACCTCGCTTATTCTTACTTGTTATCTAACTTCGGCTGCCCACGCCGGTATTACCGATATTTTAAAATGCCTCCCCGCCTGCCTGCCTAAAGGAGAAGGGCCGCTGCGCTGCCCGCAGCGACCCGGAAGTGGATGGCCGGCCGGCCAATCCCAGCGCGGCCGGCCGGAAGTCCCGCCCCCGCAGCCCGTGAGGAGAGAAGCTGCCCGGGGGAGAGAAGAAGGACGAGTGATGGCGGCTGGTCGGCAGGGCTCCCGTGAGCGGAGGGAGCCCTGCAGCGAGAGGAGCGGCCTGCAGACACGAGCGGAGGGGGCGCGAGGCACATTGCCGGTGCCTGCCCCCACCGCGAGGCTTCCCGACTGGAGGGAGAGCCAGAGGAGGAGAACCGGCGAGCGCCTGACCGACCGGTGAGTGGGGCCGGAGAAGGGGAGGGGCGCCGGGACACGTTGTCGGTGTCCGCCCCGCCCCCCGGTAGCGCGAGCTCGCGCTTCATGTCAGAGGGAAGCCATGAGGGCTTCATGGGCGGCCCCAGTTGGCAGTGGGTCGCCCCAACGCGAGTCAAGCCATGAGGGCTTCAAGGGCGGCCCCGGTTGGCAGTGGGTCGCCCCAACGTGTATGAGTCCAGAGAGGCTCTAGGGGGCCATTTCTTTTTGATTTACGAGCCCCGCGAGGCTCGAGGGCCCTTTTGTCGAAAAGACACAGAGTCAGGGCGGCCCCAGTTGGCAGCGGGTCGCCCCAACGTTGTCCAGAGCCAGGAGAAGGCTCGAGGGGGCCTGTGTGGCTCCAGCATGGCACAGTTTGCGCCCACGGGTCAGTGAGGACCCTGTCGCAGTTTATTTTATTGCGATGCCCAGGTGCCCAGCACTTTGTGGGCACCTGCCACGTTTAGGCTTTTTGTACTTTGGACTGGCGCTGCATGGCAGCGCGCCCTGACTTTGGACCCAGGGCATCTTTGCCCCACAAGGCCAGTTGGCCTAGGGACTGCCACAGGTAGTGGCTTATGTAGTGTGGGCGCAATGTGATTTCTATGCTTTTTAATAGTAATTACCTACTGTGAGTTTTTGCGCTATTGATTTATTAGGCACCTCTGAATGTTTAGGCATTATGTGTCTTCCTTTCCATGCGCTGCACCTCTGAATGTTTAGTCATCATGTGTCTTCTTGCGCTGCACCCCTGAATGTATTTTATTGCATCATGTGCCCTATTCTTAACACCTCTGAATGTGTTACTGCATCATGTGTCTTCCTTTCCATGCGCTGCACCTCTGAATGTTTAGTCATCATGTGTCTTCTTGCGCTGCACCCCTGAATGTGATTTTATGGCATCATGTGCTCTATTCTTACTCCTCTGAATGTAGGTTATTGCATCATGGGTAATGTGTCCTTTTCCTAGACCCCTAAATGCTGAGTGATACTTAGGTGGTTGTCTTTTCTACTCCTCTGAATGTAGGTTTATTGCATCATGAGTAATGTATTCTTTCTTAGACCCCTAATGCTGTGTGATACTTAGGTGGTTCTTCTTTCTTAGTACAGGTGGTCCTAGTAAGGTCCTGGTTCCTGTTACCAGTGGTTACTGGTTGTTATCTTTGTGATTACCATTTTATGTTTTACTATTTCATTCTAGAAGTGATTTTATATTCTACATTTTATCTAGAAGTGCTATATCTGAATATGACAGTGGCCCTTGTGGCCCTGTCTTGTGTACATAATCCCTGTGAATATTGCCTGTGCCAGTTGGCACAATGTATATGTGTGATTTTATCTGATGTGTTTTTACAATACAAAAGTTATTTTTATAATAACCTTGTGTGGAGTCTCTTCTGTGGTGTGCCTAGTATGTTGTTGCTGTTGTGCGCTGGCGCAAATGCTTTACACATTGCCTCCGAGTTTAGCCTTACTGCTTGTGCCAAGCTACCAAGGGGGTGAGCAGAGGTTATCTTTGCGTGTGACTTCCTTGCCCTGACTAGAATGGTGGTTTCTGCCTGGCTTTGGCGTCAGCCTTAGCCTACCAGAAATAGCCAGTTCTAACAGATGTTGTATTTTCTTTCATTTTATGTTATGAATTTTAATGTTTTTAACTTGAGTATATATACATAATAAATATAACATTTTGTTAACTTTTTAAAAAAAAATTTTTTTGTGTGCTTCATAATTACCGTTGTCTCCCTAGCGATATTATATTTGAATGAAAAGTATATTTTTTTCACACTGTTGCTTTTCCCTGTCAAACATATTCTGTTGCCTTAGCAGGGGGTCCTTGTTATTTACGCCAGTATTGACTAATGATGTCAGTCTGTCAATTTTTGACATAAGGGGCTTGATATGTGCTATGATTGTATCTTCAAGATCGGCTTTCTGGTCAGCTACCATGTTTGCCACCCAACAAGGTATGCCTGGTGAGGAGTTGGAAGTTGGAGTCACTAAGTTATGATTGCGTACATTAACTTTGGATTTTTTCTTGCTCTTGTGGGCGCTACTTGGGATGCATATGCTCTCTTTTCCTGCAGTTGGATTATTTGGCGTTTCAGTATCCCTTGTGGGAGTATCAGGGAGAGTGTTTTCAGTAGGCCCTGAGAACTCGGTAGGAGGGTGGCCGCAAGGGAGCTCAGCAAAAGAGGCAGTGACTCCAAGGCTTAAGTCCAGATCATCAGTAGCATCAAGAGGTGAAGCCGAAATATCGACTGCTACCTCCTGAGAGTCATGCACGAGTATTGTTGGGGGTAAAGATAACCTCCTTTCTGTGCTGGCTATAGCAGAAGATACTGCCCCTATAGTCTGTTGTAACATAATGTCAATTGCAGTAAGGGTAGGGACCGTTTGAGGGTTGGACTCCTTTTGTTTGGTTTTCGATCGGAGAACAAGCATTCTTCCAGGTTTCACACCCCTCCTCATACTGTAACGATTCACCAGGGAAGAGGATGTGCAGGTAAAAGGCAAAATCAATATTGGAGTAGTTGCAAAGTTTGGCACTCGATAAGGTATAAGGATAGAGTGCACAATACGGGCAGTGGCTAGTTACCTGACCGATGTAAGAGAGGTGGCCCGGCCCGGCCTCTTCTGGCCTCTGAGGGCCACAGAGGGCCCGCCCTTTGCCCGGGCTTAGCTCTGGGCGTCCCGCTCGCGTCCCACGGAGCGGTCCCTGCTCCTTCTTAAGTAGCCCGGAAGGCGGCCGGGGGGCGGGGCTAGCAGGGGGCGCTGGCCGGATGTTGATGGGCCACACAGGGACTCCTGGTAGAGCGAGTCCCTGCCGCGCTTCACCTCTGCTGATGACTCACCGCCTCAGCCCCCAAGTCCGCCAGGCGCACTCTCCCAGCGAGAGAGACATGCAGCGGCACCCGCGCAGCGGGTGCGGCAAGGAGCAGCGTCTGTGGCAGCCTGATAGGGAGGACAGGCTCAGGGCTCCAGCGATGAAGAATTCAGCTGCAAAGATTTGTTAGGCACTCCTGTGTTAAGAAAGCGAGTTTAAAAACTTTATTCGGTTTAGGTTGCAAACCATAAAAGTTACACATACTAATACATCAAAGGTAAAGGGCATTATTTAAAAATTATCAACAACAATATCCAATCAATAATCGATTTAGAGCACTAAAAGAGAGATCGTTACAGTTTATGAACAACAAAAAATAACAGTGCATTATTAAAATGATATCCATACCAGCATACAATTAGTAAATAATTAATACAACATTTAAAGAGAATTCATTACAAGTCCATATACTTCCTAGACTTAACAATTGATTTTAAAAATTCCACAATAAAAAATAAGCAATCCTCCTTCAGTAATTGTAGATACATCATAGCTGGTCGGACATGCCCAAAATTAAGTTTTTTTTTTTGTGTTCAAATCTTTTTTTATTAGGCAATAACAAAAATGATAACGGCCAGAAGGCATCAGTAGATTTACAGGCGTGTTGTAAAAAATGCTCCAATCAAACATGGATCATTACATATAAAACAAGACATACATACAGTAAAGGAAAATAAAGTATATTGAAGACAAGAAATTAAACATCAGTCCGGATCTGTAAAAGAGATTAGATGAATGGATGAGTGAATAAACACAATAAAATACCAACATTGCATTCTTACAGTTGTATACAGTTCCGTAGAACCCTCCGTCCAAATCTAGCCATATAATACCATTTATACTTTGTCGTCCCTGCACAGTGTGTCTAAGGTTGTCAATCCCCTGGGCACAGGGTATAGTCAGTACAGTTCATGCAGCGTGCACCCCACAATTTACTAAGTATAGACCTCAACAGTTAGTACTTCAGGGTGGGTCGAAAGTGAAGGAGGCCTGATCTAAGGAAGACCATAATTTTTTGTTGGTAACCTCCCATGGTGATGAGTGTAGAGCGGGATTTTCAGTGCCCCTAATGCAGGACAGCCATTCCCTCCAGGCATTGAAGGAGACCTCACTCATTGATTTCCAATTGCATAGGACCACCTTGCATGCTAGTGTTAGTAAAAGATCCAGGAGCTGGCGGTCATGGTCCCCCTTTAATAATGGGTCTAAGGCTCCTAGCAGAATGTAGATGAATTCCCTTGCAGGGCGTATGTCAAACGTGTGCCCAATGTAGTCAAAGATTTTTGCCCAAAAGGTGTGAAGCGTGGGGCAATCAAATAACATGTGTGGAAGGTCACCAATGCCGGAGGAGCAGTTCCAGCAATTCGGTGTATCTCGCAGGCCAACCTTAAATAGTCGCTGTGGGGTACAGAATGCCCTGTTAATAATCATATACTTGGTCTGTGATAGTATCGGCGAGACCTTGTGTGTGAGTGCTGAAGCATGTATCCTGACCCAGTCTATACTTATGCCAGTGTTGTTTGGTTCTGATTCCCATTTGACCTCATTGCGCCTCATCGATTTGTTAGGTGTTGGCGCAAGTAGTTAATATATTTTTGAGACAAAATGTCCAGAGGAGTGAAAGTGAGGGAGCATAGATTTTAGCAAAGGTGTCACTAGCTTGAATGTTCTAGTGGATAGGGCTGACTTTAGCTTCAGGAAAGCGTAAAAGTTAATCGGTAATAGGGAGTGTCTAGCCTGCAGAGTCGAGAATGGCAGTGGCATATTATTTTCGTGGAGATCAGCAACCACATTAATACCTTTATCAGACCAGTGGTCCCATATGATGGGCGATCCGCCGATTTTAATTGACGGGTTGCGCCATAAAGATGCAGAAGATGAATTGTGGATTTGCAGACCAGTGTTGTGAACGCGATCTATCCGCAAAAGTGCTCTCTTGGTATTGAGCATGATGTATTTAGAAAAACTTTTTAAAAAGTTTTTTTAAAAGAGGTACCAGATAGCGTTTGCGAGGGAATTCATACAGTTGACATAAAAACATAAAATGCAGCATGTCCTGCGGAGACTTTCCGTCGCAGCCGTAGGGAGCTACCACTTTATTATAAATAAAACATTTTGGTCTTACAAGCAGGTAATGAAACAGGTTCATACGAAACCTAGTTAATAGGAATTTCTTGTACGCAGACAATGTACCCGAGAGATATGGCTCTGCTCTGAGGGTTGTTTTCAACGTATTATATGTCCGTACGCTAGGCTTCTATAGCTCCTTACCTTCCCTAGTCAATTTCCTTTCTGATAAATAGGCCGTTTTTATTGCCTCCACATCTCCCTTTTTAATACACTCAGGGTTGACAAATAGCCCCCCACCCCGCCCTAAACTTGCAAGACTTTTCATAATATAATTCAGCCACGGCACTGCGGTCGAATTATCTCAAGACATGCAGTTTTTTAAAATCAAGTGAGTCAGGGGGATATCAGGGTTCAACCACGTTTTTAACCAGCAAGTCAGTAGACGCAGGGAAAGTACATCACTGACAAACTGGATGCCCAATTCCTCATGGACAACTAAGTTTATTATGCCTGTGGGACACACAGTAAACGTTTCAAAAAATCGTTCTCCGCAATTTGTAGGCAGTCTTCAACTTTATAACCCCATATTTCACTGCCATAGGATGCTGTAGCCAAAGGTTTAGCCTTGTAAACTTGCAGCATGGCTCCAGTAGGCTTTTTTCTGAGTTTGGAGGCAAAATTAAGAATAGCTGCGTTCACCCTCGCAACATCCCCTTTCTTTTTCAGTATATGGGGGCCCCATTTAAGCTTGTTGTCAAAAAGGACCCCTAAATAAGAAAACGTATTAGTGAGGGGGATTTTTGAGTCTCCAACTTTAAATCGGAAGTTCTTTTTTGGAGGCTGCCCTACATGCATAACATAGGATTTAGTATTATTTATTGTCAGATCCCTGTCTGACATAAATGCAGAGAAGGCGGATAAAAGTGCTTGTCGTCCCCTTTCCATCCTGGATATGAGGACGGCATCGTCCGCATATAACAGGACGGGTATCCCACGCCGATCTACTCTGGGGCAATCAGCCCCCAACCCCCTCAAGATGCTATCTAGTTCATTGATATAAAAGTTAAACAAAAAGGGAGCCAAAATACATCCTTGTCAGACTCCATTTTTAATATTAAAATCCCGTGTGACGCTCAGGTCCTGGGAAAACCTGACAAAGGGAAGATCATTTCCCTAAATCTGTCTTCATAAAATAATATATTTTCCATGCACTTTATTAGTGCAGAACGTGAGTCCCAGGGTTTTTTAAGTGCACTCAAGCACTGATCTGTTCCATTATCCATTTACATTTTTAGGTCTTGGCTCTAGACGGCGGGCATGCACTGTTTTGAAAAGAGACATGCTGTATCTACTTTGTGAGCTTCAGCCCGCCCATAGGATTACCATGTGCTGGCTCCCAAGTCACTCCATTATTCCTTTTTTTCTAGTGTTTTATATAGCGCAAACTTGACCCGAAGGTATCAGATCGCTTTACATGGCCATCAGTTCCATTACAGATGGACACATTCATTTTTTGTTAGGCACAGGGAGATTAAGTGATTTTTCCAGAATCACAGGATGTTGAGTGTCACTGCAGAGGCTCGAACTTGGTTGCCCAGCTTCGAGGTTGAACGCGCTAGGCGTTAGGCCACACCCTCTCCCTGAAGTGGGCTGACACACTGCCGCATGTTGTATTCTTGCCATTTGTCCATGGGATACATGCGTCATGTCTCTTCCAGGGTTTAGTCCTCCCTGAGAGCAGCGACCAACTACTCCGAAACATCTACAGCATTCATTGTAGGGCATTGTTTCAGGACTACTTTTTTATTTCTTCAAGAGTGTTCCTTTGCTAGAAACACATCTCAACACCCAACCCAGATGCAAAAGGTACAAGGCCTTGCTCAGACTTCATCTCCTTGGTTATATATAGGAGATTGCTGGATGCCTGAGGGGGGCTCTCTTGGTTTTCAGTGCATTGTACACACCGTGAGATTGGCTAAATCGGTGACCGTTGAAACAGAACTGAATTTCAGTTCCGTGTTACCAACTTCAAACTGTGTACTCCTGGGCAGATTGCCGTAGCCTCTTCTGGTTTATGTGGCAAAACTGCAAATTATTTCAGTCAGGCTTACAGCACTTCCATTCCTAGTGAATTTGGTTCTTGATGCTCTTAAAGTCTTTTGTTGTATTCTTTGAGTCATACACACTTCGGTGTCTTGTAGGATTTAGCCCATTGGCTCCCTTTCTTGAACCCTTTGCTTTCTGGTGGTCTTGAACGTTTGAGGTCCCAGATGTCTTGACACTTCCTGTTATGCAAATGGCGCAACATGCGTTTGTGTGCTCTCTCCCCTTGCACAGCAAATCTTGAAGCATCGCTACTACCCGGGGCTGCCCTATTTGCTGGCCATGTTATAATGCTTAGTGGGGGGACCAGGAGACACCTCTGTTTTTTTCAGTACATTTCTATGGCTTTCTAAATTCTGTTTCCTAACTATAACATTTCTGTAACCTTTGTATTTTTCAGTAGATTTCAACGCTTTTTACATTTTATTTCATAACTGTAACCTATAACTCTTAGAAATGGTGTCTCTAATTGGCAGTTGGTATGCACCGTGTTCAAGTAGGGACACTTGTGGAAAGTGAGCCCAATTTACAACCGATGCCCAGGCTGCTGGCGCAAAACGCCTCTTAGTTCCCATTCTGAATAGTTACCAAATAAAGAGACGGGCGCTGGAAGCAGGATCATAATAACAGAGTTTTATTTCTCATGAGGAGAGCCTGTCATTTCGGACACGAAACACAGTGTCTTTCGGGAGGTGCTCTAACAGCTTCTCTGAGGCCTGGCCTCTTATACCCTGGTTTACGACGTGCGAGCATTCTTTATTGCACAAAAAAAACTCTGTGAACTCATAAAAAAAACATCCCCGTAATCCTCGTGTCAGACCCACCCCCACATGTATCCACAATAGAGGTCCTCACCCTGCTGATAATAAGAGGGGGCTATCACGCAGCTGAGTGTTCCGCCGATTCTTAGGATGTGTGCGCCTGATCGTATCCCAGGGGGTGGGGAGGCCAGGATCAATAGTGGGCCCTTTGAAGAGGAGCGACTCCATACAATAGGGGGCAGTAAACTGTATCTCCCGGCTAGGCGATGGCCTCGGACCTGTGTGGACAATCGGACTCGGGGGATGGGGTCATCAAAGGAGAGGTATTCATGCCGCGTGGGCAATCAAGCGCGGATGGAGAGTTTACCAACAGAGGGGTATTCATGAAAGGAAAGGAGGTGTTGGTCAGGCGCGAGCGTGACTCCCAAGGACAGAGTCATGCAGAAGAAGAAGGTTTATGACTTGCCCATGTGAGGGAGGGGGGGGGGAAAGCCAGGGTGCGCGGAGGATGCTAGCAGGATCAGGGGAGCACGCTGGCGATCGATCGTGGACAGGGAGACCATGATACCTAAAATGGCTGTCGTGCATGTTGTACGTGGGTGACAAGCTGGCGCAGATGATGTTCAGCTCGTGTACTAAAATTCCAGCACGGGGTGTGATTCCCAGGGACAGAGTCGCACAGAGAGAGAGGTCTTATGACCCGTATATGAGAGAGCGGGGGCAGTCAGGTACAGCTGGGGGGGGGGGGTTATGTCAGCTGAGGCGAAGGATGCTTCTTCAAGAGAAAATGGGGGTTGCGTGGGTCAAGCAGGAGGGTTACTTTTCAGAGCAGGGTCGCGCAGAGGGAGAGGGTTTTATGGTCTGTGCATGTGAGAGTGGGGGGGGTGTTCAAATACGCGCAGGAGGGAAGCCGGGGATTCCAATGAGCGGGCAAAAAGGCCATGGTGCCTAAAATGGTTGTCATGTATATATGGGCACGGGCTTTTACTAGCGGGATGGTGCGGTCAACGTTTCACGGTATTCATGGTGCCTACAGGGAGGGGGATGGGAGAAGGCAAATGAACGCCGCTTATGTACATTAATATTGCTAATTTCCACAGTCGCCGCTTTTAACATAAGTAAGTTCATTTCCTAACTAATGGGCGTACATATAATACATGTGTGGACGATGAGATAGCGTTTGTCATATACCAGTGAATTGCATATAACCATGGCACAATCGATGCGGTTGGTGGAATGCAGCACATATGAATTCACAGTTGCTGGGTTACTTATACAAGCCTAGAGTTCAGCATACTACATAGTATAAATGTTCTGACTTTCTTTTCGGTGGCATCAATGTACAGCTTTTAAAAGTGACCGAAAAATATTTTGAAAGCAATACAAAGTGGTTGAGGGCGGAATTCAGTTTGACACAAGTAATTTAGTCAAATTGATGGGTGCCTTCGTCACAGTGTCTTTTTAGCAGTGAGCCATCACTGGTAGGCTCTAGTCCGTTTTCTTTCATTGGCGCTGTTGAGCACCGGCGGTGGAGCTATAGGTCCAGCTCGGATCTATCCTTACGCGTTGCAGGGTGCGGTCAGTCCTCTGCTGTTAGACCACAGTCCTGTTCCCTAACCAATTCTTTAAGGGTGCCTTATGCTCGGCACCTGTATTTCCTTTTCCTTCTGTGGCAAACCCCATTTCCATCTGAATGCTGTTCTTCTCATCTGAGTCAAAAAGTCATGTGGAAAAGAGGGGGTGTTGGATAGTTGAGGGAAGAGAGGGCGGAGTGGGGTCAGATCTTTTCTTGGACACATCAAGGGACCAAGGGAGCAAAGGAGAACGAGCAGGCAGGCCCATCAATCGGACCCAAAAGGGGGCGAAGACTTCAGGCACACGTGGGTTAGCAGACTGAGGGCTTCAGGGCAGCCCGTCAACTTTTCATTTTCCACGTTTGAGATTGCTGTCTCGTCCCGTATCTTGTTGCTCTGCAGCTCCACCTTTGGTCGAGGTCACATGTGTTTCAAGATCCGCAGCCAGGCTGTACGTCACCTCCGGCCCTTCTCCTCCGATGATCGTATATCTTTGAATGGGTACAAAACAAGTTTTAGAGAACTAGCAGGAGAAGACATTTATGCATTTGAATTCCGCCCTCAATCCTACGCACTTGGGCGCTACGTTCATTGGTCACAGTCAGAACCCTACCACCATGAAGTACACATGTCGGCACTCCTACTGTGTTGTGTCAAGTCTATTTATCGTTCATTCCGGCTAACCCTTTCAAAAACAGGGCAGGGATGCTTATCATTGAAAGAGGGGGGGGGGGGAGAGAGAAACAGGCTTTCATCGAGGAGCAACAGTTAATCAAGTTCATCGGTTATTCTTCGAGGACAGCTGATATGGAGCAGGGGTCAGGGAGAGGCGGGGACGCTTTGGACATTCGCGCTTGAGTGCAGAGGGGTGGGGCAATCTGGGCATCGGGGATCAATCTGGACATTGGGGCTTGTATCTCTAACGAACTAAAAAATAGGATGCCATTGACATATAGTCCCCCCATAAAAGGGCCAGATTAGGGGACATCAGCCGTCTTACCTGTCCCTTCCTCTTAGCCAATTCAAGTTCTTTCATTTTTGCAGAAAGGAGAGGTAGTAATATGGCGAGTTACAATCATTTTAGTTTCTGTCAATTTTGCTGAACACCTTCGCGTTCAATAAGTATCCAATTAAGCTGGTGCCGGCGGGGCACAATTTTACCACAAAAAGGAAGAGGCAATAGGGGGGGGTTCTCATAGAGAGTGAGAGTCGTCCGTATTCTAAACGAGCCATTCGGTACACGTATGACATGTAGAAAGGTAGAGAGAGAGAGAGAGAGATAGAGAGGGAGAGATAGAGAGGGAGAGAGAAAGAGAGAGACGTGTACGGTAATAGGTCATTTAGTGCGCTCACAACACAGAACGGCAGGGGTCGGGTAACACGGAAACGCAAACAGAGGGTAGACATAAACCCATACATTACATACACACAAACTCAGACAAGGGAAGACAGTACGTGTGTTACATACAAAAATTCACGACAAAACATAGAACAGTTATTGGCCACAACAAAAAAATCTCTTTCTGCATGCTGCGCATCTTTAGTATCCTATTTATCTATGTTCTGAGCTCTTTTTACCTTTTTCCTCCTTTCCCTTTCGTTTGCCATCTTTGCGAGTGTTCTCGGTTACTAATACTTACACCTCGGTCAGTTGGTCAGGAATTAACCTGGTCAGGTTACTACTCACGGTGGGATCTTTGAATCATTTTTCCTTTTCTCCCTTTTGGCGAAAAGGTTCTCCAGGCTGAGGCGACGGAGGGCGTTAATCGGGAGAACAGTCGGACAGCTTAGCTATATCTATACGGGTGCGAGAAGGAGGTGGTACACGGTCTTTAAACATTAACAACATTCCTAATCTTCCAGACGGGCGGTGCTTAGGCAAACCTTACCCCGGAACTTTCCTTGTCCTTTCCCTATCTAGTTAAAACGTCATAGTTGCATTATCTGGCGTGCTGGTTCAAGTCATAGTCTGTCATATCGTACTAACCCGTCGAGTATCTACGTCAGTCCATCCTCCCAATCACTAGGTTCTAAGGGAGGAACAGTCATGTCTAAGTAAAAGGGGGGGGGGTGCTACATCTTACAAAGCTCGTCATGTATAAGCACTATGCTCAAATTCCCTACTTCCCCTTCCGTCGGTTGTTCGGTCATCACTCCTCCAAACTTCAGCCGATGTTCCGACGTGACCTGCAGATGGGAGGAGAAAGAAAAAGGGGGGGGGGGGCAGCGTTCAAAACACATCAGCGCGCATAAATCCGAAAATGTTTTTACTTACCACATACTCGACCTATCTCCACACGGTGCATTCTCTACCATCTCGGCGTTTAAGCTCAGAGGGACCAGTAGTGTTAGAAACATAATCATTGGTGTTCTGCGTATCCGCACGGATCACTCGAGCGTGGTCTTTTAGATCATGCGCAAGGGTGGTGGTCAGGTGGCGTTTTCTTCAGTATTGTTTAAGGGCACCTAAAACGTTTTTCCTGTTGCCTGTGGCATGTAATGTAATGGCTTAAGTATCGGGCTTTTTAACCTTCAACCTTAATAAAGCTGCTTATCTTTCGCTTATATCGGAGACAGTAGTAACACATTCGAGACTCATTAATGCAATCGCTACAGTTGTACTTGCTTTTTCAAAAACCTTTAATAAAAATGTTGGCGCAAAAACACGAGCCTACAACCCAGTGGGCCGGCCACAGAGCAGACTGGAGCCGGGCGTGAGGGGAACAAAGTCGGTAGCCATTCATTTCATAATATAAAGTGCGGCAAGTGCAATAACATCGTATCGAAATTTATTGGGAGTAAGCATCATAAATGTCGAAAAGTCAAACTTTCAAATAACCATAGTGCGTTAAAACTTAATATTAATTCATTGTCCGAATGCTCTATCAGTACCTATTTCATATCAATTCACTGTTTTAACACATAATTGGTACCCACCCTATACCGGTTCATTGTCCCAACACATAATCAATATCTATCTTATATCAAATCCTTTTCTGAACACATTATCGATATCCATCTTATCTACTTTCATTGTCCAAAAACTACATACATATCTCAGAACATCAAAGCTTGAGCAATCAGGGTACAACAAAGAGCTGAAAGTTTCCTTTGTATCGGCGCCATTTTGGGCGAGGTCAGGCAGGCCCAAGTATAGTAAAAAAAATGTTTCCTCCATCTCGTGGTTGGACCAGAACCTCTTTCGGCAGTTGAAGAGTTTGTTTTCGAAAGGGCAACAGAAGAGACTGGCAATGTGAACCATCAGTCAAAAAGTGGGGAGGGAGGCAACAATTTCTCTACCGGGTCATACTGGCATCCCACCGGAACTGTTCAAGTTGGCGGTCTTGCGGGGTCTTAGTCATTTCAAAACTGAGGTCGGCGACGGCAGGAGTGCGCCGATGTCGCGGTTCCCAACGGGGGCGGGGGCGCCCGTGTGGAAGGGTCGGGGGCCCCCCGGCTCTCATAGAATCTTCAAGGTTGAGGAGAGAAAAAGCACAGGACGTGCACCGGTCCTAGGCCAAGCGCCGCTTTTCGATTGGGACCCTGTTGATCGAAGCGTTGGGGTGCCGCTGGGAGCCCCCACCTGGGGGGTGGGGGAGGCTCGTTCGCGCCGCCTCCCCCTTCCAGCGACCCCACGCCGTTTCTCGGCTCCAGCACTTTGGAATGGCCGTACCAGGCAATGAAGAGAAGGGGGGGGAGTCGGAGGCAGCAAGACATCCCCCCCCCGTGCGGCCTGCAGGGCACCGTTTTCTCTGGACTTTTCGTAGCGGCCAGACCAGGCGAGGCTATCTGCAACTCTCCAGTATTGCCGCAGCATTGTGCTATCGACCTCCGCTCCGGTTTCGTTTTTCTGACGGCCGGAGCAGGCGATAGAGGGGGGGGGGGTCGTTGGCAGAGGCAAGACATCCCCCCCCCCGTGGCCCGCAGGGCAGCCAAAAGAAGAGAAAGGGGAGACCATTACAACTTTTGGGCCGTCCGCCCCACAGCCTCCCCTTCCGATGGCGGCCAGCCGGGCCCTGCTCTGCACGTGTTGAGGCCTCCCCTTCCGGATGGGCGTAACCGCGGACCTGTTGCACTTCGGGAGCTTCCGGAATGGGGGTAGGTATCTGCTGATTTGTATCTATTTCATGTTACCATTATTTGGGCGTGGCGGGCGGTGGGACAGACATGCTTTGGATAGCGAGGGGGCGGCGGGGCCTAGCTACCTCGTGGCTGTCTTGGCGTCAAGCTTGGCTTCTTTCGCCATTTTATAATTCTTATTACGGACTATTTCTAATGTTTTCTTATTTTTAGTGAAGTCGGAAACTCATCAGTGGGCTACTGACTTAGCTCGACTTCTTTTTCCTTCCTTTTCTAGTGTGTGCTTCATGCTAAAGTTTCTGTTAACAGGATTCGGTGATCACTTCATATTTTATATGTCCTTTTATCAGAGCTACCCTCCGGTTGAGCCGGATGATCTACCTCCAATAAATGGTCCGGGTGGAACTAGTTTACCAATCAGTGGGGAGAAGATAGGCATGACGGATTACAACGGGGACAAAAGTCTGCACTACCTATCTTATCACGGCGGGCAAAGACTAGACAGAATATTTCTATTCTTCATTGTTTGCAGGCGGTGAATACCTCAAAAAGAACCAATATCGAACAATCAATGTTCGGTCAATCAAACAATCAATGGGGAGAATAAGTGGGTACGACGTGTTAAAGGTTTGCGTTACCTACCTTTTCGCTACCTGCAAAGAGAGAACCTGTTCTTCCCCGTTTGCAGGCAGAGAATCTCCAGAGAACAATCCGCGAACAACAGTTCGGGCCAAACAATCAATCAATGGGGGGAGAAAGATAGGCACGACGGATTACAACGGGGACAAAAGTCTGCGTTACCTATCCTTCGCTACCTGCAAAGAGAGAAAGTTATTTCCCTGTTTGCAGACAGCGAATCTCCAAGAGCAATAGAGCAACCAATCAATGAACAATATCAGTATTTAAATACCGATTCCAATACAAACAATCAATCAATCAATCAGATGGATAAAGCCATCCTACCAATTAGACGTAACAGGCGTCTCCTATTTAACCTTACCCGGACCAGACCATGTGGACAGTTCTTCGTCTTCCCCCTTTCCAGCGCCCGATCGTTCTCTTATTCCATGATTTTACCGCAGCAGTCCTGTGGGATCCCAGTCAGGACAGTAGGTCACTCGAGAGAGGTCCGTTCGGAATCGGTGAAGTTCATTCAATCAGCAGCCGGACGAGGGTCCTCTTAAGGCAGGTATACTCCGATCGTTTAGATGTTCACCCCCATTGTCTGGACCTCTCTTACTGGACCTTATGTCGCTGATGGGCCCCACTTGGGCGCCAATTGTGAAAAGTGAGCCCAATTTACAACCGATGCCCAGGCTGCTGGCGCAAAACGCCTCTTAGTTCCCATTCTGAATAGTTACCAAATAAAGAGACGGGCGCTGGAAGCAGGATCATAAGAACAGAGTTTTATTTCTCATGAGGAGAGCCTGTCATTTCGGACACGAAACACAGTGTCTTTCGGGAGGTGCTCTAACAGCTTCTCTGAGGCCTGGCCTCTTATACCCTGGTTTACGACGTGCGAGCATTCTTTATTGCACAAAAAAAACTCTGTGAACTCATAAAAAAAACATCCCCGTAATCCTCGTGTCAGACCCACCCCCACATGTATCCACAATAGGGGTCCTCACCCTGCTGATAATAAGAGGGGGCTATCACGCAGCTGAGTGTTCCGCCGATTCTTAGGATGTGTGCGCCTGATCGTATCCCAGTGGGTGGGGAGGCCAGGATCAATAGTGGGCCCTTTGAAGAGGAGCGACTCCATACAATAGGGGGCAGTAAACTGTATCTCCCGGCTAGGCGATGGCCTCGGACCTGTGTGGACAATCGGACTCGGGGGATGGGGTCATCAAAGGAGAGGTATTCATGCCGCGTGGGCAATCAAGCGCGGACGGAGAGTTTACCAACAGAGGGGTATTCATGAAAGGAAAGGAGGTGTTGGTCAGGCGCGAGCGTGACTCC
The DNA here is from genome assembly GCF_964263255.1 of Lissotriton vulgaris. Lineage (NCBI taxonomy): Eukaryota > Metazoa > Chordata > Amphibia > Caudata > Salamandridae > Lissotriton > Lissotriton vulgaris. The sequence continues at coordinate 540,140,555 of NC_141698.1, read as the reverse complement.
CAAGGACAGAGTCATGCAGAAGAAGAAGGTTTATGACTTGCCCATGTGAGGGGGGGGGAAAGCCAGGGTGCGCGGAGGATGCTAGCAGGATCAGGGGAGCACGCTGGCGATCGATCGTGGACAGGGAGACCATGATACCTAAAATGGCTGTCGTGCATGTTGTACGTGGGTGACAAGCTGGCGCAGATGATGTTCAGCTCGTGTACTAAAATTCCAGCACGGGGTGTGATTCCCAGGGACAGAGTCGCACTGAGAGAGAGGTCTTATGACCCGTATATGAGAGAGCGGGGGCAGTCAGGTACAGCTGGGGGGGGTTATGTCAGCTGAGGCGAAGGATGCTTCTTCAAGAGAAAATGGGGGGGTGCGTGGGTCAAGCAGGAGGGTTACTTTTCAGAGCAGGGTCGCGCAGAGGGAGAGGGTTTTATGGTCTGTGCATGTGAGAGTGGGGGGGGTGTTCAAATACGCGCAGGAGGGAAGCCGGGGATTCCAATGAGCGGGAAAAAAGGCCATGGTGCCTAAAATGGCTGTCATGTATATATGGGCACAGGCTTTTACTAGCAGGATGGTGCGGTCAACGTTTCACGGTATTCATGGTGCCTACAGGGAGGGGGATGGGAGAAGGCAAATGAACGCCGCTTACGTACATTAATATTGCTAATTTCCACACACTCACTCTAGTCTGGGTAAGTTTCTCAGCTAAGATAACACCTGCTCTCTTCCTTGGTAGCTTGGAACAAGCAGTCAGGCGTATCTCAGAGGCAATGTGTGAAGTATTTGGGTATACACACACACACACTAACCCAGCGGACACACTACAAAAAGACTCCACACCAGTTTAGAAAAATAGCCAATATTTATCTGAGTAAAACAAGACCAAATCAATAAAAATCCAACATACACAAGTGAAGATATGAATTTTGCAAGAATAAACTCAAAAATACAGTTCATTGAAATTAATAGCACCAACTGGGTCTATCGCAGAGCAGTGAATAACACAAATCAAACAGTTCAGTGATACAGCATATGACAGAGCCACAAAACAGTACCTTTGGAAGTGAAGATGCTTCGGGGACCTTCGATGAAATCCGAAAATTTGGAGTCACTGGTAGGCATTGGTTCCGAAAGTTGGGCAGAAGTCATTCAGGCCTTGGAGTCACATGCACAGGGGATCGAGCTCCGCGATGTTAAGGTCAGGAGGACTGGTGTCAGTGTGGCTGTTATGTAGTCACAGTCATTGCTTAATGCTCTTCAAGAGCCGTGACCGCAGCTTCTGTGCAGCTAGTGATGCGATGTTGGTGCTGAGTGTGTATGTCTGCGGATCCGGGCTGAGATCTGAGATGGGGCATTGCATTGTGTTCTTCACGAGTGGTGAACTCCACCACAGTGCAGGCAGCGGCGTCAGAGACAAGGTCGGAGTCGATGGTGCTGTCGTCTGTATACCAGGGGCTTTGATATCATGGAAGCGATGCGTTGTGCTCTTCACAAACAGTGCTCTTGGCTTTGGTGCAGGTAGCGGCATCGATGACGACATGAAGCAATGTCATTGAGAGGCCGATGTCTTCGCGGTCGAAGAGTCGTGCTCCTCACGGGTGTTGACAATGGCTTCGGTGCAGGCAGCGGCGCCGGGCAAGGCGTCAGGTTTGCTTTTCTAGAGGTTACAGCACAGTCACTCATTCCATTGGCCCAGGAATGGTTTTGGCACAACTTGGCAACACATGACTCCCAGCAGAAGAGTTCCGGTGCTGGTAACAAGTTGTGGATGGAGTCTTTGATATCACTAAGACTTCCAACATGCGGCATGGTCAAGACAGAAGCAGCAAACAGCAGGCCACTACAGCAGAGTTACAGCAAAGTGGTAGTCCTCCTGACAGCAACACAGTACTTCTTCCTGGCAGAATGTCCCCAATCCAGAAGTGTTCTGTAGTTATTGTAGTTATAGTATCACAGCCCCATTACTTCTACCAGTTTCTGCCTTTGAATTAGACAAACTTCAAAGGAAAGACTTTTTAGTGCACAAGACCCTGCCATTCTCTGACCTGGCTACCGACACAGTACAGGAGGATGGAGAAAGCTTTTTTGTGAGGACAAGCACAGTCCTATTCATGTGTCAGTGACAACTCCTCCCACCACTCTAGCTCAGGAAGGCCCATAAGTCCGGTGATGGCCAATCAGGATATGCAAGGCACACCTCAGCACCCTTGTGTGACTATCCAGAGTGAATGCATAGGAGCCCAAATGTCATTCTTACCAAGACATGTATTTTACAGTCAGGCAGAGGCATAGAATGGTTAAGCAAGACATTGCCCACTTTCTAAAGATGGCATTTTCAAACACACAATTTAAATACCAACCTCGCCAAAAGATTTATTTTTTAATTGTGAGTTCAGAGACCTCAAAATCAAAATCTCCTTCTGCTTCCAATGGGGAATTACACCTAAAAGATATGTCAAGGCAATACCTATGCAATACCTATGTTACCCTAAGGAAGAGATAGGCCTTGCAATAGTGAAAAACGAAATTAGCAGTATTTCACTATTAGGACACGTGAAACACAACAGCACATGTCCTATCTTAAATACACTGGACCCTGGGGGGTCCAATCTTAGCAGCACCAGTCCAGGCAGCACGGGAGGGGTATTGGCTGAGCCCCACAGCACCTCACTGTCAATTCTGAGCCCACCGAGCGCCGTGAGGGAAACGGCCGGCAACTCGGACCCAGACTACATTCCCCAGGTGCCCCGGTGGCAGAGGCGCACCTGGGACGTCACAGCCTGCGCCAGGAGGCGCCTACATTCAGCGGAACGCCTCCTGTCCCCGCGGGACGAGCGCGGGACCGCTGGGCTAAGCCCAGGCAAAGGGCTGGCCCTCTAATGCCCTCCGAGGCCTGAGGAGGATGGGACGGGCCACCTTCCTTGGCACCCCGACAAGAGAAGGTACAGAGATCTACACTACATATTGACTTTTCATGGACATTTTATCTCCCCGTTAAAGACATTAATATTGACCACATTCTTTCAATTATGACACGCAAGGGGGCTTACAAAAAATCTATCCCACAGCAGGGCCCGGGGCATGGGATGGAAAAGCAGATCCCGAGTAGGCGGATACTGCCCACTCTAAGTGAAGTAGATATTGATGAATCGCGCCAACTCCTAGATACTACGCAATCTCCCCCATTAACCCGGGTTAGTCCGCAAAACTTATCTTACTGGGAGGAATTAAATGCTTTGTGTGGTACTAAGTTTGTTCCAGTAGTATCCCCCTCCCCTGTAAAAGGCCCTAGTATCGACACCCCCGTTGGCAGACTGTGTGAACCAACCCTATCATCTAAGGAGGTGAACACCCAAGCTGCTGCACTGTCTCAGGGCCCAAGCGCCAAAAGGAAGCATGACAGGGTTAATGGCCATGGAAATCAACCTAAAATACAAAAACTTTGTGTTGGTCTCTCATCGCCCGCCATTAACTTCACCTTATCTAAGGGGGATGCCGTAAGTTTGGATGACCAAGTATCATCGCCCCAGTTGCCACTACTGTTCCAGTTCGAGCAAATATTACGATCTATAATAGCACCCTTGGTAGAAAAAATCAATATCCTAGGGGATAGGTTGACAAGTATAGAGACAACCATTAAAGCCAACTCTTCACCTCCTATAAAGACGGTAATACCCATTTGTTCCAACCTACCCACTGCACCCGAAGTGCCTATGCCAATTAATACCCAAAAAAATGTCCCAACTGAAAGTCAAACTCCTAACATACTACCCCCAACTGCTACTAAAATTGCCCCCAAATCTGTGTTAACTAACTACACTGTTGCCAGAGCGGAGCGAAACAGAGTAGCATGTATACATTTACCTCTGGAAGCCGCCCCTTTTGTGCTTGTTCTTTCAGGAATACCGGCACCCACTAATGGGAAACACGAAAGACATCAAGACCTTTTAAATAAGGTCATATTTTGGTTAACTAAAAATAGACCCTTCCTACCCAATCAAGACGGTGGAATCCCGAGCGTTAGAAGGGTGGGCTGGTTAGGGTCACTACCTAAAGACATCCCTGGGGACCTAATTCTAGTTAAATTTAGGAATTGGAACATTGTCCCCCATCTACGATCCTCCCAGCCCCAAGAAGGAGATGGCCCCATTTCCATTTGGGACTTGTACGATTTTTACCCAAGAACCCCACATATCCCCCTACTAAGATCAACGGCAGCACACAAATATTTGATGGGAAGGGGACCTCGTGCTTTGACTGGTAGTAGCTCTCCTGCCCTCAATAGATTTGATTTACTGTATAAAAATTGTAATTTCTGAAGACCCCTTTATAAAGGGACAAGCTTACGTATTAACTCAGACGGTAAATGCTAATTTTATGTACAGTGCGATATAATCAAGGAAATGTTCTAAAATTGTTCTTTTTTGTTTTGTTTGTATGCTTTTATGATTTTTAAATCAAAATCGAATAAAGCTAAGTGACTGACTGACTGACACTGGACCCTGTCCATGGGGCTACCGAGGGACTACCTTAGGGGTGACTAGCATGTAGTAAAAGGGAAGGTTTGGTCCTGGCAAGCGGGTGCACTTGCTGGGTCAAAATGGCAGTTTAAAACTACACACAGAGTCACTGCAGTGACAGGACTGAGACATGTTTGCAGGACTACTCAAGTGGGTGGCACCATCAGTGCTACAGGCCTACTAGGAGCATTTGATTTACAGGCCCTGGGCACACCTGGCGCACTTTACCAGGGACTTGCTAGTAAATACAATATTTCAATCGTGGATAACCCAATCACCAATACAATTTACACAGAGAGCACTTGCACTTTAGCACTGGTCAGCAGTGATAAAGTGGCCGGAGTCCTAAAACCAGCAAAAATGAAATGCAGCACACAATCAAAAACAGGAGGACAGAAGCAAAAAGCCTGGGGAAATCACGCCAAAAGATGCCAAGTCTAATAGTAACATTTGAGAGTGTGTGTGTGAGTGGCTCTGTGGGTCTCTGAGTGGGTTTGTGGGTGTGTGACTGGCTATATGGGTCTGTGAGTGGATGTGTGAGTGACTGTAGGAGTGTGTACATGGCTGTGAAAGTGGGTGTAGGAGCACCTGAGTGGGTGTTGGACACTGTAGACAGAAACACCACTGACCTGCTGAAAACGTCCAGCTGGGATGATGGAGAGAAGATAGATACCCAATTCCCTTCCACACTATCACCCAGAGAACAGCAGCTTGTACTCACTGCTCCATAGGGAGTGTGTCGGGGAAAAGGGAAATTGGAAAAAACAACAAAAGAAACTGCTGGTGGAAGGACGCGCAAATCAGGTCCGTCTATTAGGGAGAGTAGGCCATGAAGGTTACCATGTATCACAACCTGTTGTGTCCCTGTATGCAAGAAAAGAGAAAAATAAGAAAGCATACATACTGCAAGACTACTCTCCTAGGAAAGCTCTATTCAAGGTCAGACAATACTCACATCCCCCCAACATCCACTAGACCACCAGCAGGAGACAGGGAGCACAGAACTCAAAAGGCCAACAAGGCCGGAAAACAATAAAATCCCAAAATAAAGCGAGAATCAAAAAGTGCTCAAAGGAAATGTTACTGGGATAAAAGAATGCCACATAACAACTAAGAAGCCCAGCACACAACATGCTCCCTCTACTTATCTGCCACAGATGAGAAGGAGCCCCTATTACTTCACAGGAGCAGTACAAGGACTGCGGGCGGCCATTTTTAGCATAGCAGGAGGCGGAACCCGACTCCGGTCAGGAAGCCCCCACTAAAGAAACAATGAAGTAAAAATGCCTCAAGGCAGGTATTGAGGCAAGGAAAGCCGCCACTGAAGGACCAACGCCTCCAAACAGGTAACACGGCAAGGAAAGCCACAGCCGAAGATAGAAAGCTTCCAGTCAGGTATCGAGGCATGGAAAACAGTCGCCAAAGACAGAATGCCTCCAGGCAGGTATCGCGGCGAAGAAATCCGCCGGGAAGAACGCTGGTGTGGCAGCGCTTCAGACCGCTAACAAGAGCGGGATCCAAGAGTCGAAGCAATGAGGCAGGTCGCAGAAGTCCAAAGAAAGCAGCCCGATATTACCCGACTAGCACTGAGCAGCAGGCTAGTCGGGTAATATCCTATCCTCACCACATCAGCTGACCGTCGTTGCCGTATCCCGGGAATGCCCCAGTGGATGCTGGGTGATGTAGTCTGCAACCAACACGCTTCCCAGTTATGTAATGGTAATAAAGGAAGGGAAGAGTATGTCTGCGTGTCTCCAGATGCAGAACCCCCACCACAGCCATGACAGTGGGTCAGTCAGTGGGACTGTGAGTCTCTGAGTGGATTTGTGAGTGGGTGCATGAGTCTATTAGTGGGTCTCTGACTGGGTGTATTAGTTTCTGAGTGGGTCTGTGAGTGTCTGAGTGGGTGTGTGAGTAGATGCATGAGTCTCTGAGTGGGTTTGTGAGTGGGCGTATGACTCTTTGAGTGGAAATGTGACTGAGTGTATGAGTGTCTGCGGACTGTGAGTGACTGCATGAGTGTCTGTATGGGTCTGTAAGTGGGTGTGTGACTGAATGGGTCTGTGAATGGGTAAATGAGTCTCTGAGTTGGTCTGTGAGTGGATGCATCAGTCTCTGAGTGGCACTATGAGTGGGTGTATGAGTGTCTGAGTTGGTCTGTGAATGGAAACATGAGAGTCTGAGTGGGTCTGTGAGTGGGTGGATGAGTGTTTGAGTGGGTCTTTGAGAGTGTGTGTAAGTCTCAAAGTGGGTCTGTGAGTGGGTACATGAGTGTCTGAGTGGATCCGTGAGTGGGTGCATGAGTGAGTGTGTCTGTCAGTGGGTGCGTGAGTCTGAGTGGGTGTGTGAGTGGGTCGGCGAGTGGGTGCATGAGTGACTGTATGGGTGTGTACATGGCTGTGAATGGGTGTAGGAGCGCTTGTGTGGATCTGTGAGTGGGTGTGTGAGTGTTTGAGCAGGGTCTGTGAGTGGGTGCATGAGTGTCTGAGTGGGTCTGTGACTGGATGCATGAGTGTCTGAGTGGGTCTGTGAGTGGGTGCAGGAATGTCTGCATAGATCGGTGAGTCAGTACGTGGTTCTCTGACTGGGTCTGTGAGTGGGTGCATGCATGCCATTGAAGGTCTGTGAGTGGATGGATGAGCCTTGAGTGTGTGAGTGAATGAGTGGGTGGGTGAGTGACTGAGTGGGTCTGTGAGTGGTTGTGTGAGTCTGAAAAAGGTCTGCGAGTGGGTGAGTGAGTATCTGAGTGAGTCAGTCAGTGGGAGTGGGAGTCTCTGAGTGGATTTGTGAGTGGGTGCACAAGTCTATAAGTGGGTCTCTGATTGGGTGCATTCATTTTTGGGTAGGAATGTGAGTGGGTGTGTGAGTGGGTGCATGAGTCTCTGAGTGGGCCTTTGAGTTGGTGTATGACTCTCTGAGTGGGAATGTGACTGGGTGTATGAGTGTCTGAGTGGTGTCTGTGAGTGACTGTATGAGTGTCTGTATGGGTCTGTAAGTGGGTGTGTGACTGAGTGGGTCTGTGAATGGGTAATGAGTCCCTGAGTGGGTCTGTGGGTGGATGCATGAGTCTCTGAGTGCCATTATGAGTGGGTGCACGAGTCTCTGAGTTTGTCTGTGAATGGGAACATAAGAATCTGAGTGGGTCTGTTAGTGGGTGGATGAGGGTTTGAGTGGGTCTGTGAGAGTGTTAAGGAATCTCTAAATGTGTCTGTCAGTAGGCGCGTGAGTCTGAGTGGGTCTGTGAGTGGGTGTGTGAGTGGGTCAGTGAGTGGGTGCATGAGTGTATGAATGAGTCTGTCAGTGGTTGTGCAGTAAAAAAACTAGGGGGCACACAGAAGCAGGTCTTCATGTCAGCTCCCCCTGTGATGGTCTGCAACCCTCTACTGCCTTCTGTTTTGTGTTTCCTCTGCTCACTCCTGCCCTCTAGGTTGCCTCTTTTTGCTCGTTCTGCCAGTTATTTTGCTTTTCTGCTCTCTCCTGACCTTTAATCTGCTTCTTACTGCTCGTTTCTGATGTCTATTTTACCTCTTTGTTGCTCTTTTCTCAACTCTATTTTTCCTCTTTCTGCTTATTCTTCCCATTATTTTTCCTCTTCCTACTCGCTCCTCACCTTTATTTTGCCTTTCTCCTCATTTTTGATCTTTATTATGCCTCTTACTGCTCCCTTCTGATCTTTATTCTATCTCTTTCTGCTTGTTTCTCGCCTTTATTTTGCCTCTTTCTGCTCCCTTCTGACCTTTATTCTGCCTTTTCTGCTCGTTTACGACCTTTATTCTGCCTCTTTCTGCTCATTTCTGGCCTTTATTCTTCCCCTTGCTACTTATTTCGGACCTCTATTTTGCCTCTTCTTAATTGTTTCTGACCTCTATTCTGCATCTTTTTGTTTCTCATCTTTATTTGCCTCATTCTGCTTGTTTCTCATCTTTATTTTGACTCTTTCTGCTCATTTCTGACCTTTATTCTGCCTCTTTCTGATTCTTTCTACCCTTTTATTTAGCCTTTTTCTGCTAATTTCTGATATTTATTTTGCCTCTTTCTGCTAGTTTCTGACCTTTATTCTGCCTCTTTCTGCTCATTTCTTACCTTTATTCTGCCTCTTTCTGATCCTTTCTAACCTTTATTTAGCCACTTTCTGCTTGTTTCTGACATATATTTTGCCTCTTTCTGCTGGTGTCTGACCTTTATTCTTCCTCTTTCTACTAGTTTCTGACCTTTATTATGCTTGTTTCTCACCTCTATTTTGCTTCTTTCCGCTAGTTTCTCACCTTCTTTTTGCCTCTTGCTGCTTTTTCTCACCTTTAGTCTGCCTCTTTCTGCTCATTAATCACCTTTATTCTAACTTCTGCTGCTCGTTTCTGACCTCTATTTTGCCTCTTTCTGACCTTTTATATGCTTGTTTCTCACCTTTATTTAGCTTTTTTCTGCTTGTTACTGACCTCAATTTTTCCACATTCTGCTTGTTGCTGATCATTATCCTGCCTCTTTCTGCTCGTGTATGACCTTTATTTTGGATTGTTTCTCTTCTTCATTCTGCCTCTCTTTGCTCGTTGCTGACCTTTATTCTGCCTATTTCTGCTTGTTCATCACCTTTATCATACCTCTTTCTGCTCGTTGCTGACATTTATTCTGCCTCTTTCTGCTCATTTATCACCTTTATCTTGCTTCCTTCTCCTTGTTTCTGACCCTAATTCCGCCTCCTTCTGCTCTCTTCTGTCCATTCACTCTGGAACGCGGGGGAGCCTCAAGGTCCCCATGGTCCCAATTGGCTCCCCTCTTGCTGCAGAAGCCGCCACTACTGCTGCATGCAGGGAGCTGCTGGAAAGGCAGCTCCCTTTGTGCAGGAGCAATACTTTAATCTCTTTCCCTACCCGCATATCTGCGGGTAGTGAAAGAGATAAAATCTCTGCTTCCAGCAAACCTCTGCTTCCAGCAGGCGGGATCGTTTTGACAACTCCCACCCGCTGGAATCAGAGTGTTTGCTTTTGCTTGGTTGGAGCTGTCAGCCCCTGCCAAGCAAAAGCAAACAGCTTTGTCTCGGGATGGGCACCCCGGGACACACCTGGAGCCGGCCCTGGGGGTTGGTCATCCCCAGCGCCATGTATGGCTCCAGGAGGGGAGCCATGTGGCCACCTCCTTTCTTAAATTTGGTCCCAGGAGGTGATGGTCCCCTGGGCTGGGGGTCAACGTGGACCACCTCTCTAATGTTAACTGGAGCCCCAGGGAGGTGGTGGTCCCTAGGGGTATCTGTGCATCCCTGTGTTTAATTTTACTAAAACCCAGGGGAGGTGGTGGTTTCCGGGGCTCAGGGGTCCAAGTGGCCCCTCTAATCATTGGGGAGGTGGTGGTCCCCAAGGGCCAAACGGCCCCCTGATTAAATTAAACATAAACCCCAGGGAGGTGGTGGTAGGGGGCATAAAGTGTGCCCCCTCCTTTAATTTAATAAACTCAGCATGCCCCCGGGGCTTGGCCCACCAAGGTCTTAATTAAAAACAAGTGCAGGATACTGCAACTGTTTATTTTGTAAATTATTTTTGCTGCAAGTTCGCAAATTTCACAAATTCATGGCATTTTTTTTTTGTAATGATTTTTTGCACTGTTGGGTCCCTCTGGGACCTGGGTATTTCTTTTTTTAACGTTTTCAACTCTTCCTGGTCAAAGTGTTGGCAGCCAATCAGAGCTCTACAGTTCTCTGCATAGGCTCATTAATATTTGCTAATTAGCTGCGATCACAGATATCCTAAATTGGATTTCCTTCAATTTCTCTACAACTACTGAACGGATTACACCAAATAATTGAAAGCATGATCTGCATAACCAAATCTACCTTTCTGCCAAATTCAGTGCAAATCTGTCCAGTGTTTCGAGCTGTATTTGTGCTCGTGAGAATTAACATGGGGAACACACTTTTTTTGACTACCCCTTTTTCTCGTCCGCCACTTGATGGATCCCCCCGTAACTTTCCATGCACAACTAGATTTTTTTTGTGCCGGAAATTTTGTGAAGATTTGTCATTCGGCGTTAAAGATATAGGCAAGTTAAAAAATGATTTTTCCAATGGAAACATGGTCCTCACTATAACTGCCTATGGGCAACGGCAAAAAAAAAAAAAATATATATATATATATATATCTATACTACTATTATAAAGAGAGAGCCCGAACCTTTGAGGCGGGTAATCTCAGTAACCACAGCACCAATCACAACACCCAATACAGCGTTGGAAAGGGCAGTTGTAGCAGAAGGACATAGGCTATGCAGACGGCCACCATATACATTTGAAAGGTAAAAGAACCGTGCCAACAAAGTAGTCCCTTGTGGGCATGTCTGCGTTCTGCTGTGGGCGTGTGCTGGGGGCGTGTGTTAGGGGTGTGAAAAACGCTGGGGGCGTGTGGTACGTTCCGCCCTTCATGCAATGTGAGTCGTAATTGCGCCGCATCAAGGGGCACGCTGGGGGCGTGACACGCTGGGGCCGTGACAAACGCTGTGGGGGTGTGTCCGCACTGTGGGCGTGTGTCCGCGCTGTGGGCGTGTGTCCGCCCTTCATGCCATGTGAAGCGCCAATTACGCAATGGCGCTGCATCAAGGGGCATGCTGGGGGGTGACAAACGCTGGGGGCGTGTGCTACGTTCCTGTGTGCTACGTTCCGCACTTCATGCCATCTGGGTCGTACTTTAATCACATTGTCTGCTCTGGCCGTGTGCTGGGGGCGTCACAAAGGCGTTCACCTCGAAGCGTGGTAAGTAACCATTCGCGCGACTCCCTTGGGGCACTGCCCATTGTCTAACATACTGGGGGTGCCGAATGCAGTGTGTGCCTTGGCCTGGGTGCGTCTGAAAGGGCCAAACGCAGTGTGTGGCTTGGCCTCGGTGCGTCTAAAAAGGACTCGGGCTGAAGAGCGTCGGGGTGGGTCATCAAAAAATAAGAACAGCGGGAAACAATCATTGGCCCTCAAGCGGGGGCACACGAGACTGAGCGCGCCAAATTCACTCACTTTTCATCCCGGACAACGTCGGGGCGGGCTGCTAGTATATATATATATATATATATATATATATATATATATATATATATATACACATCCAAAGTCGGCTTAATCCCGAGTCCCTTCCTTGGTGGGCTCACGGCAGGGGTAGCCACCCCTATAAATCCAAAACGATCACCAATGCGTACTTCCTCCTTTCAAAGGCGACAAAAAACACTGGAGCCGCAGCCTCTATTCCAAGTGTGATTTATTCAGTCAACACAGCGTCCAACGCGTTTCGGAGTTAAAATCACTCCTTCATCACGGGTAAAAGACTGTTGTGTTCCTTTGTTTGTTTATAAAGTGCTATGGTGCCGATCACGTGATATAGACAAGAAGAAATCTTCAGTGACAACATCATTCTCAATAAAGTTCATAAATTGATACATGAACTACGACTTAATATAAATAAAATGAAATGAAAACAATTATGTAATTCATCATTTTTACATGTGGGGACAATAAGTATTTTGGGTTTTGTGAAAACATTGCATGCCATATGGTGATATTTACAATACTGTAGCGGGACAAGCCTCAATACAATGTGTAATTCTAGTAGCGTCATCTTGTAATCCCAAAATCAATATGTGTTTAGTTATATTTGATTTGTGCACTTTTGTGGTTTTAATCACATCATCTCTCTCTGACTTTTTTACAGATATCTAAACTGGGAACAATATGAAAAACTTGGGTGATTGTTCTGTACATGATGAGTAATGAAAAAAGTAACTGCACGTAATTGTGATCGGGACTGTGCTGATAAAACATATGCTGATTAAGGTTCTTGCCCTGAAATACCCATCAAATTTTGAACATTGTATAAACTTGCCCACTAGGGCTGAATTATTGACAAGTAAAGTGCTGCAATCGATATAAGATGCATATAGAGATATTGCGCAAATTTGGAGGATTGAGCCCATTGGGGAGTTACCAGCTATGCAGTTTATACAGTACAGTAGACACTAGTATAAGGTGTTTTGAATGTAAAAACCCGCTCTGACTGATTGGGCGAGCGTTGACATGACGTTTAATTTCTGCCCAATGGGGCGCTATTTGTTGCAGAGTTTTCATTTTACCATAAATGTTTTGCCTGGTATTACAGTTCGTGAAGAGGTACGCCCTTTCAGACCATGGGCGCGACCTGCAGGCACTATTTTGTCCCTTCATATTGATTTTGGGATTACAAAATGACACCGCCAAAAACGCGTTTTGGAATAATCACTGACGAAGAATTATTCCGAAACGCGTTTGTTTGGCTGTGTTGCTTGCTGAATAAAACAACGGATTCAACACACTCCTGAGTGTGTGTGTGTATATATATATATATATATATATATATATATATATATATATATATATATATATATATATATATATATATATATATATATATATATATATATATATATATATATACACACACACACACACACACACACACACACACACACACACACACACACACACACACACACACACACACACACACACACACACACACACACACACACACACACACACACACACACGTTTACAATGCTACACAACGTGACAGCCCAGGTATAGAAATAAAACTAAAGGCTTTAGTCCTACTTTTATGACTGACCTGTCCCGGTTTTTGCTTCTCGAAATCTGGTCTCTGGTCACCTTACCTACTGGTCCCAATCCCAGTGATATTTAGCACTTGGAAAATACCCATGCTACAGAGATTCCTGTGTAACCTGTGGGTCACGTGCTTTAATGGGGTTGTTCTGTGGGTAAATACACCTGCGGTGGAGAGACGTGTGTACATTACAGGCCACAGCGTCCAAACCTAATAAAACAGCTGGTGGGGGGTGGGTGATTAATCATGCTGTGGTGAGATGGATGTAGCCTGAACCCCGGAATCTCAGGTAGAAAAAGGACGGTACTCCTCGCATTTCACCTCTTGCTGACGCCAGCGCTCTCCTCCCTGCAGAAGGTTACACTGACCCCATTGGCGCCATGCTTTTACATCCAGAAATATTCCAGGTATGCAGCTAATGCGGAGAGGAATGCAGAACAACAGACGAAGCCTGGAGAGTAAGCATGCATTTTCAAATAAACTACTTACCACCATCTATTCTCAAGACACTTAAAGGATGCTCCACCGCAAACAACAATTTGTAAAAATAAAAAAGTCTGTTAATCAAAATCAACGCAGAAACCACCAAAATGCTTTGTGGCGCATATTAACATGTGTTATTGTTGGCTTAATATTCAGCTCAAAGTGCTGAACAACTGAGTGAGGCATTCGGGGAGTTGTGGGAAACATAAACATAAACAGCAGGCGCAGTATCCCACTTTGCTATCACGCCAGGTTGAGCTCTGATCTATGTAAAGTTTGCATTAATTTTCGGAGATACCAGAGACATTTTATTATAATAAGATAACAGTGTTAACATGTCACAGACTCAACATGCCGGCTTAACTTGCACCGGCCCCATTCCTTTGAATTGAATTGAATTAAATTGAAAAGGTTTTTCTATAGCGCATGGCTACTCGGAAGCATCCCAGCGCTTGATTTTAAACAGAAGAAATAGACATCGGAAACCTAAAGTACAGAGGGCCAGCTTATCTATATCTTAGGGAACAGTGCTGTTTTTAAATTTTTTCGAAATGCGAGCAGGCTGGGTTCTTGACGGAGTGGTAAAGGAAGAGCATTCCACAGCCTGGCCGCATTTCGCGAAAAGAGACGGTCCCCTGTTCGGGCTCTGTTGGTCCTGGGGATTATTAGAAGGTTTTGCTGGTTTGAACGAAGATCCCTGGATGGTTTATATGGTTTAACCATATCATTTAAAATGGGAGGGCCATTCCCATAGAGAGTTTTATGGACCAGACAGAGCGTCTTGAAGTGGACACGCTCCTTTATTGGGAGCCAGTGCAGGGTCCTCAACGAAGGTGCAGCTGATGTACGGTGGCTGGTACCAGTAAGTAGCCTTGCTGCGGAATTCTGGGCAATCTGGAGTTGTCGGGTGACTGAGATGGGCTCAGTTTTCCCCCCATTCAACTTCAGGTGGGACGCATCCATCCACTTTGCAACCGCCTCCAGGCAGCTGCAAAGATTAGTCGGAAGGGGTTCCACCTGATTTAAGGAGACCACTAGCTGAGTGTCGTCAGCATAGCTTACCAGTTGGATTCCAAAGGGGGCTACTACCTCTGCTAAAGGTGCCATATACACATTGAACAGTGTGGGGCTAAGGGAAGAACCCTGTGGTACCCCACACTGTAATGGCACTGGGAGGGAGCAGTTGGTTTCCGAGAAAACCTTAAAGACTCTGTCGCTAAGGAAGGACCCGAGCCACTCAAGGGCCTTGCCCGTGACTCCGATCCTCTCAAGGCGGGCTAGAAGGACACGGTGGTTAACCGTGTCGAAGGCGGCGCTGAGGTCCAGGAGGATAATGGCCGCGCTGCCACCTGCGTCCAAAATTCTCCTGGAGGCCTCAACCACCCTCAACAGAGCTGTTTTGGTTCCCTGTCCCTTCCGGAATCCTGTTTGAGTGGGGTGTAGCAAATCATGGGTCTCCAAATAAGATGCTAGCTGTTTATTCACCCATTTTTCGGTAAGCTTACTGATGCCAGGAAGGAGGGAGATGAGGCGATAGTTGGAGAAGTCATCAGGGTTGAGGTTTGGTTTTTTCAACAGGGCCTTTACCATGGCTAGCTTCCAGTCTTGTGGTACTATACCAGATTCCAGTGAAGTATTAACAAGGTTAATGATGTGTTTGCTGACATGGGGTAGGGCCAGTTTCAAAATGGTCATGGGAGCAGGGTCAAGTGGGGAACCGCTTTTTATGGAGTTGAAAAGAGGGGGTAAAAGTTCGGCACTGAGCGGGGAGAAAAGTGCAAGATGAGGTGAGATAGAATTAGTGTCATCTATCGGCGAAGGGTTTGATTCAGCCACGGGTAGGGGAGGAAGAGAGAGAAGAATCTTTTGGATTTTTGTGGCAAAGAAGCTTGCTAGTTCGTTGCAGTTGTATTGGCGTGGTTTGTGTAGCACTCTCTGTAAAAGGAATTTTCTCAAGGTGTTTAGTTCAGCCCTCACATCCGGGTCGAAGATTAGAGGGAGGATGAGGTGACCACTGGCATAATTGCCAATCTTAACGGCCAAGTAAAGCCATGGCTGGTGCGTGTGCCAATCAGCCAAAGCTTTTCTGCCAGCCAAGCATTGCATTTTGGGACTTGTAGTCTGGTCCAGCCTTGGCATATGCAAGCTGGGCCAAGCCCAGGGCGCCAACCTCCAATGGGGTGCAGGAGCTGCACTTCGACTCGGAAAGCATAGATAATTAAATAAAACAATTGGGAGGGGCGCCAAGTGGGGTTTCGCCCATGGCTCTACTTGACCACAGGCCATCTCTGTTCGCGGTACGGCCTTACCCATCATAAACGTTATTCCAGATTTCATCGGTACTGCTGGCTAGAACCCTTGCTGGTCTAATATTGGTGCACAGTATATGACCATTTGGTAGCCATGGCGGTTTGATGAGGGTTGGGTGAACTCTGTTTTCATTACTCTTTCTAAATGAAGTATAAGCTTCTCAGCTGTTAGTTTCTACTGGGGGTACGAGATGGGATGGGGTGGATGGTTGTGTGTGGGGGAGGGGGTTACTATCACCTTTCCATTCCTGATTGGGAATGGTTACGAGATTATGGAGTCCATTTCACTGGAACATTATGTCTAAGACCTGGGATTTCAAGTCTGCATCTGTTGGATTCTGGGAGATGTAGTCTCATACTTGCCAGAAGGCCCACAGATGACGCCATCAGTCAGTTCTAGCTATTTAGCCAGTGAATTTGCATTCTGGGTTGTGTAGTTTGTTTTCCACCAATGTACGTGTGGGATTAATGTCAGCACTGGCTGAGTGTCACACAGGACTATTTAACAGCTGAAGGATTTTTTTGAATTTCAAGTTGATGGAGCAGGGTTTCGCAAAAAAAAAAAAAAGAAACCTGCTCGGATTGACACCCCCATAATACATACTAATACATACTAACAGCGTGCAGTGAAAGAAATAAACATACACATCACTTGAACACGAGGGAAAACGCTTTGCACATGTGTGCACTAATATGCATAAAAGAACTAAACCGTATTTTATATTATGTTCTGAAAGAAAAACGAGAAATAATGCATGACTAGGCTGCATCCTGCATCCTGCATCTTGCTTTAAAATAATAATAAATAACGCTGCTTTTGCTCTAAGCTTCTGCTAGGAAAACATTAACATGGGATTGTGTGAAGGTGGGCGGTAAACAGTGAAAAGTACATTTCATGTAATTAATGAATGTTTATGTTCCAATTGCCATAGTGAGCCGAATGGGCTCCATTATTCTTAAGTTGGCCTGACAGATGAGGGGCTGGAGATATGAACGAGAAATGACCTATCAAAAACAGACAGAAGTGCTGAGTGCTGCACAGGAGGGACAAAAGTTCAAGGATGCTCAGTACAGAGTGCATTGTTCGCCTGCCAAAGGAAGAGACTGGCCATGGGACTAAAGACTCCTTCCGCGGACGCAGCTGAAAAATACATGTAAAAGAATGTAAAAGTATATAGTATTGAAAATGAATAAACGAGTCAGAAATGTACATTATGGGAGCAACCAATAAACAATAGGTTGTACAAAATGTGAATGGAAACCCGAGGGTGTGACAGACCACCTCCTATATCCACCAAGGGGCAGTCGAATTCTGTTAAATGTTTCAAATGATCTGGGCTGGACATGTAGGTTTTAGGGTATAACTGGGGTTTCTTTGGGGGTGTGGTTGGGAGTTAGGCCGGATGAAGTGAAGAGAGGGGTGATGCGCCGCTGTCCGTCGTTTTGCAGAGAGGCCTGGCTGATCCTGTCTCTGTCCTGCTCTTCGGTCCTGAAGTATTTGTTCCCTGACTCCATTTCAGGGGACCCCCACCATCTCCTTGGCCAGGGGGATGGTATTTCACTGATTCCTTGGTTTAGTATATATGTCTGACTCGTACTCTACATAATCATTTGCAAATGTATTTTGTCTCTGAAACCTATGTCTCTTCATCTATCCACTCCGTCGTATGTATATAATTTATATCGTTTCGCATTATTTTGCTGAAACTGATGTCTCTTCTTCTATCCACTCCTTCATGTGCATTTCGTTAATTGAATGATGAGTTTGACACTGTTTGCATTTGCTGATGTTTTTTTTCTGTCTCTCTCTCTTGTGGATTTCATTGTTTGCATTTGTAACCGTTGTTGATTCCTGCATAGAGGGCGTTCCTGTAGTACAGCCTGCTGGTGAAGAGTGCATGGGTGACGGTCTTCCTGGATTCAGGGGGTGTGTCCATTTGAAGGTTTTGCTGAGTATGGGGAGGGTATCGAAGCATGTAGAAGCTGCAGCATTGCCCTATGGGTCTGCCACATGAACCATCTTTATCCACTTTAAATCTGCCTAAGAAGGAGATTGGCCATGTTATCCTCCCTGCTCGATCAGTCACACTGTGTGTGACATCAAAGAATAGTAGCAGTAGTAACCAGGGATTACCTACCAAAGGGTGTGACTGCAAGAACTAAAGTGAAAATGTGTTAGTTGGGAGCATGATCAACCAAAGAGCTGAGGAGAAGAGAGTATGCATCCAGGGCTGAGACAATTAAAAGCATCACATTCATCTTTGTGTGGGTGTGTGATATAGTGTCCTTCCCAAATAAACAGTGTTATATCCTTAAAGCTACTCCTAACGTCAAGTACTGCCAAATATGTATGCTGATCTCCCTCATAAGAATATTATCTCTGACGCAATTTTGCCCATTCATGGTATAATTGTGCCATAGCCATAATATTTTCGTCCTAGACTATTTTGGACATACAAGCCTAGTAATTACATACTTGCTGCCATCAATGACATATTAAGAGCATGACTGGCCTGCTTTTAGCCATTCCTGACAGAGTGGCAACAGCTTCTCCCATAACAATGGCCATAACTGATATATGTTGGGCATCCAGCTGTGGCACAGTGGTAGCCTTGGTTTAATAGTGGGCATTATTGGCATAACAGAGGCATTCTTAGAGGTATGGTGAGGAAGCATGGCCTATGATTCCAAAACCTGGGTATTTGAAGCATACTTTGCCCATGAGAGGCATTTTTACATGGCGGTACTCAATGAAAACGAAAAGCTGATGTTTAGGGACTGTGTATTTTCCAACTATGAAAACTGATTTGATTTTTAAAGGAAAAAAATATGCTTCTTCAGAAAAGGTTTTTCTTCTGGAAAATTGAGTTTGATTGCTCAAAGTGGAAAGGGACTAATATGCTAATGCCAACAAAATATTGCAATTCTAAAACACATTTAAAGTTGTTATCAGAATGATAATTCAATTTGAGTTGGGGAGACATACTGCTGTTGTAATACCCTCTGTGGCACACAGCATGTGATGATTTGAATTTTACTTGATTACAAGCGTTTAATATTGATAAATGTTTTCCTAGCATTCTGCTGAAAACTTCACCTGGAATTTTTGGGTGGTTACTACAGATAATTGTGCTTAGGGTAGTCATAGTGTAATGTTAATACATATCATCAGCATTTTACAGTGATAAAATATGCTAGTAGCTCTGCCGGACTTTCTTGAGCAGAATTAGCTCTCACTACAGAAAAGGTTGGAGACCCCTGGTCTGGGGATTAGGAACAAACGCTTAAAGAGGCTAGATTGAGCAGTATTTAAGACTGTGGTGTCATTCGTATTCAGCATTTCCGACCTGTGCGATTACCCTAAGCAGGTGACCTGTGGAGCAGCCATTGAGCTTTTTCTGAATGATTTTGAATGCGAAAAGCAGTTGTTTGGCTTTCGTTTTTCCTAGTTCCAGGTGTTGCTTGAAATTAAGGTTACAATCAAGTTGAAACCTCAGATATCTATATGAGTCTACCCAGGACAGTAATTTCTGATCTAAGATCCAGGTAAAACTGTGTTTGTTCTTTGACATGAAAACTGCCTGCCCACATCCCTCTGCGGCAGAAGGGGTACTGCGCATACATGCTCGAAGGCGGAGTACGATCCGAATTTTAGAGGCATATTGATTTTGAGTGCAATTGCAAACCAAGGAATACAGATGCAAATTGCAACATCAGCGGCTCCTCCACTAAGGCGGAGGAGTGTTGTCGCCCCACTGCTGTGCGAGCAGTGTAAAAAGAAAAACTAAAATTATTTTAACTAATGTTATTATCATTTTTTTTCCTTCTTGCTTTGGTGCAAGGCAAGGCGGGGTGGGCCGGGCTGGCCAGAGTAGGGGGCAGGGGAGGAGTGTAAAGCACACTCTAAAGTGCGCATGACTGTTTGACCGCCCTCTGTCATGAGCACTTTGCATTTCCCCACCAGGCTGCATTAGCCAGCCTGATGAGGAACATGCTAAGCCTCCATGCCCCTATCTGAGCGCTGAACCACGGCGCTCAGACCAATCACAACGCTGCTTAAGGCAACGTTGTGATTGGACAGGGGATTCTAGGAGGCTGGGTGCTTCCTGTTGTGGTGAGGAGGAGACTAAGCAGAGGCGGCAACATCCAGCGGCAACCAGGTAAGTCAGTTTATTTAGATTTTTTTAATTCCCTCCTCTGCTCACCTCCTGAAACCCCACCCCCACCATCCACACTTAGTATTGGCCACTACTGGATTGCAGGTGCTCCACATTACTTTTGACACCTGCAACCAATTCCTGGTTTTTAATCAAAAGTACTATTGCGTGCTGGAATCCGTAGTTTCTTTTTTTTACCACATGAAAATGAGATTATTTTCCTTCCTTTTACGAGGGTGAACAGTGGTAACCGAAATAGGCGTATGTAACTCACCTGTATCACCCTCATGCATCTGTACTGTATATAGAAAAAATAACCTTTTTAATAAAAATCTTTGAAATCAAAAACAAAAAAAAAGAAAACCCAGAAAGAAATGTGCTGCGGGCTGAAATATGAGGCTTGGCTTAACATTTCAGGCTGGCTCAAGCCTCGTGACTCTGAATATAATTTACAAGAAGCAAAGAAGCTTAAAAATAGCAGATAACAATTCCCACAGAAAGTGAGGTTTGCTGGCGAAAACTGTTTTTGCACGGCAATTCTCACAAGAAAAAATCGGCAGCTAAACTGTAATCTCCTGTTCACAATATTCAGTATTCAGAAGGTCAGGCAATAGTCTGTGCATGAGTTACCCACTGCGTGACAAAAAAGGAACTGTATGTAGAGGACATATAAATATATGAAACATGAATAGATGAAATGATAATTTAGCTTGAACGCTTCTGGAGATTTAATGTGGCAATTGGGTGGAAGCCAATGTTGCCATGTCTTAGTGAGTGAGCACAAGCACTTTAGCACTGATCAGCACCTCGCCTCTCTATATTATCGTTTCACTGCCAAGTATTACACTTTCACTCAGTACCTCTTCATTTTAGCCACCATCTCTCCCCCCCCCCCCCTATCTTTCCCTCTTGAACTCTAGAGGGAGTCGAGGAGGGAGGCAACTTTTCATGTGTTATTCTATGTTTATGGAATGTTCTGGTTTTTCAAGCTGGTCACCCCGGTTCAGTTATTAGGCAACCATGTGTCCCTGCTCTGTGACTTAAGTGCTTTCTGTGCATCAGCACAACCGTCGGACTCCAGGCAGGCCCAGCAGCATGCAACAGCCCCAAGCAAGTGCCATAGTAACCAACTTAGAACGACGGCATGTCTTTTCACATAGCTTCCAGAATCTTCTAAACACACAACACTTTCTGTGTGAGCGGGTCCCAGGATGATCGAGCAGCAGCCTAAAAGATCTGACAGCAGAGTTACCACTTCCATTCCAGCAAAGTGTCAACACTTCTAAACTCTGAACTCTTGAAATGCAATAATTACAGTAGTTCTCATCATTTTGGATTTAATATTGGCATTCTTCTGGTTTCTTTACTGATAGTTAGAAGTAGTTGCTTAGGAGGAGTAAGGCAAGGTTGCATCCTTGCTCCGTTTCTTTTTTCGTTATATATCAATGGACTAGAAAGCTCCCTCATCTCCCTTGCGCAGGATTGCCCAAGAGTAGTGAGGTTCCGTGACAATCGTAAGTGGTGTTTCAGACTCGCACAAATATGGTCGAGTCTGGTATCTATGAACCGCAAATGACGAGTTTAGTGGGTGTACGCAGTTTCGCTGTACTAGCCTAAACCGTTCTTCTGTTTCGTGGGTTTATCTATCTGTACCCACGGGTTCCATCTTAGATACGGCATCCATTTTGTTTCTTGCCCTCAAGTAGCCAGCGAACGGACGCCGTCTGCTTCGCGACCCTGGGATTCCCAAAACTCTTGCGGAAGACACGTTTCCTATGAAAGTGTCTTTATGATGAGGGGGATGACACTGTAAGGCAGATGGCCCCGCTCGAGGCACATCTTGCCGTGCCGGTCTATTGTCTTAGTCGTGCATCTCATTAGGCACGTCCCTTTGATGCCTGCAGCTCGTGTTTCCTGATACCACCCCTTTTACACCCTTTACGATCTCCCCACTGTTTCTGCCTTCCTCTACACCTGTCTCTGTTCCTTCTTCGATCTGTTTACTGCCGATTGGAATGTACTAATGGTGGGAAGATGGGTTTTTACAGTTGGGAACCACCGAATGTTTCTGTACTTATGTTCCGGGCCTTGAATACATGAAAGTAACCCCTTGTGGTTTTTACAATGGGAACCAAGTTGTAAACCTTTGTGTATCATGTTAACCTATGAGAGAAATGTGTATAAAAGGAGCGACCCACAGTAGCAATTCGAATCAGGCTCCGTGAACCTACGTTATGTACTTCTCGTGACTTCTGTGTTCCCTGCAGTGAATAAACCTCGAATCTTTGACGCCGAAGGAAGTGTCCCGTGTCTCTGTCATTTGTACGCCGGAACAGGTTACCCACGAAGGTTTCAGGTGTTGTCCCCTGGCACCGCTGGGTCTTAGAAAAACCCAGTCCTTCAGTTGGCGCCCAACATGGGGCTGCATCAGTGGTACCGGTCCAAGCCCGACGATCGTGAGGAACTTAGTGTGAAATCTCCGAGGGAAGGTGCACCCCGCTTTATCGATCCTGTTGTCGAAATAAGTGGCCCGACGACTTTTCCCGCGAAGATTCCCGCCTCCTGACGGCTGCGACGGACTGCTGCCCTGACTGTAGACCTGTTTTGGCGCCTGGCGTAGACCTTGGTACAGCGAGACGATTGACGGGCCTTCCTGGTGACGCCATCGATCTTTGAGTTAAGTATTTGTGGGTCGCTCCCATAGTCCTTAGTTGTGGGTACTTAGTTGTTGCATGGTTCCATTGCATTTGTGGTTCTTAGTACTTGGTTCTTCGTTGTGATATTTGACGTCTGCAGTCGCCAAAAACCGAGGGTTTTTGCTCTTTGCCGGGACTTGGTAAAATCCCATAACCCTTGAAGTTTGTGAAACTCGGCTAGTGTGCAAGATGCCTGGCCGTAGTACTTTGTTTAGTTGCTTCAGAAGTTGTGGTGCGGATTCCCGACTGGAGGACTCGTGTCCGATACCTCCGGTTGGAACTCCAACTTATGAATTATATAGCAAGCATGGGTTAGGTCCGATTACCTTTAATGAATATTGGATTCGCTATACTAGAAAGGACGGTGTCCTTAGTTGGCCACCTCATGGTAGTTTCGAGACCCCGATTTTAGATAACCTTGAGGCTAAATTGTTTAAGAAAAAATCAAGGCCGGCCATGTTTGATGCCTTTCGGTTATGGCGCAAAGAACCCAAACAGAAAGAAATCAGACAGACAAAACGTAATCAGAGAGATGGAGTTGCTACTATAGTAAAGAAAGCAGAACAGTTTCAGCGAGATAAGAAGGAAAAGGAAAAGGAAGTCTTCGATAGGCTTCAGCGTATGTCTATAGATAAATGTTACCCCGCTTTGCCAACGGAGTCGGATAAGAAGGAGGAATCAGTTGAGGACCCTCTAATGTCCTATCTTTTGAAGTCACCACCTCCGTACGCACAGGGTACCGCAGTTCCTGTGGTTCCCCCTGTACCTGCTCCTGTACCTGCTCCTATACCTGTTCCTCAACCTGTTCCTCAACCTGTACCCGTTTTTCCGACTGTTCCTGCTCCTTTGCCTACTTCCGTTCCTACTGCTCCTCTGCTTGTCCTTCCTCATACTCCTGCTCCCGCTGCTGTTCCTGTTCTACTTACTCCTGCTGTTTCTTCTGTCCCTGATTCTTCTCTTATTAATCCCCTATGTTATACTTCTCCATCTACCCGACGTCGTACCCCTTCTGTTGCTGCTAACTTCTTTAATTCTCTTGGACCTATTCTTGAGTCCGCTGGTTCGGACGGTCCTCAAAGACGTAGTCAGCTTCCCGGTAATCGGGAACGTGCCGCGTTGTATAATATGGCGATGGGTTGGATGAAACACCCCCTTAGAAATCCTCCACGTGCGGTGCTTGATACGTTCTGTCAATTCAATATACCGACACAAAGATATGTTTTCGAGGAAATGTGTAAGGTTTTACGTGATCAAATATCGTCCGATGCATCTGACGATGTATTGACTGCTTTGACTAATTTGCAGCTTCAGTTTTCGAGCGGAATGATAGTGGATTCTAATGTTCGACGCCCTGTTGAGCAGTTGTTATCTCTTCGTCCCTCTATAATGCCTCGAGCATTGTTTGTGGAAGACATTGAGGGACCACTAGAAGCGCCTGGTCAGTATCCCATGCGCGAAGTTCCACCAGTGTGGATGCCAGGTGATGCTAATGCCGTTCCTATCGTCCTGCCGCACTTTCAAAGAGTGTGGATCCATCTTCCTTGGAAACGATCGGAAGTTTTGCAGGTGAAGCAATCTTTGCCTGACCCTCGCAAAAATCCTGCAGGGTACTATAAGGAATTGTCGCAGCTTGTAGATGCTACGATAATGAATCTCGCTGACATCGATATGCTATTTGGTAACGTCGTACCGCAACCGGTATGGGCAAAGATTCGTCAGGAAGACCATGCGGGAGAATTAGGCGGTGACTGGAATGCATTGCGGGCTGCGGACGCTTTGCAAGTTGGTGGGGCCAAGCCTGATCAATTAATTGCGGCTCTGCCTCAGGGAATAATAACTCTTATGAAAACGCTTATGCCAGCTATGAAGGTGAATTGGGACAAGTTGTCCGCTTGCAAACAGAAGAAGGACGAGAGTGTCTCTGATTTCTTTACGAGGTTTGAGGAGGCATTCATCGACCATAGTGGTCAGGATATGGGTACCGAGGGTGGTCAGAGGTTGTTTGTGGACAAATTTGTTTCTAATTTACTGCCTGACTTAAGCAACAAATTGCGTAATTCAGAAAGTGCGTGGGCTGTTTCTACGTCTGCTCAAATATTGGCTACGGCACAGTATTATGAGAATAGGGAGAAAGAGGAGAATGATCGTGCTGACAAGAAAACGAAAGAACTCAAAACTAAAGTGTTGTTGCAGCAGGCGTATCCTCCGCATTCGAATCAGAATGATTCGCAACAGCGTAATCGATCACAGCCGCAATCTAATAGGTCGCAATCTCGAAGTGACTCCTCTTCGCAGAGATCCTCGTTAGGGTACAATCAGTGTGCCTATTGTAGAAATGAGGGTCATTTAAAATTCGATTGCCCAGTTCTCAACGAGCGTAATAGTGGTAATTCGTCTAGAGGTGGTCGTGGTGGTTCGCAACAGACACCACGTGGTAGAGGACGTGGTGCTCAAAACGATCGTTCCACTAACACTTCTGACTCAAATAATTGTTTTGATCGGCGTGGATCATCGCAAGGGCGTTCTGCTCAGTACAATGTGGATGATTATTACGTCGATCAGGATGCTGACGACGGTAATTACTAGGACAGCCATAGACAAGGAGAGGGAGTAGTATCAGTTCCGGTTGATCAGAGAGGGCCTTACGTCGCAGTTGCCACCTCGGGCGTCGTTGAGCCTTTTCTGTTGGACACTGGTGCAGCAAAAAGTTCCATCATGCATTCGAAACTCCCTGGCGCACCTTTGTCTGGCTTAACAAATGTTTCCGTTGGATTCTCTGGCGCCCCTGTTAGCAATCCGGTTTCGTGCCCTTTGCCTCTTACAATTGGGCCACGTGAGCTGAAAGCTCCGTTGATTTTGACCACTGGTTGTGGTGAAAATCTTTTGGGTCTGGATTTGCTAAAACGTCTGTATGCGACTTTGTATTGTTCTCCTGCGGGAGTAAAGCTTACGTTGGGTGAGAGAGTTGTCTCTCCTATGTATTTGTCCCTCGATAAGCTTCCACCGGAATTGAGTTCTCTTCCTGCATCTTTGTGGGCAACAGGTCCCAATGGCGTGGGCCTGCTTGACATATCCCCTTATGTTGTTCACTTGAAATCTAATGTGCGATTGCCACGTATTCCCCAGTATCGTATCTCCCTCGACGGTGAGCGAGCATTGTTAGCTATTATCTATGACCTGATTGAAAAAGATGTTATTGAGGAGACTCGGGGAAACGTGTGCAACAGTCCTGTACTGCCCATTCTGAAACGTACTGACCCTTCGAAACCACCTGTTTATCGTTTTGTTATCGATTTACGGGAGGTAAATAAAATTGTGATTCCTCAGTTCCCTGTGGTGCCTGACATTACGGCTCTACTGACTCTGATTCCAGCCTCTGCATCTTGGTTTTCAGTGATCGATCTGAAGAATGCGTTCTTCAGTATTCCGATTGCTGAAGAGAGTAGAGACCTTTTCGGTTTCTCTCTTGGTGGCCGTAGCTTCCGGTTTAAACGTGCTCCTCAGGGCTACTGTGAGAGTCCATCGATATACAGTCAAGCCTTGAAGGGACAACTAGATGCGTTTGTGTTGCCGGCCGGTGCAGCCTTGATCCAATATGTTGATGACTTATTGGTGGCTGCGGATACTCAGGACATTTGCAAAATTGCTACGGTGTCGTTGTTGCAACATCTTTGTGACTTACATCACAAGGTGTCTCCTTCTAAACTTCAATATTGTTGTCAAGAAGTAACCTATCTAGGTCACTTATTGTCAAAGGAGGGAAGAAGGTTGACCCCAGAGAGAATTGCAGCGATTGCTCGAATGACTGTGCCAACGACTCAGAGAGATGTGCGTGCCTTTCTAGGTATCACGTCATACTGCAGGCAGTGGATTCCAAATTTTTCCTTGCTGGCGAAACCATTGGTAGCTCTTACGTGCAAGGATGTTCCAACTCCTTTACCATGGACGGATGAATGTCAGAAAAGTTTTTCTGAATTGCGTGACGCATTGTGTTCGGCTCCTGTGTTAGGTACCCCTGACTACAGTAAGCCATTTACACTATACGTTCACGAGAGAGAAGGTTGCGCGTTGAGTGTTTTGACGCAACCTTTTGGTGGTAAGCAGCGTCCATGTGCATATTTTTCCTCGACCTTGGACCCGGTAGCTAGAGCATTGCCGAGTTGTTTGAGAGCAACAGCGGCAGCTGCGGTGTCCATCCGACAATCTGCAGGATTGGTCATGGATAATATGCTTACGGTGATGGTTCCGCACGCAGTTGACACTCTCTTGAATCGTACGAAAACTCAGCACTTGACGAGTGCGAGGTTGTCTGGGTACGAGTTGACGCTGTTGGCAAGTCATATTCAGATAAAACGTTGTCATGTCCTGAATCCGGCGACTTTATTGCCAATTAGTATGGAATCAGATGAAGTAACAGCTCACGACTGTTACTTACTGACTGAGGAGGAAACAAAAGGTCGCGTGGACCTTAAAAACACTCCTTTGGAAGATCCCGATGGGACATGTGGATGGTTCATGTTTTAAATTGCCGAATGGTGATGTGACGACTGCGTATGCTGTGGTAACTTTGAATACTGTTGTGGAAGCTGCGAGATTGAATCAGAATTCTGCCCAAGCTGCAGAGCTGATCGCTTTGACTAGAGCATGCGTGTTGTCGAAAGGGAAACGTGTGAATGTGTTTACCGACAGCCAATATGCTTTTGGCGTCGCGCATAGCTTTGGACGATTGTGGAGAGAGAGAGGTTTTATGACATCGCATGGTACTAAGATTCAGCATGGACAGCTTGTGAACGATCTTTTGGATGCACTTACATTGCCTAAACAAGTGGCGATTGTTAAATGTAGTGCGCATCGTAAGGTGACGGATGATGTTGGTCGTGGTAATGCGTTTCCGGATGAGACTGCTAAGGAGACTGCCCGGAACCTTAGCACTAGAATGTATGTGACAAGTTCGGTTAGGTGGCCTACAGAGACTAGTATGTGCGAGGATACTATCGAGAATGTGAAAACGATACAGAACGAGGCCACCGAGACTGAAAAAACGAAGTGGAAAGAGAGTACGGGAAAGTTGGATGCGAATGGTTGTTGGATTGATTTGTCGGAGTATAAGAGATGGATGTTGCCAGATGCGTATGTGCTAGCTGTTGTGACAATGGCACACGGGTTAGCACATATTAGTGCGAAAGGTATCTGCAAGTTGTTGTCTCCTGTGTGGAAGAATGATGGTATCACTAAATGTGCTGAGAGATTGGTTAAAAATTGCATGATATGTATGATGTACAATCCTGGTAAGGGAACCCCTACACCTCCTGGCCATTTTGCTCCACCTTCTTGTCCCTTTGAAGTGATCCAGCTAGACTTCATCCATATGGAGCGATGCAATAACCTGAAATACGTTTTAGTGGTGGTTTGCGCATTCTCCCAATGGATCGAAGCCTACCCTCTCAAAGACAATACGGCTCTGTCCACTGCGAAAATCCTACTGAAGGAATACTTTCCTCGGTATGGAATGCCACGGATTGTATGGTCTGATAACGGAAGTGAGTTTGTGGGGAGTGTGATGAAGAGTGTGTGTAAGGGCCTTGGAATTACTCAAAAATTCCATAGCGCCAACCATCCCCAGTCAGCAGGTTTGGTTGAAGGGTATAATGGCACCCTTAAACTCAAACTAGCAAAGATTCAGGCTACGACTGGTCTCTCGTGGCCTGACGCTCTACCTCTAGCTTTGTTGTCAACAAGGGCGACTGTACACTCCCGAGTAGGGCTCAGTCCCTATGAAATAGTGTTCGGCCATCCTGCGAATGTTTGGGGGGTCCCAAGACCGAGTGTGTTTTCTGATCTTGAGTACCCAATGCTGATTGATTATCTTCATGATCTGACTGCTAAACTGAGGTTAATTCACCAACAGGTCTTTGAAGCACTGCCGACGCAGACGGAGGGTCCAGGCCACCAGCTCCAGCCCAGGGACTGGGTGGTGACGAGGAACTTTGGAAGAAAATGAAATCTCGAGCCTCGTTTTACTGGACCCTACCAGGTTCTCCTTGCCACGAGAACTGCTGTCCGTTTGGAAGGCCGGAAGAACTGGGTGCATGCCACCCACACCAAACAGGTACCTATACCTTTAGCAGCGGACTCGTGGGTGAGGAAAGGCATTGCTTCGTCTGAAACTGAAACATTGCAGACCTTCGTACCTTTTAGCGACGCCCAACCTGTCGGAGAATCCTCAGTGCCGCAGAACGACATTGTTGAACATTTGTCACCACAAAGCTCAAGATCTGAACAATTGACTGATCAACAGAGCTCTGTTCCCTCATCAGAACCATTGTTTGACGAACAGACACGTCCTGGAAAGAGCCGATACTTTTTGCGATCTAATACCAAGGACAAATAAAAATTGGCTTTTTGTTCCTCAACATTTACGTCACCCTATTGCCACGATCAATCTAAACACTCGTATAACCGTGATTTTGTAAATATTGAGTTTTTTCCACATCTGTGTTTTTGCCTCCACAGCTGAGAGACTTTGTACGTATTTGTGAATTAAGATACCTTGCATCCAGGTGTACCGTAGGGCCGCGCGTGTACTTCCTTCTGGTTAGTAGGTCTTGACACTAGGTCGAAGACCGTCGGTTCCTGGGAACTCCTAGGGATTGACTACTGCTACACAGAACGAAGTGCGTCAAGAAACGTTGCGGACGGTTTTTAGGGGATGGCGTTTTCAAAGCTGATGGACTTGGAAAAAGCTCAGGCGCAAAGATTCAAACTCCAACAAATTACTCATACAAAATGCTTTATGTTTCAGGTACTCCTTCTGTTTCTAATTGTTTCCTCGTTATTGGCAGGTGGGGTGTATTATATGATACAGTACTTCCTACCTTCTGCCATACCTACTCCTACTTCTGAACCTAAAACTACCTCCACTGTTTCTCCTCATTCCTTCCACATCTTACCCCAACACGAGCAAGCCAGACGTGCGGATTTCAGAAATAATTCCTTCATTCAGCTCCTTCATCAGCATCAGTTAGTGGTTAATACTAGTAATTGTTGGGTGTGCGGGTTAATGCCACATACCACGGATAAGGGAATTCCATATCTGGTCCTTCCTTATAGTTCCCAGGGTTCAGCTCGAGCATTTCAGACAATGTTTCGAAGTGCACTAGATTCCTACCCCAATCGAGAGCCACGTCCTTCCCACTTTGGTCCTGGTCCGTATCACAAGCCTTTGGCTATAGCGATCGCTGATTTAGATAGGGATATCTATGAGCCGTCGCTCATCCCAGAGGAAGAGGTGCGAGCCTATAGGGACCTGAGTGAGGCTGAGTATAGTGCGCTCGTGGGTGAAAGACAGCTTAGAAGCTCGTCTCCGATATGGATCGTACCCCACCTCGATAACTTCTGTCTAAAAGGTCGTGGCCGAAGACCGAGAGCTCATCTTGGAGAGAGTGCTTGCTCCGAGACGTATGTCTTACCGATGCTCTCTTCCCCTGTGTTTCTGACTGCCAAGGGTACGTACTTCGTCTGTCATGATCGTGCATATACGTGGTTGCCCTCCGACTTTGCGGGCACATGTTATATTGCAAATCTGTTGCCTCCGACGTTTACCGTTGATGCAGATTACCACAAGACTAGAGTTGTGAGGGGCGTGATTAGCGAAGAAGACACTGCCGGTCAAGAGGCAGGAGACTTTTTCAAGGGTTTCTTTCCGTTTTGGGGGCCTATGGTCAATTGTAGGAACCTGAGACAGTTGACCCGAGTAGTGGAATCGACAGCTAATATCACTGCCAGTGCCCTTGGTAATATCACCGCAGAACTTCAGGCGGATAGGCTCATGACGTTACAAAACCGTATGGTTTTAGACGTTGTTTTAGCAGATCGAGGTGGAGTATGTAAGGTGATCCATTCGTGCTGCTGTATTTTCATTCCAGATAACGCTCCGACTGTCTATCAAGCCATCTCAAAGTTGCATAAGATCTCTGAGTCCATACACGTGGACGTAGGGGATTGGACGCTACTTGGGTGGTTTTGGGGCCTAATGTCGACTTGGGGTTGGAAGATTCTGATGATCATCGGAGTTGTTGTAGCGTTTCTGTTCACGTGTTGCCTTTGTGTGCAGTGTGGTCCTGCCTTATGTGGCCTCTATGCTACGACGTGTATAAGACAGCCGCCTGTTACCAAAGGAGCTCAGATGGATAGAGTTATGTTGCAGCAACATCTAGATGGTCTGATGAATATCGAGCATGATTCTGACTAGTGCTTGCCTACATGAGGCAAAAGGAGCGTCTGAGGTTCCGTGACAATCATAAGTGGTGTTTCCGACTCGCACGAATATGGTCGAGTCTGGTATCTATGAACCGCAAATGACGAGTTTAGTGGGTGTACGCAGTTTCGCTGTACTAGCCTAAACCGTTCGTCTGTTTCGTGGGTTTATCTATCTGTACCCACGGGTTCCATCTTAGATACGGCATCCATTTTGTTTCTTGCCCTCAAGTAGCCAGCGAACGGACGCCGTCCGCTTCGCGACCCTGGGATTCCCAAAACTCTTGCGGAAGACACGTTTCCTATGAAAGTGTCTTTATGATGAGGGGGATGACACTGTAAGGCAGATGGCCCCGCTCGAGGCACATCATGCCGTGCCGGTCTATTGTCTTAGTCGTGCATCTCATTAGGCACGTCCCTTTGATGCCTGCAGCTCGTGTTTCCTGATACCACCCCTTTTACACCCTTTCCGATCTCCCCACTGTTTCTGCCTTCCTCTACACCTGTCTCTGTTCCTTCTTCGATCTGTTTACTGCCGATTGGAATGTACTAATGGTGGGAAGATGGGTTTTTACAGTTGGGAACCACCAAATGTTTCTGTACTTATGTTCCGGGCCTTGAATACATGAAAGTAACCCCTTGTGGTTTTTACAATGGGAACCAAGTTGTAAACCTTTGTGTATCATGTTAACCTATGAGAGAAATGTGTATAAAAGGAGCGACCCACAGTAGCAATTCGAATCAGGCTCCGT
Source organism: Lissotriton vulgaris (assembly GCF_964263255.1). Taxonomy (NCBI): domain Eukaryota; kingdom Metazoa; phylum Chordata; class Amphibia; order Caudata; family Salamandridae; genus Lissotriton; species Lissotriton vulgaris. The sequence goes on along the minus strand of NC_141698.1, from coordinate 540,108,767 downwards.
GAACCTACGTTATGTACTTCTCGTGACTTCTGTGTTCCCTGCAGTGAATAAACCTCGAATCTTTGACGCCGAAGGAAGTGTCCCGTGTCTCTGTCATTTGTACGCCGGAACAGGTTACCCACGAAGGTTTCAGGTGTTGTCCTCTGGCACCGCTGGGTCTTAGAAAAACCCAGTCCTTCAGTAGGATCGCGGCAAATCACAGTACTTTTGTACGCGGACGACGCGGTGTTGCTGGCCCGCACACCGAGGAGTCTACAACACCTGGTAAACGGCTTCGTGGAGTTTATGGCAAACCTGGACCTTGCAGTGAATCTAAAAAAGTCTTTTGTCATGGTGGCCGGCAAAAAAACAGCCAAGAAACCAGTGTTCAAGATAGGGACACATACTCTTGAAACGGTTAACACCTTTCCCTATTTGGGCCTTTTGTTGGATAGTGACATGCACTTTAAAGCGCTAGTGGAAGAACATTGCTCAAAGCTTATATCCTCCAATGGGGCAATTTTAAGTTTTGCGAATAGACTTGGCCGGTGGTGTCCTGAACAAATAATGACCCTCTATGGTTTGATCACCACGTCAAAAGTAGTATATGTAGCTGAGGTGTGGGGATTCAAGGACCCGACAAAACTACAAATTGAAGAAGACAAGTTCTTCCGTAGAATCCTCAAAATACCACAATCTACCCCCTCAGTCATTGTACACCAAGAATTGGGGATGGGATACATCTCGGACGAGGTGAAGATTAGGCCTATCACTGCTTGGATTAGAATATGGACCAACCCAGAGGCTGAATTAACCAGGGAAATTGCAAAAGACTGTCTGCTAAGGGACAATGCACTCCAAATCCCCTGGTTGAAATATGTTAATGTTACTCTGACAACTATTCACCAGTCTCATTTGTTTCTTGATCACGCGCTGATTACAAACAATTGTAAAATGACAGTGAAGAAACTGTTATTAGAAAGCTTTGCAGCTGCCAGACTAAAAGCGGGGATACTTAAGAGATCAGTAACAGCGCATAGCCTAGTAGACAACGGGGTGGGCATGGAACCCTATCTGTTTTTAATGTATAATCAACAGGACAGATTTTTAATATGTTGTTTTAGGCTCAATCTTTTACCTAATATTTTAGCCTATCCTTCAGGGTTTACTGTAACGATTGAGCAGAAGGGTGCCTGCGGCTGCGACAATAGGTCTCCGCAGGACACCCTTCATTTTGTACTTTTATGTCCATTTTATCAATTGCCTAGGCGTCGATTTCTGGTCCACATACTTAAAAGCCAGAAAATTCGACATGCGAAAGCAGCCCTGTTGTTTCTACAAAAAGCAAATGATACGTATACCCTGTGCGCCATTTCAAGTTTTCTAAAAATAGCTGTTAGATTAAGAAACACAAGAAATTAACCTTAGCACGAACTTTGTCGTTGAATCATGATCCATGTACAATGTGCCCAGTCAATGTTTTAATCTTTTCAAATAGGCGTAATGTTCAGAAATGTAATTTAATTTAATAACATTTTATGCACTGTTTACCATGTATTTTTATGATGATTTTTAATTATCGAAATAAAAAACGAACTGAACTGAACTAGTTAGAAGTAAGATTTTAACAATATTTCATAGTTCCATCGACTTAAAATCTCCCCAACTCTTGTGTTTCTTGCACACCTGGAATGGTACAAACCGGGCTCTTCTGGGCCGTGAATGTACCTGATGTCTACAAACTGTGCCTCTCTGCACAACTGTCCTTCAGAATAGAAACACTTGGACATTTACCACAAAGAAGCCGAGCCGGAACAAGGGCTGTGTGCAAAACTGGTGAAGCCTGACTTATCAGCCGAAGTATGCTGCATTATGGCACTTGTCGTTTCATGTTTAACATTTAAAGACCAGCTTCAAAATCTGCACTTTACATGCTTATTTTTGGGGAGCTAATTAAAATGTCAAAAGTGGAACTACACGCCCCAGAATGCAGCATTCCGCTGGCTAAAAGTCCAGTCTGTGCTGCACTGCACATTACATAGAGAGCCTCTTGGTAATGAAGCTCAGTGTGATGGGACTGCTGATAGCCAGGTGATGTGCAGCAACGCCGTCTGCTTTCAGTCATCTCAAGGGTTCAGCAATAAGTTCCAACACCCATCTCCCCCTCGCCCCAGACTTTCGGATCTGCCCTGGCCAGGGGTAAGCGGCAGGTGAAGACAGGACAGGTAGCTGCAGTCCTGCGGCATGGGGGAGAGGGAGCAGGCAGTAGATTAAAGACATGGGGAAATTGATAATGTGGAAGGGCTCATGGGCTTCCACTTATGTCTAGCCGCCCGGTACCTCCCCACGCTGGTGGTGATCCAGCGGAAGCCCAGGATAAACTTTTCACACATCAACATATCACTTCCAATGGGCCCATATACACATTTAACCTTCCTAGCTGTTCCGCTGGGGTCAAGTTTATATTCACTGTGATCTTCATTAGTCAATGTCTAACTAATCTTCACAGATCAACACTCTTCCTTTGGTCAATGGACCATTAGTCGAGTAGTTGATGGTGATATTAACAATTTAACTAATTTAACTTTCAATAAAATAATCACAGACTTCAGGTAAGATTCAATAGATTGTATCTACTAATTCAATCAGGATGAACACTCATTTATACAGATTCACAGTGCAAACTCCATTAACTTTCATGGGAGAGAAAAAATAATGTATCAAAATAGCATACGCAAGTACATTCAACAATGTCAACGCATTAGGAGTGAAAGATAGAGAGACCAAAGGTCATAATATTTCATACTTTTCAAATGAGAATTTAAATTCACAACAGATTTCTATTAAGCTAATAGTGGAATAGGAAACCCAACCCCTGGCCAGAAGGGTTAGTGGAGGTCCCCTGACAAAGTCAGGGACAAAGACTGTAGGACAGGTGCAGGATTGGTTTATACTTACTACACTTCTCTAGAACCCGACGCACCAGAGCACATCCCTCTTTTACACCCTCTCCCTCCTCGATTTTCTTCCGCAAATCTTCAATCTAATCAGGCTGAATTTCAGTATTGAATCTTCCCAGTCTGTTCTTCTCAGTAGCAGTTCTCTCCTACTCCTCAATCAACATCAACGATTTTTCTTTGCAACATCAGTTCAGCTCTCTCTTAATCTTAGATCGTTCAAATTATACCCTTAATTTTGCATGTCCCACCCTCAAAGGTTGCAAATGTCTGTGAATCCTGAACTATGATTGGGCCGGGGCAAGGGAGTTGTCATCACCTCAATGCGCAGACTCAACTTGCATTACGTCTCACAGCCATCTTTTCTTTCGGCTTAGCATATCAGGCCCAAACATTCACTATTGACGGAAGAATCATAAACAAATATACATTTCTCAAATATGTGATCACTGTTTACCTCCCCTTCTACTCTATCCTGTGTTCTTTTCCTTTTTTGTTAAGTGAAGCATTAGCAAAGAAAAACTTCTTTTAAAATGTTGGCAAGCATATGCCAGGCATGTGATACCTTGAGACCTTTAGTTAGCCACTCTTTGCACATGCGTGAGAGTTTTTCCGCTCAAATGGGTTAATCACGAGGTTACATACGCAGGACGGGTTTCCACATGCGCAAATCGAGTAAAGAAGCAGATTATTCTTCCCGTGTATGAATGTTGTGTGTATATTAATTTTCTTTCAAATCTCTATTCCTACGTGTTAGTACTTATTAACGATAGTTTGATCTGAGCAAGCATCTTGTCTTTGAATCCTTGCTCCATCAGTAGAACTTGCAGAGGGCTGCACTGGGTGCCAGAAAGTCCCTGTGCCGCAGATTCTTGGTGCTGCTCCCCTTAAACCACAAGCTGGCACTGGAGAAAGATCCACCAGGAATTATTACGATGCTGAGCACTTAGACCATGCAAAAGTGGAAATATATGATTAAACTTTATGCTTGCAGACGTAAGTGAAACGCTACGGAACCGGTCTGGAAAGTGCCCGATTAACGCTGCAGCCAAGTTTTGCCTTAAATAAATGACCTCATGTTTTTTACAATGTACATGGTGGTGGGCACAGATGGTGAAGGCCTCTAGTGCGCATGGCGTTGGGCCAATCTGACATGCGCATTTTGAAGTGCAAGTGTGTGTCAATGATAGAGGTGAGCCTGTATAGTTTTGAGCCCCACCCACTCATCTCAAAGAAAAACTTGCTTGTAGACAATAAAAAAAATGCAGGGCACCCATGGACAAACTGTAAATCTTTGTTTACATTAGTTTTGGGGGTCGGGGGCCAAATATAGGGGTGCAATGCCCCCAAGCTCTTATGAAGGAGCTGCCACTGGTTAACTATACGATATATTTTATAAATAAATTATAACGGGGTGATGTAATTAAGGAATACGTGGACACTGCAATATGGCCAAGGGCATCGCCAACTCTTGATGGGCATACCCTGTTCATGGGTGTAAAAGGCATTTCTTAAGGGACATAGACAGTTCTGAGTGACAGTGCCCATGGAACATTATCCAGGTGCAGAGGGGCATATCTTCACACTTATCTGATTTGACCTTTATAAAGTGTTCCTGTTACTGAAGAAGGGTGTCCTGGTGCAACGGATAAGCAGCAGATTGGGAAGGAGTAGCTCTGTGGAAATAACCATGTTTTCAGTGTATTTACGTCTTGCCTTTCTGTTCTCGAAAAGACCTCATCATCGGACCCCCCTCCGCCTGGGATGACTCATGGTGGCTGGCCGCACTGGGAGCAGCACCAACGCCAACCGACCACGCACGCAACCTGGGGATCATCCTGGACTCATCACTGTTTATGACCCAGCAAGTCAACGCCGTCTCCTCCTCCTGCTTCAACACCCTCCACATGCTCCGCAAGATCTACAGATGAATCCCCACAGAAACCAGAAGGATGGCCACCCAGGCCCTCCTCAGCAGCAGGTTGGACTACGGCAACGCCCTCTACGGCGGAACCTTAGCCAAACTCCAGAAACTACTACAGCGCATACAGAACGCCTCGGCACGCCTCATCCTCGACATCCCCCACCACAGCCACATCACAGTCCACCTGAAAGGTCTGCTCTGGCTCCCCGTCAACAAGAGGGTCACCTTCAAGCTCTTCACCCACGCTCATATAGCACTCCACAACGCCGGACCAGCATACCTCAACATGAACGACTCACCTTCTACACCCCGATCGGCCAGCTGTGCTTCACTGACCTTGCCCTCGCCACCGTACCCCGCATCCGACGAACGGCCGCTGGCAGCAGATCTTTCTCCCACCTCGCCGTCAAGACGTGGAACACCCTTCCCCTTCGCCTACGACAGACCCAGGACCTGCTGACCTTCAGGACACTTCTCAAGACCTAGCTGTTTGAGCAGTAGCAGCACCCCTGCCCCTCCTCCCCTACGCCTTGAGACCCTCACGGGTGAGCAGTGCGCAATACAAATGGACTGATTGATTGATTGATATGTCCAGCTTACAGTGGTCTCAGAACCTTTGCTTACCATTAGTTGGCTTTACTATCCCTCTCATTAGTTTGCTTTTCATGTGGGCTTTCTTTCTTCTTCTTGTGTTTGCCCCCCCCCGCTTGAGCATGGACACTTCAATTATGCCCTTCAACTGCCTGCTTTCCAACTTCTACTTTTTAGGTCTCAGCTCTCGATGGCTGACTCACATGCGCAGTCTTGAATAGATATGCTGCATCTATTTTGTGGGCTTCAGCCTGCCCATAGGCTTGCCATTTTCTGGCGCCCACGTGGTGGTTAGTCAAAAAATTTATTTTTAAATATCGACCCACATTAATATATAGTTTTTAATATCGTAGGGTCAGAATATCGAAGTCAAGAATATTGTTGAGCAGAATATCGACCCCAAGGTAAGTAATATAATTTTTTTAATATTGAAGTAAGTAATATCGAAGTAAATAATATCATAAACAAAAATATTGTTGTCAATATTATCGCATTTTCTTTTATGTTATGTTTTTAGTATGTATTTTATATGTCTGTTAAACATTTTTTAATGTATTTTCATAAATGTGAAGATAAATGTTCATTAATTAGTCATTTTGTTAAAGTAAGTTTTGTGTTTTAGCACCAGAGCGGGTTGTGGGGTTATAGGGGAATAGGGTGGGAAGTAATTTAATTATAATTCTTTAATTAATATGTTTTTATTGATTGGTATTGATTATTAATTAATTGTTAATTCTTTCTTAATTGGCAACTCATTTTTATTAATTAGTTAATTATATTAATTAAAAATAATGTATTATTAATTTGTATTTATTGTTAATTAATAATTAATTGGTGATTCATTTTGATTAAGTGATTAATTGATAATTACATTAATTATGTGATTTTTTTATGTGTAGTGGATTGTTGGTTTATATGGGAATAGGGTGGGAAGTAATTAAATTAAATTAATTAATGAGATTGTTTTTATTTAGTAGTATTTATGATTCATTAATTGTTAAATAATTGATAATTGGTAATGCATTTTTATTAATTAGTGAAATATAATAATTATAATTATTTTATTAATAATTTTAATTATTGTTATTGTTAATTAATGTATTGCTAATTAACAATTAATTGATTATTAATAATTAATTGGTAATTAATATTTATTAATTAGTTAATTTATAATTATATTAATTATAATTAATTTATTATTAATTGTTATTAATTGATAGTTACAATAATTGTGTTTTTTGTATGTGTAGTGTGTTGTGTGTTAAAGGGGGAATTGTGTGGGATGTAATTTAATGTTATTTAAGTAAATAATAATTTTAATTCATTAGTTTTTATTAATCATTTTTTTATTAATATGTTATTTTGTTATACAAAATGATTTAATTGATAAGTATGTTAATTTAACCCCTAGGCTATCCAGCGCGTTCTCTACTGTTGCACTCTCAGGAGTTGGAATAGTAATTTTAACCTACGCTAACCAACGCTTTCCCTACTTTTACACTCACTAGAGTGGGAATAGTAATTTTTACCCCTACGCTATCCAGCGCTTTCTCTACTGTTGCACTCACTGGAGTGGGAATAGTAATTTTTACCCCTACACTATCCAACGCTTTCCCTACTGTTGCACTCACTGGAGTGGGAATAGTAATTTTTACCCCTACGCTATCTAGCGCTTTCCCTGCTGTTGCACTCTCTGGAGAAGGAATAATAATTTTTTCCCCTATGCCTATCCAATGCTTTCCCTACTGTTGCACTCACTGGAGTGGGAATAGTAATTTTCACCCCTACGCTATCCATCGCTTTCCCTACTGTTGCACTCTCTGGAGTGGGAATAGTAATTTTCACCCTGACACTACCCAACTCTTTCCCTAATGTTGCAATATGTGGAGTAAGTATATATATTAATTTACATGTAGATGTTTAATTAATTTTAACATTATATGTATAAGTTATTATTTTTTAAAATATGTTTTAATATTTATATACATATATTTTTTTAATTATGTGTGTTATTTACTTATTTTTACATTATTATTAAAACATTTAAAACAACAACATTTTTAACATCGATATTTTTGACAATGATATTTTTTTTCGATATTTTTGTACTTACCTTTAGCTAGATAGGACTTCGATAATTTTGACTTCGATATTTCTGTGGCGATATTTTTGTAGGTCGATTTTCTGTCTGTCGATATTTTGTCAGACATTCGCCCACGTCGCTCCATTATTCCTTCTCCCAGTTGTCCATGGCATGCATGCATCATGCCTTTTTCAGGGTTTAGTCCTCGACAAGAGCAGCGACCAGCTACTCCTAAGCGTACGCAGTGGCTATTGTAGGACATTGTTTGAGGACTACTGTTTTATTTCGTTAAGATCGCTTTTCACGAGCACTCCTTACCTAGAATCAAATCTCAAGGCGGAAGAAATCTTCAGCCCAAACTCAAAAGAGACAAGATGCCACCCCCCTCCGCCCAGCTCTAAGTTCGGACTTCATCTCCTTGGTTTTACATAAGAGATTGTGCACATGCATTGTTCATTGTATGTCTGCACTGCAACTATAGGGTAGTTTATTGCTCTGTATTTTTAGTGGAGCTTTGCACAGTTAAACTGTACTTGACCAAACGCGTTCTTTCTCCATCGCTTAACCTGATGAGAATAATTTCATATATTAACTGCAGTGTATCGTTAGTGCAGTGCAGTGCTGCACAATTCAACTGCGGCTGCGTGAGGTGACCCTATACATGCATTTCCCTCCTTATGAGGCGTAGCTGTAGTTAGACAGCACACCACTCGGGAACAAGGATGTACCTTACTACAGGCTCGTTATTTATGGTCTTGTTCATTTTCAAATGAATCCCTTCATCCAAAGACCACCATAGCATTGTGTTCTATTGTATTTGGAATCCGAATTCACTCCATCATCTATAGGATGGGGCCTTGGCTACTCGACCACAGTGTCCACAGAAGAGTCAAGGCAGTCATTAAACCTGTGTAACCATCGCAGGAATAGTCACCAGTTTGGCTGTCAGCAGTGAACAGATGCACTCTCTCCTTTAAAATTAGGGTCGCCAACTTTTCATTATCACGTCAAAGGACACTTTGAATGGGTGGAGACACTTTGCATGAATTGAGACATTTTGCACATACTTGCACATCACAATATGATACAAAAACGTATTTAGATATGCCTTTTTAAAATTTTATTCTGTGAGTTTTTAGTGTGACTGAAATCATCAATCTTCATATCTTACATGTCATCTCTTTCCTATTCATTATGGTCTGGACACCTTTATTTGACCCACCAACAGGCACTCAGAAAAACTCTCACTGCCTTCAGCCTCAGCAACACTACTTACTATTGTGCCCCAGAATAAGCATCCACTCACAACATTAATACCTGGACCAACACACACTCCTATGCGACTTATATAACATTGACAAAACCAATAGCTTGGCCATTGCCGAGATCTATTGCCTTTGCCAATGCTTGTTAAGTAGTGTAATTGTGGAGGTAGCCTTAAACGCACGAAGTAGGACCAACACCTCAGATAATGATTCTCTCACACTTTTTCTGTATTCTAGTTCTACTCTCACTTTTCCATTATGGGGGCTCAATGGAAAAGGCAATTGCTTTGTCTGCCCCCAGAGATGTTTTGGTCGACTGAGGGTTGCTTCAGATTGGATGGTTTTGCATTGAAAAAAATACAAAATATTAACACTTACCTTGCCGCCGCTGGGTACCGCGTCTTCTCTCCTGCTCACCTGTGTCCAACTCTATGTCGGAACAGGAAGCTGGCAGCTAGGCTCCCACCCCCAAGCCAATCACAATGCTGCAATGCACTGTTGTGATTGGTCTGAGCGCTGTGACACCGCCCTCAGCCAGGGGCTGTAGGGGTGGGCATATTCTCCATGCAGGCTGTAATGCAGCCTTCATGGAGAAGGGGGAAAGTGTGCATTACTGTTTTGGGTGGCCTTAGAGGGCCGACCAAACAGCCACTGCGCACAGGAGTGTTCTACCACTCCTCCCCTGCAGCTCCGCCCCACCCACTCATGCACTGCTGCAGCAGGAGGACAAAATAAAATGATAATTTCATTCCGTTATTATAATTTTATTTTTCCTTTCTTTTGCTGCTTCCTGGCAGTGGGGCAACGCTCCTCCACCTTAGCGGAGGAGCCGCCGCTGATATTTAAGTGGTTCCAGCAGATACCTCCCAGCACATTTTGGCAACCTGATTAGGCAATAAATTATTAAGAATTGCTTCATATACACAGAGGCAATTTCATAGAGTGACTAAGCACTAAACTGGGGGGTCTTAAAACATATTCTAGACTCCACAGGCATAGCTACTCTGGGTTTGGAAAAAGGAGGAATTAAGTCAGGCCGTTCTAGGAGGCTTTTTCTCTTGGGCCACTGTCAGTCTGTGGACATTAGGCGATATGTGTGCTCTATACTGTCGTTCACCACTGGTGTCCCACAGCCTCGGGTCTCATTTTACTCCTACTGGATAAAGAGACCAGTCCCTCTGTGCACTTGACTTTCTAACGGTATTAGTTATTACATCAAACTCTCATTTAAAGAGGCTATCTGGAGACTGCATGACACCTTGAGGAAAACAAAGGACTAGCTGGCGCACAACCATCTAAAACTAAAACCATTGAAGACCGAATTCATTCTTTTCACCCCACCCTTTAGATCCCCGCAACCACAACCATGCTCTCTTAACATCAAGGGCCAGATGTAGGTAATCCCATTTTACTAACTCTAAAATACAGAATTTTACCGATTCCGTATTTCATATTTGGAAAATGGGATGTAGGTACATTTTCGGGAAAAATTACCGATTCGGTAAAATTCAGATTCTCCGATTCGTTATTTACCGATTCGGTATTTACCAAATCGGTAAATACTGATTCGGTAATACCCATTCAACTCTATGGGCCTCCAGGCCCATAGGAATGAATGGGAATTACCGAATACTGAATCTGTAAATACTGAATCGGTAAATACCGAATCGGAAATACAAAATACACCCAATTGAGTCTGTCAACCAATCAGGATCATCCACCACACCCCACAACAAAGCAACAGAGGAACCAACCAATCAAATGCATCTACCCCACCCCACTACCAGGAAATGGCCACACCCATGCAGGTGCAGAGGAACTGAACAGTCAGGAGAGCTGTGAGACACAGAGGAACTGGCTGCCCTGAGCTGAGCTGCACAATGGAGTCCCAGGAATCACAGAGGGATGGATCAGAGCGCAAAAGGAAACTGAAATTCAGCACAGCTGAACTGCAGGTGCTGGTGGAGGATGTTGTGAGACACCCCACCCAGCTATTTCGGGAGCAGTCTCTGCATGTTGCAGAGTCTGTGAAGAGAAACACCTGGCTGGGGATCCTGTCCAAGGTGAATGCCATCGGGGTCACAACAAGGGACATTGATGATCTGAAAAAACTGTGGTATGATCTTAGGACAGTGTTATTCAATCTGTGGGGCGCGCCCCCCTGGGGGGGCGCGACACCATCCCAGGGGGGGCGCCACTCCACGCTAATCTGACCTTTGTTCCCTGCAAGTCTTCCTGGAGGACTCTGGTGTGTGGAAGGGGGAGGGAGGGGAGCTCGAGGCAGGCTGGCGTAGCTAGGGGGGTGCGGTGGGGGTGGTCCGCCCCAGGCGGCACAATTTTGGGGGCGGCCATGGACAGAATGCAAAGGACGAACACCTGGAAAAATGGGGCAGTTTTCCAAAGATAAAGTAGCTACAGTCTTTTTTTCGTGTGTTTGAATCATGTTAAAAGTTTTCACTTTGATTGCTGGAAACACAGTACAAATGCGTGCTAACTGGCCAAGCTTACATCTAAGAAATTGTTTAACAAATAACGTATTTTATAGAAAGTACGGAAATTAAGGCATGCAGCCAGGACCAGTTAAATGAAAGCCCACTGAAAAACAGAAGGTGTCTGAGAATCAAAGATACATATAAGGAAATAATTTGACAAACAACAAATATTAGTGCAAGAACGCAAACAAATGGATGCAGGCAGGGAAAGCTAAATGGGCTAATAAATTACTGAAAGTGTGCAAGAAAAAAAGACAATCAGTGTCTGCTGCTAACAAAATGTTTTCAGGAAATACATCCCCAAAAGGCATTTGAGATAGCAGGGCCGTTCCTGCTCGAGGGCATCGGGGCTCCGTCGCCCTTACTTTCAGGGTCAAACAAATAAAAGGTAACTAAACTACTGTTTTTTAAAAAAAAAAACACGTTAACACACTAACAATTTGGCTGGGGGGCTGTTGGTCCACTCTGTGCAGGGATGCTTTCAGTTTCCAGAAACTTTCACCTCTGGGCGGGCCCAAAGCTAAGAGTATTTGCCCTTTGATAACATGAGTGTTACATTCCCCCCGGGCGTTTTTGACAGAAGAGGTAGAGAGCATGGTATCCCCACCCTTTCCCAACTCGTCATGGAGAGGTGAATCCTATCCTGTGAGGAGTTGGGAAAGGGTGGGGTTGAGGCTGTAGAGGCGGGAAGCAGAACAATCGAAACTGCGCAGTTTGTCATCAAGACCTTTGAAGACATACTGTGCAGACTTACTGTGCTGCAATTAATGCAGTACACCAATTCAGCTAGCAGACTCATGGCGCATATGTACCACACTGCAGGAGCAACAGCTTCCCTTCCAGACAGTCCATGTAGTGCTCACAGCCTCCACCCTGTCAGTGAACCACCATGGAAGTAAAATAAAAGTGTCAGATGTATTTTCACATCCTTTTCCCTTTCACTTCTCCCTTCAATTAATCTAGTCACCAGCACCTGTGTTTATGCCATGGTTGAGATGTCTGGGACTGCGGCTATAGGCAGTGCAAGTTTCTCACACTACCTGTCAGTTGGTCAAAAATGTGTTCAGAATACATGGTCATCCAATCCTTGGCCTCTTTGCAGAGTGAGCACAGGGCAATGGTCATGTATTCAAGTTGTAATTGTGATTCTGTGCAAATGTGTACGATGGGTCCCCAAACATGGGGATACACAGTCGTTAAAAATATTGACAAGGTGAAAGTAATAAAATACGGGGCTTGCTTGCTACTTAAAAGTAATCCTTCACTTTTACGCCTCACCACTTTCAAATGTCACCAGCCGCCACTGGATAGATGGTAAAATGTTTGCAAATGTGTGTGCGACTAGTATTAAATAATGAAAAATGTAGGCGCAGAGAAGCAGATTTAATAAATAATGTTTTTTTGGCGAAAACTAGGCAACTTGCCACCTCGCTTGAAATGCGTGCTATGACAAACTGATTTATTCATTCATTTTAGGATAAACTAAGAACTAAGTTTATGTACATCCAGGGTTCGATGCAGTCTGTGTGTTCTCTTTTGTACTGCCAGTCACCGGTGTGTTCAACTGTGTAGCCTTGGACCGCGTCATGCATGTGCATGTAACTGGCGCATTTATGTTGGTGGTGTTATTATTAATCCATGTCATGTGTAAAACAAAGCACCCTAGTAAAAACAATTTGCACACATTTTATCTTGGAAAGTGGTGTTTTGAGCGGTGTAATAAGCCTCTGTCATTTCACCGGCCCCACTCCCAAACCTGCAGTTTACTAAACACTCTTATTGTATTGAATGTTATTCGCTGAATATGCCCGGAATGTTCGCGTGGCAAAATTTCTGTCAGGTGGTGGGGGGGGCCCAACATCTAAAAAAATTCAGCTGGGGGGGCTCAACCTACAAAAGTTTGAAGACCTCTGTCTTAGGATCATAACCAAAAAAAGCTGGCAGCACAGAAAAAAGAAGCCAGTGCCACAGGGGGAGGAAGGAACCGGGCACCTGCACTAACAGACCTGGAGCAGCTGGTGGAGTCCACCCTGGAGCCAGAGAGTGTCCATGGGAGAGGAGATGCTGACAGCTCAGCCAGAGCTGCAAAAAACAAGGAAAGCTGCATGGACATCAATCCTCACCCCCTTCCCTGTCCCCCTTCCTCAATGTGGTTGTGTGTATCACACTCCTGTACAGGTTTTAATATTTACCTGCAATGCATCATGATAGACGTAGTCAGAGAAACATACATCACTACATTCATCACAGAAAACAGCAAGGCATGCCACACACTACATCCAGAAGCAGTTGAGGACTATGCAATTGTGTGACAGGAATGTGATGTAATAATGACACACAGGTGTACATCACCACTGACCCAATGTCCATATATATCCACAGGAGAGTCATCGCGCAGGACAGCGCAGCAAAGGGAGGAGAGGGCACCGCAAACGGAGAGGAGCGAAGATGCAGGCACAAGTACAGGGCAAAGCACTGAGCCGCCACCCGCACCCACAGCACAGGCAGCAACAACACCAGAGCAACCCACTACAGCACAGCCTTTGTCTCCTCTGCTGTACGACTCACCACAGCAGGACCCACCAGCACTCTCCCCACACCAACTACAGTTTCATCACAACTGGTAAGGCCAAAGAGGCATGATGTACCCCCTCTCAGAATCTTGGAGATGTCTGATGAGGATGATGGGGAGGGTGACACACAAACGGATCCACTGGAGGCAGACAACGCTGGGCAGCAGTCCGCATCTGAAGGTGTGCGTACCGGTGCCAGACGCCAAAGGGTACGGGAGCCAAGTGATGCTCAGGATGGAGAGGGGGTCTTCTGTGGGCTGGAGGCCACCATGGTCAAAGTGCAGCGTCTGCAAGCAAATTTAAATATTAGCAGTGCAGAGACAGGTGCGCCACTTAAATACCAAGATGGGCAACATTGACCGGGGGATTGGCTCTATGGCAGAGAGCATGAAAGACATGGCAGAGGGAATGAGGGACATGTCGCAGTGCATGATGGCTCTCTGTGAGAAACTAGATTCTGACCACACTGAGAGGCTCCGGGATAGGCAGTGTATGCGGCAACACACTCAGGCAATGAACCAGCTTGCTACAGCCACCTCCCTGCTATGTTGGCGCTCTGTCGCCATGCAAGATGGCATTGTGCACTGCTGCACGGATTTGTCTCGGGGGATGGGGAGAGTAACCTCTGCCATGGAACTACTACTGACAAACCAGTCAGCCAATGCTGGGGACACAGGTGTAGGGGACACAGAAGACACCACCAGCAGGAGCAGCTGTAGCACTCCCTTACCAGACATTCGCAGAACCAGCAGGCGCCAATCTGCTGAGCCTGGCTCCACTGCCACCGTTGCCACCCAGCCTCAGGCATCCTGCATTGTTGTGCGTGGGCGCAAACAATAATGCTACCCACACTCCACCGGACATGTCAGGGTGAAGTAACCTGTGACCGCCCAGTGAGGTATTCAGACATTGAAGTAGCATGGTGTGCTATCAGTACATTGCCGTAGTGCACATTAAACTACGTCATTCACATACAAAGCCTGGCTGTGTCTCCTTACTTACTTAGAAATAGCTGTGTGTGATCTCTGCCCATCTCAGTCTCCCACCTGTGGCTGGCGCTGCTCCTGCTGCATAGGGCTCTGGCTGTTCAGTTCCATCATCAATGTCCTCATGATATGTCATTTCAACTTCTGTGCCTTTCTTGGTGGCAAGATTGTGCAGCATGGCACGGGTGGCAATGATCTTACAGCAGATGATAGGAGTGTACTGCTGTGCACCTCCGCTCTTGTGGAGGCAGCAGAACCTGCTTTTTAGTAGTCCGGATGTGCGTTCAACAACGCTGCGTGTTGCTCTGTGTGCCACATTGTAACGCCTCTCACTCCTGGTAGATGGATTAAGGTAGGGGGTGAGCACAAAGGGCCGCACAGCATAAGCGCTATCGCCTAGGTGGAAAGTGCCATTACTTACATACTCAAAATACATTCATCTGCTGTAACTATCAGGTTGTGTCACAGTTATTTACCTAGCAGGTATCCTTCCCCAAAATCTCCAGCAGCAAGGCGTGTGTAGATCCCACTGTTCTGAAATATGTAGGAGTCGTGGATGCTCCCAGGGAATTTGGGCACAATGTCTGTTATGATGTTGCCAGCGTTGCATATCACCTGCACATTGATTGAGTGTGTTGACTTACGGTTCCTGTATATGTATTCTGTGGCTGCAGGTGGACAGATTGGGATGGGGGTGCCATCTATACAGCCTATGACGTGAGGGAAGTGTGCCAGTTGATAGAACTCAGTTTTGGTCTTCACAAGTTCTGCATGTGTGTCAGGGAACCTAATGCAATGATGCATTCTCTGCATCATGGCCTACAGGAACTTCCTGAAGAAACGGGACAGGCAGCTCTGGGACACCCCACTTACCTCAGCATACACACTCTGGTAACTCCCAGATGCAAGCAGGTGTAGGCTACACAGCACCTGCACATGGGGTGGGATGGCGTGCGCCCTTGGTGTTGGGTGCTCCAGGAGTGGGTGCAAGTCCCTGATCAAGTCCAGGATGGTTTGGGGGTCAAGCCTGTACCTTTGCAATATCTCGGGCTCAGTGAGTTGGAAAAGCGTAATCCTCTGCCTGTAGACTTGCTCCTCCCTTCTCCAGACCCTCTCTCCTGCTGCCTGTAGCCGTAGCCACCTTACAATGACGTAGAATGCCGCCATTCTGGTCACACTGTTGCATTTTGGGGCCTATTTTATAGCCTGCACCTGGTTACCACCTGCTTTCCCTCCATGGTAAATACCGACTCTTAAATACCGAATTTCGTGAAATTCAGTATTTTTGAGGTTTCCTACATCTCAATGGTCATTTTTTACCATTTCTTATTTACTGATTCAGTAAATAAGAATTTGGAAATTAAGAATTCGGTAAATAAGAATTCTGTAAATTCCGAGTCGGTAAAATACCGACTAGTATTTACCGAATCGGTCTATTTTTGACTCCTACATCTCAAGAAGCCAATTCCGTTTGGTAACGGATGAAATTCAGTATTTTCGGCCGTTACCGACCGGTATTTGGCTACCTACATCTGGCCCCAAATCCCTAAACTTCACCCCAGTAAAATCATTAGGCATACCACTAGACTCAATTCTTAACATGCGAGCTCACATACAAGCTGCAACCAGAAGCTCTAACCTACATCTTGACCTTCTAAAAAAATTAAATTCCTTCATATCGCTAGGAGATGTCAAAACAGTCGTGCAATCTCTAGTTCTCTCAAGACTAGACTATGGGAATGCGACACTCAGAGGGCTACCCCAATGAAAGCAACAATAAATACAGCAGAACGACTTTTAACAGGCATGCGCTGCTATGATCGCATCTCCCTATTGCTCATAGCCCCCATCTGGCTAACAGTTGAAGCTAGGATCCAACTGAAGGTTGCATGCATAACACACAAGGCCCTACACAATTCTGGTCCTAAATACATGGTGAATAGGATCAAGATTTCAGGAGGTGGAAGTGATTCTAGAAGTGCTAAATCCCTCATTCTAGAACCACCCAGATTTAAAAAAAGGAAAACTAACGGCCACACTTTCATTGGCTCTGTCTCAAAAATGTAAAACTCCCTACCACCCTCAAAGAGACCAATTACCTCACTCAGGCTTTTCAAAAAGGAAGTAAAGCCATACTAGTAGAAAAACATGTGTCTTATGAGAACTGTTCTGAAACTGTCCTCTCACCCTATTTGATATTGTATCCTATTGTGTAACCTTGCTCTTGGAATGCTATGTGCAGCACAGCTTAAGTGACATGTGTTTGTACTGAACTGCAACCCTCATCAGCTCTTTCATTGTACAGCGCTCTGATACCGTGATGGTCATGTTTGCGCTTTATAAAACATTAAAAATAAAATAAATCACCTAATCATGGGTTGCTGCATGAGGTCGCTGCAGGTTCAGAGGTATAGATATACATATGACATTAAAACCACAAGTAGCTGCACAAAGCAGGTGGCTATAGGCAGCAACCAAGCACTGGGGCCAGTCCCCAAGGAGCCTGACCAATGGTCTTGTGCAGCTGTGGTTTGTTATGTCCAGAAGCTTGCACATAGGGGCTGGCCAAAATCCAGGCTCTATAACCAACTGCTCTGTGCTTAGCCTAAGGCAGTGTGCAGAGGGGTTTCTCATTAGAAACTAGCATTTGCAATGCAATTTGTCTCGCCTTTTGGACCTTATATGTATTTAGCTATGTAGCACATTAGCCTGGGTTCTGAAACATCTACTGTTCTTTAACATGGAGTGAAAGTAAGCACCAAACTATGTGACACGCCAGGCATGGGAACACCTGGAGAGAAATATTGCCTTTCACTGGGAAATGGTTTAGTCCAAAGCTCTGTTTTCAATATAATATCAGGGCCTTCGGTGGTCATATCACTGAACATACAAGATTTGAAAAAAATAGTATTGTCTGCGGATGCTCGTGGAAGACAATTTCTATGGACTGGAATCTAGATAATGCTAAAGTGATTCTGGTATTTTACTGACCTCTGCTGGTCATTTTCTATCAAGAAAAATAAATAGAGGCAGTGTCAGGTAGTAACCAAGTTTCCACGAGAGCGAAGAAGGATCTCTACACCTCAAGGACACAGGAGCAAGAATGCGAATGGATACGCACTCCTGGCTACTGTCCCCTAAAAGTATGAGGGAATTACCCTAGGATTGTCCACCACTCTCCTCATACGAGGGGGTATGCAGGGTATAGCAGGAGTAGTCGTAGGTGGATGTCCAGGCTAGAAAACAAAACAGGCAATACACATAATATATCCTTGTTTCACTAACCTTCATGCAGGAGTCATTGACATGCGT
This sequence comes from Lissotriton vulgaris, assembly GCF_964263255.1. Taxonomy (NCBI): domain Eukaryota; kingdom Metazoa; phylum Chordata; class Amphibia; order Caudata; family Salamandridae; genus Lissotriton; species Lissotriton vulgaris. The sequence goes on along the minus strand of NC_141698.1, from coordinate 540,090,605 downwards.
GATTATTCAGGTGTGCTTACCCCAATTGTAAATTAGGCAGGCTTTTTTGAAGAGTTCAAGTAATGGGAGCTGGATCATGGGCAACTGGATATAAGGAATAGAACTCTCGAGGGACATACACACCAGACAAACACAAAAACAAAAATAGGGGATGTGAGGAGCACCGGCCGGCTGTTGTGGGCAGAAACAGCGGAGCAATACACACACACACGAGGAGAGACACCCGGCCCTAAAAGGAGGCAAGGGCGGAGCGCTCACTCTCACAGGAAGGGTTAAACAATCAAGAACTCGCCATGTATTTCATTCATACAACAGAAGCGAGAAAAAAGTAGCCGAGCGAGATAACGCCCGCGAAATGCGTGAGAAAAGCAAGGGTAGTCGCGAGTAAACTCTCGCGTATAAATTCAAGAAATGCCGGAGCTCTGCAAAGACACTCTCACTCTGTAACAACCAGCCAGCGACTGTAGGGTCAAGGGAAAGAAGGCCAAGAAGCGGGAAAGGGTCCAAGGAGACTCGCAGGATTCCACAGGACGCCACCGAACCTCGAGCCAGAAACCAGGAAGTGAAGAGGGGGCGTGGTACCGGAACAGTAAGCCAAGCAAAGGCTACGTTCTGCCGTGCCTCTTTTCACTGGTTAGCGAGTGTTTAAAAACAACAAGCTGTGTGTTTGTAGGGACCTGGGTAAAAGACCACAGCCCAGCAAACCTCGCATGTCAAGGCTATAGATTCCTAACAGTACCCCTCCTCAAAGGCCTATTCAGAGGACCGGGCTTAGCAGGATGAAGTCTGTGGAATTGTTGAATCAATCTCACTGCATGAATGTTTTCTGCAGGTTCCCATGACCTATCCTCTGGGGGGTATCCTACCCAATCTATCAGGTACTGTAGTTTGCCTCTTCTTTTACGAGAATCTAGAATCTTTCTCACTTCGTATTCAGCTTCTCCATCAATTTGTATCGGTGGAGGAGGGGTTTCAGGGACAACAGAAGGGATATATTTCTTTAACAAGGAGCTGTGGAAAACAGGATGTATTTTCATGCACGGGGGTAGTGTCAACTTCAGGGTGACAGGGGAGATGACTTTCTCAATGGGGAAGGGACCTATAAACCTGGGTTGGAGTTTTTTAGATCCTTCCATCTTTAGGTTTTTAGTGGACAACCACACTTTCTCTCCTATTGTGTACATGGGTTCTGGTCATCTGTGTTTATCCGCCTGTTTTTTCATAGCTTCCTTGGCCTTACTTAACTCTGTCTTTGCTGTTTCCCATACTGACTTGATTTGGGCATGGTGTTCATCAAGTGAAGGTACTGAGGACTCTTTGGGAGGGATGTTAATAGGGATCATCCTAGGGTGTTGGGCCTGCACAAAGAAAAAAGGGAATGTATGTGTAGCGGAATGGGTAGAATTATTGTAAGCGAATTCAGCCAAAGGTAAGGCTTGAACCCAGGTGGACGGAAGGGATGTCAATAAACAGCGCAAAAATTGTTCTAGAGTTTGATTGGTCCTTTCTGTTTGCCCATCAGTTTGGGGGTGATAAGCAGTGGATAATCTGTGATCTATCCCCAGCTTGGAACACAACCCCCTCCAGAACTTTGAGACAAACTGTGGACCTATGTCTGAGATGATGACCGAGGGTAAACCATGTAATTTGACAATGTCTTTCAAAAAGACAGATGCTAGATCTTTGGAGGAAAGTAATTTTTTCAAAGGAATGAAATGTCCCATTTTGGACAGCAAATCAACAACTACATAGATCGAGGTAAAACCTTGACAAGAGGGCAAGTCCGTCATGAAATCCATGCTAATCATGTGCCAGGGCTGAGGAGGAATGGCTATGTTTTTTAAGAGTCCGGTGGGAGTACAATGCGACGCCTTTTGGCGAGTGCAAGTAGCACAAGCTTGTACATATGCAGCTACCTCTTTGAACATAGACTCCCACCAAAACCACCTGTTACATAAGTCATGGGTTTTTCTAATACCTGGATGACCCGCCAAGGTGCTGCTATGACACCATTTGATGATAGTCAGTCTCAACTCTGAAGCAGGGACAAACAATTTGTCGTCATGATAAAATAATCCTCCTCTAATGGAGTGTAGAGGATCCTTCAACCAGTCTTCATGTGATACATCTATGAGAAGATGTTTGATTTGTTCAAGAAGGGTATGATCTTTTTCACCCACTCCCAGGATCTTGTTCTCAGGTATTATAGGACGGGGTTGTTCTTGTTCCACATGTTGGTCATGACCTAGCCTTGACAAGGCATCAGCTTTTCCTTGTTGTATCCCGGGGCGATAGGTGATTATAAAATCATATTCACTGAAGAACAATAACCACCGCATTTGCCTGGGCGTGAGAGCTCTAGCTGATTTAAAAAACTGAAGATTCTTGTGGTCCGAATATATGGTGACAACATGGGGGGATCCTAGTAAATGATGCCTCCACTCTTGGAAGGATAATTGGATAGCTAACAATTCTCTTTCTCCTATAGTGTAATTTCTCTCTGCTGGTAATAGAGTTTTGGAGAAATACGCTATAGGATGCATGTGTCCAGTCTCAGGGTCTCTCTGTGAAAGTATACCTCCCACTGCGTATTGCGAGGCATCCGCCTCTACAAATAAAGGTTGAGTGTTATCTGCGTGATGAAGGATAGGAGCGGAAGTGAACTGGGTTTTTAGGTCACAAAAGGCTCTTTCTGCTTCAGTAGACCATTGAAAAGGTACTCCTTTTTTCAGGAGTCTGGTTATTGGTGCTATAGTGTCAGAGAAACGATTAATAAACCGCCGATAAAAATTGGCGAACAACTGATTTTCCTTTAGCTTGGTAAGGATCTTTCGTACGTGTTCTACGTGGTCATTCTCGTTCTGCGAGAATATAAGGATATCGTCAATATAGACGATAACAAAGATGTCAATATATTCACACAAAATGTCATTGATAAAGTACTGGACCGCAGCTGGTGCGTTGCACAGTCCGAATGGCATCACACAATACTCATAGAGCCCAAAGTTGGTGCGGAATGCGGTCTTCCATTCATCGCCCTGTTTGACGCGTACTAAATAGTAAGCCCCTCTGAGATCTATCTTCGTAAAGATTTTGGCACCTTTTATCTGTTCAAGAAGAACTGGAATCAGCGGTAGAGGATACTTGTTTTTTATCGTAATTTTATTCAAGGCTCTATAGTCCAGGCATGCCCTGAGCCCTCCTTCCCTTTTATCAATAAAAAACAAAGGAGAAGACGCAGGTGAAGTAGAGTGTCTGATAAAACCTTTCGCTAACATTTCGTCCAAATAGTTTTTTAGATAGTCGTTTTCTGCGGGGGTTAAAGCATAAATTCGACTACATGGCAAATCTGCGCCAGGGATTAAGTTGATTCTGCAATCGTAACTCCTGTGAGGAGGTAATTTAGTTGCTTCTTGTTCATTGAACACCTCTGCGAATTCTGCATATTGGTCAGGCACTTTCAGGTCTAGTCCGGTTTGGACTGCGCAGTATAAGGGGAGTTCAGATTCTCGAGCTTCTAAATAACAATGGGTTTTACAATAAGGGGACATCAAGGTAACTGTTCTTTTAACCCAGTCTATAACTGGATTGTGTACTTGTAACCAGGGCACTCCTAAAATAACACCAAAATTAGGAGCATCTATGAGATCAAAAACAAGACTTCCAGAATGCCCATTATTGAAAACAATAATCACAGGCGGGGTTTGATAACTGATCATTCCTGACGACAACTCGGACCCATCTACGGCCCATATGGATTCAGGCTGGGGTTTAGCAACAAAAGACAGGCCCAACTGTTTAGCAAGTTTAATATCAAAGAAGTTTCCTGTTGCTCCTGAATCCAGAAGGACAGACATGGAGAATTGCTTGTACGTGAGTGTAATGGGTAATGTGAAATGTTTGACTACGTGAATTTTGTTGGTAGAGATCTGATGACGGATGTAGCTTGAGAAAGTGACCTCTCTATTCCTCAAGCTTGCTAGTTTTCCGAACTGGAAACACTGCTAGCTGTTAGTCTGGGTGTCTTGGGACGGACTGGACAATCTTTAGCATAGTGGCCACCCTTTCCGCAGTACAGGCATAAGTTTAATTTACGCCGCTTGTCTTTTTCCTCTGAGGATAAAGGACCTCGTATGCCCCCGATTTGCATGGGTTCAGGGACATCTTTTGGGACAGGTTTCTCAATTTTAGGTAAAAAAAACCTAGGTACAATGTTTCGAGTTCTTTCCCCCTTCCTTTCATGCAAACGATGATCTAATTTGACTACCAGATCAATAAAAGAAGCACAATCTTCTGGGGGGTTCACTATCTGAGAGAGTAGATCTTTTAAGTCATCCCCTAACCCACGATAAAACAAGGAAGTTCTCTTGTCCTCTGGCCAATGTGTCTCTGCCACCAAACGATTGAAGTTGGTAATGTAAGACAAGAGATCTTTGGAGCCTTGCTTTAGACTGAGCAGTTCTGTATCACTTGCTTGCATGTATGAATGTTTGGCAAAGAGGCTTCTCATCTTTTCCTTAAATATATCCAAGTCATATAGCGCGGGATCATTGTTCTGGACTAATGGAACCGCCCATTCTGCCGCATTCCCTGCAAGATAGGAAATTATGAAAGCTACCTTGGCTGAGTCATCAGGAAAAGCTGCCGTCTTGCATAAAAAGTGGAGGTGGCATTGATTCATAATGACATTATATTTGTTGCTATCCCCGGAAAATCGTTCAGGCATGGCGAGGGGAACAGGAGTAGGGGTATTTACAGTGACTTGAACAGGTGAGCTGATGGAGTCTCCGCTAGCCCCCGGGTCTGTTTCAGGAGGAGGTAAAGTGAACCGAGCAGGTTGTATATAGTTTTTTCTGGTTTTGGGTATAGTGCCTGAGTCTCTCTCTCCTGTTCTTAACTGATGTACTTCAGCTAATAGTCTTTGATTCTCAACCCCTAATCTACCCACTTCTGACTGAAGGGCCACTAAGGCTGCAGTAATTTCTTCCATTGAATGAGCCTGGAGGTCAAGATTACCTAACGTGGGATCAGGATCCATCTCGCTCAGGGGAAATATTATCCGTGGGCTTGGCTTTCTGTCAGGTAGTAACCAGGTTTCCACGGGAGCGAAGAAGGATCCCTACACCTCCAGGACACAGGAGCAAGAATGCGAATGGATACGCACTCCTATTTACTGTCCCCTAAAAGTATGAGGGAATTACCCTAGGAGTGTCCACCACTCTCCTCATACGAGGGGGTATGCAGGGTATAGCAGGAGTAGTCGTAGGTGGATGTCCAGGCTAGAAAACAAAACAGGCAATACACATAATATATCCTTGTTTCACTAACCTTCATGCAGGAGTCATTGACATGCGTGATTATTCAGGTGTGCTTACCCCAATTGTAAATTAGGCAGGCTTTATCGAAGAGTTCAAGTAATGGGAGCTGGATCATGGGCAACTGGATATAAGGAATAGAACTCTCGAGGGACATACACACCAGACAAACACAAAAACAAAAATAGGGGATGTGAGGAGCACCGGCCGGCTGTTGTGGGCAGAAACAGCAGAGCAGTACACACACACACGAGGAGAGACACCCGGCCCTAAAAGGAGGCAAGGGCGGAGCGCTCACTCTCACAGGAAGGGTTAAACAATCAAGAACTCGCCATGTATTTCATTCATACAACAGAAGCGAGAAAAAAGTAGCCGAGCGAGATAACGCCCGCGAAATGCGTGAGAAAAGCAAGGGTAGTCGCGAGTAAACTCTCGCGTATAAATTCAAGAAATGCCGGAGCTCTGCAAAGACACTCTCACTCTGTAACAACCAGCCAGCGACTGTAGGGTCAAGGGAAAGAAGGCCAAGAAGCGGGAAAGGGTCCAAGGAGACTCGCAGGATTCCACAGGACGCCACCGAACCTCGAGCCAGAAACCAGGAAGTGAAGAGGGGGCGTGGTACCGGAACAGTAAGCCAAGCAAAGGCTACGTTCTGCCGTGCCTCTTTTCACTGGTTAGGGAGCGTCTAAAAACAACAAGCTGTGTGTTTGTAGGGACCTGGGTAAAAGACCACAGCCCAGCAAACCTCGCATGTCAAGGCTATAGATTCCTAACAGGCAGTTGCCAGAACATTTTTAAAAAGAAAGTCCCTCAGCAGAAAGCAATCCTGGTATTTAACTGACCTCTACTGGTCGTTTTCTATTAAGACAGTTAAATAGAGGCAGTTGAACAAGCAGAAAGCAATTCTGGTATTTTACTGACCTCTATTGGTCGTTTTCTATCAAGACAGTTAAATAGAGGCAGTTGAAGAGAAAAAAAAAGTCCCTAAGTGGAAGCAGACAAGTCCTAGGGCTGATCTCCTGGGCCCACAAAGTACATACACATATAAGTATATATTAAAGCATATACAAGAGGTCTAGAATGCTCGACCTAAAAAGGGGTCCCCTGCATGAGGATGGCTTGCTAAGAGCAGAGAAAAAGCTATATAGCTTGAAAAAAAATCTTAAGCAAGAACTATTACATATAAGTGACGGGCATATGTCTATACATAAATCTTAAATGATATACTTAATACAAAAATAAACATGGACCAAATCTAGTATATATTTTATTTTCACAATATCAAAAATATTTTATTTGATGCACAGTTGATGAGAAAGCTAAAATATTCTTAAAAGGCTATCAAACTACTGTTCAGAAATCGTCTTGTATAATGGACCAAACAAGATTACATATCATAAACATACAGTAAGATACTTTGATATGCAGTGGGATTGCTACCTTAGAAGATGGATTTAGTATATCATAAAAATGGAAATTGACTACAAATAGTTGTTAAAGGTAAGTTGTGGTTGGTCTGCTCATAACACCTTAATGTAGGTTTAAAAACTGTATTTCCATTAAATCTACAATTATATTGTAGTTATAGTAAGAAAAAAAAACGTAAATTGTCAAGCTGTGGTTCATTACAAAACCGAAAATTCTATTCACCACCATGAAAGCCATAATTCACCACCAATTGCACTGCTTACGAACTCACAATAAACAGTTATAGCAATAAATTACAAAGACTATCATTACATAACAACACATAACTAAACAACATTTTTTCCACATTGATGCCATCCAAAACGTCAACAATATGGTCTTTCTTAATGTCACTAGGGATGTCACTGATGTAATTTGTGATGTGACCTCACACATGATGGGAGAGGCCACGAGTGGTGTGTTTTGCGGTGTGAGCTACTGTTTGTGTGATGGACCATTGCTAGACAATATCAGGATTTTCTGTTTTACACTAAAACCATGACAGCGCTGTAACTGTGTTTTGAAGGCTTCCTATATCTATATTTATATATTTATATTCACTGAAAACACCAAAGTTAAAAACGGAGTTAAGTTTCTGGGTCAAATCTGTAAACCTACTGAAATTCACCAGATATGGATATCAAAGCGCACACAACACGTGACATAACACTCGCCACCAGCAATGTTGTTCACCTTTTTGTGTTTCTGTGCCATTGGCAATTTGTTTATTTTGAACATGGCAGAGGCCACAGGTTTTGACAATTATTGTGTGTTTGTGTGTGTGGATAACCACAATTGTCAAATTATGTGCGTGTGCAGCAATGGGCATCAAACCATTGCTGCACCCAGGTGTTCACATTGGGGGTTGTGTACAAGGCCTGGCTGCATCCAACCCGCCGCTAGCGCTCCATCCTGGCTGTGCATGGCTTCTGGCAGTGCCCAATTGGGGTTGAACACAGGGCCTTCCCTGTGCCTAGGCCCTAAGCAGTGGGGCCCCCAACCCCGACTGATGATGACTGTCAGCCATGCGCCTGGGAATGGAGGAGGGCTGTGCCTGCTGCCAGGCCCTGTGTACAACCCATCACAGACACTCAACCCTCACTGTAAATGGTTGAATGCCAGGCACAACAGCGGTTGAGCGAAGGGCCTGGTCTGTTGCCAAGTCCTGCATCCAACCCACCGCAGGAGAGTCAATGCCTGCTGCACAGAGCCTTCAGCTGTGGGCAGCAGGTTTAAACCCTACACCCTCCTCGCTGAAGGTCCCAAAGCGCCAAACCCCGTGACACGTGGCCCTTAACATGCACAGCAGAGGGTGGGCACAGGATGTGGTTCTGTGCCCCACCTGCTGTGGTAACCCAACCCCCGTGGTGCAACACAAAATGTACTCTTGCAGTACCCAATTAGATCTCTCGGATCTGCTGAGCTAGATCTCATACTTTGCATCTGAAAAGGACAATGGGAGAAAAGTCTCCGTAGTCCAATCAAATGTTTTTTCATCTTTTGAAATGCTTGACTTGCAAATTGTTCACGAGTTTAAAACGGGAAAGATATAAAAACGTGTTAACCCTTTAAAACTCACCAGCAACTTTTTTAAATACTAATATCTTAAAAATGCTGAACGGGTTAGAACCAAACCAACAAAATCAGTCTTGCTGTGTAAAGTTCTACTTTCATGCAAAGTTTGGAGTAAATCCTTCCAGTCCTACAGGCTGCAGACATGAGCATCATTTTTCCAGGCACACAATGCCCATCGGGCTAAAAGGGCATTAGCCCCCAACACACCTTGTGGTGTCTTAGTCTGGGCTGCTGCAGCTTCCACTACACACAGTTTTTGAGCTGATGTGTGCTGGGCAGTGCTACGGATGGGCCCTCAGTGGCAAGTTCTCACACAGCATTTCACAGGTCATCCCAGGGCTGAAGTGCATGAAAAGTATGGGAACTGTAATTCTGAGTGCAAAGGGGGTTGTGACTTTTATCGTTTGTCAATGGAGTATTGTTTCCTGAGGAACAGCAAAAGTGTCTGCCACCTGACCTGTTTGTAGACTGAGAGGTAGCTCAGCCATGTGCTGCCTGAACATATCATATATCCCTAACCAGAGGAATAACCAAAGGCTTTCGCCAAATGAAAACACCTATATGATCGGCTAGGCGGAGTGGATTGTAAAAAAGATGTAGAATTTGCTTTAATGTATGGCTAGTTAGGTTTGTCTCCAGAATGGTGTCTATGCAGAGGCATAACACCAGCACTCCCCTAGTGTAACATTGCATTGCTGTGTCCTGCCTCCTCAAGCAAGTGTAGTTTGGAGCAAACCTTATTCTGCTTTCAAACTAAGCTGGAGTCTGTCAAAAGCAGCATAACTCCGATATAGTATATAATAGGTCACCAATGCCACACCAATGCACAATGAAAACACCACTTTGGGCACTACTTGTTCCAGTGCTACAGTGAAAAACTGGTATCCATGTTGTCTGTCAGGTGTCTAGTGCCCCTTTCAAGGTTGTCTCTTTATCTTCCAGACCTAGCCAATTGCTATAATTAGTTTATATATTTAGGAACAACCATTATAGAGAATATGGTCATTCTTCTCAAAGGAAATTCGGCGAAATGTGTAACAAATGCTGCATTTTATAATGCACCTTTTTAGATTTAAAAACAACATTGATATTTTAGTGGATTTAACACTTTATATGCTGGGAATTTTAGAACAGAATTTAAGGAACATGTTTTACTATAACATATGCTAATAAGAGGCACTGTTTCTTTGCAGAACATTGCACATCAGCCATAACTTTTGTATGTTCAGAGATGTAAGAAATACTTGTATCCAGGGCATGCTAGAAGACCATTTGTTTCATAGTCCTTTCTGTTGGCAATTGTTTAGGCCGGGCGGCTTCCTGCATGGATGTAGCTCAGTCATTTCAAGTGAGAACCACCCACTGTGGGATGCTAGCCAACAACAACAATTGCATTTTGATTTAGAATACAGCAGATTCCTGGTAGAGTAATTAACAGGCAGTAATATTGCCATGTGATTGGCACGCACGTATTCAGTCTCAGGGCTAATTGATATGGAAGATGTATTGGGAATCAAAACTGAGAGCTGCCAGTCACTAATCCCGAAATCAAGAGTGGTAATCCACTAGAATCGATATTCTGAGACCGGTATAAGTGTATGACCTCAAACAAGCTTATGTTGCAATGTCCGGATAAAGAGATTGAAAATGTCCTTTTGAATAATAAGGAGACAAGAGCATCTTTCGGAAGATGGAAATAAAAATATTTCATTGTCATTTCATAGAAGGAATTTTCTGAGAATTGGCGATAAGAATTGCTGTCTTCAAATAACTTTGCCAAAATGGGCTGTAAAGTGCTTTGTACTGAACTCTATAGAAGCTGCATTTTAATTGGCAAATCACTTTTTTCAAGATCTGGCAATAGTCTACAAGCATTGTTAAACCCACTAAAACATGTTTGTTGTAATCATATCCAGTTTGACCAATAGGTTTAAAATGCACAATGTATCAATCTGTTTACTTGTATTTACTTAAAGGATAGCTCTACCCATTTCTTGAAGTGTTAGCCCACCTGCATTTGCCGACCAGTTAGCCTTCTTCGAAGTTCAGACGTAGTTGCGCCCCTGCAATTTTCCCTCATAGCTAAAATGGGAAATCGTTTATTTTTTCACCCCCCTTAACTTTTTTCTTATGGACATATATATTGTCAAGAAACTAACCATTCTGATACTTAGCTGACTAGGCTGGTGGATTGCCAAAGTTTGTGGAAATCTGTCAAAAGCTCTAGACACATCAATGATTGCCTTTTCAATAGGAAGTGCACATTAATCAGAACTACTTAGTGGCGGCTACCACTGTGTACTCTATACATTAACATCTTTATCTCTCTATATACATATAATGTAATGTTGACCAATATTGCCATTGAGGGGTTTTGTTGACATCATAAATCACAAAATAATCACTGCGAGGGCACTGTGCCACACCTCAATATTTCAGCCACCGACTAACTTTGAAAAAGGTGCCCATCTGTAGCTGGGAAGGCAGCGCGCTGCGCAAGAGTTGTCATGCACAAAGCAGCTTCAGGGACAGGATAACCATTAGAAATTCTAATAGGGAACATTGAAACCTGTGGTTAAACTACCCTAAATGTATAAATACAAACAATACTGGGGCTTAGGCATGGAATATGCGTTTGGTGTTCAATTCTTCCATTAATCCTCTTTCAAGTTGTATGCTTATTGTCAGATCAGGGAACAGAGGCACAGGGAGAACATGATTTGCCCAAGATCAAGCAATGTGGTAAGGTCCACGACCTGAGAATGTAAGGGTTATTACTTTACCACAACATTTTACTTTGGTGAACATACCATGAGATTGGGCGCTGTCCCCCACCTTCTCCAAGGTAATATGCAGTCAAGTTTTTTTTCTTTCTTTTCTGTTTTCCACAAATTTACCAAGAACCTTTAAATTGATACAAAATACTCACTGTCTTAGATTAAAAGGGGTCATTGGAATAAGTTCAATACGTGATTGCTTAATAGCAAACAATTTAGGCAAATCGGAAGGCTGTGAATAAAAAAACATGGTTTCCAGGTCCACACTTTCCAACAAAGCCACTATAGCAAAGCGGGGACGGCAGGGACTTTGATGGAAAGGCTAAGGGACTAGCCTCCATGGAAAATGTCACTGTGTGTAGGCCCTGAACTGTTGTATAATTCAGTGTTTACTTCCAGCATAATTAAGTACAGTGGTAAAGCCAGGATTTGAATTGAAGTTTAGCAGTAGTGTCTGTGCATTCCAGTGTATTACCAACGCTGTCAGGGGTCCCGTAAAGGTGTTTTTAAAATAGCATTCGCTACCTGTATTCACTACCTGTATTATGACTTTTTCTATGTCCTGCCCAATAGTTTTATGTAATCGAAGAAAGAGGCAGAAGTTGATTGTGAGACCTTTTTTTAGGTCCTGGAGTACAAGTAAGAAGTTTCTGGGCTTTTCTGTGGAGATATTGTTTTTTTCATTGATGTTTCAGGGCTTAAGATTACTTCACTCCATTTGGTTAATGGAGTCATTAATTTTGTACTCTTGCTGAGGGCTTTAAGTAGGATGAAAGAACTGTGGGGGGGTCACTCAAATGTGCGTGGTCAATGTAATGAAGGGCGTGGCTTAAAACACGTAAGCTAAAAATCTGTGCTTATCATAGTGTGCCGCACGACTTGTATTTTGCTGTTCCTGTCATTGCGTCCAGATATATGATACAAGTCACATCACACCTACAAGTCAGGACTGTTGGCTTTGTCATTGGCTACTAGTTGCATAAAATGATTAAGCAGCACCTATGGCTTGTTTATAAGATTGAAAAAACTTCCAAATAAAGCCCTGGTGACACAACGACAATGTTGCTGCGCCTTAGTTTCAAAAAAGAGAAGGGAAATATAGAGAGAAAATTACTCTTTAAAGATTTCCCATTCCTCTGCAAAGCTCACCACGCATACATCGAAGTGCCTATTGTCACTGCACTCCAGAAAAAAAAAAAAACGGACCGCCTGTGCCAGGGCACAAAACAGAGCCCGATAGAGACCCGTTTCGAGGCCCCCTTTTAAAAACTGCTGGTGCTCAGACCCGGCCCACTTAAAGCCCTGCTCTTGCCTCCGTAAAAGGTTAAAATAGCAAAAATCAAGGAGTACTCCAGAAGGTGCTAAAGGGGTTGTATCTCAGATATAGCATTACACAGTAATCAGACTCGATAAACTAAACATCCGACCAAGTGATATATTTTAAGATGGCCTGATTTAGAAAAGGGAGCTATGGACTAAACTGCAAATATGTGCTACATGAATCTTAACGCCCCATCTCTCCGTCCTCTAATAAGTTTACATGCGTAAAGTTTCTTTGTGCACTGGAAGCGTCTACACATGTGCAAAGTGTCCTACGAAGTGATAATGGCAAGCTGGCCACACTAGCCCCCAGACTGCCCTTCCCACAGACCAGGATCTACCTGTCAGATCCCCAGCGTCCAGCAAAATAAGATCTTGTCTGCCACACATCTTGCTGTGTGGACCCTCCCCTCGCCCCCCACACCCCACCATAAGGGGCCGCAAGACAAAAAACACAAGATGCTGCAGCAAGTTAAATACTGCATTGTCAACTTTGTGATCCCCAGAACGTAAATGTGAATACCAGCAAAGGATCCGCCGTCTTTCAAGTTTGGAAAGAAGGGTGAATATTATCCTCTGCTGTTTACAGTTGTAATGAAATGCAGAACGAATAACACTGTATCATTAAAATATTAAAGTGGTTTTGCAGGTGAGCTGATCATAAAGGCCCTCTCCCCACCAACCAAATGTTATGTTATGTTATTTACTCTTATATAGCGCTCAAATCACCCTGGGGCATCTCGGCGCTATATACTACATAAATTCCTATGTAAGGTCCTACTTATTGCATTTGTAAGTGCTTGTTTCCTGTGGTGCCAGTTGTGGGTTTCCTGCTCTATTTAAAGAAGCATAGCACTGCTACCTGTACCCTTAGTGCCTGAGGAAGGCTTGCCAATGCTTCTGCTTCTGTGTGCGAAAATAGGTTGTTGTAGTGCTGTACACTTCTGCCTGGTCCTGTGTGTGGGTAAGTAGCGCCCTGACTGCGGTGGGATATCAGTCCGGGTGGACGTACCCCTATTAACTCTTACTTCTTTTAAGGCATCTTTGTGGTTGGGGTACCAAGTATGATGATGCATGCCCCCTCCTTTGAGAACATCAATGACTTCCATTTGAGGCGGGACCTGGCTGCCTGGCCTTAAATAACAGAAAAGTAAATAATATAACCTTACGCAGCAAATATTCAAATAAAGCCAGCCTAATATGAATAATAACAGATAACGTTTGGTTGTAAAACAGTACCCTTTATGGCATTTCATAGACAATAGCACATGGCGTTTGCAAGCAATAACTGAATGAGAATCTTCTTCGTCTTAAAATTAGGGCTTGAAGAAGAAGCGTTCCTAGCCATATAAACAAAGAGGTTGGTACCCACATTCACAACTATATGAACTTTCACACTTCTGTCGAACACATCATGCTATTTATTGCCAGCAACCACTGCATGCTTGGAACACTAAACCTCCACATGCCTTCCCCAACACCTCCATACAGGCCAACCTGCAAGCCACACCCTTGCAGCTAAAACTGCCACAGGGCGCCCGGATCCCAGTATGAATCAGATCACTGTGGGGCCTTCTCCGGAGTGTGAACAGCTGTATAAATTATGCAATATGCTCAGGCCCTCATTACGAGTACCCCATGGTAAAGGGGCAGCACGTTAATCCTTGCAGATTACAAATTGATCCCCTCTAGATCCCTATACAAAAGGAAACAATATATAACCCATAGCCCTGGAGGCCTTGTCTCTGGTAAGCCATGCAGTATTCAGCACTGTGTAATACCAACTGCAGTAGTACTTGTGATTGCTAATCGGGATGGTAACAGAGGTTATTGTTATTTCCGGGTCTGGTGGCGTAGTGGACACATGCATCCAGTGTAGGGGCCTGTGTTTGATCTCTTTGTCACAGGTTCTAATCCTGGCGGGTCTGCTCAGCCTTTCATCCATCTGAGGTTGATAAAATGAGTACCTTTGGGTAACAATATACATCTGTCATTCAGCGTCCCGAGACCTTCGGGGATACGTGCACTTTACAAAAATACATGTTATGTTTATAATGTAATTGATTTCCTAAATATTATTTAGGTAACATGAACCGATTTGTTATTGGTTACTCTGGTACCCTCTTCGGTACTTCTCTCTCATCTCCCTCCCGGCTCCCCCTGTGGCCGGGTTCCATTTGGAATGCCCCGGAGTGCACCTTAGAATGTTCAGGCTGCGCTCTTTCCTTGCGTTGAAGTGACTTGGAGGCATCTGACTAATAACCCTCGCATGTGCCTACTCAGTGGGTCAACCGTATATACTTACTTGCCGGTCGGCATCTGCATACATCCTCCCTCTCCTCAAACGCTCTTAACAAATAATGTCAGCCAACAATCTCAGTTCTTGGTGATGGTCGTTGTTGGCCGCAGATTTATTAATATCAATAATGATTATTAATAGCAATATTAATAACATATTAATAACATACTGGTTGTATAATCTTCATTTGCGAACTTTAACCATAAATCATGCACATCACATTACAGTTTATGACACCTTCCCCTGGTACAGGTGTCTGTCTCTCGTGCACCCCTCAGTTCGTAAATGGCACTTGTGTACAACCAGTTCTTAATCAGTTTCTTGGTGTTCCGGTAGTTGGTTGGCCACACCCCCTTTTTGGGTGTCATGGAGGGGAGCTTCTTTGCGTGGAGTTAGGTCCCCAGCTCGCTACCATTTGCGCCCTGCCGTCCGGCCGGGTCTGGGCCGCGAGTGCCGTCTCCGTCTTTTCCTCCCCTCCTTTGTGCGGCCACGTCACCCTGCCGTGCGGCATTGAAAAGTGAGTGGCCCTCCTCCTACACACCGCCCACCGGTGTGTTTGGTTAGCCAACGATTGTAGGATTTCCGCCAACGCCTTCCCCACTGTCCAGCACTGCGACTCTGCTGTTCCTCAGGTGTGGGTGGGTGGGCTTCAAACGATGTCGTTGTCGCGCCGCTCTCCCAGCTCCTTCGAAGACGTTGTGCTTCTGGTTGGGGAGCGGCGGTGTTTAAATCCCCTTGAGCCCCCTACGGGCTTCAGGTGAACCCCCTTTGATTGGGGGGTTCAAAGGTAGCAAGGTTGGCCATTGGTCGCCCCCCATGGGCGCCAAGGTCACAAGGTCACTTCCTGTCGGGGTGGCTGGTGCGCACCCCGTTTCCGCTGGTCCTGGCCGCTTCGGGGCGCCCAGGACCAGTTCCATCTCCCCCTGTTGGCACCACGTGGGTTATGGCGCCGGCCCTTGAGCCTCCCCCACCCTGCGGGTGGGTGCGGCGGCCTCTGCAATAACCCTCGCATGTGCCTACTCAGTGGGTCAACCGTATATACTTACTTGCCGGTCGGCATCTGCATACATCCTCCCTCTCCTCAAACGCTCTTAACAAATAATGTCAGCCAACAATCTCAGTTCTTGGTGATGGTCGTTGTTGGCCGCAGATTTATTAATATCAATAATGATTATTAATAGCAATATTAATAACATATTAATAACATACTGGTTGTATAATCTTCATTTGCGAACTTTAACCATAAATCATGCACATCACATTACAGTTTATGACACCTTCCCCTGGTACAGGTGTCTGTCTCTCGTGCACCCCTCAGTTCGTAAATGGCACTTGTGTACAACCAGTTCTTAATCAGTTTCTTGGTGTTCCGGTAGTTGGTTGGCCACACCCCCTTTTTGGGTGTCATGGAGGGGAGCTTCTTTGCGTGGAGTTAGGTCCCCAGCTCGCTACCATTTGCGCCCTGCCGTCCGGCCGGGTCTGGGCCGCGAGTGCCGTCTCCGTCTTTTCCTCCCCTCCTTTGTGCGGCCACGTCACCCTGCCGTGCGGCATTGAAAAGTGAGTGGCCCTCCTCCTACACACCGCCCACCGGTGTGTTTGGTTAGCCAACGATTGTAGGATTTCCGCCACGCCGCAGGGAGGCTCACGTCTTTCTGCGGCTCCCCCCTCTGCCCCTTGGTTCGTGGCTACCTACCTTCCCCCTTCTTTTGCTCCTTTTTTTTTTTTTTTTTTTAACAACAACCCGCGAGCGTCATTGCGCCCCACAAGTTGCCCCAGAACACCTCCATTCCCTTGTCGGACAGATGCACCCCATCTTGTCCATATAGCTCTGGGCGGCCTGGGTGGATGAGGCCGTGCCGGATTGATTCCAGGCCGTTGGTCGAGCAAAACTTGTGCATGGCGATATTTAACTTGCGCCTCGCGTTATCCACCGCTTTGTTGGAGTCGGCACCCCTCCAGTGCCTCCTGCTGATCATCTCCGACCACACCACTGTCGTGGTCCCCAGCCATGCCGCCGCTTTGGCGATGTCCTTCTGGATGGCTTGGCCCACCGCCTTGCGGCCCAACCGCGTTAGGTCGTTCCCTCCTAGATGTATGATCAGCACATCCGGCAGCCACGCTGAGTCTGCCATGAGGCCGTCCAGGGTCGGTAGCAGCTGCTCCCATCTCATGCCGGGCCGTCCGATCCAGCGGATGTATGTCGCCTTGGGTCTGCTTTCCTTGTGCCCCACTCGCCTCCACCAGGACTCCATTCTGGATACGAATGAGTGTCCTACGACCCATACCAGTTGTGGGCGTCCTCCTGCCGAGAGAAAATGCTCCGTTAAGGTGGCTTTCTGCGCACCGGGTGTGGACGAGGAAGGGGCAAGAAACCCTGCCGTACGGCATCCCAAGGTGGCTGCCCCCTCTCCCCTTTCTGCTTCTCCTTTTCTTTTTTTTTTTTTTTTTTATATGAGATGCGGGCGTATGTAAGACTTGTAGGCCCTGGACCGCCATCTGCCCACGGCCTGTATCCTGTCCTCTGGCATGCCATACTGCGATGCCGAGGTCGCCGCCCCGATCCTGAAGGAGTGCGGGGCAAATGATGTTGCGTGGAGCCCCGCCTTATTGAGGCCCTGGCGCATTACGGCCGTGAACTGGAACCTGCTCAAGTTCCTTCCGTCTTGGTGTACAAAGAGGGGGCCATCCCCCGCCGGGCGAACCGCCATGTATTGATACAGCCAGCACACTGCGCAGCGCCCCACCTCTGGAATACAATGTAGGCGAATCGTCGCCCCTTTCCCGGCCCTATCCGTTTTGGATTGCCTGAGCGTGAGCTCCACAGCTTTTACCATCGGCTTGATGTCCCTTGCCTGCAAGCAGCGCTGCGCCGGGCCTGACCTGTTGGGGGCCACTATTTCGCTTACCCGAAATGCCCCAAAGTAAGCCGTGGTGAACGCGGCCCCAAAGAGTAGCCGCTCATACCTGTCTGCAATGATGCTGGTTAGGGCGCTAAGTAACTGACCCAGCTTGTCATAATCAATGGGGCGTCTGGCGTCCTTCTTGGTCCCCTCAATTTTCCGCCAGCCTTTCATGGCTGCTTTCAGGTAGACAGTTGCCGTGGGGTCCTCGCCTGTGTGGAGCCTGGCAAAGTATGCCATGGCGGCCATGTGCGCCTGTGCCCAGGACCTTGTTTTCTTAGCGTCGAATGCCCATTGTACGAATTTCTCCACCGCTGTGCGCACTTTCGCTTTGTCTTCCAGTGACTCTATGCCCCCGATTCTTATTACTGTGGCCGCGTATTTCCTGTATCTCCTGTGTGCCTCAGAGGTGAGCGAGTGCCCTATTTATCTGGACAAGTCAACCCCCCCAGGTCCCACAGGTATGGTGGAAAGGGGGTCATCACCTCGTCCGCACCGGGCAGCAGTTGTTTGAACCGTGTCATCTGGGACCGGGATAGCGCATCGGCGACCGTGTTCTCTGTCCCCGGCACGTGTCGAGCCTTCAGCTCCAGGTTCCCCTCGAGCTGCAATTTAACCAACTCTCGCATTAGCCTCAACATGCCCGGGCATCTTGCTGCGCCTCTGTTAATGGCCTGCACTACCCCCAAGTTATCCGACCACAGGGTGAGCTTTAGGTTCCTTATCTCTTTTTTCCATACCGTCAGAGCCACTACTATTGGGAATAGTTCGAGGAACGTGATGTTTTTCGTGAGCCCCTGCGCATGCCACCTGTCTGGCCACTGGCTGGCACACCATCTGGTCCCCAGGACTGCCCCAAATCCCAGGCTCCCGGCTGCGTCTGTGTCTAGGGATAGCTGATCCGCTGTTACCCAACCCTCTTTCCATATCAGCACGCCATTGAAATCCTGCAGGAATTCGTCCCATACCTGTAGGTCCTGCCTTACACCCGTGCTCAGCCGGATGTGGTGGTGCTTGTGGGTGACGCCAGCCGTTAGCGCAGTGAGGCGCCTTGAAAAGACCCTGGCGGGCGGGATGACCCTCGCCGCAAAGTTCAGCCTGCCTATCACCCCCTGGATATCCCTGAGGGTGGCTTTGCGCCGGCCCCGTAGTTTGGCTATTTCTTCCCTGAAATCCTGCACTTTCTCCGGGGGGAGCCTGGCGGTCCCCGCCGTGGAGTCCAGCTCAATGCCCAAGAACGTCAGTCTAGTCGTTGGGCCTGTCGTCTTCTCCTTCGCTAAGGGGACTCCGAGTGTTTCGGTCAGGTCCTCGAACGCCGCCAATGTACTGGCGCACGTCGGGGCTCCCGCCGGTCCTGTGAACAGGAAATCATCCAGGTAGTGCAGCTTCCCGCCCCCCTGATGCCTGTCGTGGAGGGCCCATTCCAGAAAGGTAGCGAATTGTTCAAAATAGGCGCAAGATATGGCACATCCCATGGGCATGGCTTTGTCGACGTATACGCCCCCATCCCATTGGAAACCGAGTAGGTGGAAGCTGGTCGGATGTACCGGTAGTAAGCGAAAGGCAGATTCGATGTCCGCCTTGGCCATGAGGGCCCCCTTCCCTGCCGCTTTGACTAGTGCGATCGCGTCGTCCACCGACGCGTAACCCACAGAGCATGCTTCCTGGTCGATGCCATCATTTACAGATCCCCCCTCAGGGTATGACAAGTGGTGTATCAGCCTGAATTGGCCCTTTTCCTTTTTCGGAACTACTCCTAGTGGGGAGATGACTATTCCTTCGCACAATTCCTGAGGGAGGGGGCCCTCGATTCTGCCCAGGCTCTTCTCCTTTTCTATCTTCGCGCTCACCACCCGGGGATGCTGCCTCGCTGATTGTAAGTTATTCGCTCCTGTTAATGGCAGTGGGCCTTGAAACGGGATAGTGAAGCCTTTTTCAAAACCCTCTACTAGCGTCCTGGCGTCTGTTTTGTTTGGGTACCTGTTTGCCAAAATGCGCAGCTGTTGTGTATTAATGGGGGACCTAGCCAGCTGGCACTGTTGAACGTTTACTAGTGTCCTGCCCCCACTAGCCTTCGGGCTAGTGCTTCTTGTGTTTCTCTTTCTTTTCGCTCTTTGCTTCCCGCTTGGAGCCTTTGCATGTCGCTGCAGCGTGTTTCCCCCCGCAGCTTGAGCATGCATGTTGGAATTTGCACGAGGAGCCCCATGAACAGTCCCACGCATCGTATCTCCAGCATATGGCCTTGGTCGCGGGGGGGGAGCTGGACCGCCCAGAGGAATGCTTCTGGTAATTTCTGTTCTTCCCCTTGTGGGACGAACTCCGAAAGGACTGGTCGTATTTCCCCGTCCAGGCTCTCACTTCTTTGGCAGCGAGCATTTTATGAATAAAACCTGAAACGTCCTCCTCGTTCCACTCCATCTCTGGGTGCCTCTGCATCTTTAACCTGAAACCCTTATCATATTCCAACCATGCATCCCCGGGGAATTGCCTCTGCGCAGAATGTATGTTAGCCTCATACAGCCATAGGTCAGCTGCGCAATGGGGGAACCTCTCTACTATGATACACGCCATGATCCTGAAAGCGTCTAGCCAATTCTCGAAGTTCCGCTCCTTTCTAGCCCCTCGCCTCTCCCTTTTTTCATCCTCTCTCCTGTCACATGTGGTCAGGTCGAGGCCCTCTAGCTGTATTTCTAGGAGCGAGAATATATCGATGAACTCCTTGCGCCATATCCTCTCTTTTACTGCGAGAGGAATAAGGCACGCCAGCCCCGTGGCTTTCGTCGTCAAGGAGGCAGGGCCGGGGGATGGTCTGGCGTACAGGTCACTGCCTAGCCCCCCCGACCCCGGGCTCCCGGACCCAGTATTGTACCCCCACCCGGGTAATGGAGAAACCTGATCCCCCTGCGGGGATAGGCCCACCTGCTCCTGCACCCTTGACTGCCGGGCCCACCCCGGATCCATCATGTGCCACGTTAAGCCCCCTGTCTCGTCAGTGCGTTGTTCCCTGGGCCCCGCCGCCCCCTGCCCTGAGCTGCTCAGTAACGTCGGAGCGAGCGATTTCAAACATTCTTTTACAATGGTACTAATATGCTCACCATTAACCGTTCCGCCGCTCGTCTCACCCTTCTTGCTGTCGTCCGACCTCAGCGGCGGGAGCTTCTGGCGCACTTTCCTTGGGGGATTCCTCTTGTACGTCTTCTTCCTCGGCGTGGTCTTAGGCTTCTTGGGTGCTGACGGGCCTGCTTCCTCCTCTGCCTGGCCGTCCGGCCTATTCTCCTTCCCTTTGGCCAAATGGGGCTGGAGCCATTCGTCGCCGTGTACTGCCGATATCTCGCGGATTTTCTTCAGCACTTCCGCCATGTCTCTAGGCTGATCTTCCGCCATGTTGTCCCCAAGGCCTAGGTCTGTTTTCTGCGGGCTGGTCTGCGCCGCTGGGTCGGAAGGAATTCCGGACCCGCCTTTGAACTTCCTTACCCGTGTGTGCTGTCCGTCCGATGAAAGCGGCTCACTGCGCGCTCCCAACCGGACAGTTGCTTACCGAGCTGGAGCTTGGCCAGGCCGCCGAGCTCGTCGTCTTCCTCCGTCGCTTCGGGTTCCCGGGGAGCTGGGTGGAGAACTTGACCGGCGCGCCGCTCTGTGTGGTCGTTCTTCTGCTTCGGCCGTCCTTCGCCGCCTCCTGCCGCAGTCGGTCTTCTTCAAACGATGTCGTTGTCGCGCCGCTCTCCCAGCTCCTTCGAAGACGTTGTGCTTCTGGTTGGGGAGCGGCGGTGTTTAAATCCCCTTGAGCCCCCTACGGGCTTCAGGTGAACCCCCTTTGATTGGGGGGTTCAAAGGTAGCAAGGTTGGCCATTGGTCGCCCCCCATGGGCGCCAAGGTCACAAGGTCACTTCCTGTCGGGGTGGCTGGTGCGCACCCCGTTTCCGCTGGTCCTGGCCGCTTCGGGGCGCCCAGGACCAGTTCCATCTCCCCCTGTTGGCACCGCGTGGGTTATGGCGCCGGCCCTTGAGCCTCCCCCACCCTGCGGGTGGGTGCGGCGGCCTCTGCAATAAACGCCGTTTCTTCCTAATGCTGAGAGCTGGCATTATTTCAACAGTTACCAGCACCCTGCGTTTGTTGGACATTTGTAGTGTGGGTCATAGTGATGGAAGATCTGGCAAAAGCTATCAATGACACGAGCATTAATAGTGCAGCTGTCAATGTGTAGAACTACGTCTTTCCATAGATAAACTCTGATATCCAGTAATGTTTAGTCCCTGTGGAACTCAACCCTTCAGGATCGAAGATCATCCTAGGAAATTCATTGCTGGCTGAATAATCACTTGCTCGTGAGGCATTCGAACCCGACCTGGCCAATCATAACTTGAATCTTCGTGCCTGATTCGCCTATATTTGTTCACTGCTATCCATGCTGGGAAACAACCATTACAAAGAAGTCATTACCACACACTACCTTTACAACACACTACCTTTACAATGCACTCATTACAGCGCAACATCCTTTACATCGCATGCCATTATAATGTATGCCATTCCAAGGCATGCCACTACAACGCATGCCATTACAGCGCATTATAAGGTAAGTAATGGTAAATAGTAATTTTTACCCCTACACTATACAACACTTACCCTGCTGTTGCACTCACTGGAGTGGGATTAGGAATTTTTACCCCTACACTATCCAACACTTACCCCGCTTTTGCACTCACTGGAGTGGGAATACTAATTTTTACCCCTTTACTATCCAACACTTACTCTACTGTTGCCCTAAAAGTATTATGCGTTGTAATGGTATGCGTTGTGATGGCATGCGTTGTAAAATCATGCATTGTAATGGATGCTGCAATGTAAAAACTGTGTTGTAAGGACATGCGTTGGCAAAGTTTGCATTGTAACGTGTCCTATTCATCCATGCTTGCAGCTGTTCTGTTGGTTTTGGCAGCTTGCTCTGTCGCTTTTATATGGTAAGTGAATGAAGCTGGCCTTGTTCCTTCTCTTGATTACACACACTGTGAATAGTAACAGCTTTTCGCTGTCTCTTCACTTTCTGTAACACTCAAGGTGTGCTGGGGGGGGGGTTGTCCTGCTGCTTTCCATATCATTCATGTTGTTTGTATGATGGCAACCAAAACAATTTCTGGGTGTGTTGTGGATGCTAGCACTCCTGCAATCTATAATGTGCATGTTATCTGCATGTGAGGTAAGCTTGCCCTGCTGTAACCCATGATGACCATGTCATCATACATATTCTGCATGTATGTTGGACACTTGTCCTGGTACTGCCAATGAGTGCATGTTCTGTGCGTGTGTGATGCAAGCTTGAGAAGGGATTGACATGCCATACATGCTCGCTGTGTATGATGGAAGCGTGTTCTTGACAACATCCATGCCCTGCGTGTTATTGACTCTTTCCCTAGTACTGTCCATACCACATGTCCTGTGTGTGAGACTGTGTGATGGTAGCTTGAAGTGCTGCTGTTCAAACCGGATGCTCGGTGCATGTGCTGGACTCTTGCCGTACCTCTGTCCATACCATATATGATCTGTGTGTGTTTAAGAACCTTGCATGCCAAATCATTAGTCAAATTAGAGGCGATTTGGGGGCCCATGGCCCTGGATAACTAAATATAGCTAGATTTAGCTAAAATATGAAATAAGAAGTAATACACCTAAAATGTTTGTATTTGTTATGTTATCTTTCTCCTCCCCCT
Organism: Lissotriton vulgaris; assembly: GCF_964263255.1. Lineage (NCBI taxonomy): Eukaryota > Metazoa > Chordata > Amphibia > Caudata > Salamandridae > Lissotriton > Lissotriton vulgaris. Next base: position 540,067,244 of record NC_141698.1, on the reverse strand, counting down.
TCTCTTTGCCTCACTATTATTCTCTTGCCTATGTACTAAATAAAATATCTGCTTATCTATATTAATGTGTCTGTATATGTTAATGATATAATATGCCCTATTTGATGAAAATAAAAAAATATTACAAAAAAAAAGAACCTTGCATGCCTTGTGGATTCTGTATGATGGGCTCCTGCCCAGAGCCCACGTGGGCCTCTGGTGGAAGTGTGCAATCCTGACGTACATACTACACATGCTCTACATACCACATTTGCTGGCCTCCCATCACTGCTCAGAATATCTCTCATCCAAACAGAAAAGGTTTGGGGGGGGGTCTTCTCTGCACTAACCATTCTCATCCCTCTGGAACTCTCTTCCACTGAATCTTTGAGACAGGCCCAATATCTTCTCTTTCCAAAAACAACTGAAGACCCGCCTCTTCCGCCACGCGATCACACCTGATGGACTTTTGCTCCCCATCTCCCCACCTCAATGTCCCTATTCCTCTGTAAAAAAAAATGTGGCCTTTGGTCTCGAGTGAGTCATAAAAACTTTAAAATAAAAAAAAGTAAATACATCCCTAACTGAAGCTTGTCCTACTTTCCGTGCAGTGCCTGTTGCATGCATGTGAATGGGTGTGTGGGGTGGTGGAAGCTTGCTATGCTACAGTTTATCCAATACACGACTCCCTTGTGTCTTGGAAGCTTGTCTTACTACTGTCTATGCAATACATGTTCTTTGTGTGTGATGGAAACTTGACCTGTTACTACCTATGCGTATGTGTGGCCATACAAGCTTGTAAGGATCCCGATAATGCCTCTTATGTTCGTTGTAGGTGATGGAAACTTGTCCTAATATTGCTCATACTGTACGTTTTTTTGAATGTCATGAAAGCTTGACCTGTTGCTGTCCTTCTGTGCATAGGTGTGGTAAAGGAAGCTTGCACTGCTACTGTTAATGCCTCTGATGTTCTCTGTATGAGATGGACACTTGTCCTACCTCTGCCCACACAACACGTTCTTTGAATGGGATGGAAGCACCTGCTGCTGTCCATTCTGTGCGGGTTTCTTATGCCTGTGTGAGATACAAGCTTACACTGATGCTGTTAATGCCATACACATTCTCTGTGTGAGAGGGAGGCGTGCACTGCTGTTCCCTATGCTAGACCCGATTGGTATTTACTGGACCCGTGTAATGCCTGCATAATGCCTCTGCCAGGTTCTAGCTGAATGTCAGCATTACTGTTCCCATGGAGAAGCCATCTTCCAGCAGCAGCTGTTGTGACGCTGTGGGAATCTGAGGGCTATTGTGGTGGTCCAGGCTTCCCACCTGTCGAGGGTTGCCAGGACCCACACGGTCCTTCAAAATGGTGGCTATAAAGTCTCCATTTTAGTCCTAGCGACTCACACCTGTTGTCCCAACCGTTATGTAGTCTGCGTTTGGTGCCTACAAACCAATTGCTGCCACAAATAGGACTACCCAATGCACATTCTGAAAAGGCGTTTAAGAGGACTATTTGAGTTCGAAGGGCTGTTCAGTGTATTTGGAATCCTATGATTACATGAATACATTCATTAGAGAGGTATTATGATGATTTAAATTAGTTAAGAACGGATATCCGATGCCAATGGCAAATAAATTGTAGTATTTCTTTCATGTTTGCGATTTGTGTCATTTCTCTGTCTCGTTGAAATGGTAATAAATCATGACTGCATATTTCCATCATGTGCACCACTCCAGTGGGAGTTGAAACACATTGGCGGTTGGCTGCCATTTGTGTATGTATATATATATATCCAAAACCAAAGTCTCCAAGCACAAGAAGCCCCCGACCTTACAGGGCGGCCTCATTATCAATGGGCGTGGAGCAGCCCATAATTAGTCAACACAACAAGGAACACTGAGAGGCCTATTTCAGGATACAAAACTGTGGTGAAGTCGACGGTCCTCTTTCTCTCCCAATAATTATCTGCAAATGATAACCTTCAGCGTGTTGATCCACATCCTTTCAGTTTCAAAAACATTTATTCCGAAGGCAAAGCAGCATGTATTTTCGAATCCTTACGCGTTTTGGCAGTTGCCTTGATCACAGATGGAAATCATTAAAGTGTAAAGTGCGTCGTGCATTCACATGACCAGTTCTTTAAAAATACATATCCCATAATGCATTGTACTGTTACTAGTGAAGTGTCACATGGAATCTCAATAGATCCTCTTTTTTTTCTTCAATATTTTCATTTCTTTCTCTGTACCTGCATTGTTGTAGCAGAGCTATTCACACATGTTGTGCTCGGCGCAATAATCATAATCTATTGTAAAACATAATATGGCATAATATAAATTTCCATTTCATCGCACAGTACTATCAGCCTTATTCATGAAGGCTAAATCGGCTCGCAAAGGGCCGGATTCTGAGAATCCGGCCCTTTGCGAGTGCGATTTTTGCTTTTGGTATTCAGCATCCCAAAAGCAAAAATCGCTAATTGCGATGTCGCAAATGTGCGAGGAATGACATTTAAGGAATCTCTATTTGAGATTCCTTAAATGCTATTCAACATCCTATTTCAATTTGCGAATTCGCAATTTCTAGGCGCAATTTACTGCGAGGTCAGACCTCGCGGTAAATTGCGAAAACTCAGAAAAATGCATTTAAATGCATTTTTGTGAGTTGCATGTTACACACACACATGTCCTTTGGACATGTGTGTGTGCAACACCTGTGTCACAGATCATTTGAGGGGTGCTACAGGGTGTCCTTTGGACACCCCTGGCACCCTTCAAATCGCTATCTTATTTGCGATTAGCAATTTGCTAATCGCAAATAAAGAATGTGTAGGAATCGCAAAAAATATTGCGATTCCTACATGAATCCCGTTTTGCGAGTCCTTAATAGCGAATCGCTATGATTCGCTATTAGGGCCTCGCAAAACGGGAGAATGATGAATCTGGCGGTATGAGTCATTCCACTGAAAAACATCCCAGCAATGTTAATAGGTAGGCGTGACCCAGCAAGTAAACAAAAAAGCATTTGTTTGCTTATCACCGCTATCGGTGTGGGTCTTATGGCGCTTTATGTGCACCATCTTATGCTCCCTAGCATCAATCGCAATGTGCATATATCGCCAGAGGCTTGATATTAAAGGCCTCTGGATTTTTATGTTAGCATATTCTGCAATAATCTTCTCCATGATGTTTCTTGTGCATAGACTTATGATAGTACAACTTGACATCATTTAAGGGCTAGGATCGCCCATTTGACTCCATTGAGATGAAACGTGTTTATTTGTATGTGATTTTCCTTTACACATATTGTTTGCCCCTTGAGGACCATGATAAGCCAACTTGGGCACGATTATGGAGTTATTTGAACTAGTAAAGGTGTAATCATTGTGGACCCCTCTATTGGTAGAATTGTGTTCCACTCCTCCATAGCCCACATTCCATCTCATCAACAGTGTGGGAACAGCATGCTTGCATCAGATCGCTTGCTGAACTAAGCCGGCAAAATCGGAGTCCAAAGTCCTTCGGAATGTAAAATCAGAGTCCAAAAATGCTCCGAAATGGCATTTCCACAATCAGTAGCAGTGGTGCAGAGGGCTATTTACCCCCTATATTGTACTGAGGATTTTTTGGACTCCAATTTTGCCGAACCAGAGGTCTGTGGACTCCAATTTAGCCCTAAATATCAACCCTGTGATTTGTTTCCAGCTTAATTAATTCTCGGGCTCGAATTGAAGGTGAAGGTTTTTGCTCTGGGCTGTGCTTTAACTTGATGGCACTAGGAAACATAGGATTTCATATTGTTTCAGTAAGACGCATGCTAGGACGTTGACTCGTTCTAGCTCAATGGTCAACCATTTCAACCAGTCCTGATGAGGCCTTGAATACATCGAAGGCTGAAACGTGTTGGCCGTTTGTCTTTTGGAGAAGAAATTATCAAGAAAAACATAGCAAGTTTATTGTTGCTTTGGAGAATACATATTAGTTCAAAGTTGTCTTGTGTGACTTACCCCTCTTTTGGAGGATTACAGATATTTGTGAAAGTTTATTAGCCCCACCCATTATCAGTTGATATGAAAGATGTGGTCGGGAAAGGCCAAGCTCGACCTTATTTCTGCTGTACGTTAACAGCTGTGTCTATGTATATATTAGTCGTGTATAGTAATGTTTTTTTGTATGTGATTGATATTTGAAATGCAATATATACACATTCTGAAAAAGAACTGTTTATCAAAAATGTAAAAAATCAAAGAAATGGTGTCTATAATTTGGGCATTGAAAAAATAAATATGTGGTTTTGAGAGTAGTTTGTAGTGTAATATTGCCATCATTGATTGAGTTGGCTTTCCAAGCAAATTTATATTGTTTGGTTTCATTCATTTTGATCAAAAGTATTTTTACTGCGCTCACTTTCTTCTCTTTGTGTAATTTGTTGCCAAAGAGCAGCAGTGAATTTTGGTTACCCTCCAATTTTTTGTAGCAAGTGAGTAGGCAGCAGAATGTTTTATTATTTTCACTGTGGAAAGTAACTCTGTGAACAGAAAGAAAACATTAAACACAATTTGAAAAATTAAAATATATTTCTACATTACAAACAAGAAATCCAAATTCATTCACAGAAAATCTTATCCATAGTTACAAATGTGTGTACATCTCTTCATCACATTTTAGGTTTAAAGCATTTTTTATTAAGTCAGTGACAAAAACAGGAAAACAATGGTCGCAAATACTGTGCATGAAAATACAGCCAGTCAAGAGCGCATTACCGCGTAAAGTCTCTGCAACTTAAGTGCACATCTGAATCCGGTGCTGTTGCGCATATGCTTCATCACATTTTAATCCGATTTGCTCCTTAGTATCTAGTAACAGGATATGCGTAGACTCCAGTCTTCATCGACTTTCTCTCTGTCTCCGCCACTTATACTTTCAGGGATAGAGCTCAATTCACTGTATTTCATTTTCCCCCATGTGTCATGTGAAAGTGTCTAGCAACTACATAACTGGTGTCATTATTTTTTATAGCCCTGAGATGCAGTAAGGTTTTCTTTTCTACTGAGAGTGTAGTACCTCATATATATATTTTTGGACAGGAGCATTTTAACATGTAGACTTCATGGTATCTTTGACAAGTAAGAGACCCTTTGACTCTGATATACGCCCAAATTAGGAACCAAAGTTACTGATACTTTGACGTGCCTTACATTTATTACATTTGGGGAATCTTTCTCTGTGATGGAGCCAAATCTCTTTTTCATCTTTATTCTCACTCTTAAAAAATTGATCTCCTGTGGACCTAGACCTCTTGAATGTTATCTACAATCTTCTGGTTATACTGACATCTATGGTAGTTTGCTTCTCAACAGCAATGTTCACTCAGTATCAATCTTTCGGATTCATCCTGCCACTGAATGATAGTAATAAAGCGACAAACATTATATTTGTCTTTTGATTTTCTGTTAGTAAACTGGGCCTTTTCTCGCTCCACTTTTTCATGCTTTCTTGTGCTACACACAGTATCTCATTTGTGTGTCCTCTTGCTCTAAACATGGACAGCATTTCACAATCTATAGCCTAATACTGAAGTTCTGTGCTACAATATCTTTCGGCTCTGAGGAGCTCCCAAAGGGTGTACTCTCTTTAAGTGGTTCTTGGTGGAAGGGACTGGTGTGTAAAGTACTATTTCCCACAGTAGGTTTCCGGTAGAGGGTAGTCACTACTCTGCTGCCCTCGATCCAAGAAACTCAAGTTGGTTTATGGTACTTGTGAACCTCAGATTCAGATTATTCTAATTTATCTCCATTACAAACTCTTCTGACTCCTCCAAGGTCCCCTCTCAAATCACGAACAGATCATATATGAAGTGAACCCAAGGGACAATATGATCGACTCACTTTTCTATTTTTCGGCCATTGACCACCTGCTCCTCTCACTAGCCCATATGAAAATTAGCAAAGCGGGGGCAAAGCGGTAGGCCATCACTGTCCCTCTCTGTTGTTCATACAGCTCATTCTTGTATGATTTTTAAGAGCATGCCAGTAGATTGATAAAGATTTAAAGGCCTAGCTCTCAAAAAAGTTAGACTACTCTCAAGTCATCTGTATGCTGCATACTAGTATACAAAGTTTAGTCTTTAAACAAAAGTTTTTTGTACAGCAGATATGCCGAACTCACATATTTGATAGTCATCTCATATTTAATAACGAAGAAAAAGGCAACTCGATTAAATAAAACATTTGCCTAGGATCACACAATTTGAGACCAGTTTATGGGTCAATCGCTTTACAGTTCGGTTGAGTAGAATATTCAAGTCACTGGACCTGCAGATCTAATTATGTTTTTATGATTTTTTAATACCTGACAAAGAATTAATTGAATTTCAATTTCTATGGGGAGCAGCAAACCGAAAACATAAAATAGACAGAGGCGCAAATCCATTTTATAGTATAGTAGGCTCCTGAACATTATGAGAATGCACATGCTCACATCTAATGAACATTTATCTCTTTTGCCTACAAAGACAGATTCACCAAAAAACTGTGCAGCCTACTGCTACCGGCAAGTGATGGTCGGGTTTTTAGTAACTGCACAGGCTCGGAACTAATATCTTAAGCCATGAACTGTAAAAGAGCAAGAAAAAAGTGTAAGTTATGTTTTGTCAATTTTTCCTCTTTTTACATGAAAACTAGGTGCAAAAGTATGCACTCAAATATCTATATTGAAATCTAAGGATTAGAAATCAGAATGGAAACACTCATGTAAGCTGTAATTTTCATTTTTACTGTTTATGCCACACACCACGAAACAATCTGACTTCTATAGGCACAATGCCATGAATCATTCTCACTTCAAACGTTTTTGCCAATGTTTCCTCAGAAAGACATGAAGAGGTGCCCCAGATGCAAGCCATATAGGCAAGCTAGCAGCCATGGGAGTTGTAATTTAATAAATTGCTCCAGCGCTGAATCTATCCTCAAACAGCGAGGAATGCTGGTCATTGTAGTGTCCTCATCATGTCTTTAAACAAAATGTCAGTGCACGAAATATAGTGTGTGAGTAGTGGGAAGATAATGAGCAGGAAAAGGAAAACCATACACAAAAATGTGTTAATACATAGAAACAAAGCAAATGAGAAGCACAATGGTGTGAAATGCAGCCAATTATGGCCAACACGATCAAATATGTAATAAAAAACCACATAGCACATGGGTTTCTAGGAGCAAAATACAGAAAGCTACGACATGGAATACTTAAGACGTTGCTGAGCAGCAAGAAAAGAGGCTATTGCTTCCTGTTGACTGCAATATATAGACTAAGATTAAGACTGATTGCTTGTTACACTTCCCCAGAGCCAGTAGTTTGGGATTGAGGGTTTGCTGCAGAGTAAAGATTTTGTGATCCGTGGCTGCTATAATAAAAGTAGGGGTGGGTGGAACTTGAGAAATCCCACTCTGTAGAATTCCACGCAGTTACATAAAACTCTGCGAGATTCGTTGGAGTTCTGTGCATGGGCGAAATCCAAAATGCTGTACTGAAATTTAGAGCCGGGAGCTTGCTCTGTGCTGCAAAATCAGCACGAACGACACACAGTCCAGTGGACCTCTGTCTCCTTTCTTTCTTTCTGCTCCTTCACTCGTTTTTCTCCCCTTTCTATCTTTCACCTTTCTGCACCTCTGCTCTTTTGCGCCTTATTTCTGCCCATTTTCCCTTTCTCTCCCTCTGCTCCTTCATTCGTTTTCACTCGTTTTTCTCCCCTTTCTATCTTTCACCTTTCTGCACCTCTGCTCTTTTGTGCCTTATTTCTGCCCATTTTCCCTTTCTCTCCCTCTGCTCCTTCACTCGTTTTCACTCGTTTTTCTACCCTTTCTATCTTTCACCTTTCTGCTCTTTTCTGCATCTCTGCTCTTTTGTGCCTTATTTCTGCTTATTTTCCCTTTTTTCTTTATCCCTTCTTTCCTCCCTTTACCTTTCCTCGCCGCTGCTGCCCCCGCGGCCCCTCCCCCCCCAGCGCGACCAGCCCAATCCAGATCCCCTCCCCGCTCCCGCCTCCCAGCTGTCCAGCCCTCCCCGACCCCTACTTAATGGCGGCCACTGGGCAGCCGCTGCGCGGAGGCGGGCTGCGGACGCGCCGCTGGTGCACCAAAGGCACGTCAAAGGCAAGCACGTCTGCGCCCGTCTGCGACCCGTCCGCGACCAGCACCAGGAACCCTGGACCTCCGCCCCGCCAACGCTACCACCCAGCAGCACTCCACGCACTCAACCCAGGCTGCAACAACAACTGCAAGCTAGCATCACCAGCCGACACCCATGGACCCTTCAGCTGTCACCGCTGCTGGCACACCTGCAGCACCGCCAAGAACATGGATCCAGCACAACCCGTCCACAAGAACACAACCGAACCGAAGACCCTGCAATGCATCCTCCTCAACGTCCGATCCCTCCACAAACACGCCACAAAAATCTGGGACCTCCTCGACAGCACCACCCCAGATGTAGCATTCTTCACCGAAACCTGGACCAACACCACCTCGGGACCGGACATCGCCATCGCAATCCCCCAAGGATACAAGATCTCCAGGAAGGACCGCCCCACACACCCAGGAGGAGGAATCGCCAACGTCCACAAAGCCAGCCTCCGCCTGAGCACACTCCCTGACGAGTCCACAAAACTGATGGAACACCTTGACTTCAAGATACTGGCCAGCCCCACCGCCGCTCTCCGAAGAACCCTCATCTACCGGCCCCCTGGACCCTGCGGACCCTTCGCCAACTCCATCACGGACATTATCTCCCCTCAGGCCATCGCATCCACCAACTACACCCTGCTGGGAGACCTCAACTTCCACCTCGACAATCAACTGGACCCCAACACCACATGCCTCCTGGACAACCTCCACAACATTGGACTCCGCCAGATCGTGACCGAGCCCACGCACTCAGCAGGACACACCCTCGACCCCCTCTTCACTACAGGAAACTCCATCACCTTCAGCCACACCACCGAACTCCCATGGACCGACCATCGTTGCGTCCACTTCACCTTCAGAACACCCACCATCCACAGACAGCAGCACCGGCTTCCACAAAGAAACTGGACCAAAATCACCGATGACCAGCTCACCTCCTCACTCAACAACTCCACCTCAACCATCGCGGAAAACGACGACCCCAACACTGCAGCCCGAACCCTGCATAGATGGATCTCGGACAGCACCAACACCATAGCCCCCCTCAAGAAAAACAACAATACCCGTGCCAAGAAAGCCAGATGGTTTACCACCGAACTTTGAGAGTCCAGGCGCACATGCCGCCGCCTCAAAGACCTGGAGAAACACCAAATCCACAGAAGCCCACAACAACTTCAGAGCCGCCACCAACGCCCACCATCAACTCATCAGAGAAACGAGGAAAAAAGCGATTGAAGACAGAATCTCCACCCACGCACACAACAGCAAGGAACTCTTCAGCATCATCAAGGAGTTCGCCCAACCCACCAGCGAGTCTACCGACATCCCTCCCTCACAAGACCTCTGCGACAAACTCAGCATCTTTTTCCACCACAAAATCAAGAGCATCTACGACAACTTCGACGAAGACAACCAATGCACTGAACCCTCACCAACCACCCCTGACACCTGGAAACCAGCGATTGATGACTGGACAGCCCTCACCACCGAAGACACACTGAAGACATTGAAGTCAATCCACTCAGGGGCCCCCACGGACCCCTGCCCCCACCACATCTTCAACAGAGCCGCCAACACCATCGCACCCATGCTCTGCCACACCATCAACCGCTCCCTGGCGACCGCCTCGTTCCCCGATGACTGGAAACACGCCAAGGTCAACCCTTTCCTGAAGAAACCCTCAGCGGACCCCACCGACCTAAAAAACTACAGACCCATCTCCCTGCTCCCGTTCCCAGCGAAAGTCATCGAGAAAGCCATCAACAGCCAACTCGCCACATTCATTGAAGAACACAACATCCTCGACTCCTCCCAATCCGGCTTCAGAAAAAAACACAGTACAGAAACCGCCCTCCTCGCCGCAACAGACGACATCCACACCTTACTGGACAAAGGAGAAACAGTAGCCCTCATCCTCCTCGACCTATCAGCCGCGTTCGACACAGTCTCCCACCGCACCCTAATACGCAGACTCTACGATGCAGGAATCCAGGACAAGGCCCTCGACTGGATCTGCTCCTTCCTCTCCGGCAGGATGCAGCGGGCCAGACTCCGCCCTTTCCTCTCGGACCCCACACCTACCACCTGCGGAGTCCCCCAGGGCTCCTCCCTCAGCCCGATGCTCTTCAACGTCTACATGGCTCCACTTGCCCCTATCGTCAGAACCTACGGACTCAACATCGTGTCATACGCAGACGACACCCAGCTCATCCTCTCCCTATCCAACCAGCCCAAATCCGCCAGACACAACTTTCGAGAAGGCATGGAAGCCGTCGCCAAATGGATGAAAAACAGCTGCCTACAACTAAACACCAACAAAACAGAAGTACTCATCATGGGCCCAAACCCCGACGCCTGGAGCGACACCTGGTGGCCCACCGCCCTCGGAAACCCGCCAACCCCCACAGACCACGCACGCAACCTAGGAATCATCCTGGACTCCGAGCTCAAAATGGACCGAAAGATCAACTCTGTCTCATCTTCCTGCTTCCACACCCTCCGCCTCCTTCGTAAGACCTTCAAATGGATCCCCCTCGAACACCGAAAGACAGTCACTCACGCCCTGGTCACCAGTAGACACGACTACGGCAATGCACTCTACGCCGGAATAAACAAAAACCTCATCCGCAAGCTACAGAACATCCAGAACGCCTCCGCAAGACTGGTCCTCAACCTGCCAAAACACTGCCACATCTCCCAGCACCTGCGCACACTCCACTGGCTCACCGTCGAGGCGAGAATCACCTTTAAGATGCTCACCCACACACATAAGGCCCTCCACGGCACTGGACCAGCATACCTGAACAGACGACTCAAATTCCACGCACACCAAAGGACCCTACGATCAGCCCAGCTTTCCTATGCCGTGGTCCCACGCACCAGAAAGACCAGATCGGGAGGCCGCTCCTTCTCCTTCCTCGCGGAACACCCTTCCGCTCCACCTCAGACAGACAACATTGCTCCCCATCTTCGCAAGAAACCTTAAAACCTGGCTCTTCGACAGACCCCCTTTTGATGGAATGGAACCTGCACCCCCCTCACCCCCCACCCCTAGCCCCTTGAGACCCTCACGGGTGAGTAGTCGCGCTTTAACAAACTCCTGATTGATTGATTGACACAGCACTCCAGAGGATGCAGCTTTCTTCTGCTGCTCGAGTAGATTTTCTACTTGAGCTGCTGCAAATTGTCACAACCGCACACGTTGAGAAAACCGGGCTGGGTGCCGACCTAGCATAGAAAATTGCGCTAGGGGCTGCAAAATCTTGCTCTTTGTGTGCAGGAAAAAGAGGTGGGGCTGATAAGGGAATCATAAAAAGTTGGGCTGGGAGCCCTACATTTTTGTTTGGATGCACATATCACTGTGGCTGACATCCAGTTGGGAACTCTAGTCACCTCATGACCTGTGTTTACGGCCAAAATGCCAGAAACCGGTCCTCAGAAGCTTGTTTCCAGTCCAGGGAAGGCATGGCTTGGCAGTTCGGGCTGGACTGTTCCCATGAGGCACAGGGTCAGACTGATTTGCATATGGCCATGTCTGAACTGGGGTGGCAGAGTGGGCTAAAGAACGGTGATGGATTAAAAGCAGATCTGTTGACTGGGTGTGAGTGTTTGATTGGTTCAGATGCTCTGTCCATCACCACCCTCTTTTGTATCATCTTTGGAGTCACTCCTGCTGTGACAGACAGCCTTTCAAGAGGAAGAGGTAGAGGAGAAGGGTGTACTTCAAAAGAAGCAGATACCCAACATAAGACTTTAAAGTACCAGATCCTAAATTGCATTTGGTATCTGGAAATGGACTTTAAGAAGGGCAGGTCAAGACCCCAAACAATTTTCATCTGCCAAGCAGCCATATAAACTGTGTGAGGAGGGGAAGCTCTGTAAGACTTCTGCCTGTGACTAAGTCTACTGTTCTACCTTCTGGGTGAGGCGTTATCACCCAGGAAAACCAAGACCACCTGCTCTGGAGCCTGAAGCACCAGTGCCTGCCTGCTTGCCAAGACCAGTGTGCCCTTTGGGAAAGAGGAGAGCATTGGAATGACCAAGGTCCAGTTGGGAGCCCAGCCGAGTGGGCTCCTGGTGCAAGGAGATGGCTTCTGTATTGATCGGGTCATTGCCTGTGTGCAGGTTCAAGTTGTCGACCCCCATATGCCAGGAGAGGGCTGCTGTGAAGACAGTAATGAGCGGAGTGCCGTGTGGGGAAAGTAAAGCCTGTGCTGAGCTGGTTGCGGTGACCCCGTACACCAGCATAGGCTGCCGTGAAAGACATTGACGGATATCGAAGACCGAAGCGTGTGCAGAGCCTATATGCGAGCCCGTATGAAAGGAGGGGTCACTGTGGCATGGACTACCATGTGGTAAGGGGTAGTGCTGTGGTTGATTGTGGTGCGGCAACCCCATTTGCCAGGAGGGACTGCTGGTATATAGATTGCTGTGAGGATCTGCCCGTCGCGCGAGAACTGTAAAGTTGCGTGACTCCTAGGCCACAATGAAGCATTGAGGATTGTACCCGAAATGTCCCAGTGAACTAAGGAAGCTGCTCTGGGTACATAGCCCCATCACTGGGCCCTTGTTGGGAGCATCGGAAACCAAACCTCCCGCCGGTGGGAAGCACAGAACGTATTGTGCAGGAGGAGCAGCTCTGATTGCTGTTGCAGCCGGTTGCGTAAGCCCGGTGGAGAGCCTGTGTGCATGGGACTGCAATGCGCCCGCACGCAGCCGACTCTTAGGAACAGGATATGAGCAGTGTGTCCGTAGGTGGGTGTTAGATTTGGGGGTCTCTAGTTGGCACAGGTGCCAAATAGGGACCCTCTCCTCTAATCAGGACAAGGGGATTACACTCCTAAAATAACCCCTGCTCACCCTCTAGGCTGCGTGGCACGAGCAGTCCAGGCTACTTCAGAGGCGTTGTAAGTTAAGCAGTTGTGACCACATATAGTAACCCAGTGAAAACACTACAAATGGACACCACACAGGTTTTGTATCAAAAATAAGTAGACTTTATATAGAGTTACCAGAAGACCAGACATGACAAAAATACACACTATGATTACTTTAAGATGGTAAATTTAAGTTTAGTTCAGTTCAGTTCTTAGATGCAACACTCTGCGTCAATGTACCTTAAGTTGCGTTGCCCTTCCACGACAAGCAATGTCGCAGCGATAGGAAATGTGGCAAAGTTCAGGTGCAAAGAAAAAAAGACATGAAGATCTTCCAAATGCGGCACGCTTCTCAGGGATGCGAGAAGTTCTCGGCCTGATGCGTGGACTGCAGCGGCGACATCTACGATGCGACGTCAGCAGCTCCAGCGGCGACGCTCTACTCCAACGATGCGTGAAGCTTCCGCTCGATGTGACAACTACAGCGACGATATCCAAGATGCAACAGCAGCAGCTCCGACGGCGGTGCGCTTCTCGGGGATGCAAGGTGCTCTTGGTCGATGCGGTGCAATGCGACAGTTCCAGCGGCGACACCCTCCTTCGGAGTTGCAACAGTAGGTACAGCGATGGTGACATGCTCCGACCGCGTTGCGATTTTCTTCTCCTGATGCGGTGTAGTGCGACAGCTCCAGCGGCGACACTCTCCTTCTTCGGAGTTGCGACTGCAGCAGTAGCGACGGCGACACACTTCCTTTTCGTTGCGGCACGCTTCTCTCCGATGCGGTGCAGTGCGACAGTTCCAGCGGCAACACCCTCCTTTCTCCGGAGTTGCGACGGCAGGCACACCAACGGCGACACTCTTCTTCTCGATGAGTCGCGCTTCCAGCTCCTTGCAACACGCAGTTCCTCAGAAGGCAAAAAAAAGCAGCAGGCACTTCCACAATAACTCTGGGGAGCTGAGGGGTGAAGTCTGTTGTCCCTGAGACTTCAGCAGGAGGCAAGCTCTTTTCCAAGCCCTTGGTCCTCCTTCACAAGTTGTAAGCAAAGTACACAAAGTTGCTTTCTCCTTTCTTTGGCAGTAAGGCAGCCACTGCAGGCCAAGCCCCCAAGCAGCACTTCAGCTTGCGAATAGTCTCTCCTCAGTTTCTCCAGGTTCCTATTCTCAGTAAAGGTTTCTTCTTGTAGTCCAAAAGTGATCTAATTTCTTGGGAGCAGGGTCCCAATATTTATACCCCAAAATCCTTTGTTCTCTGAGGGGAGAGGGGCCTGTGCCTAGTCCAAACCAGTTCCTGAGCACTTTGTTTACCAGACTTCTCCTTTCCTTTCACAGTGCAGGGCAGAAACATCAGACGCCCCACAGGAGGTGGAACCAGCATTGTGGACGGCAAGTATAGTCCTGGAGCACTTTGTTGACAGGATTCCTTCTCTTCTTTCAGTGTGCAGGGCAGAGACATCAGCCGCTCCCCAGGGGATGGAGCCAGCATTGTGGAAGGCAGGCACAGCCCTATTCAGAGTTCAGGGCCACTCCTCCCTTCCATCTAGATGCAGATCTCTCTGTTCACCACTGGGTGACTCAGCCCTTCTCCTGGAATTCCCCAGCCCTGTCACTCACAAAACCAGACATAGGAATACACAAACTAGTAGAGGCAGGTTTGAATGGTTAGACAAGCAAATACCTACTTTCTAAAAGTGGTATTTGCAAACACAGAATATTAAAATAAACTTTAGGCATACTAAACTCGAATTTCTACCATGTTCTCTGAGGCAGTTAGGATTATAAAGTGTAACAATTCTAACAGCCCATTCTGCTCTATGGAGAACAGGTAGCCTTGCAATAATGAAAAACGAAAAATGGCTGTAATTCACTATTAGGACATGCCACACACATCAGGGCTTGTCCTACCTTATACTTACAATGCACACTGCCCTTGGGCCTACCATAGGGGTGACTGATATGAAGAAAAGGGAAGGTTTAGGGACTGGGAAGTGGGTGCACTTGACCAGTCAGCATGACAGTACCAGACTTCACACAGGCTCTGCAATGGCAGACCTTAGACACACTTTAAAAGGCTGCTTCTGTGGGTGGCACAATCAGTGCTGCAAGCCCACCAGCAGCATTTGGATTACACGCCTTGGCACACTCAGTGCACTAGACTAGGGTCTGACAAGTAAACTAAATAGCCAAACATGGAACCACTGATTCATACATCAATTTACAATAGGGAACACTTGCACTGTGGCACTGAATAGCGGTGGCACAGTGCCCAAAGCATCTAACATCAGCAAAAACACATGAGGCAACAGCAAAAATGGAAGAGAGACCCACACCAATGGTGCCAGGTCTAACACGTGTCCCCTCCAGCTGAAAAGTGGGGAGAACTACCCTAACTCCTGGGAGTTCTCTTCACTAAGGCGGAAAAATCTGGACAGACCATCAGCGTTGGCGGGTTCTGTACCAGAGCGGTGTTCCACCGTAAAGTCCATACCCTGTAGGGAAATGGACCACCTGAACAGCTTTGGATTCTCACCACTCATCTGCATCAACCATCTGAGAAGCCTGTGGTCTGTCTGAACCTGAAGTGAGTCCCAAACAGGTATGGTCTCAGTTTCTTCAGTGCCCAGACCACAGTAAATGCTTCACGCTCAGTAGCACTCCACCTCCATTCCTGTGGAAGTAACCTTCTACTGATAAAGTCTACAGGTTGATCTAGGCCCTCCTCATTCATCTGTGACAGAACAGCCCCCATACCATGCTGTGAAGCATCTGTTTGGACAATGAACTCTCTTGAGAAGTTGGGTGCCAGGAACACGGGCGCCGTGCACATGGCAGCTTTCAGGGCCTCAAAGGCTTTCTGACAGGTGTTGGAAGTCAGCTCTGTCAAGGGTGCAACAATGTTGCCATACACCTTGACAAACCTCCTGTAGTACCCGGTGAGACCTAGGAAGGCTCTCACCTCTGTTTGGGATTTGGGGGGTTCCCAAGCCAGGATGTTTTCAATCTTGGGTTGTCGGGGCGCCACCTGGCCCCTCCCAACTTGGTGTCCCAAGTACACCATGGATCCCTGCCCGATCTGGTATTTACTCACCTTGGTCATGATGCCTGCTTTCCGCAGCGCCATCAACAATTCCCAGAGGTGGTGCAGATGTTCCTCCCAACTGGCACTGAACACTGCAATGTCATCCAAGTAGGCGGCACTGAACTCATCCAGTCCAACCAGCACCTGGTTGACCATCCTCTGAAAGGTGGCAGGGGCCTTTTTCACCCCAAAGGGCATAACACTGAACTGGAAATGCCCATTTGGTGTGGAGAATACTGACCTCTCCTTTGCCCCAACAGTCAAGGCGATCTGCCAGTACCCAGACGTCAAGTCAAATGTGCTGCGGTACCGTGCAGCCCCTAGCCGATCAATGAGCTCATCAGCTCTGGGGATGGGGTGCGCGTCAGGCTTCGTGCCTGAATTGAGCCCTCTGTAGTCCACACAGAATGGGAGTTCGGGTTTGGCACCCGGCGCTGCACCCTTCGGGACCAAGACCACTGGGCTGGCCCAAGGACTGCTAGATGATTCAATCACCCCAAATGCAAGCATTTGAGACCTCCTCTTTGATGCAAGCCCTCACCCGGTCAGTTACCCTGTAAGTCTTGTGTTCACAGGTAAGCTGTCTCCTGTGTCCACATCATGGTCGCACCAATCTGTGACACCAGGAACTAGGGAAAACAGATCAGAAAACGGTCCCAGCAACTGGCGGCAGTCATTCTCTTGCTCAGGGGGTCAGGGTGGAAGAGAGGTTACCACCATCTACTGACCCATCTTGCTCTGAGACTGACAGGAGGTCAGGAAGAGGCTCAGTCTCCTCCTCCATCCCAGCATCTGTTGCCTAGAGCATGCCCACTTCAGACCTCTCTAAGTGGGGCTTAAGGCGGTTGACATGTAGGACCCTCAAGGGGTTCCTAGGAGACAGCAAGTCCACCAAATAGGTAACTGGACTCTTGCGCTCCACAACCTCAAAAGGTCCAGTCCACTTATCTTGGAGCGCACAGGGCTCCACTGGGGTCTTGACCCACACTTTCTGTCCAGATTGAATCTCTACCAGAGTGGCATTCTGGTCATACCAGTGCTTCATCTCCTCCTGGCTGGATTCCAGATTCGCCTCAGCGATTTGCCTGAAATGCCTAGTCTGGTTCCTGAAGGCCAGCATGTAGCTATATAAATCCTGGGGAAGTTTCCTGGGAGATTGCTCCCAGCCTTCCTTGACCAGACTCAGAGGTCCTCTGACTGGGTGTCCATAGAGAAGCTCAAAGGGACTGAACCCTAGAGATTTCTGTGGCACCTCATGGTATGCAAAGAGTAGGCACGGTAAGAGGACGTCCCACTTACGCCTCATGGGTTCCTCAAGACCCATTATCATGCCCTTCAGGGTCCGGTTGAACCTTTCAACCAGCCCATTTCCTTGGGGGTGGTAACGTGTGGTGAACTTGTAGGTTACATCACATTCCTGCCACAGGGACTTCATATACTTGGAAATTAAGTTGGTGCCCAGGTCAGACACTACCTCATGAGGGAATCCCAATCAGGAGAAAATTCTCATCAGTGGTCGTCCCACCACGGGGGCCGTCACTGTCCTCAGAGGTGTGGCTTCCGGGTACCGGGAGGCATGGTCCACCAAGACCAGGAGGAACCTGTTGCCCATGGCTGTCTTGGGGTCCAGTGGCCCCACAATTTCAAACCACACCCGATCAAAGGGGGTACGGACCACAAGGAATGGCTGGAGAGGAGCCTTATGCTTCCTCCCACTCTTTCCCCTTGCCTGGCAAGTCTGACAAGTCCTGCAATGAGTATCAGAACTCTTGCACATTTGGGGCCAATGAAAGTGGGTGACAAGCCTTTCATAGGTCTTGTCCTGCCCCAAATGTCCTGCTAATGGCACATCGTGAGCCAGGCCCAGTAGGAAGGCTCTGAACTTCTGGGGTACCACCAGCACACGGGCTGACCCAGGTTCAGCAACCTTAGGCTCACTATACAGGAGACCATTCTCCCAGTAAATCAAGTGTGACCCTAACTGAACACCTTCTGCCTGGCTTGCACTCTCTCTGCTCCTTGCAAAATTCTTTCCTTAAGGGGCCTCCTTCTTGCTGCCAATGGGTCAGCTCAGGCAGGTCTCCCAGTTCAGCTACTTGTTCCCCGGTAGGCTCCAGGGCAACCCCCTCCGGGTCTACCTCCTCCTGGGCCGTGGGAACTTCGGGGGCCGGTTTCCAGTACCCCTCGCCACTTCTCTCTTCGGCAGGTTCCTGGGCCTCCCTCTCAGGCTCCAGGTCCTCCTGAGAACCCTACTGGCTGGCATTGACCGGGTGGTCATGCACACCCAGTCAGGCAGTCCAACCATCTTCAAGTGAGTTGTCTTCTCCACCTTTTCCCAAGGGGAGCTCTCCAAATTATTTCCCAACAAACAGTCAACAGGCATGGCGGGCCTCACAGCTACCCGAAGAGTATCAGAGACCCCCCCACTCAAAGGGAACCTGAGCCATTGGACAATGACTCTCTGTGTTGTCGGCGTTAACAACTCGGCAAAATGCATGAGGGATAATCTGCTCTTAAAAACACCCGGTGATACCTGAGAGCTGTCAAACTGGCTCCTGTATCTTGAAGAGCCTCAACCTTTTGGCTATTGACCGTCATTCGCTGCCCATATTTCTTAGCGTTCCTGGGTAGCTGAGCTTCTGAGACCATCTCACTGTCTCCTAAAGAGACTAGAGTAATCTGTGCGGGACCCCACCCACCTTGGACATCAATCTCCTCCCCCAAGGATACACTAGCCATCTGCCTGGGCGGAGCACCAGTGGGTGCTTGTTTACCAAACAGGCAGGACCTGGTATTATTCACCTTATGACACAGGTCACCACACTTGTAGCATTTCAGGGGCCCCTGGGGAACAGGACTACCTTTCGGGTCCCTTGCTTTCTCTCAGGGGAGGCTATCAAACTTTCACGGGGTTCCCTTGGAGACTACTTTCGGGCCCTTTGCCAAACTCCTTCTGTTTACCCTTGTCCCCCCCCACTCTTCTGCTGGGGACCCTGTCCACCTTTGGCTGAGTCTCCCATGTGACCCTTGTGGACCCTGGTACTGACCCATCGGTCCGCCTCCTCAGCAAGCTTCCTAGGATTAGTCAGCTTGCTATCTATCAAATGCTGGCGCAGCTCTGGAAAACAATTATCAGACAAGTGCTCCCATGCAATAATATCAAAGAGACCTTTAAAATCATTAACCTTGCTGCCCTTTACCAAACCATCCAATGCTCTGCAAAAGAAAGTGACATATTCAACCCAAGTACTGTTTTCTAACTTCTTGTATTTCCTGAACCTCTGCCTATAGAGCTTAGGTGTCAAACCATATCTAGACATCAATGCATCTTTCATGTGGCTGTATGAATTGTGGACATCAGAAGGCTGGTCTAACAATGTACCCCACCCCACACTAAGGAACATTCTCTACAACCCTGCTCCCCAATCTCTCTCAGGGACCCGTGGGAAGACATGGCTACCTCATAGGCTCTGAACAACTGACCAATATCATAATTTTTGTAAAACTCTTTCACCACATCCTTGGGAATATACATTCTACTTTCTGTATGTACTGCTGGCACGCTACTTCCAGAGGGAGTAACTTCTAAACTTTTAGCTGTTAACTCCAACTGCCTCAAAACCTTTTCATGATCAAACTGCATTTTCTTTTCCTCAAGATCTACTGCCTCATTCATGAAGCAAAATTGCGCTCGCTATAGCTGCGAAAATGCTATCGCGGGCGCAATTCCCATAATCGGAATTCACCATGAAATTTGCGAATTTGCAAACACAGAATTGCGAATTCGCAAAAATATTCGCAGAATTTCGGCAGGAGACCATTTGCGAATCGGAAATAGCGAGAATTCACGGATCCTGTGAAAATAATAGCGAAATCGGACATTACTCGCAATCGGTATTCATGAAAAATCGCAAATAGCGAAAAAAAACAAAATCGCATTTTGCAAGGCGCAATTTAAGGACAACCCAAAGCAGGTGGTAACCATCAAACCCATAGTAAAAAAAAAATTTGAAAAACCGTTGGCCAATCAGTAACTGGTGCAGGCCTGACCAAACACACTTAAGGAGAAGCAGCATCAGCAGAAGGAGTCTCACAATGCCAGGAATGTACATGGTGGTCAGGTGGCGAAGGCTACAGCGAGCAGCAAGGAGGAGACGCAGAATCCAGGACAGGATATTCCGCCAGCGGGTCACCCTGCTGGGCCAAACCAGAGAGCAAATATACGCAAAGTACCGGCTGAATGGGGCTATGATCATCAAGCTAAAACAGGACCTTGACCCCCTGATGCAGCACCCAACAAGGCGGACCAATGCTGTCCCAACACATGTCCAGGTATTGTGTAGCCTGCACCTCCTGGCCTCTGGGAGCTTCCAGGGGATAGTTGCAGTAGCAGGGGGGATATCCCAGCCCACCATGTCCCGCTGCCTACGTAGTTTCCTTGACGCAATGCTGACCCAGCTACACCACCACATCAAATTTCCCACCAGCCAACAGGAATTGGATGAGACCAAGCTACAATTCTACAATGTCGCCCGTTTCCCACACGTGATAGGATGCATTGACTGTACCCACGTCCACATTTGCCCACCTGCTGCTACGGAGTACATGTACCGCAATCGCAAGTCCTACCACTCCCTCAACATCCAGATGGGCTGCAATGCAAAGACATACATCACGGACATAGTGGCACAGTACCCGGGGACTACACATGACTCATTCATATTCCGGCACAGCGGCCTCCACACACGACTGGTCAGGGGAGACTTCGGGGAAGGACACCTACTTGGTAAGTACACTTTGCCCACAATGTCACATTGCGATTAAGTAGCTGCGCTGCACAGGCACTCACCCTCTGCTCCTCTCATTCAGGTGACAGTGGCTACGCCCTGCGTGAATACCTCCTCACCCCATACCTCAACCCTGCTACACCACAGCAACGGCGTTACAACGTATCACACATACGCACAAGGAATTGCATTGAGAGAACTTTTGGCCTACTGAAGAGCAGATTCCGCATACTTCACAAGACAGGTGGGTCCATGTACTACAGTCCTGAAGTGTGCTGCCGCATTGTGGCTGTGTGTGCTATCCTACACAACATTGCTACCAAGCGCCGGATACCTATCGACATCTCTGGCAGTGAATCGGAAGGGGACGACCGGCCACCTGCACATATGCGCCATGCACGCGGGGAGAACCCAGCTGAAGGCCACAGACGTCGCAACCACATCGCACTGAACAGTTTCTAGTGCACCCTCTACCCTCACCCCACAAATCACAATTGCATGCAAAATGTAATAATGACACAACGCCAATGTGTGATGCTAAATTAAATATTATTGTTTCATTCACAATAATGGTACCAGTTTCAATCTTGCCATTGCTAACAGTATTTCAGCATACTGCTGTGTCCAATACACAGGGCAGGCTTATGCTCAGCCTGTGTCTGTACAAGTCCTATGAAGTCATGTGCGCCTCCGGCGCGAACCACCCAAGCGCCTCTGCGGCTCATCCTCATCCAAGGCACGTGTTCCTGCAGTGGGCCTGGTGCTGCGTCTGAGTGCCCCTACGTGTGAGGCAGAGTGGCTGCTCACACTCGATGTCCCCTCACTGGCATCATCACCCCCAACAGTGGCAGGTAGAGCAGGGTGAAGTGCTGTCACGGCAGTGGTCAGGTGCTCAAGTACCCTGGCCACATCCTTGCAGCACCGGAGGAGCTGCTGCTGCTACGCAAGGGACCGGCGCGATAACTGTGAGGTGGCATTGCCTATTACATAATTGGACCGGGTGTAGGCCGTCAGCCGGGTCAGTAGCTGACGGTGGCGGCGGCAGGCTGCGTTGCGCTGCGATGTCATTGCAGCAGTGTTGGCCTCCATGGCTGCAGTCATGCGGGCCATTCCCTCCCCCACACCTGCCATGGCTGCCGTCTTGCGGTCCATCCGGTCCCCCACACCGGCCACATTGCGGCCAATGTTGTATAGCTGAAGCTGTATGGCACCTTGCCGGCGTGCCTGCAGCTGATGAATACGGAGCATGCGTCGTTCCACACTCATTCTCGCCAGCCGCTGTCCATTCCCCCTCCTGGTGATAGGTTCATTGGTCTGCAGGCGAGACCTGCCACGCCTGCTCTGCTGGCCTGACACAGTGGGTGGCCGCTGTGTTCCCGCTGTCGCGGGCCCTGATGTTGAAGCACCAGCGGCTGGTGGTGTCACGGTAGGCGTTGCTGGTGCGGCAGGGGCTGGAGGCACACTGGTAGTGGGCCTGGCTACGGGAGTAGTTGCTGCGGCAGAGGCTGGGGGCACACTGGTAGTGGGCCTGGCTGCGGGAGTAGTTGCTGCGGCAGAGGCTGGGGGCACACTGGTGGTGGACCTGGCTGCAGGGGTTGTTGCTGCGCCAGACGCAGGAGGCACACTGGTGGTGGACCTGGCTGCAGGAGTTGTTGCTGCGGCAGGGGCTGGAGGCTGTGTATGTGACGGCACCTCTTCCTCATCCTGTGCTTCCTCATCTATTTGCAGCCTCTCGCTGTCGCTGCTGTCTGCGCCACCTGTGAGGGGAAGAGGACGTTCATTAGTTGCATGTATCTGTCACACGTGCAGTTGCTACATGTATGATGGGTGACATTCCCTGACTGCCTATGGCTTTGCGTACTTTGGAACCTGTCTGGCTGCATTGTGGTACTTCTACATTGTGGCCACACTACATGTTTCACAATGCTTTAGGGCATTACCTGATGTGCAACGATGGCATGGCTATGGAACATTATGGGAGGTTATATGGTCATGGCCATTCATAGGGGACAGGGTCGCAGTCGCATGCCACTTACCTTGGATGTCTTGGGTGGGGCGGGATGAGTCCAGACGGGTCACTACGATGCATGCCTCAGCCTCCAGCGTGTCTTCTACTTGATCCTCCAAGGGGGTGTTTGGAGGGACTGTAGGTCCTCCCCCTCCAGTGCCCAGGGACTCTCCAAGCCTCTCAGCTACCTTCTCTTTGGCACGACCTCGGAGGTCGAACCAGCGTTTCTTAAGTTCGTCCAGTGACCTGTTGGCCACACCCACAGAGTTCACCGCGGACGCTATGCCCACCCAGATCCTGCGTTTCTCCTGCTCGGCCACCCTCCTTGAGTCCTTCCCCAACAGTTTGGAGTGGTTCGCCACCACCCCTTCAATTAAGTGCTCCAGCTCCTTCTCGGAGAACTTTAACTTTGTCTTCCGCCCTGTGGTGTTGCTGGGCCCAGGAACTGCCTCCTCAGACATAGCTGCAGTGTAGTTTGAAAGTAGTTATCCAAGCAGAATTGCAGAAGCTCTCCCAGTTGCTGACTAGAGGTCTGCCTCACTGTGGTGAATGGGGGTGGAAACTGGCTTCTTCCTGGTTGTGATGTCATCACTGTGCTCAAAATGCGACTTCCTGTTTTCCCGATCTCGCGATTTTGCGATCTCGCTTTTTGCGATCTCGCAATTAGCGATATCGCTATTTGCGATATCGCAAATCCGACACGGATGTAGCCGGCAATAGCGATTTTTCTGCGATTATCGATAATCGCTAACGGCTTTTGCGGCCACGTGCGAATAGCTTTTTTTTATCGCAAAACATCATGAATTCCGTTCTGCGATTTCTCAATTGCGATTCGCAGTTAATCGCTAATTGAGAATCGCAGAATCCGGTTTTCATGAATCAGGCTGTTAATCTCCTATTTTCTATGTCCGGTTGCCTATTCACCTTGAACTTGGTTATCTCCATTTCATGCCTTCTTGATCTCTCTCTGTCCTCCAATTCTTCTTGGGACAGACATTTGTTAGAGCCAATGCTACCTGCACAAGAAAGTACCTCCTTTACTCTTGAGCCCAATGGCTCTTCCTGTTGTACTTCTGCATCATCATCCTCCTCAATCACATGAGTTTTCCTGGCTTCAACCCAGGCTCTCAGCACCTTGTAGAATTCTTCCTTCACTTTAAATCCAGAAGTGGAAACATTGAATTTCTTGCAAAAGTACTTCATCTGCTTTACTGTGTAGCATTCCAGCCTATCTTCTTCCCATTCACAATTAAGGGAGGTTACAGATTCTGCTCTCTCTACTACAACTGATCCAGGCATTTTTCAAAAAAAGGCAATCCAAAAATTCAAAAAGGAATCTACCAAAAAGTATGCGGTATCGTTATTGTCTGCGCTCACTAAGTGGTGTTCACCAGTCACTGTACATGAGTCACAAATGCAAATTCGGAATCCTGACGTCCAATGTTAGATTTGGGGGTCTTTAGTTGGCACAGGTAGATACTTGTGACAAATAGGAACCCTCTCCTCTAGTCAGGACAAGGGGTTTACACTCCTAAAATAACCCCTGCTCACCCTCTAGGCTGCGTGGCGCGAGCAGTCAAGGCTACTTCAGAGGCGTTGTAAGTTAAGCAGTTGTGACCACATACAGTAACCCGGTGACAACATTACAAATGGACACCACACAGGTTTTGTATCAAAAATAAGTAGACTTTATATAGAGTTACCACAATTGAGAATCGCAGAATCCGGTTTTCATGAATCAGGCTGTTAATCTCCTATTTTCTATGTCCGGTTGCCTATTCACCTTGAACTTGGTTATCTCCATTTCATGCCTTCTTGATCTCTCTCTGTCCTCCAATTCTTCTTGGGACAGACTGTTGTTAGAGCCAATGCTACCTGCACAAGAAAGTACCTTCCTTACTCTTGAGCCCAATGGCTCTTCCTGTTGTACTTCTGCATCATCATCCTCCTCAATCACATGAGTTTTCCTGGCTTCAACCCAGGCCCTCAGCGCCTTGTAGAATTCTTCCTTCACTTTAAATCCAGAAGTGGAAACATTGAATTTCTTGCAAAAGTACTTCATCTGCTTTACTGTGTAGCATTCCAGCCTATCTTCTTCCCATTCACAATTAAGGGAGGTTACAGATTCTGCTCTCTCTACTACAACTGATCCAGGCATTTTTCAAAAAAAGGCAATCCAAAAATTCAAAAAGGAATCTACCAAAAAGTATGCGGTATCGTTATTGTCTGCGCTCACTAAGTGGTGTTCACCAGTCACTGTACATGAGTCACAAATGCAAATTCGGAATCCTGACTTCCAATGTTAGATTTGGGAGTCTCTAGTTGGCACAGGTAGGTACTTGTGACAAATAGGAACCCTCTCCTCTAGTCAGGACAAGGGGTTTACACTCCTAAAATAACCCCTGCTCACCCTCTAGGCTGCCTGGCGCGAGCAGTCAAGGCTACTTCAGAGGCGTTGTAAGTTAAGCAGTTGTGACCACATACAGTAACCCGGTGACAGCACTACAAATGGACACCACACAGGTTTTGTATCAAAAATAAGTAGACTTTATATAGAGTTACCACAAGACCATAAACAACAAAAATACACACTATGATTACTTTAAGATGGTAGATTTAAACTTATTTCAGTTCAGTTCTTAGATGCGACACTCTGCGTCAATGTACCTTAAGTTGCGTTGCGCTTCCACGACAAGCAATGTCGCAGTGATTGGAAATACGGCAAAGTTTAGATGCAAAGAAATAAAGACGTGAAGATCTTCCAGATGCGGCACGCTTCTCGGGGATGCGAGAAGTTCTCGGTCTGATGCGTGGAGTACAGCAGCGATATCTACGATGCGACGGCAGCAGCTTCAGCGGCGATGCTCTTCTCCCACGATGCGTGAAGCTTCCGCACGATGCAACAACTACAGCGGCGACATCTAAGATGCGATGGCAGCAGCTCCGACGGCGGAGCACTTCTCGGGGATGCAAGGTGCTCTTGGTGGATGCGGTGCAATGCGACAATTCCAGCGGCGACACCCTCCTTCGGAGTTGCGACGACAGGTACAGCAACGGCGAAACGCTCCGATCTCGTTGCGAGATTCTTCTCCTGAGGCGGTGCAGTGCGACAGCTCCAGCGGCGACACCCTCTTCACAACTTCAGCAGGAGGCAAGCTCTTTTCCAAGCCCTTGGAGATCCTTCACAAGTTGAAAGCAAAATACACAAAGAGCCTTTCTCCTTCCTTTGGCAGTAAGGCAACCACTGCAGGCCAATCCCCCAAGGAGCACTTCAGCTTGGGAATAGTCTCTCCTCAGTTTCTTCAGGTTCCTCTCCTCAGTAAAGGTTTTTCTTGTAGTCCAAAGTGATCTAATTTCTTGGGAGCAGGGTCCCAATATTTATACCCCAAAATCCTTTGTTCTCTAAGGGGAGAGGGACCTGTTCCTAGTCCAAACCAGTTCCTGAGCACTTTGTTTACCAGACTTCTCCTTTCCTCTCACAGTGCAGGGCAGACACATCAGATGCCCCACAGGAGGTGGAACCAGAATTGTGGACGGCAAGTATAGTCCTGGAGCACTTTGTTGACAGGACTCCTTCTCTTCTTTCAGTGTGCAGGGCAGAGACATCAGCCACTCCCCAGGGGGTGGAGCCAGCATTGTGGAAGGCAGACACAGCCCTATTCAGAGTTCAGGTGTACTCCTCCCTCCCATCTAGATGCAGATCTCTCTGTTCACCACTGGGTGACTCGGCCTGTCTCCTGGAATTCCCCAGCCCTGTCACTCACAAAACCAGACATAGGAATACACAAACTAACAGAGGCAGGTTTGAATGGTTAGACAAGCAAATACCTACTTTCTAAAAGTGGTATTTGCAAACACAGAATATTAAAATAAACTTTACTAAAATATGTATTTTATTATTCTGAGTCCAGGCAAACTAATCTCAAATTTCTACCATGTTCTTTGAGGCAGTAAGGATTATAAAGTGCAACAATTCTAACAGCCCATTCTGGCCTAAGGAGAACAGGTAGCCTTGCAATAGTGAAAAACGAAAAATGGCTGTAATTCACTATTAGGACATGTCACACACATCAGGGCTTGTCCTACCTTATACTTACAATGCACCCTGCCCTTGAGCCTACCATAGGGGTGACTAATATGAAGAAAAGGGAATGTTTAGGGACTGGGAAGTGGGTGCACTTACCCGGTCAGCATGACAGTACCAGACTTCACTCAGGCTCTGCAATGGCAGACCTTAGACACACTTTACAAGGCTGCTTCTGTGGGTGGCACAACCAGTGCTGCAGGCCCAACAGCAGTATTTGGATTACACGCCCTGGCACACTCAGTGCACTAGACTAGGGTCTGACAAGTAAACTAAATAGCCAAACATGGAACCATTTATTCATACATCAATTTAAAATAGGGAGCACTTGCACTGTGGCACTGAATAGCAGTGGCACAGTGCCCAAAGCATCTAACACCAGCAAAAACACATGCGGCAACAGCAAAAATGGAAGGGAGACCCACTCCAATGGTGCCAGGTCTAACAGTGGGGTACTCGCAATGCTCCATGCACACATGCGACATTCACAACACTGCAAGCTTCATCACTGCTGGAGTGAGAAAGACTGGTTTCGGGTCTATCGGTCCTTGGGGGGCTCACTACTAAGGGTTCTGCAGCACCAAGACACTTTTGGCTATCTTCCTAAGAATCAGAGTGGACTCTTGAGTTCAGGCCTACTAGTTCCAACTAGAGCTTTTGAATGCTCGTCCACAGCTACCACTGAAGTGCAGAAGGGGTAGTTGCTCAGGATCCATAGTGGGTCGGGCCTAGCAAAGGTCAGGAGTAAAAGGCCTCAATCAACACAGTTAGGCTCACTAATCCCTGTGTGCCCCGTGGCCCTCTAAAAGGGGTTTAGACAGTAAGCTATTCACTAGATCTGTTTTTAAGACATCTGCAAAGGTGGGTTAATGAAAATATTGTCTTCCCTCTAGAACACATGGTCTTCCATGGTAAGCAATCTGGTTTAGTAACATTACTACTATTCATTTAGATCTAGAAATATACATATTTGTCAATAACTGGACAAAGTGAAGCTTTCTTGTTTGCTTTGCAATTGCCTGAATAATGGGGTACTCTTCGCAGGACCCACTGTTCCATCCTACATTTAACTTATACATGAAATGTGTCATCATGTGACTCCTTAAAAGGACACAAGTTGAGCCACATAGGCCAAGAAGCCATCTCTTTGGCAATATGAAAAGTTCTTAGTTGAAGATTAGGAGGTTTGCAAGACAAGAACAACTACCCTGAAACAGAGTATGGCAACTCTCTTTGCTGTCGATTATCTGGTCTCCATTCCCATAGC
This sequence comes from Lissotriton vulgaris, assembly GCF_964263255.1. Classification (NCBI taxonomy): domain Eukaryota; kingdom Metazoa; phylum Chordata; class Amphibia; order Caudata; family Salamandridae; genus Lissotriton; species Lissotriton vulgaris. Next base: position 540,038,982 of record NC_141698.1, on the reverse strand, counting down.
ATTTAGTTACTGTTTTTATTGTACCCTGCATACTCCATACCTCTTACGCATTCGTTCCTCCCTTCCTTCCTTCGGTGGTCAACTGTCCTGCAATCTTGTCTTTTGCCCTGCTGCCAAAACCACAGAAGCTTTAATCTATAGGGGTTACGTCCTTTTCGGGGGCCCGGTCGGACGTGCAATATTTTTTCAAAAAGAATTACCTGACCACCAGTTTTGGAACTGCTAGTTACTCATCCAGATTTGGAAATACAATGCATCACGTCATTGCATTTAATTTTCACAGTTGTATTAATTCAACTTAATTTCAAACATCCTTTCATTTTTTTGAAGCATCAAAAGAATACACATTTCATTCATTTATACATTCCTCATGAATAAATGTTAATAAACACATAAATAACTGGACAATTCAAAAACTTAAACATAACGACAATAAATTCAAATCTAACGATTAATTCAAACAATTACACCAGTCAGTGATTCAAACAATGCCTGTAGGCGCTATGACATTGAGTAATGTTCAGTTTGTTAAGCGCTTCAAACAGGTATACTGCCGGGACAACTTTCTCTGGAAGTGATTTGCTCTCGGGTATATTTCATGCAGTTGCATCCTCTCTAGAGCTTCAATTAATGTGGATCCCTCGCAGGCAAAATATTAGCGTGCCAACACGTTTCTAATCCCCCTCTGCCTCAGGGGATTATCATCAGGGCTTAGACCACGGTGTAATCTTATCTTCTTTGCTGAAATTCAATCTCCTAATAGTATCCTCTTATACACTGGAGTCTTCGTGTTTACTTGCATTTCTCCACAAACATTCATCATGGTGATGAATGTTTGTGGAGAAATGCCATTTGCCAAGTGAAGCTTGAAGAATATCGCCTAAATTTCCATCAGGTAGTCAGAAACTGTTAAGTAGAGCCAGAAATCCCCTGAAAAAGGATTACAACATTCACAAGGTGGAATGTAAAGCCCTCAATGAAGTATTTTGGCTCAATTTAAATCGCAAATAAGGATACAAGGTGGGAGTCATTGCAAGTAAACACGAAGACTCCAGTGTCTAAGAGGATACTATTAGGAGATTGAATTTCAGCAAAGAAGATAAGATTACACCGTGGTCTAAGCCCTGATGATAATCCCCTGAGGCAGAGGGGGATTGGAAACTCGTCGGCACGCTAATATTTTGCCTGCGAGGGATCCACATTAATTGAAGCTCTAGAGAGGGTGCCACTACATGAAATACACCCAGAGAACAAATCACTTCCAGAGAAAGTTGTCCGGGCAGTATACCTGTTTGAAGCGCTTAACGAACTGAACAATACTCAATGTCATAGCGCCTTCAGGTATTGTTTGAATCAACGACTGGTGTAATTGTTTGAATTAATCGTTAGATTTGAATTTATTTTCGTTATGTTTAAGTTTTTGAATTGTCCCATTTTTTATGTGTTTATTAACATTTATTCATGAGGAATGTATAAATAAATGAAATGTGTATTCTTTTCATGCTTCAAAAAAATAAAAGGATGTTTGAAACTAAGATGAATTAATACAACTGTGAAAGTAAAATGCAATGACGCGATGCGTTGTATTTCCAAATCTGCATGAGTAACTAGCAGTTCCAAAACTGGTCGCCAGGTAATTCTTTTTGAAAAAAAAACACAGAAGTAGCAGCAGTATGGAATGCCAATTTTTCTGAATTTGGCTCCGATCACTCCAGATCATCTCACAGGATGAGTAAAAGAGAAGGACTGGGGCTGGAGTTGCAAGACCTTTAATGGCCTGGTAATTGTCTCTCACATTTTCAGTCCTTTATAAGCTGCAAAAGTGGTGCCGATGGGTGACTGGTGACTGGAGCTGCATCACAGGTGAGGCCCTGCACATTGCAGCCTCAGGAGCATGCTCAGTTATAGAGATGCAATTGTAGCCATTTGCTGTTATGTTAAAAAGACTTGAATGTGTAATGACAATGAAATGATTCCGAGGCACTGGAAATATGCCTTTAGATTTTTTCTTTCTTTCATTAAACCTATTTCAAAGTGCTCAGATATTTTTTAGATTAGAGCACAAAAATACAGCAAGTTTTTTTTGGCCACGATCAATCAGTTCGTTAAAGTAGGAGAGCCGAGAGTGAACGCCCATTTCTGCTTGATCTGAAGTCTATAAATGTACCCTCATATTGCGTTTTTGTGATTATACCTTGATACTGGGCACTGTCATTTCTCCCCGGGGTCATAGATAGTCCATTTTGACCACAAACTTACTAGCAACATTCATGTTCATTAAATACTCCAACCCCCACATGCATCAAACTCCCGTTTTGCGATTCCAAATTTGCGATTTTTAGCGAATCGCAAATATGGAATCGCAAAACGGGATGCATCATTGAAAGTGGATAATATTTGCGATTCGGTAAAAATCGCAATTTTTACCGAATCGCAAATATTATGCGAATTCAAATGTGCGATTTCGCAATTCCCATTGATTCCTATGGGCCAAAAGGCCCATAGGAATCAATGGGAATTGCGAATTCGCAAATTGGAATTCGCAAAATGTTGATGCATTTCATGGGTGCAGGGGGGGGGTCCAAAGGACCCCCCCTTGCACCCCTGAAATGTTTTTTTAAATGGATGTTTCACACACACATGTCCTAAGGACATGTGTGTCTGTAACATGAAAGTGTTTAAAATGCTAATTTGAGCATTTTAAACATTTTTCGCAAATTACCGCGAGGTTCCCCCTCGTGGAACTTTGCACTTGCAATCTTCAAGATCGCAATTTTTTAAACAAATGATGCATTGCATTTAAGGAATGGCAAAATTGCGATTCCTTAAATGCAATCGCATTTTCCAAAATCGCAAAATTAGCGATTTTGAACAAAAAACAATGATGCATCCCAAAAAGCATTTTTGGAATCGCAAACGGCCGATTTTAAGGAATCGCACCGTTTGCGATTCCAAAAATGCTTGATGCATGTGGGCACATATCTTATGAAAAGGGGAGCAGAGGAATACGTTCAAAAAGTGATTGCCTAAGAGTACACATTTAGGTCAAACGGGGAGACCATGGGTAAAAAACATGTCTCCTGGGTCCAGATTCACAAGTTAGTCTACTAAACCACAACTGGGGTGACAATGATTCTGATGGCAACACCAAGAGACTAGCTGTCATTTCTGTTGTGGTGCCCATTGCCATGACATATTTTTGAACCCACTCAAAGTCTACATTTATTTGTGTGCTTATTATCATTTACATATATTTTACATCGCATGATGCTTGCAATTTCATTTATGTGTATTCACAGCCTAGCAATATTTTGTTATAGGTCCATAGTTGTTTCACGAGTTGTTATATACTGTGTGTTCTTGCTATGTGTATTTGCAGGGAAGTTTAATGGCTTTGGACATGTAGGAGAGTGTGCACGCTTTTGTTCACTCTACATCACTAGTTTAGTTTTTTCTCAAGATAATGTTGAAAAATGTTACACAAGTCTGTTTTCGAGCCTCTTGCGAGAGACTTATTCCAGGCATTCCAGGAGGCACGTCCACGTTACAACATATATCAAGGTCCATCAGCAACGTGCCATCAGCATCTATGTAGAAAAATGACAAAATGAAGACTTAAAGTGGCCTGCCATGCAGGCAGCAGATAGCATAAGGATGAACACGATGGAAAAGTATGCATGTGCACCATTCCGAAAGGGTAAACAACCTTTACAACGCAGCCATTACATCGCACTACATTTACAACGCAGGCATTACATCGCAACAACCTTTACAACGCATGACACTACAATGCAGGCATTACAACACATACCATTACAACGCATGACACTACATCGCATCTCACTACAACGCAGGCATTACAACGCATACCATTACAATGCATACCATTGGAGTTAGAATAGTAATTTTAACCCCTACGCTACCCAACGCTTTCCCTACTGTTGCACCCCCTGGAGTTAGAATAGTAATTTTTACCCCTACACTATCCAACACTTACCCTACTGTTGCACCCCCTGGAGTTAGAATAGTAATTTATACCCCTATACTATCCAATACTTACCTTAAATGCAATGTAATGGTATGCGTTGTAAAGGTAGTTTGTGATGTAATGGAATGCATTGTAAAGGTAGTTTTTTAAAATGCGATGTAGTGTCATGCGATGAAATGGAATACGTTGTAGTGGATGTTGCGATGTAAAAACTGCGCTGTAAGTGCATGCGTTGTAAATGTATGCATTGAAACATCATACATTCTTTAGGAAGCTCCTAATTTTGGCACGATTTTGGTGCTATTGTAGACATTAGCTAGAATCAGGAAGGAAGGTAACTGAGTGAACTGATTCCAGCTCCGGTTTTATTAAAGAGTGGTATCAATCATGCAGCCAGTTTTCATAATATTCGCATGTATTGCCTTCATTTTACTTCCTACAATTTGTATATCTGCAAATATGCTTTTTCACACATCCCACACCAAAACTATGCATTAATACATATTTAAGCCTTTTAAAATTATACTGTGGATTTCTTATGTATGTGCCCATCAGGGAAAGGTGATCCAGTTACCCACATATAAATAAAATGTATTCCTGACCGTCTCTGGCAGGATTTTATTATTACCCAATACACATTATCTCCAGGTAAATAATGGGAAATGCGCAAATCGCAGCCTGAATTTCGCTCCCACCCATTCTGGAAACATTAGTTCACATCTAACCTGAGAGCCATGAAGAATCTACTGGGCTGCCTTTGGAAGAAGAGGGACTTGCAAAAATCTTGTATCAGTGGGCCTTGCCCAGCTAAAGGGGTACAATGTTTATTTCCAGATTAAGTAAAGTGGTAAATGCAAGATTAGATGTAAAGTATCCAGTTCTGAGGCTCAAAGATAGCCTCTGGACCACGTCAGGTTGTGTTGTCTACACACCCCGGTGACGGGCCTACCTTGTTAAGGGTTCTGTTAAGGTTGGGTTTTTAGAGTACTCAGTACCTGTATTAAGCCTGCTTACATGCTTCCCTAATATTTCAATAAAATGGGAAAAAGACAAATAGATTGGGAGCCCCTAACTTTCGTTTCAGTAGCAGAAGGTGGTTACTGCATGGCTGCCACTGGGGATCCCCTGTACAGGCTTTATGGCCACTGGCCCAGAGATGACAAAATAAGTGCCAACCACATAGGGGGTATGGGTTCCGCCCTCCCTGCACTTTTTTTTATTACACAAACAGTTAATAATATTGTGTAATTAACTTTTAGTGTAGTAAACAAGGAGCATCAAGGACTGGAAGGAGACCCTCACTGGCAGCTAAGTAAATAAAAATAAAAAAGTTGAATGTAAGTTGTGTGTGTGCTTGCAGGTGAGGGTGTGTTTGTTTGAGGGAAAGCATGTGTATGTGAGTGAGAGAGAGCATGCAAATGTAAGTGAAAATGTGTGAGCATGTGTGTGTGAAAGTGAGTGTCAGTGACAGGTAGTGAGTGAAAATGAGTGATATTGATTGGCAGTGATTCTAAGTGAATCAGACTTAGTGAGAATGAGTGAGAGTAAGAGGGACTGCATGTGAGAGAGTGGGTGCCTGACAATAAATAAGGAGAAGTGTGAGGAGTGTTATTGAGTGTGAGTAAGAATGAGTACGGTTGATAATGAGTGAGGGCCAGTGAGTGTATGTTTGAGTTGATGGAGCAAGGTCTTGGGAAAAAAGAGGCTTGCTCAGAACAAATCCGCTCGTTTAACTCACTAACAAGTTATCAACAAAGTTTTGTGGAAACTAAAACGCAATCACACAAACATTTTCGGGTTAGTGAAGCTTGCGAATGGATGTACTAAGTTAGATACATTGAAGAAGGACTAAAACCGCTTAAACGGGCAATCTGTTTTGCGCATGCGTCAACTACATCTACGTAGGATGACGGGTTAATGCTTGCAGGGAAATTCTGGCGCATAAGCAGAAGCTATTAATATGGTGTCTTGAAAACTAGCATGCATGGCACCTGCTTATCTGAAATTACAGCAAGCTATTTTACTAATGCTAATGCAGGGATACGTTTACTAAATAAAATGGGATAGAGTAGAGGTGGGTGGTATACAGGGTCGGACTGGGAACCAAAACCGGCCCTGGCAAAGTGCTCGGCCGCCCCCTCCCCTGCCGCCGAGTTCTTTGCCATGGCCGGTTTTCGGCCGATTTTGTTACATGGCCGATTTTGCAGGTATGCTGCAAAAACGGCCCTGTAACCAAATCGGCCCCCGGGGGCCCAGAACCGGCCCCCACCCGTGCAGCGCACCGGGGGTTTGCCCGGTGCCCGCTACGGGCACTCCGGGCCTGGTGGTATACAGTGCAAACACTTTATCTGAGAAATTAACACCTGCCTTTTGAGTTTTATCATTAGTGCTTATTTGGGCCTTTCTCGCATAACTGAATGAGCTGAGTGACGCGAAGTCTGCGCATATCCACTGAGGGAAGCCATGAAGGTCATGACAAAGCAGTTGAAAGGGAGCCAAGATCGAGTGCTACTTCATAGGACAAGGATGGTGCAGAGTTCAACCGTGAAGAGTTCTATTCATCATGATGTTTAACTGTTTCAATATTAATACAAGTAGTATATGGGAATCAAATTTATGAATAAGAGGTTGGGTTTAAGGACAATGGTTTAACTGAATTTTGGGACATGTAAGCATGGTGTGATGAAGACCCCCTTTGCATGACCAATCAAATTTCGTATTTTACAGATAGTGAAACATTGATGTGTGGAACATGCAGAACGAAAGGTATAATTAAGATTGCTTTAATTAATTAGTGAGAGCAGAGAGCTGGGAGCTGAGAGCGGCGGAGATCTGAGAATTCAGAGGAGAGAAGGTGACTGCTGTGAGATGCTGAATTGCTGATAAAGAGCTGATTGCAGAACCTGAAGCAGAAATTTCTATCCTAATTAAATTTGGTTAAATTTGAAGATTGCATAAGAATCTCGAGGAGGAAGAGAGTGTCAGAGAGGGGTGTACCGCGACTGTCGGTATCTATGAGAGGGTAACTATCCTGTCCTGAAGTCTTTGTTTCCTGACCTATCTCAGGCCAGGGGGTTGGTTTTCCACACCATCCTTGGTAATTATAAATGTCTGTTATTTGCTAATGTTCTTGATCTATTCTCCTTATCTTCTCTTTTCGGCATTAATTATGGCATGAGTCAGAGATAAATGCATTGTGTTTATTAATTGAATTTTCTCTCCTATGAATGATGGTGACTGGACTGTATTGAGATTGTTCACATGCATTTAAAATTTTAGATAACGATTTAAAAATGTCTTGAGTCTCTGGTGATTTACTTAAAGTATAGAAAAGTTAGTTTTTGTTAATTATCGCCATCAACTAGATTCAACTAATGGTCCATCGATCAGAGGAAAGAACTTGCTGATCTGTGAAGGGTTAGTTGAAAATTTTACAGAGGCATTGAATAAACTAATCCTAAACAGTTTGTGAAATTTTATAAAACTTGACCCCCCAGCGGTTTAACCTCTGTGAGCTTATGGGCCCAGGTGAGTATATGTTAGTGGAGTATCTGTTGTTGGTGAACCGCTGGGTCAGAGTCAAAAAGAGTTAGTCAGAGCAAGTGAGAATGAGTAAGAGAGAAAGTGAGTGTGAGAAAGTATGACTGAGAACAAGATTTAATGTGACTGAAAGTGAGTGTAAATAAATAAGTGACAATTAGTGAGTCAGAGTGAGCGAAAATAAAGAATTGAGAATGAGTGAGTACAAGTGTGAGTGAGAAAGTTTTAGTGAGTCAGAATATCAACGAGTGAGAGTCAAAATTAGAGAGAATGAGTGCGTAACTTTGAATGAAAATAATTGAGTGTGAGTGAGTGAATGTAAGTGTGCTTGAGTGAGAATGTGGTGTTAATCTTGCAATTTTGCTATTGGCCATGGCCTACTGAAATTAATTCTTGGGAGTCACCCATGGCAAAATGCTGGTGTTGGCATACTAGAGGCAATTCTTAGCATGACAGGATCCTGTGCCAAAATACTATCATTAGCATAGTGGAGATCATTCTTGACATAATAGGCACCCATCATAAATCAACGGCGAAGCAGATAAAATTCTTGGCATATGGGCACGCTTGGAAAATGCAGGAGCAGGCATATTTGAGGGCATTTTTTTGCATGGAGTCACCCGTGACAAAAAGCTAGCCCTATCACATTGGATGATACTCTTGCCATAAGGGAGAACAATTGTGGTATATGGAAGCAGACAACCATAACAAAATGATGGTCCTGAAATACTAGAGCTAATTCTTGACAGATGGGTTACCCTGACATATGGATGGCATTAATGGCAAAATACTAGCACTTGCATATTGTATGCAATATTTGGCATGGAGGCATCTACGGAAAAATGCTGGCCTGGGCACAATGAAGTTATGGGGGTATCCACAGCACATTTTGAAGAAAGAAAATATAGGATCAACTCCTGGAGAGCATCAGATTTTGTCAGCTTGGCACACCAAAAAGGGCATGAATATTTTATAAGAGCCCTATCACAGTTTGGGATTTCTGAGCAATTTATGGGAAAATCGTTCTTTATAATGTACTATCTGGCCCCATTTTTTTAAACATTGAAGAGGTCAGACTCATTCATTTCACACACTCAGCAGAGTTCAGCAAAAGCATTAAACCCCATCTCTTTCAAAGATCATGGCAGCACTGTGCTATTTGCGGTTTCTAAAACAGACATCTGTCTGTATTTTGTTGTTACAATAACCATACGGTGAACTTCATTGATCTCAAATACAGTCATGCCATTAGGATAAGGTTCATGTGACCACATGTCCTTGGAAGATTCAGGCTCAAAGATCATATGCTGTTGTTATTAACGTTCATGGATTACTGGGCAATATCGATTGTGGTGAACACTGTTATTTACTGCTGGTATTTTGGAGGTTAAGACTATTTCATTCCATTCGCCAACAGAGTTGCTGACTTTGTAAACGAGGTCTTAATGTCCTATCGTACGTCGACAACACTCAAATTCAGTCAGTCAGTCCGTCAAAAACCCTAATTCGACGGGTTGCATTATAAGACAAGACTTAAAACCATAAAACAATCATATATTTAAAAGGATAAAATAATAAGTCAATTTATGGATATCAAAATTCAAATTTGGGGAGCAAATTCACTTGATATATTGCTCCATAATGACACAAAAAGCACAAAACGTTAATAAAACACCATTTATACTTCAAATATCGCTTTAAGATAAAATAAAGCATTAAAAAAGCTATTTTAATTATTAGATTTTATCATTTTAAAACCTTGACAAATGTGGCCTATAATAGGCAAACAGCATAACTCAGTCTCCAAAAGTAGGAGGCGATGCAAGCAAGTAATATGGGAACTGGAGCCAAAAGGATGCAACAGAGTCCGTAAAAAATACAGTCTGGGTTTAATATAAAAGCCAGAGGAAAACAGGAAGTGAGCAAGTGTTTGTTTGGAAGTACTATCACAAGGGCAAGATGGTGGGCTGTGAAACCATGTGCCCTGCTGGGGATGGGCTACCAAAAAGTGTGAGGTGCCTAGTCTAAGACGAGGTAAGATAAAACCTATGCTCTGAGTTGGAAACCCCAGGGAGATAACTTTCCACTCCCTCCACTTGTTTAAGATTCACATAGCGGGCTACTGTAGACAAAATTCAAATTACCTTAGGAAGACAAGGGAATTAAAGCTGCACCGCCCTATGCATCACATCAAAGTATAATCAAGTAGTAATTGACAATGTTGCCCACCTCAATGGTCTGCTGCTCGTAGACAATACCCTATGATAAACAACTCATAAACAGAGAGGCAACAATAGCAACAAGACAATAAGTAAAACAATTATTCTTGAAGCTTCTGCGTTGAAGATGTATGCTTCTTTATTGCATGAAGTCAGAAAACAACTGCGCAGCCAACGCGTTTCGCCCTGAACATTGCTTCATCAGGGCATAAAAAATCACACTCAATGAACTTTTTTAGGCAAAATCATCATTCAAAAGGTAGCAACTGCATTTCACTAATCATGCCTTGTAATCAGAAGAGTCACATCTACCATCCATATGTGAAGTAAGCCTAGCACGGTCTTAACTTACTAGGACACAATGCCAGTTCCATACAGGAGTATGAACCAATCTGTCATATCCTGTGTTCCTAAAATCCTTAAGGTCCCAGGGATATGGTTTGCTACCCAAGCTGTGTTCGGCCAAAGTACATGTTTCTATCAGATCCAGAATAGACCACAGGATAGGCCTTTCCAGGAATTGCTTTTGTTACCGTGTTAACTTCAATGGCATTTCTTAGGGCTAAGGTTTCAACAGAGGACAGGGATAGTGTCTCTTCAACATATTGAGGTTGACTGTCATCGCAATATTTTTAGAAAAATGGCTAACCTACTCCTCAGCTGTAATAAGACATTCTAACGTGGGCAGATTGTTGATAACTTCACAAAAATCCCTTGGGTCTCTAGGTGCAGAGGCGACTTGTAAGTCATTCCAGGCCTGCTTCACGACCTCCACTTTTCTGGATTCCACGATGGCTTTTGTATGCTGACGTAAGCAGTCTCACTTGTGCCATATTTCATGGAGAATCTTTAAGGGCCTCTTTTAACTGTTTTATGGCTGCAGTGCAGTTGGGACTACACCATTTAAAAGTGCTGGGTTCTTTAGGTTTCAACTGAACAACCAGCAGGCTGGATGCATGTTTGCAGATACCCTGAAAACTTTTCACCACATCCACAGGGTTAGCACCCTCCAACAAACAGGCCATAATATCCGAATAAATCTGAGGAATTACGTTTTGAAGGAATTCGCTATGGCCAACATTACCCCATTTAAGGCAAATGCTCTTATTTTAGAGAACTTTAGTTGGACAATTGTACCCTTGAGGTTTCAAAACAGGACGTGATAAAACTATAACAATTGGAATGTGATCACTTACAGTAGAGGGGAATATGTAGGACTTAATTTAATATGGGGCTATGTGGGGAGAAAGAATGATGAAGTCAATTGTGGAACCACTTCCTTTGCCAGTAAATTGAGGCAGGTAGGGTCCACTTTCCTTAGAATATTCAGAACTAAAAAGTAAATCGAACTTCATGATGCTTTGATTCAAAATATCCATGAACGAGGTGTGCAAAAAATGTGTTATATTCTCCTTCGACTCATCGGAAATCCCACACACTCCCGATAGGGCAGGTGGAGCTGTTAAAGTAACCCATCCAGAGAATGGCCTCCCTATTTGTATGTCTCATAAGGTAACCTGAAAGATATTCATCCAAGTCTCTTACCAAGTCGATGGGGTGATTAACAAAATTGCTGAAATAAACGTTGATCAATAAAGTGTCCAAAAACCTGGGGATTGCAAGTCGCAACATTTGAGTGCAAGGTGAACACCATAGCTTTTCCTCTTTCAGATGTGGATTCCTTCAGGAGACAAAACCATTAAACCTCCATTTGATCTGTCTGAGACAGATGGCATAGCTGGTGAGCAAAAATATTGAAACCCATCTATGTGATAGTCCTCAAGGGCCCAAGTCTCTTGGCAATGTACATCAAAGTCCTTGATGAGCTCCGACCAGTTATTGTTATACAATTTATTCCTGATGCCGGCAATATTCCAGGACATAAAACAAAGATGTCCAGCATGGATTCATCTTACAGGGTAGATAATGTGCCTGAAAGATCTTCAGTGTGAGGAACAAAGCTCACCATCGAACAAAGAGACAATGGTGCCCTTGGATCGCCCAGCCAATCAACCGCTGAAGACCCCTCTCAAACAGCAAAGCGATTGGGGTGAGTGAATGCAGGAGCAAATCAAGTACAGACACAACCAGGGGCTTCTGCAATGATGAGAACAACAAATGTGGTCGGTAAAAGTAACCAAGTGATAATGCATGAATCGAGTCTGGACCTTTTGCGTGTTGGTCAAACTTGTGTAAAAGTTGACCTACCAGGCGATGGTTTTGGAAGTTTATTACTACACAGTCACCTCTAGTGGTCTTCTGAAAATGCCCTACCCACCCAACCCTCCTCACCATGATAATTTCTTCTGCAAGATGTTTGGGCTAGCCAGACTTTGTGTTAAACTAGTGAGCAATCTTCTTCTTTTGACTATGCCAGTTTCTTGTCCACCCGCCGGCTCCAGTGGAACACCTTCAGGGATAATGATGTATGGCGTCGCGCAGGTATGAAGGGAACCGAAAAAGTTTCGCTGGTAGGCTGAGCAAGAATAGTAGGTTAGTAACTGCCCATCTCTTGAGGTAACATACCATTGATTTGGGGAGGGGATTTATAGGAGGCAGAGAGTAAAGCTGAAGAGGTTGATGAGAGATTTTTTTAGAAGACTGGTGTAGGATAGAGAGCACTTGCAATTTGTCCCCCAACGACTCGAGCTGGGAGAGGATCTCTTGCCGAAAGTCCAACATAAAAGATACCAGGTTGGCAAAAAAAAGTGTTTGCACACCGCAAGTAGGGCAGCTTTGGTTTCTGAGCCAGTATTGGGATTGGTGTTCAAAGGGGGTTCTTCAGGCTTTGTAGGTGGTTTCTTCGCTCCTACCAATTTCTTTGTGGTTGTATCATTACGTCTTTTCCTCTTTGTTTATAAAGAGTTAGAGGTCTGTGAAGGAGCATTATTTGCGCTGCTGATTGAGTTATTAATAAGGGTGAGCGGGAAATCCGTTACGCCCGCGGATTTTGTGGATTTTTGGGAAATCCGCAATCCGCGAATTTTGCGGATTTCCCGCAAAATCCGCAAAAAAAAATCCGCGGACGTAACGGGTTCAAAAGTTGAACCCCCACTCATGTAACTATTTTACAATGGCGCCAGCAAGCTGCCAGCTCCGTTGTAAAATAGTTACAAAGTTAGCTTGCACAGGAACCACTAGATAAAACGAAGCAGGTGCTGCTTTATTTTATCTAAGTGCTTCCTGTGCAAGCTAACTTTGTAACTATTTTACAACGGCGCTGGCAGCTTGCAGGCGCCATTGTAAAATAGTTGCATGAGTAGGCTGGGCACAGGTCTGCTTTCTTCCCAAATCTACCGTGGAAAATCAGCTGATGGACCACTCAAGGGACCCCTGCGCCCTTCGGGGCGATTGCATAGTAACACACACATGGTCGCTCGAACTAGTTGATGCTCAAATTCAGTGACTCATTCATTAGCCCAAAAACAATTGTGAGCGTCGTTGAGGCTGGACAGGTGTGCCTTCTTCCCAAATCTACCGTGGAAAATCAGCTGTGATGCTGGATAGACTTTGCATCCTTGACTTTCACGAGCGCAATACCCGTGCTGTTCCTGTGACCAGGAGCTTCTTTCTCTTCATCTGCTGAACTGATCTTTCTCTGACCTTTTACACACAAGAGGCACATACCCTACTGGGCACATTGTGTTCGCACGGGTTTCTGCAAGTTCGCAAGCGTTTTGTACAATTTCGCAATTTGCGAAATTGAACAAAACCCTCGTGAACTTGCAGAAACCCGTGCGAACACAAAAAAAAAAAATCCGCAAGGATTTGCGGATTTTGCGGATTTTCGCAATCCGCAAATTCGCAAATCCGCAAATTTGCGGATTGCCAATCCGCAAAATCCGCCCATGCCTAGTTATTAATGGCAGCAAAAAATAAACTTTACATGACCGCCTAAGTCAATGACATACCTTGAAGTGTTGGGGGGATTCTGCCCAGGAACAGAGCTAAGCTTGGGACCACAGAGCCTTGGCATGTAAGGACAGAGTTACCATATCAACGCAGTATCTATGCGCTTGTGTTCAACTAGCTGTAGTGCCTCACATGTCCTCCTACCCTTACCAGAGGAACAAGTGTATTGGCACCCCAGACACAACACGCTTAACCCTCTCATGGATTGCGGTAATAGAGCACACCTCTACTCGTATTTGTCCACAATAAGATAAACAAGAGACACAAAGGAAGTTTAGAATATTTATTTAAACCATTATGCTCTAAAAAGCAGTATTCGTGCCACAATTAGAAAACAAATGCATACTAAAACTACTGTTAGCATGGTCAATAAACGGTGTACCATTAAAAGCCCTGTCATGTTATAAGACAGAGTTACCTAACTCCTCTCCACTTCTACTGAAGCTAAATGATTATATATCAAAGATATCTGGGATTAGTGGTGAACTCCATATCTTAGCATACATAGATGGATGCTCTACATTTCGGTTGATGCACTGCTCTTGTCTCTGAACTCTCTCTCCATGTGCTCCTCTATATGACAAGACGTGTGCTCACAAACAACAGCTGCTTCTCATGTTATGTGTAGGTGCTAGTGCCTGACCAGAGAAAAAACACAAGAGATATTCGTATTTGACCTTGTCTATGGTGTGCAGACTAAATCCAGGTAAAAGAACAGAACACAAAAACATATGCAGGTTCTGTGTGAAAATACGCTGTGGCACAAAAGCAAGAGTGATTATAAAGTAACATGTGCAAAGTAAAATGCTGCCTATAACATGCACACTTTGGCTAACATAGGAAAAGCTACAATGGGCCATGCAGGAAGCACACAACAAAAGACGCTGAGGAAAACTTCAAATGGCTCCTGAACAGCACCCGGTAGTACCTGGATTGAAGGAAGTGTACCAATGATGAGGGTTGTCAGTGGTAGTCGCAGAGGACAAAACCTTCCGCATGTTGAGGGAGTTGTGTTCACCTGACATGATGTCAAGCATTCAATAAAAAGGCTGGCCCTCTTGTTCACATTGGTTATTATGAGTATTAGAACTGTGTGGTGTACCAATATTTGATATGCCTATGAGGCATACGAAGATCACCTCACACATGGTTACTAGAACAGCTCTGTGGCTCCTCGCACATGCTTGGTGCCAAAGATACGTTGAACCCGGTACTGCTTCATGGAATAGCGGTGGTATGAGCATACCCCGTGTTTTGGGCTGAACAGCGCTGGAGTAGCAGGACGGCTAAGGCCCGGCCACGGTGCGGGAGGACTCACGTGAGCCCCTCCCCGGCACCCCTCGAAGATAGTAAGTGGGTGCAGGGCGGGTACAGAAACAGTGGGCCTCATATTTATGACCTTGCAAGATGACGCAGAGTCATCTCCAGCAGCACCTGGAGGACAAGGAGTGAGGTGTTTAGATGAGGAAGAGGCCCATGCCCTTTTGGGGAGTTTGATGATGTGACACGTTGTGACATACTGCACTGTTGTCCTGCATGGAGTGAGAGTGCGGCCCTCAATAAAAAGGAAAGCTCTTATACTGCAGGGAGCCACATAGAGGCCACTACTGTCCGATGCAGCGGTGCATAGGAGGGAAAAAAGCTGGTCTGTTGCAGGTGGTCAACCTAGCGAGAGCTTCAGATTTCCAAGTACCAAGCAGCTACCAAAGGAGGCACAGAGCTAACGCCCATTCCTGGGGGGGGAGGGAGAGTTAGAGATGGCACGAAAGCTCCCTACATTTACGACCACATGACCCCGGCACATCAGTTTGGCATGATCATCCCCAGTACATGCTCATTTTGTACATTCCAGCCATTGAGCCTTTCATTGTTGAGTAACACCTTTTGGCCCAAGGACCCAAATTGAAGTTATTGTGGAACGGTTCAACCTGTACTTCACAGTGACAAGGGTGGAGGAGGAACAAAAAAGGCCATGCTGCTTCACCTGGAGGTTGCTGGGATCTACAAGCTGTAATGCATGCTGACGAAGGTTGATCCCCGACACACCAACCACACAATAGTGAAGGTACTCAACACCCATTTTGGGGAGATGGCCAATCTGGACTATGAACAGTTCATTTTCAGGAAGACTCACCAATGCCTGGAGAATACATTGAAGGGTTCCATTATCAACTGGAGGAGCTGACGAGCATCCACACATTTATCAATGAGACTGAGGAGATTAGGGTGCAGATAATCCAATGGTGCAGCTCCAACCAACTAAAGGAACAGATGCTACAAGAACCTGTGAAGCCTCTCCCAGAAATGCTCACCCTAGGACAGTCCAAAGAGCTGTCACAAGCCAGGGTTATCCACATAGAAGCGTCACTCCACAAGCCAGTGCAGACCAAACTGGTCAACCTGGTCATCTAGGGACAAACCAGAAATAAACCAAAAGGTTGCCTTGCACCCCAAGGGTTGTGCAGATACTACAGAAGGCCTCAACATTGACAGTCTATATGCCTCACTCGAGGCAAGAAGTGAACAGCATGTGGCAAGCTTAACCACTTCACCTTTCACACAATACAAGCTGTAGGTGCTCGGTTTTTCTCTATCACCAACCCATCAAGTGGCTCAGTACGAGTGGGGGATGCGGAAGCCCCAGCGATCACAGGTTCAATCAATATCATGGCCAGGGAAGTCCAAGAAACACTGAAACTCCGAATAGCGCTGCCTCCAGCCAAAGTCAAAGACTTTGCGTTTGGACAAAGGAAACCACTCATCATGGTGGGACAGTTCACAACTATGATATCCGATGGGGTGCATCAGACATCTGCACCAGTGTATGTCACACAGGATTGTTTGGACATGCTCCTGAGCTGTCACACGGCCGAACAACTGGGGCTTGTACATTTCACATTTAGAGTACACATGGGGCAAACAAAAACATTCTGGAAGAATTCCGGGACCTCTTAGAGGAACAAGGTCCCTGAAGAATAAGCCAGTTTCACTTTACATAAATCGGTCAGTTTAGCTAGTAGTTCTAAGACACCGACGTATTGCATTTAACCTTGGGCTGAAGGTGGAGGCTGAACTACACAAACATGAACGAGCAGCCATAATAGAATGAGTGGAAGATCCTACGCCATTGATTTCCTCTATCGTGGTCACCCCAACACCCAAGAAACTGGGAAAAGTGTGACTGTACAGCGACATGCGCCTCGCCAATGTCGCCATCAAGGAGAGGCATTTGACGCCCACAGTTGATGACATCATCGAAGAATTAAGTGGAGAGGGGTATTGTGAAAGATGGGAACCTGACCAGGGTACAATCAGCTCATTCTACTCCCCGACTCTAGATACATCACAACCTTCTCCACACACAGGATTCAGTCACTACAAATGGCTCAATTTTGGTATTTTGAGAGTGGTGGAGGTAATTCAAAACGCCATTTGTGAGGTGCTGGATGGGTTGGACGGTGTCAAAAATGTCAGCACTCACATCCTTGGGTATGCCAGAACCCTGGTAGAGCAATAGAATGTCCTCCAACATCTCAGAGAGAAATGTTTGACACTGCATCGGGAGAAAAGTGCCCTCATGCAGAATAGAATTAAATTCTTCGGATATAAATTTTGAGCAGAGGGTGTGGCCCTTGATCCTGAGAAGGTGAGACATGTCAAGACAGCGCCTGCCCCCACCAACATCTCCAAACTGTAATGCTTTCTAGGGATGGCAAATTACTGTGAGAGCTTGATTAAGGTTCTCGCCACTCTGACTCAACCCCTGCAAAAACTTACAAAATCGACCACACCATGGGTCTTGGGTGATGCTCAGGAAGAGGAGTTGCAACACAAAAAATCGCACAACTCTGACCTCAGTAAGTCAACAGCCATTATCCTGTATGCCAGTCCAGTGTGGCTGGAAGCTGTCCTGTTACATCAACAGCTGTGAGTGGAGTGGGCTTCAGTAACCTATGCCAGTTGGGTGCTGACCTCAAATGAGCAGAGATATTCGCAGAATGAAAGAGAGGTGATTGGGGTCCACTTGGTGTGCCATCACTTCCACCTCTACATCGACCACAAGCCTTTGGTACACCTGTTCCAGGAGTCATCCTCTCAGCCCCTAGCCCACATTGAGAAATGGATACTTCAACTGCAAGAGTACAACTTTGAACTGGAAAATCAGCCAGGCTCCTCCAACCTAGCATATTCTTTTGAGACATCCTCAAGTAACGACAAAACAAGAAGTGTAGAAAGAGGCGGAAATGCAAGAGTATGTCAGTACATGGTGGAGAGATCACAGCTGCTGTCTATAACCTTGGATATTATCCGGGAAGCTACCCGATGCAATGACTACCTTCAGTTAACACTGCAAGGGGCGGCCACAGGACACTGGGAGCTGGTAAAATAACAGTGGATGCGGATGACACCAGAAGCCCAACAGACACTCCAGACCTTGTACAATGTCCGACATTAGTTAGCAGAGAGAGCTGATGAGTGTCACTTGAGAGTAACAAGGCTGGTAGTGCCCGACCGTCTCATACACTGCATAGTGCAACTGCCTCACCCAGGACATCAAGGCATGGCAAATACTAAAACCAGGTTAAGGAGTAAGGTCTGGTTCCACGTCTTTGATGAGATTGTAGAGACCATGTTCAGGAGTTGCATGTTGTGTCAAGCAGGAGGCTGCTCGGATCCTCCTGCACTGATTGTTACTTAAGAAGCACCCTGGCAGCCTTGAATCTGTGTGATCATGGACAGTGACAGCCTTCTAGATGGTCGCCATATGCTGGTGGTAAGCCATGCCTATTTGAAGTATCCTGAAGTGGAAGCAATTAACAACATGGCTGGGGGAGAAGTTCTGCCAAAGCTTGAGAATATCATGGCCTCTCATGGCATATTTCAAGAAATCCATACTGACAATGGTCATCGTTTCAACAGCCAAAGGATGGCAGAATACCTGAAAGCATTGAATGTGAGACAAAATAAATCATGCCATGATGGTAACTGGAGAGGCTGAAAGATTTATCAGGAGGGTGAATATGGTTATTCAAATTTCAAAAGTGGCTAACCTCTGGAATGGGCCATTTACTCATACCTATAGTGATACCGCCAAACTCCACATGCCACGACAGGCCAACTCCTGTCTAAGTCTGCATGAAGCAAGTAGTCCAAGATGTCATCCTTAATCATCCGTATCTGCAACTGGGTGTCATTGGTAACCAGCTGGTTTTCCAAAGGAGGGAGCATCAGAACAACAAAGTCATCTGACAATGGTGGGCTCAGGACTCATAGCTGAGGATCGGTGTTCTAGTGCTAGTAAAGGATTGCCATCTGGGCAGCAAGTTCAGGATGCCATTCAAGCTTCAACAGTGGTAAATGGTCTGTCGGCAGGGCACCGTAGTGATTGCAAGCAGAGGAAGAAGTGACATGGAATGTGTCATTATTCAAAAGGTACACACCACCAGGACAACAAGGACTGAAGAGTCCAGACTTGAGAGTGGAAAGAACTGAACAAGATGAGGGTGACTGGAGTGATCCGTCAAGTGTCCCAGACCAAAGCTGAGATGGGGGAAAAGGTCCAAGACCAGGGGAAGGTGTCCTAAGGACCTGGAGCAGTTCTGCCAGCTATGGGTGTGGTCGGGAGAGTGAACTAAGAAGGTGGTGTTGAGCCTACAAATCGGCACAGTTGGAGTGGAGTCGCTATAATCTCTAAGGTAACCCAATTGCATCCGCAAGGCTGAAAGACTTTCTGGTGTGACAGTTCTGACCATTTTAGTGACTGATGGATTCACTGTTTGGGGGTTCTTCTTGTTTTGTTTGTGGCGAGGGATGTTACATCGAAGGGGGGCTCCTGAAGTTAAGGGAGCGCAACAATGACGAGGGGTGTCAGTGGTGGTCACAGAGGCCAAAATCCCTGCCTGTTGTGGGAGAAGTGTTTGCCTGCCATGACGTCAGGCATTCAATAACAAGTAGTAATAAAGCCAATAGGTCTCAGTTATGAAAGAGCTTTCGGCTTTGCCAATGTGTTTTAGCCATGTTGTACACCAGCATGGCTGCTGTTCAGCATGGCTAAATGTTAGTGGCATTCAGGAGAGTGGTGTGGAGTATCCTAGAGTGGAATGGCAAAGAGTACAGCGGCATTGAATTCAGCTTCGTAGAAAGCAGTGGTGTACATTAGAATGGTGCATAGTAAAGTGGAGTGGCACAAAGTGGAGCAGCGCAAAGTAGAGTGGCAAAGAGAAGAGTAGCGTAGAGAGGTGCAGAGTGGAGTTAAGTCATACAGAGGGCAGTGGCACAAAGTAGAGTCAAGTGGCATAGAGTAGTGTACAGTAGAGTAGCACTGAGCGGTACAGAGTAGAGTATGGTGCCATAGAGTGCAGTGGTAGAGTGCAGTTGCATAGAGTGGAATAATGCAGAGTAGAGTGGCGTAGAGTTAAGTGGTGGAGCGTGCAGTGTTGCAGAGTAGATTGTCAAAGTGCAGCGGTGTAGAGTGGAGTAGAGTGGCGTAGAGAGCAGTGGTGTAGAGTACAGTGATTCAGAGTGTAGTGCAGTCGCATAGTGTGAAGTGGGGCAGTGTGGAGTATATTGGTAATAGTACAGTGGTGTAGAGTAGATTGTTTCAGAGTAAAGTGAAGTGGTGTAGAGTGTAGTGGTGCATGGTAGAGTGCAGTTGTAGACAGTAGTATAGTAGTATAGAGTGTAATGACATAGATTTAAGTAGTCTAGAGTGCGGTGGCATAGAGTGCAGATGGTGCAGAGTAGATTAGAGTAGTATACAGTGTATTGGCGTAGAGTGCAGGGACATAGAGTTGAGTGTTACAGAGTCAAGTGCACTGACGTAGAGTGTATTGGCATAGAGTGCAGTGGTGTTGGGTAGACTACATGTTGCAGAGTGAGGTGGTACAGAAGCACAGAATGACGTTGCGCATAGTAGATTGGTGTGGCCTAGAGTGAAGTGATGTAGAGTGTAGTGGCGAAGAGTGCAGTGATGTAATGTAGAGTGGTAGAGGGTATAGTAGAGAGGTGTAGCTTGAAGTGGTGTAGAGGGCAGTGGCGTGGTGTAAAGTTGAGTGGTGCAGAGTAGAATGCAGTATGCATGGTGTGGAAGCACACAGCAGTTACAGACAACACATTTTTAATAAAATGACCATTACATTTGCACAGATATACACTTTTACTAATAAAACTATACAGTGCAGTGCAGTGCAGTACAGTTGTGGGGAAATTCCATCACCTAAATGTAATGATTTGTTTTGATCATACTAAAGTATTTGTTTCCATCACACTTCAGAAATAACAAAAATCTGATACTTCTGATGCATTCTGAAATACTTACACAGTTCATTTAAATGTTGTTGTGTGCTAGGAAAAAAACGATTTCCTAGCTATCCCCAGTATGCAGCAAGATTTTCACATAAATTCTCTCACTTTGAAGTCAGAGAAAGAAAAGTAAACAAGTGCCCTTGGAAGACAGCGCCTGACATTTGACATTGGTTTTTGAATGCCAAGCACACATGCCAAGATAAGAACAAGATTTAAAGACCTGTTTACAGAAAACAAATTTGTGGAATAGTATCAGAAATACGGTTTAGGCAAGGAGAGGGAGAAATTAAATCTGGACAGCCTAAAAAAAAGCAAATAAAGCCAGCAAATGGAAAGCAAGAAAAAATGAGTTACAAACCACAAAGCCAATAGCAAGCAACAGGTGGACTGCATTACTACGTCAACTGTCTGAAAGTCCTGTGCTGTCTGGTAGGCTACGACCTAATTATCAAACTCAGACAGCTGTGCTGTCTCGTTGGCTGCGACCTAAATGACAGGCCTCAGTTTTGGGCGCAGTGGTTATTACCAGTAAGTAACAGAACTGCGGGGGGTACTAATCTTTATATGCCTGTGAGGCCTACATAGAGGACCTCACAACTCTCAGCTGTCCACCGACAGGATACCCTTCCGGGTGATAGTGCACTTTACAGAGACACATAAAATAACATGCCTCCTAAGGGGCAGTAAGGGTTATATAAAATAACAATACTAGCGAGTGGTTGAGGCTTACTCCAATGTAATGGTGGCTGCTCCATTTGGCAGTGGAGCAGCGCCCCCCTGCTATGGGCACAGCAAAAGTGAAAAATAAAATGATAACAAAGTGACTTTATAACCATTTTATGTTTTGCTCTTCCTCTGAGCTGTGATTAAGGGCATTGCGGGGCAGGGCCACTGCTAAAGTGAACCCTGAGAGCAAGGAGGAGGGATGCCTGGCTGAACCAGTTTAAACTGTCCATGTCACTTTGGCCGGCCGTCTTGTGATGGTCAGGCTGACATGCGTAGTTTAAACTTTCCCAACCCGCGCTGTGACAGAGCCGGGTGGATAGATAACACTGGCCGCAAGTGCCAGTGGGAGCAGTGAGCTAGCCCACTCCATCAAATCGTGGCACTGCTCTCACAGCATAAGAGCAGCATAGGGACTGGATATGGAAGCTGACTCTGGGGACCTCAGCCGGGCCATTCATGTTGGTAAAACTTGCAGAATCGGCTGTCTGACCTCGCTGCTGCCTGCAGCTGTTCATCAAACACGGATGCCATCACCGGCACAACATCAACATTATAGAAAGGAAGCTAATTGTGGCATCATAGCTCGTCCAGTAGTGGCTCCAAAGTGCCATGGTCACAGAACTCCACAGTCACGTGCAATAGTTTGGTAAAGTACTGCTGGGTTCTTTTATCCGGTTTGTGACCCTCGCTTGGGAAACAACATTTACAACACAACTTTTACAACGCACTACCATTACAACACAATTTTTACAACGCAACATCCATTACATCGCAACCCATTACAACGCAGCCATTACAACGCATGACACTACAACGCATACCACTACAATGCATGCCATTACAACGCAGTCATTACAACGCATACCATTACAACGCATACCATTACAACGCATAGTACTCTTACACTATCCAACACTTACCCTACTGTTGCACCCCATGTAGTTAGAATAGTAATTTTAACCCCTACACTATCCAAAACTTACCCTACTGTTGCACCCCCCTGGAGTTAGAATAGTAATTTTCACTCCTGCACTATCCAATACTTACCATACATGCAATTTAATGCTATGCGTTGTAATGGTATGCGTTGTAAAGGTAGTATGCGTTGTAATGGAATGCGTTGTAAAGGTAATTTTTAAAAAATCGTTGTAATGGCCTGCGTTGTAATGGAATGCGTTGTAATGGATGTTGCGTTGTAAAAAATGTGTTGTAAAGGTATGCGTTGTAAAATTATGCGTTGTAACGTCATACATCCCCCTCGCTTATGAGGTATCAAGGCTCTTTTGCTGAAAGGTATTTTAACTACCCGCACACACCGAGTGATTTACGATCGGTGCCCGCATTGCTTCTTCCTCCAAGGCTGAGGGAAACATCTGTTTTATTAGGCACATTCAAACTCAGCTGTCCCGGCTTCTGCTAATTAATAATCAGCGCCATCGTTTTCAGAGCGCAAATATGGTATCACAACTTTTGTACATTATCTTTTTGTTGTTGTTCTGCATGCATATTTTAGGCTGGCAGACTCGACGTGGTTAGTACATTCCTTTTGTTTTCTATAAGACAGTCTTGGCATGCAATCATTGGCTATTGTGAAAGCAGCAGGAGAGAGGGCGATCTAGCCCTGTAGGTGTTTGAGTCCCAATACACACTTTAAAATTAAAGCAGGCCAGTGGCGCTTTTTGGGGAAGGACCGCGGACGATGAGCCACTCACAAGAGACTGGCCCAGAGCACTCAGGTACAATGGGATCCGTCTCTAGAACCACGCATAACCAGGAGTATGACGAGTGCATCCACAAGCGGAGCGACAAACTCATAGTTCACCTTAGCAGTAGATCTTTGAACACGCTTGAAACTTGAGTCTTGGAGAAGGGCCTGGGTTGTGTGCCCACCTGTATGGGGGTTGACTTCAGAACATATCAATAACTAGCAGAATTCTTTTTTTTTTAGGTCTCGGCTAAACGCGCGGAAGCGCGTCTCCGCCGAGATCTTTTGTTAGCGACTATGCTTCCCAGGAGACAGTTTCGGCCACGCGCATCCTTCGAGCCGATTTGTAACTGGAACGCGCGCTGTGGCCAGGCGCTGTCTCCTGGGAAGCTCAAGCACCACACACGCATGCGCATACACACACACAAGCGCCAATGCACGCACGCACATACATACATACAGAGACACCCCCCCCTGACACATACACACACACGCGCACACACACAAGTGCACCGAGGCCCTCCCTCCCTCCCCTGCCGTCACCGTCGCACTCCCCCTCCCCCGCCGTCACCGTCGCATACACACACGAGCATACACGCACACACACACACAAGTGCACCAAGCCCCCCCAGCCTTTTGAAACTTACCTGGCTAATGTCGGGGACTCTTCTCTCAGCACGCGGCGCCCAACCTCCTGCTAGCGCGGCCCCGGGTCTCCACACCGCTCACAGGAGCCCCGGGCCGCGAGACGCATCGACTCCGCCTGCCTCCTCTTCCGGTCTGGACGTGGCCCCGCCCCCGTCACAGGCGACCGTGCCTGACTTCCGGGGCGGCCGCGGCGGGATTCCACCCGACCATGCTGCGCCACTGCTTGTTGAAAGATGTGACGCAGAGATAGGTCATTGTTTTGCTAGAGAATGAATATCGAGTTTTCGAGACCTCTTGCCCCCACTCTCAAAAATCGCGCAGAGAGATAGGGTGAGTAGATTTTTAAAACAAAAGAACATTTCACAATATAAATAGCACTGCAACTACCGAGGGGCACTGACTTAATTAAAGGCGCTCAATCACCAGCATAGACAACATGTAGACCGTAAGTAAGGCAATACGCACAGTGTCATTGGTGGCATCTAAATTCCTCAGTGATAAGGGCTGCTCACTAATATTTACACCGGATCAGGTGAAAACTTCCCTCCCTCTGTGTTTGAAAATGCCTTCTGGGTTTTGTAGTTTCAGACACGCAAACATTTAAAAAAAAAGAAAGTAGGAGATTCTGTAAATAAAACCGGAGAATGCATTTCCCCGATTGACTTCTATTTAAGCAGAGGCAATTTTAGGTGGAAGACATCGCAAATAAAGCCATGTTTTGCTTTAGAAATCGAGTGACTGCCGCCTAAATTGGGTTAATTGACATGTATGCTTGTGCTTTAATTGAGTTTTTAGCACACTTGAAATCGAAGATTTGTAGGCGGAAAGTTCAGGCATGGAATCACTGCACGTAATTACATGGAGTGAGGTGGTCATTCTACTCTGGGAACCAGCCAGGCATTCACTAAGTTTGAAGAAATTAGTCAATGAAAGTGGTGGGAACATGGAGATTTTCTAGTAAGTGCGCGATGGCCGGTCACCTCACAGAAAGAGTGACAAAAGCTCTTGCTTAAATCGGAGGCTAACATGTTTTTGTTTTCGTAAAGATTAAGATAAGCAAGGGAACATAACGTACAGCATGCTTTAAAATGCATTTGTAAAAGTGGCTTTTACTGCGCGGTTTTCATGACGTGTGCTGGACATAAAAGCAGTGACAGACAACTGGAAAATGCTTGCAAAGTGTTTTTAAACAAGGCAGTAAAAGCAAGAGGGATCCGCCGCGGGTTTAAAGAGTCCATCTGGCTGTCATCGACTTCAAGGCCCCCTCCGCCTCCAGAGAGAGTCGCACTGACTCTTGCGGGGAATAGCCTTCCCTGGTGATGGACACAGTCCATGGCAAAGTGGCTCATGGCAGGGAGCAAATGGGCCCGAGTAGCAAAGCTACAATTAATCAATGTGTTGTGTTTAGTGCTGCATGCTGGAGCGGCCAGATACCAAGTGCTAACCAATTACAGCGGACTTAAGCAAGACAGGGGAAGTAAGTGGCCAGATCAAGAATAGATCACACAGGCTGTCAGTGGCATTTGGGACTGAAGCTCGGGAATGCTTCTCTCCACTTCCAAAGCCAGAGCCAAGAGGTAACTCGCCCTCTCCCTTCTCTGCCCGGAGCAGCGCCCAGCTGACAGGACAGGGACTACAGAAGACTTCTGCCCCGGGCAGGACAGACTAGGCCCGCAGGTATTGGCATTCTTTCTGAAAGGTCCAACATTCCTCATAAATCCTTCTTCATTCCTCGTTGGACCTTTGACCTGCACATTTATTTTTTTTAATCGCGTTTTATGTCTTTTCCTCCACTGTGTCGTTTTTGTGTGAAACATGGAGACTTCCTTATTCTCTGGATGACAGGCCTCATGCTGCCGAGTTTTCCTACGATTTTAATGCTAGCATTATTCATCTCAGAAACACAAATGGAAATGTCAAATAAAAGGCTTTCAGTGCCTTAACGCCAAATGCCAAAGTGGGCCACACAGCAGCATGTAGGAAACATGTTTCAGGTTTGCACTGAGAACTCCCAAGAGGCAGGGGTGACTGCAAAGGAAGAAGGAATGTGCTGGCCGCGGAGCCTATTGCTGTATTTTTTCTCGCTCATATAAATCATTAAGTTGCAAATTGTAGTTTGATTGCAAAACTTCCTGAAGTGAAAGATGTGTGCTCGTTTAGTAGATCTGAGCTAAATTCACAAAAAAATGTAAATTAAAGATATGCATGCATAAACCTGTTTCCCGATAGGCCGCACTCAGACACATTGCAATTTATAAAGCATGTATTTTTGGTGTGTCGTCAAATCATTGTGCTGCCAAGGGATTCACTTTTCATTCAACCGCGCTGGGCATACTGGTGCTCGTAGTTTTTCCCCCCTGTTATTTTTTTATGAGTTTTGTGGCTCTGTGTGTGTGTGAGTGGCTCGATGTGAATGACTGTGTGGGTGGCTCTCTGTGTGTGTGTGGGTGGCTTTGTGTGTGTGCTCTCTGTCCGAGTGTAAATGCAATAGGTCTCACATTTGCGAGCGATTAAGCTATTGGCATTGTAAATGACAATGCTATTTATTTATATTTTAAAAACAAAAACATAAATAAAAATGTCATGAGCAATGCCAATAGCTCTAACTTTAACAATGCCGAGACCATTGCATTGTAAATGCTTGTTATAACTTGTTTTTATTGATCACATTGCATCTTATCACATCTTAAACATTTGTCATATATATATTACATTGTAACAATCCTTCTGTTGTGACTAGTTGTTCACATGACATTGCATTACAATCTCCACTCACATAGTGGATTACTATACACTGCAATGCACTTTAAATTGTTGATAGTAACCTTAGAGCATAAATAAGAAAAAAAAATGAAAAGAAACCGCCCTACCCCAGTGGCAGCAACCGGGAGCATCATTACTTATTGTGTGGGGGGTCAGGCAATTGGCGTAACTGACTTAAGGTTTGTGTGAGAGGGCTATTGGGATGTTCCTGCGTTGAGTACTGTGAAGTGTGGATGGGTGACTGTGTGGGTACGATTTCATTATCACTCTGTCTTGTTGTCTCGCACACACACTTCTGTTAGCATTTGTTCCCATTCTGTCAAATCTCTCTCAGCGTTCTCATCCATTCTTGCTGCTCTGAGGTGATATTCCTCCGTCATGCCCCACTCACGTACATCATCCTTCCATTAATCCAATGTGAGGGGTGCCGGATGGATCCAGTGGATCGTGATCCGTCTTTTTGCCAGAACCAGACCCAACATTGCAAACTTATGCCGTGTCCCTTTCTTCGGCGTTGGGAGTACACCTAATATACATTGTTTTATGGAGACTTCTATTCGCACTGCTGTTGCTGTGTGAAGATTCTGTACATGCTGGTTCTAGTACACTTGTAGACGTATGCAACTCCAGGTCACATGTAAGAATGTGGCAGGCTCTGTGCTGCATCATGGGCAGGAGGGGATTAGCCCTAGAGTAAACCATGCTGTGGGGTCAAATATGTGTGATGCAAATAATGGAATTGAGTGAGCTTGAACCTTGCATTACTTTTGCTTCAGCCTCCTGTGCTAGAGCTCTTTTCCACTCTCCATCTGTCAATGGGATAGGTAGGTCCCCTTCCCATTTCCCCCTGACTGCAGAAAGGGTGCCCTTGTGGTCTTCCTTCAGTACTTTATATATACACAAAATTAGGCCCCTACTAGAGCCTGGGTCCAGCAGCACCATCAGCTTGCGTGACTCTTGCTGCTCCTCCGGGAAAGTAGTCAATATCTAGGGGTGGGCGGAAAATCCGTTCCGCTCGCGGATTTTGCGGATTTTCGGGAAATCCGCAATCCGCGAGATTTGCGAATCTCCCGCAAAATCCGCAAATCCGCGAGCAGCGGATTTTGCTCGCACTGCTCGCGTGAGTTCGCGTGAGTTCGCGCCCCGCGAATAAGTGCAAAATTGCAGAAATACGATCTTAGCAAAACTGAAAGTAACTACTTACCAGGTTCAAAAGTTCAGGCTCATCATTAGTAGCCATTTCCTGTAGTGCTTCCTGAGGGGCCCCTCCAGAGTTCAGTTGCCAGTTGAAACTATTATGTGACCCTGCTCTGAACCTCAGAATAGTTACACATATGCCACAAAGGTCCTGAATTACAGCTAAGGGAGACAAGCAGGAGCCAGGCTGGAAGTTAAAATCCATTAATCAGCCCCTAATTCATTATTGTCAGTTGGGGCAGGGCAGGTGTTGTAACTAATTTTGCAACAATGAAAGCACTTAGCAAGTGCAAAAGATCACTAATCAGGGCGCACTAAGGAAGCAGGTGCCAGCTAAAAAAATATTCTGTGACACATTAATCAGCCCCAAATTAATTCAGGTCACTTGAGGCAGGGAAGGTGTGCTTTGCTTTGCCGAAAATAATGTACACTGGACAACCAGAGGGTGTGGTGATGAAACAGAGGGTGGCATGGGTGGGCCAGAGGGTGGCATGAGTAGTCAGAGAGTGGCAGTGGTGACAGAGAGTGGCAGTGATGAAGAAGAGTGTCCCAAACAGGCTGGACACGTAGAAACAACAAGTTCGCGAAACTTGCGACCCGACAGGTAAGTTCGCAATTTGCGAAAGTGTACAAAACCCTCGCGAACTGGCAGAAACACGGGCGAACACAAAAAAAAAAAATCCGCAAATTCGCGGGAATTCGCGGATTTTGCGGATTGCGAATCCGCAAATCCGCAAAATTCGCAAACGCGAGATCCGCAAAATTCGCTCATGCCTAGCTATCAATATCTTGCAAATCGTACGCAAGGTCTTTGCATATTGCAGGAAGTGCTCTACTGGTATCTGTAACCAGTCTTGTGCCTCATCAAAGGTCATAAAGGTTCCGTTCTGGTACAGATCTCCCGCCGAATCACATCCTCCCTCAAACCACTTCGAGAAGTCCATGGTTGGCAGAATGTTCTGGAATCCCTAACTAGCAGATTTCTTTCAGAAAATACAAATGATCTTTCTTTTTTGATAAACAGAACAATACCATTTCTGAGACTCCACCTAATACTGGAATTAAAAACAAGTCCAAATTCCTTCCTTCTCTCCAACAAGTGCCATCAAGGATGTTGCAACCTATAAAGGTCAAGCCAGACAACCATTTTACAATCTGACTAAAGAAGAGGAGTTGTGCCTAAATAGGCTAGGATCTGATCTTGGAAATGTACTGAAGCCTTCAGATAAAGGAGCGGCCACAGTCATTTCAGACACTCTTACATATCGCACTAAATGTTTGTGACAGTTAAGTGATACAAAATATTACAAACTCATACATCGTGACCCCACGCCAAGACAGCAAAGAGAGATCAATGCTCCGGTACGTAGAGGAAAAAACATAATCTGGCTGGATCACCAATGGTGAAGCTGACTTTCTCATTAAAACACATCCAAGGATCCCAGCATTCTATGTCTTGCCCAAGATCCACAAAACTCAGTGACCTCCACCTGGAAGACCTATCTCCGGCTTTGGTTCTATACTAGAATCTCTATCCCAGTTTGTGGACTGTTTTCTGAGACTGCCAGTGGCTAAGAGACCCTTACATTTTCAAGACACTAAACACGTTTTGTCATTTCTTACTGCAGTCTATTTTGATCCTGAGAGATATGTTTTGGTCTCATATGATGTGGAGTCTTTATACACCAACATTCTGCAAAATGATACTCTACAAACAATAAAACTCTTGCTGGAACAACATCTACATGATGATTTGACATCCCTCGTTATAGAATGCGCTTCTATTGCTATGAAAGACAATTTCTTTTCTTTTGAAGACCAAATTTATTGGCAAGTGGCCGGGACATCCATGGGCAGTACCTACACCCCAAGTATGGCCAACATGTACATGCATTGGTTTGAAACTACTTACATCTACCCAACGGATAACCCCTTCCAGATGAACCTCAAGCTATGGAAGAGATATTTATATGATATCTTGGTCATCTGGGATGGAGTCCGCTTGTCCCTAGAGGCTTTTTTCTGTGTGGCTCAATACCTTTAATGTCCAATGGAAGTACAACTGCGAGTGCAGCAAGACACAACTTCCATTTCTTGACCATATATTGTACCACAAAGAAGGCAGCATTTACACTGAATTGTATCAAAAACTGATGGCTCGCAATTCATCGTTTAGTTACAATAGCTTCCATCCACGGGCCCTACGGACAATCTCCTGATAGGACAGTTCCTTCATCTGAGAAGAAACGGCACAGAAATAGACAGGTACAAAGAACATGCCAAAAACCTAAGTGAGAACCTCCTGGCACATCAGTATCCTAAATATCTCATTTGAAGAGCCTTTATACGGGCACAGAACACAATCAGCAGGCACTACTGGAAACATATCCTAAACCTAAGATGAAAAGATTGGTCTGTGCCAGTACATTTAGCCACCTGACTGATACAGTCAAGAAAGCGATTAAAAGGAACTGGCACATCCTAAATAAAGGTGACAAACTCTGTGAGAAACCCTTTTTTGCATTGAAATGTAGTAGCAATCTGCGCCCTAGGACCAACTCTGTACAAGCACTATGGATGGGTGAGCCAGTAGGGGGTCAATTTCCATGTGGTTCCAGTTCTGTTTGTAATTTTACCCATGTTAGAACCGGCTGTCTCTAGTTGGCAGAGGTATGCACTTCTGACAAATAGGGACACACCTTTTCTAGTCAGGGCAAGGGGATCACACCCTTTGATAACCCCTGCTCACCCCCTTGGTAGCTTGGCAGAGCAGACAGGCTTATCTCAGAGGCTGTGTGTTAAGCATTTATGACCACATACAGTAATAAAGTGAATACACTACAAATGGACACGGCACAGTAGTATTATAAAAATAAGTATTTTTATATAAGGCTTAGCACAAGAACAAATGACGACAAAAAAATGCCACAATCTCAATAAATACTCTTGGAAGGAAAAATAATAGTTCAAGTGTAGTTTCTTCTTAGCACAAAGTCTTTAGTATCAAAAGCAACTCTTCTTCTTGGAAACACAGTTCTTAGCAACAATGTAACCCACACGGGAGTCACACGACGTCGAGGCAAAGTTAATCCAAAGGGGTCGGCGTCGACCGCGAGGAGCGCACACGGAGTCACACGGACCCCCAACAACACAGTACCTTAGGAAAATGAAGCACGCGATGATCAGCGGCGTCGAGCAATCCGGCGTTGCGTCGTCGGTGTCGATCAGGCCTCAGTAGTCGTCGAGGTCGATGATGCTGTTGCAAGAGTGAGCAGCGCTCATGGCGTCGAGAGGGCACGAAGTCGATGCGATCAGCAGCGGTGCAGACACGAGGTCCATGGAGCTGGAGCCGAACTCACTACTCACTGGCGTTGCTGCTGGCGTCGATCGGGCCCGGCGGCCGGCGTCGAGGAAGCGGGACACTGGAGCCGTTACTCACGATGTCGAGCTGAATTCGGCGATGTCCGTCGGCGTCGAGATTGCTGGTTTCTTTCAGAGGTGCTGGATTCTCAAGTTCCAGCAACAAGCACTTTTAGCAGATGAAGTCCTTTAGCCCTGTGACTTCAACAGGAGGCTGGCACTCTTCCAGCCCTTGGAGATTTTCTTAGCAAAGTCTGAGAGTACACACACAGTTCCTCTCTCCTGGTTCCTTGGCAAAAAATAAAGAAGCACTGCAGGATTCCCCCCAGCAAACAGCACACTGGCAGAAGGGGTAGGCAAGTCCTTGGATCAGCAGGCTTCTTGTCCTTAGTTTCAGGGTTACTTGTCAGAAGTGATCTAAAGTCTTGGTTCAGGGGTCCTTCTCTTATACCCCTTTTTGGCTTTGATCCCTTTGTCCATGCAGGGGAATTTCCCAACATCCTGGGTATGTTGTGGGTGGAACCAGGCAGAGGCACCTGGCCTATTCACTGAGCAGGGCTGGGTCCTCAGACGCCCAGCAGGAGGTGGAGCCAGCATTGTCACTGGCAGGAGCAGAGCTATCGGCCTCCTGGTAGGAGGTGGGGCCAGGATCGTCCATGGCAGGCCCAGAGCCATCAGTCGCCTGGCAGGAGGTGGAGCCAGCGTTGTATCAGGCAGGGCAGGCTATCAGCAACTACTCTCCCCCTACTCTCAACGCAAATGTCCCACTCATCCAACACTGACTCCTTCAGACCTCTGGAGCCACCCAGCTCCTGTCACACACACACCAAACCAGCAGAAACCAGAAATAGTTAGACAAGAAAATAGCCACTTTCTAAAAGTGCTATTTTCAAACCCAGAGTCCAAAAACCATCCACACAAACGGATGCGTAATTAAACCCCGAGTTCAGGGATACCAAACTCGACATTGCACCATGCTCCCCGAGCCAGCTAGGATTATAGCATTAATAATCCTGGCAGCCCATTCTAACTAATGGAGAGCAGGTTACCTCGCAATAGTGAAAAATGAATATGGCTGTAATTCACTATTATGACTACCTTACACTTACAATGCACCCTGCCCGTGGGCCTACCATAGGGGTGACTAACATGAAGTTAAGGGAAGGTTTAGGGACTGGCAAGTAGGTGTACTTGCGCAGTCAGCGTGACAGTACTAGACTGCACGTGGGTCTGGCAATGGCAGACCCTCAGACATACTTTTACTAGGCCGCTCTTGTGGGTGGCACAACATGTGCTGCAAGCCCACGAGCAGCATTTGTATTCACAAGCCCTGGCACTCCTGGTGCGCTAGACTAGGGACTGATAGTAAACCAAATAAGCCAAACATGGAATTCAATCAATACAGCAATTTAACATAGGGAGCACTTGCATTGTGGCACTGATCAGCAGTGGCACAGTGCCCAAAGCAGTATACCAGCAAAAACATCGTAAAACAGTGGAGGCAAACAGAAAAAATGGAGGAGAGACTCAAGCCAATGATGCCAGGTCTAACACGTGTCCCCTCCAGCTGAAATGTGGGGAGAACTACCCTTGACCTAGGAAGTCCTCATCACTAAGGCGGAAAAATCTGGACAGACCATCAGCATTGGCGTGATCTGTACCAGGGCGGTGTTCCACCGTGAAGTCCATCCCCTGTAGGGAAATGGACCACCTCAACATTTTTGGATTCTCACCCCTCATCTGCATCAACCATCTGAGGGGCCTGTGGTCTGTCTGAACCCGGAAGTGAGTCCCAAACAGGTAGGGTCTTAGCTTCTTCAGCGCCCAGACCACAGCAAATGCTTCTCGCTCTATCGCACTCCACCTCGTTTCCCTGGGAAGTAACCTCCGGCTGATGAAGGCTACAGGCAAGTCTCGGCCCTCTTCATTCACCTGAGCTAGAACAGCCCCCACGCCATGCTCTGAAGCGTCCGTCTGGACAATAAATTCTTTAGAAAAGTCGGGTGCCTGGAGTATAGGTGCTGTGCACATTGCAGTTTTCAGGGTGTCAAAGACCGTTTGACAGGCGTCAGTCTAGATCACATTTCGTGGCTGCTTCCTGGAAGTCAGCGAAGTCAAGGGGTGCACAATGTTACCGTAATCCTTGACAAACCTCCTGTAATAACCCGTGAGACCTAAGAAGGCTCTCACCTGAGTTTGGGTTTTGGGCGGTGCCCAAGCCAGGATGGTATCAATCTTGGGTTGCAGGGGGGCAACCTTGCCGCTCCCTACTTGGTGCCCCAAGTACACCACAGAACCCTGCCCAATCTGGCACTTACTGGCTTTGATTGTGAGGCCTGCTCTGCGCAGGGCCAACAGCACTTCCTGGAGGTGGTGCAAGTGTTCCTCCCAGCTGGCGCTGAACACTGCGATGTCGTCCAGGTAGGCGGCACTGAAATCCTCCAGTCCAGCCAAGACCTGCTTGACCAACCTCTGAAAGGTGGCAGGGGCATTCTTCATCCCAAAGGGCATCACCCGGAACTGGTAGAGCCCATCTGGTGTGGAGAATGCTGACCTCTCTTTTGGCCCATCAGTTAAGGCGATCCGCCAGTACCCAGACGTTAGATCAAACGTGCTAAGGTACCGGGCAGCCCCCAACCGATCTATGAGCTCATCAGCTCTGGGGATGGGGTGCGCGTCAGTCTTCGTGACTGAATTGAGTCCTCGGTAGTCCGCACAGAACCGAAGTTCTGGTGAAGCACCAGGCGCTGCAGCCTTCGGGACCAAGACCACTGGGCTGGCCCAAGGACTGCTAGAGGACTCAATCACCCCTAAGGCAAACATTTTGGAGACCTCCTCCTTAATGTATGCTCTGACCTTGTCAGTCACCCTGTAAGCCTTGTGCTTCACAGGAGGGCTGTGTCCGGTGTCAACATCATGGACACACCAATGAGTGACACCCGGAACCAAGGAAAACAGATCAGGGAATTGTCCCAACAGTTGGCAACAATCCTGCTTCTGCTCAAGGATCAGTGTGTCAGAGAGGACAACACCATCCACCGACCCATCTTGCTCTTTAGCACACAGGAGGTCAGGAAGAGACTCACTCTCCTCCTCCATTCCAGCATCTGTAGCTAGGAGCATGCCCACCTTGGACCTTTCTAAGTGGGGCTTCAAACGGTTGACATGCAGGACCCTCAAGGGGTTCCTGGGAGATTTCAAGTCCACCAAGTAGGTGACATCGCTCTTCTTCTCCACAACCTTAAACGTTCCAGTCCACCTGTCCTTGAGCGCACAAGGTTCCACAGGGGACATGACCCAAACTTCTTGACCAGGCTGAAGCTCTACCAGAGTGGCATTCCGGTCGTACCAACGCTTCATCTCCTCCTGGCTGGCCTCCAGATTTGCCTGAGCAAGATCTCTGAAGCGCCGAGTCTGGTTCCTAAAGGCCAGCATGTAACTGTATACATCCTGGGGAGGTTTCCTGGGAGATTGCTCCCAGCCTTCTTTGACCAGACTCAAAGGCCCTCTTACCGGGTGACCATACAAAAGCTCAAAGGGGCTGAGCCCTAGAGACTTCTGCGGCACCTCACGGTAAGCAAACAACAGGCATGGCAAGAGGACGTCCCATTTCCGCCTCATTGGTTCTTCAAGACCCATGATCATGCCTTTAAGGGTCCAGTTGAATCTCTCAACCAGCCCAATACCTTGAGGGTGGTAAGGAGTGGTGAACTTGTAGGTTACCCCACACTCCTTCCACAGAGACTACATGTAATTGGAAATGAAGTTGGTGCCCCGGTCTGACACCACCTCTCTGGGGAACCCCATGCGGGAGAAAACACCCATCAGTGCCCGTCCCACCACGGGGGCCGTCACTGTTCTGAGAGGGATGGCTTCCGGGTACCGTGTGGCATGGTCCACCAAGACCAGGATAAACCTGTTGCCCAGGGCTGTCTTGGGGTCCAGGGGCCCAATAATGTCAATCCCCACCCGGTCAAAGGGGGTACTGACCACTGGAAAAGGTTGGAGGGGAGCCTTCTGCTTCCTTCCGCTTTTCCCACTTGCCTGGCAAGTGTGACAAGTCTTACAATGGATGTCTACATCCTTTTGCATCTGAGGCCAATAAAAATGGGTTACAAGCCTGTCAGAGGTCTTGTACTGCCCCAGATGTCCAGCTAAAGGAACGTCATGAGCAAACCCAGTAGGAAGGCTCTGAAGCGCTGGGGTACCACCAGCACACGGGCTGACCCAGGCTCAGCAGCCTTAGGCTCGCTATACAGGAGGTCGTTCTCCCAGTAAACAAAATGCGACCCTGACTGATCACCTGAGGTTTGGGCTGAGGCCTGCTGCCTCATACCCACAAGGGAAGGGCACACTTTTTGTTCGGCACAAAATTCTTCCCTGGAGGGACCACCATCCTGCTGCCAATGGGTCGGCTCGGGCAGGTCTCCCAGTACAGCAATTTGTTCCCCTGTGAGCTCCAGGGCATCCCCCTAAGGGTCTACCTCCTCTTGGACCACGGGAACTACGGGGGCCGGTTTCCCGCGCCTCCTGCCTCTTCTCTTCACAGCTGGGTCCTGGGCCATATTTTCAGGCTCTGGGACCCCATCAACACCCTTATTTGCTGTCATGGATTGAGTGGTTGCACACACCCACTCTGGCACACCCAACATTTTCAAATGTGTCTCCCTCTCCACCTTAGCCCAAGGGGAGTCTTCTAAATCATTGCCCAGGAGACAATCAACAGGCATGGCGGGCCTCACAGCAACCTGAAGAGTACCTGAAACTCCCCCCCATTCAAAGGAAACTTGAGCTACCTCATACTCTTTCTGGGAGTTGTCAGCCGCTATCACGGGGCAGAATGCGTGGGGAAACCACCTGCTCTCTGGACACCAAGTTACACTTGACAGCTGTCACACTCGCTCCGGTGTCTCTGAGAGCTTCCACTCTATGGCCATTAATGGTCACCCACTGCCTATATTTATTAATGTTACTAGGCAGAGGGGGTGGAGGGACCATTTCCATGTCTCCTAGCGAGACCAGGGACATTTCTGCGGGACCCCTCCCACCCGGGACAACCATCTCCTCCCCTCCCAAGGCTACACTCGCCAACTGACGGGGGGGTGCACGCGGTGGTGCATTAGAATTCTTCATGGGACACTGGGGGTCATAATACCGGTGTCCCACCTGTCCACAAACGTAGCAGGTCAGTGGGCCCCTATAAACAGGTTTACCTGTCGGGCCCCTGGCTTCTCTCGGGGGGAGGCTGGGAACCTTTCCCTTGGTTCCCTTGGGGATTACCTTGGGGCCCTTTCTGGGACTCCTTCTGTTTTCCCTTGTCCCCCCTACTCTTCTGCTGGGGACCCTGCCCACCTTTGGCTGAGTCTCCCACTGGACCCTTGTGGACCCTGGTACTGACCCAGCGGTCCGCCTCCTCAGCAAGTTTTCTAGGGTTAGATATCTTGCTATCGATAAGGTGCTGGACCCGGTGGGCCAACAATGCTAACTCATACGCTTTAAACCATTGACCAATATCTTCATTCTTATGATAATCTTT
The DNA here is from genome assembly GCF_964263255.1 of Lissotriton vulgaris. Lineage (NCBI taxonomy): Eukaryota > Metazoa > Chordata > Amphibia > Caudata > Salamandridae > Lissotriton > Lissotriton vulgaris. The sequence continues at coordinate 540,002,083 of NC_141698.1, read as the reverse complement.
GATCACATCTTTAGGAAAATAAAACCTACTTTCTGCAGGCACAGATGGGATGCTGCCACCAAAGGGATTCAATTCTAATTTTTTAGCTTGGATCTCCAACTCCCTCAACTTGGTATCACGCTCCAAAGCTAACTTTTCTCTTTCAAACTCCAACCTTTTGGTCTCCAAATCAGCTTCTCTCCTACCTCTTGCATTCTCTAATTCCAACTGCCCATTTATCTTAAGCCTTGCCATCTCCATGTTGTATGCACGCTCCTTCGCCCTTTCTTCTCTTTCTTCAGGGGAAAGACCTTTGGAGGAAACACTGCTACTGGGAGAGAACACAGGCCCATTCACTGGTACCTCCTCATCCCCTTCCCCTGGCGATACCACCACCGCATCAGATGGATCTCTGGACTCTAACCAGGCCTCCAAGGCTTTGATAACCTCCGGTTTGTTTCTGCAGCTCTTGGTAGGAACATTGAACTGCTTGCAATAATGGTCTAATTGCTTTCTGCTGTAATCCGGGATTTTACTTCTATCAAATTCCTCCACAACAACAACAGGGGCAGTGACTCCGGTGTCACTCATGGTCAAAACTGGCAGTGTTTAAAAAATCAAGCTTCAGAAAAGCGGAGGACAAAAAATAGAATCCTTCCAAATTAGATTGTGGCTGCGCTACGGTCTGCTTTCACTATGTAGCGCACAGAAATCGCTGCACATGGGTCATAAATGCAAGGTTCAAATCCTCTCGCTGCTGCCAATGTTAGAACCGGCTGTCTCTAGTTGGCAGAGGTATGCACTTCTGACAAATAGGGACACACCTTTTCTAGTCAGGGCAAGGGGATCACACCCTTTGATAACCCCTGCTCACCCCCTTGGTAGCTTGGCAGAGCAGACAGGCTTATCTCAGAGGCTGTGTGTTAAGCATTTATGACCACATACAGTAATAAAGTGAATACACTACAAATGGACATGACACAGTAGTATTATAAAAATAAGTATTTTTATATAAGGCTTAGCACAAGACCAAATGACGACAAAAATATGCCACAATCTCAATAAATACTCTTGGAAGGAAAAATAATAGTTCAAGTTTAGTTTCTTCTTAGCACAAAGTCTTTAGTATCAAAAGCAACTCTTCTTCTTGGAAACACAGTTCTTAGCAACAATGTAACCCACACGGGAGTCACATGACGTCGAGGCAAAGTTAATCCAAAGGGGTCGGTGTCGACCGCGAGGAGCGCTACGTCGAGCCCGGAGTCACACAGACCCCCAACAACACAGTACCTTAGGAAAATGAAGCACACGATGATCAACGGCGTCGAGCAATCCGGCGTCGCGTCGTCGGTGTCGATCAGGCCTCAGTAGTCGTCGAGGTCGATGATGCTGTTGCAAGAGTGAGCAGCGCTCACGGCGTCGAGAGGGCACGAAGTCGATGCGATCAGCAGCGGTGCAGACACGAGGTCCCTTGGAGCTGGAGTTGGAGCCGAACTCACTACTCACTGGCATTGCTGCCGGCGTCGATAGGGCCCGGCGGCCGGCGTCAAGGAAGCGGGACACTGGAGCCGTTACTCAGATGTCGAGCTGGATTTGGCGACGTCCGTCGGCATCGAGATTGCTGGTTTCTTTCAGAGGTGCTGGATTCTCAAGTTCCAGCAACAAGCACTTTTAGCAGATGAAGTCCTTTAGGCCTGTGACTTCAACCGGAGGCTGGCACTCTTCCAGCCCTTGGAGATTTTCTTAGCAAAGTCTGAGAGTACACACACAGTTCCTCTCTCCTGGTTCCTTGGCAAAAATAAAGAAGCACTGCAGGATTCCCCCCAGCAAACAGCACACTGGCAGAAGGGGTAGGCAAGTCCTTGGATCAGCAGGCTTCTTGTCCTTGGTTTCAGGGTTCCTTGTCAGAAGTGATCTAAAGTCTTGGTTCAGGGGCCCTTCTCTTATACCCCTTTTTGGCTTTGATCCCTTTGTCCATGCAGGGGAATTTCCCAACATCCTGGGTCTGTTGTGGTTGGAACCAGGCAGAGGCACCTGGCCTATTCACTGAGCAGGGCTGGGTCCTCAGACGCCCAGCAGGAGGTGGAGCCAGCATTGTCACTGGCAGGAGCAGAGCTATCGGCCTCCTGGTAGGAGGTGGGGCCAGGATCGTCCATGGCAGGCCCAGAGCCATCAGTCGCCTGGCAGGAGGTGAAGCCAGCATTGTATCAGGCAGGGCAGGCTATCAGCAACTACTCTCCCCCTACTCTCAACGCAAATGTCCCACTCATCCCACACTGACTCATTCAGACCTCTGGAGCCACCCAGCTCCTGTCACACACACACCAAACCAGCAGAAACCAGAAATAGTTAGACAAGAAAATAGCCACTTTCTAAAAGTGCTATTTTCAAACCCAGAGTCCAAAAACCATCCACACAAACGGATGCGTAAATAAACCCCGAGTTCAGGGATACCAAACTCGACTTTGCACCATGCTCCCCGAGCCAGCTAGGATTATAGCATTAATAATCCTGGCAGCCCATTCTAACTAATGGAGAGCAGGTTACCTCGCAATAGTGAAAAACGAATATGGCTGTAATTCACTATTAGGACATGCCAACTTGGTCAGGCCTGTCCTACCTTATACTTACAATGCACCCTGCCCGTGGGCCTACCATAGAGGTGACTAACATGAAGTTAAGGGAAGGTTTGGACTGGCAAGTAGGTGTACTTGCGCAGTCAGCGTGACAGTACTAGACTGCACGTGGGTCTGGCAATGGCAGACCCTCAGACATACTTTTACTAGGCCGTTCTTGTGGGTGGCACAACATGTGCTGCAAGCCCACGAGCAGCATTTGTATTTACAAGCCCTGGCACTCCTGGTGCGCTAGACTAGGGACTGATAGTAAACCAAATAAGCCAAACATGGAATTCAATCAATACAGCAATTTAACATAGCGAGCACTTGCACTGTGGCACTGATCAGCAGTGGAACAGTGCCCAAAGCAGTATACCAGCAAAAACATTGTAAAACAGTGGAGGCAAACAGAAAAAATGGAGGAGAGACTCAAGCCAATGATGCCAGGTCTAACAACCCAACACACAAAACAGTTGAACCTTGGCATGAAAACACCATGGTCGTTAAATACTCACACTAACTGTAACTCAGAGGGGGTCATATATTTGATAAGATGCCCTTGAGAGATGCTCTATGTCAGTATGACGATCCGCAAACTAAAAACTAGAATTATCAAACACAGGCAAGGCCAGACATACTGATGATGACATCAAATGGGTGGTTTTGGATAAACCCTACTACTGTAGAGAGATGGGACCACTTGATAGAGTTCTGTTCAATAGGGAACAGTGTTGGGTGTTCAGATTATGTAGCCACATGAGGGGTCTCAACTATGACATTCGGTGATGCTCTCTATAGGACAGAATCCACACAAGTTACACCTAGTTACTGTATGAGATTCATATTATACAATTTACCAAGACTTAAGACACCTGTATATTGCCACAGTGTAAGTGTTGTCCTGTAGTGCCTAGGGTACATAATATGGGCCTTAAGATCCTATAGGTGGTGACATGTCTCCAGTATGGACTGTGGTGGGCCGAACTTGAAGGTTAATCTTGCCATTTTACTTTATTTTGTACACCCTTTAAAAATAGGCTGTGTTCACTATGTCCCGTTAGGAGATTGTTGAACATAGCAAGTGGGAACTACACTTCCCATGAATACCCTACCGGTACTTACGGGTTACTGGGTGATGGGTTTAAAGAGACGCTGTATTTCGTGTGTTTACTCCCGCCAGACATGTCCAACACAGAATCGATAAGAAGCATGTAAGGTGAGCTACATCGGCTGCACCCGAGTGTGTGTATGCCTAATAATCATTCAATAGGGTGACTTAAGTCATGGCTCCGTCAGGGTCATACTTTGCTAGTAGATATGTTTTCGTCCCATCTGAAATGTGGTTCTGTAATTTTTACCTTAACTCATTCAGTTGTGGAGCTTTACTTTGCTACCAAAGTGTAAGTTTCCCTGGGTGCCAGGTATTTTTCTCACACATGCACCTTGACTACTGTGCGAGATTCGACATGGCCTATTGCCACAACCCCTGCACCTTTAACGGTTTTAACTTACATCGCACACTGATTAGTGATAGCCACACTGCATTGAATTGCCCGTTTACCAGGTGGCTCTAAGGAGCGTCACATATATTTTTATCTTGCCACGAAAGTGACTATTGCTATCACATCTCTGCCTTTTTATTCCACTTATCTATTCCACTTTTGCCCCTACGTGTCGCTTCCCTTTCCCCACAATAAGAGTACAGTGAGACTGAGATAATGACTTTGCCCTTGTGGCCTAAACTCCTGAAGTTTTTATTCTTTTCCTTTATATCAGTCCTATCACTCAGACATATAACTGCAACCATGGTATGGGTATTGATATATTGTCCATGGAATGGTGTGTACCCTCTTTATTTTAATCTTACTTCTTCTGTATAAACATACATAGAGATATACATGCTGGGAAAAGTCTGACGACGGTTGAGTGGATCCTTGCCTACATGGTGATGGTAAGGTTGTCTTATATTCTCACTGGGAGCACGTACGCACTCAATACACACTTTGCAGTGTTGGTGGTGGACACTGGTGTTGCACATTGAATAGGAGGAACTGTGTTTACTAAGAAAAAAAAATATATATATATATATTTTGCTTACTGTGTCATTTGGACCGTTCAAGATGATGGTGCCACAAGAGTAGCTTTTGAGAGGACTGTAAGGCCTAATATATATATTTTTTGTTATTCTATACACTACATATAGCAGAGTGATATACATTCTTTGGTCCTGAGGAATGCTTTGAACTTTTCAGTCTTACATGCCAGAAACATGTTGACCATAGGATAGGGTAATATCTATATTCCTACTTCCCTACACTTTTTTATTCCTATCCACTGGTGGCACCAGAATAAAGTTGTTCGCCACCCAGGAGATAGGTTTATTCACTTTTTATTTGTACTCTGCCCCTCACCGCGCCTACATAGGAAGCAGTACTTTAGGTGCTGTAGATCACCCCTGCTCCTCTCCAACGGGAGATGTGTAGCCCACACTGGGTACCTTGTGGCCCCAGTGTGCGGAGGGCAGTGGTCAAAGTGGGGGGAAAAAAGTAGGGGAACTGTGGGCGGAGAATCAGAGCGCAGGAATAACCCAATGATTGGGTCAGTAGGTGAGTCAGAGGTGTGGCCAGAAACAGCAACACATCCCAATTTGTATTATTTGTGTTGCATTTCACTGGCCAGTTATAGCTTATTACATTATTTCAACCTATGGATACCCATGTTTATTTAAGGGTTAATATGAGTTATTGACATTAAAATACATTCACAAAGTGGGATACATTTCCAATCACAGAATATCCCAAATACGCTTAAAAGTGGAATCACAAGCCATTTGTCTCTGAGCCATTGAGTTTCTGTCATCAGCACTGCTCCTGCCTTTTTGCACAAGAGAAGTTAAAACATGAATAGCAAAATATCTTAGTTCGCAAATGTTTTCCACATAATTTATGGCTCTGCCATATTTGCCACATAATATATTATCTGCTGCATAATCTGACGATTTTAACGAATAAATTGTTTGTAGCTCAAACGGATCGAAAATTACAGAAAAATTTGACTTGTGTTGCGGCAAAGTGAAGGGCCCTTTGTAAAGGTCAACTGTTCACCTTTCTCACTGCTGCATTTGTATGTTACACTGGTACTAATGAGGGGAAATCTTTACAGAGACTGAGTATGGTTTAAAAGACCACATCCATGAACAGAGAGCAGCAGTACACCCTTTATGAACTAAAATAAGGAATACAGCTGACAATGATCATATTAAACATTTTCCAATCCACCCATCAACCAGATATTGCAGTACCTCCAGGAATGGAGCACTTTCCCACTCAGAGAAAACAATGCTGTTCAAAGAAAGACCAGAAAACGAAAGTAGCACTTCACTGACAAACTCTGTAAAGTGGTACTTATGTGTGTGGTTGTCAATAAAACCAATCTTGCCACTTTGCGACCACTCTGTCTCGCTTTATTTAGTTATTTATTTATTTCTCATCTTTTGAACCTTTTTTTTTCTCTCTGTCCCCAAGGCTGCACTTTTGTAATTGAAAAATGTCAGAAAAAGATGACATTTCCAGCAAAAGCGTTTTTATTTTTTGGATCCATTTCAAAGGGGAACAAATATATGAAAAAAAAGGTTAGGGGCCGTTTCTTAAAGTCACAGGCTTCAGCAAGTGAGGAGGAGCGAGAAAGAGACAGAAGGAGAGGGAAGAAGAGGAAAAGAAACAAAAACAGGTGGGGCAGCAGCAAAGCAGGAGAAGTTAACACTGACTGTCCTCGTCGTCTCTGGGCAAAAAGGAAGAGACAGAGCCCTTTTCCTTCTATGCCCTCCCCACCTGTCCCTGAACTGACACAAACGTCAAGCCTTATCTATAGGACTTGGTTATTCTGCCGTCCTGGGGCACATTTTCAAAATACTAAAGTTGGGGAATGGATTGCATAAAATTAAAGAAGGAGGGGCAGGCCATGCCCACTTCAACTACTGGCACAGAGGACCCTATGATGAAGCATGTCACCCTAGAATGAGAGAGGGTTCTCGTCCGAACAAAAGCAGTGTTCCTCATTTTTGCTCTTTATTCCTCTACACGCCGTACATAGTGTGTGTTTATCTAATTAATATTCAACGCCCTTGTTTTCAGAGCGCAAATATGGTACCACAACTTTTACACATTATCTTTTTGCTGTTGTTCCGTGTGCATATTTGAGGCCCGTTGTCGGGGGTTGCTGCGGGACGGCAGGAAGGTTGCACTGGGGCCTCATGTGTGCTGACTGGGGGCAGTTGCAGGACCGCTGAGGAGCCGTTACTTAGTTGCACGTATAACCCTCATGGCTTGATGAGTCTTGGCCAAGACTTACGCTCGCTGCCGAGGTTCCAGTGTAGGCCAGGTTCACAGGTAGCTTCTGATTTCTTTAGTCGGTTGGTGTGGCAACGGTGTAGGACTCCAGTCCATCGTACTCTGGGAGTGGTGTTTGACGCATGTGCTGATGGCTGGCGTGATGGCGGTTGCCAGCCATGCGGTGAGTCGGGATGACAGGAGGTAGTGACTTGCTAGGAGAGTTCGGTGTCAGGAGGGACCTAGCAGCCCAGTGTCTCCGCCTGGCTGAGGTTGATCTTCAGTGGCGGCTTGACACATAGAGCATTCAAATCCTCTCTTGCCTGTCTTGGGGCCACTGCCGACTCCATCTTGAGGTAGTCGCACCGCTGCAGGTGCTTGCGACTTGCAGTGCAGCAGTCTCCCCTTCCTAAGCAGTCCACAGGGGGCTGACCCTGCAGGCTGGAGCTCGCCTGGCGGGTAACTTTCAAAGGCCGCTGGGTTGATACGCTTCTCCCCAGCTGTTAGAGCTTGGAGCGGGTCTTTGGTGGCATCAGGTGCTGGGCCTAGACCTTGCTGGCAATCTGGAACCTACGGCCGCAAGCCTACCTATGGACCGTGTTAATTGCTTGAGGAAGGTAGGGGGGCACAGTAGGGGCGGTGCGCATGGGTTGGGCGGCTTGATGGGAGTGACGGAGGTGCCTTGAGCATGGGCCACGCGGAATGTGTATCTCCGCGTCCTGGCTCACACGGGTGCAGGCTTCACAGCGGGCGGCAGTAGCCTTTGCTTCTCCCCTCACTGGCTGGATGTGCACCAGGCTCTCAGGGTAGGCAGGCCCCCTTGATGCGACGGTGGGGGGGGGAGGGTTGTGGTATCCACAGTTGATTGCTAGGTGGCACAGAGTTTGCTGGGCCCTCTCTTTACGCGTTTCGGCCGCTGCTCAGCTGCCGCTGGCTGTGTGACGAGTTTCACAGGAGCGGGCGCAGAGAGGGGCTGGAGACTCGGCAAGCACGGCTCTTCGCTCACTGCCCGCTACAGGGTGAGGGTCATGACGGCATGGGATTGAAGCAGAGGCACACATCCCTGGTGAGGTGGCCTCTCCTACCTTTGTGCATTTCTCAGGAACACTGCAGGCTGGGCTGCTGAACGGCGGTTCCCTCACCGGTTGCCTCCCTTGTATTCGCGGGCTTTGAGGTGTGCTGCGAACAGTGGGTGCCAGGCTTCTTACTTGTGGAGGCGGCCGGCATGGTGCAGCAGCAGGTATAGAGCAGGCATTGTCGTGGGGGTGTGGGTGTCCCACCCCCGGACTCGGCAGTTGCTGGGTCCTCTGGATGCACTGGAGAGCTTGGTAGCGGATGCGTAGTTGGCATTGCGGGGTACTCGCCTTCACCAGGGTCGCATGTCCTCTCCTTCACCTCTAACGCCGACGGGAATGAGGCAAGGCTGGTCTCCGGTCATTGCTTCCTGGACGTCGAGATTACCACAGACACGGGTGGCCGTGGATGGCTCGGTGGGGGTGCCGCTTGCCGGGGCTCATTTCCTTCCCCACGAGGGACAATGAGGTGCAGAGCAGCGGGCACGTGGGGTTGGCTACCCGCCTCTTTGCCAATGTGGTGTTGGGCCTCAGGCGCACATTATTGAAATGACGGACACAGACACCAGGTAACGTAGTGGAGTAACTGGCCTCGATCACGGGAACCCGGGTCCTTTTATTGGCGGGCCACGTCACTCATGACTCCCGTGATGGATGGGTGTGTGGGTGCAGTGTGTCCAGCCCTCAAGGGAATGGCTGGGTGTACAGCTTCCTGTGGCACACTAGAACGTGCCCGCAGGACACTAAAGGTGAGACCCAGCCCACTTAAAGCCCTGATCATACTAATACCTTAATTCTCGGATCCCTCTAGGAAGTTCGTTCATCATAGTAAAATTTGTTCATGTACATTCCTCACCCTTGCTTGCTGTGTTTGATATTGTGTTCTTGCCTTCTATGGTTTTACCATACCTCCTCTAGTCTCCTGTTTATTTTTGTAACGTTCTATTTTGTAACATTTCTCTCATGCAACGTAACTGGTTCTATTGTAGAGCGCTCTGACACCTTCGGGTAAGTCCGCGCTATATAAAAATGCATTACATTACATAAGTAAAATAAACTTCATCAAGTCAGTATCCGACCGAGTTAAATGTATAAGTATTGTGTGACTTAGAGAAAGTGGGTTCAGATTGACACCCCTAAAATCCGCGTTGAGACTTACAGTCACTCAACCTAAAAACACACACACACTGACGCTGATGTTTCCGCGTACGCAAAGCGTGACATTCTAAGCTTTTTAGCTGTACTGCGAAGTGATAAAGACGTCTGCAATCCTGTTAGTGCCACACTTATGCCCTGCTTAAAGGCCGGAGGTCTGATTACACTTCGCACCTTGCTTTTCGCCTCTTGTCGGCCACGCCTCCCTTCTCATTCGTCCCTTCTATGCTCCCTTGTATTTGCCCCGCCCTCCTTCCGGCTGGCCACGCCTCTTCCTCTTTCTCCGCCTTCCCGCAGGACGCTGCGCCTCCTCCTCTGTTGCTAAAGATGGCGGCTCTTCTGAAGTGCTCGGTGTCTGTCCTCCGTGCAGGTGCGCGTCTCTCCTTTAAACTTCTTCGTGCACGGTAACGGGGCCGGACTTTCGGGAGACCTTCATTGCTTTCCTGGAGGTCGCATGGGGCCGCGCGGTGCCTCGAGAGGGTAAAAGGGAATGTTGTCACTGGGAAGCATATCCAGGGTCACCGTTTCCACTTGGCCAGCCGTGATCAGCTTCCTGACCCGTGCTGCGAAGATCCACCCTTTAAACGCTGGTTGCAGTGCCTGGTTGGTGTACCTGTGCAGCCCTATGCCATGGTACCCCTTAGTGTCTGAAATAAGTCTCAGATTATTTTCAGTGAAGTAGAAACGCACACAGCGCTTCCTTAAAGTCTTCACACCTTCTCAGAAACAAACACCGTTCGGATGTTAAAAGTTTTCTTATCTTGTAGGGTGCAGCAACTTGCACACGAATATCCCACAGTTTGCTTTAGAATATTTCGGAAAATAGGTCAGATTGTTTCTGTTAGAGACAAATATTTTTCTGAATTGTATTACCAAATGTTTCATGGCCTTGAAATAAAAATAGTGGACAGGTGTCATCCCCGACTCAGTGCCCACTGGCACAGCGCACTCATGACACCTTGATATTCTAGGGATTTTCCCGCTCTCGAGTAAATGGAATATGAAGCGAATTCTTTGTCATGTGATGGTGATACATGGGTCTGCAAGGTGTATAGTTTGTGTTGTAGCCGTATATACCCAGCATTTAAGACCATTAAAAGCAGAGGTTTGAGGACCAGTGTGTTCATTTGTTGAAATAAAAAAGCTGGTGGATCCGCTTTCAATTTGTATTTTATTTTGACAAACTTAAGTGCGGGGAATGGTTTGTTTTTCAAAAGTTAAAAGCTTGTATTTCACAGCTAAATGTGTATTTTCTCCAGCTTATAAATCCAAGGAGGTGACTGGTGGCAGAGGGCTAGATTTCATAATATATTCAAATAGAATATTTGCGTTATGATTGATGTTTACACTACTATTGCTTATGCATTTTCATTGCGCCTGTGACTTTAGTTTCTAGACTTCTGTGGAGACATGTCGTCAATGTTGATAAACCTTTGTATGACCTTATCCCCAGGTGCAACCTATCTGCTGATGAACCGCTACACCCTATATAACCCAAGTGGTAACACTGCTGTGCAAGCCTGTTAAATCAGTACAATTGATGTCAACTGCTTTGGATTGTGAGAGACCTTTGTAACCTTAACTGTCCCCCCCCCCCCCCCCCCCCCCCACTATTTCTTCTCAGTAGTTCCTCCCTATATAAGATGAGGCGTAGAACTTATACACAAACCCTATAAATCTGTCTAGCGATGGTGGATACAGTCTGGGACTGTAAGATCTCTTTATTTGAGCTTTTCTAGAGCGCAAAGCACGTGAAGTCATCATCAGATCCCTATGCAGTTAGGGAAAAAGACTTGTGGGTCAACATCACTCAACTGCGCGTATAATACAAAATATGCATAGATTGGGTGGATTTTTGAGATATAAGTTGTAAAGTACATGTATATTAAGAGAAACATATCAATACTATATAATATACATCTGTAAACTAACACTAGGTCACCAGGGTCTAGATAAGGGACTGTGCTATGGTAGAGTATACTGTTTTTTTCTTAAACCCGAAGAATACATTTTAGAGAACATAGGCATTCTGGGACGCCTGTGAGTTGAGTTTTAAACAGAACAGTGCTATATATTTCCCCTGGTCCATACAAGCAGATTTTGAATAATTTGTTAAGATTGAGGAGAGGATGGAAACAATGAAAGTAAGTGGAATGCAAGAAGTGAAGAAAAATGCCTTGTACCATTTGAAAACTGAGGGCCAGTGTAATGTGTGTTTTGGCCTCACCAGCTCTATAGTTCACCAGCAGGCCTCAATTTCTGCATCTGCAGCAAAAGAAATGCTTCCTTCCCCCACGGAAGAACAACCGATACTTGCTTCCCCCGCAATAATTGCTACTCACTTTTCCTGGATGCCCACCTCCCTTATGATTAGTCTTGCTGGTAAAAGAAATGGTTGTCTTATTCCCTTAACTTTTCTTACATCCCAGCCAATATGATGAGTGCGCTATAGTCCCTGAAGCACAAACGGAGTACTGGCAAAATAGTGATGAGGCCTCCAGGAGCCTTCCTCGCCACTAAAAAGAAATATCTCACAGCAGCAGTGGGGTCCTTGCAACTGACTTCATAAAGGGTATGGAAAGTATAGGGGGGAGTGATTTTTTTTAGGTGGGGTGTTAAACTATATTTTTACATATTTCACCCCCACCACTCCTTGAGCACACAATGTGCCCATCAAAGGCAGAAGAATCAACATTTCAAAAAGTGCAGCATCTATGAGGACGACTTAACTTGGAGGGCAGGACAGCAAGTTGCCCCTTGTTTTTGTCCCCAACTGAATGGTTGAAACTGAGACGTGCTGCTTGGTCCCCGCAGTATGTTTTTTGGTCCTTTGACTTGAACAACTTCACATAGCAGGCGCTTCAGGTCGGCCGTTAGTGTGCTCATTACTTAGTTTTTTTATGGACGTGCACCGAGAGTGATCATTTGTTTACTTCAACTGACCTTACATATTCATTGTGTTTGTATTTTAGGTGCCTTTCAGAAACATGGAGTCAGCTCCGCACAGGTCGCGCGTCTTTTCTCCACCAACAAGCTAATGTTCAGCAACAAAATTTCAGTCGAGTTGGATGGCACAACAGGTAATTTAAGCGGTCTGCCTCTTTCTTGAACACACACAGTATTTCTATGAGGAAAAGAACCACAGGGAATCGGAAATCCCCATTCACGACATTTAGTGGGCCTATTTTTCCTTCCACTCAAGAAGGGCTTAACCTGTAATGTACTAAAGGTGAGCGTGCAGTTGTATGAATGAAGTGTTGCAGAGCTTGGCTGAGCTACAAATAACATGTAGATGTATGACCTTGGATTTACTACCACTCTTTAGTCACTGCAACCACAAAAAGTCTCCACCTTAATACCCAAACTTTCTTAGCTGCCTGTTATATTCCAAGTAAGCAGACAGGAAACAAGCTTCTTTAAAGGTGCAGTTTATTCTTCAAAAAGGATCTCATTCACAAAGTAAGATCAGGCTGTCTCAACTTACCAGAATCTCTAAGTCATTTCATAAGCTAGCTATGACATGCATACATTCTAACCATAGTCAAGCATTCAACTTGTAGAAAGGATACATAAGAATCATAGAGACTAGAAGAAGAGAGAATGGTAAGTGTTGAGGATATCACACTTCTCCCTCCTTAACAAAGAATTGCTATACGACTATAGAACTAAATACAATTGCATCAAGTGTTGAATTTGGACGTACTCATAACATTTTGAGTTGTACAGATGATATCAGCAACAACTATATACAAAATCACGAAGCATTTAAGTTTGGACATAGTCATGAAGATGTTTGGGTCGAAGAGAAGGTCTGCTGGAACGCCTAAGACCAGAAGGTCCACCATGACCCCCATCACCACCATACCCATTATTATCCAAAACAGACACCTCATTAGGAGGACATTGGAACCTTCCTTTTAAGAACACCACTCTACTTGGGTTCCAAACCCGATAATCATGGGTTTTCACAGCATTGGTAAAAAGTTTAATAACTCTCATAGGTTTCAGATATTTCGGATTAGTATTTAAACCTGGTTGTTTTATTGCCACCCAATCACCAACCTTCACATAAGTCTTTTTAGTAGATTTCTTGTGGTCAAAATACATCTCCCTTTGTACTGCTTTATCCTCTTCCCTAGTTTGTACATCACCACAATTTGCTATACCTTCTTTTTCTTTGGCCAACGAATATTTGTTGACCCATGATGGTTCGAGATTAGTATTAGGTATTCTGCCTCTAAAGAGTAAAAAAGGTTTTTTTTCCAGTAGTGGGATGTGGAGTCAATCTATACTCATCAATTTTTTCAAGAACCATTTTGTTCCAATTAAGGAACATTGATTTCGCTAGTGTAATAGTTTCTTTCAAAACTCTGTTGAGCCTCTCAACCATAGCATTGGCCTCTGGATGGTAAAGAGAACACAATTTGTGCGATACACCAATGGAGGGTAAGAAATGTTGCATTTCTTTTGAAGTCAGTTGTACCCCATTTCCGTAAGAATCGAAAAAGGAATGCCCTCTCTTGAAAACAAACTTCGTAGACACTTAATGACACTACTAGAGTCAATACTAGTCAAGAAGAAAATCTCAGGCTAGTGAGAGTACATGTCTCTTAAGACTAGCAAAATACCTGAGAACCTTTCTCATTGATGGACCCTAAAATATCCAGTGCAACATCCTCCCATGGACGTGAAGGTCTTCTTCTCTCAACCATGGGTTGCACTCTCGGAGACTTGGACTTATCGCTGAGATTACACGGTACACATTCTCGAATCTCCCTTTCTACCATTTTTTCCAAACGAGGCCACCAGTATGACATTCGTATCCTTTCTTTTGTTTTCATAAACCCTGGATGAGAGACATGTGCTAAATGTATTAAATCATTTCTTAAACTCTTAGGAGGAACTAATTTCGAACCTCGAAACAATAAACCATTTTCCACTGACAACTCGTGTCTAACGTACCAAAAGGGTTTGCTTTCGTCGACTCTAACTTGGCACTAGGCCACAACCCTTGTAATAAAGTCATCACTTCTTTAATTGTCTCCTCCAACTCAATTGCTTCACACCATTTCTCCTCACATATGTGACCATGATCTACAACACACACCCAATCATTACCTCTACTCGATTCATCATCACAAAAATGTGAATCCTTAGCCGAAACTAGTCTCGACAAAACATCAGCAATAGTATTTTCCACTCCTGGAATGTATTTTATTGAGAATGAATTGTCCTTGAGAACTGCGAAGAATGTGTAGAACTCTGTTTCTGTACCTCTCCATAAAAGGAAGAGGTTGTCAATGAATCGTAGCCAAAGGGCCACTTTGGCCATGTGATGGTCGTTTTCTTCTCTCCAAGCCACGCTCCTCTCCCACCACCCCATCATGAGATTAGCGTAGCTTGGAGAGAAGGAAACTCCCATCGCTGTTCCACAGCGCTGTTTATAGATGGTCTTATTAAAGATGAATACGTTATTGTGTAGACACATTGAGATCATTTCCATTATCATTTTGGAGTGTTCTCTTTGATTGATAGGTTGTTGATCCAAGAAGTATTTGATCGCCTGTAGCCCGATGTTGTGGCTGATTGATGTATACAGACATACAACATCGATTGTGACAAGTAAATAATTTGATTGCCATAATGTGTTCATAAGGGTGCGTAGGAAATCACCTGTATCCTTTATATAGGAACTTAATGTAGGTACAATCGGGGCTATAAAATGATCCACATAGCTTGACACATTTTCGTAGAGACTGCCACAGCTAGAAATGATTGGCCTTCCTGGCGGTTTGTTCAGGGTTTTATGCACTTTTGGTAGGAAGTAAATGGTTGGGGTAATTGGATCCTCAACCATTAAGAATTTCCTTTCCATTTCTGTTATCAATCCTTTTTGTTACCAGCCATTTAGTTTCATTTCTACATCATTTTTCATTTCGTCTGTGGGGTTTCTTGCGAGAATGGTGTAGCTGTCAGTGTTGTTCAGTTGACGCATTGCTTCTTCGACATAGTGCTCCTTCTCCATTACAACAATGTTTCCGCCTTTGTCCGCGGGTTTTATCTCGATTTTGATGTTGTTTTTGAGACTTTGTATTGCAATTCTTTCACCTTTTGGTTACATTTTCTTTGTTGTTTTTGTTGTAGTTTTTCGGCATCTTTTCAATTTCACTCATCACCAGATCATAGAAGGTGTCTATCTTATTGCCTGGGTGAAGGATGGGGCAAAATGTAGATTTATTTTTGAAGTCCGTGGCTTGGCGGTTGTCTGTGGTTATGCCCATTTCTTCCAGTACCTGAGTATCTGGTACCTGAGTTGTTATGATTTAATTCGCAAGTTCGTAGGCGACTTGAATTTGTGGCATTTCATTTGTTTGGTAGTTGCTCATTTGCTCGGATGATTTGCGTTCATGCTGGGTGTCGGTTCGTGTTGTTTTTTTGGCAACGAATTTCTTTAGTTTTAGTTTTCTCACATATTTGTAGAGATCAATCTTCGTATCCGTGAGATCATGATGTATTTCCTGGCAGAACGAGAGACCTTTATTTAATAGTTTGGTTTCCATGGATGTTGGTGTGTGTCTTGACAGGTTTATCACTAAGTTAGGGGTTGTTTTTTGTATTTCCATTATTTCCTTGTTACTGTTCTGTTCCTCAGATTGTATCTGCCCCCTGGGGCGCTTGCTTCGTCTTGTTTTGCTACTGGTTTTCCTTGGGGGTAGGATCCCCGTCCTCTTCCTCTGCTTCTGTTCTGCCCTCGACCTTTGGTGTTGCTCCGTGGTGTTTGTTGCTCCTGATAGAGCAACTTCATTTCGTCTAAAAAAGAGAATCTTCTGATTCCAGGTCGTCTTTGCTCAACTTCGCTAAAGTCAGATTCAGAGCCACTTGTTTGATCTCCCGTTGTTGTGGTATTTGCACCCCATTGTTGTTTAAAGAGGTCATATTTTTTAGCAAAAGTTAGAATAGTGCCATATTCATAATCATCCTGATCTCTGCAGAATTTTCGGTTTTTTTCTGTTTTGTACCTCTTCTTCATGTTTGTCTAGATTTTTATCCATTTCACTCCTTAGTTTTTTCAAGGTTCCACTTTCTTCATTTATTGCTGTTATTTTCGTTTCAATATCTGCTATTTTTTCATGGAGATCTTCCACTTCAATTTTTGCGTATTTGATGATGATTAACATCATGTTTTTTGAGCAACCCATGTTGTTTTTCCCCCATTCTTCAAGCATCTCAGGTTTGGTATCGGGGTGATTGGGTAATGTAAAGATTCGAAGTCCTCTTGGTACCATTTTACACTCCACATATTTTTCTAGGGTGATAATTTCCCATTCCCTTGAGATTTCTTTGCGCATCAGTTTTTCCAATTGTAGGAATAGTTGTTTACTGGTAGTTACTCCTGCTTCTGTTTTTTTTCTCGTTTCATCCTTATTGGCCGGAGTTGTGCCTGTTTGGAATAGGCTTTCCGCTTTAGCCGCTCGTTTGGCCCTTCTTTCTTCCATGGTTGTTAGTGACTTTGACTGCCTCATAGAGTCCTACTTGTTGATTGTTACAGTTGTTATGTCAGTAAACTGGGGCTCAATACACAGTAACAGAAGGTTCTTTACTTTGGTGAGGGGTTGCGATTTTTGAGTATACCCCCAGACACGTTTTTTAACTGCTTCCAAGAAAAGCCTTGTGGCTAGCTTTATTTCAAGAATTCCTTCTTAGTATCATTTACGCCAGTAATGCGATGTTTGCTAGTACGTATGGCTTCAGTGCGGCTATGTAAACTTTCATGGGCTGTGTCGGCGTTTCTCTTACCTGGGAGACTCCCGAGTGCACACAGGGTCCTCCGACTCGACGCTGTGAAGACACCTGGTAGAGCGCCGACGCTCAGCCACAACATGGGGCTACAGGCGATCAAATACTTCGTGGATCAACAACCTATCAATCAAAGAGAACACTCCAAAATGATAATGGAAATGATCTCAATGTGTCTACACAATAACATATTCCTCTTTAATAAGACCATCTATAAACAGCGCTGTGGAACAGCGATGGGAGTTTCCTTCTCTCCAAGCTACGCTAATCTCATGATGGGGTGGTGGGAGAGGAGCGTGGCTTGGAGAGAAGAAAACGACCATCACATGGCCAAAGTGGCCCTTTGGCTACGATTCATTGACGACCTCTTCCTTTTATGGAGAGGTACAGAAACAGAGTTCTACACATTCTTCGCAGTTCTCAATGACAATCAAGTGGGACTAAAATGTACCTGCTCTGTCAACATGAAGGAGATAGACTTCCTAGACACAAGGGTTTATATTGCGAATGACAAAATACAAACCACTGTCCATAGAAAAAAGACAGCCACAAACAGTCTGCTCCATGGCTTAAGTTTTCACCCACAGAAATTAAAACAGAGCATACCGTATGGTGAACTACTACGGATGAGAAGAAACTGTTCAGAAGACATGGAAATGGAGGTCAAATTCAAAGAAACCACCAAACGCTTTAAACAGCGAGGATACAAAACATCTGACCTTAGTAGAAGTGAAACAAAA
The DNA here is from genome assembly GCF_964263255.1 of Lissotriton vulgaris. NCBI lineage: Eukaryota > Metazoa > Chordata > Amphibia > Caudata > Salamandridae > Lissotriton > Lissotriton vulgaris. Next base: position 539,984,393 of record NC_141698.1, on the reverse strand, counting down.
GTGAGAACCAAAACAAGGGCGGAGACCCTCTTGAATAAAGGGGAGAAAAGAAATCAGGCCAGAGATGGTACCCAGCAAACAACAGAAGAAAAAGAGGAACAACCACAAATGATAATGACTTTTAGCAAAGAAAGCTACAAAATACAGAAAATACTCATGAAATATTGGGATGTGCTGCGCAAAGACCCAGATATAGGAACCAACTTGGGGGGGATCATCCCCTGATCGCATACAGGAGAGCACCAAATCTGTCTGATCACTTGGTTAGAAGTCATTTTGAAATAAAAAAAAATCAGAAACATGGTTAGACACAAGAAAACGTGGATTTACCAAATGCACAACATGCAAGGCATGCAAGATAGGTCGAAATATAAAAAACCTTAAGGACCCAGAAGGAAAAAACTTTATGATAAGAACAAGCATCAAATGTGAATCAACTTTTATTGTCTACATGCTACAATGCTTCTGCGGCAAATCCTATATTGGTAGCACGACATGCTCCCTCAAAACAAGAATCCCCCTCTCGCTGTTGGGACCCCCTCCCCGCCCTGTTGTACTGCCCCCCAATCAACTCCTAAAACACTCAAAGTTTTCTACCTTAATACCCGGTCGGCTGTCGCCCATGCGCATGAGCTCTCGGTCCTGCTAGATCTCCATGCCCCAGATCTCCTTTTCCTCACGGAGACTTGGTTCTGCGATGACTCCCTCCCCGCCCTTCTATCCACCCTACCGGCCACTTACTACGCCCTTAGGGCGGATCGCCCTCAAGGCAAAGCTGGGGGCGGTGTAGCGGTCATCGCACGTACCGACCTACCTTTCCAAACTTTATCCATGCCCAACATCGCGACCTCTGAATTCTTGGTGATTCGTACCTCCTCCATCTCTCCTCCTCTGACCTGTTTTCTTACCTACCGTCCTCCTCAATCCCCGCTACAATTCCTTTCTGACTTCCTGGATGTCCTGGCCACAATCACAATTAACAACTCCTCCATTCTGCTTCTTGGAGATTTCAACTTCTGGCCATCTGACCCAGCAGAATGTCCATCCTCCAAGTAATTCTCTGAAACCCTCCACTCCCTTAACTTTACATCTTTTGTTCATTCACCCACCCACATCAAAGGTCACACGCTCGATCAGGTCTGGTCCCTGAATTGCCCTGTGGAATCCCTATCAATCACGTCCTGCCCCTGGTCTGATCATCACTTGATCTCCTTTTCTCTTCCCATTCTCCCCCCCACCAAGCCCCTTTGCCCCAAAAACACCTGGGTCCGATCATGGAGTCGAGTTAACCCAGACAGTTTCTCTCTCCTTCTTAGTTCCTCTACTCCCTCCCTGCACGGCCTTTCCACCTCTTCCCAGGTGGAAGCCATAGATAAATGGCTCTCCTCTGGCCACGAATCTGTTGCCCCGCTCAAACGTATCACCTCCAAACGCGCGAAGGACGCCAATCGATGGTTTACCGTCGAACTCAAAACCATCAAACTAAAAGTACGTCGCGCAGAACGAGCTTGGAGAAGAAATTATTGCCCCATTCTGAAATTGGAGTATACCAACACTCTCACCCAATATAAAAAAGCCATCTTGGAGGCTAAAACATCATACTTCTCCTCTAAAATCCTAGCTGCGGAAAACCAGACCAAAGAGATATTTACATTCGTCCACGACCTGGCATTCTCGGACAGAACAACTCTCAAGCCTGCCCCGTCCGAAGAACTCTGCCTCTCCTTAAATGAGTACTTTATCAACAAAATTACCACCATCAAGGCCAACATTCCCCCTCCCTCCCCTTCCTTTGTGGACCCCCAATGCCCCCCTCCCATGGGCGAACTCACCACCTTTCCGCCCATCACCAGAGAAAGTTTGGCCACCCTAGTGCCTTTGGTCAAGTCTGGGTCTCCTCTTGACCCTTGCCCGGCCCATATTCTCCGTCACATCTTTGTTACCTGCCCGGACCCTCCCCTCCATCTTCTAAACAGCTCCCTTGCCCAAGGTGTAGTTCCCAATTCTTTGAAATCGGCGGTTATTGTCCCCATTTTTAAAAAACCTGGGGCTGATCCTTCTGTCCCCGCCAATTTCCGCCCCATCTCCCTCTTGCCATTTCTGGCTAAGGTACTCAAGCGTTATGTCACCCGCGCTCTGAGTTCCTTTGTGGAGACGTATGGAGTCCTTGCCCCCCGCCAGGCCGGTTTCCGCCCCGCGCACTCCACGGAGTCCGTTGTCATTTCGGTCCTGGACAACCTCAGGGAGGGTATGGACACCAATCAGCACCAGGCCCTTGTGCTCCTAGATCTTTCAGCCGCCTTTGACACGGTTGACCATACCATCTTGTTGTCCCGTGTCGAGGCGGCGGGGATCGGGGGGACCGCCCTGGTCTGGTTGTCCTCTTTCCTGAGTGACCGCACCCAGGCTGTCCGTCTGGGTGATTTTACGGCGGACGTCCGAGCAGTGCAGTGCGGGGTTCCCCAGGGTTCCTCCCTCTCCCCCCTCCTGTTCAATCTCTATCTTGCCCCCCTCATCTTTTCCCTTCAACAGATGGAGGTCGCCGTATTTAATTATGCGGATGACCTCCAGCTTGTTTTCAACCTATCCTCTTCTCCTTCTTCTGTGCTAAATTTTCAATCTGTCATGCTCCACATCAGGGACTGGATGAACCACAACCACCTTAAACTCAACCCTGATAAGACCGAGTTGGTGTTGACGGGTGGTTCATCCAGCCCCTGGTCTTCCCTCTTCTGGCCCCCATCTCTTGGTACTTCTCCTGCTCCCTCCTCCTCTGTCAAAACCCTGGGTATAAAAATCAATTCGCAACTCACCCTTCACTCCCAGGTTAGCTCCGTGGTGTCTTCCTCTTTTCTTTCCCTGCGAACTATTCGCCGAGTGTCTCGCTTTTTCACCTTTTCTGCTCTCAAGCTTATAATCCTGGCCATGGTGATATCCCGCCTGGATTACGGCAATGCTTTATATGCCGGCATCCCCGCCTACAGCTTGCGGCGCCTTCAACAGATCCAGAACCAGGCAGCCCGCCTGGTCTTCAATCTCCCAAAATTCCACCACTCTTCCCCCCTCTTGAAATCACTACACTGGCTCCCTGTGGGCGCCAGGGTCCAATTTAAGCTTGCAACTACGACCTTTCTAGCTCGACTTGGATTGGCTCCGGCCTTTATCTCGTCCGAGATCACTCCCTACGTTCCTACTCGGGAACTTCGCTCGTCTTCCCAATCCCTCCTCACTGTTCCCCGTTTCCGGAGAAAGAAGTGGGGAGGATCTAAATTCGCCACCCTTGCCCCAACCCTTTGGAACTCCCTTCCCCTTGAACTCCGGACCATTACACAGTACCCTCAATTCCGTAAGCACCTTAAGACTTATCTGTTCAAAAAGTCCTTTAACTAACTTTCCCCCACCCCTCTCTGCCTACTTGCTTTGGATCCAGTTAGAGTCAGCGCCAAGAAACCGCTGGTATACGTGCGCTATAGAAATATTTTTAAATCAAATCAAATCATTAAATCAAATCCTACAACACATACGTGCAGTCCAGAATGATGATCAATCATACGCCATTGTGAAACATATGGCTAATCATGAGACAAAAACCTGGATGGACATAAAATATTTTGGATTGGTAAAGATAGAGCTTTATGTCCATTTATGATACGGGACAATGCAGTAACATTATATGCCGTTTATGCTACAAAGACACGCTGTTAATTTGTATAACAATAGGTTGGGTGATGGATGACTGCATCAAATGTGAGACCTAACTTGATAAAAATGTTAAACAAGAGCTGCGAAATTGGATCGCGCGATGTGGGTTGTGGCACAGAGTGGGGACGTAGGGCACTCAGCCCGTAATTGTCTAAGGACATACAGTCCAAAGTTACACACTATGATCCTGGATCAGGTACAATGATTCACGATCTTTCCGCTCGTGCTCAGCACGATAGCCAACAGAAAGCAATGTATTCCCCCAACCCTGGGAACGCTTTCAGTGTAGTAACATAATGTACACCCCGCCTGTAATCGCGGCCCCCAAAACGCGATTCAATTTGAGCAAAACATTAGGGACAACTACAAGTCCCAGCATGCACCAGATAATAAGAGTGATGTGCATCAGTATAAATACAGAAAGTAACAAGCATTTACAATGCAATGGTTTCGCCTTTGGAAAAAGTTAGAGCTATTGGCATTGTAAATGACAACATTTGTATTTATGTGTTGGTTTTGAAAACAGATAAATAAATGGCATTGTCATTTACATTGCCATTAGCTTAATCTCTCGCAAATATGAGACCTATTGCATTTGCACCCACACATACACACAGAGCCACACACACACACACAGCCAGCCGCGCACACACACACAGCCAGCCGCGCACACACACACAGAGCCAGCCGCGCACACACACACACACACAGAGCCAGCCGCGCACACACACACACACAGAGCCAGCCGCACACACAGAGCCAGCCGCGCACACACACACACACACACAGAGCCAGCCGCGCGCACACACACACAGAGCCAGCCGCGCGCGCACACACACAGAGCCAGCCACACACACAGCCAGCCGCGCACACACACACACACAGCCAGCCGCACACACACACACACAGCCAGCCGCGCACACACACACAGCCAGCCACACACACACAGAGCCAGCCACACACACACAGAGCCAACCGCACACACGCAGAGCCAGCCGCGCACACACAGAGCCAGCCGCACACACACAGAGCCAGCCGCACACACACAGAGCCAGCCGCACACAAACACACACAGAGCCAGCCGCACACAAACACACACAGAGCCAGACACACACACACACACACAGAGCCAGCCACACACACACAGCCACGGTTTTACTAAACATGGTAAACATACGAGATAATTCAAACTACAAGTCATCTGCCTAGATCAAAGCTCATTGAAGATAGCTGGAAAAGTATTTTACTAGAAGTGGTGCCTCAGCAACAAGCCCTAATGGGAACTCAAACGGATCAATGTGACCATGCTCGAAATAGCGTGGTCTTGATGGATAGCCCACCCCAAAATGCCTCTCTTCCTGCGCACACCCTCGACAGTGTGTCATCTCTCTGCAAGCTAGGGGTTGTGCCTCTCTCCGGTGCACCTGGCCTGGAGTGTCCTATTACTGTGTTCCCAGTCGGCTTGCCCACTACATCGGATTGCACGCACAGAGGCGCAACCTCCTCAGCATCACACTCCCTGTAACACAGCATCACACTCCCTGTAACACAGCATCACACTCCCTGTAACACAGCATCACACGCCCTGTAACACAGCATCACACTCCCTGTAAGACAGCATCACACTCCACGTAAGACAGCATCACACTCCACGTAAGACAGCATCACACTCCACGTAACAAAGCATCACGCTACCTGTAACACAGCATCACAATACCGGTAACACAGCATCACTCCCTGTAACACAGCATCACTCTCTGTAACACAGCATCACTCTCTGTAACACAGCATCACCCTACCTGTAGCAGACCTCCCCGGTTGCATCAGACTCTGGGCCGTGGGGACCTCTTGTGCCCACGTTGGATGCTCAGTCGGACCGCAGAAAGCGCCGCGAGGCCCATGTAGAGTCGGAGTGGGCGCTTTCTGGCTGGCTCTTGGATAGCACTATCAGACTTTCCTAGAAGGCGCCTCGATGCCCGGATGAGGCGCTCCGCCCGCTCGGCTGTCTGCTGGCTAAATGTGGGAAGTGCACATTTTACACCACCCCATGAGAGCGGAGGGGGGGGGGCACGTTTAAGATGCTCCTCATGCAGGGAAGGAGTGACGTCACCTGCTTGAGGCCAGGCCGAGTGACCTTCACTGGGGAGGAAGGTGTGAGTGGATGGGAGGGGAGGGTGGGAGGGAGGAAGAGAGCAGAAGATGGAGTGGAGGGAGGGTTGGGGGAGGGATGGGAGAGGGAGACGGGAGAGGGGTCGCAAAGCAAGAGGAGGAAAGGAGAAAAGAGTGAGGGTATGGGGAGGGGGAGCTACACGAGAGGAAGGGGGCCACAAATTAAACAGACCTTCCTCTCAGGGCCCACAGAGGCAGGGGCCTCTTCCAGTCTGCAAGGACTCCAGGGGCCCCCTGGACCCAAGGTAGCAATGCTGCCCCCTGGGCTTCACTCTCACAAACCAGAGCTTTCAGGGGTGACAGCAGAAATGGATCAACCCCAGTGTACCAGGACTACACACACACACACACTAACATACACAAACATAGACATAGATTCCTCACACATTATGGACCATAAATACAGAAGCAGGCGTTGACAAAGTCAATAGGGTAAATGCCTAACATTTTCAATTTTTCTGAAATTACATCTTTCGATCAGGAAGATCATGCAACATCCCATTTGTCCATAGTTTGCAAGCGGTTTTATTCGATGCTACCATTCCATGCAAAGCCAGGTCATGCTAGTTTAATGGACCTGGCTCCGTGTAGAATCAAGCGCGTTTGTGCTGTTTCTGCCTGTTATGCCACCTTTCAATACATTCTTAAGGGTTCAAAAATACTTCTTGCAACCAAAGTTGATCTGCGCTTCCGTTTGAGCTGCTTTAAACTGCAAAACAAAGTTTAGCATCACATGAGTAAATCTGGGCAACTCTGTATTATTGAACATGTTGTATCATAGCAACTGGCCACCATCCACACTGGACTCTAGATTGCGGATTCCAGTAGAGAGAGCAGGCAGTTGCTGAAGTGAGAAGACGTGAATGGGTATGCTGTTCTGTACTCAATAAAGCTGTCAGACTATACCTCCTGCGCCCTGGCGTCTTAAAACAAGCAGGGAACAGCAGAAACAGCTGCCCCACTCACCGGCTTCTCCTGTTGTTGCGGTTCCGGCAGGATGCGGGCCCTCCTCAGCGCATGGAGGTCACGTGGCTGGACAGGCGGACGGCTCCTTTCTCCTGGGCGGCGACTTCGCCTCCTCGCAACGGAGCCCCGCCTGCACCATCCGCCGCCTCTCTTCTTCCGGGTGAGTGCACCGGGGCGCAGAGTAGGCTCCTGCCTGCCCCGGTGCCCAATGCAGCCGCGATTCTTCCGGGGGAGGCGGGGTTGGCTCCCGCCCTCCTACTTCCGGTTCCGGGTGTCCCGGAGGCCCGCCCCCGGCCTGCCTGACTTCCTGGTCGGGCGCCGGGCGGCGGCAGGGATGATTTCATGGGCAATGAATTTTTGGCTTTTGGATGACGTAGCCTGACGTAGCCAAAAGCCAAAAATTCTCGGGAACGCCCCCGAATCTGGTCCGGCCATGCCGGACGCCTCTCTGTTCCAATGGCTAGCCTCCATTTATCGAGCTAGCCAATGAAACAGAGGGCGGATTCCAGAGCCACATACTGTAACTCAATAGATTTCTCCTGCGCAAAAGCTGCTTGCGCAGATTTTTTGCAGCCGAAACCTAAAAAGGGACTACTCACAATCACTACCGTGACCAGGAACTACGGTTCGAAACGCGTAGGAGTGAGGCACGTTTTGAATAAATAACTGCATGAAGATCCAAGAAGTGTGCAGCGTGTTCATCATTTTTTTTGTATTGAATACACTAGCAGCCCGTCCCGACGTTGTCTGGGTATGAATTGCTGCCGGCCAGTAGTATATTGTTTTGTAGGATTTCGTTTTGATAGCATTTCTTATCTGTGACAGGCCTGTGAAATGCTCCGATTCACAGGGCACTGCTGATGCACTTAAGAGTGCGCGTTCAGTAGTGTGTGAACTCGAGTTTCCCTACTTATTTTTCCTTGCAATATTATTTAGCGTGAACTCGACAAGATGGCATGAGCACAATTTACATTACAGAAGAACACATTAATTTGTAGTAGGCAAGGGGAGACAAAGCGATTTGCCTGGAATCACAGGATGTTGAGCTGATGCCGAGATTCGAATGTAGCTCCCCAGCTCTAAAGTTCGCAATTCTAGAACTTGTGGCGGGAGGTGTGTCTAAAATGTTTATGTCGGTGCTGGCCATCATTGAGAGAGACCTGTGCATTTTTCAAATGGGTGGTGAAAAAATGAGTATGTTGCTGGAGATGTGGGCCACCGTGCCACCAATGTACTTACCGGGGGAGGGTAAACACCCATTATTCCGTAACTTTCTTTCCGCATACCATCACTCCGCATACTTTCATTACGAAAGTACCATGACTCCGCAATGCCATTATAACGCATGGCATTACATTTTATATGCATTTACCACACATACATTTACAACAAAATTCGTTGTAAATGCATGAATGGTAAAATCATGTTTTCTTTAATTGTTTCGATAAGGTAAGTATGGGTATAGGGGTATATGTTTTGGGGTACTGGGTTATGTTTTGGGGTGTTTGGGTATTTTAAGGGTTCAGATATAGTTTTGGGTTATGGGGTACAGGGGTAGTTTTAGGGTTTAGGGATAGGTATGGGTTTTGGGGTAAAGGTTATTTTTAGGGTTCAGGGCTAGGTTTGGGTTTTGGGGTACAGGGGTATTTTTAGGGTTCTGGGGTAGGTTTGGGGGTACAGGGGTATTTTAAGTGTTCAGGGCTAGGTTTGAGGGTACAGGGGTATTTTAGGGTTCAGGGGTAGGTTTGGGTGACAGGGGCATTTTTGGTTTGGGTTTTGGGGTACAGGGGTATTTTTAGGGTTCAGGGCTAGCTTTGGGTTTTGGGGTACAGGGGTATTTTTAGGGTTCAGGGGTAGGTTTGCGTTTTGAGGTACAGGGGTATTTATAGGGTTCTTGACTAGGTTTCGGTTTTGGGGTACAGGGGTATTTTTAGGGATAGGTTTGGGTTTTGGGGTACAGGGTATATTTATAGGGTTAAGATGGGTTAGTGTTTAAGGGTGTTGGGGTATTTTAAGGAGTAAGGGTGGGTTATGATTATGGGGTGCAGGGGTATTTAAAGGGAGCAGGGTGGACACCCGGAGGTGGAATGTACAGAACCTGGGAAGAAAAAACAATGAAATATTGGGCACAACGCTCGCTTTTTTTTCCGTAATCCCGCGCCCCGCACATGCCCACGCCCCCAGTACATGCCCACAGCACACGCCCACGCCACTCGATATGAGACATGGCATGAAGGGCGGAACGTACCACACGCCCCCAGCATTTGTCACGCCCCAGCACACACCCACAGCACAACGCAGACACGCCCACAAGGGACTACTTTGCTGGTACGGTTCTTTTACCTTTTAAATGTATATGGTGGGCGTCTGTATAGCCTATGTCCTTCTGCTGCAACTGCCCTTTCCAACGCTGTATTGGGTGTTGTGATTGGTGCTGTGGTTCCTGAGATTACCCGCCTCAAAGGTTTGGGCTCTCTCTTTAATATATTAGTATATAGTTATATATGTATGTATGTGTATATTTGTGTATGTGTGTGTGTATGTGTATATATATATATATATATATATATATATATATATATATATGCATATAATTTGTTATTGCTCTGGCTCCCCGCACGTGGACGGGACTATTCAGTGCTTATGACTTTGATTATACCCTAGAAAAGAACTAGTATTACAGGTAAGTAATTTATCCTTGTGTTCTTGTATGAGTGGTCCACTTTGGGAGTGATATTGAAGTTAGGGTTTTAGTTTTCCGACTTCTATTGATTTGCATTCTGCTAAAGAGTCACACCTCTAATATCTGAATCTAAGTGGCGGAAATTCCTTTTTGATGTCCAACAAACTGAACCTCTGCTTTGCTGTCTTCCAGGAGTTGCTTTACTGACCATGAAAAGCCCTCCTGTCAATAGCCTGAGCTTGGACTTCCTGACTGAGTTCACCATCGGCTTGGAGAAGTTGGAGATGGACAAAGCTTGCCGTGGAGTCATCATAACGTCGGTAGGACTGGTGTGCCTTCGGACCACGAAGGGGGATATGGGGGATGTTAAAGCAGCCACACTGCAGCTCAGTGATAGAACCCCCCTCAGAGTCATTATGTGCTCTTTGTAGCAGTTCGTTTAAAAATGTTTCTTTCAAGGCCTTTATCTTTTTAGTTTGGTTTAAAGCAAAACATTTTAGATAACGCTAAAGAGAAAATGGAAATGAGCCATGTAATTCAAGACCTCTTGTGCTTTTTACTAAAAAGGGTTAGTGTGAAAGATTTAACACTTACATTGGGTGCATACCCTCCTCCTTCAGAATGCCCGGTTACTCACCGGTAATATCCATTACTCAGAGTCCTGGTCTCCCCGTCCCATTCCTTACAAGTGAGCAGCTAGTCTGCTCCACAGAAACCTAGTACCTAGCAGAGCTTTTTGCCCCTCCCCCAGTATGGCGTCACCATCATGTGACAAAGGGGGAGGAGCAGTAGAGAAACTTCCTGAGAATACCAAAGAAAAAAACCCAGAAACGAAACAATCACCCCAAAACCAAAAAGAGGGAGGGAGGGAAGGGCTCAGGAATGGGACGGGGAGACCAGGACTCGGAGTAGTGGATATTACCGGTGAGTAACCGGGCATTACCTCCTCGTCCTGTCTCCCTGGCCCATTCCTTACAAGTGAGCCCATACCCAAGCACACGGTGATTGTAAGAAAAAAACAGACCAGAAAGTTCGAGAAAAAACAGGTACATTTCAATCAACAGAAAACAGTACATTCCACAAAACATGTACCGCAGACAGGACACGAGCCCCAAAGGCAGCAGAGGCCACCATCCCCAACTGAAGACGGCAATGTGCAACAAAAGTATGGGGAGAAGCCCACGTGGCAGCATAGCAAATGACCCTCAATGAGGCCCCCTAGAACATGGCCCAGGAAGACGACACGCACCGAGTCTACCGACCCTGAACAGAAGAAGGCAGAGGACAGTGGGCAGAATCGTAAGCAGATACCACAGCGCCCCGGACCCCACGAGACAAGGAGGACAAAGTAGGCCGAAGTCCCAGACCCGAGAGGCCATAGGCGATGAACAAGGAATCAACCTCACGGAAATCAGCCGTACGCTCCAAGTAGATGCGGAGAGCCCTCAGCACATCCAACGAATGGAGAGGCAGGAGCCGGAAAAAACACCGGGAGAACAACATCCTCCTGACAGCGAAAAGAAGACCCCACCATAGGAAGAAAGAACTGACGCGGACTGAGAATGACCATGGCAGCGCAAAAGCGCAAGAAGGGGGGAGAAGCCAGCAGCGCCCCAATCACACCAACCCACCGCCCAGAAGTAATGACCACCAGGAAAATAACCTGAGCAGAAAGGAACGTCAGGGCCACGGAGTCCAAAGGCTCGAAAGGAGGACCCGACAAAGCCCGCAGAACCAAGGGAAGATCCCAAGGAGGCACAGGAGAACGAGAGACAAGACGTTAAAGCAAGAAACTCCTCAGAAGGTGAGCCACCAACGGGGAGACAGAGGAAACAGAGGAACCCCGAAAAGCAAGAATGGCAGCCCATTGCGCCCGCAGGGAAGAAACAGCAAGCCCCAAGACAAAACCATCCCGCAAGAAGTCCAACACCCTCACGGCCACCCAGGAGGCAGAAGAGAGACCCCTCCCAAGACACCAGGTGGAGAAACTCTTCCTGTGACGGGCATACGACTTCAAGGGGGAAGGACGCCGGGAAAGCTGGCGACATCGGGCAACCTCCACCGAGCAACCCAGACCCAGCAAACTCAACCACTCAAGTGCCAAACCCCCAGCCGGAGGCGTCGCAGGGAGGCAAGTTTGAGAAGAGGAGCCCGCAGGGGGGAGGGAGACAGGGGAACCTCCAACGAGGGCAAACAGAAAAGGTCAGCAGAAGGGTGAACCAAGACTGCAGAGACCACTCTGGAAACACCAGGAGAACCTCTGCCCGATCCAGCCGAATCGTCCGGAGGACCCGCGGAAGGAAAGTAAACTGAGGGAAGGCAAATAGCAGACCCACCGACCACTGAATCGAGAAAGCATCGGTGGCCCACGCCAACGGAGAGGGAACGATGCTGCAAAACAGAGGAAGAAGGGCGGAATCCTCCGAGGCAAAAAGATCCAGCCAAGGAAGGCGGAACCTGAGGACAATCCGACCGAACAGATCCGGGGACAGACAGAGGGACACCGAGGTGATACACAAAAGAACGAACCACCTGATTGTTGGTCTGCACAGAGACCGTCTGACTCCGAAAGAGAGGAGCGAACCAAAGAAGAGCCAACCAAACCGCCCACAACACCTTCCAAGCCAAGGACTCTAGGGACTCGAAACGGGACCACCGACCCGAGCCCAGGAGGCACCCAGAACGGCACCCCACCCCAAAGCACTGGCATCCCCGGACAACACAACCACAGCCAGAGGAGGCAGGAGGACGAACCCCCGGGAAAAACATTGAGGGGACAACCACTACTGGAGATCCGCTCGAATCCCCGGAGAGACGGGGAACAGAGGCCCGTAGCGGGAAAGAAAAGCAACTGGCGCCCCTGGGAGAGGAATACCGAGCCCAGGGCCAAGAGGAAGAGAGCCCCCAGGAACCACAGGGACCGGGAGGGCACCAGGGAGGACGTCCGGTGGCTGAAGAAGCCAGGCAACCAGAAAGGGAAACACATGCAGCCCCCTGGAATGAAGAAAACCCACCAGAGGGGCCAAGAGCTCGGCGAAAACCCCAAAACATACCACCTGGGGACACTCGCACAGCATTGGGAGGACACGAACCTTGGACCGTGAGGGCGGGCATCACCAAAGGTACAAGACGCACCAACGAGCCAAAGCACCTCGGTTGCAGAAACGCAATCAACAGATCCAGGGCTGCCAGGAAGCCACCCGGAAGCACCAGAGGCAGGAAGGACAGCAGAAACACCATCTGGAATGGACGACGGAGAACGAAGTGATAGACCCGCTTCAGAATCAAAACAGGACGCCGAACCGAAGAATCCTTCCTGGAGACAAGAAAAAGGACCGAACAGCAGCCCCCACAACAGCCACCACCTCCAACAGAAGCCGTACACCCGTCAGCAAACGCCTTCCGACGCAGAGGAAGACTGGGCAGGGGAGCCAGAATGAAACCCGGAGGGGGAGGAGAAGAAAATACCAACAGGCAACCCTCCGACACAGACCGAACTGCCCAGGCAACCGGAACAGACAACCACTGGGACAGGAAGGACTGGAGGCGACCACCAACAGGCATAGCCAGAAAGCCAACGGGAAGAGGAAGAAGTGGTGGCAGCAACACCGGCAGGGGCACGGGACCAGGCACCCTCAGGGTCCCCCGGCCACGACCCCAGCCACAAAAAGGGCCGCGAAGTACCCCAAGCAGGAGCCGCAAAGGCATGGCGGCAGGCAAACCCACGTCTCCGAGAAGGAGGGCATACAGGAGCCACAAGCACGCGGCACCACAAGCACGTCCACGGGAACCCACAAAGGGCAACCCAAGCAGGACCGACCACCGAGAAGATCCAGCCTACCCGGAACGCAACCAGGCGGGACGCCATGCAGTAACCGAAGCGGCATAAGCAGCGCAGTGGCACACTGAGGGACAACAACCAGTGCACTCGCAACACTAGGAGGGCCAAGAGAGAGGAGGCATCCACACCATCCCGCAAAAGAAAAACCACGGCCTGGACCATGTCGGCAGAACAGGCCCACGCCCCGACAAAAAAGCAGGAAGCAGCAGAGGAACGCCACACCCCACCAACAGCCAGCCGAGCCCGGAAGGCAGCAGCAACCTCCACACGAAGAAGCAGGTGCAAGGATGGAAAGAGGTGCATTCAAAGAGCACCACCACACTGCCAGCAGAGCAGCAGGCAAACAAGGCGCAGTACAGTACATCGCGAGAGATGACAGTGCACTGAGAGAACCAAGAGAGGCCGCAGGAGAAGAGGCATCCAGCACCACGACAGCAACGCAAGAGAGGAGGACACAAAGCCGCCACAGAGGACGGGACCCAAAAAAAGAGACCCGCCCGGAAAAGCATGAAGCCCCGAGGCCCAGTCCTCATACGGGAAACAGGGGGGGGGGGGACACGCTGAAAAAGCGTCCGGCTGCCCAAAAACTTCCCCAGGGAGCTGAGCACCCAGCGGGAAACACAGCCGAACCCCCCCCCCCCTCCCCCCCCCCCCCCGGCTACACAGGGTGCAGTGGGAACCGCAGCTAGAGGAACGGCCGCTAGAGCAGGCCGAGGAGGTCCAAAAACTACCCCAGGGAGCCGATCACCCAGCAGAAAGCACAGCCGAAAAACCCCACCCGCTAAGCAGGGCGCATCGGGAACGGCAACGAGAGGAACGGCCGCTAGAGCAGGCCGAGGAGGTCCAAAAACATCCTCAGGGAGCTGAGCACCCAGCAGGAATCACAGCCGAAAACCTCGCCCGCTAAGCAAGGCGCATTGGGAACGGCATCAAGAGGAACGGCCGCTAGAGCAGGCCGGCATCGAGAGGAACGGCCGCTAGAGCAGGCCGAGGAGGCACAAAAACACAAGACGCTGCAAACAGGATTCAAACCTGCGCTGGGAAACCCAAACGGATTTCAAGCGCAACGCCTCCACCGTATGCAATGGGCAACAAACGAGGCCAAAAAAGGTGGGTTCACAGATGGAACCTATACACACTACATGCAAGCTCCACAACTGCTCTCTTCATGTGAAGCATTGTGCCGTATAGCAACTGCCCGTGCACTTTCCAGAATAGAACCCAAGAGCATGGGTACCAAGCACCACGAGATCACTGAACAGAGCACTCCAGTGCCCAAAAGCAAGCAGCAGCCAAAAAAAGGAGGCACAGCCGGCCGCTAGAGCGGACCGAGCAAGTGACAGGCCCCCCCCATAAACATACAAGAAGGTGGAGCCACAAAGAGCAGGGAACGAACCTCCGGTAGTCCCACAAGCAATAAAAAGGAAAAAAGGCGGCCGCTAAAGCAGGCCGCCACAATAACAACAAAAAAAGAGATAAACTTACCCCCAAACAGCTCCTGCTAGGACATCAGTAGACTGCGAACGCAGAAAAGAAAGAACAGGAAGTTTCTCTACTGCTCCTCTCCCTTTATTGTCACATGATGGTGACGCCCTACTGGGGGAGGGGCAAAAAGCTCTGCTAGGTACTAGGTTTCTGTGGAGCAGACTAGCTGCTCACTTGTAAGGAATGGGACGGGGAGACCAGGACGAGGAGGTAATGAGGTACTTCAAGAGAATGCAGGGTTTCACTGCTTGGTGGGTGAGAGGGCGTCATCACTTCATCATTTCACACTGAGGGTCCAGTATTCTGCTAATGTGGGCAGTAAATAGGGGATTTTGTGAACATGAAAAGCATCCTGCACTTCCACTCTTTCTTGATCTCCTCTCGGCGATAGCACAATCCAGTAGCTTGATTGGCGTTGCCTTAGTGTCCCATCAACCGAAAGCATGGTTCACGTGTCTTTCAGCACCAGTCTCAAACGTAATTGTTTATCATCACCCCTTGCATCTTCTAGTACCCAGTAAATGCACTTTGCTACAAAGCAAGGAGCAAAGCCTGAACTGTGAACTCCGTATTTACTGGACACAAGATATTTGATTATTCTTTATTTGTTGCATTCATCTTTAGTAAGACTGAGTATGCACATGACACACGTTTCAACTGCTTTGCATCCGCAGAACCATCCATTTCATAAGGACTATTCTACCTATAATATTCTTGTTCAAGCATGGTCAAGGTACTGACAGGCTCTTAAGAGCATTCAGTGACCCCATAATATTGTGTGCACTGGTGTATTCAATTTTTTTTAGAATAAATATCCCCAGATATTTGAGTGCTTGTCGCAGCGCAACAGTTACTTAGATGGTCTCAGGAGATGGGGCTAATGTTTACCCCAATTACCTTGGAATATAGCTATCTGGTCAATCCTGTTCATCAAAATAAGCATATTTGAAATGATAGCACATGGTTCCCTTAAATACCATAAGATAATATCGACCTCCGGAGGGATAATATAGCCCTGTTTAGGAAGGTAGAGCTAATCCTCACCTTTCATCCCTATCGGCAGTTGTGTTAGCAGATCTAACAAATAAGCAAATAAAGTGGGAGACAGTGGATATTCCTGTCTGAAGCCTCATTAAACCTGGCATGTCTCTTGAGTAAACTCTCGTGTCTTCAGATTAGCTTTTATCCTCTTGTACAGTTTAACCCACTCCTGCATGTCAGGGCCAGAATGTATCATTCTTAAGATATAGAAAAGATGTCCTCAAGCTAGGGTATTTCTGTCCAAGAAAGTCTGACTTCGTCCATTATGTGGTTGAGGTATCTAATTTTAGCATATTTGCGGTGCACGGGAGTAAATCCCAGTTGGTCACTGTGTTCCATTTATGACACATTTTGTTTTCGGTTTTGGTGGAGCATAGAACAAGGTCAGTATTAAGAGCAATTGTGAAGTGTTTGAATTTGCCAATTTGTTGATATGCTCTGTAGTCAGTATGCCAGGTTCCAAATTTCATTATAGATCTTCATTTTGAGTGTCCTCGCATTGCATTCTACTGCTGTCCACTTAGAAAATAGACATTTCTTGGCCCAAGAGAGGTAGGTGCCCTTTCATGCCCCAAACAGCACCACATTAAATATTTCCTACTTCAGTTCAGTGCCCTCCAAACTACCCTTATTTTCCCTAATTATGTTATTGGCATTTAACAATGACCGTGATTTGTGCACAAATTGACAAACTCATTGTTATGAGCACTACAATCAGATTAGGAACATGTACGTTGAGGAATATGACATATCCATATGATAGCCTCATAAGATATAACTTCGGATATTATTCTATGAAATGCAACTGTGCTCCCACCAAGAGTGATTTGCTTCTACTCCTTTTCCATAGGCGAATAGGAGTTTAAAACCCTTGAGTGAAGTACTTGAATTGAATCTGGCATAGCTTGGCCAATAATGCCTGCTCCAGTTATTCCATTTGTACTTCTAGCCAGTGCCCATTATCTAAAGGACAGAGCTAACCTACTCGAGTAGACTTAAGGGTCATTGTTAACGTTATCCTAAACAAGTCTTTATATTGTCGTGCCACATACAAGGATTGTAGGAATGACCTTTTTCAGGCGTATAATAAAATCTTTGAAGAGTGGGTTAATCTCATCCTTTCAAGATGTTCTATTTGCACCGTCATCTGCAAGATTTATGCTATTTTAAAAAAAATTAGCAGGACGGTTTTTGCTATAATATGGATGTGATCTTAAGCAGGGTAGTGTGTTATGTTAGTTTTTGTAAGTGAACTTTGTATATGTGCCTGATGTGACTAATATGTTAAACTCTTGTTGGAGTGGTGTGGCTCACTGGTTAGAGGCGGCATACCCGGAAGCAGAGGTCGGCCCGGGACCAGGGTTTGATTCCCGACGCGGCAGGGTCTTGGGCCATGGTCGGCGGACTCGATAATTCTCGCCTCGGTGCCTACTCTAACCATGGGTCTCACTCAGCAACTCTGGGCAATAGCTTGCTTAATCTCTACTAACGGCCCCATCAGCGCCGGGGATGCTTGTCTTCACCTTGGAGATGCCCAGGAGGGACCATCTCACAGGGAAAGCCAGGATGGGTTCCCCAGCGGTATACAGCGCCGGGACGCCCCTTTGCTGGGGCAGCTGTGCGCTTTACAAGTATACGACATTTAACATTTAACATTTGTACGTCCGGCCTCTTGAATTTAACTGCTATCAACAGTATTGTTTGCAATAAATAAGTGTGTGTTAGACCAATATTGGAATTGCATCAGCTCTGTTTGACTTTCCAAATAAAGAACTGTTTACTCTGAATCTTTTGTTGTATATTCTGCATATTAATAGAATTAAATTTAATTCCTGCAAGTAATATTTCAGTGCCCATAAAAACACTTCAAATGAGTATTTTCATTTGCCGAATTAGACATTTTTGCAGCACTGGCAAACCCACTATTGACATTTTCGGTAAATAGTGAATTGTATCTGCGAACTGAAAGTGAAAATTATGCTTTGCTTCCTTCGTTTTTATTTGACAGCAGCCAATTCACAGTACCATCACATAACTATCTTTCCCATGAATCTTAGGGAAAGAGAAACCGATCATTGTCCAATCAACACATAGTAAGTCTCCTCAGAGTCCATTTTCTGTGTTCACGCCCCCTCTTTCTTCTTTAATCTGCAGAGTTAAGTGCCTCTTCCGCTCTAAACATGTTTTTATGCCATTACATTGTTTTTTGGGCTTTGTTGTGTGTTTGCTAGCCTTTTCTCCCACTCGCTTTGCAAAGGGTTACACGGGATCGCGATTCAGCGTTGCTCATTCGGTGCTGGTATTATAATACGTTTGCGGACGTGTGTGCATTTTCAAAGGGGTCCTCCACACACACTAGAGAGTGCGGTTTTGGTGCATTGGGACCAAAGAGTCCCTGGTAAACGCCACATTTCCGGTCAGAATTCAGTTTTTTCTGCTGGTATGGCTGCCTCGTGAACCTTGTAAGCTCTCTGCAAATCTCTTCAGCCTGCACCCTTTGGAAGAATTATGCCCCCACGGGGGTCTGTATAAGCAAGTCTGCCTCTGTTACGATGTGGATAGGTTATCAAAAGGAAACTAGGCTGTACCTGGGGAACCGGAGTGTGAGCGGTCAATAGGGTGTGTAGTGGAGGGCTCGTTGGAGACCTACCAATAGGTATCCAATATGTTGGATATAATGGCCTCACACACCTTTGCAGGTGTCATGCTTCATCATAGGCAATGCTCCTCGTTGGGTAGGTCGTGCAATCCCCAACGGGCAACACCTCAGAGAGGGGCTCTTTAGCGGAGATCTTTTATCCAACTGCCTATGGGTGAAGTGCGGGTGAGGGGCCAAGAAAGTGTAGACGGTGTTGTGAGTTAAAATGAAGCAATAGGTACCAGAAAACAACTTTATTCTGGTGTTCCTTTGCTTCAAATAAAACCAGAGACTAGTCTGTACTTGCTGGGACAGTAGGTGTCCACGCGTAAGACAGGACTAGAATGTGAAACGTGTGGTCGACATGTTTCTCGCTAGAAGTACAATAACATGCTATTCTTCAGGACCTAAGTAGAGTTAAACTACTGTCTACAAAAACATGATCTAAATAAGTATCAGTTTGACATTATCCAGTTTATTTGGAAAGAGATACCTGCTTGACACTGTTTCTTGCTTAGAATGGGAGACAAAGGAAACATTTACAACAGGTAAGGTATAGTGCTCACACTAGATAGTGACCAAACACACAGTGACATACTAGTGAGGGTTCCGCTAGTATGGCAATAAAACCAAAGGTGAGTACCCAACTCTGAGAGCATTGTGAGTGATTTGCTCCTCTGAATGAGTATGTAAAACACTATAAAACCATTAGCAAACAATTAAAAACAGCAGCATTCAGCTTGGTCTCTTAGGAAACCTGACTCGCCTAATGGACAGGAATAATATGTGTCAACAGTGCCCAGCGGGTCGTCCATCAGGAGTGAAGCCTCTGTGTGTGTGTAAGGCTAAACAAATGCGGAGGAAGGAAGAGAGGAGCCAGAAGCACATTAAATCTGTTACTGTCGCCATCAGTGGGGCATCCAAGTGCCGCTCTTTTTGCCCAACACAAGTTATAAATAGCCAGTTTTATCATGCCTGTACCCTTTAGCCACAAAGTCCCACTCCACTCGGTAGGAGCTGATAGTAGCAGTCACCCCTAAGGTATGTTAAGATGCACTAACCTCTCCGAAATATTCATAAATAGCGGATTGAGTGTAAGCAGGTACAAATTAATGCGGCATGTAGCAGTACCCAAACCTCACATTAACACCTGTCGCTTGGCCAAGGGCTGTCTTATACTGTTGTGCCTCAATTTCAGCTACCGCTGATCGTTTAGTTTTTGCCGTGGCGTGGTGGGGCGTTAAACCGTGATTAAAGTTCCGGTTGTCAGAGTTTATAAATAAACTGATGCCCAGCGCGCTAACCCTATCAATCATTACAGGCGCCCCTGCCGGTTCCCGTGGAGAATAGCCAGGGGCGAGACTCCATCAGTCTGAATAGGCTGTCTCCCTCTCAACAGTGTAAATCTTGTGCGCATGCCCGTTGGAGGGGACGCTGTATAAGAGCTCGTGGGGATTAAGTTAGTAGAATGGTCTTTTAACAGCCAACATCGTTGAGCCACATTGCGAGCGTTGCCCCTCGGCGGCAGCGAAATAGGAACTTACTTCAATCTCCTTTGTCCGTGTCTGTTCGCCTACCCCTCACCGCTGGGACCGGGTAGTAGGGAGCTTCGGCACGGCAATGCTCTATATAGGAAAAGTGGGCGGGCACAGCCCATGTGACTGCAGACACTTGCCTCGATATTCCCTGTGGTCACGTGATAAGGGCAGTGAGAGGGGCGACCATTTTGTAGTGGAGTCATAAGCAGGCCAATACTGGTTATTGGGGATGGAAACTAGTGGCAGTGGGTCGGTATATCAGTGTCTGGCGGCATATTATGGGGCGTATTGGTGAGAAATGTCAGAAATGTCAAACTATTGTAAAATAGAAGTGCTTGTTAGTGTACTTAATAGCGTATCTCAGCCCCCGTCTAGAAAATGCCAGGGTCAGGTGTAGAGGGCATGCCCACCTCAGAGGGTGGGAATCGATGGAAATTGTCTTGCTTGTTGAAGGTTGCAGGATGGTAGCAACCTTATTAAATTGTATGGCATGGGTCGGGATCATAACCCTACACCGATTGCTTGGCGCGTCAGGTGTAGGGTGGGTGATCAATAGGAGCTGTATGTTTAATAATGTGGTGCAAATGACAGAGTTAATAGGTCCACACTTAGAGCCTACCAGTTAGGGGACCCATGAAATGAAAGGTTAAATTACATGGGGCATCAGCCTGGGATCCCAACCAGATCGTGTGCTGGCTCATCACAGCGAGCTCCAGGGTATCTCTTTGTTCAATCCCCGTCTATCCGTGGCTAGTCGGTGTATCCACCTCTGTTCTTTAAAGAACAAGTTTTGCTCAGATATGCTGGTACTGGCTTCAAGTATCAGCCAAGTCAATGAGTAAGCAGTGTGGTTTGACTCATTGAAGTGCATGCACATTTTGGTGTTTGTCCTTTTGCAACGAAAGTTGCTCCTATATTCAGAGATACAAGTCTTAATGGGTCGAGTGGTCATGCCCACATATTGAAGTCCACAGGGGCATACCAATAGATATGTGCAGTTAGCTGTGTTGCAGTTTGTGTGCCCCCTTAATTCCCACGTGAAGGATTCTGAAAGTAGGACAGTCATATGGACAGACATGAAAGGGCATGCGCTACATGTGCCACACGGGTAATGTCCCTTTACGGGTGGTAGTTGCCACAAGGTTGTCTGTTTAGCTGGGCCCACTCTCTTCGGTCTAGTCTGAATCAGAATATCCTTAATATTCCTCGATCTCTTGAACGCAAATCTGGGTATCTCTAGGTGAATAGTCCCTGTGTTAAGGATCTGCCAATGGCGTTTCATGATTTGCTTGACTTTGTTTGGAGGCTGGCGTGAAGGTGGTAACACATGTTATAGGGTCACTCCCTTGGGGGTTTGGAGTCTGGTGTTCAAGGAGATCTCCCCTGTGGTTGTTTCAAGCTCTTTTCTGTGCCCTGGCCACTTCCCTGCTAGGGTAACCCCTGACAGTTAGATTCCTACACAGAATGGTAGACTGGGTCTTAGTCCGAGAGGTTGCCGCAATTGCGTCTAACTCTCAGGAACTGTCCAAATGGTAGGTTTAACAGTAGCGCTTTGGGGTGGTGGCTAGTGAAGTGGAGTAGACTGTTGCAGTCAGTGAGTTTTCTGAACATGCTAGTGCTCAGTTGACCTTCCGTGAGCCTGATAGTTAAGTCCAGGAAGGAAATCTGTGACGGGGAGGTTGTCATAGTGAAGTTAAGGTAGGGGTTCAAAGAGTTGATCCATTCAAAGAACTCCATGTATGAATCAGAGCTGCCAACCCAGAAGATCAGGATATCATCAATGAATCTCTTCCATAATTTGATGTTGGTGTAGTAGGGGTTTGTCTGTTCATGAATGCACGTGCCCTCAAAATCTGCCATGTAGAGACACGCCACCGAAGGGGCAAATGTACTCCCCATGGAAGTACCCTGGGTTTGATGATAGTATTGCCCCTTGAACTCAAAGTAGTTCTCAGTCAGTGCTTGGGTAGCACACTCCATTATGAAGGATGGAGGTGTAGGTGAGGTCCATTCCTCAGTACTCAGGATGCCTTCGATCACCTCTAGTGTGGCCCTCTGCGGAATGTTTGTGTAGAGGGCCTCCACGTCCAGGGTGATGAGAAAGTCAATTTGGGACATCGGTAGTGTCCTGAATGTAAGATGGGATGCGTTTGACTAAGGGCTGAAGGAATTGATCACAGAATTGTGAAAGAGGTTCCAACACGGAATCTATACCTGAGACTACAGGGCGTCCTGGTACCGGGATAGTCCCTTTATGGATTTTAGGGAGGATATAGAAATACGGAACCTTGGGTTCTTTCTTGACCAGGAATTCCGCCTCCTTCTTGCTGATCCAATCCTGGCATTCAGCAGACTCAACTAAGCATGTGATGGTTCGTTTCAAGTGTTCTGTAGGGTTAGAGGGGATAGGCGTATAGTAACGTCTGTCACCCAATTGCCTGAGGCATTCAGTGTCATAGTCAGACGTGTTCATCAGAACGGTGGCGCCGCCTTTGTCCGCCTGCTTAATCGTTATCGATGGGTCGTTGGCTAGAGAGTCCAGTATCTGCATCTCTGATTTGGAGATGTTTATTATTTATTTCCATTGACCCAATTTCCTTAAACACTGCCTGCTCATAAGTCAAGACTTCATTGGGGACCATCCCACTGTGTGGGGTAAAGGTAGAAGGGTTGTGAAGGCCTGATTCCTCAGTGGTCTCTTGTGGTCTTCCCTCAATGAAAGCTCTGTCTGATCTTGCGAAAAAAACTTCTGTATTTCGCACATTTGTTAGTTGGAACAAACCCAAGTCCTTTTTGTAACACTTTTTCCTCTTCCGGTGTGAGCTGGCGGGCAGACAAGTTAACCACCAGACTCACTTCCGGGCGGTTTGGCTCCTGGTGTCCATTCCCTGCGCCAAAGTTGCCTCCCACTGCACCCACTTGTCTAGCGGCCCCAACAGTCGTATGTACTGCTCTTCGGGGCACCTAAGCCCAAGTACTATTGCACTTGACGCTCTATTATTGGCAGGTACAGCACCTGCTTTCACATCGTGGGGACAACCCAGATGCTCTGCCCCTATTAACCAGGGGCGTTATGCCCTAGGGATTACCCCTCTGGAGAGAATTTGATCTCCAGTTGCTGTTTACAGTACCCAAAATGCTACAGCGTCCGCGGCTGCCTTATAAAGTATACTGACTCTTCCTGGCCATAATAATGCACCACTCTGTGGCCGAAGAGTGAAGCCCTACGCATTTCTCCTCTGATGAAGAGTTTTGCGATGCTGTGGACACGTCTTTCCACCAGGGATGGCCTCCGCTGTAGCATCTATACAGCACAAGCTCATGATAATGGCGCTTCAGCAGTCTACCGCTTTTTGCCTAATGGACCCTTCCCCCCCATGCACAAGATCCCCCACTGCGGGCAGCTATGCCTGTTGGTATCTCACAAAAGATAGGGGCTTTAATGCATTTGATCCTTTCAAATGAGCGTTCCTATCCCAGCCTTTGCTCACAGACGTCCCAGTCACTAGCTTCGACTCATCCCCCTAACCCCTCCGGGGTTCTTCCAGGGGTTGCCTCAACTCAGTCTGTGAACTCATTCTCTCCTCTCCTTGACAGGTTGAATCCCAGGCAGAGGATTCTCGTAGGGAGTCTGATGGAGACTCCGGCCCCTTTTTGGCCATGGCGTACATCCCCAGAACTGGATGTATTCCTACCAAAATCTCACCCCACGGGCACCTCAGATATGCTGGACCCCCAATGAGTTGATGCACCCTTGTTCCTCCGAGCGGGCTCCAGCAGCCAAAGTGATGACCTATGTCGTAGGACAGCTTAGAAAGTTGCTAGAAGAGAGACCTGAGTTCCCTTCCCGGCAGAATGCCCCCGCCCTTCCCTGGAATGCAAAGTATCCTTAACCAGCTAAATAGATGCGAGGATGGCTACCTTAGGCAAGTGTATCAAAGATTCTAAGAAGGGTATAGATTGTTCCTGGCACTTATGCCAGGACAAATTACGGATGTGGCAGGGCCCATTACTAAGATCCTCGATATGGTGGAGGAAGCGAAACAGTCTGGTTCTCCTATTTCCCCTGACTCACTCTCGAAATGGGCACAGCGTGCAATATATTCCTGGGCAACGCTAATTGCGCCCTGTCCACCGAGCGCCAATGATCCCTACTAATCAAAGTAGATCCCAAGCTGGGAGATCTTTCTTCATCTGAAGCGGGCCCTGTGACACCAGGGGGACCCATCAGAGACCTCTTTGTGAAAGAACTGGGCAAGTTTGTGGCAAAACATATGTCCCTGGAGAAGGCCCAAGTTACAATCAAACTAATTTCTCACCCTCGGATTTTCTCCGGGGCTGGTCGAGGTAAAGGGGGCTCGTCCTGCTGCACATCCTCCATCCACCCCTCCAGAGGTCAAGGCTGTCAACGTGGTCAATAGCAAGAGCAATAAAAGTAAAGCAATTTCTACCCGTCCAGATGACCTTGCCAAAGGTGCGGTAGAGGAGGATTATGTGGAAACATCCATTCCACTGACTCCGGTAAATGTTCTCCCTTCTTCCCGCCTAAGAGTGGGAGGTTGCTTGGCTCAGTGCTCAAACAGAAAAGCCTCACATCGGACGCATGGGACCTACAAACCTTTATGGGTTTCCATATCAAATTCTTTGGTACCCCGGTACAAAGGCAACTTCCTCGACCTCTCAGGTTATCGGAACAAGACTATGCGTGATATTCCAGAAGGTGGAGGAACTGCTATCCAAAGGGGTGGTTAACCGTACCTCCCTTCATCCCAGGGGATTTGTGTGCAACCTATTCCTAGTGGACAAGAGGGTCCAGACATTTCTTCAATTCATCTGGATGGCCAAACTTACTAGTTTGCTTCCCTGCCCTTCTATCTATCATTCGCGCCTTGGTGCTTCACCAAGGTTTTGAGACCAACCATGGAACAGTTGCCATCCCAAGGGATACAGCCGAAATTCTACCTGGACGATATCCTACCTGGACGATATCCTTATTATGGATCAGTGCCGGGAGAACCTCTTGACACATTTTCAAACATTGCAGCTGTTGGGAACTCTGGGTTTTGTCATCAACACGAAGAACTTGATGCCCTTTTAAATGACTACCTTTCTAGGGCTTATCATAGATTCTCGCCAGCCTACTCTGAGCCTTCCGACAAAGTGGCAAAAAAATCAGGCATGAGCTCCCCAAGACACTTGTGAAAGAACAAACGTCCTTGAGGCAAGTAGCATGACTGGTAGGCCGCTTTTCCTTGTCAATTCAGGCCATCTTTGAGTCCTCTACACTACAGGGCCTCCCTTCAACGCATGAAGGCGCAACATCTCTTCAGCGGTGTGAAGTATTCAAAGACTGTTCAGTTGAGACAGGAGGTCGACTAAGAAATTAGGTGGTGACTCTCACACATGGAGGCGTAGAATGGGAGAGTGATCTTCGGTTCGCGCCCGGACATCATTATCGAGTCGGGCGCCAGCAGAGAGGGCCAGAGTGCTTTCTGTGCCAAGTTATCAAGGGGAGGAAAGTGGTCCTCTCAAAATCGACAGTTTCACATCAACTATCTGAAACTCCTGGCGGGTTCATTCGCAGGACGTGCTGAACCAAGGATGAGACTCAATGCTGCGTGTTGTTGAAGATGGACAACGTGTCAAGCTATCTGTTATATTTTTCACTGAAGCGGGACATGTTCGAGGATGTTGGCGAAATTGGCCACGAGTTTTGTCGCACTATTGTCTGGAACGGAACATCTCATTAGTCGTGGAACATTTCCCCAGGGAAGCAAACGTGGTAGACCGTAATTCCAAATATTTCCAAGACTCGAGGCTATGGAAACTTTTCCCGTTGATTTTAAAAGCCAACAACAAGAGATTGGGTCCTTTCTCTGTGAACCTGTATGCTTCTTGGGTGGATCACCCGTTAGAGAGATTCTTCCGCTGGAGACCCAATCCCATGGCAGGGGCAAAGAATGCATCCCCCCATGATTGGAATTGGGAGAAGGAATAAGTGTCTCTCCCATTCATTACGATCTTTCTCCTGTCGGCACAGATGAGGTGCCAAGTGGCAGATCTTGTGGTAATAACTCTGATCTAGAGATCACAAGTCTAATATTCAGTTCTTCTGGAACTCTGTTAGTGTTACCCAGCCCTTCTTCTGGATCCCCAAGGGAACCCTCACCCTCTGCTATCGGGGGTCACTTGTTTCATATGGCGTGGAAGATTATTGGAAACCATGGAAAGTCCCAGGACTTTCGTGGAAAGCTCAGTGCCTCTTATCAAAGGCATGAGCAGAGGGCACCACCAAGAGATCTCGCTTAACATGGTCGAAATGGTTGGGTTTGTGTCTCCGGAGAGACTTGGATCCCAAGGGATCAAGAGTTGTTTCAGTTCTGAATTTCTTGTCATCCCTGGCATCTAAAGGTATGGCTTATAGATCTGTGAGCACTTTCTGTTCACCTATATCTGCTGGACATCCCCCTATTGATGGCTATCAAGTTGGGGAAACATTCTTTAGTCTGTAACCTTATCAGAGGATTACCCCTTTAACTTCTGCCAGAACCAAGGTATTCCGTTATTTGGTATGTGAATGTTTTCCTCCACCTTTTTCCTCTCTTGGAAAAGTAGTAAATACCTTTCCACAAAAGAACTTTCGGGAATACTAACTATGCTGCTGTGCCTTATCTCCTGAAAGGGTGTTTCCAATGTTAAAGCACAGGAGATTACAGATGGTGTTTACCCCGGAAGGGATTACTTTTCATGTGTCTAGACGCACAAAGTGCCACTCACGGCTAATCTCTCAGCCGCCATGTGATGACCATCTACAATTGTGAGTTGTGAGGTCTATTAAACCATTCGCACCCATGACTAAGAAGTTCAGGCCTCCTGGTGAACGACAACTACTCATTGGCTTGCGGAAAGCGTTCCATGCAATTTCTTCCCCTACAATTGCTAGAGGAGTTAAATGGGTAGCGCAGGAGGCTGGAACTAACATTTCCAAATTTGGTGCTCATTCTGTTAGAGGGGCCCTGGTGTCAAAAGCCTTCTCTCTGGGGGCTAGATTGGAGGACATTTTTAATTTGCCAGATTGGTCCTCGGATTCTACCTTTTTAAAAGCTTTAATTTTAAACCAGTGGTAAATATGGCCTCCCTCATTGTTAGAAAGCTTGAACAAGCATACGTTTGCACCACAGATCCTGACATAGAATGAAAAATTTCCTAGCTAACGTAACAGAAAGCTTGAATTCTATTAAGGACACAGCGGCAAGGATTATCTCACCCTGAAGTTACTCTAGGTCCCACCCAGTATAGTAGGGACAAATTAACATTTTTTCCTGAACAGCGTATGGTAGGAAGTATCAATTTCTCTAGGAATTTTGCAATCAGTTGTTTCTGGTATGTGATTATGAACAATATTGATGATATGGAGTAGTATTGGTTAATCTTACTGTGCATACAGTTAATCTTACTGTATATACACGTGATGGGACTTAATGGAGGTCAGATTATTTTCTAGAAATGTATGTTCTAGGCATATGAGCTGCAGATTACACACTGTGCGTAGATCGCTATCTAGTGTTGGACCCGGGTGTTTGCAGTTTGTTGTTGTCCTGAAAAGTTCCTTGGAAATCACGGGATCGGTGACTTCTCCTTAGGACCACATTGCGCATGGGCA
The DNA here is from genome assembly GCF_964263255.1 of Lissotriton vulgaris. Classification (NCBI taxonomy): domain Eukaryota; kingdom Metazoa; phylum Chordata; class Amphibia; order Caudata; family Salamandridae; genus Lissotriton; species Lissotriton vulgaris. The sequence goes on along the minus strand of NC_141698.1, from coordinate 539,956,667 downwards.
TCGGCTCCATCCCCCGATTGTTTTTTTTTCCGCCATCGGGCTCGGCTGTGTTTCCTGCGCTCCAGTTTGGAACCAATTTTTCTTCGGCGCGCAATCCTCACCCAGTTCGACGGTATTGTTTCGATCGCACTACTTCAACGCAATTCTCTACCAATTCGAAGTCTTCGATTCCGGTCGTCGACGAAGGCCTTCGGGCCTACCTAGGCCTTGCTTTCTGGCTCATGGAAAGAACGCCATTCAAGAAGTGTCCTCAATGTGAGTCGAAGTTTCCCCACACCGACCTACATGAGGTGTGTAACCTTTGCCTTTCACCGGAGCACGAGGCCAAAGACTGTTTGGAGTGTGCCTCATTCCGCTCCAAGAAAACCATTCGGGACCGACTAGCTCGGAGAACTATGGCTCGCTCGTCAGCTTCGATCCCCGACGACATCTTTGAAAAGGGCGTCGACATGCTAGAACACCAGCACGCCGAAGAGAGTATCGGATCCTCAGATGCCAAAGACTCCGACGTTGAGGACCTCACTCCAGCTCAACGGGTCGTAAGTAAGACCGTCGACTCCAACCCTTCCTCTACACCCTCAAAAAAGGCTTCGGTCACACCCTCACCTTCGGGCCCGGGTGCACATGAGACACTGCTTCCCATGCCCCACATTCGGGCCCAGCAAAGAAGCCCACTAGCCTTCAGGCGGCTCGGGCTCGAGCCAGCCTATTCCCGGTGCCAATCCTATACTGACACCGAAAAAAAAGCCATCTTCCTCTACTACGCCGATTGTTGCACTGAAACCTAAGCACAAGGCGCCGAAGACTGGCAGCGGCTCATCGATGCCGAAACCGTACTCTGAGCTGGGTAAAAAAAACGCCCAAAGCGCCAGATTCACACGCGTCGGAGCCGAAGACACACCCGGAACCGAAAAAACCGGTTCCGGTAAAAGACATTGCTAAAGGGCACACTCCTAAGCCAAAAGACTCGACACCAGCTACCGACTTCAAAAGACTCGACACCAGCTACCGACTTGGTGCCGAAAAAACCTACGGAGCCGAAAACTTTGACGCCAAAGGATTTGCCCCACTCAGAAGAACTTTTTACACCGGATCCCAATCAGAAAACTCTTGTAAAGGATCCTAAAACAGGACAATTGACTCTCAGCTCGAAGAAGAGACCACTTGAGGCGCCAGCACCTCCTCCCCCTCGAAAGAAGGAGGACATTGCAACCTCTCCATTAAGGGTCCCTTCTCCTCCACCTCCCCATATTGTTACTCCTCCACCACAACATTCACCTACACCATCTACTAATCCAGATGATGATGTAGACACAGATTCTGACAACATGCGTGGGGGTGCACACGACCCTGCAGGCACCAATTGTCCCCCTCAGGCACCTAATCCATGGGATGATTACAACACCCCTGATGTGCTTCACATCCCACAAGATGATGTATACCCTTCCAGACGACACTATAGGGTTGAACCTACTAGTCCAAAGGGCTGCACAATATCATGGGGTGGACTTGCAGTGGAGGAAGACTTCCTACTAGACACTTTTGATAACACACAAAGGTCTACTGCCATTTTACCAATGCTGAAAGGTGTCATCAAGCACTCAACAGAGGTTTTTAAGGATCCTGTCAGGTCTAGGGTCCTCAATCCTCCCATTGAGAAAAAAATATAAAGCTGCCCCTGCAGACCCAGTTTATATTAAAGGTCCAGCACAATTAGATTCTCTAGTAGTGTCTAATGCACGTAAACGTGCTAATTCCCAGACATCAGGTTAGGCCTCACCACCAGACAAAGAATCTAAACTCCTTGACGCCTCTGACAAGCGAACAGCGGCACAAGCAGCTAACATCTGGCGCGTTGCTGGCAAGATATGACAGGGCACATTACGATGAACTAGAGTCCATCATGCAGCACCTACCAGACAAATACAAAAATAGGGATAATGAACTTTTACAGAAAGGTAGAAATATCACTAATACTTCTATTCGTTGTGCCCTAGACGCTGCAGATACCGCCTCGAGGGCAATCAACACCAGCACTGTACTAGGGAGACATGCCTGGCTACGTATTTCAGGTTTTAAACCTGAAGTACAAAACTTCATCCTTAATCAGCCATTTGATGAGATGCATTTATTTGGCCCAAATGTTGACGTGTCTTTAGAGAAAATGAAAAAAGACACCGATACAGCAAAAGCTACTCCTCAAAGTCCCTCCACTTCCTACAAAACCCCTGGTCAATCCACATTCACTAAGGACTACCAGAGAGTGGGTTAAAGGGGTAACAACAACAAAGGCAGAGGCAAAAACAACAACTCCCGCTCTGCCCCTACCCAATGACTTTCCTCCCCTTCCCCCCAACATTCCACTCCTGTGGGGGCAAGACTTCAACAATTCCTGCCTGCCTGGATCAACATCACATCAGACAGGTGGGTGCGACAAATTATTCAGTCAGGTTACTGTCTAGAACTAACATCTATCCCCCAAACATACCACCCAAACAGCGTCCAATGTCACAAAAACATCTATCACTGTTAAAGCAAGAAGTAATATCCCTGCTAGAAAAAAGTGCAATAGAACCAGTTCCTCTGCACCAATAAAACCAGGGGGTTTACTCTCTATATTTTCTGATTCCAAAGAAGGACCGCTCTCTTAAGGCCTATTTTACACCTCAGACCGATAAACATATACATACAGTCAGACCATTTTCACATGGTCACACTCCCAACAAGTCCTTCCGCACCTGCTGCAAAATGACTTCCTGGCTACTCTAGATCTCAAGGACGCATACTTCCACATTCCCATTCACAAGGCTCACAGGAAGTATCTCAGATTTGTAATAGACGGACAGCACTATCAATTCAAAGTACTCCCATTTGGAGTCGCAACAACACCAAGAGTATTCACCAAGTGCTTAGAAGTAGTGGCAGCGCATCTACGAAGACAGCACATACATGTCTTCCCGTACCTCGACGACTGGCTCATAAAAGCCAGCTCATACAATCAATGCGTGGAACTCACTCATGCCACCATCCAACTGCTCAACAACTTGGGGTTCACAATAAACCACACCAAGTCTCATCTACAACCATCCAAAGAACAACAGTACCTCAGTGCCACAGTAAACACCTCAACAGCGCTAGCCTATCCCACTCCAGCAAGGATAGCCAGCATGCAAACTCTTCTAACAAAGTTTCAGCTACAACACTCCCTCCCAGCACGAGTGTTCATGCAACTCATAGGGATGATGGCCTCTTGCATCTTCATAGTACCTCATTCAAGACTTCAGATGCGTCTCCTACAAGAGTGCTTATCACGTCAATGGAACCAGGCTCAAGGTCACTTAACAGACCTAGTGTTGGTAGACGGTCAGACTCCTCATTCTCTGCAGTGGTGTAACACCAAAAACCTTTCCAAGGGACGACCGTTCCTAGAGCCAGTTCCTCAGATAATCTTGACTGCGGACGCCTCGCTCTCCAGCAGGGGAGCCCACCTACTGCAACACACCATGCAAGGCAGGTGGACACCGCAACAAAAATTACTCCACATCAATCATCTGAAGTTACTAGCAATATTCCTAGCACTAAAAGCTTTCTAGAAGCAAGTAGCAAACAAAGCTGTGTTAATCCGCACAGACAACATGACAGCAATGTACTACATATAGAAGCAGGGAGGCACACACTTCCTGCAACTCTCTCAACTTGCGCATGACATATGGAGGTGGACTATACCTCAAAACATATCCCTCCTAGCCCAGCATGTTCCGGGAGTACAAAATACTATAGCGTATCTGTTAAGTCGTCAAACGCAACAGACCCATGAGTGGGCACTTCATATGCAGGTTCTTCAACCATTCTTTCAGATGTGGGGACAACCTCAAATAGACCTATTTGACACCCACGAAAACACAAAATGCCCAAGCTTCCACGCCAGATATCCATACCCACTGTCAAAAGGCAATGCGATATGGATGAATTGGTCAAAGAGATTTGCGTACGCTTTTCCACCTCTACCACTCATGTCACTAGTAGTACGCAAACTACAGCAGCATTCTCTGACCCTCATCCTAGTTGCTCCAACATGGGCCAGACAACCGTGGTACACCACACTGCTACAACTGTCTGTAGTACTGCACCAAAAACTGCACCTGTCTCCACACCTCTTAACACAGAACCATGGAGAGATCAGACACCCGGCCCCAGCTCAGCTCAAACCTTGCGATCTGGCTCCTGAAGTCCTAGAATTTGGATATCTGAACCTTCCTCCAGACTGCATGAATGTCATTAAAGAATCTTGACGTCCAACCACTAGGGCATGTTATACAGCAAAGTGGAAACAATTTGTGATATTTTGTCACAACAACAATATTGATCCCCTAAATGTGTCTATTCAACACATCATGGGATACTTACTGCATCTCCAAAGATGTAACTTAGCCTATACGTCTATTAGACTACATCTCGCTGCAATAGCAGCATACCTGCAAAACAGACAACATCTATCTCTGTTCAGAGTGCCTGCCATTAAAGCCTTTATGGAAGGCTTTAAAAGAATAATCCCTCCCAGAGTACCACCTTCGCCTGTGTGGAATTTAAATGTTGTTCACACGGTTAATGGGACCTCCCTTTGAACCTTTACACAGATGTGAATTACAATTTTTAACATGGAAAGTTGCTTTCCTAGTAGCTATTTCTTCTCTGCAGAGAGTTTGTGAACTACAAGCACTAACCATCCAAGTACCGTTCTTGCAAATGCATGAAAATAAGGTAGTTCTACGTACTAATCCAAAATTCCTGCCCAAAGTCATTTCTCCATTCCATCTCAATCAATCTGTGGAACTGCCCTTCTTCTTGCAACCACAGTCAGTAGCAGAAAGAGCTCTTCACACATTAGATGTCAAAAGAGCATTGCTATACTACATAGAAAGAACTCTACCTTTTCGTAAGACAAAGCAACTTTTTGTGTCTTTCTCACCACCACACAAAGGTAATCCCATTCCAAAATCTGGGATAGCTAGATGGATTGTCAAATGCATACAGATTTGTTACCACAATGCTAAACATACGTTATCTGTTACCCCTAAAGCCCACTCTACAAGAAAAATAGGGGCTTCAAGGGCATTTTTGGGAAACATTCCCCTAGATGACATCTGCAGAGCAGCTACATGGGTTACACCACACACATTCACAAAACACTATTGTGTAGATGTGCAAACAAAACAACAAGCTAATATGGGCCAGGCTGTTCTCAAAACATTATTCCAAACTACTGCAACAGATAGGGGTGGTCGCCGCTAAGAGTGGGTACAGCTATACAATCTATGCACAGTGTGCAATCTGCAGCTCATATGCCTCGAACGGAAAATGCTACTTACCAGTATGCATCTGTTCTTGACATGTAGAGCTGCAGAGTTGCACATGAACAACCGCCTCCCCGGCTACCCTTGTCTGTTCCAGTATTATCCTAATTAGATACAAATTAGTGAGCATCCTTCCTTTTATTGCAAAGCTCCATCATTTCCCTAATGGCGAAAAACAATCTGGGGATGGAGCCGATGCCCATGCACAATGAGGTCCTAAGGAGGAGTCACCTATCTCGTGACTTCCAAAGAACTTTTCAGGACAACAACAAACTGCAAACATCTGGCTCAACACTAGGTGGCGATCTATGCACAGTGTGCAACTCTGCAGCTCTACATGCCAAGAACAGATGCATTCTGGTAAGTAGCATTTTCCTTTTTAGGTCTCGCCTAGACGAAAGCAAAAGCGAAGCTTTTGCTGTCTAGGGCGAGACAATTTATGTTGTTACTTTTGGGGGAATGTGGACAGCAAAGTGCCACACGCTTTTTCAGGCCGAGATTTGACCTCGTGAGCGCGCACGCCCAGCCCGGCGCCCAGCCCGGCGCCGTGCACGTCCCCTGCCACAGACTCCCTAAACACACACATGCACACGCAGGCAGGAAGGCCCACACACACACACACAGACACGCGCGCACCCCCCCGCCGCGCACACGCAGGAGCGCACCTACACACACGCACGCACACACACATACAGAGACACCCCCCTCCGCCCGCCGCCACCGCCGCCTACATACAAGCGCCCCCAGCCCCACTTACCGCCATTCTAAACTCTTGTGCTTTATTCCTCTCATTTTACAGTGTGCTGCTCTCCGTCGCAAAGTTGTCCATCATTTATTTTGACCGCCCTTTCTCCGCCGCTCGCCACGAACACCTCCCACTTTCGGTTCGGGTCGCACTCAGTTGGTTTTGTTTCACTGCAATGATTGCTACCTCTGCTCCTCACCTTGCCTTCCCCTTCAGTCCAAGCTTTCGTCATCTCGTGTCTTTGACACCAGCCCTGTTTCTGTCTTCGTCGCTTTTCCTCCCCCTAGCCCAGCCCTCCAACTGCCATGTCTCTCGCCCGCCCCTTCAACTCTTTCCTCCCACTTCCGGTCCTGCCCTCCCTCCCCCGCCTTTCCTTGCACTGGACGCTGATGTTCTTCCCCATAAAGTTGCCTTATTGTGCGTGGGGCTGGGAAGCCGTGACAGCACCCTGGCAACGGCAGCGAAGCCCAGGTGGCGAGCGTCGCAGTTCACGGAGAGGTGAGTAGCTGCCGGCCTAAGGGTAGATAGAAAGACGCCTGGCGGCACGGGAGAAGGTGGCCCGGGAAAGGCGGAGATAAACCCGGCCTGGTGCAAGGGAGACTATCACTACTGGAGGATGCGGGGTAGAGGATTTTTATATGATAATAGTTGAATATAAACGTTCACTTCGTGTTGCAATAATTGTTTCAAATGCATCAATAAAGTGATGATAGGCAGAACGTGGGGGAAATAACAGTCACGCAGAACTTCGTTGTGATTGGTGGAAGTTCATAAGGGTGCCGTTGGTTGGTGAATTAAATTGATAGCGGAAGTTGTCGTTTTTGGATAGTGGTCACTTCCTGTTTACGTTTTGGCCCGTTCTTGTCGTTAGGTACCGATCTAGTGCTTCTATTGTGGGCATCTATCGGGCTGAGGAGCAGAAGTAGTTCTCCAACACCAGTCATTGTCTGCGACAAATGTGAGTGTGAGGACGGGTTAGGACGAAAGTCTGGACGACATGGCGAAGTATTTCTTCAGCTATGGGGATGGGAGTATTGTTACGGAGCTGGGATTGTCGCAACATGATGATTATTATTTCTTATGGTGTGACTTGGAGAAAAAAAATACCCACACAATAATATTTTCTATGGAGTTGTTTGCTGTACAGCAATACAACAAAAGCTAGAACAGAACCGCCGCTAATTTATTTTTTCCACCCGGCATATGTAAAACGAACTCCAAGCATAGCTAGTTTATCAGCACTTCCAGTCTAATTGATTTGATGGCTCTTGAGGACTTGTGCTTAAAATCTCAGTGAACCACATCCAAACTGCGAGTGTTTGCTCATCATGGTTTCCTAACAAATGTGCTTCATTAATACATTCTGCCCTCTTAGTGTCTATGTCAGGATACTCTGACAGTTTTGGGTAACATTTGCTCCAACAAATGCAAACATATTTTTAGTTTGTATTTCTACGCAGGTTGTTGTTAATGTTTTATCCTGCTTACCCAGCGAATTCAATGCGTAAGGTTATCATGCAATTTGGAGGAAGTCCAAGATACGGTATTAGTTCAGTGGCAAAAGCAGAGATCTGGATTGGCTCTTAGAGCAGAGTATGTGCCGAGCCATATGCAAATCCGGCAGTAAATATTTTGAAAACAAGTGATAAAGACTTTACAATGGAAACCTTTATTTTTCAACATATTTCAGTGTTTTGATTAAGTATGTACGAATGTATCCCCGAATTGAGCATCATTTATTGAAAAATATATATTTTAATCCACCAACACATCAACCACCACCACATCCACCACCACCACCACATCCACCACCACATACACCACATCCACCGCCACATCCACATCCACCACCACATCCACCACCACCACATCCACCACCGCATCCACATCCACCACCGCATCCACATCCACCACTACCAGATCCACCACCACCGCACCCAGCACCACCACATCCACATCCACCACCACCACATCCACCACCACCACCACATCCACCACCACCACCACATCCACCACCACATCAACCACATCCGCCACCACATCCACATCCGCCACCACATCATCCACCACTACCTCATCCACCACTACCTCATCCACCACCTCATCCACCACCTCATCCACCACCACAACCACCACCACCTCATCCACCACCACCAGATCCACCACCACCACATCCACCACCACTACATCCACCACCACCACATCCACCACCACCACATCCACCACCACCACATCCACCACCACCACATCCACCACCACCACCACATCCCCCACCACCACATCCACCACCACCACATCCACCTCACCACCACCACATCCACCTCACCACCACCACATCCACCTCACCACCACCACATCCACCTCACCACCACCACATCCACCTCACCACCACCACATCCACCTCACCACCACCACATCCACCTCACCACCACCACATCCACCTCACCACCACCACATCCACCTCACCACCACCACATCCACCTCACCACCACCACATCCACCTCACCACCACCACATCCACCTCACCACCACCACACCTACCACCACCACATCCACCACCACCACCACCACATCCACCACATCCACCACCACATCAACCACATCCACCACCACCACCACATCCACATCCACCACCACATCATCCACCACTACCTCATCCACCACCTCATTCACCACCTCATTCACCACCTCATTCACCACCTCATTCACCACCTCATTCACCACCTCATCCACCACCTCATCCACCACCTCATCCACCACCTCATCCACCACCTCATCCACCACCTCATCCACCACCTCATCCACCACCTCATCCACCACCACATCCACCACCACATCCACCACCACGTCATCCACCACCACGTCATCCACCACCACGTCATCCACCACCACGTCATCCACCACCACGTCATCCACCACCACGTCATCCACCACCACGTCATCCACCACCACGTCATCCACCACCACGTCATCCACCACCACGTCATCCACCACCACGTCATCCACCACCACGTCATCCACCACCACGTCATCCACCACCACGTCATCCACCACCACGTCATCCACCACCACGTCATCCACCACCACGTCATCCACCACCACGTCATCCAACACCACGTCATCCACCACCACGTCATCCACCACCACGTCATCCACCACCACGTCATCCACCACCACGTCATCCACCACCACGTCATCCACCACCACGTCATCCACCACCACGTCATCCACCACCACGTCATCCACCACCACGTCATCCACCACCACGTCATCCACCACCACGTCATCCACCACCACGTCATCCACCACCACGTCATCCACCACCACGTCATCCACCACCACGTCATCCACCACCACGTCATCCACCACCACGTCATCCACCACCACGTCATCCACCACCACGTCATCCACCACCACGTCATCCACCACCACGTCATCCACCACCACGTCATCCACCACCACGTCATCCACCACCACGTCATCCACCACCACGTCATCCACCACCACGTCATCCACCACCACGTCATCCACCACCACGTCATCCACCACCACGTCATCCACCACCACGTCATCCACCACCACGTCATCCACCACCACGTCATCCACCACCACGTCATCCACCACCACGTCATCCACCACCACGTCATCCACCACCACGTCATCCACCACCACGTCATCCACCACCACGTCATCCACCACCACGTCATCCACCACCACGTCATCCACCACCACGTCATCCACCACCACGTCATCCACCACCACGTCATCCACCACCACGTCATCCACCACCACGTCATCCACCACCACGTCATCCACCACCACGTCATCCACCACCACGTCATCCACCACCACGTCATCCACCACCACGTCATCCACCACCACGTCATCCACCACCACGTCATCCACCACCACGTCATCCACCACCACGTCATCCACCACCACGTCATCCACCACCACGTCATCCACCACCACGTCATCCACCACCACGTCATCCACCACCACGTCATCCACCACCACGTCATCCACCACCACGTCATCCACCACCACGTCATCCACCACCACGTCATCCACCACCACGTCATCCACCACCACGTCATCCACCACCACGTCATCCACCACCACGTCATCCACCACCACGTCATCCACCACCACGTCATCCACCACCACGTCATCCACCACCACGTCATCCACCACCACGTCATCCACCACCACGTCATCCACCACCACGTCATCCACCACCACGTCATCCACCACCACGTCATCCACCACCACGTCATCCACCACCACGTCATCCACCACCACGTCATCCACCACCACGTCATCCACCACCACGTCATCCACCACCACGTCATCCACCACCACGTCATCCACCACCACGTCATCCACCACCACGTCATCCACCACCACGTCATCCACCACCACGTCATCCACCACCACGTCATCCACCACCACGTCATCCACCACCACGTCATCCACCACCACGTCATCCACCACCACGTCATCCACCACCACGTCATCCACCACCACGTCATCCACCACCACGTCATCCACCACCACGTCATCCACCACCACGTCATCCACCACCACGTCATCCACCACCACGTCATCCACCACCACGTCATCCACCACCACGTCATCCACCACCACGTCATCCACCACCACGTCATCCACCACCACGTCATCCACCACCACGTCATCCACCACCACGTCATCCACCACCACGCCATCCACCACCACGCCATCCACCACCACGCCATCCACCACCACGCCATCCACCACCACGCCATCCACCACCACGCCATCCACCACCACGCCATCCACCACCACGCCATCCACCACCACGCCATCCACCACCACGCCATCCACCACCACGTCATCCACCACCACGTCATCCACCACCACGTCATCCACATCCACCACATCCACATCCACATCCACCACATCCACATCCACCACATCCACATCCACATCCACCACATCCACATCCACCACATCCACATCCACATCATCCACATCCACATCCACATCCACATCCACATCCACCACATCCACTACATCCACATCCACATCCACATCCACTACATCCACATCCACATCCACATCCACATCCACTACATCCACATCCACATCCACTACATCCACATCCACATCCACATCCACTACATCCACATCCACCACATCCACATCCACATCCACTACATCCACATCCACATCCACATCCACATCCACCACATCCACATCCACATCCACTACATCCACATCCACATCCACATCCACATCCACCACATCCACCACATCCACATCCACATCCACCACATCCACATCCACATCCACTACATCCACATCCACATCCACATCCACATCCACCACATCCACCACATCCACATCCACCACATCCACATCCACTACATCCACATCCACTACATCCACATCCACATCCACATCCACATCCACATCCACATCCACATCCACATCCACATCCACCACATCCACATCCACCACATCCACATCCACATCCACATCCACTACATCCACATCCACATCCACATCCACATCCACATCCACATCCACCACATCCACATCCACATCCACATCCACCACATCCACATCCACATCATCCACATCCACATCCACCACATCCACCACATCCACATCCACATCCACATCCACATCCACATCCACATCCACATCCACCACATCTACATCCACATCCACATCCACCACATCTACATCCACATCCACATCCACATCCACCACATCTACATCCACATCCACATCCACCACATCTACATCCACATCCACCACATCTACATCCACATCCACATCCACCACATCTACATCCACATCCACATCCACCACATCTACATCCACATCCACATCCACATCCACCACATCTACATCCACATCCACCACATCTACATCCACATCCACATCCACCACATCTACATCCACATCCACATCCACCACATCTACATCCACATCCACATCCACATCCACCACATCTACATCCACATCCACATCCACATCCACCACATCTACATCCACATCCACATCCACATCCACCACATCTACATCCACATCCACATCCACATCCACCACATCTACATCCACATCCACATCCACATCCACATCCACCACATCTACATCCACATCCACATCCACATCCACCACATCTACATCCACATCCACATCCACATCCACATCCACCACATCTACATCCACATCCACATCCACATCCACATCCACCACATCTACTTCCACATCCACCACATCTACATCCACATCCACATCCACATCCACATCCACCACATCTACATCCACATCCACCACATCTACATCCACATCCACATCCACATCCACCACATCTACATCCACATCCACATCCACATCCACATCCACCACATCTACATCCACATCCACCACATCTACATCCACATCCACATCCACATCCACCACATCTACATCCACATCCACCACATCCACATCCACCACATCCACATCCACCACATCTACATCCACATCCACCACATCTACATCCACATCCACCACATCCACATCTACATCCACATCCACCACATCTACATCCACATCCACCACATCCACATCTACATCCACATCCACCACATCTACATCCACATCCACCACATCCACATCTACATCCACATCCACCACATCTACATCCACATCCACCACATCTACATCCACATCCACCACATCCACATCTACATCCACATCCACATCCACATCCACCACATCTACTTCCACATCCACCACATCTACATCCACATCCACATCCACATCCACCACATCTACATCCACATCCACATCCACCACATCTACTTCCACATCCACCACATCTACATCCACATCCACATCCACATCCACCACATCTACATCCACATCCACATCATCCACATCCACCACATCCACATCCACATCCACATCCACATCTACATCCACATCCACATCCACCACATCTACTTCCACATCCACCACATCTACATCCACATCCACATCCACATCCACCACATCTACATCCACATCCACATCCACCACATCCACATCCACCACATCCACATCCACATCCACATCCACATCTACATCCACATCCACATCCACCACATCTACATCTACATCCACATCCACATCCACCACATCCACATCCACCACATCTACATCCACCACATCCACATCCACATCCACATCCACCACCACATCAACCACATCCACCACCACCACATCCACCACCACCATGTGTGTGTGTGGCTCTGTGTGTGTGTGGCTCTGTGTGTGTGGGTGTGTGTGTGTGTGTGTGTGTGTGTGTGTGTGTGTGTGGCTCTGTGTGTGTGGCTCTCTGTCAGTGTGGGTGCAAATGCAATAGGTCTCGCATTTGCGAAAGATTAAGCTATTGGCATTGTAAACGACAATTCCATTTATTTATCTGTTTTCAAAACCAACACATAAATACAAAATTTGTCATTTACAATGCCAATAGCTCTAACTTTTGCAAAGGCGAGACCGTTGCATTGTAAATGCTTGTTCTCCAGGGAATGAATCAATCATGCAGGAATAACTTTGGAGAATGAATGGACCTTGGTCGCGGAAAGGAAGAGGGGACGTGAACACAGAGAAAGGTCTATGAGGGGAATGACCTTGTGTTGATTGGACCATCTTCTATTTCTCTTTCACGAAGTTTCATGGAAAAGATAGTTTTTTGATAGTATTGTGAAATGGCTGCTGTAAAATGAAAGCAGCGAAAGCAAAGTATAATCCTTGCCTCCGTATCCTCCATAGAATTGAAACTTTCTGTTACGTTAGGACATTTTTCATTACGTTCAGAGTCTGGGAAGGTGCACTTTATCACAAATGCTTCTGGTCATCATACTGGTGATCCTAAGGATTCGGAATCCTGCAGTTGCAAAGGTCACGTGTCATTTGTTTTGGAGATTCTATCTTCTACATCAGATGGAGCTATTGCCTGCCTTCTGTCCTTGGTCCCATGCCTTCCTGTTTTTAGGAACTTTTGAAGCACACTCAATCAATCAATCAATCAATCACGGCATTTGTAAAGCGCGCTACTCACCCGGGAGGGTCTCAAGGCGCTGGGGGAGAGGGGTATGTTACTGCTCGAACAGCCAGGTCTTGAGCTGCTTCCTGAAGGAGAGATGGTCTTGGGTTCGCCAAAGGTGGGTGGGGAGGGAGTTCCAAGTCTTGGTTGCCAGGTAGGAGAAGGATCTTCCTCCGGCGGTGGCTCTGCGGATGCGTGGTACGGTGGAGAGGGCGTGGCTGGTTGATCGTAGCTGGCGGGTGGGCGTGTAGAAGGTCATGCTGTCGTTGAGGTACTTGGGGCCCAGGTCATGGAGAGCCTTGTGTGCGTGGGTGAGGAGTCTGAACGTGATTCTCTCGCTGACGGGGAGCCAGTGCAGGTCTCTCAGGTGTCCGGTGATGTGGCTGTGTCAGGGGATGTCCAGGATGAGTCGTGCGGAGGTGTTCTGGATGCTTTGGAGTCTTTTTTTAACCCTTCCATGCTCATGACGAACCCCAGCCGTCATGCACTACGGTGCTCGTGTGCTGATGACGGCTGGGGTTTGTCACGGCCCGCCCCTGTTCGTGCTGTTTACAGCACACCAGGGGAATCGCGGCCGAATCGAAGGGGTTAAGTTTGGCCGTGGTTTCGGCGTAGAGGGTGTTCCTGTAGTCCAGTCGGCTGGTGACGAGTGCCTGGGTGACGGTCTTCCTGGTTTCAGTGGGGATCCATCTGAAGATCTTGCGGAGCATGCGCAGGGTGTTGAAGCACGAAGATGAGACAGCGTTGACTTGTCTGGTCATCGACAGGGGGGAGTCCAGGATGAAGCCCCGGTTGCGTGCATGGTCCGTTGGCTTGGGAGCGGTGCCCAGGGCCGGGGGCCACCAGGAGTCGTCCCAGGCGGAGGGTGATGATCCCAGGATGAGGAGTTCCGTCTTGTCTGAGTTCAGTTTAAGGCGGCTGTTCCTCATCCAGACGGCGACGTCTTTCATCCCTTCGTGTAGGTTGGCTCTGGCGGTGGTGGGGTCGTTGGTGAGGGAGAGGATCAGCTGGGTGTAGTCGGCGGAGGAGATGATGTTGAGGTTGTGTTGTCGTGCGATGGCTGCGAGGGGGCTCATGTAGACGTTGAAGAGGGTTGGTCTTAGTGAAGATCCTTGTGGTACTCCGCAGATGACTTCAGTGGCCTCAGATCTGAACGGGGGAGGCGGACTTTCTGGGTTCTTCCGGCGAGGAACGAGATGATTTACTCCAGTGCTTTCTGTCGTTTTCCGATGTTGCTGAGGCGCTTCACTAGGGTGCGGTGGCAGACCGTGTCGAACAACGCGGAGAGGTCCAGGAGGATGAGGGCCGCTGTTTCTCCGTTGTTGATCAGGGTTCTGATGTCGTCGGTGGCTGCGATTGGGGCGGTCTCGGTGCTGTGGTTGGCCCAAAACCCGGACTGCGAGGGGTCGAGGGATCCGTTCGTCTCGAGGAAGGCGGCAAGCTGTCTGTTGACGGTCTTCTCGATGACTTTGGCCGGGAAGGGAAGGAGCGAGATGGGACGGTAGTTCATGAGGTCGGTGGGGTCCGCCGTTGGTTTCTTCAGGAGGGCGGTCAGCTCGGCGTGCTTCCAGCTCTCCGGGAAGGTGGCGGTGTGGAAGGAGGAGTTGATGATGTCCCGGAGATGGGGTGCGATGATGGCGCCGGCTTTGTTGAAGACGTGGTGTGGGCAGGGGTCGGTTGGTGATCCTGAGTGGATGGAGTTCATCGTGCGGGTGGTGTCTTCGGTGCTGATCAGGGTCCAGTTGCAGAGTGTGGTGGTGGCGGGCGTTGGTTCGGTGGTAGGGTGTGTGGTCTGTGCATCGAAGCTGTTGTGTATGTCGGCGATCTTGCGGTGGAAGAACGAGGCGAGTGAGTTGCAGAGGTCTTGCGAGGGAGTGATGCTGTTGTTGTTTCCGGCGCTGGGGTGGAGAACTCTTTGACGATGCTGAAGAGTTCCTTGCTGTCGTGGGCGTTGTTGTCCAGTCGTTCTTCGAGTGCCGACTTCTTGGTGGCGCGGATCACCTGATGGTGTTTGCGGGTGGTGTGCTTGAGGGCGGTCCTGTTGTCTGTGGTCTGGTCGAGCCGCCAGGCTTTCTCGAGGGCGCGGCAGTTCTTCTTGGATTTCTTGTTTGTTGGTGAACCAGGGGGTTTTCTTGCTGCTGGGTCTGCTGGGAGGGTTCTTTAGTGGTGCGAGGTCATCGGCGCAGACGGTCAGCCACTTAGGGAGGTTGCTGGCTGCTTCGTTGGGGTCCGTTGTGCTGGTGTGAGTGTTCTGGTTGAGGGAGGCAGTGAGCTGCTCGGCGTGATCTTGCTCCAGCTCCGGCGGGGGACCTGTTGCGGGTGGTGGTGGGTCGTAGTTCTTCTGAAGCTGAAGTGGACGCAGCTGTGGTCGGTCCAGTGGAGTCCGGTGGCGTGGCTGAAGGAGATGTGCTTGCCGGATGAGAAGACGGGGTCAAGCGTGTGGCCGGCGTAGTGGGTTGAGTTGAGTGTACTGTAAACGTGAATTTTCCGTTTAACTTTTTATTTTTTAAACCTACAGAGGAATGTCAAAGGCTAAGAGGTCTCCAGGGGATGTCTTATGCCTCTCCTAAAACTTATTTAGAATTAATGAACTGAAAATATTGGAAACTGACAAAAAATGTAAATAATACAATAAACTAAAAAAAACTGCTAAATAAAATGAAAACATAATATGCAAGCAGTTTGTTAAAAAAAAAAAAAATGTTATAAAGGTCTTAGATTTCTTTCCTTATAGGAGTGCCATGCAGTGTAAATATAGGGGTTGGTCGCACCACAGCTTTTCGGCAGTGCACAGGAGACTAACATGTTAGAGGGATCTGCACACACCGAAACATCTTGGTAGCGCAAAGGTGACCACAAGTGGAGTTCAGGTACAACGAGGTATTGAGCACCATGAGCGGTGTAAGGGAGCTAAAGGGAATACTTTGCAGGTAAGACTGGCGGCATAGTGGGGCAGATGGAGTTGCATTTCTCCAAGAAGAGGAAAAAAGTCTTATTTCGAGATGAGAAATCAAAATACAGGAAGAGCTTCCAGTAGTATTTGTTAAAAATAATGTAAGCAGTCGGGAGTAATCTCCTGTTAGCACTTATGTCAATTAGTAATATAATAATATTGATTGAATTTTGTTTCTTTCAAGAAACTTGGTTGTACCTTCCATTACAGTGTCTTTATTTCCATCTCCGATTGAATGTGGTTTGCTACTAGACTGTTTTTCTGCTTTTTTCAGGTCACATGTTCATCCGCAGATAGAGTAGCTATCACCTCGGTCTCTCAGAATGAGTTGTTGTGCGCTTGATTAGTAATGCCTCAGATGTTTTCAAAAAGGATCTACTAATTTCCAATGTGTGTATTGCAGCCACGTCCTGCCCCACATGACCATCACTGCACTTGAATACCTGTTGTACGACAAATGTCCACATAGTACAGATATAAGAATTCCGCATTCTCGTTTCATTCCGATAGGTAAATTTAACAATTTTCATAGTTAGTGAGATTTGTGGAGAGACATTTCCATAAAGGTAATTTACTCCCAAGTTTAGTGTTTCCTCGTTGAGCATTTCTTTTCTTCCTCTTGGTGTAGTTATGCTATATACCACTAGCCTGTCCTTCAAGACCGCAGTCCCAGTTAATCTTGACTGGGTTGCCAGTGAATTGAGAATTGCGAATGCGCGAGGAGGCATTAGTGTTGAAAAACAAAACGAATGCTCAAGCATTATTTTGCCCTGCTTTGCGATCGCTTGAGAACAG
Source organism: Lissotriton vulgaris (assembly GCF_964263255.1). Classification (NCBI taxonomy): domain Eukaryota; kingdom Metazoa; phylum Chordata; class Amphibia; order Caudata; family Salamandridae; genus Lissotriton; species Lissotriton vulgaris. The sequence continues at coordinate 539,938,752 of NC_141698.1, read as the reverse complement.
TCCCTGCTCTGTAAATATGATGGTGCTGGAAGGTATGCCAACTGGGTTTCCCTCGTCTTTTTTTATTTTTCCACATTACTGCAGTGTGAGCTCCTCATAGTGATCATCTCTTAGCTCACACCATACTAATAATATTCTGCCTTTATGTTGCAGGCTCTTCCCAGGGTCTTCTCAGCTGGCCTGGATATCACAGAGATGTGTGGAAAGAGCGCTGAGCACTATGCAGCGTTCTGGAGAGCCGTGCAGGATTTTTGGCTGAAGCTCTACGCCTCCAACATGGTCACCATCGCTGCCATTAATGCAAGTGGCTTTCACTGTTTCTGAAATTTACAATGCAAGTTGTTGTAGTTAAGGGCCTTGTGGGTTGTCCTGATTTGGGAAACAGCCTTTACGCTGAAGTTTTTACTCTATTACATTTTACTCGCATTTTTTGCATCGTAAAGACTGCTGGCACGCAAGTATTTACAAGACAACCATGCTTTTGAGGGTAATTAAAAGGGGTTTGGGGGGTGGTCTCGCCCCTCCCCTCCCAATTATAAGATGTTCAAATAGTACCGAACTTTTAAACGAAAAAGGATATTAATTTAATATATTAACATTTAATTTATAATTTTAGAACAATAGTAGGTGGCAGTGTTAGACTAACAGGATTTTTTAGGAACGTAAACGCGGTAAAAGTATGCGTTGTAGAGGAATGCGTGGTGAAGGTGTTTCTAATGTGAATGAATGTAAATGCGTGGCAGTTTTATGCGTTGTAAAATCGGCGTTGTAAAGATATACATGGTGAAGTAAGGCATGCTAATGTCATACAAGCCCTGATTGCAGAAACCTCTGATAGTAAACTACTGTGGAGATGGGAGAGATCTATACTTAAGCCAGAGCAAATGAGCAATTCTGGGTTCTAGACATGATTTGATACCTTTTTTCTCATGGCCTAGTGTAGAGCGGTACTTGTTTTACCGCTTTGTAGCTGGTATATTTTCGATCATTGTTATTGTGCCAGCTAAATCCGTTGCCTCTGGTTTGCCTCATTTTCGTATATTAGCAAATCGAGATTCTGCCCAGGCCATCACCACCAACCTTACTAGATGGTTTTCCTGTGCAAAAAATGCCATTTGACTCCAAGCGCTAAAGCTCACCAACTGCTTACTCTTTAGTAGTCTGTCAATACCTAAAAGTCCAATTTAGAATTCACACATTTGTTGCATAGAGTTAGGCAGTGAATACATATTATATGGATTTTCTGGTGTGCATGCCTGGGCACTGAGGACCTCAGTTGGCCTTTTATTATAATAACACCATTTTAGAGCAATTGGTATCAATGATCAAAATACTTCCAGATGAAAACAAACCATGAAGCACTCCCTATCAACACCTCAAGCACTGCCCCCTTTCCTGGGTATTATCAGATGTTCCAGGAATGCCAGTAACTAACTACACCTTAAACATACCTTACCTTTTCACCAAGTATGGCTCTGTAAGTCTGTATAAATGGGAAATTATTCTGTCATACCTATGTTGGACATTCTTAAGAATAATGTGAATAGCCAATTTACGATGATTAAATCAAATGGGGAAACAATATACCCTCCATAATCTTTCAATTACCTTTATTATTTTTTACCCTTTGTCCACAAATCACAAATTTAAAGTGAAGTTTTAATCTATTAGAAATATGGTATGATAAATATTTAATTACATGAGGCATCTAATAAGCGTTAAAAACGTATAAACGTACCCAAGCACACTAACCATTCATTACCAATTGCTTTCATTTGGTGAAGGGAAGACTTGAGGGCAAATTCAACGTGTTATTCTACTGTCAATTCCTTGCCAATCTGTGCTCTCATATCCAATCCTCTTGTATTAGTCTGTAGTTCTACATTCATTACTCATTAAATTCAGAACCTGCTCTCTATGTTCACTTGCAAGTGCCTAAATTGTTAGCTGTACAGGCGATCCCATCTCCAGTCATTTACATGCATGAAAATCTTGAAGAGACTGATCATACAACATAGTAAAAGGGGAGGCGAATATGCATGTCACAGGCCGGGCTTCAGACTTTCTGTCCACAGGAATTGTCTGTTTGAACCAAAGCTCGATTTCTCCATGTGTGGTTGAGATGGTATACCATGGTGGTTGTGCTTTTTAATAGCATGCTTTATTTACAAAATGAGGTGTTCTTTTAATTCCCCATTATTGGGTGGCCGGTAGCAGTACATCTACTGCAGACAGTGAAGCTCTGATGTCGCCTGTAGACAGTGACTGGGTCGAAGGGGGGTGAATGAGTGTCCACCCTACTGTCATACTATGACTGTGACAAAAAACAAAGTGATGGGCAGGACACATGAATTGATCGCAGCCACTGGCGTTTGTTCAGTTATTTTTCAGTCTACTATTTTTCTCGCCCTTCTACTCTAGAGAGAGACCAGACATATGCAAATCAGTATTGCTCCTGCTCCAATAAGGACAGTCTCGTCTACAGTGCAAAACCAGTTCCCCACCCAAAAAGGAGCACAAGCAACTCCAGACAGGTTTTGGCCAAGTTAGGCCTCTAGTATATCTTGAGTCCTGTATCACAGTGAGCAAGATACTCAAATCCGGGAAAACCTGTCGGCCTTAGGACTTCTACTCCTTCAAACATCAAAATGATATGCTTGGATTAATCTTGTATTGAAATAAATTTAGGAAACCCAATACACCCTTGTGGGCTTGGGTAATTAACGTTAAACAGGCAAGGGTGCAAACAAGGGATTTGTTTAACTCAATAGTTTATCAATCTATATCTTACATAAGATGTCTCCTCATAACATCGCACATTAGTTGAAAAAATGCATGCACATTATTTGTCTGAAGAAATAAATTCCATTAGCCAGGTGTATTTCTACTTAAACAGTTTATATCAAAATACATAGAATTTGGGGTTCACAACAATTCTCACATACCTTGATAATTGGTATTCCAGTTGTACTAGATGAAAATTAACTAGTCATCAATTCAAAAAATGCCCATCTCCTTAATGTCAAACATGGAGTCTGTCCTATACATGGGATCTGAATTTGGCTAAATGAATTAACAATAACTAAAAGGAAGATTGGAGTAGACGTCGATGTTTCAGTCTCTGTTGTAATATATCTGCGAGACCATCTTCAGGACACAAAATTTGTGGGAAGATCCAAGACACCTTGGTCAATGAGTCGAAAACTGATATTGTGGTCTCTTCAAATTAGTGGAAACATATTTCCGTTTAAACTTGAAGCCTCCCTTAGGGGACTCGGGCAGTAAGCTTAATCAGTGTTTTGAAGTTAGTTGCTGTGGCAGTTGTCGGTGTTCTCGTGCAGCATTTCACGGGAGTTAGAAGCCCACTCCCAGATATAATACAACGGAGACCGAAATGTGACATTAATTAAGGAAATGTGTATGCATGGGTTAATCTTAGCCACTGCTAGCTAACAGCTGCAGGCACTGATCTCATCACCCATCATAGTAACGGGCCTCTTTTACTATCAACGAGAGTTAGTTTCTAGCCATTTTGGCTGGTAAAAATGATATAATGAGGATTCCATTGATTCGAAGCTCCAAATTGGGCAGTATAGAGCACTTACAGCCTTGCCAGTGATTCTTATCAGCAGAAGAATACAGAGCATTCTATCTCCTGCAGGGCATGGTCTTTTCACAAAGGTATAGGCAACTGTATTAAGGATTTGTGGGGCCCTGGGCATGTAGTATTTTGCCACCCGAACGTTCTCTGTTTGGAAAAACTTTCAATTAACCCATTTCAGCCAAATGAAACTCTTGTAATGCCAACCACTATTGAATTATACTATAAGGCAGCCCAATAGTAGCAAAAGAAAGGTTCAACAAGCTGATGAATTACATTTGTTTTCTTCTTGGATTTAAAATATGTTTTGCTTCGCGAAAGCAATAGAATCAATCAATGTTAACATTTGTAAAGCACACTACTCACCCGTGAGGGTCTCAAGGTGCGAGAAAGTGGGGGGGGGGTTGGGCGGGGGCCGAATGTTGCTACTGCTCAATTAGCCAGTTCTTGAGTAGTCTCCTAAAAGATAGTAGGTCCTGGGTCTGCCGTAGGAGGGTGGGGAGGGTGTACCAGGTCTTGGCGGCGATGTGGGAGAACAATCTGCTGCCAGAGATCGCTCTTTTGATGCAGGGGACGGTGGCAAGGTTGGTGGAGCGGAGCTGGCGGTTGGAGGTGTAGAAGGGGAGACGTCTGTTGAGGTATGCCGGTCTGGTGTTGTGGAGTACCTTGTGTGTGTGCGTGAGGAGCATGAAGGTGATCCTCTTGTTGACGGGAAGCCAGTGCAGGTCTATAAGGTGAGGTGGGATGTGGCTGCGGCGAGAGATGTATAGAATTCAGTCTCTATAAAGCCTGTTCAACCCACTGTAGAAAATACATATTCAGGACCTCGTTAAGGTTTTTTTTATTGTTGTGTATAGTACAGACATATATCGCATCATGACAATCTTCCAAATCCTAACCAGCCTTTCATCAAATACAAAATCTAGGTACATATAGCATAAAAGAAGAGAGTTCCGCCAGTTAATGTGTTGTGTGGAAGAAAAAACAATGAAGGAGAGCAATACACGCTCATATGGCATCTTCGGGTGCCAGATTTCATTTTTAAAATACAATTAAACAGCGGAAAACAATGTACAGAATCATGAAATTGTGTTACCAATTGTGGCACAGTGAGCTGCATTTTATGGTTAATGACTCGTATCTAATGACCTTTCCAGGTTTAATGGAGCCCATGAGGAAGTGTGTGTGTGTATTGGGGGCAGGAGTGTTATGCCTCGTTTGTTGGGAGGAGGCATAGTGTAGGGATCATGCTGTTGGGGATCGAGGTGATTCCCGCAGAAGAGGCAGGCTGAGCAGGAGGGCGGGAAGGGGTAGCGTTTGGTGTGTGACGGTGTGTCGAGTCGTTCCTGCCTTAAGATTTTTGGGTAGAGTCAGTCACTGATAGTAAATAATTACAGAAGGGCTGTCACAAGTCCTTCATTCTGGAAGATGGAGGATGGAGTGAGGTGTATAGTTCATTGGTGGTGTCGCAGTAAGCCAAACCCATCAGCCAGTCTTTATCAATTGAGGTTGGGGGGGTAGGGGGGCCTTGTCTCCTCCCTCAGTGAAGGGCAATCTCCAGTTGAGCAAGTAGGAGGGCCATCCCTGTGTTTCGGTGGTTGCTTTTTGGGAAGTCTTGCACATAACCCAGTAGGGCTGGAAGGGTGGTCGTGCTGAAGTCCACCCCTACCATTTGGACCAGGCAGGAAAAGCTTGCAATATGTCTACAGTTCCAAGTCGTATGAAGGACGTTTGCTTCTATGTCATGGCATTTGGAGTATTGGGTGGATCTGGTGTGGTCGAACCTGTGGTGGTCTGCTGGAGTGATATTTGTGCATTGTACCAACTTGAAAGGGATATGTTTATGGCAATGATTAGGGTATTTGGAGCATGTCAGCAAACAGCAGGCAGTGAAACCGTTTGGTGTAAGTGCGCTTTAAAAATAATTTTAACATAACAGGCAGTCCACACTTTATCTGTAAAGTGGCAACTTGCATCGTTTTCCCAACAGTTCTGAAGTTTCTGAGAGAGGATGAGCAATACAGCTAGGTATGTGTGCTAAAGCTTGGACACCAAACGAGTGCCATTTTCATTATCTTTCAAAAGTGTGAGAGGTGTGAACTCCTCGGGTGCCAAAGGATCAGACGGGATCTGCGCAGGGAGTGTAGACGTTAAATCACAAAGTGGTCCATGCCTGTTGCGGTGTCGAAGTGTACATCCATAGAATGGGAGAGGACATGTCCATCGTGGAAAAGATCAGCAAATATGCAACGGTAATATTGTATTAAAGTACTAATGATGAAGGCCTTACAGATGATAGGATGCCACGGGTTATCAGCTGTTATCAGGCCCAACATGTGATGGATAAGGGTTGTATGTCATTGGGGTCTAGGGAAAGACCCTTCGGTAGGATGGAGGCAACTGATGCGGGCTGGTCGATTTTTCCAGTTTGGTGTATGGGAGCCTGGCATATTTGTGAAACCAGTCATACGAGTTTTGGCAATGTGCTGCTAGGTAAAACAGGCAGAAGTGTGGGACCCTGACCCCCCCCCCCCCCCACCTCCCCCCCACATCGTAAGGGAGAACCAGCCTGTCCCAGTTAATGCAAGGACGTCTTGTCAGTCCAGATGAGTTTCAATAGTAACCCTCATGAGGTGATAAAAAAAGAGTTGGTTAGGGGAATCTGGATAGTTTGAAATAGGTATAAAAAGCGGGGAATGACTACCATTTAAATAATCGCAATATGTCCTGCTATGGATAGTGGTAGAAAATGAAAGAAGGTACCCTGCCTAGTGTTTATAAAGGTCCTAGTTGGAGGATCCAATCATGATGCAAAAAGGGGGGGTGATTAGCCCAAGGGCTGACGCTGCACAGGACAAACACCAGGTCAATCAAAGCAGACTAAACAAGATATATTAGAAAAATACATACTTTTTATTTTTCTTCTTTTTAAATATATTATTAGTGATTTTCAGAAGACAGACATATGCAAATTAGATAGTCACATTGATATATCACAAAATACATAGCAAAAGTTTTAGTTAAAGATTAAGAGCTACCCAGTACTGACCACACTTCAGACACACTTGCACACTCATTCATGCAGGGATTGTCTCTAACTCTAGTTTAAGCATTCAACTACCATTCATCCATTCATATAGTCCTGGCTTAGGCAACAATAGATATTCAATAAGTTGCCTAGATCGGGAGGTTCATCCAGGTAGGTAGTATTAATACGGGTCCTGATGTAGTTAGGACAGAATTCCGTATTCCTGGGACAACATGCCGACGCGCGTTTCGGTGAAAAGCCAATATGGCAACACCTTCATCAGGGCCAGGGTAGTATGCTGGGTAGGGGGAGAGAAGTAAAATCTGGAAGTAAAAAAACTTTGTCTTAGTCCCGTATTTCCAATATATAGGTACATAAACATTTCATTTTCATAGTATTATTAGCGTTTAGAAAAGAGGAAACATGTATAGACCTTCTCTATATAGTACATTTGAAGTTGACAATTTTTTGACACTGTGCAGCAACAGACCAGTTGGAGACACTCCCATAAAAGATTCCCTGTTCAGTGGAATCTAAAAAAGGGCAAACTGATGGCCTAAGCTAAATGAACAATAGAATCTACTTCACAACACAAGACACGCATTTAATAATCACACACTCATTGTCATAGACCTAAGACCCCAAGTTTTTAGCTAGGACACTCAATATTGGTGTTTTTAATACAGGAAGGAGCAGATGGTAAATTGCATGACCCAGTTATCCTGATTTGCCCCAACAACTTATACGTTCTTCTAAACTCCTGTAGCATTGGTGGTTTCACTTTTTTTGGTATTACCTGTTTATTTTGTTTAAGGTGGCGTGCGATTAGAGGGCCAACGTCACGACTGCAACGGGAGATGGGTTCCAATTGTAACCTTAATGAAAAGGTATAATCGATTATTGTCTTTGATCAAAGATCTCCTTTTTAATACTTGGTGTAACAGTTATAGGCCGAGGCAGTCAATTTACCAGGCTATTTGATCTGGGTTTGTGGTTCCTTTGGTCGGGCTTATGCGGCTCGTTGCTCCACCAGTTAGTTAACAAGGGAGAGGTAACCAGAGGTGTAGAATTTTCTAGATATAAAAAAGATAGGTCATTATATCTCTGTTCTTAATAATTCAGGAGACATTCAAACGCCCCTCTAGAGAGACAAACTAATAGGCAGGTACCTACTATGATGTAAAAAACTTTCGAATGTTATCCTATCTCTTCAGAGACGTCCTGTTGGTCAAGACGGACGTTGAACCTGTCGTCTCGCTGTCAGTCGTGGTTGTATCGATAGTAAGTGCTCCTGTTGGTAGTGCATTAAAAGACGCCCATTAATAATAGCCTTTCTTTAATCTGTGCTCTAGGGAGATGGCGGACAAAAAGGTGTAACCTAAAAACTGTGAGGGGGATAACCCTAAATAATATCAAACAGTCGTGCTGAAAATAGCAAAACCCTTTAGTGGTCTCATACAGTCGGGTATGTGAATAACACCACGGAACATCTTGCCGATAAGCGTAACCACACTAGCAAGTGATTTTAAAGAATCAATTACCTTTCAACGGATCAAGTCGGGCTTTATCGCGGGGATTCCACCAACTAGGACATATTCAGGAAGGGAGGCTGCTCGCTGGCATTCCTAAAAACGGACAACATAATTACATATTGTCCGTTACGAGAGGGCATTTTGACAGGCTCCATTATGTGGGCTTGGCTGGGCGCTTAGGCTAAACAGCGATGTTGGGTAACTTTCATAAGGTAATTACCTTAGTAGAGTCAAGTAAGGCTTTGTCTCAGGGATTCCACCAACTCGGACGCGCTCAGGACGGTAAAGGCTTACTCGCATTTCTAAAGATGGACAACAAAAAAGATTTTTACATATTGTCCGTTATATGGGGGCGTTTAAAAGGCTCCGTTATGCGGGCTAAGGTGGTCTCGTAGTTCTGCTTACCGTCGCAGAGTCGGTCGTCATCTTCATGTGGGGTTCCGCCGGCAGCCAAGTCGGCCAAATGCACGATACAGGACACTCGTCTGTGCGCTAATTGGAAGACATTTAAATAGGTATTTGCTCGCGCGCTTTTTTTCGGAACTCTCCCCAGTCGAGTCTCGCGTTATAACGGACACTGAGGACGGACTTTTTTCTGTGGGGGAACTGTCCCCGCCATGTTGGTTAAGTTGAGTAAAGTAAAACCAGGCGCCTTTCAGATGGCGTGAAAGTAAATATTTTTATCGTGCTTTGACTTGGGACTAAACCCAACCGTATCTCATGTTTTGCAGAACACTGAAAAGGGACTCCCAACTGTGGAGGGGCAATATCCACCATGATGGTTGAGATGCCAAATGGGGACCTTATAGTTCTTAACGTTTCTCCTCATTAAAAGGAGCACCTACTCAGCCATCTTGCGTGACCCAATGATATGCCATAACGGAGGATCATATGGAGAGATGTAATCGTGGTTATGTGCCAGGAACATGTTATATCATTTTAGCCCAGTCTACAGAGGGATAGAATAAGGAAGTAGATAGCGCTAAAAACTAGACATATTCTAGTGCTCCCATCCGGGTTTAAATGCTCTCACATGCGCAAGCTATTGTTCCAATCCATTTCCTTATATTCACACAGGTTATTATATTCAGTCTGACTATACTGTATTCCATATGTATTGACCAATGGTTTTCCAGCATATTTTTACAGAATCGCTTGGTGCCAAGGGCATTCTTCATTAAGCCCTTTTTCCCACCGCATTTAGAAAAAAGATCCAAAATACCTCCCGTTTTTTTCGGAGGTTTGTGGTGTTGGTTCCTGGGCAGGTTTTTATTTTCTCTAAAATAAACCACCGAAGCTCTAACTCTGTGTGGTTTTTCTCAACCCAATGTGCCACCAATGGAGCTGCTTGTTTTTGGTTCCTAATATTGGACTTATGTTCTCCAATTCTAGTCCTGCATTCTCTGCCAGTCTCTCCGACATAGGGAAGATTGCACGGACACAATATCAAATAAATGACATTGCTTGTACGGCAATTAGTCATATTGGCGTTGCGTCGTACAGACACAGTACGGGTATTGGTGGTGACAGTTTCTCCAGTAATTGCCTGCGGGCAGATGTGACATGTCCCACATCTGTGGTTGCCATATATTGGTTCCAGTCCGGTGATGGCTGTCTGATTATTTCCAGATTTTTCCCGAAATTTGCCCCGAACAAGATGGTTTTTAAGGTTGGCGTTCTTTTTAAACGCAAAAATAGGGCGGTTTAAATGTGTTGTTTCATGTTCCAAATTCAGGATTTGCCAGCTGGAGTTGATCGCTTGTCGTATTTTGTGGTTCATCTCAGAGTGGCGGATCACGCATACCAGTTGCTTTGGTTTCTCCGGTTCTCTTTCAACAAACATAGCCTCCCGGTCGGTGTATCTCGCCCGTTTAAATGACTCCTTAATGAGTCTGGGTGGATATCCTCGAATCCGGAGTTTTTCCTGAAGAATGTCAGCCTGAATCAGGAAGTCATCCAGATACGTACAGTTCCTTCTAATGCGAAGGAACTGACTGTAGGGGATACTATCCCTTTGGCTCCGCGGATGGTAACTGGCATATTGAAGTAGAGTGTTGCGTGCCGTAGGTTTGGTGTATAGAGAAACTTTGATGATGTTGTCCTGGTGCTCAATCCAAATGTCTAGGAATTCTATTTTAGTTGTACTAAGGTGGCTGGTGAATCTCAAGTTGGCGTCCGCCGCATTGAGCCACTCAATGAATTCGTGCAGTTGTTCCTCAGCCCCCTTCCAAATAAAAAAGATATCGTCAATAAAACGTTTCCAGCTTTTGACGTTTTCGTAGAAGGGGGCCAGTTCATTGAAAATATTTGTTCTTTCAAATTCTCCCATGTACAGACAGGCAATACTTGGGGCACAACTGGCTCCCATACTTACTCCAGAGGCCTGCCTGTACATGGTGTTATCGAATTCAAAATAGTTCTCGAATAGAACTATCTTGAGACATTCCAGGATGAATTCCTTGTTGGTGATTTCGGTGTTTCTAGAGATGACAGTTTCAATCGCATCATATGCACCTTTTTGGGGGATGTTAGAATACAATGCTTCCACATCTAGTGTGACCATGACTTCGGAGTTCTCAAAGAATTGGGTGCCCTCCACCTGCTGAATAAAGTGTCCTGTATCGCGCACGTAGGATTTTAGCTCGATCACCATTGGATTAAGGAATTTATCAATATATTTGGACAACGGCTCGGTGGCCGAGCCAATCGTCGAAACAATTGGTCGCAAGGGTGGATCCAAGCTGCACTTGTGGGTCTTGGGGAGCCCATAAATTATGGGCATTTTAGTGTTGCTAGGAGTTAGAAACTCTGCTTCATCCTCACAGATTTGGTTCTGTGATACAGCTTTCTGGACCATTTTTAATATGCGCTTTTTTAAGGCATTCTCAGGATTCCGGGTGATCTGTACATAGTGGCCTGAAGAAGACAGTAAGTCAGTCATTCTTTTTTTGTAGTCAGACGTATCAAGTATTGTGATTCCTCCCCCTTTATCACACGATTTTATAGTGATATTTTGATTTGTTTCAAGTTCTTTGAGGGCTCTGTTCTCTATGATGGACATATTGGCCTTAGGTATGGGTACATACTTAGTCATTTTGTTTATTTTTTTCAACACTGTTTTTTCAAAGATGTTAACCTCAGGGCCCACCATTTCTAAGCTGGGAGTAAACGAGGACGGTGGTTTACATCCTGATTTGTTCTGGTTATTGTCAGTCGGAGGTGCCTCTTGGAAATTTTTTTGAAGTCGAACCTTCCTAAAGAAAAGCTGTAAATCTCTATTAAGTTCAAATTTGCTAAGGCTATTATTAATGGGCGTCTTTTAATGCACTACCAACAGGAGCACTTACTATCGATACAACCACGACTGACAGCGAGACGACAGGTTCAACGTCCGTCTTGACCAACAGGACGTCTCTGAAGAGATAGGATAACATTCGAAAGTTTTTTACATCATAGTAGGTACCTGCCTATTAGTTTGTCTCTCTAGAGGGGCGTTTGAATGTCTCCTGAATTATTAAGAACAGAGATATAATGACCTATCTTTTTTATATCTAGAAAATTCTACACCTCTGGTTACCTCTCCCTTGTTAACTAACTGGTGGAGCAACGAGCCGCATAAGCCCGACCAAAGGAACCACAAACCCAGATCAAATAGCCTGGTAAATTGACTGCCTCGGCCTATAACTGTTACACCAAGTATTAAAAAGGAGATCTTTGATCAAAGACAATAATCGATTATACCTTTTCATTAAGGTTACAATTGGAACCCATCTCCCGTTGCAGTCGTGACGTTGGCCCTCTAATCGCACGCCACCTTAAACAAAATAAACAGGTAATACTAAAAAAAGTGAAACCACCAATGCTACAGGAGTTTAGAAGAACGTATAAGTTGTTGGGGCAAATCAGGATAACTGGGTCATGCAATTTACCATCTGCTCCTTCCTGTATTAAAAACACCAATATTGAGTGTCCTAGCTAAAACCTTGGGGTCTTAGGTCTATGACAATGAGTGTGTGATTATTAAATGCGTGTCTTGTGTTGTGAAGTAGATTCTATTGTTCATTTAGCTTAGGCCATCAGTTTGCCCTTTTTTAGATTCCACTGAACAGGGAATCTTTTATGGGAGTGTCTCCAACTGGTCTGTTGCTGCACAGTGTCAAAAAATTGTCAACTTCAAATGTACTATATAGAGAAGGTCTATACATGTTTCCTCTTTTCTAAACGCTAATAATACTATGAAAATGAAATGTTTATGTACCTATATATTGGAAATACGGGACTAAGACAAAGTTTTTTTACTTCCAGATTTTACTTCTCTCCCCCTACCCAGCATACTACCCTGGCCCTGATGAAGGTGTTGCCATATTGGCTTTTCACCGAAACGCGCGTCGGCATGTTGTCCCAGGAATACGGAATTCTGTCCTAACTACATCAGGACCCGTATTAATACTACCTACCTGGATGAACCTCCCGATCTAGGCAACTTATTGAATATCTATTGTTGCCTAAGCCAGGACTATATGAATGGATGAATGGTAGTTGAATGCTTAAACTAGAGTTAGAGACAATCCCTGCATGAATGAGTGTGCAAGTGTGTCTGAAGTGTGGTCAGTACTGGGTAGCTCTTAATCTTTAACTAAAACTTTTGCTATGTATTTTGTGATATATCAATGTGACTATCTAATTTGCATATGTCTGTCTTCTGAAAATCACTAATAATATATTTAAAAAGAAGAAAAATAAAAAGTATGTATTTTTCTAATATATCTTGTTTAGTCTGTTTTGATTGACCTGGTGTTTGTCCTGTGCAGCGTCAGCCCTTGGGCTAATCACCCCCCCTTTTTGCATCATGATTGGATCCTCCAACTAGGACCTTTATAAACACTAGGCAGGGTACCTTCTTTCATTTTCTATACAGTTGTTTTTTCCCCCTTGGCCTGCCTATATTATCAACAAAACCCTTGGGAAGCCCCCTTCTTTTGTCTTGTCCTATGGATAGTGGTAGACCTATCCAGCGTTCCACCTGAATGGTTAAGGTGTCAGCGGCTGGGCCGTAATTCAGTCGTATTACTTGTTCTTTGTCACCGACTAGATGGATGCCCAGGTACTTAACAGAGCCATCACACCAGGTCAGTAGGAATTCACATTGAAAAGGGGCAGTGGAGTTGGTTAGGGAAATAGTTCGGATTTTGACCAGTTGATCATTAGCCCAGAATAGCCCCAGAAGCGCACCAGCTCACGAACCATGGACTTCAGGTTTCAGAAAAACAGCAGAACATCATCTGCATAGAAAGAGTAGTGGTCCTGGGCAGAATTGTCGACCGTGGTGCATATGATCCCGTTGTGACGGACCAGAGAATCCACTGCTGTGATAAATAGTAAGGGGATAAGAGGCAGCCTTGAGTGACAGGGAATGATTGAGTAGAGGAGTTAACTCTGAGATGAGCCACTGGTGTACAGGTGGCTTATCAAAGAGGAAAATCCTTTGAGAATGCCTAGTTTGCGCAGGGTGGCATGGAGGAATGGCCATTCTGGTGAATTGAAAACCTTCTCTGCATCGAGAAGGCTACTGTGGCCGGTATCTCAGGGAAAATCCTGTTGAGGACTGAAGACCATCCTTAGATTTAAGGAGGTGGGGCAATGTGGGACAACCCCAGACTGTGTAGGAGATATTATTTGGCCCCTTAGTAAGACGAGGCTATTAGAGATTACTGTGGCGAGTATTTTGATATTATCATTTAAAAATGATCAGGATCTATGATCCGCAGTGTCTTGGGTTTTTGCTGGGATTGAGGAGCAGAGTTATAACCTCTTACCGTAGCGAAAGGGGAAATGCCTCCGTGTTTATAGGCTCCATGTAAATGGCCAATTGTCGCAGCTCAAAAATATGTTTAAAGTGTTTATAGAATTACCTGGTGAAACAATCAAGGCTGGGGGCCTTGGATTAGTCAAAGCAGTCTATAGCCTGAACGATCTCATCACAGGTGAGGGGTTCGCTGAGGAATTGATTTTGTGCTGTTGAGAGCCACACCATGGCTATCTCATCAAGGTATGCGGTTTAGGCCAATAAGTCATCGGAGAAGAGTTGAGTGATATAAAGGCGTGTGTAGTTCAGGAGAAGGGTGTTCAATACGTTGTCATTGGAAGTTACCCTTGACGAGAGTCTGTGTGCAATTCAGTGTTAATGGAGGTGCCCCTAGGGGGCAAAGTAGCCAGGTCAATGTGCGCCTGGGGTGTTCACCCTCCCCATATCTGCGAGCCATGGTATATTTCCCGAGGAACCATACCTTGCGGTCTGCCAGGCCACGGTATTCTGTAAAGGAGTGCCGTGCGCTTAAGGAAGCTCACGGTTTCCGGATGTTGATGGCTATCTGAGTCTAGTCCGGTTAGTTCCTTCTCATTACTTGCCAGCCCCACGGGGAGCTCTTGAAGATTGTTTAGAAATGCACACACCTCTGATGTATACCTTTTTAAATGCCTCCCACAATGTGGCCTGTGTGGGGATGGGGCCCTCGCTGAGCTGAAAATATTCTAGCACTGAATCCTGCAAGTCTGAGCGGAATAGTGCAGCCTGATTCGCCACTGTTTGGAGTCCCCACGGTCTTTCCCGAACTCCCCTGAATGGTGAACGGAAAGTAGTGCGGACTGGAGCATGATGCGTGCCAAGTGATGGACCGATTCTAGCCAAGGGCCCAATGACTCAGAAATTAGGTAATAATCGTTGGCCCAGGTAGCGTGAAAAGTGAAATAGTGAGCAAATGCCAGGGGGAGGAACGCTTCAGGCACCCTGTGTCCCGGAATTTAAGTGTCACATATCACTTAATATGTGGAGTAAATGGGATTTGCCAGACGGAGAGCTAGCTGTTGTGTCACTGGATAGGCCTATGAGTAGATTAAGAACCCCTCCTAAAATAAGGTGGTCAAAGTCAAGTTCGGTGAATTGTGTATGGGAGAATCAACGTTTGGTGCATAGACATTAGCCAGTAACACTGAGTGACCCACCAGTATCCCAGTCACCAAGGCATAAAAACGTACTTGTTCATCAAGGACAACTGTCGCTGGGTGGAATGGTACACTTTTGTGAATCAAAATGCAGACCCCCCTCGAATACGTACTGTAACATGAGAAATAGCGGTGGCACCCCCAGTGGGAAGCTAAGTTCTAAGGTCCACCAGGTGAGAGGTGGGTCTCCTGTAGAAAGACTATTTGAGTACCATTTTTTGTGAGATACCCCAAAACGTGCTTACCCTTGCGGGGGTTATTCAGACTTCTAATGTTCCAAGAAAGCAATGTGCATCTTATAAAATGGGCTTCAAATGTTTTGATTTGTAACATCAGTGAGTGTATGTAAGGCAATAGGCATATGCATACATAAAACTTAGTTCAAGGTTAGTATGCGTGGGAAAACATCAACATTAAACATAAACAGCATCTTGATTACACCCACCCCCCGTTTCCCCCTCCTGCCACCCACAGCAGGCATTGGTTGCCCCAGCAAATCTCGAACTAAACAACCCAGCAAGTACAAAGGAGAAAAACAGTGGACATTACTGTTTATACTACTGGGGGATAGCAACACCGCGGCGGTGGCTTGGGGTATTTTTGGATCCCCAAGGTAAAAGGTTGTGAATTAAGTCTGTGATTGACAGAAAATGAAAACAGGATACAGTCTGTTGTGCTATGCAGAGCAGAGGGAGCGTGTTGCAGTCAGTAGGCGTGTGAGGGGCAGGCTGATGATGTTGCCCAAGTACAAATCTCATCCTGATGGGAAGCGGTCTACATTGGCATTGAATTGAGTGTCCAGGGTCTTTCTGGAGTTGAGCGTTGTGCAGGTGTATGATCTCTGGAGTACTGTTTGCAAAAGTCTTGCTCAGCTGCAGGTATGTCAAAGAGGTGGGCTCTCCTGTCCACATCCACCTGGCTACAATAAAGAAAATCCAAGTACTTTTCTGAGCTCTTAAGATAAAATCTGAAAATGTTGTTCTTCTGTTCAGCCGCCGGAACCCTTCTCGCCTCCTTTTTAATTCTACACTTCACTCTCTTGACTGTTACTTCTGGTTGTGCTAATTAAAAATGGGAGGCAGCAGGAGACCTGAAAATAACAGAGGTATAGAGGAAGATGTAATGGGAGAAGTGAAGTAGTTTGCTGGAAGGTAGAGATAGGTG
Organism: Lissotriton vulgaris; assembly: GCF_964263255.1. Taxonomy (NCBI): domain Eukaryota; kingdom Metazoa; phylum Chordata; class Amphibia; order Caudata; family Salamandridae; genus Lissotriton; species Lissotriton vulgaris. The sequence continues at coordinate 539,922,425 of NC_141698.1, read as the reverse complement.
ATGTAGAGAGATGCAAGATAAAAATAGAAGGGTGAGGTAGCCCCAAAGGATGCTATGGAGAGGTAAGAGGAATGTAGACAAAGAACAGTGGATAGGCAAGGTTTTTATTTGAGGTACAGCGTTGGAGAACTATTGTAAGGGTGAAGAATATGTATAGCGGTCTGAGAACACTAGGTTAGGTAGATTGAAAGGTGTGTTAGAGTGGTAAGAGCAAGAGAGGTAGACTGGTATAGAGTGGAGACGGTAGAGAGAGGAAACTAAGAATGAGGTGTAGAAAGACAAGTCAGTGAAAGAAAGAAGTGAAGCAAAGAGAAAAGTAGAGGTAGCGGTGAAGGGGAGAAAGAGATGAGGGGCAGAGAGTTTAAATTGAGAGACAATCGAGGTAGACAATGGTTAAGTTCTTATAGTGCTGTAGGGAGAGGATAGCTTAGGCTTAGCGATAAGGAGAGAAGAAGAGTCCCAGGCACAGTAGAGAGATATAAAATAGAGAGAAGCAGGGTATAGAGGATCAGGTGAAATAGTGAAGAAGTGAAGAGAAATGATAGAGGAGGTAATAGAGAAAAAGACATTAATGGAAAGGAGTAAGGTAGTAAGATTAGAGGTAGACCGCATAGGTAGGAAGACAAGGTATCAAACATGTGCTGAGGCTTACTGAGAGGTTAAATATTAAGTGAAATAGAGGTGAAGTAGAGATGGATGAGGGACTGAGGAAATGTGAAATGTAGAGAGAAACGATTTAGAGAGAGGGATGAGGTGAAGACGTTCGTAAGATATTAGGGAAAGAGGTCGGAAGAGGGTTGAGAATGTGGTAGAGAGATTAGGTAAAGGGATGCAGTCCAGAGAGACCGAAGTGAGGTTGATAAAAGGTTCGGTTTATACAGTGAAAGATAGATGATGAGTGAACAAGAGAGGTAAGTAAAAACAGGTGCTGCAGGGAGACATGAAAAATAGAGCTAGGGTATTAAAGACGATGATTTGAAGTAGTGAGTAAGGTGCAGAGACGATGGAGAAAGTAATTGTAGAGAAGAAGAGACAAAGGTAGTGAGAAATAAGTAACATAGTGGGAGAGTTGAGGCAGATTAACCAGAGGTTGAAATACAAGAGAGGTTGTGGAGATGTGTGATGGTGAACAAATGACAAGATACATTTAGAGGTTAAGTAGAGAGAGGTGTGTAAAGAGGTATTGGGCAGTGAGAACTAGAAGTTAGTGAGGTACAGAGAGGGCTGAAAAATAGAGAGGCCAGATACAGGGGGAGTTTAAGATGGAGAGATGAGGCGAGGTAAAAGGATGGGACTGGGGGGAAGGTGAGGTAGATAAATGAGATCCACGGAGGTGAGATCAAACTAGAGCACCTAGGTGTAGAGTTTGAAATGGGCTTGAGAGAGTTGCATTATTGAGGTGGAGATCTATCGGTGAGCACTGAATTGTTTTAGAGAGCTGAGATTGTGAGACCAGTAGATAGAGGTGTAATAGAAGGATATGATGGGGAAATCAGAGAAGGGCAAATGGGGGCAAGAGAAGGGGTTTAGGTAGTGGTATAGAATGGTGAGATAGATGTAAGAGGTTGAAAGAGAAAGTAAAACCAAAGGGGACGATGGACAGAGTGTTGAACATTGCAAGCACTCACCCCAGTCAACTGATCTGGGTTTAATCCATCATCATTCTTTAGCTCACTCAGCCACTCCAGTTCAGACATGGCCATATGCAAATCAGCCTGACCCGGTGCCTCATGGGAACAGTCCAGCCCGAACTGCCAAGATGGAGAAAGGTACAGAATAGAAAGAGAGGTAAAGATAGTTTCCTGAATGTCCCAGTCTCTTTACCAGGGAGGCTTCTTGTATTTCGAGGTGTCCTTGCCAATTGCTCAATTTTCCCATGCCTTTAAACCATTTCTGGATGTAATGAAACTCATAGGAAAAAAATACAAACTCTAGTCTATCTTGAGCTTACATTTGAAGAGTGTGGAAATCTTTTCCTGTCAAAATCTGGCTTTTCAAAAAAGATGTCTTTTCCACAGCCTTTGACTGGGAGGCAGCCTTGTTCCCCTTTTCCATAGAGGAGCTCTCTTCCCTTGCCGAGCTCCCTTCCTGGTCCACCCCCAGACTCGTTAATGCTTCAAGGCACCACAACTGTAGATAATTACAAGATAGTATAATAATACTGTGTAGAACATAAATAAAACCCAAAAATACATAAAAAACTAATACATTTAACAGCAGAATCCTAAAAGTAACCGGCTAAGATTGAAAGCTTGATGAATCACTCTGTTGCTTTGTAAATAGGATTGTGCTAAAGAAGTCCACTTTCATACATAGCTGGGGAGTTTAAATGTGCTATAAGATGGTTTATTGATAGCTGAAATTCAATCTATTTTCTATTTTCAGGGTTCAAGTCCTGCTGGAGGCTGCTTAATGGCAATGGCCTGCGACTACCGAATCATGGCTGATGATCCAAAATTTAGTATTGGACTCAATGAAACAAAGTTGGGAATTGTGGCACCTTTCTGGTAAAATCCTTATTGTAATCACTTATTTTTTCGAGTTTATCCTTTTTTATTTATTGAGAATTTGTAAAGTGCTATTTGCAGATAGGAACTGCTTCTGACTGTATAGCAGATTCGAAGGGAGGCAAGTGGGAGTTGAGATTGTGCATGATGGGCAGGAAGGTGCATATATTGGGGTGGAGAGACAAATAGTAGAGACTGACTCAATGGGATGTGAGTTTTTAAGGGCTAGGCTGCTGATAAAAAAGAATTCCTTTTGTATTGTTCGGGATTGTTGCGGTTGGCCTCATATCTCAAGGGTAGGAGGAGGTAATCCCACAAAATAGGAGCTTGACTTGACATTGTATCCTCTAAAGCGTTATCTAGAACATGTTGCCACAGAGTAGCGAAACAAAGTTGGCATATTTTAGTTGTATTACCTGTATCTGGAAAGCCAATTCTGCAAGGAGCTAGGGTTGGCCTTGTGCAATGCTTAGTCAGTGAATCAAGCTGTGTCAAATTTGATGTGAGCGTTCATGGTAGACAATTGGTTTTTAAAATGTATCTTGAACGCTTTTGAGGTTTAAGATTGTAGAGTAGCATGGCTGCTCTGTTTTGAACTTGTTGGTTTTGCCTTCTGGTGGCAAGGAAATTTGGAGTGGTAGGTTTCGTTGACTTGTATTGTATTACGGTTTGACCAAGGGCAGTTGTCCAGAGTGAGTTCGGTGAGTTTTCTGGCTAGAATGAGAAGATGGTTACAACTAATCATTTTAAGTTGTTTATTATATATGTATAAATCTCTTAATGGCCTCTGAGAACCAACAGTCAGCAGTTATAAATTGGTCAACAGATATTCAAAGTTGAGTGACGAATCCCATAATGTTGTTATTGGCAGCGAGTGTTCATTGAGTTCATTGTATATGCCTAGCATACAGTTAGCTATGGGAAGTTAAACTTGGCATCCCATTGTTGTTAATCAGTCAAGGATAGATGGTATGAAGTGACTTGCCCAGTTCTCTAGTAGACTTGAGATGTAATAACCACCTAGAGATACACAGTGATCACTCATCTGCTGTTGAAAACTGGTTTCACTTAAGAAACCCGTTTATTGTCAAGATGTCTCTGCACTGGCAAAGGACCACATTTCTATGTTTTTGATTATGTATGTATGTCATAAGCGCAATGAAAAGGCTACCACCAAAAAGTCTGGAAAGTGACATTATTACTTATCTTTAAGACTGACAACAAAGCTAGGTTGGCATGGGACTTGCATTTCATAGAGATTGTTCTTAAACCAGCATTGGTGCTAGATCAGTAAACTTGTTGGTCTACTTTGCAAACATTTTCCTGGTTAAGCAGACCATGTAAACTCATCTTGGGGCAATAGTATATGGTCCTACCACTCCTTATCTTTTGCTTATTTTCCGGTACATTCATCTTATGAATTAACACTGGAGTAATGTGTGTTCTGTATGTTTAACTGTATTGTTTATTTTTGAGCCTGCATTGCTCTGAACTTTTAAATTCAAAATAACCCGTACCAACGTCTGATCCAACACATGGGTCCAAAGCTCATTCCTCATTTGGGTTACTTATCAAACTTAGGAACTTGGATTTTGACGGAACAGGACATGTGGGAAAAAGTGGCTATGTCCTGGCCGCTGGCGAACTCTAAATAAGACCTTTTGAATCTTTGTGAGCCTTTACCTCAGCCAACGTTTGTTCTTTATTTATTCGTTTGTGGTAGCTCTTTATTTGCCGATCACTGCTGTGATCTCCCTCTTGTAGTACAATAAGTGCCCACCAAGGGTAGCAGAATCATCCCCGATTGTTGTGAAGAGGCGCAATTCCTGCATTTTGTAAGGATGGCCCATCCTGTCAAACCCAAAGCAGCCCTATTAAAGGTCTACCTGGGCCACAGTGGTGCATCTGGTCAGCATGGAGATCTGATTATCCGTTAACCTGGTCGATGCATTTCTTAATGACCATAATTATTTTAGATAATCCTAGTAAACCTAAGGATTGTCGGAGTACTAATTGATCCATAGGTCTGGATACTGCACTTTTTCCAAGATTTACCCTCTTAAGTGGCAACATTGAGGTGCCTTATGTGGGTTGCCGAATCACTCATCAGTTAATGGTGAGCTCTAAGGTTTTTATTACCACCCTTTTCAAACTGTTGCCCCACACCAGTTTTGTGTGAGTTCGGTCTGCTTCTTAAATAAAAAACAACAACAAACAATAGAGCTGTAGACGTATTTACTTTGAAAATAAAGTAGCAATTGCGGGATCATTTTTGCTTCATGTAGAGCAATCCCCCCCCATCAACAAGGTCTGTCTTTTGGCTGTAAACCCTGATTAATGGATTTATTGATTCAACATTTTTTTTGTGAACCTGCTGCTCCCTGATGTTGATTTCTGTACTTGGGGTTCTGGGCTTTAACAGTGTACTGTTATGCCGCAAAATGTTATTGTAGCACTGTGGGAAATAACCTTACCTTAGAATGCGAGAGGTTGGTATTTCTTTCTCGGGACTCGATTTCCCATCACCCCGCTAGGGGAATCAGAATCACTGGAGCTGGATTCTCGGCAGGAGGATGACAGCGTCTAGTCTGTGCGTTAGCTGGAGAGTTGGATTACTTTGGTACTTGCTGCGTCGTGCAAGTAGGTAGTCGAACTGCACCGAACCACACCGTGCTTTGCCATAGCAAGTGAAGGTATATTTATACCTTGAAGGTGTTTAGGAATGCCAGTATTGACGTAAAGTAGGGCATATGAACGTCATTAGTGAACCCCTAAGGAATAGATGTTCATGCATAATAAATGAGTTCTTGGAGAAATCAATATCCAAGCAAGGGGAAGTCCCTAACGGCTTAAGAGTCTGATTTTCCAGGAACTCGTTGTGACGTAGATGAACGGCTTGAAGTAGCCATGCCTGTATTTGGGTAGCATGGACTATGCCTATATAAGGACTGGATATCTATGCCTATATACGGGCAATGTGAAATGTACCTTTATAAGTGCATTAATCGGGAAATGCATATGAACTAAATCAACATACAAGACAGTGAGTCCGCAGAAATTGTCTTGACATCCTGTTCTTTCCCCTTTCAAGTGTGCCCCAAGAATTATATATGTGCCAATTCAACATGTCAAGCAGAATTTGACACTGTGTTGTCCAAAACCATGCTCATAGCCACCCCTTTGCACCATCTATTTCAGAGTAGTACTCTCTCCCCATTAAGGTCAGCCTATTGTTTGCTCCTGGGAGACATTTCACGCTTATTCAAGACTAGTTGCTGGCTGCAGAGGTTTAGGTTAATTAGCCTTCTGATAGTTCTGTAGCTTTCTAAAAGTTACTTTCCCTTTAGTAGTTATAAAAAATGTGACAAATATTGAATTGGATTTTTATTAATTAAAAATAGAGGTTTACCTATAGCTTGTCCCTTTCCCGAGATACATTATTAGTTTTTATTATTGCTTCCCATTGATTTGTCTATGGGACGTAACCTTCCCACCTTGAAAATAGCTTTTGGGGGCTAGTCTCAGTAAGGAGGTGCTAACTTTAAATTTCTCTGTGTCTTTTAAATACAATGCATGCAGCTTTGTCTACGAGGCCTGTATCAAGGTTACGTACTAGTATTTAAAAGTAACGTTTTTACCTGTCAAAAGGGTTTATTTTGACAGGTCGAATTTCTGTTTTTACAGTGCTAGAAACCATGTTGCTCTGCGACTGTAGGGGCTATCACAATAGGTGCTGTAGTCCATTAATTGTGTTCAACTTCCACACCATGGGTACACTTTTTACCATTTACTAGCAAGTTTTAGGCAAATTAAATATGCCATTTATGAAAATGCCATTGAACTGGGTGTTCAAGAGGGAGCACAGCCTCTTTACTACTAGTTAGAAGGGGTAAAGTGCACAAAGTTCTAAAGCCAACAAAAATATAGTCATGCAAAAGGCAATACAAACAGGGTGAACATACAGAAAAGTCTGCTTTCCAACACATCCAAAATCTTGACTATATAGATCTAAATGCCAATCCTTGGTCACACCCTCCCTTAAGGTCTGGACAGTACCTTGCACGCCAACAGCACTCCTAGTATGTAACACACATCCTGTATTCAAGAAGGTCTTTCATTGTTTTTCCTAGTGGATTACAATTTTAGGATATTTCATTCCGTCGCTATTGCTTGCTTTCATTCTTTTGCAGATAGCTTAGTGTGGCACGCTAGGCATCCTCCCATTTAATGAAATCCTTCTCCTGATTCCCGTGCTGTAGGGCACAACTATTCTTCCAATCTTTTGCAAGCAATTTTTTGGTCCATAGGCTAGCTAGATTCTTGAATCTACTGGCAAATCTGTTTTTCTAGGGCTTACCCATTAATGCCAAAAGAAGAACAATTGATGGACAGAATGTAGAACAATGTCATACATTCACCACAGTACAGAGATCTGGGCCTAAATCCATCGTTTTTTTGCTCACCATGCCATTCCAGTTTGGACCCAGCCATATGCAAATCAGTCTTGACCCTGCGCCAAATGGGAACAGTCCAGCCCGAACTGCCAGGCCAGGTCCTCCCTTGGGTGAATGTTTTGATTTGTTCTGTATCCTGACAATCAATTGTGTGTCTTTTGTTATCCATTAATGGCAGCATACAGATTTTGGGGTCGTGGACAAGTGGCATCTCTGTCGAAATTTCTGTAAATGATAGGGTATACATCTAATATGAGTCTATTGTGGGATGGGGCATGACAACAAGCATTTTGTGTAACCTGTTTGGTGTCGGATCAGACCTATGCAATATGTTAAAGTGAGTAAGTTGTAATCTGACATTTCTAGGTGGCTTATTTAGATACCACACCATTTTCTCATATTCTCTGTCAGTGCCCTCTGCCCCCCTCCCCTCCCCAATGTACCTCGTCCAGGCCCCTCAGGAATTGCCTTTAGTGACTAAGTGGTTACCGCCCATATACTACCTTGCAGCCGTAACAACAAATATATGATTGCATATGCCTGTGGTGGTGCTTTTATCTGTGTTCCAGCAGATTTTTAACCTCCTCACCAAGTCATGGACGTTCAAGAACTGGCCCTGTAGCAGCCCAGACTCTCATCACAGGCTGTGAAAGGAATGCAGTTGGTCTCCATTTAAGAACAGATTCTGTGCCATCAATCCCACCTTCGATTTACTCTGCTTTTCCTGGCCACTACCGCAAACTCAGGGAGGCACAATTTCTGTAATGCAGAAGTGAATGTGCAACCTCTGTGCCTGTTACGGAGACCACCCTATGCCAACAGTATTTGGCCACCCCGAATAGTCTTCCATTGGCCCCATATTTACTGTGAAGCCCAAAATGTTGCAACAGAATTTCAGTAATACCCTTTACCCCTAGAATGTACCTTACCTCCAGATCATCTGTGCTGGCTGGATACCCTCTGGACTAGGGCCACTATGTAACATCACTTAAAGCTGTGGCCATTCAATCACCCCTCCGCCTTAGATGATTGGAACTTGAGGAGCGAAGTCGTAGGTCTTTTACCTCCCCATGTGAGGCAAATTGACAACCTGTTGACTTTTCCAATTATTCTAATGGGCAAACTCATAGGTAGTGGCGCATAGAAATACAGCTAATGTGACAGTGTCACCAATTTGGCTAGTCCCACTCGACCTAGTGTCAATAGCAAATGCCCCTCTCAGACTCTCACCTACTAACACAACACTGAAGGATCCACCCTTGCCCCAGTCTCTGCTGACCTCCCAAGTCTCTACCCATAAGATATGAGGGTGTCATCCACCTATAATAGGGAGACTATATGTGTACATTGATCATTTTTCAAATCTCTTCACACTCCCAATCCAGCAGTCAGTGGTGCCATTGTCGGAATGAAAAAGAAATGAGATGAGTCAATCTGCCTGGTACACCACCTTGTTCTCATTCTCACCCTTGGAGCTGTGTAAAATAGCTGTGCCCACCTCGTAATTCCTGTTTCAACCCCTGCTCCTCTGAGTGTGAATGAATATTGCCAAGTCAAAGTGTGTAATGTCTTTCTCATATTGACGGATGGCTTTGCTTGCATCTTGGCATTCGAAGGGCCTTGTTTAAAAACATGTAATAGAAGTCTCATAAGCTGCCATGTTCCTCGTTAGAACACATCCTGCCTGGTCTGGATGAGCTAGTGCTAAAGAACTAAGATACCCTGGTCCTTAGGATCATGTACAAGATTTTATATCCTGTATTAAACAGAGATCGGGATGGTATGAGGACTTGCGCTGTGGGTCCCTCCTTGGCCTGGACAATGTTAAAACAATGGCTTCTCCCAAGGGCTGGAGCAATTAAAGGAAAAGTAGTGTACTGTAGGTCTAACACACCTCCCCTGCAGATCTACCACTGCTGACACAACAAGTCATTTCTCAGAAAAGAACGGATTAAGTATTAATTTAGGAAAATCAAAGGTAATGATATTAAATCAAAAAATTAAAAAGTCACACCCACAGTGGTTTCTGCGAGACCAGAAAATGGAAACAGTCAAAGAATATAAATATTTGGACATAATCTTCGACTCCAAAAGGCTCTTTCAAAGAACAAAAAACTGCAATTAAGAACAGAGGGATATCACTGGCCATTGCACTAAAGAGCATTAAGAATAAAATAGCGGGACCAAACCTAATCCCTCTGCTAGACGTTCTACAAGCAAGACTTCCGTCATTGATAACCTATGGTAGCGAATGTATGAGAGGGAGAGATAAATCCATATTAGACAAAGTAGTAGCAAAAACAATGCGAATACTCTTCAGTCTCTCACCGTATACCTCGCCAGCCCAACTAAGGCTTGAGTTCGGCCTACAGAAACAACAAATAGCACGTAAGGGTGATTACGCAAAATGCTGGCACAAAGTAAAAAGTGTTGAGATGGGCACCCTGAATACTTACTTATGGAAGGAGCTGGAAAGAAACAAGGACAGCCTTGCATTGGTCTATCTCCAATCAGCAATAAGCACCCTTGTGCTAAAAGAGCTTTGGGAAGCAAGCTGCAGCCACAAATGCTTTAAACGGCTCGTCAACAAAACTGTGAAGATTCAATCCCTGGAAGAAGACAAAGCAGCATTAACCAGGAGAATTCACGGGTGGTTCGTGATCCAGAGCTACACCAGGCTCCAACCACAGGTCTACCTAGGCACTGGCTTCTCAAGGGCGGCGAAGGAATCCTTTTTGCAGTTGAGGATGGGGGTAATACCATCAAAAGAACATCTTCCCCTGTAGAAACGCTTGGGATCCAACACAAAGTGCAGACTCTGCGAAGATCCAAAGGAGGACGTTTTGCACTGCTACGTAGCTGCAAAGCCCTAGATTTCGAATTAAGGAGACAACTAACACAGCTTTGGAACCAAAGACGTCTGTGAACCCGCCGACAGGCATTGTTGGCGTGCTTTAATGGGGAGGACATTCAATTAGCCTGCAGACTGGTTCGCTTTATGAAATTAGCTAATACTGCGCTAAACCAAGCCGTTAGTCCTTTAACGTGAAAAAACTATGATCCGTGAAAAACTCTTAGATGTAAAGAACTTTCATTTGCAAATGTTTGACACAGTTCCTTTTTCTGGTTTCTGCAAGAACAAAAATCATACACTGACAAAGCCTCACAGGAATCCCTGGTTTTTTAACTCTTTTCTATTTAAGGATAGCGCAAGATTCATTTTTGCACATATTTATTCTTTTTCATATTTATTAACATTGCAAATTTCGAAATGTTTCGTTTCTAACATATTGTAGACTTTGATGCATGGCGGGATGGATTGGCCAATGGATGCTTGCTGTATCCCAGCAGAGGCTGTGGACACTGCAGTGTTTTGAAGCACTAAGAGCTGAATCTGCACACTATACATAAGGGAACATGGAGCTGTGGAATTCCTCTTTATGGTGTCGCCCTCGTGAGACTATCCCATTCCTCAAATGCTGTGATTAACCTCTGTTTTAAAATTGATTATTGTTTCTTCGACGTGCGTTTTCCATCTAAAATACTTCTAAAGATCATGCCCTACATTACATATGATGAACATTGAGCTGCTCTCTGCCTGGTAGATTGATTACAGAGATTTTCTCTGGATAAGGCAAAACATCAGAACACGCTTCAGCTTGTGAAAAACTGTGCCAGTAGGATAGTGATCAACCCTTATAGATCTAGCCATTCTTCAAGCTTCAGTGGCTTCCTATTAAAGAATGTCTGTCAAGGTTTTGTGCTTGGTTTTGTGCTTGGTTCAAAGAGCCTTTATGTGGACATATCCAAGATTTCTGCATAACTTGTATGGTAGGGACCAGGCAGTAACTCTAATTTCCTATTGGCCAACCATTCTGTAGTTTAGGATACCTTAGTTTTGAGGCACATCATTCTCTGGATCTGCGCATACTATGTGGAAAATTCTCCACAATGAATTATGAAAAATTGTCTTAGATTGCCTTAGACTTTCTTCCAGAAAACTATGAAGATTTGGCTTTTCATATCTGTAAGGAGGTTTGCTAAGTTATACCACAGTCTCTGCACCGGTTTGTACCGTCCCAACTCCAAGATCCCTCTTAAGCACAATGCAAAAGCACAAGCTGGAGGTTGGAATGAGTGTATGCGTTTTTCACTTTGCAGATCAGTATTCTGACATTCATTCAGTCTGAATCTGTTAAGGTTTTTCCTCCTACATCTGTCACACTGCAAATTCTGAATTGTAATTATTAGTTTCTTTTCCACCATATACACCAACATCTTATTTCCTATTTCAGGTTTAAGGACACTATGACAAATACGATTGGAAACCGTGAGACTGAGAAAGCCCTTCAGCTTGGGTATATGTACAGCCCTGAAGATGCCCTGAAGGTGGGCTTGGTGGATCAGTTAGTGTCTGAAGACAAGGTGCAGACAGAGGCCTCTACTAAGATGTCTGAGTGGTTAGCCATTCCAGGTAGGATTTGTTTGAAAATTCCACATATGAGTGTGTTTTTAAGCATCTCCTCTGTTGGCTTGTGCTTTGTCCAGAAAGTCCCTCAGCGGGACTGGCCTGTGTGGAAGTACACAACTTGAAAATGTTTGTGAGAGCAAATATAAGAATGAACATTTCCCTGGCAATTTTATTAGACTGTTGTGTGAGTTTTCTGGTGAAGTTTGTCTGCGTTATTGTGACACGTATGTGTGAAGTATATCATGTGTGGTTGTTTGACTGTCATTGGTTGGTAAGAGCTGGAGACTGTTTTTTTTTAGTTTACCCTACTCTGTGTGACAGGAATATTAATGCATGTTTACAGCACAACGTAAGACAACTTAAAGCTCTATGAAGGAAATGTCTTTCATCTTATTCTCTCAATCTTTGATCTCTAAATGATGCAACAATGCTAAAGTAATGAATTCTATTTTACTTGCAATTTAACACACTTGTTCAAATTAAAAGAGCTTACCCATGATTGGAAAAAGTCATCAATTTGAAATGTGAAAGTATGAACTTTTGGGACAGACGTTTTTTCAATGTGCTGATTGTATACAATCCTGGCTGTGGTGATGACTTTTGGAACAGAAGCATGAATTGCCGAGCGGGAAGGGAGTCTGGATTATCATGCACACAGGAGCAGTAAAGGAAACATCTTACTTTGTTTTAATAAAAACAACAAAATTACTATTACAATAAAAATCTGTTAAAATAATGTTTGAGTGATATCTTTAAATCATGCATGCACACAGGATTGAAGTGACAACTAATTGACAAGGTTCGCTGTAGCTAAAGACGTAGCAAGAATCCCCATTTAGGCTGCACATTTTTTCTTTCCATTATCTAGCACAGTGTTTCCCAAACTTTTTTGAATTGTGGCTCCCCCCTTTTTTTTTTTTTTTTTTTTGGTAATCCTCATATACCGTTGTTGGAAGTCTTGATGGGAAACTGGCAGCCTCTATATAGATGGTCATCCTTATCCAGCCCTGATTTTGTTGACCACTAGACAGATAGCAAACCTGATCCCTCAAGTAGCCACTGCTTTCCCAGTTCAACTCCATTTCACACCGTGTTGGCGCCCTGTGTTACTTTGAAGGCACGGGAACCATCAGGGCCCCAGATAAATAATCGGAAAACCAATCACTTATCTTGCCATGAGACTAAGGCCGTCCAGGTCTTATCAAAACTTATAGGGTCACATGCCATATCGGATTTACTTGTAAAGATAATATGTCTTAAACAGCTTGAAAAGGAAGGGGGAATTGGATCCTTCCAGGCTCTACAGATTTAACGCCTTGCCAAAAGCATAACATAGACAACAAATCTCGTACGGAGTTCATTTACATTATAGTCCATGCATAGCCCAGAGAGAATGATTCTGGTATTAAGTTCTAGAGATGCTTGAAGGACTTCTTCTAGAAATTCCTGAATCTGAATTGTGGCTCCCTTGGCCTAATTGGCAGTTGGCCGCGGCTCCCCACCATTTTTTTACCTGTGCGATGAAAGTATTATAATCATATTTGTAACAAAATAAAAATATAGCAGTTGTTTAATAAAAGTTTTAATAATGGATTCAGTGAAATATGCTTAATCAAGTGTACCATGATTAGACAGATCAAAGCATTCCTGCCATCACCTTCTGTGAGTATGACACCTCCGAGCAGTCCAGGCATTTTAGCTAAAAGCTCTCCCTAGCCATGAGTTGTGAGAAATAATCAGCATCATGATGTAAAAAAGGCAAACTACAAGCCCAAGAATGCCCTACTAAAAGCTAGAAAAAAAGAGCAGCTATATGTGTGCCTGTTCAGTCCTTTAAGGAAGCTTGCATAGTTGCAGCCTCTGCTGCATCTTTTTGGTCAGTTAATGAAACTTTAAATTATACTAAAGCCTGCTAAAGCCTCTTCTATTCCCTCATCCTTTTCGTTTCTCTACCTCTTCTTGCTGCCTTTGCTCTTCAACATTTTTTTCACCCCTCTCTCTTCCTTTATGTCCTGCTTTCCTTCTCTCCCCCTTTGATTCTTTCACACTTTGTTTTACCCCGTGCATTCCTTCTTCCACCTGCTGCTTGCCCTTGTTTTCTCAGACTAAAAGTCTTAGTGTCACTTTTTAGATTCCTATGTTTCTCATCCCTCTGCTGCACTCCACTTCACAGAAATAAACACATATGTGGCACAGTCTGAGTTGATTTAACAGCTTCTCCGATGCCCAGGTTGCCGCAGTTTGAGCTGAACTTGCATATCAGCCCTGCGATATCTTGTCCGATGTAAGCGCTAGGCTAGTAGTGTAAGAAACAGGGACGGGTAGTACCAGTTCCAGAAAATGTTTTATACTTATTTAATTTGGGGGGCCTCTAGTGTTGTCAATAACATGGAGAAATATATGGAGGGAACAATGATGAACTGCTTTCACTGAGGCTGAAAGGGAAACAGGTTATTTCAGTTATTACATGCGTGCTGCCTGGCCTTGGCTGAGGGTCAGACTGGGGTCAGGAAATGAATCCTGCTGCAATGCGGCCTATTTCCAAAGCGAATTTGCCCACTGGAATTTCTGGTTTATAAATTCTGGCACAGCGTTTCTACAAGTTCACTCAAAGTGCGGAACAGCAGCCAGCATATAAATACACGGGCTGTGTGAAGTTGTAGCAATATTTGAAATCTTCATCTTGACTCGAGTGAAAATGTCACAAGTCTGTGTTTTCCCCCCTACATAACTCTGGTTCTCCAGGAAGCTTTACTGCGCCATAAATTTCATTCATATGCACCTGTTTGCTTAAGTTGTTATGCGAGGAGCCTACGTGTTCATTAAAATGCACTCCTGTTTTTCGACGAGACTGTGGGCCACAAAACATTTATTTAACTTGTCCCTTTCAAACTCCACTTGACAAATTAAAGCCCGTTAATGAGCGTGCAGTGAATCAGCCCTCTTACCTACATGTAACTTGTGAAGAGGGTCGTCCGATGGCAGAACACGGTGGGCAGCAATAACGTTCGACAGTCATGCTGTGCATGCGGAGGCTATGTCTGTGAAAGCACGTAGGCACTACAGCGGCATTGCGCTCCTAGGCCAAACCCCGGATCATGCAGGTGCAATGGCATTCGTATTTCCCCCGTGAGTTTGGCTGCCGCTGGAATACGGTTCACTTGCTGCATTCTGTTAGGCGTCAAAAGACTCACATTATTTCATTGGCCCACATTCTCACAACATGATTATAAGCTTGATTAGCACACAGCCACCTCTATCTTTCCCACATCGAGCGCGGCGCCCCAGGCTACTCCTAACGGCGCACCGGGGTGCCGTGGCGCACAGTTTGGGAACCACTGATCTAGCACCTTGTTGGGGGGGGGGCACAATAGCTTTAATACAGATGGCAACAGACTTTCCCTTCGTTCATTCTAAATACACCCTATGTTTTCAATGACATGCAATGTGTTGAGTGGAACTCAACATTTGAAGACATTTGTGTTTTTTAGCTTTGTATAACTAGATAGCCCCTCTAAAACATTTAACTTGCGTTTATATCCTCCCACAAATACACTTTTAATGGATGTAGCCCACATTTCTGTAACTAGGTCGAAGAAGCATGCTCTGAGATACCCAGGCGATCCTTCATAAAGGTTCAGGGAAAAGCTAGAGTACTTATGGTAACACTTCAGTGCTATGGGTTCACTCTAATTTCTTCAACCCTTGGTATTTACTGTAGCCTGACTCAGTCCATCAGGTTATTGGATCACACATTTCAGTTTTCACTCTGGGCCCAACTGCAATGCATCAAGACAACTTTGTGCTTACTGCTGCCCCCTCGTTTCATTCCAAAGCTCAGCTTTCTGTACTAGCCAATTGTACACCACTCTGCAAACAAAAATCTTTCCCTTCCATTTATCCGTGATGTTAATGCATGGTTGGTAGACCCCATGTTGTATGTACCAAGTTGTCACTCACAGGTGTGCGCACAACTTTGCCAGATGCTGCCAAGAGCAACCGCCCGTCTTTAAAAAGGAAAGCAAGGGCACACATTCTCATCACCACCATTGGGATCATAAACCAAAATAATACTATATACAGAGTCCTTTTGAGCCCTGTTTCTCTTTGATTCATCCCAGACTTACTTGTTAGAATTTCTAGACTCTTGGGCAACACACCATAAAAAGACATAAATCTCAAACTCCTTTCTCTGGTTCCAGCATAAATTAGAGGAAGCAGTACATGAAGAGTGTAACTATAAGTCACTGGAAACAGACTTGCCTTCCCAACATAACAGATAGCTTCCTTAGGGATCCACAATATCTCTAGGACAAGGCGAGGAGGGGAGTGGTTCTGCATACATTTCAAGGTGTTCATTGCAGTATATATGATCTTTGAAACTTATGCCGCAAGTAGATAAGCGACTTTGTCCCCAATGCTTAAGTACCTGTCTTTTTGTGAACAGTAACCCTAGGGTTATGAGCCTCCTTGCATCCCCGGAAACATTAATAACAAAACCAAACCGAGCTATAACACAGTCGAGTTCAGAGGGATAACTTGCCATCTTTGTTAACGTTGTTATAATCTTGTTTCAGTATTTATTGATTTGAAAGCACAACCACACCAGGTGTAGAAAATCTGCATATGTGGCTTTGCATCTAGATCTTAAGCCATCTTCTATAACCCTGCTATCGTCTGGCAAGTGACAAGTGGTAGTTTCTGTGGAAGAACTTAAAATGTATTATACACAATCTGCTGCTGGTTGAGAAATCACCGGTCGGCACACAGCAGTAGGCCCAGTCTGCTTCTGACATTGGGCAACGCGGCTTAAGGTTCCATTTGTCTTTCAAGAGGGCTTAATTGTTGGAACTTTGGATTGCATGGAACTGCATATTTGTGTGATGAGGCCCTGAAGGGTTTTGCCAGCATGCAGTAGTGCTAGTGTCCTGATTTGAGAGTGTTTATCTGGGAATGTGGAGAAGGCAGCCCTGCATGTGGAATGCAGCTTATAACAGAAACATATTACTAAGGTATATCGAATTCCCCCTGCTGTTATATAGTTAAATAAAATCATCCTCTGGGAGAAATCACAGAATCTCGAAAGTTTCAGTGTGTGTAGCTACACCTGTGATTTCCCTTCCCAGTTTGGAATGAACTTGGGTTGATACAGGAGCAGGAAACTGGGTGAATATTAACCCTTTGCCCGCGGCCGGAATGCCGCTCCTGTGCGGCACATTCCAATCGCGGGCGTGGTCATGACGGCTGGGAGCCGTCATCAGCACACGAGCACTGTGTGCCATGATGGCTCCCAGCCGTCATCAGCATCGAAGGGGTTAAGTCGGAGTTCTACTGCGCATTTTCTCCTATGCTAGCACAGTGCAAATAACTATCAATTTCAGACCTTTTGTTCCTGGTCAGTGAATTGCAGTGCAATTGGTGACATAAAATCTTTCTCAGTTATGGTTTGTGGTAAGTTTTGGACCAGGTTGTACTAGTTATGAGCTTATTGCACATGGGTGCAAAGGTATTATCTAAGCCTAGGGTGCATGCCGGCCTAGGTCATTTCAATCAGCAAGGACCTTAGTATGGTAAAGAAATGTTAGGGGATGTTATTAAATAAATAAAAGAACAACACTTTGATGAATGAGATGCTTGAATTAATCTTAGCCAACGGCATTTGCAATGGGGCGCATTCCAGTCCATCGTTTTTTCACACACCATGGCCATTCTAAACAAAAGCCCATCTTATGCAAAACAGTACAGTCCCTGTTCCTCATGGGAACAGTGAGTTTTGAACTGCCGGGCGAGGCACTCTCCAGAACGGCCCACAGCAACCCCAGACCGGGTTTGCCCTACTTGGGGCAGGTCAGCAGGTTTTGCAATACTTGGTGCTTGTCAGCAGTGTAGCTTGAATCCTGTGGTACAGAGAGCACAGGAGACACGTTTAAGCATACCGATCGCACATAGCTCATCATTTGAAACAACAGCAAAGGTATGGATAGAATGCTTGAACCATTCTCAGAAACTGACAATTGCTCTGGGCCACACTCCAGTCCATCATTTTCACCCACCGTGCCACTCTAGACAAAGGCCTGCCTTACGCAGTTCAGCGCCAACCCTGCTCCTCGTGGGAACAGTCCATCCTGAACTGGCAGGTGACCCCCATGCCAGAAGGGACCTCAAGCAACCCTGGACAGGTTTGCCCTACATGATGATTGTCAGTGGACTGTAGCTTGAGTCCTGTGGCACAGTGAGCATGGGACCCATTTCTGGGCATACCCATCGCTCTTAGGCTGTCAACTGCTACAACAGATAAATAAAGGACTTTATTTGGAGGGGGGATCATTTTCATCAATATTGGTTGCTTGTCTGCCAGAGAGGGGCAAAGCAGATCAGTGTTTAATCGTACCTCAACACTGATGATCGACACACCATAGCATCTCCTATTGTTTGCAACTAGATTTCGGGTAACTCCGTTATTTCACTTACTCCATACATCACATAACTGGATAGTCAAGGGGACCGTTCACCGTATTGGGAGTAATAAGGCAAGACATTTACTCCAAATTATATTAAGGTCTGATTCTTCCCGATATTAGGAAATGGGTTATCCTTGGAAACTGAGATAAAGGTCGCCTAATCATTTGCGTATAACAATGTGAGAAATGTATGGTCTGCAAAGCTGAGGGTTTTATAGGAGTAATGCCGGGGCAGTCTTTATGCAAGTGGCAGTAGTGTTAGGGAAAATAAAATTGGACAAAGGAGCACCCTTGACTGGTGCCTTATATGATCATGACTGGGTCAAAGTAGAATGCATTTGCATGAAGGCTGGCAGTGGCACAAGTGTAAAGCTATTTGATCCAATTAATAAAGATAATGGCGCTCCTATTGGTTAGAATATGAACAAGCATTTGCAATGCAATAGGTCTCGCATTACTGAAAGTTTGAGCTATTGCTGTTGCAAACAATAATGCAACGCCAATAGCTCAAACTTTCAGTAATGCGAGACCTATTGCATTGCAAATGCTTGCTTGTTTGTGTGTGAGATGGCCTTGGAGGTGGTAGCCGACCCTTCACTGGTTCCCCCAGTAAACAAGGCCTTTCACAACAAACACACAGGTGAAGAGAAGGCAGCAGTGATCACACACCCAAAGACTGTTCAAGCTTAGGCTCAACAGACTTGGGTAAAGGTGTTTGCCATGTTGACTTGGCCAGAAAGACCTCCCCCCTCACACATTCTGAAGGCCCAATGACTTCAAGCGCAAAGGTTTTTAGGGAGCCAAAAAGAGTGAAACACTAAAGGCCAACAGCAAGCTACCGCCCTTTAATATAAACAGATATACTCTTTACAGTAATCTTAAACACATACAGAAAGGAAGGCAAATTAAAATTAACTTTTAGTTCAATATTGTGTTTATTCTGATTATATTTTCGTATTTCATCCATCCCAAATTCTTTTAAATAATGAATCAAGATCTTATTGTATCTAGTTGCCTACACATGTTTCACTTTAACAAGGATTCTCAGTTCTTGGAGTGATGCATCTATTAGTTAAGATCCCTGACAAGTATGAACCTCTTTTTTAATATGTCTTCCCGTATCCGGACCAAACTCATTTGGGTCTTTAGTTAAAATTCTGACTTTGTGTCAGAACGTTTATATACATCCGCCAATTGCCCTTAACTCAAAACGTGAGGTTCAATTCTTTTGATTCTAGGCGCTGCAATGCACCTTTATGCTTTTTTGCCAAAAAGTCGCTGGCTGCTCGATGCAAAAAACTTTTTCTGATATTTGAAATCCTTCAATATAACATTATGCACTGAAGCACAACTGTTTTGCCGTAGAACGGATGATCAAATAATATACTCTTCCTTAGCGCATTACTTCCAGTCTGAATGGCTTATTTAGAGGAAGAGCTGATGCGGATGCCATCCGATGCAAACAGTATGTACCATGGGAGATTATTATTGCATTATCAATTGCACACGTTGATGCTAAAGGCACTCTATTTTAATATGTCTAGGTTATGCATAATTTTCAGAAGTCTATAATTCATGTTTTTACAGGTATGTTTTATGCTGAAACAATGTATTTACAGCCTTGACCCCATCCACTTTGAACTCAGCAACATCTATAGGGGAGTGAAGGGCTAGGCCGTGCCACAGGGTGAACGGGAGAGCAGTTTAGTGGCGCCAGAAACCAACACCCTGCTACCTAATATCAACTCTGCCAACTGACGTAGGTAGCTGCTTCCTCTTCCGGTTCACGCAATACTCAACCAACCCTTTGCAGCTAGTCCATTGTGCATCCGGAGTGGCGTTGGCCGAGAGGAAATAGCTGAGCAGTATCGTCATCAGGTCACCCCCAAAACTAACCGCTTTTGTGCAAGAACAGAGTTCGCAAAATACAGACCACTCTAGGGGCGCCCCTGGTACATGACAGGACAAAACCCACTTCTCACCCAAGTTCCTCAAGACTAACAGTTATATGAACTTGACCATATATTTCACCTGCCTGTCATATGATCTGCTATGTCATTCTAGGCCTTACAAAAGGTCTTACACTCATAAACTCATACAGCCACTCACACGCCGAGTCAATCACCCAAAGATGTACTCACACACTTACTTACTCACCCATGCAGTCAGTAACACAGCCTCCTATTCACCCATAGTTGCATACACACCCACTTAATTACTCGTACAGGTACCAACACATACTCACCTATACAGTCACTGATGCAAGCACACACTCACCCATACAGCCACCCTCACATTCACTGACACACCCATACAGTCACTCATGTACCCCATCTCTTGCCTATACTGCCTTTCACATACCCAGTTACTCCTGCATATACCACTGGCACATCCACTCACCCACACCGCCATATACACACTTACTCATCCATACAGCCCCTCACAAACTCACTAACCCATAGTTACCAATCAACCACCTGTACAGCCACTCACATACCCACTCACACACCCATACAGCAACTTTGACACCAACTGACAGACTGACACAATCATTCACACAACCAGTGACTCATCCATACATTCCCTGATACACCTAATCATTCACTTACACACTCAGTCACGCACCCACTGAATCATTCATGCAGGCAGTCATACAGCCCCTGATTCACCAATAAACTTTGGTATATATATTTTACACTCATAAACGTTTTAAGAACACTTAGTCGCTGGATGAGGTAATCAGTGATGTTATTTGAGATGTCATCAGTGATGTTTCTGACCATATCATGAGTAAAGTAATATATGAGGTGATAAGCTGTGCATTGCGGGGGTGCAAGTTATAGTTCGCTCAGCTAACCAGAACTGCTGATTTTCACTGGTTTTGTACGAGGGAAACCTGAGTGTAACCATAACGTCCTTGTAACCTTTGTTTTTTCAGTGAATACATATATATATAATGTGTTTTGTAGATCAATGTAAATTTGGATAGTGTTAAATAATGAAAATGCACTCGCTCAGGGTTTGATGACGCTTTGATTGCCATGGCAGCTCTAAAATGCAAACTAAAATGTGTTACGGAGTTGATCACATGCCAAAGAGGGCATCTCAGCCTACAGCACCCCCTCTAAAAAACCTTTCTTTGTCCTTCTATTTGCTAGTCAACTGCCTAATTCTACATAAAATGATTAAATGGTGTCCGGATATTATAAAGCAGAGCTACAGTGAATATTGCAATGGGGAGCATAGCGTTTGTGGACACTTGCAAGTGCCCCTCGCCAGCCTCATGTAACCCACTATCTGGAGTCTCAGAGAATGTGATCAACCATTTGAAAGGTCCTAGAACAGGTACCCTTCATGATCATCTGAAGGGAGCTTATTTGAGCTCTGAAGCCTGTTTAACTTGTGGCTTTAACAAGCTGAACTGATTAAGTTACAGCTGATTGTGTAAAATGTTTTATTTCCTATCAGGACCTGTGCCCTTGCAGTCCCCATCCTTTATATAGTTGGTCTGTGAAAGGTTGCAAAGGTATGATGAAAATTACAGAAAATTCTTAACTTGGAAAAGATGAAAACACTTTATTGGCAATGAAGAATCCCTTTTTACAGCTTCCTTGCACCTTTGAAGTCTTTCTGTAATAATAACAAGAATCTATGAGCAAGCCACTCTGGGCAGAATGCTGTCTGGACCCAACAGTGAAGTAGAAAGGGACTGACACACCACCTACACTCCTAGCATCTGTGCACCAGCCCATTAGTTCAAGCAAGCCTCCCAGTCACCCTGCAGCAAGAACTGGAGCCAGAAATTATGTAGACAGCAAAGCAAGATGGGAACATAAAGCTTACACCCTCTTCTCCACTAGTAGCAATGGTCATGTTTGGTAACAGACAAAGCACCAGCAGATGCAGCAAGGTCGAAGACAGGAATCGCACTGTTCAACTGAAACACACTGTAAGCCTTACAGCACACCAGTTGTTCTCTAATAGGCATGTAAATCAATGCACTCATCAGTTCTTGAGTTCTTTGGCTTGTGATTCTCTATGCCAGGAAGAGAAAGACTATGCTATTGTCTGTTTCATAGACAACAAAACATTTGAAATTCCTCTGTTAAGCACTTGCTGTAGTCAAATTGTCTACGTTTCCATAATTATTAACTACACTTGTTCATTCTTGATTTGCCTTAAGTTGTATGATCTGTATTGTATAGGTTTACTTTGTATGATTATTTTGTAATTGCCTTTGTATTGTTTGCTATTGAAAAACAGTGGCACGTTAATAAACGTGCCAATAAAATGACACCATTGATGTAACCGCTACCAATTTGTAGAGTTGCTTATATTCCAGCATGCTAGATTAGAATGACTTTGGCTGCTCTGCTAGAATAATTGAACATAAACTATCATATAAAGCACTGAGTTTTCCTTGTGATTCTGAGAGACTTTTTGTAGCGAAAAAGTATGCCTTTATTTCAGCACAGTATCCGGTGTGGCGAAGCAAGTGATTTGCTAACAATTTATTATTTAGACACAGACTTCAGCTTACAAACGTAATAGCTAAACTAAGGAGCCAAGTACTGCTTCTCATGTGGTTACTAGCATAGTCTTCACCTAACACAGAGCAGATTATTTTCCACTGCCATTAGCTTTCTTCTCCCCTCTCATCTTCCCCTGTTACTTTATTTTCTCTTATGTTAAAACCTATGGACAAGCCTGTAGAGCTGTAACTTGTAACACTGTCTTATTTTTTGCAGACCATGCTCGCCATCTGACCAAGTCCATGATGAGGAAGCCCACGCGGGACCGACTTGTTACTCACCGAGACGCAGACATTGCCAGCTTTGTCAGCTTTGTCACCAAAGACTCCATTCAGAAGTCCTTGCAGGTTTATTTGGAAAGACTGAAGCAAAGAAAGAGTTAAGAGCAAGGACTCTGACATATTATTTGACCACCAAAACCTCATGGCACCATTTAGGGATAAAGGGTGGAATGACTGTTGATTTTAAAATTAATCTAGGTTATATCTCGTCCTTGACTCTTCATATAATGGGTACACTGCCTGTATCAGCATTTGCTCTTTTATAGGGACACACACCTCCCCAACAAGTACATACTTAAGTGTATTACCCTGGTTCCTTTTTTTACACAAATACACACTCACACTTGTCACCATCCTGTTTGTTACTTATACTTAAGCTTTGTGAGATTGCGCTCAGGTCGTAGCGCAACACTCATGTTGAATTTCATCTCAATTTTACACTGACTTTTTACAAGCTGCTGGTATTAATCTAGCACCTTTCTCTTCTCTTGCACGAAGATCTAATGCTCTTTTCCTTCACTAGACCCTAAACCTATCCGTGACTTGTGGTTTTCCACAGAGCTTGTATAGTTCACCCCACCTAACTTTACACTAAGGCCTAAATCCCAAAACCAGGCATCTTGAGAAAATGCCAGGTTTTCAACTAGCATTTCAGATTTTGCAAAAGTGCCCTTTGCTCCGAAATGTTTTATGCATTTTGAATTATGAGTCTGAGCGCTTGGTTACTAGAGTTGTGAATAGATGTGTTTTGTTAAATTTGTATCCTTTCTCAGTAACTGGTAAACCCTCCGTTATTATATATTTTAGTCCTTGTGCTCTGAAATGGATCTGCGTGTTGGCTTCTTCAGTTCTTGAGGGTCAGAATGCCAGGGTGTTAGACTTTGAGAGCTCTGTGTTTGCATTGTTACTGTTTCTCATTATGATGCATAAAGACCTGGGCAGTGCATTTATAAGTTTGCCTCTGAATCCTTGACATTGTCAGGCATTTTCATCTGTGCTGCTGTGAGCGCTGGTATCTAATTAGTAAAGGTGGGAGTGCTGATGAATATTCGATTCTGAAGGCCACGGATGTATTACAACCAGTGTCTGTATGAACCTGAAGTCATAAGAGTTTTAAAGACCAACGTTTAAGTATTCATTCTTGAATAACATTTGGAATCTGATTTTTTTTGTCTCAGATAATTAATAAATCATTTTTGGGAGACACATCTTGTGAGTTCTTCTATAATGTAGGTTGTAAAACTGCAGTGGTAACCAAATTCTTCCTGAAAATGTTCTTACAGAGGTCAAATCAGTCCATAGACCTACACATGCTTTCTCAAAATTCTCATGCCCTGTTGCTAGCGATGAAGGTATCTCTCGCTGTTTCTTGTATGCAGAAGATTACCAATCTCATCTGGAACATCACAGAGAGTATATGCATTCGAATATGTAAAGAAAAGAATGAGCGGGCTCCATCTTGCCGATGTACACCCTCATACCACCACTAGCCTATCCATCTCCTCAACTGCCTAAGTGGCCATACTCTGTAAGGACACTGCAATGAGAAAAGCTGCGGGTTATGTTCAGGGTTTCTGTTTTGTCCTTTATAGTTTGGAAATGTAACACATTGTATAGTTGCTTATTTCCAATCATATCGTATTCAGTTCAGGAAATTGTGTTTTGGCATATTTGACTAGACCAGCAAATCGAAGGCAACAATACTGTAATGCATAGTTTCTAGAACCACATTGTTAAATGATGCCTTTGTTAGCCTTCCTAGCTGAAAAAAGCATGATCTGATTTTGAGATGACATGTTTAAATGTCAAAAGCAAAACATAAAGTGTTGTTAAACGAGGTGTTCAGACACAAAGGGAAACCGATTTGAAAAAGAAAGTAAGTTGACAAGTAGTCTGTTTTTAATGAAGCAGTCATTTGAGGTTCAGAGAGAAGAGAAACCATCCTTCAGGTTTTTGAAAGAAACCTTAAGTTTGCGTAGGAGAGCAATATATAAAAGGTATTGTAGCAAAAGCGGAACCATCTCTTGGTCTTATGTATTAGTGGTATCCAAATTCTTCTTAATGAGTCATTATCCACCCATCTTGGATCCATGTTTTCTGGAAGGAAGAAGTTTGCAAATTAACTATTCCATATTTTTATATATATAATACACAAGTTCTTATGTAGTGAGAGTGAGGGGAAATTGATAAATATCTGAGTTTGATCTTTAAGATGGAAAAACAATTCATATATATATTGGAATCATCAAGTTAATAAAATAATCTCCCCCCCCCCCCCCCCCCCCAACTAATAAACAAATAGACTATACCTCAATAGAGGATTAGATTACTTTGAACTTTTAACTAGTAGCCCTTCTTGTAAATGGATATTACCTAGACCTTGTAGCCAGGATACAGCTTTTTACACTTTGCACTGTTCCAGAGTTTCAGAATGATTCTTCAATCTAGCAAGTGGAAATATGATACAAAGTTATTGAAGCTTGGGAAATAGTTTCAAACAACCAACAAATTAGGCAACCGTTTGGAACCTAGCATCTATATTCTCTCTACCACGGTAATACTTATGATAATGGCATTCCACAAACAATCAGTTCTGTAGCAGAGGCAAATTTGCCATAAACTAAATACATGTCCAACATTAACCATTCTCTTTAATGTATGGTCAAGCATTTTCACTGGAGACTTGTATGGTCTATAAGTAAATATTTGTTTCAGTTGAAACTTCTGGCCAACTCTAAGAGAAGATCACCAGTTTTCCAGCACAACTGTAGAGGCAGAGCTTGAAGTATAGGTTGTTTGAAAATAGATGATTTGTGCATCGGAGGCATTTCTTATCTCCTAAACTGAAGCAGTATTTGTTTTGTCAAAACACTTTGATAGATGAACAGTGTTCTGAAAAGTTGGAACTGCACTTGACAAGCAACAATCTTGTCTATAGACCGGGCAACAATCGGCTCTACGCTCGATCACTATCACTGTGACATGAACCTTTGATTGACTGTGCCAGGGCTGCATACCTACAGAGCTCAGCACTAGACTGGATTGTTTACTTTCTGAAAGACCATTGTCAGTCGGTCTGCTATCACCCTTCTCCCTCAAGGTCCCGTTTCCTGTGGAGTGCCCAAGGGGTCTGTCTCCCCACCTCTTCAGTCTGCACATATGCCTCCTTGTATGCTCTTTGGTGAAGATGAAGATCTACATCTGTGCAGACAATATCCAATTGCTCTTTGCTCTTGACAGTTCGCCGAAATCTGTACTTGCCTTTCAAACACATTGCTATTTATCCAGGACTGGATGAATAGCAACCAGCTCAAACTAAATGCTGAAAATCTTCATTACCAGCACCAAGCTCTATCCAGGGAATCCTAGTTTCTGACCAGCAGCAATGGGCTTTCAGGTCCTCATCCAGATAATCATTGCATTAGTGATCTCTAGGTTAGACTGTGCCAACTCTCTCTACCTGGGTCTCTCTGAGGATCACAACCGCTGGCTACACCTGGTACAAAACCAGGCCGCCAGGTTGATCTATTGTAAATCTAGGAAATGCCACATTACCGCCTTGATGAGCAAACTGCACTGGCTACCAGTATAACAGCACACAATATTCAAGACTGGATGCATAATTTTTTAATCCCTACATGGCAAAAGCCCAGCATTCATTTGAGCTTGCTTCCAAAAATACATACCCACCAGCAATCTTAAGATCCTCTCATTTGAATCTTCTTGCCTTTACCTTCTTTAAAAAGAAGAGACTCGGCTGCTCTAGATTCACCATACTCGCCCCATGAATATGGAACTCTGGCAGCAGAAATTGGGATGATCCCTGGCTACATCAAATTTAGACAAGTCTTAAAACCATGGCTTTTTAAATGGGCATATATGACTAAAACTGCGGGCGCCATGTTGTGGTTCTGTTAATTCAGCACCATCAACCACCAGGTGTACGTGCACTCTATAAATGCTTATATTGTAACATAACATTGATATTTCAAAGATCCTGATGTACAAATTGTAAAGCATATGCTACCATGTCATTCAACCGTTATATAACTGACGTCTCAGAAAAAGCCATTAGTTTTTTTTTTATTATTTATAATAACCCTCCCCCATCAGCCTAGTTGGTGGCATGCTTCATCATTGGTACCCACCTAGGATGGCGAGTGCATCTTACATATACTACAACTCCAAATTATTTCTTGTGATGTGGTGAAATTGCGTGAGTTTTAAAACTACCTCCAGGATATCCGCCTAATGGGATCAATTTTAATAGTTGATTCCTTGGGTAAGGTTAAAACCGTTGTGGCTGTGCAGTGAGAAATTAGTGGTCTCACACATCCTGGTGTTTGATCGACATGTTTCAGCTAACAATGCGTGCTGATTGAGTCTCAGTGGCATTCTTCAGGACAAAGGTGCTTGGGACAAAACCCTATACAGACAACTCGTAATCATTAATGCATTCATGTTTGGGGTGGTTTTTCTATAACTTGCAATTTTTAGCCAACGTCTTGTAGTATCTGAAAAGATTGATCACAGCGAGACAGACATTATGCATAAAACATGGAAGATTAAAAACACTGATAAAGTTAATGCAGAGATAGCGCAGCGTGAGTGTGTCGTGCACCATGCTCCTCATGCAACTGGATAAGCGCTTCCAGTTTTGTACGCACTTGTGTTGTATTCAAGAGGCATGCAATTGTATAACCTCTTATATGACTATGCAATAATCACAACTCATGCCATTTCCAGTGTGTATATTCCTTTAGAAGGACAATCTCATTTCAAAGTGCTCCTTTCCTTTCATTTGTCACATTCCACTACTTGCGGCAACGAGCACCTCTTGGCACCATGTGCCCATTTCAATCAGCCTAAATTATAACCACTAGTGTAATCAAGCAGAAATCGAGTGTTGCGTAGCAACTCAAGGTATGTGTGGCCCAGGGCGTGGGGGGACGTTGGCTCACCCCCTTTGCTATCGCATCACATACATCTGATAGTTATTGGCAGCACAATCCCAACTACGCGTCATGCCATTCATGTGTAAGTGATAAGAGAACCAAAAATATGTGAACAATTCTTCAGTATTCCACCTGCTTACATTGCTGCTGACTAGGGCAACATGGATCCGGAGGGAGGGGGTGCCAAGGGTTGCCACACTTTTGACAACTTACAGTCCAGTTTCTAATCAAGTGACAAAATAAATAAACAAGCACTGGCACATACTACAAACAGGGAAACTGAACTGGGAGAAACCCCTTTTCTCCCGCAAGAGAGCGAAGAGTCTGAAGGATTGTCTAGTCCCTACACGCCCCAAAAGACATTCTGAACAGAGGAACACTGTGTTTTGAATAGCTGGGGTCTACCTGAGTAGTGGGTCATTACGCTTCTTGGAATTGCAGCGTAAACTATCTGAACCCAAAGATGCTGCAGCTTGAACCTAGAAAGGTCTGGAAGATAAAGAATCCCATGAATTGCAATTCAGTGAATGTAATATACATGATTACATGACCTTGCCAACTTCGCTGTGAAGGAATGACCAGCAGGAAAGTCGAAACCAGGCTCTGCGAACATTGCAGCAACATGAGATGCAAGCACAACACCATAAGGATGACAGACCATTTCCTAAAGGAAGGTAGTCAGTAGAACCTACAGAGTCACCTTTTTGTGAAAGAACAGTGATGGATCTACTGCTTGTTGACCCAAATGACATCATACGTGGAACGCAATCTCCATGAGTTAGACAGTTTAACCCCATCCCCCTTCCACGCACAATGACCCCGATGAGAAAATTAACCATTAATCTTTGAACCCAAGGGCCATGAGAAATAGTTTAGGAGCAGACGTCCAATCCATGCATGGGTGTTTTGTCCAAGATTATTCCTCTGGGATGACACTATGAATAACGTCTCTCTAGTTAACACGGTCCTTTAATTTTTGGAAAGGTTCTTAAGATTTGGCCTTAAGGCAGTTGGGTTCTTTGTCCAACTTTTTACTTTTCATACGGAATACATCCCAAATAATAAACCACACGAGAACTACGGAATAGACTAGTTCTAGTAAGTATGATAAGCCATTACACTTGATAAAGATTGTCATATTCTGCATGTAAGTGGTTCCTCATTGTGCTGAATTATTATTGATAATCGGATTAATTCCTTCCCTGTTGCAAATAATGGACCTTTGATTTTGTGTGGAATTTTTACACACATGCCCTGTCTTATAAAAAAAAATCCCCTTTTCTCGTCAGCACTCCTGTTACATCTCACATGGGACCTAAGCGCAGTGAGCCACCCATCCTCTACCCTACAATGTTGCCAACATGCACCCCAAGGGCATAAATAAAGTGCTATGACTGCCCGAGGGCAAAGCATGTCACAACCATATTCTGTGTGCAACTTATTTTTACCAGCAAAGTACTGTAGCCCCTGCTGGGCCTGAACCACCCAAGCCAGTGGTTCCCAAACTTTTGACTCCTGAGTACCCCCACTGAATCACTACTGGAAGCTGGGGACCCCCAAGCAATTTGTACAATT
Organism: Lissotriton vulgaris; assembly: GCF_964263255.1. Lineage (NCBI taxonomy): Eukaryota > Metazoa > Chordata > Amphibia > Caudata > Salamandridae > Lissotriton > Lissotriton vulgaris. Next base: position 539,893,189 of record NC_141698.1, on the reverse strand, counting down.
TCAATTCCCAAAAAATTAAAACAGTAATTCGCAGAAAATACACAAACAAGTACACACCAAAATACTTGCATTACTAAAGCTTTTATTATTTTATATTGAAAAATATGCAAAAGTGCAACATCTACAATCCAACGATAACTATAATAAGTTATAGTTATCGTGATAAGGGGCAGCGAGTGGGCAGTCAGGGGGGGCGGGCCGCAGGGGGAACAGCAGCAGGTGAAACGAGTGGAACAGAAGGCAAAAGGGGCACAAAAACAAGGAAAAAACGAGTGACACAGAAGGCAGAAGGGCACAAAAAAAGAGTGGAACAGAGGGCAGAAGCGCACAAAAAACGAGTGGAACAGAGGGCAGGAAGGCACAAAAAACAAGTGGCACAGAGGGCAGAAGGGCACAAAAAACGAGTGGAACAGAGGGCAGGAAGGCACAAAAAACAAGTGGCACAGAGGGCAGAAGGGCACAAAAAACGAGTGGAACAGAGGGGAGAAAGGCACAAAAAACTAGTGGAACAGAGGGCAGAAGGGCACAAAAAAAAAACTAGTGGAACAGAGGGCAGAAGGGCACCAAAAACGAGTATAACAGAGGGCAGAAGGGCACAAAAAACGAGGGAAAACGAGTGGCACAGAGGGCAGAAAAGCACAAAAAAGGAGGGAAAAACGAGTGGCACAGAGGGCAGAAGGGCACAAAAAAACGAGTGGAACAGGGCAGAAAGGCACAAAAAAGGAGGGAAAAACGAGTGGAACAGGGCAGAAAGGCACAAAAAAAGTTAAAAACGAGTGGCACAGAGGGCAGAAGGGAAAAACAACGAGTGGAACAGAGGGCTGAAGGGCACATAAAACGAGGGAAAATCGAGTGGCACACTGGGCAGAAGAATGTTAACAACAGGGGGGAGGTAGAGTATGGAGAACAGGAATCCTACTCAAGAAAAAGAAGGGGGAGTGTAAACCACAAAGATGGGGGACACTCAGTGTTTTGTAAAATACCCCTCACACCCCAACAGGCCCCTTGGTGTCATGCTTCATCATCGGGGTCTTCGCACCCCATTAGAGGGATGCGGCGTGCTGCGACCAGCGACTACGCGGGAGCACTGTCAGAGTAGACTATGTGTGGTGTGTGTAAGGAGCAGCGTTAGGGGGTACAAGGAGGCAATCTCTGGCTGATTTTATTACGAATCTATCAACCACCCCTGACGTTCTGGAAATGCTCATGAAGCAAGAAAATACAAATTAATGAGTCATGCAACTGCATAGACCAATACCACTGTAGGCACACCATAGCCTTAGTATCTCACTGTAAATAATTTCACTTTTTTATTTTTACCTATATACCCACAAGAAAAAATGTTTTTCTATAAAAATACGTGAGTAAGGTGGGGAAGTTGTGCCCCCGTCCTGAAGAAGGAACACCAGTTCCGAAACATGTCGACGCACACCAGAGGTAATGTCCGTAATGATGACAACTAACCTCATATTGCACTTCTTTTACTAATACCAGCCTGAGGTTTTGAATACATTTTTCTTCCTATAACCTACGAGCCAGGTATTTTTTAACCCTCACTATACCCCACCACTCACTTTTTCGAATACCCCATCACTTGCACCTTACACACACCACACATAGTCTACTCTGACAGTGCTCCCGCGTAGTCGCTGGTCGCAGCACGCCGCATCCCTCTAGTGGGGTGCGAAGACCCCGATGATGAAGCATGACACCAAGGGGCCTGTTGGTGTGTGAGGGGTATTTTACAAAACACGGAGTGTCCCCCCATCTTTGTGGTTTACACTCCCCCTTCTTTTCCTTGAGTAGGATTCCAGTTGTTTAATTAACGCTGGGCAGAAGGGCACAAGCAACAAGTGGAACAGAGGGCAGAAAGGTACAAAAAATGAGGGAAAACCGAGTGGCAGAGGGCAGAAGGACAAAAAAAATAGTGGAACAGAGGGCAGAAGGGCACAAAAAATGAGGGAAACACAAACACGCACACACAGATTAAACACTTATATGCAGTTCCAGAAGAAGAGCCCTCCTGCCCGTTCGACATGCTCCAGCCTCCAATGCTCTTCAATCTCTGCGTTTGGTGATGGGCAGAAGTGAATAACACAATAAAAGGGCAATCACCCTTCAGCTTGCACTTATAGCTGAAGGCTGATAGGCCAGATTACATTGCAGTCTTGCCGCGCCAGCAACTTTCACACCTCTCATGTGCTGTGAGCCTGGGGGCCAGCTTGTATTGCAGTCTTGCCGCCCAGGTGCCAAGTACATTCACACCTTTTACGTTAGGCACTCGAGTCCTGAGGACCCCCTTGTACTGTTTTGCAGACCCCTGGGGTTCGGCAGACCACAGTTTAGGAAACGCTGACCTAGGCCACACCTCAACACTGGTGACGAGGTGGGCTCCAGAGTGTGCAGTGACCGCTTACATGCATCGGCTGCCCAGCTGTTCTGGGGCTGCAGTGTGACTGTGTGGGGATGCTGCTGGATCGACACACCGTATGTCAGTGGTTCCCTGTGGAGTCATCAAGTCTAGCCAGGGGAGCCGCGCACCCAAGCACTTTAATGCATTTAACTTCGAAGGGATTGTTGGCTTCAGTTAAACTAATTGAACTTAAACATATGATGTTGATGATTTGTAAGTGACATGCCTAAAGCTGTAAACAGTGCTTAATTGATGGCATCTCGAGGGAGATGACCTCCATATTTCACTGGATTCCCACACTACCAAAGTAGGCAGAAAATGCCTGATATATTTTGTTAGACATGTTAATAGTTTCTTTTTTCCCCAAATGCATTTTTCAACAATGCAAGTTATCAGGAAAGTACAGTTGCCTGTCTATTAAACATACTAAGTATTATTAAATATTAACATTTGTACTTGAATCATAGGTACTTCCAGTACACATTTCTTTCAGTACACACACTTCCAGACAGGCCTGGTCTCTCCTTAAACACAGGAAAGTAAAACTCCATATATGGCATAATGCCAACATTTGAAGCAAGAAAGAGGGACATTTAAACAAAAAAATAAGAGGAATATTTTACTTGCATTGATTTGGAGGAAATTTTAGGAGATAGCAAAAATAAAGCTGTATGTGGATTAAAAAGTTGTGAGTGCTGAGAGGTGTGTTGGCACATATGACATGGGTAGAAATGGAAGTGCATGCAAATAATCTTCAAACGCAGAAAAACTTTGGCAATTGGGCCTACAAGCATAGGGGATCTTTCTAGCTCCGTAAATGGGATAAATTGTAAGTGGGATAAAAAAGTTTAAGAGGGTACTCTAAAAAAGGCATGGGCAAAGAAGTGTAACTAGGAATATTTTATTAGAGGCGCCGCCTTAGTAATACAAAACACCCTGCGTAATTGATTATAAAACATTCATCAGCTTCATCTTAATTATTTTCAGGGAGAAAAATGCAAGTACTCCCGAGGCCGGGCTTACACCCCCCTCTCCCCCCTGCCCTCCCAAAAAAGTAAACAGTGGGGAGCCACGGGCAATGGCCAATGGGTCAAGGGAGCCACGGGTCGAAAATGTTTGGGAACCACTGCTGTATGTTATGGTGCTCATACGCATGGCGTGTGGCAACCACAAAGGCAAGCGGTGGGCACTGGACTTAGTAAAGCATTACCTGCTGCTTCAGTGGTGCATCACAGCGGGTGCTATGCCTTAGCCCCTCCTGAGGCCTACACAACCCTGTGCACCATGCCAGGGGAGGCCACGTACTCTAGCTCTGGTCAGGAGCTGGCAGCAATATTAAACACCCCCAGGAAGAGGTTTGTTGATGCCGCATGCCTGAGCTCCGAGCGAGAGCTTACACCTGCTATAAGCCCCTGCGAGGAAGATCCCTGCAGGGCCCACATGAAGGGCTGGTGGCAGCCAGTGAGATCGGAGTCATTAGAAGGCAGCATGTGGCCCCCAGCCACCTCCCCCGACACTGTCCTGGACAGCACGGAGTATCGAAGTACCCAGGAAATGCCCAGATGAGTCCCAATGCCTGGTCCTCAGATTATCCTGCCAAGACAACTGGTGATTTCAGTGTGTTGTGTGTGGGAGGATCCACGCGCAGTCATCACATGCAGCTCCCAGACACCCCAGGACACAGCAACCAAGTCCCACGGGCAAATGAGACTGCAGTAAGTGCGTCCAAGCAGCATGTCCATGTCACCTCAAGCATTCTCATCTTTGTCCCTGCAGCAATGCCCGCACCGCCCCATCATTGTGTTGCCGCCATTCACTCAACTGGCGGATCCAGCAACAGCTGCGCTGCAATGGCGCCAGTAGACCGGTTGTTCGCAACATTACTCCTGCGCCACCTGAGAGACTGACGCAGTAAAGAGATCGATGATGCTGCACATGGGGAGTAATGATTGTACGATCTCTTCGGGAACTTGTCTAATACAGGTGCTGACCACAAATGTGATGCCGCCGCAGCCCTCAGTAGAAAATTCGACCTGCAGTTTTTTAAAAATATCGTTTTTATTAGAATTTCGGTTATTGAACATCATACATTGTATTATCCAGTATAGATTCAAAGTTAAGTATTCACTGTTGCTGCATCTTTAGGCAGAGGGAGTCGTAACCGAGCATAAATCAGCAACATCATTTCAAACTCTTCTTTCCCACTCCCGCTCTGTGGCACTCTATTCCTGGGTTAGGTAATCACAAATGTATGAACCTCAAGTTCCTGGTTAAAGAGTGTCCGTGGTGTGAGGTATGTAGTGTTCCCAGATCGTTCATTTAATTAAAATATATTCCCTTTCTATATTCCTCGATTAACCAAAACAAAACAGGAAAAAAAACAAATATAACAATTGTCTGCTGCTTTCCCTGGGGTCTCCTCTCATATTTGTGTCTCTTAATTTACCTTCCACATATTTCTCTGTATTTATTCTGTGGTGGGGGAGGGGAGGACGGGGAGCCATCGGTGGGGGGAGGCCCCCCAGGAGACGGAAGCCAAGGTAGGAGCCAACAGGTCTATCGGTGCAATCTATTACCCTCTGCATGTATGTTCTGTTGTGCTCTCAACCTTGTTATGCTGTAGGGGGGGACCAAGGAAGATCTCTCCTCCTCTGTGTCGTCGAGACCCCCTTCATTCTCTTCAATATCTTCGGATCCCCTCGATTCCCAGGCCCGCAATATTTCAGTCCAGGGTTCTGTAAGGGGTTAGCGCCTTTTCTTTTCATTATTTTGTCCTCCCTGGTCAGTGCCTTTTCCTCTGCTCTGGCCTAGGTTGAGACCTCTGCCTCCCAGACTGACACCCTGGGGCCCTCTGCTGCTCGCCATCTGCACTCTATTTGCCTTTTGGCTAGTATCATCTGCAGATCTAAGAACCTGTGGCCAATTTTCCGGGCTTTAGGCCTAGGGAAAAGCCCCAGCAGACAGACCTCACGATTACACCCCCACTCTCGCGCTAATACTCCATTGAGGGTCTCCACTGTCTTCTGCCAGTAACCTTGTATTTCCGGGTAGCTCCACATCATGTGTGTCAAGTGACATTTCGACCCGAAGTTGAATCCGAATCATGAAAGTTTCAATTCCAGCAGGCACAATAAGCTGAGGAGGAGTCAATGGGCACTTTCTTCGAAGGGCTGCGCAAGCTGGCGAGCACGTGCTTGGGAATTGACAAACTAGGTGAAGTTAGGACCCAGCTGATTCAGGGGTGACGCTTGTCAAACCTTCGCAAGCTCATTCAGCGGCAGCCTGGGATCTCTCTGGATGACATTTTTGTACTTGCCTGCTCCCATGTGGAGAAGATTGTAAAATATTCAAAACTATGTCTAGGATAGTGGTATGAATTAATGAAAGGCAGCAAATTATGCCTGTGCATCTTAAAGTTCAACTCATCAGAAGAATACAATTCAAGCTTGCTATACTAATTCATCAAACTATCTGGTCAGTAGGTGTATATGTGTGTGTGTATATATCTCACACAGAACTCCTTCCTCTCGGACAGAGCAGAGGCCACGCAGGAGAATACCGGGAAACCACTTTATTAAAGGCAAATGCATTTCGGCCTGACGGCCTTCCTCAGTGCCAAGCAGTATTTCAGGAAGCATCTCGGTCCCAATTATTTAAAAGTCCCATTTCGTTGTGATTGGACAACGGCAGCCCCGCCCCCAACACAGGTGTATCTGTTCACTGCTGGTAGCTCACGAATGTGTAGCGAACTACTAGTCCCAGAATGCTGTAGGCTTTTCAGGTAAGTGATGCAGGGGGGTATACTAACGCCATAGTGGTCTCACTGCATGCTGGACTGTTTGCTGGTGCTGTTAATGCCAATATCTTGCTGCAGTCAAGGGTTTCCCCGGATCCCCAAACCACATCAACCTCGTGCCCCGGAATCCATCTGGCGGGGGCACGGATATATCTATATATTTGCCTGACACGATTCGAATAGGTCAATGAGTTTAAATCAATTTTTTGAAAAGCTTTCTGTGCAGTATGCACCCTATGTGTGAATGAAGCTGCAGTGTGGGAATATCTGCACTTAATATTAATTAAAGAATGAGCAAAATCTGTTGCCTTTCTGGAAAACATTAAATACTTATCTAGGTTCTACAAACGTTTTAAAAAAAATGTAAATGTTTTTTTAAAATCCTTTTTGAAATGAGGCCTGGAGTATCAACTCTGCCCTACTGTACAGATAAGGAGCCATTTCTCCAGAAAGCTACATCGATTTAACGCCATGTATGAGCCACTAATTTAGACAATCAACAAATATCTCTACTGGACACCACTAAGTACTTTCAATTAAATGCATCTCCAAAATATACATCAACGTTCTAACTGCATCGGTGTTTGAAAAAGAAGGATCTGAGAAAAAATGTCAAGTGAATAAGGGAAAAAACACAATCTGTACATAGTTTCAAAATGAAAGAAGTTCTGTCATCTCATACAGTTTTAAGTTTTGTTGGCTTCAGAGAGAGATCTCCATATCATCCCATCACCACAATGTTGTCATTATCCTAGACTGTCTGGACACCACAAGACCTTACACTTTCCAAAAAGAAGCACACTTCATCGGTTTGGTTGAAGGCATACATGTTACTTTCTAGTGCTGCTCTCCATTGTGCTGGTTATCAGAGTGTCAAAGTTATAAATAAGTGTGCCAACTCCTTACGAACCTCCTACAAGTCTCTCCTTGTCTGCATACCTGTGCTGGGATCAGAAAAAAGGAAAACCAGTTGTACCTGAGCTTGTAGCGTTTCTACACTGCCAGTGTCTTAATTGTTTGCCCCATGTTTTAGTTCAACGAGGGTCACTATGATGGTGCTACCAGTTGAACTAGGTAGAGCTTCAGGTGTCCTAGTCAGTACCCTGTGGGCCTTCTTTATCATCTTTGTTGCGGTATGGATAGCAGGTAGTATGTATTCCCCAAATACACTCTGCATTCCCCCTGTTAGTGTAATTTCCGAAGGGATGGAAGGAAATTCCAGATCTCTAACTACAGCCACCCATCAGATATTTTCTAATAATTCCAAGCTGCAATTCAAGACCAATCTGGAACTGGTGCCTTGGCCCCCAGGTGACCCACACTACCTTCCTCCATCCATGCCTGTGCCGCTCTTAGCTGTCATTTTCAAATGCACTCCGACTTCAATAGTCAATCTTTTCACCTTTTCTGGTTTAGTAAGTTAGTGTCTTGTAAATAAATGAACGCTGGAACTCTTGGTTCCCACTGTACACTGTAGTGCTCTGATGTAAGTGTTGGAGAGCTGAGTTGAAGACAGACTTGCACGCAGCAGAATAAAGACGTGTAAAATTACTCTGTGTGTGGCGTGGTTATGGGTGAGTACCTGGGCTGGCTGGATGTTACAGCTGGCTCACCCCCAGTCAGACTGCCATCAAATAAAGAGCTCTGAAGGAGAGCAAGTGCGAGACCCAAGCACCAAAAGTCATTAAGGTTGGCCCAAAGCTAGCACATTACGAGGTGCTAGAGAAGTTCTGTCTAATCAAGTTCCACAGGAAGCGCCTGAGACCACTATTGTCCATCAATGTACATACAGCTGCTGCACTCTTTTTGAATTTTTTTTACCAATTTTATTGTTAAGATACAGCGAGCATTGTCCATATCGGGCAATTTGCAGCAAAGACAGCTGCTGAATTCTTAATGATAAAAAGAATATAAAGTATATGAAGACCATGGTTGATGAAGTTCAAAAAGCCATGAAAAGAGACCACAATAAGGTGAAATGACGTACGATCAAACCAAAACAGCTATGAATGTCAAGTTTAACCCAATGCCAGATGTGGATTATGAAAGATACATATTCAGCCAAGAACACAAGACTGGTGAAACCATCAATCAGTTTGTTGAGAGACTGGATGTTCTGGTGAAGTACTGTAAATTCAATTAATTTAATGATGAGGAAGCTACCTTCCTCAGACTAATTAATGGATGTCTGCCATATTCCTTTTGACAGTGAAAGCTGAAAGAAATATGAGCTTGGAACAAGTCCTCAAGGTTGCCTGTGCTGAAGTGTGCTGAACGTCAAGCGACTGACAAGGTGGCGCTGAAAGTGCATCAGCAATGAACATGAAAAGTAAGCTAAAGTGCAAGGCCGAGGGACATAAGGTGGTTTCTCCACAGAAAAATTAAATATGTTACAGATTTGGACTGTCATTTCCACACAAACATAAATGTCCGCCAATGGACAGAAATTCATCGGCTGTGGTAAAGCAAACGATTTCATGAAGACTTGTAAGGCGCAGAGAAAAGTAAGTGTTCCACAGCATGAAAACAAAATGGTCATCTGACCAATTTCTCAGTGATGTTCAACGCGCTCACACAATACTAAATGGCCACACCAACTGAGGCAAACCAGCACCAAATGAAGTCGATTGTTATCTAAATCATCGACAAAAAGTTCCTCAGTATCATTTTCCAGTGAAAGTGACAATGACAATGTTTACTTCAAAGAGACATGCACATGTGGGACTGGTTGTACTTGAGGAACAATTACTGGTGAAGAAAATCGACATAAAAAAGTACTTAAAACATTCAAATGTTGTCCAACGATCTCTCTCAAGATAAACAGGTGTTTAATACCATTCATAATTGAAAGCAGTGCGTCAATAAATACCATGCCTGGAGCAGAAGTATCAAGAATTATCTGTTACCACAATTTATGAAGTCCAAGACTAAAGTATACACATGGGCTGCCTTAATGCCCTTAAAAAGTGATGGTTCATTTGTAGCCATGATGAAACATAAGAAAACTGTGGTACAAATGTTATTCATGTACTTCAAGGAACAGCTGCAAGTGCCTGTTTGCTGCGTTTTAACACCGCTGCTGATATGGGACTGATATCAGTGAACTACAATGTGAATGATCATCATGAACTTGTAAGTCAATTTCCATTATTATTTCATGGGTTAGGAAAACTCAAAACGATGAAAAAAGTTGCACATCAATGAGGATGTTCGTCCTGTTGCTCAAAGACACAGAAAAGTAGTGTTTCCATTGCAAGAAGCTGTTTAAAAGGTACTTAATGAATTGCTTAAACATGACGTTATTGAATAGTACTCTGGTCCAACACAATGGATTTCTCCCATTGTAATAGTGCCTAAAAGAGACAGTGAAGGAGCTTTACACTTAATGCGTTGACATGCGTGAGGCCAACATGGCAATTGAACAAGAGGCATCCCGGTCCACACATTGCTTATATGATAACTCAATTGAATGGTTATTTTCACGACTTGACCTAAGTAAAGGGTGTCGCCAATTTGAACTTGAAGAAAAATTCAGGTACATTACAACTAGGGCTCCCAGCTTTATGGTATTTATTTTTTTGATATTTCAGTCTGTATGTAAACATATTTAAATTTTGCTACTTTTATCTGTATTTTTTTATATTTATTTTGGTTCTTGGGGAAAAAAATAAGCTTAAACTTGTATATTTTCACATTTATCTATCCAATAAATGTACACGCTTACTTGAATTCTTGACAGGTTTCAATGATATAATCACCGGCAAATGATAAATCACAGCACTTAAATGAAAACATGCACATTTTATTATCAACATTATGTATATCTGCTTTTTAAGCCTCATTACTAAAATGTCTTTATTTTTTAATCACCACACCTGAAATCTACAAAGCTATTGGGCGAGCATTTAGAATAAGTGAAAAAACAATCTAATTTAAATTTTTATACACATTTAAATATAAATACAGAGAAAAAACCAACAGGTTTTCTGTCTGTTTATCTGAAAAAATCTGTAAAAACGGAAAACAGAGAGCCTTAATTACAACCTTTTCTATTCATTGGTTTGTTTTGCTACAAGCAATTGAGTTTCGGTATATCCTCTGCTGAAGAACTTTTCCAAGACGTCATTTGACATATCATAGGAGCCTGTAGTAAATGCATTTAACTAAAGTGATGAGATCGGTTTTTGGAGCTGCACAAAAATAGAGTATGACAAAGCTCTCATTCAAGTATGTCAGATGCTGAACGATGCAGACTTAAATCTGAATGCTTACAAATGTGAATTCCACAAACAAAAGTATGAACTTCATTGGTCATATCTTTTCTGATAGGGTTATGAAACCTGGTCCAACTAAAGTACAAGTGTCGACTGCAAATCCCCCCCTTAAGACATTTCTATGTTACGATCATTTTTTGGAATGGCCAGTTACTGTTCTAGATACATACAAGACATTGCTATAATCAGTGCACAGTTGTGAGAACTAACGAAAAAATGTGTCTTTTCAGTGGTTATGAGAATATGAGATGGCTGCCAAAAAATCAATGAAGCTTCTGAGGGTGCTGCTGAAATGGCCTACTTTGATCCCAAACTTTACACAGAGGTTGTAGTTGATACTAACCCTGTTGGGTTCGGCGAATCCTTGCACAGCACAACAGACAGCCAAATGCTCAGGGACATAATGTGCCATACGTCATGAAAGCCTGTCGCAAACAGAACATGCTTACTCGCAACTTGAGAAAGAAAGTTTGGCAAATATTTCCTACAACAAAGACATGAAACCGAGATTTGAGAACAGAGGTTATTCCACTCGAAACCTTAAATGCGCTGAAAATAGGATTTCCCACACGAAGCGGGAAGATACCTCACAAATCAAGAATAAGACACCTACTGAGAACCAAAGGGTTCGCATGATCACTTACTCCAATAGTCTAAGTCACACTCAGGAAAAGTCTAAACAAGCATTGGGGCACCTTACAGATTGATAGTTCCTTGACTGGTTTCATATCTAATCAGCCACAAATTACCTTCGGACGTGGCAAGACTTACGCACCAGATTTAGTCCCACTGTACCAAGATCGCACAGCATACAGTCATATCTAACCCCACATACTGTGGGTTTCCATAAATGTGGTTGCTGTGGTGTTTTCATTTGGGCTAAACACATAACTAAAACATTCCACAGCTATGACAACAGACCCTATGAGATCAGATCCAACATTAACTGCACCACCAGATTCGTGGTCTATATCATTGAATGCACATGTAGGAGACAGTACGTGGGCAGCACGATCAGACCTCTAAAAGACAGAATTGGAGAACACATTAGGGCATTACACCCACAGAATGCAAGATATCCTGTAGCAATACATGCAGCAATGTGCCCTACACAGGGCCCACGTAAGGGCTTCTCATTTTTTGGCATCGAAACAATTGACCCTAGTGCACGTGGCGGTAATAGAGAGTTACGGCTCAGGCGCACAGAGGCTACCTGGATCATGCATCTTCACACAGTGGCGCATGGCTTAAATTGTGATTCAGAGATGCAATACTTCTTGGGGCAGTGACTCCCGTGCTCCATTTGCCTTAAACACTAACAGAGTTATGTGTCCATTTGCTGTCCCCATCAAACTACTATGTTGGCACATGCCCACTTCAACTATGATACAAGGCTTTTGATATGAGTGATAGTTGCCTATGATTTTCTGTAGTAACCATATCAAACATTGAGTCATGTTTTTCTCACCAAGGTACAATACAAATGTTATGCATTATTTCGTAGAAACTTGACATTCGCATGTTTTAATATATAGTTTATGTTCATGAAAATGTTTTTTGCAGTAACTACATCAAACTGTAACTGTGATATAAATATTTGTTATTTTTATCTACCTAGGTTTTGTGATCATTAAAAAGGTCAGCATCTTTTCACAGAATAGAATGTACAGTCACCAGCACTTCACCTTGGCGCTTTACCGGACAGGTTTTCATGTGCTCTATACTTTTCAATTCTACCTCTCTCCATTTATTGCTTGCGGTTTCTCTCACTTCTCTCATTTCCCGATCCTGCTGCTATTTTTCATACTCCTGGTTTTCCACCTTTTATACATCGCACCTCAATTGTCCCATATCTCCAGCTCTCGTATAAACACCTTGGAAATATTTGGGAAAAATCAAATGAGGGTACTGACTGATCAAGGGTACACACCACTTTCCACTTCATATGGGCACGTTCTCAATCAATTCTCTTTGTCCCTCGTACACTGCAGATGTTGAGTTCCTCATTAGTTTTCGGTTTGGCCGTCTACACTTTTCTTCATATATACCCATGTTATCATCATTATTATTCTTGGAACTTATTGCGATACCGTACACTTTGCCTGGTTGTTTTCCCTTCTGTTTGATTCACAATCCTGCGTGTGAAGTTTCCGGCCATTACAATTGACTCTAGATATTCTTATACCCATAATACTCTATCATTATAGACACCTATTGCTGGCTTGTAAGACTCCTGTTCAAAACCCTGTGTCATTTGCACCTTGTTGTGTTTCTATTGACCAAAATACTCTTATGTTCATTACTTCCTCGGGTGAACTTTCACAGTGTTGTACCCATATTTAAAGTACTCATCACATTCAAATCGTGGTCTAGTTGTTTTTAACAGCAGTAACTATAAAATCACTTCCGGGTTTCCATTGCATTACACACCAACGATGGAATTTGTTCTGCCAGGACGCACAGCTGTTTGGATACCCAAGTAAGTGTGACAATCGCCAGGAATGTTATGTAGTGTAGTTCCTATTTTCCCAATAGGCCCTGCGCATTGGAATAACATAAACAGCAGTATGGACGTAGAAGTGCGGTCTTCCAGGTCTCCACTGACTATGCTAAACTTAATTGGGTTTGCTACCAACTAGCTCAGAGGTCACTGGAAACTTTCTTGACTGAATAGGAAGTGATCAGCTTCCCTGGTAGAAACAAGAAGGGATTCAGTTTTCCAACAACCGCATAAACATGACAACTTTGCTTCTTAGAATAAGAGTCAATCTCTAGAGTCGTGTGAAACAATAGACAATTATTTTACTCAGTCAGTTGTGCAGATTACTTTCACCAAGATGCAGAGAATTAGAGAGACAGGCGTTTTCAATAAAAAGGTAGTATTTATTGAACAGTCTTTCTTCTCATGCAAGAGAAATGAATTGCCACAATTGCAAGACTAGTTATTATAAAAAGTGCGTACAGTAAAATTAGGATTGCGAAATAGTACTGTAAAAGCATTGATATGGTTTCTTAGCCATACAATGGTTAAAATGAATAAAATATATACATTCATATATACATTTAGCTGACGTACTCAACTGGTGTTTCTAACTACGCCTATCCCAGTGTACCTGACCTAAGCCTAATACTTGGGAGGGAGTAAGTAAGTAGCAGTTTTAGTTAAGTTGGTTTTGCCAAGGTTTGCTTCAAGAATTCTCTCTAAGGGTTTAGTCAACACCATACCTCTGAAATAGAATGTTGGAGGTCTTGTATCTCCTTCCAGGACTCGATATCCCAGTCACTCGCAAGAGTAGGCTGGAAACGCCGGAGCTGGATTTTCTCGGCAAGAGAAAAGACAGCGTCTCTCTCAGCGCGTCAAGGAGGAGGAGGGGCAGTGTTCGTGGGCAGCTTGCATCTGCATGGCTCTGCAGGGGACAGCTGTTCTGCTCCTGTATTCACCACACCATCGCTATCATCGATGTCATTGAGGCAGCGTTTGCTTAAGGCAACGTTGGTAATATTTATACCTGAAAGGTGCCTTGTTTGACGTACGTTTTTGGACATAAGACGTCAATAAAGATGTCACTAGGAAGTGATCGTCTCTCAGTGCTCGTTAGAGTTCTATTACTTATCAAAACATAGCAAGCGGGGTTTTCCCAGGTTGCTGGGTTTTATGTTGTTGAAGAACTCGGGAGTGTAATCTAGGAATCTTAGATAGTGGCTTCTGCTGTGTCATCTGCTCCAATGAGCTGCAGAGGAAGAGATTCTGAAATGTGGCTCTGATCGTGTTAGGCCAGAGACGAGTTTCTGAAATATCGCTCTTGATCGTTTATGCCATTATAGGGGTATGAATGGATTATAGCCGTATAGTGGCATAAGGTCACAGTATCGATCGGGGTCCTAGATTATAACGCGACACCCACTCCACGAATTTATGTCCATCAAATTACTAAAAACTATAGCAATAAGATGCATGTGTAACATTATCCACCCCAAAATACATATTTGCATTTGAAATGACGTATTTGAAATACATGGTAATATTGGTACTGTACGTCTTTAAGCATAGAAATCTTTCAAAATAGTAGCATATGTAATCAATGAACGATTTTGTGAAAAAATTACACATGAAATATCTCTTTATACAGAAAAGAAGGGCGAGATAATTTCATCACATATAAATGGATTTGCTGTAACATGTGCTAGAGGCTGATGTAAAGTTATTATGTCTCTAGATTTACCTAAAAATAGAAGTTCTGTTCTTTATGAATAGGTCTACTTTAAGCAAAGAATTTCGTTCCAGGAAAAAGGTAAATATTTTGAAAAAGTGTTCAATTAAAAAAAAAAAAAATTCTTGGTGAACGGGGGAATAGAGTTCCAACGCTTTTCAGTAGTTTTTGTTGATCAAAACTGAAGGCCGAATTCAGAGTTCATGGGAACGCTGTGTGTCGGAATGTTTTTCAAAAGTTATTGTTTCTGTTCAGGGGAGAACATCATATCAGACAGGCTCTCAAAAAATTGGTCTACAAAATCAGGTGACAGTTCAACCAAGTTCGATAGTGCTGTAACTTGGCAGGTGTGAGAATGATTACTATCATCAAAGTCTGGATCAGCAATGCTCACAGAAAGGTCGTACCTGGGTGATGTCGCTTTTATTTCTCGCTCCACTGTTACCACCTAGTCGTAGCACAGGAGTCTCAACGAATGCCGTCATCAGGATTGGTAGCCGCTGGGGACAACACAATGCGTGGGCCGTTACAGGACTTAGCAAAGTATCGATATCCATTGGTACTGCTGATGGAAGTGCAAGACAGGTGTCCAACACGCATTCATCTCCGCATAGCATACATCGAAGCACAGGTAAGATGCAGGTCTGCCATATAGGTCTGAATGAAAGAAACCAGGTCATGTTCAGATCTCTCAGCCTGGCCAATCCAAGGACTCTAGTTATTCGGTCCCGGTAGCGTATTGCTAGGATCTTTTCTTCCATTCCTGCCGGAGTCATGTCTGAGTTTTGGCTTGCCATATCGGAGCAGGAGGGTCAAAAATAAAATGCCTGCTACAAGTCCCAAAAGCAGGGGCATGCCGCCAAAGACTGAATGGACAAAATTGGGAATGATTCCCAGAATTGCTTTGAATGGTGTTAACAGTCCCGAAAAAATGGTCTTAAATACGCCTGGGATGCCTATGGCACTCGACATGTTAAGAATTTGGCTAAGAATTTCTGTGAAATGCACGGGGCAATTTGTTGATAAAAGGTCATGAATCTCTGATGTTGTCCTTGCAACTAGGAGATCATACGTCTCTTTCGATGACATGATAGGCACTGTTGTCTGCAATAGCACAGACTTCATTCTGCTTAAAGTATCAATTCGTATAGAAGAGACATTCAAACAAGGCCATATGGGAGTCTCCGTGTCTCCAGGGCCGTTTGGAAACAATGCTTGCATACAGCATTTGACCATGTAAGTTACGCTTACGAGATATGCTTTCCCTGGCAAAAGGCCACAACAGCTGTGATCCGTTATTAGAATGTAACTCCTGTTCGAGAGTTGCTTAAAGAAAGGCTCTATCTGTGTTGCAGGTGTGACATGTTGGTGGCATGAAAGGTTGTTTGAATTTCCTTCACAGGCTGCGTGTAAATTAATACCCTGGCACAAAAGTATACCGCTTAGTGAATGTTTACAGTTTTCACCACTAAGAAATACATTTTTGTTGCTGTCACTATAGCATGTGTGTGTATATGGTAATTTCCATGTTGACTTAATGTACCCTTTACCCAAACGTTCATACTGGCCAGTCGGTATGTATTCAAGGCAATTTTTAAATCGGAAAGTTGTTATCGGAATAGTGATAATCCCGTGTATTATCCATTCAATGACAGGACTTTCTGACATTGTCAATGGTAATCTCTCAAGTTTTTCGATGCTCAGGATTGTATAGTCTGCTCCTTTCTGTGCCAAGCTGATTTGTTTATCAGTAAGGTTAAAGATGGAAAACAATGACGTTGTGTTGATTAAACGCCAAGGCACATAGCCTGAACGAAGATTTTGCAGCGTCCAGCCTAACTGTACAATAGAACGCAATTGTGACTGGCCATGCTGTAACATTAGCAAGTCTTTGTCTATTATATCTATGGCAGATGATACAATACTGTCCAGTGAACATATTCTGGAGGACAGAGTCATCAACCCATTGTCCACAACAGAAAGTGATTTTTCCAAATTAATACGATCTATTTCTCGTATTTTTTCAGCTGTTTCAATTTGTGTGACTTTCCAAGCCTCGTTGTAAGCCGCATATATACTGGTCGCTATGAAACGTTTTTGACGCTGTTTGCGAGGTCCCAGAATGAAATCGCGCAAATCAGCACCATCTTTAAGTAAAGATAAGTGGTGCTTAATTTCTGCCAGTGTGGATGATTCTAGCCATTCAAGGCACAGCTTCCCTACACTGTATGTTGTTACTATCCCTGGATGTTGTCTCTGGGAGTATCTAGGGTCTGGTCTGGTCATTGTTAACCCCTGTGTTTTATTCAAGAATCTATCTTGACAGTTGATTGTGTCGGTAGGCCAGATTAACCACTTTTTCCAATCAGGATGTGTTCTGTTTAGATGTAAAATTTTAGATACGTCTATTTCAATATCTGTTGTTGCATTATCAGGTACTTGTTTTGGAATAGACGGTTTGTTAAGGTCTTTAATCTTAGCTAGGCCAAGACAGGTTGTTTGGTGAATTGTGTCATTTAAGAACATTATTTGTTCTGGGATCATGCAGGCTCGAAATAATGCTTCTAGGCCTTGTACCTGCCAATCTTTTGTACCCCAGATGGTTTTTGTTTCAATATTATTTCTCCAAAAATCAAAACCAAATGTCATCATTTTTTCATAAAATGCTTTTGAATATATCAATTTAGTATTTGTCAGCATTGTTTTCAACCCTGTTTTATCCAACAGTTTATAATAAAATGTTTCTGCATCACTGGTGTTAAACCCTGAGAAGTACTGGAATTTCTCATAGAATGTTTTAGAACTGCTTTTAGGTGGAGTAGCACAATGTTCCCATTGGTTATATTTAAAAACATTTCTAGGTTGTGCAGATTTATGTAAGTAATGATCTCCATAATGTGAGAAGCAATACATCTGTTCATAACTAGACAAACCTTGTAAATAATCATGTTCTGTAAATATTGCTGACAACACTAAATCAGACATCATATTATTAATACTTTCAAAATCCCAATCATCAGAAAATGTACTTGGTTTTACAAAGCCACTTAAGGAAACCTTGAACTGGTGAGGATATTTCAGGATTTCAACCGGACCATATACTTCATAGTCAGTTTTGTCCCATACTACCCCGCCGGGTATTGGAATGGCTGTGACATTTACTGTTGACAGTTCTCTTTTCTTCACGTGGGATTATCTGTGTGGTTTGAGGACTAAGTTGATGTTCTGACTTGCTGTGTCCATTGAATTGTAATAAACTTTCCTAAAATTAAAACTAAAATTAGGCATAGTAGGAATATAAATACCCCTGAAATAATCCAATGCTCAATCAATGGTGCATCCAGATATACTTCTTTGATTTGATGAAAAGTTCTGTTGCTTTTTCTTTAAAAGTCTTAGTTTCTGGCATCACTTCAGGGTCGTTTTTATCTTCAGAAAAGGTGTCGAAGTTAATGAAGTAGCCAGAGGCAGTTCTGTCAATTTGTCTTTCGGTAGCACATTCTGATGCCACATCATTGTAGACTGGTGTTTCTTGACGAACTGTTTCAATCTGTGTTTCAATAGGCACAAGTTCCATGGCATTATTGCATAGTCCTTCTCTGTGCACTGCAGGTTTATCAAATGTGATTAATCTTTCAGTTTGAACCTCTTGGATTGTTGCAAGTTTGGGTATTCTGTTGTTTCTTGGGAGTCCACTGGGCCTACTGTTGATTATAGGCCACATGCTTGTGGTTTTACCAGGTCGATTGATACAACTCTGTTCTCCTTTTTACCAGCAAGGAGCAGTAGTACTACTGATCTTGTTCCGTTGATTGCTAAGACAGGTACTGCTTTTCTGTAAGAAGGCCCAAATTCCTTCTTGACCGCTATTTTGTCTCTGACTAGATCCCCAATCTTTGGAATCCAGACAGGCCTTGCTGGGGCTGGTGGTGCCTCGTCAGTGGTAGCTGGCTGTTACTTTAACTTTATGTTGCTTAAGGATTTTCTTGTTTCATTCAAGTCCTGTAAAACAGCCAAACGGTCTTTGATGTCAAAGTCTTTATTCTTATCTTTTACCACTGATACCTGACTATCTAAGTCCTGAATGTACATTCTAGTTCCGAACAATAGTTCGTATGGGCTGAAACCTTTTAGAGAATTTCTTGGCAAGTTGTTTAGACTGAGCTGGACACTTATAAATGTTTGACCCACCCATCACCCGAACCTAATACCTTCACTGTTATAGATTGCTTTATGTCCCGGTTTCTTCTTTCCACTACACTGTTCCCTTCGGGGTGTGATGGACAAGAGTATCGCAAGCCAACGCCCATGCTAGCCATGGCCTCCTTATAAGCTCGAGAGCTGAAAGCAGGACCCTGGTCAGAATGGAGCATGGCAATTGCCTATGTGCCGATAAAGACTCGCAGATCTTTTATAACCGTTCTGGCGGCAGCCGAGCGCTGGGGCCACATTTTTTAAGTGAGTTTTTAGTCTTAATATTTAATAGGACGCTGGATGGCATGTAGACAGCATTACCCTGTCTCTAAATGGTAACTGGGCAACAGGCAGGACCGGTTCATTACTGCGATCCCTGTCACAGTTGGGACAGTTCTTCACATATATTTGGTGTTGCACGCTCATCCCCGTCCACCAGTATACTGATTGTAATTCAGTTAGAGATTCCTTGATCTTTTTGTGCCTTGGACCTTCACCCATGTGTGCGTCTGCTATTAATAACTTTCTCCGGTTCGTGTTTGGAATTACCCTATCCCCCACTCCAGGGATTCGAGCAAAAGGAACGGAGTTTGCATCAATTACTTATGCATAATTGTGTGGATAGTTCACGGGTAGTGCTGCACAGTCGCCTTTTA
Organism: Lissotriton vulgaris; assembly: GCF_964263255.1. NCBI lineage: Eukaryota > Metazoa > Chordata > Amphibia > Caudata > Salamandridae > Lissotriton > Lissotriton vulgaris. The sequence continues at coordinate 539,873,645 of NC_141698.1, read as the reverse complement.
CGGACGCTTTTACTGCCAGCATGGTTTCCCCGTCTATGTATTTTTCTGAACGTTGTTTTGTGGCTACGGAAGCCGGTTTAGTTGCTTCCGATATGGCTGTGTTAGCCAATGAATTCCCTGCAACGTGAACGCCATCACGTTGATGACTCAGAGTGTGTATCACGTGAGTCTTTTGTAGTTCTTTCTGTAAAAGAACTACCTGTTTCCAAAGCATTTTATGCTTGATTGTGGCACCTGTGTCATCTTTGTAATCATTTTGAATCCAGCTCTGCAACTTATTATTGTAAGAGTTGACGCAAAAATGCGAATCGCACACGATTAGTGTCGGGAATTCCCGTTCTGCATTTTCAAGCGCCATCTTTAAAGATCTGATTTGAGCTCTCTGAGCCGGACAGTTTCTAACTGATTTAGTTTTTGTTATTTTCGGTCTGAATTTACCGCACAGCCAGCGACCTTTAACAATCGCGCAGGCTGCATCGTAGGATTTGTTCTCTACGTTGAAATGCTGTACAAATCTATCTGTATAGATTATACAGGAGTATTGTTGGAGAGGCAGAAGTTCGATTGGCAGAGGATATTCTTCTTCATAAGTCAAATCATTCAGTTTTTCGAGTTGCGGGGCGAAATAGTATTTCACATCTTCCGCTCCAAGAGAATTTACACTCTGTATCCATTTCGGATCCAGTGCCACTGTAGGCAGGTTTACTGGGCTGAATAGCGCCTCGAAGGCGGATTCCGCTGTGAGGATATTGATCCTTTTGCCATGTGCTAGTTCTCGTTCATTTGCTAATGCAGTTTCTACTGCTTTCACAGTATTTTCTGTGAGACTGAATGTTTTTTCTGCTTGTGTGTACAAGTGTGATTTGTAAGCAATTGGTACCTTTTCTCCCTCATTAGAGGTCAGGTACGTGAATCCGCATCTTCCTGGGATGACTTTGATTACAAGATTGTGTGTGTTGTCACGTGTATCTAATTTTGTTTTTGCTAACATGTCTGTTTGCAGTGATCTCAAAATTTCTGTGTTTTTTTTAGTCCAAGTGATTGGTTTAAAATCAGGTTTAATTAGTTCGTAGAGAAGTTTAACCCTCTCTGCATAATTTAGAATGTAAGTTCTTCCGAAATTCAGGAAGCCTAGAATTGATTGTAAGTTCTTCAGCGTTTTTGGTGCTTGGAGTACAGCGCACTTCTCTAAGAAGTTGTCCGTTAGGCTTTTCCCTTCACTTGATAATTTGTATCCTAAAAATAATACTGTCAAATGGGCAATTCTAGACTTTTTAAAGTTGAATTTGTAACCCTCTGCTGCGAACCCAAGTATCATGGTGTTCACTCTTTTCAAGTGAGTCTCCAAGTCGTCGTCTGTGAGATAGATATCATCTACATAAGTTAATGCCTCATCATCATATATTTGCAGTAACTCTGTTACTCTGGCTGAAAATAGTCCTGGGCTGTTCTTGAATCCCTGTGGGAGCCTACAGAAATTTTTCTGAGACCCCATTACTGAGAAAGCGGTCAAATATCTGCTTTCTGGTGCAATATTTTGACAAAAGAAACCATTCGATATGTCTAATGTCGTTTTATATTTTTTCCTAACTATGTTATTCATTAGTGCAGCACTATGCGAATTTTGTACTGCAAATGTTTTGCAACATGAGTTAAGGTGTCTGTAGTCCAAAACTAGACGATATGAATTGTCTGGTTTGGAGACAGGAAACAAAGGATTGTTCATTTGAGAGGTGCATGTTTCAATCACCCCCTGGTATTCAAGTTGATCTAAAATCTCCCTGACTTGTTTTTTAGCTTCTTGCTTAATGGGATACTGCCTTTGTGCAGTCGGTTGACTTTTTAATTGGATTTTGTGAGGAGGAGAGTCCTCATCCCATCCTACATGATTTTTATATAGTGCTGGTGCCTGGGCTACTGCCCATTTCCTTGCATATATATATATATTTAGTGTGAATCTGAATGTGATTCGAGAAGGCAGGCATAATCATTTCTTCTCCACGAGGGCACTCCCTGACAAACTCTGGGGGCCAATCTTTTTCAGCTACCAGAATGTCATAGCCTTTTGAGAGTTTATCCCAAAATAGACCCTTTATTTTCCTAGTCTTATCACCCTCTATACGCAGTGTTATTTCGTATATCTTATGGGGCTCGCTAACTCTGGTGTCTGCAGTTTCTACTTGAATGTATTCATTTGTGTCCACTGTCTCCAGATGACTCATCAGGATCTTGCGAGCTATGGTGATTTCTGCTGCACTGTCTGTGCCCACTCCCCGTTTTTCAACTGTGTCCTCAATATTCTCGGCATGTTCGATTACTCTAATACTGGCTACCTTCTTTCTTGGAAATTGAGATTTTTTACTTTGAGCAGGTTCCTTGTCTTTGGACTTGGTGTGCTCTCCTGGGTCGGACCGTCCTCTTCTTTCCGATTTCTGCGAAAAAGATCGAGAGGGACGTGTATCAATACTTTGATATCTATCAGGCTTCTTCAAATTATCCCTATTTCTAAGGTTATATCTTTTCTCCGAGGGTTCCCTCTGGGGAGACTGGTGTTCTCGAGTCGGAGTTCTTTCCCTCCGTCGAGGACACCTTCCTCTGGACTGGAAAACTTTTTCCTTGGGAGTGGATTGTTTATTTCCATCCCAGCTCTTTTTAGGAGTATTTGAATTATTTTTAATAAATATTTTTCAGGATTTTCGAACAGTTGGGGCTTTACTGGTTTTCCACCCAAGCTGTCTCTACCTAATTCTCCATAACATTTTTCTATAATTCTGGCAAGCTCAATTGGTTGATCTGTTACATCTGTTTCCTTCAATTTCTGGCGGATCGCCACGGATGCTGCTTCTCCTTTTATATTGGCTAGTAATATAGCCGAGACCTGCTTGAAGTCTTTCAGTAATTTCATACCAAGAGTTAAAGCAGGTTCTGGACCGTACTCATTCTGAATCTGTTTTAGCACTTCTGGTATTACCGCCATTGACAGAACACCATGTGTTTTTGTGTAAATGGAAGCAAAGACTGTACCCCAAGTGTCGCAGTCCTCCACGTGTGGTGCGACCCCCATTGGAAGGTAGATTGTCAGAATTCTGTGTTTTTCTGCGCTAACCAGAGAGGAATTTGTTCCCGTTTTATGGGTGTTTTACCAAGACATGACTGTATGTTCTGTGGTGTAATTTTATTGGTGTTCCCCTGATGAGGGGTCAGCTGTGGAACATTAACAGCTGTTTGGACTGTTGCAGTCCGCATTACATATTGGACTAATTGTCTATGTATTTTAATTAAAGTTTTTAGCTGTATTAACAGCTCTTCTTTCGACATTTTTGCAATGTCCGGATGTGGTGTGTAGCTGGCTAGAACCGGCCACGTTGCTCCTGGTCTACCTAGTGGGCCGAGCCTGGTAATATGATCATTATGTTTTAGGGCGCCTTTAAACCAGAGCAGGTGCTCTTGGCATTTTAATGGGATTTCAATCTCCTCGAAAGGAGCGTACTCTTCCTGTGGATCCCGTATTTTGTAATAGTGGAACTCGTGTGTTGCAGCGTTTGCCGCTGGAAATTTTATCCAATAATAGAATACCTCTGTCTGCCGATATTCGTGTGCCTCTATCACGAAGACGACTGTGCCACCTTGTGTGGTCAGTTCATTTTCTATAAGTTTTGACTTTATAGATTTTCTTATGTTGACCGGGATGATTATCGCACCCGGTTCATTAACACCGTCAGGACCCTGCTCAGTCGCATTTACTGCGGGCGCAGCGGTTCCGTTTTCTAAGTCTGACATTTTATGAAATGCAGCTTTTTTGCAGAGCAGGTCTCCAAGGAGACAAAGATTAGGTGCACAATATTTTGGAACACTGTATCCTTCAACGTTGAATAAACCAGAGCTTTACATAGGAATCTCTTCCTACTAAGTTTGGGCGGATTTTAACCTCTTACCCACTCCAGACGTCTATTGGAGTATTTACGGTAGAAAGGGGTCTGTGTGAAAAATGCACGACTGAGTTACTCTAACGTCTTGCGTTAGTTTTATCGCCTTACCAAACGTTGGGCGCCATGTAGTGTAGTTCCTATTTTCCCAATAGGCCCTGCGCATTGGAATAACATAAACAGCAGCATGGTCGTAGAAGTGCGGTCTTCCAGGTCTCCACTGACTATGCTAAACTTAATTGGGTTTGTTACCAACTAGCTCAGAGGTCACTGGAAACTTTCTTGACTGAATAGGAAGTGATCAGCTTCCCTGGTACAGACAAGAAGGGATTCAGTTTTCCAACAACCGCATAAACATGACAACTTTGCTCCTTAGAGTAAGAGTCAATCTCTAGAGTCGTGTGAAACAATAGACAGTTATTTTACTCAGTCAGTTGTGCAGATTACTTTCACCAAGATGCAGAGAATTAGAGAGACGGGCGTTTTCAATAAAAAGGTAGTATTTATTGAACAGTCTTTCTTCTCATGCAAGAGAAATGAATTGCCACAATTGCAAGACTAGTTATTATAAAAAGTGCGTACAGTAAAATGAGGATTGCGAAATAGTACTGTAAAAGCATTGATATGGTTTCTTAGCCATACAATGGTTAAAATGAATAAAATATATACATTCATATATACATTTAGCTAACGTACTCAACTGGTGCTTCCAACTACGCCTACCCCAGTGTACCTGACCTAAGCCTAATACTTGGGAGGGAGTAAGTAAGTAGCAGTTTTAGTTAAGTTGGTTTTGCCAAGGTTTGCTTCAAGAATTCTCTCTAAGGGTTTAGTCAACACCATACCTCTGAAATAGAATGTTGGAGGTCTTGTATCTCCTTCCAGGACTCGATATCCCAGTCACTCGCAAGAGTAGGCTGGAAACGCCAGAGCTGGATTTTCTCAGCAAGAGAAAAGACAGCGTCTCTCTCAGCGCGTCAAGGAGGAGGAGGGGCAGCGTCCGTGGGCAGCTTGCATCTGCTGGGCTCTGCAGGGGACAGCTGTTCTGCTCCTGTATTCACCACACCATCGCTATCATCGATGTCATTGAGGCAGCATTTGCTTAAGGCAACGTTGGTAATATTTATACCTGAAAGGTGCCTTGTTTGACGTAAGTTTTTGGACATAAGACGTCAATAAAGATGTCACTAGGAAGTGATCGTCTCTCAGTGCTCATTAGAGTTCTATTACTAATCAAAACAAAGCAAGCGGGGTTTTCCCAGGTTGCTGAGTTTTATCTTGTTGAAGAACTCGGAGTGTAATCTAGGAATCTTAGATAGTGGCTTCTGCTGTGTCATCTGCTCTAATGAGCTGCAGAGGAAGAGATTCTGAAATGTGGCTCTGATCGTGTTAGGCCAGAGACGAGTTTCTGAAATATCGCTCTTGATCGTTTATGCCATTATAGGGGTATGAATGGATTATAGCCGTATAGTGGCATAAGGTCACAGTATCGATCGGGGTCCTAGATTAGAACGCGACAGTTAAGTGATCCACCTTTTGAGTGAGATTCTCCCATATTTGTTCTGAGAGCTGGGTTCTCACTCCAGCCTCTAACCTCTAACCCCGATATGGGTTTTTTATTTCTTTTTCAGAAGGACATGGTGAACACACACACACACACGTGTTCAGCCCCTATATTACCTTCGGTTTGACCTATATTGATAACGTAGAGAGACATTCACTCCCAGTACTATAGTAAGTTTCTCTTTATTCATCTGCGCTCCCGCTTAGTCCCACATATCTTTCATCCTTATTCTCCACTTGAGCCCATATCCTGACGCAACTTTGCCATACTCCTTTTCAGATTGATGTTTAGTCTAATACGATAGATCCATTACTCGCGGCACCCTGGGATTAGATACTCAAACACAGATGAGACTTTGTCTCAGTGTCTACTGGCATGGTTGGGTAATAACAGTTTATCACAGTCCTTGTGTTTTGTCGGGCCAGTGACAGTTACTATGTCTACCTTCCCCACAGATCACCACTAGATATTCGCGATTTACCTCTGATGACGGTTTAGGATTGCCAGGTTGGAATTCTCACCAGCTTTCCGGTAAGTTTGTTTACTATTGATCTCCCCCTTATTTTTCTTTACTTCTGTCCACTTTGTTTCTTAGCTACATCCTAACTTAGTCCCTCCTCATTTGTCCAAAGAATACGATGTACTACTGAGAATTACATCAGGTAGTGCTTGGATGTTGTTGTTTTTTATTACCAACAAGAATTACTACATTGTGATCCCCATTTTGATGGGTTAATTTCCTCTACATTTCCATAGACTCATTAATTTCCTTCATTCCTAAAATCCTACAGTCTGTACTCGTGCCCAGCTGGGTTGGAATTATCACGGGCCTAGGGGTAAGAACAAGTTTAAACCATGCCCAGCTACTTTGGCATGACTTTGTGCCCCTCTCTATGGAACCTTAAATGACTCCTACAAGTATTCCTTTTTTTTCTTTTTTACCCCTTTTAGACTTCACTGAGTTCACTCAACTCTACATGTATGTGTACATGCGGCATTCTGTCCTTTACGGTCTCATCTCTAATTTTAGTTGTGTTTATTCACGTCACCCTCCTTCCCGTTCTCTTTTTCTCTCTTCCTTTTGATTTTTTCTCATAAAACCTTTCCGTTTGCGCTTCACCACTCATTTAGATTTATATATATCCCCTTTTGCCTTACTTACGTCGCACTATTTGCTTTATATTCTATACATGTTTCATAAGATCTCACTTATTTCTAACTAGAAGTGATGTACAGCATATATTCAGGTTGTCACTTGATATCACCAACGTCATTTCTCAATATTCTCACATGCACACTCGCAACACCTTGTCGTGAACTCACCTTGTTTTGGATTTGTACCATAGGGTTTCCACGTGCTTTGGGTGGCCTTCACCTATGTCACATAGAGAGCGTTCGCTCTCCTGCTACAGATACCCTATTCTATGTGTTTATACCAATATCTATATCATTCCCAGCCGTGAAGAATTTGTGGGACTACTTTTCCCTGACGAAACACGTGTTGGCTGGTTGCGTTTTCACCACAATAAAGCAGGGGCGGCTCTAGGCTCATAGTGGCCCTGGGCAGGGAGCGTAGGTAGGGGGCCCCGGAAGAGGGGGTCCGGGCGGGGCGGAGCATGGAGGCCAGTGAAGAGGGGGGGGGGTCAGGTTGTTTGGAAGTAGAACAGAGCTGGAGGCCGCCAAATCCCTGCCAGGGCCCGCCACGCAAATATGCATCCATCCTCAGAGGATTTTTATATTAAGGATATGGCGTGGTGGCCCCTGGGGTTTGGTGGCCCTGTGCAGATGCACAGCTTGCACATGCCTAAGGCCGCTCCTGAATAAAGGAATATACAGTACAACTCAGGAACTCTGTTCATATGTTTACATCAACTCTTTGTATAAACTTGTTTTATTTTGTATGTGCATTGCGACCTGCAATGTAGAGAAGGTGAGTGCAATTTCACAGTGTTCTAGATCTCGGCTGAGCTACGAATGAACATGTAGTTGTGTGAACTTTATGTAAAGTATAGGGGCGAAAGGAAGTGTCTTGGGGTGGGCTTTGAACTATATTTTTACCTACCCCTCCGCCCCACACTCTCCTTGCGTGTCCAATGTGCCCATAAAAGGCGGAAGATTCCACATTTCTGCCTTGAGCTTCAAACAAATGCAGCATCTATGAAGAGCACTGAACTTGTAGTGCAGGAGAGCAAGTGGGTTCTTGTTTTTGTCCCCAACTGAACGGTTCCCGCATGAAGTTTTTCTACTTTCCTGTCCAGTTTCATTGACTTGAACAGATTTCACCTAGCAGGCTCTTCAGGTCAGGGCCTACAGTGTGCTTATGAGTCAGTGTTTTATGGAAGTGTACTAGGAGTGATCATTTGTTTACTTCAACCAAACGTACATATTCATTGAACTCCAGGTGCTCTCCAGAAACATGGAGTCCTCTCAGCACAGGCTGCTCGTCTGTTCTCCAGCAAGGTGATGTTCAGCAACAAGATTTCAGTCGATATGGATGGCAGAACAGGTAATTTGAATGGTCTTCCTTTTTCTTTAACACACCGTATTTCAAGGAGGAACAGAACCACGGGGATCAGAAATCCTCATTTATGACATTCAGGGAGATATTTACAATAATTTGTCAGAGCGCGGTGTCACTCTAAATAGGTGATGCCGTGCTCTGACTTTTTAAAATGGATAGATGCACCATATTTACCCCTGTGCTTCCCCTAGCACTGTTGCAACGGTCCCTGCACTACTGAGATGATTGTTTATGTGCAGGAAGAGACACCTTCCTGCAATTGTTTATATGCAGAAACAGACACCTTTCTGCACATAACAATCTTTAAAGGCGATTTGATGTTTCTATGTGTACTGCAAGAGCATAAAACAAGGAGAAATTAATAATTTCTCCTCGTATCGCCATCCTAAGCTTTACCTGGCTTTAGTTTTTGGCACTGCCCCATCCTTGTAAATATGGGGCAGCTTCAAAAAGCAATGGGTGTTGCGGCGGAATGCCCGAAAAGGGGCCTTATTTACAAGGCGAAGTTAAGTGGCTTAACTCCTCTTTGTAAGTAAGGAGAAAGGGGTATTGCCACCAGAACAACACTAAAAGTGATGTTTTGGTGGCGATATCCCCTTGTAACTATACCCCTTAGTGTTCTATTTGTCCTTCCTCTAAAGAAACACAAAGGGCTCGACCTGCAATGTAGAGAAGGTGAGTGCAATTTCACAAAGTGTTCTAGAGCTCGGCTGAGCTACGAATGAACATGTAGGTGTGTGAACTGTGATTTACTACCACACTCCACCTTTTATACCCAACTATTTTTAGCCTTTAATTATGTTTTACACATTAAAAAGGAAAATGCATACTTTTCATAATATATTTCTCACAGCCTTGAGTACCAGGTGTTTGTTTCAAAGAAGCAGGACGTGAAAACAGTTAGTTACAATACTTGTTGATTATAATTTTTCAATCAAGCGCATTCATGCATCTCTGCATGAAGCAGTGACACGCCCCATGAGTAACTGTTTCTCCCTCTTTGCATATGATTCTGGGTCTGGGTCTGCACACACAAGATCCATTTTAGTGTCTGCCACAGCTTTAATGTCTGTACTGCTTTCCCAAGTGACTGACATGCACATCTTCACATCTTCTAGTTAAATGGAGCCTTCCCTCCACTTTCCTGGCAGCACAGGTGTTCTACTCCCCTATTCTTTAACTCCTCACAACTAATATCCCGGGGTCAATGAAGGTAAAGGAAAACCGCTTTAGTGGCCCATGTTGGCCGAAGAACCCTTCCTGATCCCCAGTGGGGAAAGATGGAAGCTTATAGTTCTGTTTTTTTCTTTTTGGAACTTCTAAAAAAAGGTGCTGAACTACTGCAAATGGGTAGATAATGAACAAATGTTTTGAATGTCTGCTGTCAGGAATGTAATTCAGCAAGGAGCATAAGACGTTATCATTGAGGATGTGCAGTATCTCTCTAGAGGTGAGATAGGTCTAAAGAGGGGGAATTGGTTGTCTGAAAACGCACATTATTTTTGTGAGACAGTGTAAGGAATCCTGGTTCGGAATGCCTGGAAAAAAGATCTTCTTTCATTCCCACCTGCCAGCATTCTAATGCCAGATAGTAACAAGTCCACATCAAGCCTCCAAATATAACAGATGTCAAATGTCTTGTCTTTTAGGAATTCCTTTGAATTGGTAATTTCCATTTCATGAAAGGGTACTCTTGTTATTCTTTTCTTCTCCACGAATGGACATAAAATATTATCTTTAAGTAGTTATTGGCATATAGCATCTGGAACGACTTGAAGAGAGTATGTTGATTGTCCTTTGTGGTTTACTTTCATAGAAAGGTGGAGGCACTTTCTAGCTTACTCTGAGAATACTTTCAGAGAAAGTCTGTAATGGAGGAGTTCATGTTTAGTAAAATCTCATTCTGCCACAAACATCAAACCTTAGGTAAAATCCTAATATGTTTAGCTGTTATTCTTTTCTTCCTGGCAGTGCCTTGTCTTTTATCAAACTCACTGGGAAAAAATAACCCTATCAAATTTGTAAGCTCCATGGTCACAGTATTTTGCCTCATGGTACTTTATGATTAGTCACTTAAGAAAATATAAGTGTTTCATGTAAGTGAGTTTAAAGGTATACCTGAATTAGCAGAGTGTTGAGCAGAAATGATACAACAATGAAACTCATTATGGTAATGTATACAGAACAGTAAGTTCATTAAAGATATTTGTATTCCAAGGAGAACACCACCTATTTAGGCTTGCAAGATAAATAGCTTGAAGTGGGCTGTGGACCAGGCTACTTGTGTTCTTGTTTGGGTGGTCCCCTTTGGGAGTGATATTGGAGTTGTGGTTTTGGTTTTCCTACTTACAATTCTGCTAAAGAGCACACGTCTAGTAATATCTGAATCTGAGTGGCTGAAATTCCTTTTTAATGTCAAACACACAAACAACTGAACCTATGCTTTTGCTGTCTTCCAGGAGTTGCTTTAGTGACCATGAAAAGCCCTCCTGTCAACAGCCTGAGCTTGGACTTCCTGATGGAGTTCACCATCGGGCTGGAGAAGTTGGAGATGGACAAAGCTTGCCGTGGAGTCATCATAACGTCGGTAGGACTGGTGTGCCCTTACTTCGGACCACAAAGAGGGATATGGGAGATGCTCAAGCAGCCACACTACAACTCGTTGATAGAATGAGGGGTTCTATCGATGAGCTGTAGTGTCTATCCATAGCAGTTCATTTAAAAATACTTTTTCAAGACCTTTATCTTTTTAGTCAGGTTTAAAACATATATTTTAGATAACACTAAAGAGAAAATGGAAATGAGCTCTGTAGTTCAAGACCTCTTGTAGTGTTTACTTAAAAGGTTTAGGGTGAACGTTTCAATGCTTATATTGGGTTCATACCCTCCTTCTTCAGGATGAGATACTTAAAGAGAATGCGGGGCACACTGCGTGGTAGGTGAGAGGTCATCATTTCACATTGAGTGTACAATGTTCTACTAATGTGGGCAGTGAGTTGGAATGGGGAACATAAAAAGTATACTGCACTTCCAGTCTTTCTTGACCTCCTCCTGGCGACAGCAAAATCCAGCAGTTTGGCTTTGCTTTAGTGTCCCATCAACCGCAAAGCATGGTTCACGTTTCTTTCACCACCAATCAAAAACGTAATTGTTGATCATCACCCCTTGCATCTTCCATTACCTCTGTAAATGCACTTTGTTACAAAGCAAGGAGCAATGCCTTAACTGAGAACTCCTCTTTTACTGGACAAGCAGGGGATATTTGATGTTTACTTCATCAGTTGTGTTCCTCTTTAGTAAGACTGAGAATGCACCTGAGCATCAGTAGAACCATCCCTTTGGAAGGACTATTCTACCCATAATATCCTTGTACAAGCACGGTCAAAGTACTGATGAGCTCTTAGGAGCATTCAGTGGCTGCATAGTATTATGCTCATTTGATTAATCTGCTGTATTTAGAATGTACATCCCCAGATATTTGAGTGATTTTCGCATTGTAGCAGTAGTTTAGATGATCTCAGGGGATAGGCGCTATGTTTACCCATGTTAGCTGGGAGTATACCTATCTGGTTGATCCTGTTCATCAAAGTAAGCACATTTGGAATGACAATACATGGTTCCCTATGATTCAATTAAATAATATCGACCCCCAGAGGTATAAAGTTAGCCTTATTTAGAAAGGTAGACCACTTCCTGACGGTTCATCCCTATCAGCAGCTGTGTTAGCAGATCTAACAAATAAGCAAATGAAGTGGGAGACAGTGGATATTCCAGTCTCAATCCTCATAGAACCGGTCATGTCTCTTGAGTGAACCATCTTGTCTTCAGCTTAGCTTTAAGTCTCTTGTACAACAGTTTAACCCACTCCTGCATGTCAAGGTCAGAATATATAATTCGTAAGATCTAAAAAAGATGTCCCAAGAAAGTCTGTCCATTTCCTGAGTTTTTCAATTATATGGCTGATATATCTAATTTTAGCATATTTGCAGTGTTCAGAAGTAAATCTCAGTTGGTCACTGTGTTCCATTTATGACATATGGTGCTTTAGGTCATGGTGGAGCATAGAACAAGGTCTGTCTGAAGAGTATGAATTGGGAAATTTGGTGATGTACTCTGTAATCAATCTGCCAGGCTCCACATTTCATTGTAGATCTTCTTGAGTTTGAGTGCCCTCACATTACATTCTAGTACTGTCCACTTAGCAAATACACTTTTCCTGTCCCCACAGAGGTAGATGCCCATTCATGCCCCAAACGGCACCACTGTAAATATCTCCTACTGCAGTCCAGTGCCCTCCAAACTACCCTTGTTTTCCCTAATTATTTTATTTTATTGGCAAGCATGTTCGATGCTGATGACGGAACCGCTCCGTCATCAGCTGCGGTTGGGCTGTGCTGATGACGGAACGGTTCCGTCATGGCCCGGCCACCGCGCCTGCGCGGCGCGTTCTATTGAGCATGGCGGGCCATGACGGAACCGCTCCGTCACGAGCACAGCTCAACTGCGGCTGGTGATGGAGCGGTTCTGTCACCAGCATGCGGCCGCCCCGCCCTGTTAGCGCTGTGGAGGAATAGCCGCCGCAGCGAGAGGGTTAGCAATGCCAGTGATGTGTACTAAAATTGATAGTGACATTGTAAAGAGCACCACAATCCGATCAGGAACAAATACATTACGGAATATGACATATTCATATGATAGTTTCATACGTTCAAATATTATTCACTGAAATACAAAACTGTTCCCTCCAAGAGCCCTACGTTTTTGTATGTTTGTGTTAGCCACTCCGGCCTTCTATATCAAGAGTCAACGAGCCTCGATCCATACCTCTGTCACTCCTAAAGAGGAGGGTGAGTGGCAGGCCTCTGATTTTTAGGCAGTAGAAGTTGCAAACTCACTAGTTTCCGTGCTTCCTGAGCAATTCCTTCTTCACTCCCCCCAATTCTCGGCAGTGCCATCCTAGGAGTCAGCATGTTCTGACAGTCAAGGACTGCAGATAAGACCCTTGAACTCACAAGACCATAGCTTTGTACCTTCATCTACGAAGGTCCCCATTTGAGTTGGGCCCCTGAAGAAATTCCCTGATTTGCTCCTACTCATTTTCCAGAGGCGAACATGAGTGTAACAACCTTGACTGAAGTGCTTGAATTGGATCAGGTGTAACTTGGCCAATATGACCTGCTACAGTGTTTCTATTTGTGCTTCTAGGTATTGTCCATTATCTAAAGGACATGGATATGCTACTCATTTAGACTTAAGGGTCACTACTAAAGTAATCTTAAACGAGTGTCTTTCGAAATAATCATCTCTCATACATGAATTGTAGGAATGATGCTTCTCAGGCACAGCTTACAAAATTTGCAATAGTGGGTTACAAGCATTCTCCAAAGATGTTCTATTTGCACAGTCATCGGTAAAATTTATGCTATTTTATGAAATTATCAGGACGTTTTTGGCATAATACGGATGTGATCTTAAGAAGGGTAGCGTATTATGTTAGTTTATGTAAGTGAAATTTGCATATGTGCCAGATGTGACTAGTAAAACATTTTCAGCTCTTGTATATCAGGCCTGTTATTTGCTAGCAACAATATTGTTTCAATAAATAAATGAGTGTATCAGAACAATACTGGAATTGCATCAGCTCTAGTTTGCTTGTTTTTTCTGCACATTATTAGTGGAATTAAATGTAACTCCTGCAAGTAATATTCACATATCTTCAGTGCCCATAAAACACTTCAAATTAGTATTTTCCTTTCACGAATGATTCATTTTAAAACATGGCTTAAATGTTCTTATTACCTGCTTCTGTGGTAGTATTTAGTTACACCTAAATATGGTTTTGCAGCATAGGCAAACCCACCTTATACATTTTCGATAAATCGTTAAATTGATATCTGGACTGAAGGCGAGGATTATGCTTTGCTTTCTTTGTTTTTATTTTACAGCAACCATTTCACAATACCATCAAAAACCATCTTTCTGCTGGAAAGAGAAACAACACAATATTTTGCAATCAACACAATCTCCTCATACTCATTTCTCTGTGTTCACACCCCTCCTTTCTTTACTGCTCCGCAGCCAGAGTTAAGGGCCTCCTCAGCTCTATGCTTGTTTCTGGGCCATAATATTGTCATGGGGACATGTTGAGTGTTTGCTAAACTTTTCTCCCACTCGCTTAGAAACAGGGCGCCGCAGGATCATTTTTCAGTGTTCTTCATGCAGTGGAGTATTATAATACATTTGCAGGCATGTGTGTGAAGAGGTCCTCCACACACCAGCCGCGGTGCGTCCATTGGGGCTTAGGGGCGTAGCCCCACTAAGCCTGGGACGCACCATGGCAACTTGCAAGTGAAGCTAATGAACATGAACTAACATTCCACAGCGCAGCGCGGGACACGGGGACAGGCGGGCGATGCTATCATCATGCTAATAAATATGCGGTCAGGTGGCGATGCGGTCCCGGAATGCGCAGGAGGTGTGGCGGGGCTGCTGGTCTGCTGCAGCTTGAGTGACAATCTGCAGCAGGCCAGCAGCACTGTGCACATGATGATTACTGGGCTGTGACTTGCCCGAGCATGCGCCGATGCGCCACACACAGTTCAGGCATTGAGAGAGGGTCCGAAGGGCCGGGGGTGCTGCTTTAGCCAGGCCCCGGGTTTTAAACAGGCCGCCAGGGCGAGGACACAGTGTGCCCCCCTAGCCAATCCTGGTGCTGCATGCAGCGGCAGGATTGGCTTGTCCACCGGGCAACATCCATTATTGGATGCCGCGCGCGTGTGGGGGCAGAGTGCTCAGCACTACATATATATGGCCAATCACTGTGTGACTTCAGCATGAAGCCATGCAGTGATTGGCCATTCATCGGGAGGCGCGCGCCGTGACGTTCTGAAAGTTACTGTTCTGTTTCTGTTTCTATTCTCACAGAACAGAACTCATTGTCACCACGTGCACCAGGGTAGAGAGAGACTAGAGCCAGCATCAGCCTGAGCCCAGCAGCAGACGTCCGACAACGGTCCACACCGCGTCACAGTTATTAGAAGTGAGTGGACTGTGTTCGTATTTGGGGAGGGGGGCTGCAAATCCTGGGGGGACGAGCCTGGGCGTTTATATATTGCGAGGACTTTAGCCGAAGGTGTCAGAGTGCTTGGCAATAGGAACAGTAATGATACATGAGGGGAGAATTACAAGTGTACAAATTGCAAAAGGAGGCATTGAGTTACATGAGGCAAGGGTGACAAGTTGTGAGCGAGCGGAATACAGGAGGTAGCAAACGGTGCAATACAGGAGGAAGAGTGACAGGTGTGCAGGCACTACATCCATGGATTTTGACTCAATACCTACCCCCTACAACCCAAAATGAAAGGCAATACTACACAGCACATCGTCATACCAGCAGTGTGATTGAGAGACATTTGGTTAGCTGAAAACTGGTTTCTGTTGCCTACATTAAAATCTCTAGCAGGAGAGGGCTACATATCACTGTGTCGGCTACAAATCACTGTGTCGCAATATGATTCGGAAGAAGAAGCTCCTGAGCCACCCATCAGCTAACAGATGAGAGTAGAGCTGTGAAGGGGAGATAGCAGCGGGACCACATTGCCAATAATTACTTTTCAAGATAAGACATATGTGATATAGAAATAAAGTAAAACGTAGAAAGCTTGTTTGATGCTTCTAAGTAAATTAACCTTTATTGGCAGTTTTTTAAAAAGTGTTTAATCAAATTATCAACAGGCAAATGGTACGTAATGTTCACATCCAATGTCGGATGGTGCAGTGAGCTAAAAAAACGGTGATGGATCAAGCCCTGATCTCTTGACTGGGTAGGAGTATTCTGCATCATTCAGAAACTCTGTCCATCACCTTTTCCAAAATTGATTTTATCCACACTATGTGTGGGAGGGTATACTCAGACGTGAGTCCCTAGCTCATTGCACCATCAGGATTCAAGCAAGCCGGGCCGACGAGGCTGAAATGCCAGAAACCGGTCCCCGGTAGCTTGTCTCCTTCCCAGTATAAGAATTGGCTTGGTAGTTTGGTTTGCCCTGTTCCCATCATGCACTGGGACAGGAACGGACTAATTTGCATATAGCCAGGTTCTGAAGCTGGGATGGTGCAGTGAGCTAAAAAAACGGTGATGGATCAAGCCCTGATCTCTTGACTGGGTAGGAGTATTCTGCATCATTCAGAAACTCTGTCCATCACCTTTTCCAAAATTGATTTTATCCACACTATGTGTGGGAGGGTATACTCAGACGTGAGTCCCTAGCTCATTGCACCATCAGGATTCAAGCAAGCCGGGCCGACGAGGCTGAAATGCCAGAAACCGGTCCCCGGTAGCTTGTCTCCTTCCCAGTATAAGAATTGGCTTGGTAGTTTGGTTTGCCCTGTTCCCATCATGCACTGGGACAGGAACGGACTAATTTGCATATAGCCAGGTTCTGAAGCTGGGATGGTGCAGTGAGCTAAAAAAACGGTGATGGATCAAGCCCTGATCTCTTGACTGGGTAGGAGTATTCTGCATCATTCAGAAACTCTGTCCATCACCTTTTCCAAAATTCACATCCAATGTCGGTTACATCACCGAAAACACAAAGATACATGACTGTTGGTACGTCAAGTACGGTGCCCTTCACTGCTATCTGTGTTTGCGTCCACAAGTTGTGCAGCAGGAGTTAGTGTCCCGTGTCTCACATATCTTTATTAGCCTTGGGATGAATGGGGCAGCTGAAAAGATTGCTATCTCGACCACCCCCCACACACACACACACCTTTCACCGCAGGGGCTGTCGCATGGGACTAGTGACCGTCCTTACGCAGGGATTCCTTAGCTGAACTCGTCCTTATGAGAGTCCGTGCGCGTGGCTGTCTCAGAGACAACGTGGGTCTAGTAGTGGATGTAAGAGTGCAGGACCCCCAAGAGACAGCTCTGGCTGCGCATTGTACAAACCCGGGGACTGCCCCAGGTGCTCAAGAAATAAAGTAAAATGCACCACTGCCAGTTCTTCATCATCAAAACATATCAGCATTATGCAGGTGTCTGGGGTCAAATGTTCAAGAAAAGCACGACCTGCTCAGTTATTCCCTTTTCTAATAGCCTCCAGTGGTGGGATCCACTATTAGACGTGGGACTCACCATTAGACGTGGGACCTACCATTACACAGGAACTGGGGATCCATTCACCTACCGGAGAGCCCCTAATGCAAGAAAAACAGCCCTTTTCCAGGTTTTTGAAATAATATGATGCTACAAGGTGACGCCTTAATGACTTTCTCTAGCCCTTATGGCGGAGCCGGCCCAGGTGGTATGACTGCCAGCCCTTCTGCATGGACACCACCATTGCTGTATAGGACACCACCCCTCGCGCCCACTAGCAGAAGGAATCATTGAAAATAAAGAGGAGAGAACAGGGTGCCTTATTACAAGACCCCTAGCACCCCCCTCAGCACTCGCACCCGAAAAGCTGCCAGATTGTCACCCAGCTGTCTGATTTGAGACTTTAAGCTCTCACTTCTAGGCTTCCTTCAAACAGTTCACAAAAAATAGATTTACAAGAAGGTGAGGTCCCAGGCATGGCGAGATAACATGTTATAAAATCAAATATTTCCTTTGGTATGTAAAAAAGGCATTCTGTAAGTGACCATCAAGTTCATTTTCCCCGTGAAGCAGCTCTTCTATCTGGTTGTAAAACCCTTTGATGGTTTTAAGTCATATTCAGTACACAGCAGGGGCTCACTATTTTGCATTTATAAAAACATGGCTCCGACTCTTATGGTACATATATTTTGGACATTTCTGTCTCTATTTATCCACATATACGGTTTGCAAATGTTATCCACATCTATTTTGGGTTTTGTGAAAAAACAAAGCCGAAATTAGTATATTTCCACATTTATTGAACCAATGAACGTTTTCTCATCTTTGAATGCCTGACAGGTTTCAGTGATATGATACGCATAGATGATACTTGTCTGAAACTCTGCACATTTTAGCACCAGCCTGGTGCCCATTTTCAGCTCTTTAAGACGCATTAAGAAAACTTTCTCTGTTTTGACTCTTTTACTTGTCAATCCGCACAGCTAGTGGAATGGCAATCATGACTGACAGCATTTAAAATAAGCAACCTGTGTCCGTTTCTAACCATATTTAGAAATAAATGCAAAGAGGTAAATAGAGGATTTTGCACTTGGCACCATCCTTTCCACTAGTGCGTCCCTGCCCTCATTCAAGGACTGACTGACATCTGGCCGGTCCAGCCCTTCCTCTTAAAGGTTCTTCTTCTCATCTCCTGGGTCCAGCCCTTCTTCTGGCCCATCATCTCTTCCACCCTCTTCCCCTCTCACCTTGCATGCTTCTTCCTTCGCTACTGCCCTCTCTCTGGGTGGCTGCATTGCAAGGCCTCTGGTCTGGTCCAGCCCTCCCTCGGGTACCAACCTCCAGAGGAGCCTGGTCCTTCCTCTTGTCTTCTTGGGTCCAGTCCTTCTTCTTGCCTACCCTCTCTTCTACCCTCCTTCCTCTCACCCTGCAAGTTTTTGCATTTACTACTACCCTCTCTCTAGGTGGCTGCATTGCAAGGCCTCTGGTCTGGTCCAGCCCTACCTCGAGTACCAACCTCCAGAGTAGACCGGTCCTTACTCTGGTCTTCTTGGGTCCACTCCTTCTTCTTATCTACCCTCTCTTCCACCCTCCTTCCTCTCAGCCTGCTTGTTTCTGCCTTTACTACTACCCTCTCTCTGGGTGGCTGCATTGCAAGGCCTCTGGTCTGGTCCAGCCCTACCTCGAGTACCAACCTCCAGAGTAGCCCGGTCCTTCCTCTGGTCTTCTTGGGTCCACTCCTTCTTGCCTACCCTCTCTTCTACCCTCCTTCCTGTCAGCCTGCATGTTTCTGCCTTTACCACTACCCTCTCTCTGGGTGGCTGCATTGCAAGGCCTCTGGTCTGGTCCAGCCCTCCCTCGGGTACCAACCTCCAGAGGAGCCCGGTGCTTTATTAACCTTCCTGCTTTCTCAAATTTGCTTGAAAATGTACGATTTTTCTTCTCTTTTTTCAAAATTTTCTTGGGGGGGTTACCCCCCAAACCACCCTTATGTGGTTCGGGCTCGCTCGCTGCGTTCGCTTGCTACGGTGCAATATGAAAATCAGTTTACGCCTCATCACTTTCAAATATCACCAGCCGCCCCCGCCACACACTTGAGGGTGCTATTATGGTGCATTGGAACCATAGAGTCCCTGGAAAACACCACATTTGCGGTGCAAAATCTAGTTTTTCAACTGGTCTGTCCACCACGTGAGCCTTGCAAGTTCCACTGTAAATCAATTCAGCCCACAGCGCTTGGAAGTATTACGCCCCTGCTGGGGTCTGTATAGCCATGTCTTCCTCTGTTACGGTTTGGACGCCCAAACCGTAGTCTGTACTGCCGTTAGGGGTCCAAAGCCCAAGCACCATTGCAGTTGATGCCCTGAGATTTCTTTAATGTTAGTGGCATGTTCAACACCTTTTAACACACCGTGGGGAAACCCCAGGTGCTTTGTCCTGGGGATTACACCTCTGGAGAGTATTTGACCTCCAATCGTTGTTTACAACACCCAAAATAGGGCACTTCATGTGTCTGCCTTATAAAATATACTTTGTCTCCCGGCCATAATAATACACCACTATGAGGACTAAGGGCACAAAGAGGGAAACCCACCCGTATTTCCTCTTTGATGACGAGTTTTGCGACAGCCTAGACGCATCTATCCACCAGGCAATGATCTCAGCCATAGCGCCTATAAAGCACAAGCTCATGATAATGGCACTTTGCCAATCTGCCGCTACTAGCCTAATGGACCCTGTGCTCAAGATCCTCTGTCAACCCTTCCAAAAGGTAGGGGCAAAGTGCAAGCATGTCCAGGGAGTGGACTTAGATGTGTTTGAATAGCATAAGCGGGTGTTCCTATCCCAGCCATTGCTCTCCGACTTCCAGGAATCACAAGCCAAGACCACCCTCTGCCTTCCTCCAGGATTTGCCTCACTCCAGTCAATGAAGACATTCCCGCCTCCCATTGACAGGGATGAATCACAGGCAGAGGATTCTTTTGGTAATTCCAACAGATACCCAGGCCCCTTTCAGCCATGGCGTCCATCCCCAGAACTGGATGCATTCCTCCCAAAGTCCCTCCCCAGGGACACCTCAGATATGCTGGACCTTGATGAGTGCAACAATTTCTACCCATCCAGAGGACCACGTCACAGGGGTGATAGAGGAGAATCACATGAAAACTTTTTTTCCCATGGCTGCGGTAAGTGCTCTCCCTTCTTCCCTTCTTCCCTACTAAGAATGGCTGGGCGCTTGGCTCAGTTTTTAGACAATTAGAAATACCTCACATCGGACGCATGGGTCCTACAAACCATTATGGGTTTCCATATACGGCACCCCCCTACAAAGGCAACTTCCTCGACTTCCTGGGTTATTGGAACAAAGCTCTCCCATGATATCACAGGAGGTGGAGGCAGTGCTATTGAAAGGAGCAATTACCCACACTTCTCTTCATCCCAGGGGATTTGTAAGCAACCTGTTCGTAGTGGACAAGAAAGATAGGGTCCATCGCTCAGTTGTCAATCAGTGAGAATTCAAGGAGTGGCTCTTCCATTGCCACTTCAGAATGGAAGGGATTCATCTTCTGCAAGACATTCTCCTCCCTTCAGACTGGATGAGCAGGCTGGACCTAAAGGACGAGTATCTCATGGTCCCAATCTTTCCACCCACAGATGGTTCCTTCAATTCATCTGCTTGGGCCAAACTTACAAGTTTGCTTCCCTGCCGTTTATTCTATCATCCGTGCTTTAGTGTTTCACCAAGGTTTTGAGGCTAGCCTTGGAATGTTTGCAGTCCCAAGGTATACGGTTGATAGTCTACGTGGATGACATCCCTCATTATCGAGCAGTCCCAGGAGAAGCTCTAGATGCATCTTCAAACAATGGTGCACCTGTTGGGAAGTCTGAAGTTTTGTCATTAGAAGAAGTTGTTGTTAATTCTCTCTCAAATGACTACCTTTCTACGTTTTGTCTTAGATTTTCTCCAGGCTACTCTGAGCCTTCCGACAAAAGAAAGTGGCAAAAATAAGACAAGAGCTCTACAAGACACTCAAGGCAAGTAACATGCCTGGTGGGCTTCTTTTCCTCATCGATTCAAGCAATCTTTTCGGGCCCCCTACAGTACAGGGCCCTTCAACGCAGGAAGGCTCAACATCTCCCAAGGGGTGTGACGTACTCAGAGACAATTCTGTTGACACAGGAGGTCAACAAAGAAATTAACATGGTGGCTCACACACATGGAGGCGTGGAATGGGAGAGCTATTTTTGGTTTCACGTCCAGACAGCATTATTGAGTCGGACACCAGCAAAGAAGGCTGGGGTGCTCGCTGTTGCGAATTATCCACAGAATGAAAGTGGTCCTCTCAAGATTTACAGTTCTACATCAACTGTCTGGAACTCCTGGGGGGCTCATTTGCAGTACGCTGTTGGGCCAAAGAAGACACAATGCTGCATGATGTTGAAGATGGACATTGTGTCAGCTGTCCGTCTTATCAATGACCTAGGCGGGGACACGCTCGAGTCCGTTGGCACAACTGCCCAAGAGTTTTTGGCACTTCTGTCTAGACCGGAACATCTTGTTAGTTGTGGAACATCTCCCTAGCAAGGCAAATGTAGTGGTGGACTGGAATACCAGTGATCTCCAAGACCCAAGCCTATGGAAACTTCATCCATTGATTTTCAAAGCCATCAACAAGAGATGGGGTCCTTTTTCGGTGGACTTTTCACTTCTCGGCTGCATCACCAGTTGGAGAACTTTTTCAGCTCGACTAAGGCGACGGATGCGTTCCTCCAGGATTGGAATCAGGAGAGGGGCTACACGTTTCTCCAGTTCTCGATGATGATGCACCTGTCGGCACAGGTGATGCACCAAGTGGCGGATCTTGTGGTAATAACTCTGATCTGCAGATCGCAAGTATGGTATCCAGTTCTTCTGCAACTTTCATGGTGTTTTCCAATCCTTCTAACTCTAGTTCCAGATTTCTCCTGGATCCTTAAGGGAACCCTCATCCTCTGGTATCCGCAGGTCACTTGTCTCTTATGGCAGGAAAAATTACAGGGAGTGATGGAAAGCCATAGGACTTTTGCAAGAAGCTCAATGCCTCTTATCAAAGGCATGTCAGAAGGCACCACCAAGACATCTCGCTCAGCATGATGGAAATGGTTGGGTTGGTGTCTCCAAAGGTGCCTGAATCCCACGAGATTAAGAGTTGTTTCACTTCTGAATTTCTTGTCATTCCTGGCATCCAAAGGTATGGCTTATAGCTCTGTGAACACTTTTTGTTAAGCTATATCTGCTAGACATCCCCCTATTGATGGCTGTCAAGTTGGGGAGCATCCTTTAGTCTGATGGCTATCAAGCTGGGGAGCATCCTTTAGTCTGCAAACTTATGAGAAGCATACGCCTTTCACTTCTGCCAGAACCAAGTATTCAGTTCAAATTGATGTGAATGTTGTCCTCAACCTTTCTCCCCCTTGGAAAAGGAATAAATACGTTTCCAGGGAGGAACCTTTGAAGAAACTGACCATGCTGCTGTGCCTTATCTCCTGTAGGAGAGTTTCCGACGATAAAACACTGAACATTACAGGTAGAGTTTTTATCCTGGAAGGGGTTACCTCTCATGTGTCAAGACGTATGAAGTGTAAGTCCTAACTAATCTCTTACCCAGCATTTGTTGACCATCCATAAATGTGTGTGTTGTGAGGTGTTTTAAGGCGTATGAGGCCATGAGAAAGGAGTTCAGTACTCATAGTGAACGACAATTAGTCACTGACTTACCAAAATCGTTCCATGCAGTCTACTCCCCCCCCCCTTTTCTAGATGGGTTGCATGGGTGATGCAGAAGCTGGAATAGACATTTCCAAATTTGGTGCTTAATCTGCTAGAGGGGCCATGGCTCTGAAAGCCATCTCACTGGGCTCTAGATTGGAGGACATTTTGAATTTCGGCAGATTGGTCCTCAAATTCGACTTTCAAAAGGTTTCATTTTGAATCTGTGGCAGATATGGCCTCCCTTGTGGTTAGAAAGCTCTGAACAAGCATAATCCTCACCTCCGGTCCTGACCTAGAATGAAAAATGTCCTAGCTATTGTAACGGTAAGTTTAAATTCTATTAAGGTCATGGAGGTGAGTATTAACCCACCCAGGTGTTCCTCCAGGTCCCACCCGGTAAGGGGGCAAATATATTTTTTTCTTGGACAGAGCATGGTAGTAAGTATCAATTTCTCTAGGGGTTTTGCAATCAGTTGTTTCTGGTACGCTATTATGTAAAGTATTGATGATATGGAATAGTATTGATTAATCTTACTGTGTATACATGTAATGGCACTTCTCGGAGTTCAGATTAATTTCTATATATTTGATTTAGCTCCAGGTAACGAATCAAGCAAGCAGGAACAACTATGCAGAAATAATGGACCTTGGTTGTGCGAAGAAAGAGGGGGCATGAACACAGAGAAAGGACTACAAGAAGACAACTTGTGTTGATTGGGCAATGTTCCGTTATTTCCCTAAGGTTCATGGGAAAGATAGTTTTTTGATGGTATTGTGAAATGGCTGCTGTAAAATAAAAGCAAATAAGCGGAGAGAATGCATAATCCCCACCTCTGTTTCCTTAATAAAATTGAAACTTTCTGTTACGATAGCTATGACATTTTTCATTATGCTCTGAGTTTATGAAGGTGCGCTTTATCACAAATGCCTCTGGTCATCATAGTGGTGATCCTAAAGACTCGGAATCCTTCGATTACAAAGGCCACTGGTCATTTGTTCTGGAGATTCTATCTTCTACATCCGATGGAGCTATTGCCTGCCTTGTGTCCTTGGACCCACACTTTTAAAGCAGAGGTAAGTATTAATATTTTGGAACTTTGAAGCACATTAAAGTTGAGTGTACACTAAGCATAAATATACCATTTAACCTTTTTTTTTTTTTAAATCTACAAAGGAATGTCGAAGGCCAAGAGGTCTCCAAGGGATGTTTTCTGCCTTCCCTAACGCCTCTTTAGAATTAATGAACTGAAAATATTGGAAACAGACAAAACAAGTAAATAATATGATAAACTCAACAAAGCCCTGCAAAATAAAAATAAATCATTATATGGCAGTGACTAATTTACAAATAATAAAATTGTTATAAAGGTCTTAAATTTCTTTCCTTTATAAGAGGGCCATGCAGTGTAAATATAGGGTTAGTCGCACTACAGCTATTGGTAGTGCACTGGAGACTAACGTGTTAGAGGGATCTGCATGCCCCAAAACATCTTGGTAGCGCAAAGGTGACCACAAGCCCGGCTCAGGTACAGCGAGGGATAGAGCGCCATGAGTGGTGTAAGGGAGCTAAAGGGCATACTTTGCAGGTAAGACTGGCGGCATAGCAAGGTAGATGAAAGAGTTGCATTGCTCCAAGAAGAAGAGAAAAAGAAAGTCTTATTTGAGATGAGGAATCAAAATGCAGGAAAAGTTTCCAGTAGTATTTGTTAAAAATAATGTAAGCAGTAGGGAGTAATCCCCTCCCATCACTAATGCACATTGTTAATATAATAAGCATTCATTGAATTCTGTTTCTTTCAAGAACCATGGTTGTACCTTCCTTATTACAGTGTCTTCATTTCCATTTCCGGTTTAATGCGGTTTGCTACTCAACTTTGTCTTTCTACTTCTTCAGAGCACTTGGTCACCAAGAGATAGGTTAGCCTTACTTTTTACCTTCTTCTCAGAATGAGTTGGTGTTTGTTTGAGCAGTAATGCTGTAACCCAGCCAAGGATGCTGTCAGAAGTGATCTATTCATTTCAGAGGTGTGCATTACAGCTGCGTCCTGCCCCAGATGACCATCACTCATCTTGTATACCTGTTGTATGACAAATGTCCATATAGCACAGATATCATAATAATCCTGTGTTCTGGTTTCATTTCGACAGATAAAGTTAACAGTTTTCACAGTTAGTGAGCTTTGTGGGGAGACATTGCCATAATAGTAATTTTACCCCCAAGGTTACCATTTATTTCCTCGTTAGGCATTTTTTTTGCCTTCCTCTCGGTGTAGTTACACTAGTGCTGTGGTACCACCAGCCTGTCCTCCAAAACATCAATCTCAGCTAATCTTGACTGGGTTTCCAGTGATTTGATCATTATGCATGTGCGAGGAGGCATTGGTGTGCAAAAGCAAAAGGAATGCACATGAATTATTGGTGTTAGCTTGGGAACAGTCCCAGTACTCTAAATATGATGGTACTTGAAGAAGGTTTGTGACTTGGTTTTTCCCCCATGCCTTTTTGTTAATATTTCCACATTACTGCAGTGGGAGCTCCTCATTTATGATCACACTAATATTCTGCCTTTATGCTGCAGGCTCTTCCCAGGGTCTTCTCAGCTGGCCTGGATATCACAGAGATGTGTGGAAAGAGCGCTGAGCACTATGCAGCGTTCTGGAGAGCCGTGCAGGATTTTTGGCTGAAGCTCTACGCCTCCAACATGGTCACCATCGCTGCCATTAATGCAAGTCTCTTTTATGGTTTCTGGAATTTATTTTGCATGTTGTAGTTAAGGGCCTTGTGGGTTGTGCTGGTTGCAGTAACTTGTGCTAACTAAAACAAGCATGTGCAATGCAATCTGTCTCGCATTAGGGAATGTTAGAGCTATTGGCATTGTAAATGACAATGTGTTTTAGTTTCGTTTTTTTGTTTTGTAGTGGAGTGATACTTTTACCTATGTAGAGAGATTAGAAGGAAAGATGATGGAGAGGAAACATTGGAAAAGCAGGGGTGGTATGTGTAGTGCCAAGAAAGAGGAAAAACTGAATTTGTGCACATGTAAAGTGCCCCTTCCACTGCTTGAGGCAATAGGAAGAGAATGTGTAGGCGCTAAGCGGAGTCGAAAGTTTGTGACTCTGAAGAAAGAGGGAGAGAGGGAGGTCGGGGGACAGACAGAGAGTTAACAGGTGGCAGGGTGCAGTGAAATCAAACTGAGGCATCTCTTCCCATGCACACAGTGTCTGGGCGCTTGTCTTCCCCGCCCGGCCACCTAGGGAGACATCTGCTCTTCCCACAGTGTAATTGAAATGGTTTCCTACTGTGTTTCCGCATTTTTCACAGAAGAAATGCCCTTGGGAGCCAGATAATCTGTGCTGCTGACTCGTTGTATATGTGTTTATGCTAAATAAAGCTACCGGGGAGGCCAGGATCTTTGGAGGGGCTGAGGTGAGCATGGTATACATTAAATACTGGTGGGGTTGACTCACATCAACGTCTGGTTGGAGTTTCTTTCTATCACCACGGTTTGACGTAACGCTGTGCTCTCTCACATCGGGAGCACCTATAACCCGCTACTGGGCTGATGTCCACAGCCTGTGATGGCAGTCGCTGTCAAAACTCCTTAATTCTTTGATTCACAGTCAACTATCTCATCCGTACTTGTGACCTTAGCCTGAATTGATTTGACTTTCCTTTGGCAGGGCCAGTCTCCATCGATTGATTTATTGCCACCTGTATCGGGATATCATCACGACAAATGGGCTTGATGTTAGGCATTTATTTTAGTCTCAAGCATACGCGGTTAAGTCCTGATGATGATCCCCATATTAAAAAGTGGGATCACAATGTCATCGACATACAGTACCATGACTATGGCAAATATCTTTGGTCTCTAAGTTGATAGTATTAGTGCTTCAAAAATGGTGACAGAATTTGTTCACTATTGTTACAGTCTCTACAAAAATGTCTGAGCTGTAAAATAACTTCAGTTTCTTTGTTGTTTCCCACTTTTATTACATCTCTGTGTGTTATGTGATTGAATACATACCTGTACTTTTTCCATTTTTTTTTTGACAGAACTTATTTATCTTCTATGTTCATTGTTCAGTTTAAATTCATGTTAAGGGACTTTAACTGTTCCTTTACAAACATTTATAATCACAGTCCCTTATATACCTTTGGGTTCCCTTGTCCTTAAAAACACGTGAAATCAAACAGAGGCAGCTCTTCCCATGCACAGCGCAACTGGACACTTGTCTTTTCCACCCGGCCCCCAGGGAAGGCATCCGCCATTCCGACAGTGTAATTGAAATGGTTTCCTGCTTCGTTAGTGCGGTTTTCACAGAAAAACAATGCCCCGTTGAACCAGGTATTCTGTGCTGCTGGCTTACTGTATGTGTGTTTATACAACACAATTCACCCAGGGGAGGTCAGTATCTTTGGGGCTGAAGGAGCACAGTATACATCAAATACCGGTGGGATTCACACATTGTAGAGTGAACAGTTGTTTTTACTGGGCACAGATATATATATTTTTTTAAATAAAAACTATACCGTGAAAATAATAAGATGGTGAAAAAAATGACAAATCCTAAACTGCACCACCATGCAATGAAGCAAAAGATATTCTGTATTAATAATAAGATCTTGGCCGTGTCTATAAACCTTGCGAAAGACAACCAAAGAAACAACAAACGCTAAACCTTCTCATGCTGACCCTTAAAGAGTGTGGAAATCTTTTCTTGTGGAAATCTGTTGGGCTGTTCAAAAATAGCTCTTATCCATACTCTTTGACTGTGAGGCAACCTTGTTCCGCTTTCCATAGAGGAACTCTCTTCCCTTGCCAAGCTCCCTTCCTGGTCTACCCCCTGACCACCCATGGCCACTCGTGTACTCCACCCATTTCCATTCAGTGCTATGTCATCCACCCACTAAATGCTTTCCTCACTAGCTTACTATGTTGTTTCCCTCTCAATTTATTTTTATTTTTCATATTGTGCACATATTTTGTCCAAAAAAGATAAAGCTTCGAGGCACCACAACAATAAACATAAAAATAAAATAAAAGGCATACTGGATAAAACATAAATAAAACCCAAAAGTACATAAAAGCGAATACAGGGAACAGCAGAATACTGAAAGTATGTAAGTGATTTGCCAAGGAATTTTGGTAAATCACTCTGTTGCTTTGTAAATAGGATTATGGTTTAGAAGTCCACTTTTATACATAGCTGGGAAGTATGTATGTGCTTTAAGATGGTTTATTGATAGATGAAACTGGCTCTATTTTCTATTTCCAGGGTTCAAGTCCTGCTGGAGGTTGTCTAATGGCAATGGCCTGTGACTACCGAGTCATGGCTGATGATCCAAAATGTAGCATTGGACTCAATGAAACAAAGCTGGGAGTTGTTGTACCTTTCTGGTAAAATCCTGTGATCACTTATGTTTTCGAGTTTTTTAATTTTTATTGAGAATTTCTAAAGCACTGTTTTCAGTCGAGTGTTGTTTCAGAGCGTATAGCACATTGGTGGGAAGAAGAAGTGGGAGCATTGAGAGTACATGATGGGTTCGGAGGTGCAAGTATTGGTGGGGAGAGACAAATGTAGAGACTGACTCAGTGGAGTGGTGTGTGTGTGTTTTTAGGGTCCAGTCTGATTATTATGGCTTGGGACTGTAGCAGCTTGGGCTCCTATCTCAAGGGTAACAGGTAATCCTACAAAGTAAGGGCTTGAACTCTGATGCTGTATCCTCGGAGACAACATCTACCAGATGTGGTCACTGAGAGTAGTGAAGCAGAGTTGGTCTATTTTAATTGCATTGCCTGTCTATCAATATCTGGAAAGCCTGTTCTGCAATATAGGGTTGGCCTTGGACAGTGATTAGCGGGTGACAGAAATAGGCTCAGATTTGATGTGAGCATTTATGGCAGACAATTGTTTTTCAAGATGAATCTGCAATGTTCTTGAGGTTTGAGCGTGTACAGTAGCATCGCTGCTCTGTTATTCAACTTGTAGGTTTTGCACTCTGATGGCAGGGAAATCTGGTGGGAAGGTTTGTTATAGTACATTGTAATATGGCCTGACTAAGGTCAGGCAAGGCAGGAGGTTCTTTAGAGTGAGTTAAGTGAGTTTTCCTGGCAAGAATGAGATGGTTACAGCTGTTTTTTTTAAAGTTATATAATATACATGTATACATTTCATAATGGCCTATGAACCAAGGTTCAGAAAGTTATAAAATTGTCAACAGATAAGCTGTGGCAGTGGATATCTGTTGATGAGATACCACTGTAGTCAGATGATGTGTTACAGAATAAATTATGTTAGCTGTGGCACTGGAAGAGGGGATGGCTGCTTGTTTTAGGAGTTTGAGAATTTAAATCGAAAGAAATGTCTGGCTGCTCTGGTAAGTGGTTTACTTGAGAAGAAAATTAAGGCTTTAAGCATGTGTTAGCAAAGCTCTGCATGCCAGGTTCGAGAAATGGTGAAAGTAACTCATCTTGTGAGTGCTCCTTAAACATCTGCTAAGTCTGGTTTATCGCATTTTTGCCAGCAGACTGTATGGGAATTCCTGTAATGGACCCGTCTTGTCTTTTAATGTTTCTTCCTCCAACAGCAAAGGGCTCCATAGCAGCAGCGGTGCCGCCAAGTTTCGGACAGATTGTAGGCTTAGATGCTTGTTGGGATGTGCTGGACTATGGATGCTTGCTGTGTGCCAGGAGTAGCTGTGGGACACTGGAGCCTTATGAGGCAGAGGGCACCTCTAGACATTAAAGGAGTACTTATTAATGCACCAAGTGCGTACTATACCCAAGGGAGTGTGGGGCTATGGAATTCCTCTCTATGGTGTCACACTTCGTGCAATATCTCATCCCTCAATTGCCGTGACCAACCACTGCTTTTAAATCTGCTTCTGTTTCTTCTTCATGTTTGTTCCATCTAAAATACTGCTACAAATCATACATATGATGAACATAGAGACGCACCGTCTGCCTTGATTGGCTGTTAACAGATTTTCGATCTGGTCAAGGCAAACATATGACTTCTAGATTTAGCCATTCCTCCCTGATTCTAGAGAAGCTACACTGGCTTCTGATTAGAGACTGAAATTCTGTCAAGGTTTTTTGCTTGGTTCACAGAGCCTAGATAGGGACATCTCCAGGATATCTGTGGGACTTGTATGTCCCCTAACAGGCTGTAACGATCTTCATTTCTTATTTGATGGCCATTTCAAAGTGTAGGAAATCTGAGTTTCAAGGCACCTCCTTCTTTGTATTTGCACATACTTTGTGGAATTTTCTTCAACCTGAATTATGAAAAATTCCTTTTGCTTTTCTTTCAGAAAACGTCTTAAGATGTACTTTTTCATATCTGTAAGGAGGCAGCGTTTAAGTTATACCACTGTCTGTGCTCCTGTTTGTTCCTTCCCCATTCCAAGATCCCTCTTGAGCGCTATGCAGAAGCACAAGGAGGAGGTTCGGATTAATTTATGCTTTTAAAAAATCAATCTTTTCAAATCAGTATTCTGGCATTCATTTATTCAGAATTTGTAGACATGTTTCTTCTACATCAGTCACACTGCAAATTCTGAATTGCAATTATTTTGTTGTTATTTGGAATGGTGTACGCCAACATGTTATTTCCTATTTCAGGCTTAAGGACAGAATGGCAAATACGATTGGAAACCGTGAGACTGAGAAAGCCCTTCAGCTTGGGTATATGTACAGCCCTGCAGAAGCCCTGAAAGTGGGCTTGGTGCATCAGATAGTGTCTGAAGACAAGATACAGACAGTGGCCTCTACTATGACGTCTGAGTGTTTAGCCATCCCAGGTAGGAATTTGTGTTACAACATTCAGCGTATGAGACTTTAGGCTTCCGCTCTACGGGCCCGGATTTTGTCCAGAAAATCCCTCAGAATTGTAGAAGTATATACCTTTTGAGCTGTGTGTCAGAGCAAATCTTACAATTAACATTTTCCGGCAAGTTTGTTAAATTGTTGTGTGGGGGTTTCCTGGTAAATTTGATCTTTGTGTTATTGTGCCAGGTATGTGTGGAGTATGTCGTTTGTGCTTGTTTGAGTATTATTGATTGGTAAGAGATGGGGGATCTATGTGTATGTGTTTGCGTGTTTCGCCTTTGCCCCACTCCGCGTGGCAGGAATTTTAATGCATAGTTGTAGTTTAACATTAAATGACTTGAAGCTCTATGAAGACATTGTCTTCCATCTCAGGCTTCCAAACATCCATCTCTGAATGATACTGCTTTGCTAATCTAATGAATTCTATCTTTTTTGCAATTTAACACACTTGTTCAAATGAAAGCAGCTTATCCACATGTTAGAAAAGTTTTATTTCGCTGTAGATAACTGGAAATCTTAGGCTAGGCTTTTGTTTAATGTGCTGATTGTGGACAATTCTGGTTGTGATGGCTTCTTTACTGGGCAGAAGCATGAACTGCAAAGTGGGATAATCTTGCTGGATTATCATGCACGCTCCCTACTCTGGGGCAGTCAAATAAACATCTTACCTTGTTTTAATGACACCAACACAAATATTATTACAATAAGAATGTGTTAAAAAGAATGTTTTAGTGATCCCTTTTATTCATGCACCGTACAAGATTGAAGGTACAACTCATTTACAAGGGTTAGCTGTTCCTAAAGAGGTAGCATGAATCTCCATTTAAGATGCACATTTTTTTCTTTCGATATTCTAGAACCTCAGGAAAAACCCCTATAACTTTAGTACATGTGGAAACAAACTTTCCCTTTCTTCAATCTAAATACATCTTAGGTTTTCGAAGGCCTAGAATTTGTTGATAGTAACTCAGTATGTGCAGACAAATGTTTTTTTAGCTTTGTATAATGGGATAAACCCTCAAAAACATTTAACACACACTGATACTCACAATTACACATCTAATGGGCATATCCACACATTTCTGTATCTATGTCTAAGACGTACATTTTGGGATACCAAGGCACTTCTTCCTATATGTTCAGGGACTTGTTCACGTTTCAGGGAAAGGCTTGAGTCCTTGTGGTAACACTTTAGTGCCAAGAGTACGTATACATGTTTTTTCCACCTTGGGTATTTACTGAAGCCCTCAGTCGATCAGGTTATTGGATCATGCTTTCCTGTTTTTACTCCGTGCTCAACCAAAATGCAATATGACACCTTTGTGACTACTACTGCCCTTGTTTCATTCCAAAGCTAATCTTTCTGTACTGCTCACCATTTGTAGTACATTCTGTGAATAACGACCTTTCCTTTTCATTTATCCTTGAAGATAATGCATGGTTGTCAGACCCCTGTAGGAATGTGCTTCTTTTTGTTATGGTCACCCACACCTGGTCCTTGGTACTGATGCAGTTTTGACTGAAGGTACACTGGGTTCTTGCTAACCAGGTCACAGATGCCAGTGCTCTTTCCCTAAAACAAAGTAAAATGTTCAATTGTCCCCTTATTGACAAGGACTTTAGCACCCCTGTAAGTCCCTAGTAAACGGTACTCCTTGTTCCTAGGTCAGGGGTACTAAAGAGGGACCCTAAGGGTTGCAGCATGTATTGTACCACCCTAAGGGACACACACACAAACACATGTAGACTGCCATTGCAAGATGCATGAAATTGTGCAAAGTGTTTTGAAAATACGACATGGCGCACACCCTATGTGCCATGCCCACAGACACCATGTAATATATGTAAGTCACTCCTACAGCTAGCCTTACAGCCCTAAGGAAGGGTGCTTTATATTACACGTGAGGACATATATTTATGAGCAGTTATGACCCTGTGATTTCTAGTTTGATTCCTAGACATTGCACGTGAACAGGGAAGCCATCTTAAGAACATGTACTGGGCAGTGGTCATTAAGAGTTACCCAGCTACATGATGGTTTCACTGAAATCTATGTTGTTTGGTATCAAACATCTTGTCCTAATAAATCCATACTGATCCTAGTATTTTATTTGTTATGACATGCACCCAGAGGGCACTTTAGTGTGCTGGCTGACTGGTATTATCCAGCCTGTTACCTCAGAATAGTCTCTGACTCCCTGGAGGTGAGAGCCAGTGCTCTCTGAGGTCAGGAAACAAAGCCAGCTGCGGAGATGGTGTTATCCCCCTCCTCCAGCAGGATGGCTAGTGATTTAGGATATCAGTGCCAGGGGCTTCAACATTCCTATTGCCTTTGATATGCTAACCCGGCTTCTCCCAGACCTGGGAGATGCCACCCCCTTCCCTGAGGCCCATTTGGCACCAGGCCAGGTGGGATATTAGCTATGCAAGTAGGTGTGTTGCACCACCAGGCTAGTCACACCCCTAAGGTGGGCTGCCTGATGTGCTTCAGGAAGAAGGGGTTGACCATCTTGTTTTTGATGGAATTTGGAACTCTGTAACAAGGTTATGCCCACTCCCTTCTGGAAGTGGTGATATAGAGGATGTAGTGACCACAAGAGTAAGTTGTCAGGTTTTTCCATTCCCACGCCTACCTAACTGTTAGAAACTACAACTCCCATGAATCTATGCTGTGGGAAGTATATGGGTGGTGGTAACAGGAAGGAAGTTGCACGTAATTCTGAGTCCGTCTTTTGTGTTGAATCGTGTTTGGAGAAGATCAGGCTGTGGCAGCGCCGTGCTGCTGCCTGCGGTTGGAGTTTTCCTAGAACTGCGCTCGTCTGTTGCTGCTAAGGTATTGTGGAGGTCGGAAGCCGCTGGGAGTAATCTGACTCGCGCGCTTTTCTTACTTGATAGTACTGTGTTCGGTGTGGAGGTTACTCATCGGCTGATGCGTGCCATTGCCGAGAACTGTTGCACAGGGATTTCCTTTCCGCGGAACCATGCGGCGGCTGCTGCTGGTTGCCGTTACGGCGTCTTTGTTGTAGAATCCTT
This sequence comes from Lissotriton vulgaris, assembly GCF_964263255.1. NCBI lineage: Eukaryota > Metazoa > Chordata > Amphibia > Caudata > Salamandridae > Lissotriton > Lissotriton vulgaris. The sequence continues at coordinate 539,839,918 of NC_141698.1, read as the reverse complement.
TTCTCCGTAAGGATTTGGGTGAAGAGGAATTAATTCCCCGAGTGTTTATCTCAAGTGTTGCCTAACCGGAGTAGTGTGGTGGCCACAACTACCTATTGCCGGTATTGTGATCGCATTGTTTGTGTAGCGGAGCGTGGTGGCGGTCGCAACCACACATTACCGTTACTTGGTTCTTGCAAGTTTATGATTAATGTGTACACCAACGTTTTCTTCTCCGTTGAGAACGGATTGTATTCCTCTTCATTTGAGTATAAAGAACTTTGCCTAATCGAGTGACATAAGAGTATTTCCCTCTATAACTCTTTTAAGGTTTTTGAACCACGGACAAGTGACTAATCTCTTGATAGAATCCAGAGAAACTTGTCATTACTTTAGGGGTCATTTACAAAGTCCATCTCCACATTGTATGGTGTGTATCATTCAAGGGTATATCTCTGAGTTTGTAAACTGCTTATCAATCTAGGTGATAACCTGTGTGTTTCATTGCAGGTAATTGGACTACTTCTATCTTATGTATGTTGGAGGAATGTGTACAGCTACATAAGGTATTCTGAGTTCTAGTGAGAAATATTGAGAGTAGCATTAAGTTGATTGGTGTTATAATTCTTATGCTCTGTCATTTCAGATCCCTTGTCCCTGCTGACCCCTACCCTTCCCCGGTCTCTTTTCATTATATATCCCTCGCCTGATGGTTCGAACCCCCTGTATACTCATTCGGGGTGTTGGTAACATCAGGAGGTGGACCCCATTATTCGTCGATCGGATCCTGTGGAGCGGGCCCTGACTGAATTACGTGCCCACGTTAAATGCTCCACCCGATACGATCGTTGAATAATCATGGCTACCTTAGACGAAGTTTTACAAGCTCTTGTGGTAGTTCAATAGGAGTTGATAGCCTCTAGAGCAGAAGCGACTGCTTTACGAGAAAGAGTGGATAGGCTGACTGGTAATCCCTTTGATGCTGCTACGCTAAATCCCAGAATTCAAGTTACGGTACCCCCACCCATACCGTTGGCAAGCCCTGAGAGATATTCGGGGGATTCATCTAAGACACAGATTTTTCTTACGCAGATAATGATGCATTTTTCATGTAAGCCTGCATCTTTTCCCAATCACCATTCAAGGGTAGCGTTCGCCATTTCTTACATGATAGGCGATGCAGCAAGTTGGGCTGTTCCATTGGTACGGAGAGACGACGCTATACTTTCGGATTGGGGGGCTTTTAGAACCGAATTCGAGCGGGTGTTTGATAGACGAGCCACTACATTCAGTGCTGACAAAGAATTGCTTGAGCTAAGGCAGGGGCGTAGCAAACTGATTACCTATTTAACATCTTTCAATAGGTTGGTGGCAGAGTCTTCATGGCCCGAGGAAAAACAGATGTCCATTTACTACCAGGGGCTGCGGGATGGGATGAAGGATGTTATAGCCCAAATAGATCCCCAACCCACTACCTGTGCAGGGATGATCAGCCTTTCCTTACGACTAGATGGCAGGATGACAGAGCGATCTGGGGATAGGAGAAAATGGGACAGGGGTCCTCCTAGGCCAGAGTACCTGAGTAGGAAAGGGCCATCAGGAGTTGCTGAAGGCCATGAACCCATGGAGATAGGAGCCGTGAGGGCACCCTTAACCAGAGAAGAGAGAGAAACCCGCAGAACCCAGGGGTTGTGTATGTATTGCGGGAGAAAAGGTCATTATGTAAGAGAATGTCCTTCCAAGCCCAAGAATACAGGGGGATGGGTAAAGAAAAGATTAGCGGTATCTAGTACCGAGCTTGTCAGCGAGGTAAAGGACGATAGAGATGACCAGACTCCTTTGAAACTCCCCTCCCTGGTTTGTGAGGTCATTCAGGATTCTGTATCACATATCGTGTTATCCATGTGTCTGGAGAGTCAACGTGTGGTCCATCAGGTGTTAGTGATGATTGACTCCGGGGCCACAGGTAACTTCATAGATAGTGGATTGGTGACCTTACTAAACTTGAAACGCATACCTAGACATCACCATGAAGAAGTGTGGGCGGTAGACGGGAAACCATTAAAATCTGGGTTGATTACTGAGCAGACAGAAGAAGTATTGTTGGTTGTGGACCTACCAGAAGGGGAACATCGAGATAGTTTGATCTTAAACATAATCGAAGCACCGCAATATGAGGTTATTCTGGGCATGCCCTGGCTATCGTACCATAACCCCGATATTGATTGGAGGGAGAAAAGGCTAAGGTTTCCATCACCTGAATGTCAAGAACACATGTCTGTACATCCAGTCACTCAGGCGGGGGAGCTGTCTACGCCTTATCTGGTGGCTACTGCTGCGGAAAAAGAGGTAACATTACCCTATGAATATCGGTCGTATGTGGATGTATTTAGTGAACAACTAGCTAACGAAATTCCCCCTCATCGTCCATACGACTGTTGCATTGAGTTAGTTGATGGAGCTCTGATGCCTACCTGTCGTGTATATGCATTATCAGTGCCAGAAACTAAACACCTCAAAGAGTACTTGACTCATTACCAGTCTATAGGCTTTATCCGTCCTTCCAAGTCCCCGGCAGCCTCTCCTTTATTTTTCATAGCTAAAGCGAATGGTGAATTAAGGGCTTGTGTTGATTATAGAATGCTGAACAAGAACACTGTCCATAACAGATATCCTCTCCCCCTCATTCCTGTGCTATTAGATCAGGTACGGAAGGCATGCATTTACACTAAGTTGGATCTCCGGGGGGCCTATCACCTGGTAAGAATGAGGGAGGGTGATGAATGGAAGACGGCATTTAAAACATGTTACGGTCTGTACGAATACACCGTTATGCCTTTTGGACTGTGTAACGCCCCAGCGGCATTCCAATACTTTCTTAATGATGTGTTGAGAGACCTGGTGGATATTAGTGTGGTAGTCTACATTGATGACATCTTGATTTATTCTGGAAATGTAGGACTCCACCAAGAGCATGTTACACAGGTACTACAAAGGCTGAGAGAGAACAAATTGTACTGTAAGCTCAGTAAATGTGAGTTTGGTGTGGATACGGTGGAATTTCTGGGAGTCATACTCTGTCCTGATGGTTTACAGATGGCAGAAAGAAAGGTGCAAGCAGTACAGGCCTGGCCAACACCTAAAACAGTGAAAGATATCCAATGTTTTCTGGGGTTTGCAAACTATTACAGGAGATTTATCGATGGATTTTCGCTTATAGCTGCACCTCTTTCTCGTCTGCTTAGAAAAGGGGTGGGGTTTTGTTGGTCGCAGGAAGCTGACACTGCCTTTGGTCATCTCAAGAGAGCGTTTGTTTCCGCTCCCATATTGGCACACCCACAACCTGAGTTACCTTATGTCGTTGAGGCAGATGCTTCAGATGAAGCAGTAGGGGCTATCTTGTCCCAAAGACACCCACAAACAGGCCAACTCCACCCTGTGGCGTATCTATCAAAAAAGTTGCGTCAGGCCGAAAGAAATTATACAATAGCGGAAAAAGAACTGCTCGCTATTAAAAAGGCCTTCCAGGAATTGAGGCAGTATCTTTGGGGGGGCCTTGTATCCTGTGACTGTGTATTCAGACCACCGTAATTTGCAATATATGCGAACAGCTAGACATTTGTCTCAGAGGCAAATGAGGTGGATGCTGTTTTTTGCCGAATACAACTTTCTTATCACCTTTCGTCCCGGCGCTGAAAACAGAAAGGCGGACACTTTGTCCCGTTTGGGGGATACTGTGTTGGTGAAGGCTGATCCTCCGATGGAAGCCATTATTGAACCCAACAAGGTAATATGTGTGCTTAACGCGGAGGCGTTCCTGGAGACAATCAAAGGACAAAAGACCAATGCGGCCTGGAGGCTGTGGAGTAGTAAAGACACTGATCGGTCACTAAACCGTGGATTGCCTTTTGTAATGAACAAACTGTTCTTGCCTACTATGGAAAGCAGAAAAAAAGGCTTTTGAGTGGTGTCACTCCTCGCCAATGGCTGGTCATCAAGGTATAAAGAAAACAGTGCTTTTGGTTCAAAGACAGTTTTGGTGGAATACGCTATCCAGAGATGTGACTCTGTGGGTGGGAAGGCGTGAAGTGTGTGCACGCGCAAAGTCCTTGCAGTGTCAGAGCAAGGGGAAACTTATGCCTTTGCCCACACCAAAGAAGCCATGGCAAAGCATTAGCATGGATTTCATCACAGGGCTGCCTTCTGATCATGGACATACTGCCGTGCTCGTTGTGGTGGATAGCCTCACAAAAATGGGTCATTTTATCCCATGCAGAAACCTCCCCACGGCTGGTCAAAACGCACAGCTGCTCTTGTCTAATGTTTTTCGTTTCCATGGAATCCCTGAAGTCATCATATCTGATAGGGGTCCTCAGTTCATTGCAAGCTTTTGGAAATCATGGTGTTTGGCATTGAAGATCAAAGCTACATTGTCAACCAGTTTCCATCCTCAGATGGATGGTCAGACTGAACGGCTTAATCAGACTCTGAAGAAATACCTCCGTTGCTATGCTGCTGAGGCTCATGACTCCTGGGTATCCCTGTTGTGGTTGGCTGAATTTGCCTACAATAACGCGTGGCATAGTTCATTGGGGGTGTCCCCCTTTTATGCCAACTATGGTTTTGATGCTCGTACATTGCCTATTACCATTCCTGGGGACGTGGGAAATCAGCCTTCTTGTTGAGTCTGGTCCACCGTTTGCATGCGGTCCAAAAGAAAGTGTCTCGGCATTTAGTCCAAGCCAAACAAGACTACAAGAAGTGGGCTGATAAGCATCGTGGGGTGGGGCCTGTTTTCCGGGTGGGGGACAGAGTGTGGTTGTCCACCAAGAACATCAGGTTTAAACTTCGTTCTGTGTTCCACCCTAGATTCATCGGTCCATATGTTGTGTTGAAGCAGGTCAACCCTGTGGCGTATAAACTGAAACTGCCAGCTTCCCTTCGTATCCACCCCGTGTTTCACTGCAGTTTGCTGAAGCCGGCATTGGCTGCACGTCGGATGGCGCCTCCTCCAGTGCAGTGCGATGGTGGTTTGGAGTATGTGGTGCGTTGCATAAAGGATTCCAAACGTTGCAGAGGCGCTTTATGGTACCTGGTGGCCTGGAAGGGTTATACTGCTGAGGACGACTCATGGGAGCCATCCCGGAATGTGCATGCTCCTGTTGCTGTCCAGTCATTTCATCGGAGATTCCCTGCCAAGCCTGGCCTAGGAGGCGCTAGGAGAGAGGGCATACTGTCAGGTTTTTCCATTCCCGCGCCTACCTAACTGTTAGAAACTACAACTCCCATGAATCTATGCTGTGGGAAGTATATGGGTGGTGGTAACAGGAAGGAAGTTGCACATAATTCTGAGTCCGTCTTTTGTGTTGAATCGTGTTTGGAGAAGATCGGGCTGTGGCAGCGCCGTGCTGCTGCCTGCGGTTGGAGTTTTCCTAGAACTGCGCTCGTCTGTTGCTGCTAAGGTATTGTGGAGGTCGGAAGCCGCTGGGAGTAATCTGACTCACGCGCTTTTCTTACTTGATAGTACTGTGTTCGGTGTGGAGGTTATGCATCGGCTGATGCGTGCCATTGCCGAGAACTGTTGCACAGGGATTTCCTTTCCGCGGAACCATGCGGCGGCTGCTGCTGGTTGCCGTTACGGCGTCTTTGTTGTAGAATCCTTTTCTCCGTAAGTATTTGGGTGAAGAGGAATTAATTCCCCGAGTGTTTATCTCGAGTGTTGCCTAACCGGAGTAGTGTGGTGGCCACAACTACCTATTGCCGGTATTGTGATCGCATTGTTTGTGTAGCGGAGCGTGGTGGCGGTCGCAACCACACGTTACCGTTACTTGGTTCTTGCAAGTTTATGATTAATGTGTACACCAACGTTTTCTTCTCCGTTGAGAACGGATTGTATTCCTCTTCATTTGAGTATAAAGAACTTTGCCTAATTGAGTGACATAAGAGTATTTCCCTCTATAACTCTTTTAAGGTTTTTGAACCACGGACTAGTGACTAATCTCTTGATAGAATCCAGAGAAACTTGTCATTACTTTAGGGGTCATTTACAAAGTCCATCTCCACATTGTATGGTGGGTATCATTCAAGGGTATATCTCTGAGTTTGTAAACTGCTTATCAATCTAGGTGATAAGCTGTGTGTTTCATTGCAGGTAATTGGACTACTTCTATCTTATGTATGTTGGAGGAATGTGTACATCTACATAAGATATTCTGAGTTCTAGTGAGAAATATTGAGAGTAGCATTAAGTTGATTGGTGTTATAATTCTTATGCTCTGTCATTTCAGATCCCTTGTCCCTGCTGACCCCTACCCTTCCCTGGTCTCTTTTCATTATACATCCCTCGCCTGATGGTTCGAACCCCCTGTATACTCATTCGGGGTGTTGGTAACATCAGGAGGTGGACCCCATTATTCGTCGATCGGATCCTGTGGAGCGGGCCCTGGCATAAGTAGCCCATTGGCTATTACCCTTCACTCCCCTTAACACACATACATTTAGTATTTAGGGGGCCCCTCAACACCAAGAAAACAGATTCACCTGACTAAAGAAGAAGAAGGACAAAGAAAAGCTGAAGCGGGTGAGAACTGTGGACTAGCTTTGGACTTTGGCACCAAACCCTGCCTGCCTGCTCCTGTCCAGACAATTGCCAAGATCCCACTCGTCCTGCAGCTGTGCATCCTCTAAATGCCCCAGAGAGCTGCCAGCACTTTGCCAACCAGCCAGCACCTCCCTTGAAGTGGACGATTCACTTTCCTGCAACCTGCAGGCACCAATGACAACATCCGGTTCACCGATCTGCTGGCCACTGGTTCCGATGGCGCAGCAGCCGCCAGGGGGTTACTGTGCTCTAGGAGGTCAGATCCATCTCTCTACCAAGTTTGGAGACGCCAGGACCTCCAGGAGCCACCCTGTACTACTAGCCGTAGTACCAGACCCCTTTCAGCAGCTAAGGCTTGTTTAGTTTCCAGCCAGGACGCAAACACCACCAAGACTGACCTACCGATGTGGGACGTCCGTTTCAGACAAGCCATTGTTGAGAGTGGCCCGATGTCCTGTTTTGTCCTTATCTTTAGATCGACCAAAAAGTGGGAGCCTCCAATGCAAGCGACCTGCTGGACAAAACACCTCTGTTCCCGAGCCTGAGCTTACCCACAGTGAACCCTTGACTCAGAGACACTCAAGATCCAAGCCCCCATTGGGTTCCAACAAACTTGTCCCCAAGTCCCAATTTGCACCCTTTTTCTTGTTACAGGTTTCTCCATAGACTTCAGCTGGAGCATTTAAGGCTACCCTTGCGACCAGCACCTTTGTGGTGCGACACACGAGGGCAGGTACATCCTGCTGGTGGTTCTAAGGACCTTTTTCCTCTACTTACCATAAGTCCAAAAGAGCAACCCTGTAACTCAATTGTAAATACCCCTACTCAGTGTATGTGTCTCCCATAGGTTAAAATTATCGAGTTCGAAGGATCATGCCTCAAATCTGACAGCTGTATTTTCTAAGTTTCTGAAAATTGCTAGCACGAAAAGTACTTACCTGATTACAAGATCTTGGTATCTAAAATTCAATTCAAACACAAGGAGATGATGGATGGAGTGCTGCAGCTTTTCAGACAATCACCCCCAGTCACAGATCTGGGTGGAATCCATCAAACAAGCATCCTGGGACCGGTTTCTGGTTATCACCCTTCATCAGCTAGGCTAGCTTAAATCCAGTGACAAAGCAAAGTGAGCAAGTGACCCATGTCTGGGCATACCCTGCCAACTTAGGGCGAACAAAGCAAACACAATGAGATGATAGACGGAGCGCTGAAGCTTTTCAGACCCTCACACACAGTCAAAGACCTGGGTTGAATCCATCATCATTCTTTAGTTCAATTCGCCACCTCAGTTCATACCCAACTATATGCAAATCAGTCTTGACCTTGTGCCTCATGGGAACAGTCCAGCCCGAACTGCCAAGCCAGGTCTCCCTGAACTGGAAACAAGCATCCTGGGACCGGTTTCTGGGTAACACCCTTCATCAGCCAGACTAGCTTGAATCCAGTGGCAACGTGAGCAAGGGACCCACGTCTGGGCATACCTTGCAAACTAGGGCAACCAGCACCTCTGTACCATGACACATGAGGGCAGGTACATCAAACCTGCTGGTGCTTCTAAGGACCTTTACCTCTACTTACCTAAAGTCAAAATAATAACCCTGTAACTCAATTGTAAGTACATCTACTCAGTGTATGTTTCTCCCATAGGTTAAAATTATCGAGTTCGAAGGACCAGGTCTCAAATCTGACAGCTGTATTTTGTACTTTTCTGAAAATTGCTAACACGAAAAGTACATACCTGATGTCAAGATCTTGGTGTCTAAAATTCCATTAGCATATTTTATTTTTCTATTTGGTCTTGAGTTTCTTTTTGTGTGTGTCGCATTTATTGACTGTATGTACAACAGATACTTAACACTACCCTCGGATAGGCTTAAACTGCTCGGCCACACTACCACAAAAGGGAGTATGTGGGATTATTAATTTAATCCCTGTAAACCAATATGGGTCGTTTGGATTTTCTACATAGTGTACCTCATTTTGGTACACTATATAAAACTCCAGCTTCTTGCAACCCTGTGTTGTTAGTACTAAGTTATCCCACAGGTGCGCACACAACTTTGCAAGATGCTGCCAAAGGCACCCTCCCCTCTTTAAAAAGGAATGCAGTTGTGGAAATACCAAATTGGCATCACCACTGTTGGGATGCTAATCCAAAATACTACTAGGCACAGAGTCATTTCGAGCCCTGTTTCTCGTTGATTCATCCCAGACTTCTGTGTTGGAATTTCTAGATCATTGGGCAACACACCACAAATGAACATTACTCCCAAACTCTGCTTCCACGTAAATTTAGATGAAGAAGTACATGCAGTCTGTAACTGTAAATTCACGGAGCAAAATTGTTTTAACAAGCATATCTCTTCTAAAGGGATCTAATGTAACTCTAGGACGAGGAGAAGAGGGAAGTGATTCTGCATATGTTTCAAATTGCTCGTTGCAGTATATAAGATCTTTGAGCCATATGTTGCAAGTAGGCATGCAACCGTGCCCCCCAGTGTGTAGGTGCCTATCATTTTGTGAGCAGCAACACAAGGGCTGTGTACCTCCTCACATCTGTGGAAATATTTTAACAAAACCCAACAGGTCTACACCCAGGTAGAGGACCAGAGGTATGATTTGTTCTTTTAGCATTGTTATGATCTTGTTTCAGTATTTATTTGAGGGCACAACCAGGCCAGATGTAGGAAATTCGCATCCAATGCTTTGCATCTAGAGCATACTGCTTCCTCTCTAAAATGGTTTATTGTAAGGCTAAATGGTGAGTAGTAGATTCTGTGGTGTAACTTTTGTTTTTTGTTAAATAATTTTTATTGAGGAAAAATATCACAAGAATACATCAAGAACAAACATTTCAGTTCCAAAACAATAAGAAGTATACATGGATATTAATTATAACAGCAGGATAATGGATGATAATATAACACATTAAATAAAACTTTATGTTGCTAAATACTACATATACTATTATGAAAGCAAAACATTTATAAAGAGACTAGCAATAAAAGCTAAAAAATATTTGAACTTGGTGAAGAAAGAACCTACTTGAAACAAGAAGAGATAAATGTATTCATGAAAAATTAATAGAGAACGTTTTATATAAAAGGAAAGAAGAAAAGGAGGAAAAAGAAAAAGAAAAGAGAAAGAGGAAAGAGAAGATATAAGACGTGCAAAGAAAAAAAGAAAAATTATAAAGAAGCAGAATCTGATGATAGAAAAGTAGTAAATGGCAACCATAATACATCAGATTTGATTCGCAGTTGAATGGAAGCATGTGGTATCAAAGCAATTCTATGTTCATCACATATTAAATTCCACCAGAGTAAAAAAGATACTTAAGAGTTGCCTTTCCAACACATTAAAATAACCTTAAAAGCTAGAGCAATAAATAAATACAAATAAAATAGATTTAGGGGAAATGATATCAAAATCAGGGGACGAAGTTCCTAAAAATATATTGTGAATATTAAATGGAATTTTATAAGAAAAAATCAATACACATTTGGACCAAACAGCTTTCCAGAAATTGTGTACTTTAGGACAATAAAACAATAAATGCATTAAAGAACCTTCAGCAGTAAGACATGACTAACACGTTGAAGAGACTGATTGGTTAAACTTATGTAAGAGAAGAGGAGTAATAACAACACAATTATAAGTTAAATATAAGGATTGGGTAATACTTGCAGCTTTGGATGTTTTAAAGAGTTTTTGCCAAAATTTGTCCCACTGATGAGCAGAGAACGTTTGAGAAAGATCTTGTTCCCATTCAAGTTCAATAGGTGATTTGACTCTTAAACTAATAGGAGTAGATAACGATTTATAAATAAAAGAGGCACTGGTTATAATGTCAGACGGAATTTGGTATAAGGGAGAGTCAGGAGTAAGAGAGGTATACATTGGAGGAGAATTAAAGCTCTGTAAACAATCCTGAAGTATTGGTGCTATAATGTTATATTGTTGAATAAAGGAATCAGGAAGATTAAACAATACTTGCAATTGATGAAAAGGTAATATCACATTATTAGCAATTAATTGGTTAACATAAAAAATACCATTTCTTTCCAGTTTTGTAGTAGAATGACATGACAGAATTTAATGAGTTTGTTATACCAAATTGAGGAGTCAAGAAAAAGACGATACTTATCAAAGTTCTTAAAGAAAAGTGTGTGCATTAGAAAATGGGAGTATGTCAAAATTGGGTATTTGGAGATAAACATGCAATTAGACATATGAACAATATCCTTCCCAGAAAAATCATTTAATAATGAACATTCAACATTGACCCAAGGTAAATCTAAGTAATCTTTAGACAAAGCATAAAATTGACGAATCAAAAAAGCATCGTGATACAATTTGAAATTAGGAAATCTAACACCTCCCTCACACTTGGGACGAAAATATTTGGACAAGGCAATACGTGGATGCTTATTATTGCAAAGAAACTTAGTACATCAAGAGTTAACCTGAGTAAAATAATATTTGGGGATTTTAAATGGTAACATTGAAAATAAAATTTGGGGCACAATCATCATTTTATTTGTATCAAGTCTGACCCATCATGACAGAAATAGAGGAGACTAAGAATGTAACAGAGTAGAACGTTTAAGCTTTAAAGCAGTAACATTATAAGATAATGTATCACATATATTAGAGGAAAACCATATACCAAGATACTTAATTTTTAGAGGACACCATGTAAAATTGGTAGCGTCAAACATATGTTTATAACATGAGGGGTTTAAGGGTAAAATCTCAGTCTTGGAAACATTTAATTTATAGCTTGAAACATTAGAAAATAATGAGGTCTCATGTAAAGGGGGTAAAGAAAAAGTAGGATTGGACATCATCTGCATAAGCAGAGAGTTTAATTTGGTGAGACTTGATGTTAAAGCCAGTGATAACGGGATTACACCTAATGCGTTCAAGGAAGTGTTCCAAACAAAGTAAAAAAAGAAGCGGGGAATGGGGACAGCCTTGGCGAGTACCTCTATGTAAGGAATAATATGGGGAAAAAAGACCATTAACAAAAACACAAGCTTGTGGGTTGGTATATAGTAATTTAATATAGGAAATGAACTTAGGACCAAACCCAAACCAGTGTAGAGTGTGTATCATGAAATCCCAATTAATTTGGTCAAATGCTTTTTCTGCATCTAAAGATAATGCGGCTAAGGGAGAAGGATATTTATTACTCAGAGAAATAATATTGGAAAGCATTCTGGCATTATCAGAGGCTAAACGTCCTTTAACAAAGCCAGATTGGTCTGGATTAACAAGAGAAGGGATAACATTCTCAAGATGGGAAGCTAAAGTCTTAGCAAAAATTTTACAACCATAGTTGATTAATGAGATAGGGCGAACATTTTTGAAATAGGAAGGATCTTTATCTGGCTTAAGAATGACAATAATCATGGTTTCTAGAAAAGAGCCACAGCCTTGGAGTTGGAAATAAAGGAGTTAAAAAGTTCAAGTAATTTAGGAGCGAAAATGGAAGAGAAGGCTAAAAATAACTCGGCTGAAAAACCATCAGGACCAGGAGCCTTCAATTTCTTCAAAGATTTCAAAGCGTCAGTTAATTCTTTTAGGGAAATATCCTCTTCAAGTGGTGCGAAAATAGTTGGTAGTGTTTTAGGTTTAGGTATATCTCGAAAGAAGGAGGTAAAATCCTCCTCAGTAGGTTTAGTGGTTTCTGTGTAGAGCAAGTTGTAATATGACTGAAAAGTATTAATAATATCAGAATCAGATGAAAGGAGGTCATTGATCGTTTCTGCATGAATAGGGCCAATAACCTTCCGTTCTGATTTGATTTTTAGATAATTTTCTATGTGTAAGTAATGTTGGTGCAGTCTTTTTGCTAAGGGAAATTGGATAAAAGAAGCAGCCTTAGCTTATGCCTTTCACAAGTGTCACTCTGTCAGAAATTAGTGCACGGTGGGGCTAGTGTCAACCGATATGATCCAGTTAATAAATGCATGGGCATTCCCCTCTGTTGGAGGGTAATAAATAGGAATGCCAATTGTAGTTAATCAAATGCTTTACTTTGATCTGGGAGCACAGCTCAGGATTTAGCTGATGACAACACAAATGTTGGTGGTAGATATGCCAGGTGATCACACCCGAAAAAAGCCTGATTGATCAAGCAGTATTAATTTGGGGCAACTGGGATCAGTCTATTAAGTAATATTTTGCGAATATTTTAGTATCCGTTTTGATGAGTGATAGTGGCTGTTACGACTCACAAAGGAGTGGTGCTTTGCCTGGTTTAAAAACCCTACTTCTTCATCAAATAGTGTCAATAGATGTCAGATGTTGGGACTAGATAGAAATGTACTTCTTCTAGAATGCATTATGGGTTGCGCTAGGACCTCTCTGTGCCTATCTCCCAACCTTGTGAGTGCAGTGCTATCTAGGTCATTGAGTATTTGCCCGCCCCCAGCACCCTCAGGCGTTGGATTGACCACTGCGCCAACACCCTCAACTCGATCAAGAAACCCTCCATCAGACGCACCAACAAGAATGCCAGCTGGTTCTCTGCGGACCTCCAGACATCCAAACAAACCTGGTAAAAACTAGAGAAGAAATTGTGCCACAAACAGACACCAGAGAACCATGCAGCCCACAAGAACGCCATGCGCCAACACCATCACCTCATCAGATCCGCCAAAAATACCTCCTTCAAGGACCGCCTCGACAACAGCGTACACAACAGCAAAGAGCTCTTCAACATCATGAAGGAACTCTCCAACCCCAACAACATCCCACCATCGTAAGACCTGTGCAACTCCCTTGCCCCCTTCTTCCATGGCAAGATCGCAAACATCCACAACAGCTTCAACAACCAGACCACCACATCAGCCTACGACACCTCAGACGCCACGACCACCACCCACAGCGACCCCCTGCTCACCTAGACTAACATCAACGATGACAACACCATTGAAATCATGAACACCCTCCACTCTGGCTCCCTGTCAGACCTGTGCCCACACCACATCTTCAAAAAAGCCAGCGCCACCATCGTACCCCATCTCCGCAAGGCCCTCAACATCTCCTTCGAGACCGCGACCTTCTGGAGAGCTGGAAGCACGCCGAGATCAACGCCTTGCTCAACGCCTTGCTCAAGAAACCCAAGGCAGACACGAGGGACCTCAAGAACTTCCGACCTATCTCCCTGCTCCCGTTCCCATTGAAGGTCATCAAAAAACCATCAACAAACAGCTGACCCGCTACCTCGAAGAGAACAATATCCTGAAATCATCCCAGTCTGGGTTCCGCAGCAACTACAGCACCAAAACGGCCACCATCGCCGCCATCAATGACATCAGGGCCCTGCTGGACAACGAAGAGATCGCGGCCCTCATCCTCCTGGACCTATCAGCCGCCTGCAACACTGTCTGTCACCGCACCCTACGCACACCCCTTCACAACGCAGGGATCCGTGACAAAGATCTGGAATGGACCTCCTCCTTCCTCCCCTGGCAGAACCCAGAGCGTCCGCCTCCCCTCTTTCCGATCCGAAGCCTCCAAGATCTGCGGCGTACCCCAAGGATCATCCCTCAGCCCGACATTGTTCAACATCTACATGGCCTCGCTCGCCCACCTCGCCAGACAGAACGACCTCAACATCATCTCCTACGCCGATGACACATAGCTGATCCTCTCCCTAACCAAGGACCCCCTCACGGCCAAAACCAACCTCCACAAAGGAATGAAAGCTGTCGCATGGATGAAGAACAGCTGTCTGAAGCTAAACTCGGACAAGACGGAGGTCCTCAGCCTGGGACGACTCCTGGTGCCGACCTGGGAGCAGCAAAAACACCCACCGACCACGCATGCAACCTGGGGTTTAACCTCAACTCAACACTCTCCATGACCTAGCAAGTCAACGCCATCTCATCCTCCTGGTTCAACACCCTCCGCATGCTCCGCAAGATCTACAGGTGGATCCCCACCAACACAAGAAGAATGGTCACCCAGCCCCTCATCAGCAGCAGGCTGGACTACGGGAACGCCCTCCACGCCGGAGCCCCGACCAAACTGCTGAAACGACTGCAACATATACAGAACGCCTCTGCCCGCTTGATCCTTGACATCCCTCGACACAGCCACATCACACCCCACCTGAGAGACCTGCACTGGCTGCCCATCAACAAGAGAATCACTTTCAAGCTCCTCACCCACGTACACAAGGCACTCCACGACACCGGACCAGCATACCTCAACAGACGACTCACCTTCTACACCCCGAACCGCCAGCTCCGCTCTGCCGACCACGCCCTAGCTACCGTCCCTCGCATCCGAAGAGCGACCTCTGGCGGCAGATTTTCTCCTACCTCGCCATCAAGACATGGAACACTCTCCCCATCCTCCTACGGCAGACCCAAGACCTACTTACCTTCAGGAGGCTACTCAAGACCTGGCTATTCGAGCAGTAGCAGCACCCCCCTACCCCCAGCGCATTGAGACCCTCACGGGTGAGTAGTGCGCTCTACAAATTTCCTCATTGATTGATCTCGAGTATGAGGTTTGAACGCACAGATGTCTGTTTAGACTTTAGTGAAAGTGGGGGGAATGCTGTCAGTGGTATAACTGGGTTGCCCATAATCAGTGGTTATTGTGATAATATCTTTGGATGTCCGTGATTGTGTAAACGTTGTGGTTTGGGACCAACCAGGAGTCTTCCACTCTTCAAATAACATGCTGTTAGTTTCTTGTCAAGATTTCTAACCTCCCTTTTGGCTGTGTTATTATAATGTACCTACCTCAATTGGATTTCAGCTAGTATAAAGGGGCTAGGATTTATCATTTGTGTACTCTCGAAGTCTCAGATTACTTGTTCCAACCTGCTCATATGTCTCCTTGGTAGTTTAAGCATTTCATTCTGCATAGACAATCGGACTTCACTTGGTCCACCGCAAGGGTAACTTTGCAAAGTGCTGCTGCCCTCAAATGCGTGGGGCAGCTGCTGCCGTCTCAGGAGAGGTGCCCAACACCGAGGGGATTCCCACTCAAGGTAGGATCTGCACGAAGGGGCAGACATGCCTTGCTGCCGTCAGCGGGAGGACCACCCTAGGTCCCCCGCTTGCGTGATAGAGATCAAGTAGCTGCTTGCGCGGGGAAGCTGCTGCCTACACTGTGAATATCAGCCCCACTCCAAGAGCACCAAGGATTAAGCAGGCGTCGCCATACCTTTCCTCCTCAGTCGAGTTCCCAATACCTAGCCCGCAGGGCTCCTCCCCAGGCTGTGGCCATTCACGTTGCTGCCAGCTCTCCCTCGGGCCGGCCCTGTAGCAGATAAAGGAGGCACCGAGTGGTGGGTCAGAACCTTCCCTCGTGTCCTGGTCGCTGCAGCAACGATCGGGGGGAGACACCGCGTGGTGTGGAGATTTCAGTGCGGCAGGATGGTCGCAACAGCGAGGCACTTTGCTCGTGCCAGCCAACACCCTCAAGATGGGCTCATTAACCCAGCGGCCACCAGGGACAGGGAGAGTGCTTATTCCCCCACAGCTCTCTCCTCTCATTGTTCAGAATCCACAAGGGAAGTGCGGCGCTACACGTGCTGCAGGAAAACAATGCACTCCTCACAGGCCTTCACAGATGCAGAGCGCCTACACTGCCCTCAAGCCCAGAGCCCCAATGTGGATTCCAGCATGGGTAAAAGCGCTCACCATGTGCTGGACTTGTAACATAAAGCGCTTCCCACACACTTTCACTTTAGAGAAGGTGGATAATACAGCACTCACTATATCTCTTCTTCACAAAGGGTGCATAACATTCCAGTTCTTCGCCTGCTGCTGCCAGGAGCAACAACTGCAGGCTGTTCCACCCCACACACATCAGGGGCAGTGCTCCTCACACAGTCCTTTCACTCTCCTTCCAGTCTGGTTCCCCTTGATATCCAGCAAGGATATTTTTGTGAAGTCTATTTTTGTCCCGGAGCCTTCCTACAGGAGGCAAGTACACACAAGCACTTTGAGATTCTACCAAAGCAGGATACTACAGCTGGTTAAAAAGGATTAGTCCTTATCCCCAACCACAGACAGAAACAGCAACTCCAGGCCAACCCACTCCTCACACAGATACGGCAGCACTCCTCACGCAGTCCTTCCTCTCTTATTCTTGGCAGGGTCATCTTATTGTAGTAATCTCAAGTCCTGGGGTTTTAGCTGTAGAACTTATACCCCAAATTGTCTTTGTTCTCTTTTTGGCAAGCTCCCCTGAACCCAGTCTAACCCAGTTTTGTCCGCCCTGGTGCAGCAGGACCAAAGGGGGTGGGGACAGCATTGTACAAAAGGAGACACACCCTATTCAGGTGCAAGCGAAAATCCCCCCACCACTCTAAATAAAGACCTGCGATAAGTCACCCATGCAAGGCATGGCACACCTCAAACCCCCCCCCCCCAGTGGCTGTACAGAGTGAATGTACATCTCCGCTCCTGTCCCTCACACACCAGAGGCTGAATACACAAACAGCCAGAGGCACACAGAATGGTAAAGTAAGAAAAGTCCCACTTTCTAAAAATGCCATTTTCAAACACATGATTTAAACCACCTTTACCAAAAGGTAACGCTAATAAATTCTGAGTTCAGGGGGTCTAAACTTCATTTTTCTATCTTGTCCCTATGGAAAGTTACAATTGCAAAAATGGTGAAGTGCAACCCCAATGCTAAACCTATGGGACAGATAGCCTTTCAATAGTGAAAACAAAATACACAGTATTTCACTATCAGGACATGCCACACACACCAGTACATGTCCTACAAACACTGCACACTGCCCATGGGGGTACCTTGGGCCTACCTCAGGGCTGCCTTACATGTAAGGAAAGGGATGGTTTGGACCTGTCAAGTAGGTGCACTTGCCAGGACAACATGGCAGTTTACCACTGCGCGCTCAGACGCTACAGTGGTAGGTCTGAGACACTTTTTACAGGGCTACTTAGGTAGGTGGCACAACTAGTGCTGCAAGCCCACTAGTAGCATTTGATTTACAGGCCCTGGCAGACAGTGTGCACTTTACTAGGGACTTACCCGTAAATCAAACATGCCAATCATGGATAGCTAATCATTGTCACAATTTATACAGAGAGCATATGCACTTTATCACTGATCATCAGTGGTAAAGTACCCAGAATCCTTTAGCCAATGAAAAAAGGGTCAGAAAAATAGGAGGCGAAAGGCAAAAAGTTTGGGGATAAACCTGTCAAAATGGCCAGGCCTAACACTAAGTATTTATGATTATGTGCTTGCCTCATAAAATTCCTTTTATGGCTGTACATCTACTTTTGTAAAAATTCAAAGTGGAATGAGTCACACGTCCTGTTCTTACTCGGGTCTAGGGCTCTTGTATGTTGAAAACCCTCATTCTCATTAAGCATACAGTGCGGTATATCTTGATTCTCCACTCAGTTGTTAAGTGAGTAGTATCATCATTGGTTCTTTTATCACTTGAGGTCTCGGTTCTCCAAGTGATCTCCTTATCCTCCACCTGGAGGTAGACTGTCTGGTTTTTCGACAGTTGTAAAAAGTAAGTGCTAAGGTGTGTTGTGAAGAGTGAAGGTAACATTGCCTCTTGTCCTGAGTTAAATCTTTGTTTTACCAAGGATGGGGCAAGACTAAAATGGTGAATTGGTGGCGCTGTAGTGGAAGTAAAAATATTTCAAACAGACTCTGCTTGAATATGAGGACGCACTGTTCACCAATCCTATGAGGTATGCAATCAATAGTATCTATTCAGCTTTACAATTATAAATGTTTATACCCTGCCATATATCTTAATATACACTTCTCTCAAGTACAAACTGTTCATACAACAGAAACAAACTTTACATTACTGCAACACAAACAGCAAAGGATTGCAATTTCATTCGCAGAAAATGTCTCCCAAAAAGAAAAACACTGTGAATGCACTTGTCTTTGCAAATTGATGCGATGCAGGTTTAATTTTCTCAGATGCATTCAATTCTTAAATCTTCAGAACAAATTTTTTTTCAAACAGTTACCACTCCCAATGCATTTTGGTGCTTAACACCTTCGTCGGGGGAATGCTGTAAAAATGTACAAATTTTACATGTTTCTGATTCCATCACTATTGACAATAGTAACATCAATCTATGTGCTATTATCCATGTTAACAAAAAGAACCAAACTTAAGAGCATTTTGAAGGTTAAGAAACCACAGTCCTAATACCAGCATTATATGAATAAATGAAATATATACATCCTAGCAACACTCATCAAAAGATACTTAATGAGCGTATATGCAAATCACGCGCAAGTTTAAAAAGTGCAGGGTTCCTAACCCACATTTTCATATCTAATTGTATAGAAAACCGTACCCAGTGCTGAAACAAACACCACCTCATGTCGTGAAAAGTCCCTGTGTGGTACAAAACACTCACCGGCAACGCTGTTCATAATCCATGTCTTATACATGATTATGTCGACACGACAAGCTCTAAACCATAACAATGACAAACAGCAATGAGTATCCAAATCTTGCAAAGTCAAGCCATTCCTGAACCATGATACATACACTCGAAATACCTGCCAAAAAACTCTTCTGTTATCTTCAAATCCTCAAAGTAAGTGTGACCCTGTTTATTCTGTTAATCAAAACACAGTGATTATTACACTGTACTCCCTAGTCTCAAGTTTCACACCCCGTCCCTACAGGCTGTAGCTTATTGTAGTGGAAGTGTCAATGTCCCACTGTGCCTGATTGTAGATCTTAAGAAATGTACATGTTTCGGCCCTCGGTAGCCCTCCTGGGTCTGTGGGCATTCTTCAGAATCAAATCAAAATAAGCTACCTTCGAGGTAGCTTATGAAGGGTAGGCAAATTTACTCACCCGGCTTCATCACTGAGCCTGTTCGCTCATCTTCATATATGGGTTATAGAAGGTACTACTGTCTATACCTAGGAGATATAAAAGACAATATACACAAAAAATCATGGATACATTTTGTTCATTACGATATAAGTGCGATACTATTCATTATTTGTAGGAATATTTGAGTAATGCTGGAAAATACAATCATAGGGTTCAGAATATAGTAAGATTGTCGCTAAACGCTTAACGCATGGGAAGTGATATTATAATAGGGTTATTATGTGAATTGAATATTGATGTGAATGTTATCACTGCCCATATGTGCTCATTTTAGCAATCTCAGGATTTCCATAAAAATGCTAAGTGAACGTGCAGCTCCTTTATTTGTACAAAGCAATAGGATTAAAAGTGTTTTTTAAATAAAGCACATGGTGTTATGCGATAGGGATCGTATTCCACTTTTGGTTTGGCCTGTTTTTTAGTGGATTCCCGAGGTGGTGTGCGGTACCCCAAAAGTGGAATTTGCATTAAATGCTATTCATTCCGTACAGAACGGTGTACATCTACTTTATCATCATCGACCCAGTGTGTGGGGTGAAAGGGAATGACTCTCATCTAATACTGAAGTATACAAAAAAAGTGAAGGCTGGAATGCCTGACTTCATCTCAACCACTGGTAATTAGCTGGGCGCATCTCAGTCCAATGTTATTTTGCACACCATGCCACATCAGTTTGGACCCAGCCATATACAAATCAGTTTGGACTCTGCTCCAAAGGAAACAGTGCGGCCCGAACTACCAGGCCAGGGCCTCCCTGAACCAGGACACATGAACCAGCACACAAGCAACCGAAGACTGGTTTTGTTTTGCCCTTATTAGGTTCATTAGTCTGGTATAGATTTGTTCCAGTGGCACAATGTGAACGGAAATCCTGTTTGGGGCACCAGTAGAATAGTGATGTGTATTTATAGAGCTCGAGTTTTTAACTTGTGACTGAAAGCACTGTCAATATGCAAGTCATTATTTTAAAGTTATGTTACACAAAATGTAAATAAGGCAGAGGCAAAATGTGCAAATATTTACTAACTTTTCACACAACTTGGAGCAGGAACCAAAGTTGTTCTGCTGCATTGTCTGAAAGTAAAAGATCGGAAAAGCGCCCTATCTACTAAGAAATGGTATGTTTTCTTCTCTTCCCATGCTGGCATACTTTAGGTTGGCATGTGCCAATGAATACACCCTTGCGTCAAAGTGCAAGGGTGAGTGTGTGTTATCAAGTATAGGCTTTATGCTGGAAGGCTATTTTTCCAGTGAAAAATATTTTGCTTAGAAATAGTTGAACACTTTCCTCCCTTTGTATGCATTCTGTACAGTATGGCATGCATGCAAAGTTGGAAACAATTGGGGAAATAAAAACCTTTCTCTTAATTGCAGGCAGCCAAAGCAACCGTTGGTAGCTGTTTTGTCACTTTTGTTCCCAGGCGCAGATTGTTAGTAAATCTGTCCCTAAGTGTTTTAAAAAGATGCTTTTTTAGTAATACGGAAAAAGACTACCAAGTGAAAACCTTTTTTCCATCAGAACACACTCCAGAAAGCAGCGGACAACACCATTTCGTTACATCACAAAAAGAATAAACCTATGTCAACATGAAGTCTCAAATGACTCAATTAAAGCGTTCTAGTGTCTGTCAAGCAGCGTTTAGATTTACTGATTAACCAATTGCACAAATTGACATTTCTTTTAGTTAGTAGGCTCTTCACATAACACAAGACAACTTGATCTTTTCTTTAAGCTTCAGGCACATGAATGTCCCCTTTATCCATTCTGTAATGGTTGATTTTTTTTGGAGGGGGGGGCTGTTATTGGAAATATTAAAAAAGATTGGGAATGTCGTTCTCAATTGATCCAATTCATTTCAACCATTGAGGTCAACCAAAAGCCATTTAGTTATAGAGGAGATTATTTGTAGATTGAAGATGAGTCGCAGTTAAGTATGGCTTGGATGCTTGGCAGGATTCTTGATTTTTTACTTCTCAGTGTTTCTGGTAGATTAGCCAGACTGCTACCTGCGATGTGAGTCGCTTGTTATGCCCCATTCCGCTCTGCAGGCCCTTTTCACCAACTGCAGATCAGGAAGCGAGAAACTACCCCAGGAGCCCTAACTCCTGGAAAGTCCCTACAGAGTTTCATGCTTCATAGGCCTGCTAATGTTTTTGGAGAGGCAAATCTTTGGGGGACCTTTTTTCAAACAGTTCAATATTCTCTGTGATGTGGAAGGAACGTGGACAGCTTATCAAGTTCTTCCGAGTCCCGCAGAAGTGGGAAAAGTGTGGAGTAGCTGGCGCATTTTTCGAGGGTACTGAGTATGGGGAGCAGAGGCAAGGGGGCACTGTCGTTTAGATGTATTACACGCTGTGAACTACAAAGAGAAATGTTTCAATAAAAAGAGTTAAAAAAAATAAGTTCTGAGTCAAACTTTATTCTTGCTTGAAAATGAACTCATGAGCTCATAGGCTAGAAGGGTGGCTGGTCAACCATCACACGTGCACAGGCAACTGCCGCAATTACTAAATACTCCTTGTGAGACTTTTATGGAAGTGTGCTTGGTATGCCTTAGGTGCTAGATGGTGCACTATATTGCAGCCAGTACAATAAATATCTTAATATCATTATTCTGGCTTTTCCTAGCAGTGTTATTCCCCATGCTGCCTGCTCATGGTCCCAGGCTCTCAGTTCGACTCTTGAGTGCCATCACAGCTGTAAACGTCGGATTCCAATTTGTTGCAGGCTTGATCACACGGCAGAGAGGGCATCTGAGCTTCCAGCTCCTTCAGAAATCTCTTCCCCCCCCCCCCCCCCACCCCCATATTTGCTCAATCAGCTGCCTGCTTCTACATGAAATGGTCAAATGGAGGTTGGCTGTGGCAAAGCAGAGCTACAGTGATACTGCAATGGCGATCCAAGCATATTTGGACGCCTGTAAGTTACTCTTGACTGCTTCATGTAACCTTCTATCAGGAGCCTCAGCGAATGGGAACAACCATTGGAAAGGTCCTAGAACAGATACCCTTCATGAACATCTGAAGGGTGCTTTTTGAGCTCTGTTACGAGGACTGTTCAAATTGTTGCTTTAACAAGCTGAAATGATCATGTAGAAGCTGGCTGTAGTTAATTTGTTGATGTGCTTCATAGCTGGAACTATGCTCTTCCAGCCCCCATCATTTCTCTATATATTTGGTCTCTGAAGGCATTCAAAAGAATGATGCAAATTACTGAAAATATTTAGGTTGGCAAAGAGGAAAACAGATTTTATTGGCCATAAAAAATCTCTTCTCACAGCTGCCTCGAATCCTTTGCAGGCTGTGTCTTTTATATACACCCAACTCAATAAATAACAAAATGAGTTTTTTTTTGTTCAAAAACAATTTTATTTGGTAAAAAGAAAGAAAAAAACAAGGTGTCAATACAAAGTACAAAGAGAATATAAAATGTAAAAAACATTAGTAAGCAATGAGAACAATACAATTATAATCAATAACGAAAACGAATCCTGGGCATTAGAACTTAAATAAAGGAGAAACAACAATTACGGAAATATGGTATTGCAAAAAGAAGGGCATATAAGTGATAATGAAGAAGAAAAGGAATGCGAAGGGCAGTTAAGGGGGTTTGGAAACCTCTTGCTGTGAGGGTAGCGGGTGAAACAAGTGTTTAGCACACACATCAAGGTAAAGCGTAATAGGAAGCCATAAGTCCATGCGCTTTGCTGCCATGTGAGCAGGAAAAACAAAAGCAGTATCCAGTCTATGATTGTGACAAACGTTATACCACCATGCTTTAAAGGAGATGTCAGAAAAGTTCTTCCAGTTGACTGTAATATGTTGCAATGCAACAGCTAACAGCAAATCAATGATGCAAGTGTTAAGTTCAACATCCTCCCAGCAGGGAGAAAGACTCCCCAGGAAAATATTAGTGTAGGAAAAAAGAATGCAAGTGTGAAAAATTACATTAATTTGAGCCCAAACCTGCAAACAAAAATCATGAACAGATTTGAATAGGAACAGCATATGAAACAAAGTAGCCTGCGGGGAGGAGCAAGACCAGCAAATATGTGGAGTATCCGGAAAACGTTTGTGGAGGTCAGATGGCGTAAAAAGGAGTCTATTGTAAATGAAAAACAAGGATTGTGTCAAGGACGCTGCTCTAGAGGATTTGCGAATCTTATTCCAGATCTTGTCCCAAAAAAGAACAGACTAAGATGGGGCAAGATCAAGTTCCCAGCACTCCTCCACTTTAGATTTGGGTCTAATATAATCATTAGTATGGAGGTGCTTGTAAATGGAAGAGGCTTTGCGAGTGGTGCGTAGAAAGGAATGAAGTATTGAGGTAGGGGTGGGGGAAGAAGAAGAGGTATGTGTTAGTAAAAGGCGAGTGTAGGTTGCCATTACTGTCTCTCTAAGTAGGAGATATTTGTGAGTAAAAGAAGCAGGCAAATTGTAAATGTTTCGAAGAGTTGAGAAGGGTATGAGAGAAGAGTTGGAAAACAGTTGGGAGACCCAGATTAACCCTTTTTGTCGCCACGACTTCCAGTAAAAGGGTTTATCACGAATCAGGAGGGAGGAGTTATGCCAAATCGTGGAGGTAAGGAAAACAGCAACGGTCATAGGGGAAGCAGGAGAAGAGGATAAAGTAGTTTAGTGGTGAATTTATGAATGGGAGAAGGAATAGAAGAGGGTTTACGTGAGAAGGAAATATACTCAGCGAAAGAAAAAGGAGAAAGAAGAAGGCGTTCAAGTTTAGCCCATAAAGGGTAAGGAGAGATCGGGTCTTGCAACCAGAAGGAAGCTTGTCTTAACAGAAACGCCTTATGGTAAACAGGGAAATCCAGGAAGTTGACTCCACCTTCTGACTTAGGGCGTATAAGCCTACCAAGGGACATTCTAGATTTTTTGTGGTTCCAAAGAAAAGTTATCAGGATTGAGTTAATCTTCTTGAAAAATTTAGAAGGGATAGACACAGGGATGTTAGAGATGGTATAAAGGACTATAGGGCATAACATCATTTTGATAGTATCAAGATGACCCCACCAAGATAAATAAAGGGGATGCCATCTAGTTGTTAAGTCCAGTAATTTTTGAATGCACTTATTTAAACAAAGGGAAACCGTGTTTGAAATGGAAGGGGTAACATGTAGGCCAAGGTATTTAATGTGTGAGGAACCCCAAGTAAAATTGGAGGCGCTAAAATCAGGTTTAAAAGTAAACTTCGTCAAGGGTAGGATTTCACATTTATCATTGTTGAGCTTGTAGCCAGATATCTGGGAATAATCTCTCACTTCAGCAAGGAAGGCAGGAATAGATCCAATGGGGTTGGAAATAAATAATAAGATATCGTCAGCATACGTGGCAAGCTTGACTTGGGAATCAGAAACTTGAAAACCACGAATGTTGGGGTTTTGACGAAGCTTGGAGAGAAAAGGTTCTAAAGCCAGGTTGAAAAGAAAGGGTGACAAACGACAACCTTGACGGACGCCTCTCCCCAAATCAAAAAAGGAGGAAACTAGGCCATTAGTGCATACTCCCGCACGAGGATTGGAATACAATAGAGAAATCAGGGAGATAAATTTAGGACCAAAGCCAAACCACTTAAGGGTATGAAAGAGATAGGTCCACTCAACCCTATCAAATGCTTTCTCAGCATCTAGGGCAATCACTGAAAGGGAGTAGGGCAGGTGATGGGATTTTGATAGGACATTAAATAAAAGTCTTGTATTATCCGTGATGAATCGACCCTTGACGAAGCCTGATTGTTCCTCACCTGAGAGATCAGGGAGTAAAAGGCCAAGACGCGCTGCTAGTGATTTAGCAAATATTTTGTAGTCAATATTGACCAGAGAAATGGGTCTGTAGTTTTTGCAATATTGAGCATCTTTCCCTTCTTTAGGTATAAGGCAGATGTGGGCATCAGAGAAAGAACCTGAGGATGCACCTAAAGCAACAAATGTATCTATAAGGGAGTGTAGTTTTGGGATGAGTAGCTTTGAGAAATTAAGGAAAAATTCAACAGTAAGACCATCTGGTCCAGGAGCCTTATCTTTTTTGAGAGTTGGGAGTGCTGCGAGTAATTCTCGCTGGGAGATATCCAAATCTAAGTGGGAAAGGTCAAGAGGGAAATGGCCGGGTTTGCGTATGGTAGAAAAGAAATGATCTAAGGACTGGGGAGAGGGTTGAGTTTCGGAAGAGTATAAAGTTTTGTAGAAAATGGAGAATTCAGTGAGAATATCTGCGTCTTTATGTTTAAGTACAGAGTGAGTGTCAAAGATGGATTCAATATTCAATTTGTTATGTTTGACTTTCAAATAGTTAGCTAAAATTTTCCCATCTTTATTTCTGTCTCCATAGAATTTCGCACTTGATTTCAAAAAATATATGGAAGCAACTTCTGTGGATTTTTTGTTGAATTTCATTTTGGCATTGACCAGGGCTGTTAAACTGTCTTGTGATCGGGAAGTAAAATAGGCTTGCTCCAATTTCTTAATTTCTTGAAGGAGATCCCCTGTAAATGTGCGGGCGATCTTCCGTTTCTTTGCCACATATCCAATTATAAAATCTCTCGCCGCAGCCTTGAAAGCATCCCAGATGGTGTGCTTGAGGATGGAGGGGGTATCATTAAACAAAAAAAACTCGTCAAAAAATTCATTGAAAAAGGCAGTGAACCTAGGATCCAAGAGAAGGGCGTTATTAAAGCGCCACCTCTTAGGTCCAATAGGCTTAGGGAGTATATCAAATTGAACAAAAACAGGTGCATGATCCGAAAGTTGAATTGGACCAATTTCAGCATTAGTAAGAGTCTGAGCAATGTTATGAGTGACAAAAATATAATCAATCCGAGACTGGGAATGGTGGCATGGTGAATAAAAAGTAAATTCTCCAGCTGTCGGATTACATAAGCGCCAGACATGAATGAGCTTGTGCTGGGAAATGGCTTGGGTAAAGAATTTGTGGGACTTATTTGGGATGTAGGGAGCTTTGGAATTCCTATCAAGGAAGGGATCAAGGGGTTAATTACAGTCACCTGCCAAAATGAAGTTATCATCAACAAATCTGGTGATATGATGAAAAAGCATAAGCCAAAAAGCAGGATCACCGCCAGTGGGGGCATAAACATTAAGAAAATAAATTAGAACACCCTTAAGAGACAGTTGAACATGTATCCATCTACCTTCAGTGTCCGACTCCTGAGAAATCAAGGAGTGGGATAAGGTTTTATGGCACAAAATAGCTACCCCATTTAGTTTACCATCTCCCTGGGAGTAATAAACCTCACCTATTCAGCCTCTTTTGAGTTTAGCAGATTCTGCGTCAGATAAATGAGTCTCTTGCAAAAATGCAACATCAACATTTAGTCTAGCTAGGTGAGACAGGATTCTTTATCGTTTGGTTGGAGAATTAATGCCCTTAACATTCCATGTAACTATTTTCAATGACATGATATACAAGATAAAATAAGAGAAACACAAGGAGAAAACTCAAAGAGAGAGCCCATGAGAGAGGCCAGGCAAAAGAGAAAGAAATGATCACGGATGGCTAGAATAGAAATCAAATTTATGAACGAGAGGAGAAGAAAAAAGTGAAAATGTAGAATAATGAGCAGAGGAGCAAGGAAAAAGAGGGGGAAAGAGAAAAAAGAAGAACATGAGCAAAGGTAAATGACGAAGGTGAAGAACACAATAAGGAAATAAGTCCGGATAGATAGACAAGAGAGAAAAGCCCAGTGAAAGAGCGAAGAAGCATGTGAAGAGAAGGAGTAAAAAGGCTGAAGCGGATAGACGAAAGGTGACACCTGTAAACAAGAGGTAAGTGGGAAAAAGAACACGAAAAGGGAAAGAAAGGGAAAGGCAAACATGTTAGGCAAAAAAGGAGAGCGTACTTACAAGGGAGGGAAACGAGGGAGGATTATCTGGAGGGAGAGTGTACGAGAGGGTGAGGGGGGTAGAGCCAACTGGAGAAGGCAGGATGTCCATTGTCAGCGGGCCGTCGAGCCGGGGGAGCATCACTGAACAAAATGCAAATTCTGTAGAGACATGAGGTAAATATCAGGAAACGAAACAGTGAAAAATAATAAGTAACAAGGAAGGTACATGAGTAAACAGGTTATATGAATACAAGGAAGGGATAAACAAGGGGAATAGTAAGAAGACAAAACTAGCATGAACCATTAAATGAGGAATGCATGAGAACACGAAGTAGAATTTTAAGATTTGAAGAACAAATAAGAGCAACTGAACTAGAAGAAAACAACAACAGCTCAGGAAAGTCATGGATGAAACGCAGAGGAGGAGCCAGAGGTATCCATGTCAGCTGCACGGCAGGAATTCAAGAAGCTTCGAAGTCGCACAGGATCTTCATAGGTCATTGTCTTATTATTGTAAGTGACTTTGAAGAAACAAGGGTGGAAGAGACCATATCTAGCACCAATGGAACGTAGCTCTGGTCTCATATCCAAGAAAGCCTTGCGTCGACTGGCCGTAGCTTTAGCATAATCCTGCGCGAAAAACAAAGTAGATCTCGACCATGTAAGACGAGGGGAAGCTCTGGCCGCTGAGAGGACTTTGAGAAGGTCGGTATATTCCAGAAAATACATGATGACGCCTCTTGGTTTGAGAGAAGTGGAAGCAGGCGAGGGAGCACGGCCAAGCCTGTGGGCCCGCTGTATGTTAAGCAGAGTGCCCTCCAGTAGATGCAAGAGTGTAGGAAGAAAGGATTTGAAGAAGGCAATAGGGTCACTCCCCTCACAACCCTCCACCAGGCCGTAGATTCGTAGGTTATTACGTCTAATGCGGTTTTCAAGCTCCTCAACCTGCTTCTGGAGAGAAGAAATCTGTGAGTTCATTCCAAGCTCTTTTTCTAAATTTTCTTATTTCAAATTCTTCATCACTTTCATCAGTATCTGTATCTGAGATTTCAAATCTGTATCTAGGAATTTCTTTACTCGGCAGCTTCACTCCATTCGGAACAATATCCTTACTGGTACTTGGTAATTCTTCCTCTTCTTCAGGAATCACCTTCAGCTTCCCAGTTTCAGGCGTTTTGCTCCTGAACACAGAGTTACTCTTTTGCTTTTCAATATTTCGGCTCAGATTTTCATCTCGCTCAGAATCTTCTGCTTCTTCTGAATCTCCTTTCTTCTTTAGAGATTCTTTTTCAAGCAGATCTTCCTCAACACCTCGAACTCCAGTTTCGATATTCAGATCTTCTCCATTCAAGTTCTGATTCTAATCTAGATTCTCTTGATGTTGATTTTCTTGTTGATCATCAGACTCGGGATCTTCTGGGTCTCCTTCTGAATCTGAATCAGTTGTTGTCTCACTCTCTTCATCAGGATTTTCAGGAGGTGGTACACGAATTGTATGACTCGCATGAATCCAGCTTTTTAGGCCTCTGCATTTAACTGCATTTGTTGTGACCAAGATCACTTGTCTTGCCTTCTGCCACCTTGAACTAAACAGTTTCTTCTTCAATGAACTTTGGTCCTTACCCAGTCTCCGGGTAACAAATCATGGGCTTGCACTTTCTCCTTTGAGATTACATCTGTTCCCACCTGATGAAATACAGAATTGACTACATCAGACAGGTTCTGGCAATATTCAATGATTGCTCTATCATTAATACTCATTAATTTGCCAACTGGAACAAATGCTTGCCTCATTACTCTACCCATTACGATATCATGAGGGCTAAGACCTGTCTTTTTCTCAGGAGTACTTCTTATTGACATCAGAACAAGTGGAAGAGCATCTGTCCACTTCACTCCTGTGGCTAGACACATTTTTGAAATTCTATTCTTGATAGTTCCATTCATTTGTTCAACAACACCTGATGCTTCTGGTCTGTAAGCACAATGCAGCTTCTGTTGAATATTCAAAGCCTCACAAATCAGTTTCATCAATCTGTTTTCAAAATGAGTTCCGCAATCACTTTCAATGGTCACTGGAAATCCGTACCTAGGTATGATCTCCCTCAGAAGCAATTTTGCCACAGTGACTGAGTCATTGTGACGAGTTGGGAAAGCTTCTACACATCTTGAAAACAGACAAACAAAAACTAATACATATTTTAGTCTGTTGTGCATCGGCATTTCAATGAAATCCATTTGTAATCTGGTAAAAGGACCACCCTCCCGTCCTATGGTTCCCAAACTTACAACAGTCTTCCTGTTAGGATTCATTTGTTGGCAGGTCAAACATCTTTGGCAAAGTGACTCTGCAATTATTCTAAATTTTGTATTGTACCATGTTTCTCTGAATAATCTAATCATAGAATCTCTTCCCAAATGTCCTGGACCATGGTACATCCGTGCCATATCAGCAATCATGCAGTCTGGCATTACAGGCCTTCCATCTTTGTAAACCCAAATTCCATCCTCTTCTCTTTGCCAGCATTCATTTTTTAACCATGTGCTTTTCTCCTCCTCATCTGCCTCATCTTGTAATTCTTTCACTTCCTGCCATGTTTCAACTACAGAAATTAGCATGAGAGAATTCATCGTGTGACTTTTGTCTTTTTCCCGATTGATTGAATAATTGTTTTTGGCGCAGTATTTTGCAATCTCATCTGCATACGCATTGCCTTTGGTGATGTAATCATCACCTTTCTTGTGAGCTGCACATTTGACTACAGCAATTTGCTCTGGTAACTGAATGCCATCAATCAATTTCTTGATCAATTTTGCATTCCTGATCGGTGTACCTGCAGAGGTTAAATAACCTCTTTGAGACCACAGCTGTCCATAGTCATGAACTACACCATAACCATATTGACTATCAGTCACTATGGTTACCCTTTTGCCAGCTGCTTTTTCACATGCTCGAATTAGACCAATTAACTCTGCAATTTGAGCAGAACGAATTCCATCCAAAGGTGAACCTTCAACAACATCTGAAACTGTGCACACGAGTATGCTGCTCTCAAAATCCCTTCATCATTTCTCAAACAAGACCCATCCACAAAGTAGACTATGTCTGATTCAGGTAAAGGAACATCTTGTATGTCCTGTCGTGGTTTTGTGCAGTAATCTACAACATCCAGACATTCATGATCAATGTCATTTTTATTATTTACCTCAGTAACGACTCCATCTGGCAACAGTGTGGAAGGATTCAGATTCACACATCTCGCAATAGACACATTATCTGATCCCAGAATTGTTTTCTCATATTTTGTCAATCTGCTACTTGTTAAATGTTGAGTCCTACTTCTGGTAAGAAGAATTTCAACTGAATGAGGTACATATACTTTTACAGGAAATCCCATAATGATACCCTCACTTTGTTCAAGACTTACACTTGTTGCAGCCACTGCTTGTAAGCAACCTGGCAAAGCTTTTGCAACAGGATCCAAAACAGCTGAGAAATATGCAATTGGTTTTCTCAACTTACCATGTCTCTGAATCAACACAGACAATGCACAACCTTCTCTTTCACTGCAGTAGAGTTTGAATTCCTTTTCATAGTCTGGCATACCCAGGGCTGGAGCTTCACATAAACTCCTTTTTAATTGTTCAAAAGCTTCCAGTTCAATTTTTGACAAACTGATTGGATCTTTTACGTCTGCTTTTGTTAGTCTCTGAAGTGGTTTTGCAATTACTGAAAATCCACTAATCCATTGCCTACAGTAACCAACCATTCCCAGAAACATTCTCACCTGTCTTTGTGTTGTCGGTGGTTGAATTGCTCGAATCATTTTAATTCTTTCAATCGTCACTTTTCTTATTCCCTTTGCAATTCTGTGACCAAGATACTTTACTTCTTGGTTACAAAACTGCAATTTTGCAGGTGACACTTTGTGTCCCTCATCTGCTAAACAATTTAACAAGGTAATGGTATCAGTAACACAATTTTCTCGTGTTTTAGCTGCCACAAGTAAATCGTCAATGTACTGTACCAGTGTGGACTTACCAGGCAATATCAGATCTTCCAGAGATTTCTTTAACAACTGATTAAAAATAGATGGACTCTCAGTATACCCTTGAGGGATACGACACCATGCTAGGATCCTATTTTGGAACCTGAAAGCGAAAATTTGCTGGCTTTCTGGATGTAATGGGACTGTAAAGAAGGCATTGCACAGGTCAATGACCGTGTACCATTCTGCATCATGCAGAATCTGGTAAAGAATTACTGCAGGGTTTGGAACAATTGGACAACATGGAACAACAATCTGGTTAATTTTTCTCAGGTCCTGAACAATTCTGTATGTTCCGTTTGGCTTTTTAATACCCATAATCGGTGAATTACATGGGCTACTTTCAATTTCTTTTAGCACACCTTGACTTATGAATTTATCAATCACTGGAATGACACCCTCAATTGTCTCAGCTTTCATTTTATATTGAGGAACATTTGGAAAATCTATTCCCTGCTTAACAGTGATCTTTACTGGATCTATATTTTTCATAAGACCCATATCATTTCCTGTTAGGTCCCAAATTGCTGGATTAACTGGCTTTTTGAGCTCTTCTGGCAAATCATTTTTATCGAACACAGGAAATAGTGATGTTTTCTCCTCATCAACCATTAGCATAGTCAATTTATAAAGCCCATCTTCTTCTGCCGTTTGCATTTCAATGCCATCTGGTGAGCAATATATTCTGCAATTCATTTTGCACAATATATCACGACCCAACAGATTCACAGGACTGCTGTCACAAACTAGAAATCTGTGTTTATCTCTGTAGTTCCCTATTTCCACCTTTACTGGTTCTGTTAGACTTGTTTTAATTTGCTGATTAGCTACACCTACAACTTGGATGGACTCACCAGAGAGAGGAAGGTTTTCTATTTCTGCTGATCTAACAGTAGAACGGGTAGCACCTGTATCCACAAGGAAAGTAACATCAACATCGTTTACTTTACCATTAACAAATGGACCAGACTGATCTACCTCAAGAGTGGGCCCAAGCACACACTCTTCTTCCTCTCAGAGGCACCGTCATGAGTAATCTTCTGAAGAATCACTCTCTTCTTTGCCTTTTAACCAAAATTGAGAAGCATTTGACATATTAACTTTTGACACATTATTTACCAAATTACCTCCACAGAAACCTGTTTCAGGAGAAAATCTCTGTGTGTTAGCACTATTAGGGAATGGTGCTTGAGGTACCTGACTCTGCTGAATTTGACTCTGCTGTATCTGGTTCTGCTGAAACTGGCTTTGTTGTAGCTGGCTCTGTTGATTCGCTACCTGTCGCTGTAGCTGTCGCTGCTGACTTAACTCGTTTAACTGTTGCTGTAGCTGTTGCTGTTGCTGCGGATTTAACTCACACTGCACCTGTGGATTCAATGAATTATTTTTAAAATTTCTGGGCGGGTTTTTACACTCGCGTTTCCAGTGTCCAATCTCTCCGCAATTAAAACATGGGAGCTTTTGTTTCAGCTCTTCAACATTCACATTACATTTTGGATTATTATTATTATTGAAATTATTCTTGAACTTTCTCTGATTCTGCTGTTGCATAGAAGCTAACTGTTGTTGTTGCTGCTCTGCTACCTTCACTTGTGCCCACATCGCCTTTTCCTTGAGATTTTTCTGTTTTGCATCTATCTCATTGCTGAAATATTTTGCCTTTCTCAAAATGTCATCAACTGAAAGTGCTTGCCAGCAGACAATTCCATTTCTAATCATGTCACCAATTTCAGGTCTCAGGCCATATACAAATCTGTATATAAAGTGGCTCATGTCATTCTCACTTAATTTTTCATAGCCACTGTACTGTTTAAAGACTAACAGTAACCTTTCATAAAATGAATGAACTGATTCTTTTGGTTCCTGGTTTGTTCTGTCAATTTTAACCCAGTCCACTTATTTCGGGGGAATTTTCCCTTTCAGCCAGTAAATTACTTTATTATAAATGTCCATGACATCTTTTGCTGGGGCACCTGTAACCGGGTCTTGGGGAGGTTCTTCTTTTGGCCAATCCACAGAAATTTTGCATTCTGTCCATAGATCTGATGGGACAACAATGTCAAAGAATCCATCTAGATCAATCCACAGAACATTTGACACCTTTATAAATCTGTCTACCTGTCGATACCACTCAACTGGCTTCTCTCTCAAACGTGGAAAATCATTAGTAAACAGGAGAATATCCTGTCTAGACCAAGGAACATGCACATACCCTCCTCCAGCTATTTCCCTCATTGGAAATTCTGAAACTACATCATTTCTTAATCTTTTATCCTGTTCTTTCTTTGACCATTTTATTCTCCATTTACCTAATTCACCTAATTTTCTGAGAAAGCTTATTAATTCTCTTATATGTGTCATTCTTCCAGCAGCATTTAGATTGTCAATGTCTCTTTCAGAAAAATCCACTCTGTAATGTTTCTGCAAATGTTTTTGTTTACTCAAATCAATTTCTAATTCAGCAGACATTTCTTCCAGTTGTTCATACCTGTTTTTCGTTTTCCACTGAATACTTTTACAGATAAATAGCAATTCATCATCCTGATACAACTTCAAATTGTCAGTACCAATTGTGCCAATGATTAATTCCTCCAGATCAGCTTTTAGTTTAGCAACATCAAGCTTTTTATAATCAGGAGCTTCAGGGGACAATCCATTTTGAGATAATTCTATTCTATTTAAATTTTTCTCAGACAGACCTGAATCTGAATCTGCCACTGATGGTGTTTGCGAACCTGACAAACTTCCACTTAATGTTAAATTTGGCATTATAGATTTTTCTCTATGAATCTCTGTAAGTTCCGAATAAAATCTTTCAGCAACTTTTTGAATTTCTGCATTTATTGGAACTGTCCAGGCAGAATGTCTATTATCTCCTTGATCAAAAACCGGTACAACAGGACCAATAGTTACTGGTACTGTCACTGCTTCCATGCCTTTTGTCAATTGTTGAATTAAATCTTCCTTCGCTTTATTGTAACTAGAAATTTCCGGAATGTCAGTAGTTACTCTTTCTTGATTCCTTACAGAATTATTTTCCTGTTGGGGAAATCTATTTTCTCTAGGTGTACTACAATTATTTACTGACCCTACTCTTTCAGGCAATTTTAAAAATCTGGGAGAACCTTCCTCAGCTTCTCTAGGAGGTGTACTTGGAGAAGTTTCTGTAGAAACTCTCGGGGTAGATTGAGAAACTGCTTGATAAGGTGGCAGTTTGCGTTTAGTAGCGTAAATATCTTCTAAAACTGCATCATCTAATTCCTCATCAATTCTCCTTCCAGCTGTCTTTTGTTCTAGATCTTCAGTAATCATTATTCTCACTGGATACAGACCATCATACACATCTGCCTTTCTCAAGGGGTCTCACTTTGTCTTCATGTGTTTCTCTATTTAAAATATATTTTGAATTTCTAGGTGCTAAGCATTTGCTTTCTCGCTCAAGTTCCATCATCTCAACCTCCCATTCAGCTAATGCCTCAAATTGTGTAGGTCTTGGCTTTGGCACAAGATCCATCATTTTTCCTCTCAGGTTTCTCAAAACTTTCATAATAAATGACCCATCTTCTGGCCAGGCTAGTACGCCATCATTTCTAGTGTAATGCATCCAATTTTCAAACCAAATTACAGTATGATAGCCATATTCGCCTTCCATATAGGCTGCAGGTGTTTTATACTTATGAAGTAATTTACCACCACGCGTTTCAATTTTCTTGTCAGGTTTAAAATAATTTTTCACTTTTTGAAACCATGAAGGCTTCTTTTTCTCACTATCGTTCCAATAACTCATGATTTAAGTCAAAATCGTTGTTCCGTAAGCTTCGAAAATGTTTTACTGGTGTTCCGCTATTCTAGCCAATCCGTGCGCGAAAGACACCAACAAGCCAATCAGGTTAAGCCACGTCACTACCTTGCTCCTCCAATAGAAATACAGTGTTCAGAACTGACCAATCTGGTACCAGCTTGTCACTGTCACGTGAGCCAATCAGTGCACTTTCTGTGACGTAT
This sequence comes from Lissotriton vulgaris, assembly GCF_964263255.1. Classification (NCBI taxonomy): domain Eukaryota; kingdom Metazoa; phylum Chordata; class Amphibia; order Caudata; family Salamandridae; genus Lissotriton; species Lissotriton vulgaris. The sequence goes on along the minus strand of NC_141698.1, from coordinate 539,804,531 downwards.
GTTAGCCAATCACAGCGCGAACCGAAATGACGTATGCTGCCGCTGCAGCTTCTCTGCGTGTTACTCTGTAAACTCACCCCTCCTTCACAAAACTTTTTCACAGCGCCATTTTAAACAAAACTTTCCAATGAATTTTAATTAGTAACTACGAATAAACAAACCACTTGTCCGTTTCGCTAACAAAGGTTTAGTCATTCAGAACTCACTCTTCGCATAAAATAGACGACGCTATTTCTATACGATCATTTATTCACGCATACAAACGAAAACCCTAATCATTCACGCACGAAATCTTGGCAGGACTTGAACCAACCACAGAAAACGTCAAACGTTAATAAGAATAGACGACGCTATCTCATCCTTCTCTCAAGCTTAGATAAATCCTACTACTCTTTTCACGAAAAGTTTTAAAACGGGCAACAAGTCCCTACGCTTAATGCTACGATTTCATAGGCAATCCTCAATATAACATTTAACCAGACAATCTAAGGTCCCTAAACTTGTGTTGTACGTCCACAACACGTGATATATTCTATACCACAATTTTGAAACAAAACAAATGCACTGTGTAACTCTTCTAGTCACACTACCCTTTGCCGGCAAATAACCAGGAATTTTTCACACTGCTGGAAAAAATCCTTAAGACTACATACAACAATCTGACAAAATCAAAAAAAAAACTCAACATATGTTAAACATTTATCCTATGTATATACTGACATGTATGTAACATATATGTAGCATGTATGTCAAAAACAACATATAACCATCCTCTGCTACCAAAAACTGATCCAGCGCTCCTACTAAAATTCTGCATAAATGATGTCACTATCTACCACAAAACTTACCAATCAATACCAGGCCCATAAAATAACAGAGCAGCTGAATCATGAGGCGAAAGGATCTGATATGTTGTTTAAACTTTCTACAATACACAAGACCAGCTTGTCATTTTAAAAGTTTATTTTCTTTAAATTCTCATATTACATAAACTTTATTAGTTCTTTATTAGAATCAAACAATTGATTTTATTAATTCAGTTTAATTCATTAATCATTGGCTCAAAGATCCGACAGTTCAACATTGCATAAAATAATGAATTTAAGAAAACATTAACCCTATTCCCTAAGTTAGCTTTCTGACCTGAAAAGAAATAAACAGTTGAAACCTTACATGTCCATAGGCAATCGGACAGCCCTTCGTCCTCAGGAAACAGTCAGCCCCGTTCCCCTCAAGAGGCTCAATTTTTATACCTTTCTTGCTCACTAATCTAACTAAATGTAATATTTTAATAAACTTCAGCACTCTGATTGGTTGCTGACTGTCAGACCACCAAAACCACCTCTTCCTGAGAGAAAACGTCACCACATTATTGTTCATTGACATGAGGCGACACCGGCTTCTGAAAGTTTGCAACATTTTTAAAAGTTGTTTCTCTGATTTCCTCCAGAGCTCGGCAAAATCATCTCTGTCATTTCCTTGGCCTTGTAGAAAGAACATCCAGAGCAGTCCATGCACAAGTCTCTATTGTCTGAGCCACAGTCCATTCAAAAGTATAGCGCTTTCCATGGAATAATTCCAATATGACCGCTCTTGGCTCTGACTCTGCTCACGTACAGGCCAACCAATATTCTCCAATTCTAGGACTAGGCCTCAAGCCTCTCTCTCGTGCTAGCATTTAAACAAACACAAAAGAATGATTAATTCAGGTAAAATAAACCCTTCTGTTACCCACCCGACCATTGCTAATAATTAACCCACTAATAAATGACATCTAGCAGAAGCAAACAAATAAAGCAGCACATAAAATATCTACCATTCTTCATATAGTCCAGCATTAAGTTTCTGAAAGAATAAAAAGATGATTAAATGATTCACAGACAGACAATCACAACATAGGACAAACATATAAGCACATATAATAAGCACATGCCATAAAATAATCAGCCGCATATTAATAGTGACAAGGACAATAGGACGAACAAAACAAACAAAACAATATTAATCATGTGTTACAAAACAGACTCGCAAATGCAACAAGAGCACATATCATTAGTTCCCGCGTGTTCAAGTGTGTGGTGGAATCCTATTCTAGGTTGGATTATTAAACAAATCATGCAACAATTAATTAATTGATTAATTCATGTTACAGGGAATGGACTTCACGAGTCAGAATAAAATATTTTCTGAAACTCGCTCCATCACTCTCCCTCACAAGAGACTCACACATACCATTATGGCTGTTACATACTATACAGATTCTTGTAATACCCATTGGTGCCAGAGGACTAGATCGGCTTGTGCTCCTAGCCTCTGTCTCATCCCATGTTATGGATCCATTGACATATAGCGTGTTTCTCATTGTGAGGGGTAGAGCGCATTTACACCCCTGCCCTTGCTTTAATCCTTCAGCAATGGCTCCCTCAACACACCAGATATTCTCCATAATGAGGCTCATAATGCAACCGCTTTCCAAGCCTTGTTTACACACACCCTCTACATACATACCTGTGTCCTTTATCGGTGATGGCCTCCACGCTACGCTGCTGATCGCATGCTGGAATCCGATGGCTGTTGGAACTGTACTGCATGGTCCGCCTACATTCGTATGATTTATCTCAAGGGGTATGTGTTGTTATTTTTGTCAGCAAGGCATCTCTTAATGGCCTGAGGATTGTCTACTTACTAATTGTGACCTCATTCTCATACCGTGTTTTAGAGGTTTAAAATATGCCCCTTAAGTGTGTTGATAATTTCTTATCACCTTATGTCCTTATATCATTTGGGAATTAAACTATTGCAGCCCTCTGGCATGCTCCATCTATTTTTCATCACCAGTGTCATTACACACTCTGAGTAAATTTTCACCATCTATTCCAGACACGGAGGGCCCGATTCACAAAAGTAATCTGAGACAAAATCCTAACTTTACGACTTTTGGTATTCACAGAAGGCATTTAGGAGTACTAAAGTTAGGATTTTGTCTCTTAAATTTAAGACAAAGTTAAGTTTAACTGAGACAAAATCCTAACTTAACGACTAGGATTTTGTCTCAGTTAAACTTAAGTTTGTCTTAAGTTTAACTTAAGACCATAATTTAAGATTAACTGAGACAAAATCCTAAATTTAGTACTCCTAAATGCCTTCTGTGAATACCAAAAGTCGTAAAGTTAGGACTTTGTCTCAGATTACTTTTGTGAATCGGACCCAATGTAGTATTGTATACTACTTTTACTATTGCCTCTAACACCACCTCTACTTGATACTATTCATCAAGTATTCCTTCTCTTTAAATGCCCCATCCATCCCTTCTGTCCTGAGGAGACCTGGTTAACCTTCTAGGTCAAAACGTCGTCGACACACAGAACATGAACAAACGTCATTTACATACAGCCCTGACATGAATTATGAACTAAATTCAAAGTTTTTAGTGGAAAAAAAAATCGCACTGTGATCGTGGGCGGTCGGCGGACTGGTAAAGCAGGCGAGGAGGCCGGATATAGTGGGCGATAGTGATTTATTGGGGCTTTGGTACAAGGTTTTATGGAGACAGTAGGAGAGTCCGGTCCAACACCCAGGAAGAGGTGTACGTCTTCTTCTTTGTTGTCCGGGCGGGATGAGGGTCCAAGGGTCGTCCGGGTCTTTGGCGTAGCTGCCTCGCTGTGATCGGAGAACACCTCGGAGGGCAAACAAGAGAAAAGAGGGAGCCGTTAGCCGTGCTTGGACTCGAGATCCGGTACCTCCACCGTTAACCCGGGAGTGTGTGGAAACGAAGGGGAAGTGAGGGCGGTACGGGTATGGGTCAGGGAAAGGAAAGGAATGGAAGTGCTCAGGGATGTGGGGAGAGGGGTGCTCTTTATACAGTGTGAAGTGCGTATTTACAACCTAACTAGTGCTTACTGGTGACGTGCCTAGGATAGCGGGAACAATTTACACTGGGAGGGGTTTCTAACTATGTACACAGGCACCTAGCGTGCTCAAGGGAGTAACTGGTACTCACGCGCTCTGCCGTAACTCTCCTCCGAGTTACGGCCGCTCTCCAGCCACCTCCGTGGGACTCCACCACTCTTCGGACCACTCCTCTCGTTCTCCGTTCCCGTCTTCTCCGTCCGTCACAGGTCCAGCCGAAATCTCCTGCCACAATCCTTCGACGACGCTTGTGTCTCCCCTTCCGGCTTTTCTGTGTCCGGCCGTCGGTGGAGAGGCGGGACTTCCGGGTTCACGGGGTATCCCTTCCGGTCCTTCGGTACCTCTGATTGGTTCCTGCAAAGGAGAGAGGGGCTGGATGCCGGTCGTCAGGGACGCTGTTGTTGGGGACTCTACGCGTCTACCTGGACTGGATATGGTGCGAGGTGGTAACAGAGGGGAGAGACCGTCTCGGATTCGGGGATCTCGGGGTCCGAGATCACATTCCCTTCCCCTAGCTGTCTTTCTTGTACCCTCTGTGGACACAGGGTATCGAGAAAGATAGTCCGCGTTACCTTGCTCTAAGCCCTTCCTGTGTACCGTGGCGAAGTGGTATGGTTGGAGGGATAGGAACCAGCGGAGGACCCGGTCGTTGTGGCCCTTGTTCCGCGCCATCCACTCCAGGGGAGCATGGTCAGTGTAGATGGTAAATTGTCTCCCCTCCAGATAATAACGGAGGCTGTCTACTGCCCACTTGATGGCCAGGGCTTCCTTCTCCACCACGGCATAGTTCTTCTCTCGGGGAAACAGTTTTCTGCTAAGAAAGAGAATAGGTTTCTCGTTTCCTTGGGGGTCTTTTTGGGATAGAACCGCCCCGAGTCCATGTTCGGAGGCGTCCGTCTGTAATATAAAGGGCAGTGTATAGTCTGGGCTTACTAACACGGGATGGGAGGTCAGAGCGTTCTTTAGGTCGGAAAATGCCCGCATCAACTCTACAGTAGGGGATCTGAGGAGGGTGTCTGTTTTCACAGATTTTTTTAGGAGGTCAGTGAGGGGGGGCCGCTCTTTGGGAGAAGTTGGGGACGAACCGTCGGTAGCAACCCAAGAGCCCCAGGAAAGCACGAAGGTCTCTTTTGCTCTGAGGGAAGGGGAGGGACTGTATGGCTTCGATTTTGCTTTCCTGAGGTCTGATCAAGCCTTCCCCCAGGAGGTAGCCTAGGTACTTCACGGTCTGTGCTGCTAGGGTGGTTTTGGAGGGATTAATGGTGAAACCATAAGTCCCTAGGGAGGTGATGACCTGGTACAGGTGTTCTAAATGCTGGGTCCAGCTGTCACTGTAAATCACGATATCATCAAGATATGCACCAGCATAGAGTGAGTGAGGTTGTAGGATTTTATTCATGGCCCGTTGGAATGTGGCTGGGGCGCCATGAAGCCCAAAAGGAAGTACTAGGAATTGGTATAACCCATCAGGGGTGGAGAAAGCCGTCTTTTTTCTATCTTCTTCACGGAGGGGAATTTGCCAATACCCCTTACAGAGGTCTAGCGTGGAGATGTATTGGGCCTTCCCTATGCGTTCGACCATCTCATCGACGCGGGGTAAGGGGTATGTGTCAAAGGAGGATATTTTATTGACCCCCCGAAAATCAATACAAAACCGGACAGATCCGTCGGGTTTGGGTACGAGTACTATCGGGGAATTCCACTCGCTTACCGAGGGTTCGATGATACCCATCTTCAGCATTTGTTCAGTTTCATGTCGTATTACTTCCCTGCGGGCCTCGGGGACTCTGTATGGCCTTTGTCGTATTACCTTCCCGGGAATGGTTTGTATCGCGTGTTCAGTGATGGTGGTGTGTCCCGGGGAGGAGGAGAACACCTGTCGCAATGGAAGAAGAACTGTTTCGAGTTCCTGTCTCTGTTGTGGGGTGATATCGGGATCTATGCAAGGGGTGAAGGAGAGGGGATCTGTGTTAACCGACCCACTTAAGACGGGACGAGGGCCCTCCCATTTTTTTAGAAGATTAACATGATAGATTTGAGTGACTCCACGAATGGGATCTATGTCTAGCTCGTAAGTGACCGGGGTCACCTGACGTAAGATGCTATATGGACCCTGCCACTGTCCCAGGAGTTTTTGATCGGAGGATGGCAACATAAGTAACACAAGATCCCCTGCCAAGAAGGTTCTGGGTTTGGTGCCTTTTTCATATTGTCCTTTTTGCCTGTTCTGGGCACTCTCGAGGTTCTGGCTTACTATATCTCTCATGATGGCTAGGTGGGTTTTCAGGTTCTCCATGTACTCTGGAAGGGGCCGTGTACGGTCTGGTTCTGCTTCCCATGCTTCTTGGGCCATATCAAGAAAGGTACGAGGGGGTCGCCCATATAACAATTCATAGGGGGAATACCCGGTGCTACTTTGGGTGGCACAACGGATAGCAAACAGGGCAAGGGGTAGCATATCTTCCCACCTCTTGGCTTCTAAACCCAGCAGTTTCTTAAGGGTCTGTTTTAGGGTGGCATTATACCGCTCGTCTAAACCGTCGGTTTGCGGGTGGTATGCCGAGGTTCGAATTTGTTTGATCCCCAGGTTGGCGCATACCTGCTTCATCAGAGAGGAGACAAAAGGAGTACCCTGATCTGTTAGAATTTCCCTGGGAAAACCCACCCGAGTGAATACAGAAATGAGGGCCTTCGCAATGTTCTGGGTGGTGGGTTGTCTCAGAGGCAGGGCTTCAGGGAAGCAGGTGGCATAGTCAACAATAACCAGGGCGTAACGACACCCGCTCCGGGACGGCAATAGGGGTCCGATTATGTCCATCCCTACTCTGCTGAATGGGACGTCAATGATGGGAAGGGGTTGCAGCGGGGCCCTAGGGGGTCGGTATCTACTATGCTTTTGGCAGACCGGACATTCTTTGCAGAATCTTTTTATATGTTGATAGATTCCAGGCCAATAAAACTTGTCCAGGATTGTTTGGCTGGTCTTTTCTTCTCCGAAATGCCCTCCCAGAAGATGACTATGTGCTAGGAAGAGCACTTTTTCCTGAAAGGGACCGGGGACCAGGAGTTGGGGTTTTTGTTGGATCCCCCCTTTTCGGTACAAAAGGCCGTTTTTCTTAAAGAAGTAGGGACCTACGTTAAGGGGGTCCTCTTGATCCACTGCCCTTCCCCAGGCTTCCTGTAACAGAGGGTCTTCCTGTTGTGCTGCCCTGAATTCACGGTCCGTTTGCCAGGGATGTTCATCCGGGAGCACGGGGTAGGCGCCAGTATATTCTCTTTTCTCCTTTTTCTTCTGTGCTTTGGATTTCACTGGTTTACGGGTCTGCATGGGGGGGGACAATCCCTTTGGGAAGGGTGCTTCTTCCCACCAGTGTGTCAGGGACTCTGTGGTGTCATGCAACATTCCGGGCAATCCGGGGTAATCGCTTCCTAGGATCGCCTGTTCGGGTAGGGCGGGGATCAGTCCCATTGTAAGAGCTGTGCCGGGATCCTTTTCATGCTGAACCATTACTTGGGTGGTGGGGTATCTCTTTGTGTCCCCATGCACACACTGGATGGCCACCATGCCGGACGAAGGTTTAACCAGGTGCGATAGGTCTTGAGGTCTGAGGACACTCTGTCGACACCCAGTGTCCGTGAGGGCCATGAGGGTTTGTCCATCAAAGTTCAGTGGACGTCGGAAAGGGGGAGGTGGGGCCCCCGGTACGGAACACACATAGTTACGTGCCAGACCTACTTCCATCGGCTCGTCCTTGTGTGGGCAGTTCCTGGCGATATGACCGAATCCGCCACAGCTATAGCATTGTGGTCCGGGGTTAACAGGACGGTGCATCACCGGGGTGGGGAAAAAGAGAGGAGGATCAGGTCTTCTTGGGACAGGGGGACGTGGAGGTCGTAGTCCTGTTGGGGGATGAGGTTTGTGGGGGTGATCGTCCTTTCCTCTCTGGGCCTCCTGGGCCCTGCTATAAGCGCTTGCAATTTCTATTGCCGTATCCAGGGTCAGGTGAGCATGCTGGCGTACCCATCTTTGCGTGCCTGGGTGCAAAGACGATAGGAATTGTTCCAGGTAAATTTTTTCTAAGATATTCTCTTTAGTAGAGTTGTCGGGTTTCAGCCAGCGGTTGGCGAGGTCTTTGATTCGGAAGGAGAGGGCCCGGGGAGTCTCTTGGGGTCCTTCTTTCACTTGGCGTAGACGTACTCGGTAGGTTTCCTCATCTATGCCCAGTCGTTCAAGAATGCATTTCTTTACGTCGTCATATGGGGTATTGCCTTGAATGTTCGCTTGCTGGTAGGCAGCCTGTAGATCCCCCGTTAGCAGGGGCCCTAGATAATGAGCCCATCGGTCCAAAGGCCAGGCGGCGGCCTGGGCTAACCGTTCAAAGTTGGTAAAGAAAAAGTCAGGGTCCTCCCCCGGTACGTATTTCTGAAGTACCACTGAAGGGAGGGAGGACATCGGGCGCGGTTGACCCAAGACATCGGTCAGTTTCCCCATAGCCTGGTCGTGGGAGGTTCCCTGTCCCTTTAAGACATCATGGAGCTGCCCCCGATCGTCCTCAGCAGTTTTGAGGAACTGCTCCATTAACTTTCCCAGTTGTTCTTGGGATTCCGCCATCCTTTTCATCACGGCCTCCATTCCTCCAGTGAATCCCACTTCTGACACCAGATGTGATCGTGGGCGGTCGGCGGACTGGTAAAGCAGGTGAGGAGGCCGGATATAGTGGGCGATAGTGATTTATTGGGGCTTTGGTACAAGGTTTTATGGAGACAGTAGGAGAGTCCGGTCCAACACCCAGGAAGAGGTGTACGTCTTCTTCTTTGTTGTCCGGGCGGGATGAGGGTCCAAGGGTCGTCCGGGTCTTTGGCGTAGCTGCCTTGCTGTGGTCGGAGAACACCTCGGAGGGCAAACAAGAGAAAAGAGGGAGCCGTTAGCCGTGCTTGGACTCGAGATCCGGTACCTCCACCGTTAACCCGGGAGTGTGTGGAAACGAAGGGGAAGTGAGGGCGGTACGGGTATGGGTCAGGGAAAGGAAAGGAATGGAAGTGCTCAGGGATGTGGGGAGAGGGGTGCTCTTTATACAGTGTGAAGTGCGTATTTACAACCTAACTAGTGCTTACTGGTGACGTGCCTAGGATAGCGGGAACAATTTACACTGGGAGGGGTTTCTAACTATGTACACAGGCACCTAGCGTGCTCAAGGCAGTAACTGGTACTCACGCGCTCCGCCGTAACTCTCCTCCGAGTTACGGCCGCTCTCCAGCCACCTCCGTGTGTCAGGGCTCCACGAATTTCCAATCCTTTTCTTCTATGTCGACTTGCACAGGAACAGAAGATGCTTACTTTCCAACTCCCTCTCTCCAATCAGTCGGAGTCAGATTAAAATCATAACTCCAAGCAATCAGAAGAAGGGAAGGGGAAAAGTGGAGAAAATAACCATAATAAAAGAAAGGCACAGAAGAGACTGGTCCGGTCCCTCGATACTCCAGCGAATCCTCCTCTGACTTTATCAGCCAAACTAGGTTCCTGTGAATACTAAAACATACAAATATTTTTAGCCTATAAATCTTAACTCTGTTCTACCTCCTTCTATTGTTAATTAAACCTACATACCCATGGGACTGCATAGACCTGCAGCTCTTCTTTCTACTGTGTGTTTTCTTAACTGGAGTTGCCTTGTGTTCAAACTCACTAAAATGAAATTACTGTGTTAATATTCCACTCTATTATTTCTCTTAGAATATGTGTTTTTCTAGACTACAGACCTACCACGCTATGCAACTCTGTGTCTTTTATTCTTCCTCTTGTGTTGTATGTTGGCTTGTGAATACCTCATCAATGCTGCATTCCGCTATTCTTTTTATGTGATCTGTACTTGTCTTTCTTCTTTTCAGACTGCTGCTTTCCTGCTCAAGTTATTCGTCTCACTAGATTCAGGTAAGCCTTTTCTTTCCATTTACTTCAAGTAATTGTCTAAATTGCCTTTTAACAACTATTTACAATTCTCTGAGAGACGAGTTTAATTTCTTGTTGCTGTGTCTCGAAACACCTGCTGAAAACGCAACTGTTATCTCTTAGATTTTAAATGTCACAGGCTGAAAGCGTAATTCCTTTTTTTCTGCAACAATACTGTCTAAATTAATTTTCACTTAGCTCTGTGAAAGCCGTTTTCTTTGACGTGAAGACAGCTGGCTCTGCTCCTGAAGCGGCACACGTTCTCTTGAAGAAGTCTCTCAGAATGTTTCTTTTTTTTCTTTTGTTCTGTCAGACCCCAACGTGGCAATTTCTGCAGGGAAACTATGGTACTAGTCGCTACCAGGAATAAATCTCTAAACTGCTCCGGAAATCAGTAAATAACCTTTCCTTTAAACGTTTCCTACTCTAACTCGAAATCTCTAACTGCCTCGGGCTGAATTCTTGGTGAAGTGCGCAGCTCTGATAGAGCGCGCGCCTCACCTGAACTCTGTTCTAGAATGTTCAGGAGACTAGACTGGCAGCTTAGGCTGGCAGTTGTCCTGCTCGCCCGCCATCTTGGAATTCCGTGAATTCCACGCCTTGGACCAGGAAGGGGCCAGATTCCAGTCCTGTTGGCTCATTTTGAGAACTCTTGCTGGCCGTTCATTAGGAAGGATCCTGACAGTACCCCCCACCAAGGAAGGCCCTCCCGGTCCGGGTTTGGTTGGGTTTCGCTGATGGAAAAGTCTTACTAATCTAGGTGCATGTACATCTGACTCTAACTCCCAAGAGCGTTCCTCTGGTCCATAGCCCTTCCAATCCACCAAATAGTACAGCTTACTCTTCACTCTTTTGGAATCTAAAATATCCTTAACCTCAAATTCCACTCCAGCTTCCAACTGAACTGGTGGTGGAGCACTCTCTCGTCTTAATCCTGGAACTGCCTTTTTTAACAAAGAAACATGAAAGACTGGGTGAACCTTGAGTTTCGTGGGTAGTGTCAGTTTATAGGTCACTGGATTAATTTGTGCTTCAATAGGGTAGGGACCAATGAATCGAGGCTGGAACTTCCGATTCCCTTTCAAGCGCAAATTCTTGGTGTTTAACCGAACCTCCTCCCCTATCTCTAGGTGAGGGGAATCTCTTCTCTTCCTATCTGCATATTTCTTATACTTAATCTTTGCCTGTTCTAGATTTTCTGATGCTGCATTATGTACCTGACTCAAATGTGTCACCAAATCCTGAACTGCTGGAACTGGGAGCGAAACATCTAACATAGTAACATTTGGATGTTTGCCATAATTCAAATAAAACGGGGAGTAACCAGTGGACACATTTGTGGCGTTGTTATGAGCGAACTCAGCAGCCCACAAATAGTCCAACCATTCCCCGCCCTGTTTTAAGGTATATAGCCTCAAATACTGCTCTACCTCCTGGTTCACTCGTTCTGTTTGTTCATCCGTTTCCGGATGGAAACTGGTGGACAAACGTGTCTCTACTCCAAGTGCCTTCATGAAGGTTCTCCAGAAATGAGAAACAAATTGGGTACCTCGGTCTGATATTATAACCTTAGGAATTCCATGCAACCGCACAACCTGAGCACTGAAATGTGTTGCTAACTGTTTTGCCGTTGGAATTCCTTTCATAGCCACAAAATGTGTCATTTTGGTGTATGCATCGACTATTACTAAAATAGTATTGAAACCTTGACAGGAAGGGAGATCTGTTATCAAGTCTAAGGTGATTGTGTGCCAAGGATAGGGAAGAGTAGGTAAGGGTTGTAAAAGCCCTTTAGGTGCCTGTTGTTCTGACTTCCCCTGCGCACATATCTCACAAGTTTTCACATATCTCTCTATGTCTTTGTTCATTTGTGGCCACCAATAACTTCTTTTTACTAAATCCATCGTCTTCTGTTCTCCTTTGTGCCCAGCCAACAAATGATCATGACATTCCTTCATGACTTGGTTCTGCAGTGTTGAAGTAGGCAAATACAAGGCTCCTGAGTGATAAGGTAGACCATCTACTACTTCTCTATTGTCTTCCTGCTGCGTCCACTCCAACATCTCTGCTGGTGACAAGGCTCGAGATATCTGTTCTTTCACACTCAGAGTTTCAACAATGCCTATGATTTTGGTTTCTGGAATGATGGCTTGTGTCTTGATTTGATCTTTTTCTTCTCCGGTTCCCATTCGGGACAAGGCGTCCGCCTTGCCATTCTGCGCTCCTGGCCTGTATGTGATGACAAAGTCATAGTCGGCAAAGTATAATGACCAACGAAGCTGTCTCGGGGTTAATGTTCTAGCTGACTTCAAGAATTTCAAATTTCGATGGTCCGTGTACACCGTTACAATATGATGAGCTCCCATCAAATAATGTCTCCATTCCTTGAAGGCATCCTTTATTGCCAACAGTTCTTTTTCCGTAATTGTGTAATTGATTTCAGCTGGTGACAACTTTCTTGAACGATATGCAACCGGATGCAGTTGACCTGTCTCCTTATTTCTCTGAGACAGAACTCCACCCACTGCCAAATCTGAGGCATCTGTCTCCACATAAAAGGGTTCTGATGGGTCTGCGTGAAGAAGAATTGGAGCTGACGTGAATTCTTCCTTCAATGCCTTGAATGCCATCTCTGCATCTGCTGTCCACTGAAATTTTACTCCCTTTCTCAATAATTGTGTGAGAGGCAGAATTCGCCGAGAGAATTCGCTGATAAATCTTCGATAAAAATTGGCGAAGCCAATAAATGCCTGTACTTCCTTCACACTGGTCGGAGACTTCCACTCCAAGACGGCCTGAATTTTTCGCTGATCCATGAGTATTCCAGCTGGCGAGATGACAAACCCCAAGAATTCCACTTCTGCCACATCAAAGGCACACTTCTCTAGTTTGACGAACAGCTTATTTTCTCTCAGCTTCTGTAATATTCTTCTCACTTGACTCTGATGTTCCTGGGTGTTGACGGAGTATATCAAGATGTCGTCTATATACACTATTGCACATTGATCGATAAACTCACTAAGGACATCGTTTATGAAATGCTGGAACGCAGCTGGGGCGTTGCACAACCCATAAGGCATCACTTGATATTCAAATAATCCAAAGCGAGTTCTAAAGGCGGTTTTCCACTCATCGCCGGCTCTTACTCGAATGAGATGATAGGCCCCCCTCAAATCCAGTTTGGTGAATATCTGAGCTCCTTTCACCTGGTCCAACAAAACTGAGATGAGGGGGAGGGGGTACCTATTTTTCTTGGTTATCCGATTGATTGCGCGATAGTCTATGCAAGTTCTTAACTCGCCCTCTTCCTTCTTAGGCACGAAAAACAAAGGCGAAGATACTGGAGATTGGGAGGGGCGAATGAATCCGTTAGCCAAATACTTGTTAATGTATTCCTTTAAATGATTATGCTCCTTCTCAGTTAAAGCATAAACTCGGCTACATGGCATATTTGCTCCTGGTTCAAAGTCTATTTTGCAATCGTATACTCTATGGGGAGGTAGTTGTTCAGCTTCCTGCTCATCAAACACATCTTCGAAATCTTGATATTGCGATGGTATTGACTGTGTGTTGATTACGCACACGACTGCATTCGCTGAACACAGGGCCTGAGCTGGATTGTCTTGATCTTTTTTCTTTTGGTCTCCAAAGCAATGATTCTTGCAATAATCCGAAGTCATTTCTATAGTTCTTGCGGCCCAATCGATGGTCGGATTATGCTCTGTGAGCCAAGGAAGTCCTAAGATTAGCTGGAATTGAGGAGCATCGATTAGATTAAACTGGATTTCTTCCTGATGTCCATCTTCTCTCATCAACCGCACCATTTCGGTATGACTCACTATGGGCCCAGAAGATAGGTTTGTTCCATCGATGGCTCTAACGGGTTCACTCTTTTCCTTGAGTATTGCCTTCAATCCTATTTTGGCAGCAAACTTTTGATCGCAAAAGTTCCCTGTTGCCCCTGAATCCACCATCACCGTCACTCCTTTCTTAACCTCCTGACGGAATTTAATTGTCATGGATTGAATCAGATGCGGGGAGGATGACTGCAGCGTATTGGCCAGCTGATGCTCTTGTGGAGTTGGATTTTGACTCGCATCCACCTGTACAACTCCTTCTACAGGTGGTGCAACTAGTTTTCCTTCGGCTTGTACGATCCCTTGGGTTTCTTTGGGCAATCCTCACAAAATGTCCACCGGAACCACAATACATACATAAATTACTGGCTCGTCTCTTCTCCTTTTCTTCTTTGGTAAGCGGACCTCTTATTGCCCCTATCTGCATGGGTTCTGGGTTGTTGGACCCTTCCGCAACTCTTCCTACGTCTGTTCTTGCCCTGTCAAAACGGGGCACGGTGCTTCGAAATTCTCGTTTCCTTTCACCTCGCCTTTCACCTTGCCGGAAATCCAACTCCAGGACCAAATCTATGAGAGCTGAAATCTCTGTGGGTCGGTTGGGAATCTGCGCCAACCCGTCCTTTAATTCATCCCTCAGGCCTCGATAAAAAATTGCTGTTCTTTTGCTTTCCGGCCAATCTGTTTCCATTATTAACTTATTAAAGTGGGCCAAATACGCCACCAAATCTCGATTCCCCTGTTTTAATTCTAATAGCTCATTGTCTACAGCTTGAGAGATTCGCCTTCGATCAAATATGCGCAAGAATTCTTTTTTAAATTCATCATAATTCTGCAGGAGAGGGTCATCTCGAGTCACTATGGGCATTGACCAGGCTGCTGCATCTCCGCTCAAATAAGACAAGATGAATGCCACTTTAGATTGTGCGTCGGGGAAGATAGAAGGACGACACATGAAATGCAGGGAGCATTGCGTAATGAATACTTGAGCTTTCTGTGGGTCCCCACTAAATCTCTCTGGTGCAGCTAAGGGAATGACTGGTGACAAAGAATGTATCACCTGTGTAGTTAACCTATTGACATCCCCAGCTGATGTGGTGGGAGTTTCCCTATTTCCTGGAGGTGACTCCCTAATCCTCTGCGCCAACTCTGCTGTTTCCTTTCTGGCATTTATCACCTCCTGCCTCAAACCCCGATTCTCTTCCTTAACTGTCACTAACTCTTTTTGGATGGCATCCAATACCGCCCCTAAGGTCTGTAAATTAACCCCCTCAACCATTCTGTTCGGGTGCAAATTTACAACGTGGGCACTTCACTCTGTCAGGGCTCCACGAATTTCCAATCCTTTTCTTCTATGTCGACTTGCACAGGAACAGAAGATGCTTACTTTCCAACTCCCTCTCTCCAATCAGTCGGAGTCAGATTAAAATCATAACTCCAAGCAATCAGAAGAAGGGAAGGGGAAAAGTGGAGAAAATAACCATAATAAAAGAAAGGCACAGAAGAGACTGGTCCGGTCCCTCGATACTCCAGCGAATCCTCCTCTGACTTTATCAGCCAAACTAGGTTCCTGTGAATACTAAAACATACAAATATTTTTAGCCTATAAATCTTAACTCTGTTCTACCTCCTTCTATTGTTAATTAAACCTACATACCCATGGGACTGCATAGACCTGCAGCTCTTCTTTCTACTGTGTGTTTTCTTAACTGGAGTTGCCTTGTGTTCAAACTCACTAAAATGAAATTACTGTGTTAATATTCCACTCTATTATTTCTCTTAGAATATGTGTTTTTCTAGACTACAGACCTACCACGCTATGCAACTCTGTGTCTTTTATTCTTCCTCTTGTGTTGTATGTTGGCTTGTGAATACCTCATCAATGCTGCATTCCGCTATTCTTTTTATGTGATCTGTACTTGTCTTTCTTCTTTTCAGACTGCTGCTTTCCTGCTCAAGTTATTCGTCTCACTAGATTCAGGTAAGCCTTTTCTTTCCATTTACTTCAAGTAATTGTCTAAATTGCCTTTTAACAACTATTTACAATTCTCTGAGAGACAAGTTTAATTTCTTGTTGCTGTGTCTCGAAACACCTGCTGAAAACGCAACTGTTATCTCTTAGATTTTAAATGTCACAGGCTGAAAGCGTAATTCCTTTTTTTCTGCAACAATACTGTCTAAATTAATTTTCACTTAGCTCTGTGAAAGCCGTTTTCTTTGACGTGAAGACAGCTGGCTCTGCTCCTGAAGCGGCACACGTTCTCTTGAAGAAGTCTCTCAGAATGTTTCTTTTTTTTCTTTTGTTCTGTCAGACCCCAACGTGGCAATTTCTGCAGGGAAACTATGGTACTAGTCGCTACCAGGAATAAATCTCTAAACTGCTCCGGAAATCAGTAAATAACCTTTCCTTTAAACGTTTCCTACTCTAACTCGAAATCTCTAACTGCCTCGGGCTGAATTCTTGGTGAAGTGCGCAGCTCTGATAGAGCGCGCGCCTCACCTGAACTCTGTTCTAGAATGTTCAGGAGACTAGACTGGCAGCTTAGGCTGGCAGTTGTCCTGCTCGCCCGCCATCTTGGAATTCCGTGAATTCCACGCCTTGGACCAGGAAGGGGCCAGATTCCAGTCCTGTTGGCTCATTTTGAGAACTCTTGCTGGCCGTTCATTAGGAAGGATCCTGACACCGTGGGACTCCACCACTCTTCGGACCACTCCTCTCGTTCTCCGTTCCCGTCTTCTCCGTCCGTCACCGGTCCAGCCGAAATCTCCTGCCACAATCCTTCGACGACGCTTGTGTCTCCCCTTCCGGCTTTTCTGTGTCCGGCCGTCGGTGGAGAGGCGGGACTTCCGGGTTCACGGGGTATCCCTTCCGGTCCTTCGGTACCTCTGATTGGTTCCTGCAAAGGAGAGAGGGGCGGGATGCCGGTCGTCAGGGACGCTGTTGTTGGGGACTCTACGCGTCTACCTGGACTGGATATGGTGCGAGGTGGTAACAGAGGGGAGAGACCGTCTCGGATTCGGGGATCTCGGGGTCCTAGATCACACGCACTCATTAACTTTTTTGTCATGTATTGAAGTACTTTATGGTTCTTTACTCACTCGGGTTACTGTGCACACCAATTGTTTTGAATCTATATGACAATGTTTTACAACAGTCATTTACATGAATGATCTTGATAAAAATTTCAAAATAGGGTGGTCTTTTGAATTAATTATTATATGATTGTATTAGATGCCGTGTTACTTTAGCACGTTTATTTCTATTGACATTTGAATATTACTTATAAGTGTCATTCCTGTAAAGCAAAGCTTCTAGCTAGCCCAGAATGTGCCATTCTGCCCATTACCACCACTGCATAACCTTCCTCTTGAATTGTGGAGCTCCTTAGCCCATCTCAGAGTTGTGGATTTTTGGTGGCTACACGCCCATTGAAAAAAGACTTTGGCAACAGCTTCTCCCTCTCTGAGATGCCAACCTGTCTGCTAAAACAAAAGAGCCGCCCTTCTTGCGTGTGACTACCATTTGACCATCAAAGGCTGCAACCAGGTTGCAACTTTCTAAAGTTGCCATTTGTATAAAAGTTACATTAAATTCGACTTAAGCACCAAGTCGGGTTTAATGCATAATTGTTTTGCTACCTTGAACTATCGTTTTTAGTAGACCCATTCAGAGGTTAGCACTGCTGAGTTGTCAGCGTATAACCTTGTACTCTCCAATGGGGCTACTTGCCTTTCCACCGTAAAAATAACACATTTGGGGTTTTACCATCTGGCTATGTAAAAAAATGTTTTTCTTTTTAATATATAGCACCATGCCTTGGGACTTGTTGGGTATTCCGTAAAAGTGATGTATGTATATTAAACAGGAAGATGTGGACTTTGCCATTACTTTGCCATTACTCTAAATACCAAAGTCGACTTATCAGTTTAAAAAAATCTCTATCAGTCTAACCTGGCAGACTGTATGACATACTTTACTTTGTCACACTTGTGGTAGCACAACCAGTGCTGCAGTCCACGAGGGATATTTAACTTACAGGCCCTAGGTACACCTGGTAATATATACTAAGGACTTATGAGCAAGTTAACTTATGCCACTGGGTATATGCCAATTAAACATATACTTTTAAGGGTCAGAGCAGATGCACTGAAGCCTGGTCAGTAGGGCCCAGCACACTACAAAGTCATTACACCACTACCTAACAGTCGAAAAGTGGGGCTACAAAGTGGGGCTGAACCTACAAAACTCAATTTCCTCACAATACGTTTTTATCACTTGGTCAGCGAAATTACAGGCCATTCTTAAAATTAGCTCGGATTGGAACTTTTACATAGCTAAAGTCTTCTTTTTTTTTGATACATTGATATTAAATAATGCACCCTTCGGGATGGAGTTCTTTCCAAGTCAGACTTTGCTTCCAAGACTTTTCAGCAGTCTATATTGATTTCGAGAGCTGTCAGTTTCCTCCTTAAACCTGCCTTCAGCCCTGGAGAGTCTGCGCTGTCTCGTGGTAAGTCACGTGATAGCTGTTTTTTAAGGTGTTACAAATGAATGCACTGCGTTTCACGGTGTATATAGTACGTTTTCGCTTTGTTGCGAATCATGTTGAAACAGAAAGATCTTCAGTGATATTTTTTTATTCAAGAGATCAACACATTTGAATTTTGATAGTTAGATTCATGCACTTGCAGCGTTTGAATAGAAATAATAAAAACTATGATTTACAACGGAAATAGAAAGCAGATTGTATTGTTTTTGGTAAATAAAGTAATACTTTGGTAAGCATATGTTTAGTTTAATAATACAAATCATTTAACTGTACAATAATCACAAGTTAGTGAAGCAGAAAGGAAATACTGGAAGACTGTAAGTACATGTGTTAACTGTGTTTTAATAGTTTTGATGTGTTAGAGTTGAAGTTAATAGAATTGTAATTTAGTATGGTTAGTGTTAGTGTTTCGAGGGACAACGATATTTTTGACCGTGGCAGTAGGTTTATGTTATTGTAGCATGTATGTTTGCAAAGTGTTATCCCTGATGCTTTTTAGTTTGTACGGTGTTTCTTGAATATTAATTGATGTTATAATACACATCGTTTTCATATGAGAAGCATGTGATTAGTACATGTTGGTCACTTAAGTTTAATCACATGTTTTACTAACTACCGGGATGCATCTCTTCGAAAACACAATTTTCCCACATCAAGGACATGTCTGGTCATTTCCTCAATGTTGTCATATTTAATAGCTTTCATCCTTTTTCACAAAACTGGCACCTCATGTCAGTCATACAATGTATGCACTGCAGAGGCTGAGGTAGGTAATGTATGTCAGGTAGGTATGGTATGGTATGGTAGGTTAGGTATGGAAGCATGATTATTAAGCAGGTGTATTAGAGGTGGAGAGGTGTGGGGCAGCAGCCAGGGCAGCTGACTTTGGAGCACAGGGTCTACGGTTCGATCCCTGGCTCTGGCGGCAGCTCAGCTCAGCACTGTGTGACTCTGGGCAATAGCTCACTTAGGGCCAGATGTAGGTAGCCGAATACCGGTCGGTAATGGCCGATTTCGGCCGGTACCGACCGGTATTTGGTGATTGAGATGTAGGGGCCTTAAATTGTACCTATTCAGTAAAGTACCGAATCAGTAAATTTCCCGAATCGGTAAATCTAGATGTAGGTGGCACTGAAAACAGAGCCACAGGCCCTTAAGAATTCGTTATTTACCACAAAATAATATTTTGTGGTAAATAAGGAATTCCAGTGTACATGCACATCTGTGCATGTACACCTGTGCCATGTGGCACACAGACATGCCCTAAGGGCATGTATGTGTGGCACACAAGCCAGAATCAGGGGTGCAACAGGGTGTCAAGTGACACCCTGTCCCCCTTGACAATTCGGTAATTTTACCGAATCGGTATTTACCGATTCGGTAATTACCGAATCATACCGATTCTGTAAAAATTACCGAATTATTACCTACATCTCATTTACCGAATCGGTAAAATTCGGTGTTCTAGAGTCGGTAAATGAGATTTACCTACATCGGGCCCTTAGGGCCAGATATAGGTCGCCAAATACCGGTATTTGGTGATTGAGATGTAGGGGCCTTAAATTTTACCGATTCAGTAAATTTACCGATTTGGTAAAATACAGAATCTGTACATTTACCAAATCGGTAAATCTAGATGTAGGTGGCACTGAAAACAGTGCCACAGGCCCTTAAGAATTCGTTATTTACCACAAAATAATATTTCCTGGTAAATAACGAATTCCAGTGTACATGCACATCTGTGCATGTACACCTGTGCCATGTGGCACACAGACATGCCCTAAGGGCATGTATGTGTGTTACATGGCTCACAAGCCAGAATCAGGGGTGCAACAGGGTGTCAAAGTGACACACTGTCCCCCTTGACAATTCGGTAATTTTACTGAATCGGTATTTGACATTGACATTGATTTGACATTGAATTGACATTGATTCCTATGGGCCTCAAGGCCCATAGGAATCAATGGCAATTACCGAATCGGTAAATATCGATTCAGTAATTACCGAATCACACCGATTCAGTAAAAATTACCGAAATATTACCTACATCTCATTTACCGAATCTAGAATACCGAATCGGTAAAATTCGGTATTCTAGAGTCGGTAAATGAGATTTACCTACATCAGGCCCTGTATTTCCACAACGGCCCCCAGCACCTTGAGACCTGTAAGGGTGAGTAGTTCACGCTTTACAAATATGGATTTATTAGATGAGAAGGAAGATGTGGTAACAAAGATGGGTACAGTGGTTATTTATGGTAGGTGGGTAAGGTACATAAGGTAGTTATGGTAGGAGGGAATGTATGTTAGGGGTGTATTTTGGGTTAAGAGTGGTTGGCACATACAGTATGGTAGGTTAGATGTGGTAGAATGGGTAGATTATGTGTGGTAGGTATAATGTAAGACTAAGAGCTAAAAAGTCGTTGAATAGTAATACATAATTTCATTATTAAAATATTATATTGTAAACCTATTACATCAAAGTAATTCACTGAACAGAAACAAAAACATGTGCTTTGACTCCGCTCCTACATTATTAGCATTGTTGGACATGATTATTAATACAATTGTGCTGTCTCGAAATGATCTAGGAAATACCATACAACAGAATTCACATCCCTTGTTTCCTGTGTTCACAGTGTCTTAAGTCAAACTGGAGTATTGTTGCAGTTTTAAGAATGCCTACGGTAAGAAATTGGTCCATCACCTATATTTACCTAATATGTTGGTGATGAGTGTCACCATTAAGGTTGCGTGGCCCCACTGCTTAGTTTGTAAAATAATGAAAGTGCAGGGTCCTTGTTAGGAGGCCACTGCAAGTTGCACTACCCATTTATCCTGCCAGTGCTACACACAACTTTTATCTATCACACACCTACAAGTGTGACAATTCAGGCAATTTCAGGTCCCCAAAGCTATAATGGCTTGGGAGGTTGATAGTCATAATATTTAATGTATATTGAAGTAATACACAGCATTTTTTGCTCATCTATAAATTAGACAAACAGTGCCACCTTGTGGCAGACTGTCATAAGTGCCAGTGTTGACAATTAAGTGTGGGTTCAAATGACTGAAAAACACTGGCACAAAAAAAACACTGCTTGGCCTCTATGAACCACAGGAAGGATTTACAAAGTCGTTTTTTTGTTGCAAACTCTCTGATTCAGAATTTGCAACCGAAAAACTACTTTTAGCAATGTACTTGAAATGAATATGCTGTAGACTTTCCCTCCAAATAGCGATTTCTATCCATGTGTTTTTAACGGTTTAAGACTGAGATAGCAGTCTTAAGCCTTTGAAAAGTTACCAGTGTCCAAGTTGGGGTGGTAATCCATTCACAAATGGGAAGGGGACCCTTGAGGATCCCTTCCCATTTGTGAATGTAAAAAATAATGTGTTTGGGAGTAAACAGTGGTCCATATATAAAATAAAGTGTGGGGCATGTTATCAAGGGGGTTTATCTCCGCTTTTTTGGCTTTAAAAGCCAAGAAAGCGGAGATAAAATAATCTCCCTATTACCTAGCTGTCGCTAACACCAGTTAGCGACAGCTAGTAGGAGATAGCGACCATCTTGGGCCCCACTTTGCATGTCAGTGATATTTATCCCTAATGACATGCAAAGTGGGCATGCCAAGATGTTAGCGACTGGAAACAGTCGCTAACATCGCTATCTCCTATTACCAACTTATGGAGAAATTCGCGCTAAGCGCGAATATCTCCAAAAGCTAACTCCTGCCCTGAGCAGTTCTTAGCCATGTTATCTAATGGGAGGTGGATAACATGGCTTAGAGCATTAGCTCGGTAATGCATGAATATCGCGGACTTTTCAGCGATATTCATGCATTGCGGCCGATTTTTATCGCATTTGCGATAAACCTTGGTAATACCAAGGTTTATCTGCGATAAAAATCGCCGCAGCTCAGCGGTAATTTATTGTCTCTAACCAATCGCTATTGCTTGGTAATATGCCCCTGTATTTTTCTGAAATGCGGTCACAGACCTCAGCAGGCCACCATCCATGTGATGGCGTACAATCTTAGTGAGTCATAGTTTGCGACCTACCTCATTAATATTAATGAGATGGGTTGGTTGTGACCTACTATGATTCTGATTTGATTTTTAAGAATCAAATCATTAGTACATAGGTCGGTTTTTAAAAATCTTTAATGGTCGCAAAATACTGGTCGCAGTTTTCAACCACTATTTTGCAACCACATATTAATTCATCCGGTCCCAAATCCTTGGAAAAAGTAATTTCTTAACTTAAATTACATTTGTCTTCATCAAAAAGGTGTATTTGCCCTGCATTTGGCTTTTCTTGTGCCATTTGGCCTGTGTTAGGAGGACACTGAAGAAAGGAGAGTGTGCCCCTTATTTTTGTTGCACTACACACAATTTTCTCATTATGTTACAGGAACCCATTAATTGCACCCACCAACCCTGTCATAAATACATTAAAAATATTTTCTTTTTGCATTCACTCGGGATACTGGTTCAAGCTCAACATCCTTCACATTATTGTTATTGTTGGCGAAGTGTATCCATTTTTCCTGCTAGTCCCCGTTTTCTTTGAGTAAATTAAATCCAATCTGGTGAGGGATCGACAGCAGTGACCTGCAACAATTCCCATCTCTAAAGTCCAAGGTACCAGAGTATTAAAGCAGCAATTGTCAGAGCTGGTGACTTTAGGCCAGTTTCAAGTCCACCTCGACCGGGAAATGGTCACTGATCGCCAGGGCCTATAAGGAGAGAGATTGGAAACATGTAAGAGTGTGGAAATTGTCTTGTATCTGCACCCAAAATCGACTTGAATAACAAAAGATGCCTTTGTTGTCCTCGAACTGTAGGTGTACATCAATGTTTACCAGATTGGACTATGAACACCTTTTACCACCTAGTGTGGTGGGTGATTGATTTGTCCCATGTACCTCCACGGTGTGTGTCTTCTATTTTTAGCCTGTACTTGGGGGAAGAAAGTAGGAGGCTCAGGGAAAGACTGCATCACACACCTATCTCATGATGTCTGTTTCTCTCCAGTCCAAGACTAAAGGCAGGGATTATAAATTAGAAGTGGACAGTGTACCCCCCCCCCGCTTCAACACCAAGGCCGTCTTTGCCAGAAATGAAATGGGTTGAACAAGACCTTTTCTAGTGAAGCAGCAAAGACCAAGCTGAGGTGTGTCCCAGAAAAAGGAACCTGTATTTGCTGTCTGAAATGGTGGACTGAAGAGTACATGAAGGAAGTCCATGCACCCCTTCTAAGGAAGAAGCAAGCAGCCTTCTTTATAGGCCCTAAAGAAATTGACATGGACAGATTTGCGTGGTCCTGGAAGCGCTGTGGACTATTCCGACAGTGAAGCAAGATCCAAGGATGGCATTGCGCCTTCATTAATCTAGACTGGGGCATCAAGTGAAGGTGGTGCTCTTTTAAGATTTCCTCATGAGTTAAAATTCCATGAAAGGATATGAAAAGGACCTCTTTTGCGTAGGCAGTGCTTATTCAGGAAATCATGCATGGTGCTCGCCCACCTGGACCTATGTACAACACCACTGGCCAAGACATTTTGCGCATGGGTTCCCACATGAAGTAAAAACACAAAGAGGAGAGCCTGCCCTTAAGAAGGGAATTCTTGCATCAACTCCCCTGTGAGGCAGCAGATGGGATGAGACGCATCAGGTGTGGTGGATTGGAGGAAGGTGGGTGTATGGGGTGGGAATGTGTTCCACAGGTGGACACAAAGCATTGGGAAGCATTGAGATGTTAGCTTACAGGAGATCATTTTTAATAGGACATCCAACCATACAGCAAAATAATACAGAGTATTCATCTATGTCTAGGATAATAGTATGTTTATCTGTCACTTCAGCCTAGTGAATGAAATTGGTACGAACAATGTTACATCAATGTTGATCCAAGAGTGGAACGCGTGCTGTGAACTGAGCATGCGCTACCACCCAGAAAGAGACCCCAGAAGCCTGAACTCATACCATCCCCACATGGAGGTGGGACTTTGTGGGAGGGCTTCCTGGAGATTGATGTGGAAGACAGACGATTTCTGGTATGATCGCCCTGATTATTGACGCAGAAGAGATCATACAGCATAAAGAGGACTGTTTTTAACATAGAAACCAAAAGAGGGGAGAGTACTGAACATTTTTTGACTGGGGTGAGGAATACTTTGCAAGCGGCCTTGTAGCTGCGAAGGTAAGTAAAGCAAAGGAATAACAGCAAAGGCAGTCTTTGTACCTCCTCGTCGGTGAGACCGTAGACTTCTTGGAAATTGAACACACCGGCGGAGCCAGGAACAATCGACTCTCTCATTTCACAGCCACTGGCAACAATCCTGCAGCGAAAAGGGGAAACATGAGGTTTGAAAAATTATTCATGCTGGCCTTACTTTGGAGACAGCTTACCTTCATAGTGTTTGATACTGCAGAATACATGGGAGGGGAAACAATCATGGGCAGGCATTTTAGTTAGAGATGACCTTAACTTGTGTTCCTTATTTAGGGAATCCGGGACAATTCATGTCAATATAGGTTCACAGGATTTTTTCAGTAAACATCCAAGCTTTGGACAAGTGCCCACCTAGTTCATTGGTCAGATCTCATGGGGGCAAGTTATTCTGTCATCCCTATCTTCAAGATCCCTGTCTTTATACCATTAAGCCATAGTTTAGTCTTGGCCATCCATGTGCCTATTATAACCAAGGACCAGGCAAAGTTACATTTTGTGGTGGATGTAGAAGGCTGGATTAAAAAAATGAGCTGAGTAGTGGCAGCGGAGTTCTACAATGGTAAAGTATTCAGTTACTTTCACATCTGGAGGACATAGGTAATGTTAGAGTGTGAGAAAGCTGATCACATGGCAAAACCTGATGTGGTGGCAACAAAGGATGAAGAAAGGTGGAGAAACTGCACCTTGTGTCAGCCAATCAGACAAGAAAGTAAGTAGGTCATTGCCAGATCTCATCCCCATTTGTTCTAATCTTCCAATTAGGATCTTAGGATCCGCTGTGTGTGAACGTCGCACCGCCAGCAGCTGATATCTCCAGATATATCAGTTGCTAAATGAGGAATTACTGGGACCTGAACCGGGATTACTGATTCTATTGGTTTTCCTAATTTCTGAGTGGACCCTCAGAGTCTAACTGATATTCAAATATTGAAATTCTGAGCGCTCCATTGAAGACAAAATGAGTGCTCTGGTCTTCTAATGGCCGGTAGAAGCCCATAGCATCAACATTCTAATGCATGTTCACAGCTGTTGCTGTGAACAAAGGCCTCGTGGGGCCAAGAGGATTTTAACGCCCTCGGGCTCCGTGAGATCTTTGTTTAAAAAATTTGAGCATTCTGCCCTTTAGAGGCGGAATGTTCTAATAGCCTCAGAGCCCTCCATTGCGGGCTATGCCGGCCATTAAAGGCCCGCTCCGTTGTTAACGCTGGAGTGGGCCTTTAACGGCTGGTAGAGCCCGCTGAGGCAGACTCTAAGGCTATAATGGGACAGATTTACTTAGCCTTTCAAGTTACTTGTACCACCGGCATCTTTCACTCCAGGGAATGGGGAAAAACTGGTCCATTCCCCCGCCCCTCTGGCTTGTAATGAGGTGCATAGCGGCAAAGAATACCTTGTATTGCCAGGCAAAAGTCCAAGTAGTACCATGAGTATTTTCTTCTACTAACATTCTGGCAAACTGTTTCTTAGCTGGGCTCTTGAAATAGTAGCCGATGTTTTTGCTTTTTAAAAACACAGATCAGATGAATCTTTTTTAATAAAATAGACCAGGATAGGTTTGCTGGGTTCATTGCATGAAATGACCACAATCTAAACTGGCATCGGTTTCCAGAGTCCTTTTACAATATGGAAGAGTTATATTTGCTTCAGCGTGGAGTCTGTTGTCGCATTGATTTAAGCCCTGTAGGCATTATGTAGTTGGGTGTTATATGTTCTTAGTAATCTCACACAATTAATTTCAGTCTCTGGGATAATGTCACTCCAATCTATTCTTTTTGCTGCATTTAAATTTTTGTTAGAGTGAACTATTTATTGCTCAGATTCTTATTTGGTTCTATGGTTGTCTCTAATGATGGACAGGTGTGGGGGCCACTTGTTGAGCAGCTAAAAAATTTGACTAATAATGAATCTGGAGAATATCATGTTGTTCAGTGTCTGAAGGTCCCTGGTCGGGAGACTGAAAGACGGACTAGATGGTGGTTGGACCACCTCATCTGAAAGGGAGATATTTCACCATAGTGCACTTTAATAAATGAAGCCACTGTGTGGCTCTTGATCTTAATAGCTATTTTGACTCTACCCTCCAGGTCCTCTCAAACCTTCAAGTATGTTTTTGTACAAGAGCTTTCCATGGCTTCTGCTCAGGTATTCAAGCCAACTAAAATTATGAGCATTGATACCACAGATGTCAATTTAGAAGATCAAAGCAGCAAAGTTTTCTTCTCCTGGTGGTGAGCTTTAGGTCAAAAAGAGGAGTTCTGCTATCTGGATAGTGATTTTACGTCACGGTAACAAAATCACAGCATTATCAATTGTATTGCAGGACTATGCAGTGACATCAATTGCATGGACTATAAGTGAGGGCTGAAGGCGGCTTTTCTCGCAGTATTAGAATCTAGAACAGTGATTTCATTAGCAGGTATAACTGCTTCCTCACCTGTCGTAAGCGCAGTCGGTGTGTGACACGGTGGTATCCATATTGTCCGGAATCAGCCACAGGAAGCTTTCGTCCGTGCGCAGGCGGATCTTGCACCAGTCACCTTTTCTAACGTAGTTACAGTCGGAATTGAAGTCTCCAAGAAACAGAATATTCTACAGAGAAGGAAAACAGGAAAAATATCAGTCCCTTGTAAGCCATTTCATTAAAGATGAGGCAGTCCAACACATCCATATTGACCTCGTTGTCCTATTCAAGGCTCTAATGTGAATCTAATAATTGATATAAAGGATATTGTGGATGATCTACCCTAGTTCTGTTGCAAGCTATTACTCTGGTGAATGCACACAGCAATGTATGTGAAAGCAGGTTTAAAAGCAGCTTTTTGTGAGAAGTTTATATACATACAACAATATACAAAGTCAAGCACTTGGTACAAGTCTCTAGGAGGCAAAACCGGCTTGATAATGGCTGATGGTTTGGGCTTTGAATAGGAAACTTGGGGACATATTTACAAAACAATGATGAAGCGTTGCGCTGCAAGCAATTTAGCAGTGCCACGCTGTGTCATTGAAAAAAACGCAGGGATGTGCGGTATTCACAAGAATACAGTGAACCCCTCTATTTTTCCCTGCTCCGGTACTAAAAAAGCTGGCTAGCGCTAGCGGAGACACCCTTGCGCCATGGTGCAAGGATGATTATTTATGTGCAGGAAGGGACAACTTCCTGAAACAATCATTAAAGGTAATGTAGCTCCTTCTATGTTTGCTGCATAATGCAGCACACATAGAAAGAGCAAAAAACGAGGAGGAATACAATTATTTCTCCTTGTTGCGCCACTCTAATGCCTTCTTTTCAATGGCATTAGTTGTTGGCGCTGCCTTACATTTACAGATCTTTGTAAGTCTGTGGCAGTGTCAAAAAGCAATGAGTATTGCAGTGGAACACCAACAGCAACACCCATTGCACGTCCCTTTCACACAAAGTGATGCGTGAAAAGGGATGACATTTACAAGGCCTTGAAAAGGCACGATGGGTGGCTTTGCGTGGCCTTGTAAATATGGGCCAGCACACAGCACCACCGTAGTGTAAAAGAAAGTGATGCTCCGGTGGCGCTAGGGACTCTTCTTTTTAAGTTATGGAAGTGCAGCTACTCAGTATTTGACAGTAGCTGCAGATTTCAAGCACTGATCCCAGATGAAATCAATGTACCCCACAAGGGATGATTTTGCTGCGTATCTAATTGATTGGTTTTAACCGAATTGCAGAAAAGTAGGTTTCACCGGAAGACCCTGTACCTGGGCAGCTCCTTTGTATATAGTAAGGAGTCACTCACAGACCAGGTGAATAGCTCAGTCGGTCGCGCAGGAGCAGATCAGCAGATGCTGTTGAGTCGCTGATTGACTAACCACTACCTCTGTAAATCTACTCCTGACACTTGGTATCTGACTTTATGATGTAGACCAGTTGCTCTACGAATGTGCAGCTGACTGTAACCAAGGACTTACAACTCAATGTCTCGGCTTCCATCATAAATACTCTCTGGAAACTCCTAAGCGACCACCTCCTTCGTATATATCGAGCTGTCACTCCATGCATAGACCTCTTTTCCCATCCTAACCCAATCATTGCATGAGTAGAGATAATTTCTTCCTATTTTTCACCCTATAGGGTACTTCCATTGAATAGATTAACTAGTCATCCCATAAATAGACAATCTTCCCAGTGACACAGACCAATGTAGCTCATCCGCATGACAGACAGAAGGGCTGTGTGTTCATATACCTCTTTGACATCTCCAGCCTATTTTAAGCTCTAGTACAGTATATACGTCCTGACTCCTATGTGTGCTCTACAAAGACATTACATATGCCCAGGATGTTGCCCATCTCACCTTTCTCAAACATGCTGTTCCAACACAGACTCACAGCCACTAAATCAACTGGCCTCAAGTTCTAGATCATTTTGTTACGTCAACTGCCTCCTCTGCACTAGACTTCTCATTTTCTGGACCTCACCGCAGCCACCTCCTTATGCATTTTTAAACAAGGGCAGAGGGACAGTTTCTACAGCCCCAGGTCTCCTCAAGTGTCTCCATAAATGTAGTGAGACCACTCCCTTCTTCTTTCCTATGCACACTCTTGCATTGTTGAACACATACACAACCTCACCAACGGTTGCCGTCAGGGTCGTTCGAGCCTATAGGTCAATCAGGCAGTGTCTGATGGGCTGGTCTTAAAAGGTCAATGAGTGGGTCTGCTTTTTGGCTGGTTGGGGCCGTCTTATGGTCTTCTGGGACATTTTATTTACACTCGATTTCCCTGATCCTAAAACAAACATTGCCTGTTTCATGCTCAAATACATGACATCTTCCATACCTTGCAAAACACCAACATACCTTGTCTCTACAAGTTAAAATTGCCAAAATTTGCAAACATGGGCCACTTTTTCAGCCTTTTAATTCACTAATGAGGTCCATTTTTATTTTGATGCTGGGGCATATTTTCTGCCCCGTCCGACTCATGTAGCCGTTGTTCTAAAATCGAAATGATCTTTATTTACCGCAACAATGCCATGTTGAATTTACTTTTAGCAAATAGGTATACACATACACGTACACCCACACACACACACACCCACCCACACACACACACACACACACACACACACACACACACACAATTATGGGCAATTGTTTTATTCCTACATACGTGAAAGCGCTGTAAGTAATGTATCCGATAAACTATGCAGCAAAAATGTGGAACCAGCTGCCTCTTGCTCTTAGGATGCAGCCCACAGAAGTGCTGTTCTGAAGGAAGCTAAAAACTTAGGGCCTCATTTATGAAAAGTGACGAATCGCTGCGTGAAAACAGCGATGTATCACTTTTCATTGCGTCCTCCTTGCGACACCAATGATGCATCATATTTACAGTGTGACGCATCATGGCGCAAGGAGTTACAGATACATCAGTATTTCTGACGTATCTGTATGGCTCAAAAGTGACCCATTGCTGGAGTGTGTCACAAAAGTGACGCAGCCCCATTAATGTATCCTTTCACATGGGGCAAGCCCCATGTGAAAGGACCTGCGTCAGTCTTATGCCTGCTGTGAGGCAGGCGTAAGAAATTGATGCATTTGCGTTCTAGAAGTGGCGCAGTGAAATCTTATAGATTTCACTGCATCACTTCTATGACCCTTTCTTGCATCAGAACGGCCCCCCTGCATACATTATACCAGGCATAGGTATAATGTAGCACAGGAGTTTACAAAGTGACGCATCTACGTAGATGCGTCACTTTGTAAATATGGCGCAACAAGGCGCATTTTTTACGCCACTCGTGCGTCACAAAAAATGACGCACCGGCAGCGTAAAAGTGACACACAGCCTCATAAATGAGGCCCTTGGTTTTGATCACTTAACAGTGTTGCAGGTAGTGGAGTCTGTTCTGCATACTGTCGAAGAAGAAGAATTCTTAGCGCTGAGACACTCCATTGGAGTAACCAGGCGCTTTATAAACTTTTAATCTAATCTAACTATAAATGCTTTTTCTGTTACTCTGCTATATAATGTCCATGACCTTGTGTGCAACGAGAGTAAGTTCTGCACCAATACTGGATACATATTTTTGTTGTGTTATGTTTTGTTAATATCCATGTCTTTTTGTCCATATCAGTATTAATGGCATACATCTTTAGTTTAATGTTGTGTAATGTAAAGGTAAGTTTATTGTGTGTGGTGTTCTGTATATCCAAGGACTATGCACACTTTCCCCCGATTGCTGCAAATATCTCCATAGAAGACATGATAGCCTCTACAATGTAATGTATGTGCTCTATATTTCATCACTAGAGCCTATTCCCTACAGACGAGTCGTAGCATGCCATGTGCAATGTAAAGATGTATGGGCCGGGCCTGGGTAACATTCTATTTATGCCGCTTTTAACGGGAAATCCCACCAATTATACCGTCATGGCACTTGGTATACTTGGTATACGTGCACTATATAGACATACGAACTCAATGTATTCTGTTCTTGACAGAATAGTATGGCCATTGCCATGCGCTTGACGATGAAAGCATGTGCTTCCCGACATGATCTAAATGGTGCCTGTATAGTGTATACTATTTATGTATTATTTATTCATTCAATTTATAGAGCGCACTATCACCTTGCAGGCATCCTGGCGCTAAGCAGCTCAAAAGTAGAAGTGAGTCAAAGGCGGAAGCCAGCCACAATTGATGTAACAGTTATTTGTCCATATATTTACACATTAACCTCCCACCGAGCTTGTTATGTGCTGATTTATAGCTTTAGGGTATGAGAGGTGGCAAAGTAATATTTCTTGCAGCGTGGAAACCATCTTCTGCAGAGCTGGTCTGTGAGAAACCGAGGCCCTTGTTACAAGTGTTGCAGAGGATACTCTGATATTTATTGGACACCGATACCACATGGTTCGATCTTCACCACCAGGGTTAGTAAATAGCACCTATATAGAGTATTCCCATATAACGAAGAGCACCATGTAGATTCCGGTGCTTTGCGCACTAAAATCCACGCGCCTGTAATTAGCAGGTTTCCCCTAATGTATCTCAGCTTGTTTAACCTGGGCGCAAAATAAGTGCGGACTGTCGCATGAACACAGAAACACCGCCCTCCTAAGGGGGCCTGGGTGATTCTTTAAGTCTAGGGCCCAGGCTGTAATTTTGGTGACGGAAATGAGCCACTTAGATATTGCTGTTGCTATTGGGAAGTTCATGCAAAGAGTGAAGGCACTTCTTCTTAACGGTTTTAAATGAGTTTTTAACCCACCCAGATTTGATTAATATATGAAGGGTGTATTAATTATATCGTATTGTAAGATGTTTTTAGTGTATTTAAGATAATGTAATTTTACATGTATTTTATTATATGTAATGTTTGAGGACCTAAGGTCCAAATAAACGTAAATCAAACTTGAACTTGAAAACTTAATTCTTTAGCTGAAAATTCAAGTGATGGTTATAGATAATGACTAACTGAGGGGCTCTGGCTCTAAACTACCAGTCACCCGCTTCCAGCGATAGGGAATTGGTGTATCATATTCCAATATCTGCTTGAAAGATGTATCATTACCGGGCTACGCGTGGTTCAAAATATGGCCACCAGGTGGCGCGAACAGGCAAAATATCTGCAGCAAACCGTAGAAAAAATACTTCACCGAGGACCTGCAAGGGTTGGTTTCACGCAAAAAGCATCATGAAAACAGTAAGATCACGAAGATGGCGATAACATTTAGCTATTGTTCAATATAAACATAAAAGATGTCATAAATAACTTTATATATGGGATAAAGTACCCTTGACCTACATTATAAGGATATTTATTGCAAATCACTGGGGAGTTCTTAGC
The DNA here is from genome assembly GCF_964263255.1 of Lissotriton vulgaris. Lineage (NCBI taxonomy): Eukaryota > Metazoa > Chordata > Amphibia > Caudata > Salamandridae > Lissotriton > Lissotriton vulgaris. The sequence goes on along the minus strand of NC_141698.1, from coordinate 539,772,205 downwards.
CCATCTAGAGGCAGGAGGTCGAAATCTGAGTTCCATTATTTGGCTTTGGAACGCTGAGGTGACCCTCAATGTCTGATTCATGTATGGCAGAGGGTGGGGGTACTTCAATCCCTATAATAACTGATCACCCCTTCACCTTTTCCATAAACCACTTAATTCCTTGCTGTGTAGTTCTTACATATGAAAGAGAAAGCATGTTTGCAAACATGAAGAATACAAATTGAATTTCTAGTGCAATATTAAAAACTCCAAAAAAGCTATTAATTTGTTGGAAACATATATTAGAAACTGCTTAATACACGTCAATTCTTTAAAAAAAGTGCAGTAGTTTGGCATGTGTAGAAACCTTCATAAAGATTATAACTTTTATATATTCACCTATTGAGTGCAAACAATAAACATGTTGCCATGAATATCTCATTTCTGCTTGTCACTGTACAGCTAGAAAAACCCAGTGGAAGAAAGGAAAACAATGTTTCCGTTTTGTTCTGTAAACATCTGCTTTAATCTATGCTCTGTGACCTGATCTGCCTTTCGCCTCTTCTGCTGACTCTGGCAGCAAGCATTGTGACATAGGAACTCAACTGTAATACGTTGTTTCGGTTAAGTAGCATTTCTTTATGACTGGCAACTGGGCGCAGTATAAGCCGCCTATTATAAAGAAATGAGACATGTTTTTATACAGTGGTTGAAGAATCCCTTGTATTATATACGAGATAATGTACCCCCTCTGTCCATGTTAAAGCCATTCCAGGCACCAACGAGTTCCATGACCAAATAGAGGCACTAGACTGCAGGCCAGGGCTCCTTCACACGATCCGAGCACTCCTGGGTGACTTGTGATTGGCTTTTTAATGATCAGCTGCAGGTAAAATTATTTCATGTAATAAATAGGGGTTTCAATCTCGTCACAGAACTCACTAGTTGTACCATCTCAGGCGTCGGTAGCTCTTTCGGTTCTGTTTTTCTTTCCCTTTTGGACTTGCTTTTCCATTTACGAAAACAGGACTACAAGGCACAAAGGGCAAAATAAAAAGATCTAGATGCCCCGATCACGCCCACGCTTGGACAATTCAAGGCAATGTTCGCACCTCGGACGTTTTTCTCCCAGGCTCCGGGTTGGCCTGGGAGTAGTGGCGTCTCTCACCACTTCCCGTGGGATGACTTGAGAGGCCAGATTTCTGTGGCGCTGTCTGTGTTGACAGATTCGTTTCGCTTGCTCTGACAGGTTAGGTCGCAGAGGTAAGGGAGACTTAAAAGATGTTGCAAAAAGCGGGTGGAGCAGTGAAGTCACTACTCGCTTTTGGTAGCTTATTAAATGTGAGTAATGATATAATTTTATTATGTTGTGATGGCTCTGTAATCCTTCTTGAACATTAAGTTGTTTTCAAGACTGTGTTGAGGTACCTGATTTATGGGTTTGGTTGCACGGTAGAGCTGGATTGCACGGCAGTGCTGGGTTGCACTGTAGGGCTGGGTTGCACTGTAGGGCTGGGTTGCACTGTAGAACTTGGTTGCACGGTAGAGCTTGGGCTGTGCGGTAGAGCTGGCTTGGATGGTAAACAAGGGGTTGTTAAATTGCGTTGTGATCTATACATGCTCTCACCACTGCATTCTTAAGTCTTTTTTTATTTTCTGTCTCTTTATGTGGAGGCCTGCGGGGCTCTTTTTATTTTTTATTCAGATTTTGTATTTTTGACTCCTTTCGAGTCTTCTTTGGTGCCTCAGTATGTTCACCCTGATGACAATCTTCTGCCTAATAATATCGATTATTGAACATTTAAGTGATTCATAATGTTACTTGTTGGCCTTAATTGGATGTATTTTTTCAGCAGGAGGAAGCATCCTTGCCTTAAAAAAAATGAACAGCTACTACTCAACATCTCTTCCAATTCTTGCCCTTTGCATGCTTTTACCCATTCAAAAGTATCTCTGCCTGGCCCATGTTGCCATATGGATTGCTGGGCTTTCTTTGGTGTAAACCTACTGAGCATCCCACTGCTGCTGTTGTTAAACTGCCTATATGTTTTTGGAGCCTATTACGAGTCTGGCGGTCCACGAACCACCAGACTCACAGCGGCGTGGCGGTGGAGGTCTTCTGACCGCACTATTATGACCACGCCAGTTGGGGCACCCTGGGATCAATGCAACTGCCAGGGATCAGAGATCACTGGCAGTGGCGTGGCGGTCTTGAGGCGGTATTGAGGCTGCAATATGCTTGGTGGGCCGCTGTGGCGTCGCCAAGCATATTACCAGTTTCCTAACTCTCAGACTTTTCATGGCGGTGCGACTGCCATGAAAAGTGTGGTGGTGAGGAAACAAATGGGGCCCTACAAGGTCCCCTTGTGCCTCTGCGCATGGAGTGCATTTGGGGGGCCACATGTTATGCCCCCCTTGTGTGAATCCACCCGGTACCTGCACGGTATGGACTGAAGCAGTCCACGCCATGCAGTTACTGATTTTGACGTCCCCATTGTGGTGCCTATTTCATAGGCACTGCTGTGGGAACAACAAAGAAACACCCGCCAGAAAGGAGAAAACTCCTAATCTGGCAGGCAGTTCGAACATGGGTTTAGCGGTGCGGGACGGTCCCCCTTCCGGACCACCTAACTCATAATAAGGCCCTTTGTGTTTATGAAGTTACAATTTGTGTGTCTATCACCAGGGCCGGAATGGGAACCAAAACCGTCCCTGGCAAAGTGCTGGGCCGGCCCCTCCACCTCCCCGGGGTTGGGGGTGCTGCCGAGCTTTCTGCCAGGGTTTTCGATCGATTTTGTTACAGGCCCGATTTTGAAGCTATGCTGCAAAAACGGCCCTGTAACAAAAACGGCCTCCAGGGGCCCAAAACCGCCCCCCACCCGTGCGGCCCACCGGGGGATTGCCCGGTGCCCGCTACGGCCAGTCCAGGCCTGCCTATCACTCACATATCGTCATCAATCACACCACCTGGTGATGCATCCCATAACAAGAAAACCGCACTTCATGGTCATCTCACACTATGAAAACACTTCCCGCCACTGGCGGACCTTGCGGAGCAGCACCTGCAGCATGTGCTGCCCCATTTCAAGGCAAGGTCACAAGCAGGGGGTCAGGTAGAAGAGTGCCAGCACATTGCTTTTCCTTTCATATTGTTGCATATTGTCTCTGCTGCTCACATTGTTCTACCAAACAAGGTCTTTTTTCCTGTTCGTTTAACCCCTGAGGAGTGTTAATATTAGCCCATTAGCAGTGCAATGTGCCTATTTGCATTTGAAAGCCTGCCTCTGGCCTCTCACCTACTAAGCTGTTTAACCCTCAAGAAAAAAAGATAGCAAGTCAGGAACAACATTTTATTTTGCATTTCTCAAGTCGATCAAGTGCCCTATGTCATGTCAACCATTCCTCGTTTTTCAGACAACAGCATATTGCATTGTGAGTTTTGCCGTAACACTTTCTTTACGGTTACAAAGCCCCAAAATGCAAAGTGATGTTGGCTAAATTCCAGAACTGGCTAAGAGTGTTTGTCAGAACAGGGTCCACTTGTCAGGTATGTTTTAAAATGTTACAAAGTCATCTGGTCCATTTGATAAAACTGCTTGTGCCACACGTAAACACAAGAGTAAACTCTGCTCACATATTTTGTGAGGGTTCACTCTTTCATTCATGTCATGCATTAAAATGAGCATGGGCATAAGGAATTGTTTTCTCTTCTGTGTCATGGATAGTTTTATACCGAGCATCACACCATAATGCACAACGCTTTCCGTAACCCAAAGAATAAGTAAAAGAACGGTGGCAATTGCAGGAGGAACATAACACGATTCTCTCACAAACTGGACTGGTACCATACAGGTAGCTAACACACTAAAGAGGGAATGAGACGAGTTAACCCCTCCCCTGCTGATGACGGAACCGCTCCGTCATCAGCCGCGGTGGCGCTGTGCTGATGACGGAGCGGTTCCGTCATGGCCTGCCCGACGCGCCTGCGCAGCGTGAATTCCGCGCCTGCGCTAGGCATTCTATTGAGCGGGCGGGGCCATGACCGAACCGCTTCATCATAAGCACAGCGCAACCGACGCTGGTGACAGAGCTGTTCCGTCACCAGCATGCGCCCGCCGCTCTTCCGCCCCGCCCCCTTAGCACTGCAGCGGAATAGCCGCCGCAGTGAAGGGGTTAAAGGACTGTTGTACACTCTCTGTAAACATACACATACCAAAAAGAAGCACAACACACCTGGAACAAGAAGTGAAATCTATAATAAAGTTACAATACCTTTATATAGGATGCTGAAACCTACTTACCTAGCGTGGTACGGTTTATCAGTGGGTTCCACATCTACCACTGTAAACACCCAAGAGTATAACCGTACACTAGTTAATAAATAATAAATCCGTATTTTGAAAGCGCAAACTACTCACCCTTACAGGTCTCAAGGCGCTGGGGGTCGTAATGGAAATTAAGTGAGCTATTGCCCAGAGTCACATAGTGCTGAGCTGAGCTGAGCTGCGACCGGAGCCAGGGATTGAACCATGAACCCGGTGCTCCGAAGTCAGCTGCCCAGGCCACTGCACCACACCTCTCCTCAGTCTTTTAGTTAAGGGTACCCTAGTTTTGGTGAGGTTACGGCCCTAAAGTCTGCATTTACACTCCCCCTTTGGTAAACTCTCAGAACTACATAAAAAATGTGTGGAAGAGCAAAAATGTTTTTACTGGTGTCTCCCTGCCCCAAGATAAAAAACTGAGAGTTTGGTAACAGACACTGCTTCTTTTTTCCGTCAATATGTTTTGGTGCTGAAATATTGTCACTTTGGAGCTGGGAACTTCCACAGGACTGCAGGCAGATCGCATCAAATATTGTGTAAAGATCCATGTTCGTAGGACATGGTTTTCAAGTACTTTCGATATATCTATTTTTCTTCATAAGAATTGGAAGTATTCATCAGCGGTGCAAATTGAAACCTTCATAAAACAATGTATATTGGGTCTATTCCCACCACCCAAGAAGGGGAGTAGAGTTCGATACAAGATTGCGTTGCTGGGTTTGGTCTTAGCAAAGCAACGTATAGCGATCCACTGGATTCGCCCTGCCCCCCGCCCCCACATGGGATAGGTGGAGAGATGATTTGCGTGAGTTGGGTGTGGCTGAGGAGTGACGACTTAGAGCAGTAAGGACAGACAAGAATATAGTGAGTGATCCCTTAGACTGGGGCCAAATGTTGACTGATGTGACTGCAGCGACAACTCAAAGTGAGAATGAAACCACTCACAGCTCGCCTTCCACTCGACCTCCATTGCCATCGAAGTCAGCAATAGCTTAACTGCCCTCTCACACAACAAACACGCAAATTTCAAATCAGTCTCATGTAAATTGCCAGATTGACCTTCCTAGCAAATAGTGATAAGGGCTGGTCACTGCCAGGGGGGTGGAGAAGGTAGGGGAGGGAGGGGTGGGGCGTATGGATTGGGGTATTTTTCTCTTTTTTATTTGTTGTTTTTGTTCTATTGTCTTTTACGTTTCAGAAAAATATTCAATTCAAAAGGCACTGTATCACAAAGTACTTCGTCTCACGTAGTGAGGGCGAAGACAAAAGTGAAGTCCTGTAGTTAACTCATTGTACCCAAAATAACTGTCGAAATGTAAATGTACGTGCTTGATGAATGTAATCAGAATCCTTTGAAGCAGTGTTTAATAAAAACAAGTTTTAAAAAAAACAATCAATAGATCAATCATATCATTTGTAAAGTGCACTACTCAGCCGTGAGGGTCTCAAGGCGCTGGGGTGGGGAATGCTGCTACTGCTCGAAAAGCCAGGTCTTGAGGAGTTTTCTGAAGGTCAGCAGGTCATGGGTCTGCCGTAGGTGGATGGGGAGGGTGTTCCAGTCTTTGCGGCGAGGTGGGAGAACGGTCTGCCGCCTGAGGTCGCTCTTCGGAAGCGGGGGACTGTAGCGAGGGTGAGGTCGGCGGAGCGGAGCTGGCGGGTGGGGGTGTAGAAGCTGAGTCGTCTGTTGAGGTACGTTGGTCCGGTGTTGTGGAGTGCCTTGTGTGCGTGGGTGAGGAGCTTGAAGGTTATCTTCTTGTTGACCGGGAGCCAGCGCAGTTCTCTCAGGTGGGGTGTGATGTGGCTGCGGTGAGGGATGTCGAGGATCAGGCATGCAGAGGCGTTCTGGATGCGTTAGAGCCGTCTCATGAGTTTGGCCGAGGCTCCTGCGTAAAGGGCGTTTCCATAGTCCAACCTACTGCTGACAAGGGCCTGGGTGACCCTTCTTCTCGTTTCAGTGGGGATCCACTTGTAGATCCTACGGAGCATGCAGAGGGTGTTGAAGCAGGAGGAGGAGACGGCGTTGACCTGTTTAGTCATGGAGAGGGTGGAGTTAAGGATATCCCATGGTTGCGTGCGTGGTCGGTGGGTGTTGGAGCGGTTCCCAATGCGGTCGGCCACCAGGAGTCGTCCCAGGCCGAAGGGTTGGATCCGAGGATGAGGACCTCCATCTTGTCCGAGTTCAGCTTCAGTCGGCTGTTCCTCATCCATTCAGCAACGGCCTTCATTCCTTCGTGAAGGTTTGTTTTGGCGGTGTGGGGGTCCTTGGTGAGGGAGAGTATCAGCTGGGTGTCATCAGCGAAGGAGAGGATGTTGAGGTCGTGCCGATGGGCGACGTGGGCGAGCTGTGTCATGTAGATGTTAAACAGAGTTGGGCTGAGGGATGAGCCCTCGGGTACGCCGCAGATGATCTCTGTGGCTTCGGAGCGGAAGGGGGGAAGGCGGACGCTCTGTGTTCTGCTGGAGAGGAAGTAGGTGGTCCAGTCCAGGGCCTTCTTTTGGATCCCAGCGTTGTGGAGGGGTGTTCGTAGTGTGTGGTGACAGACCGTGTCGAAGGCAGAACAGGTCCAGGAGGATGAGGGCCGCCATTTCTCCGTTATCCAGCAGGGACTTGATGTCATCGGTGGCGGCGCTGAGGGCAGTCTCGGTGCTGTGGTTGCTGCGGAACCCGGACTGGGAAGGGTCCAGGATGTTGTTCTCCTCAAGGTAGCGGGTCAGTTGTTCGTTGACGGTCTTCTCGATGACCTTTGCCGGGAACGGGAGCAGGGAGATGGGCCGGAAGTTCTTGAGGTCCTTGGCGTCCTCTTTGGGTTTCTTGAGTAAGGCGTTGATCTCGGCGTGCTTCCAGCTCTCCAGGAAGGTTGCTGTCTCGAAGGAGGTGTTGATGACTTTCCGGAGATGGGGTTCGATGGATGTGCTGGCTTTGTTGAAGATGTGGTGTGGGCATGGATCTGATGGAGATCCGGAGTGGATGGTGTTCATGATTTTGATGGTGTCATCGTCGTTGATGTTGGTCCAGTAGAGCAGGTGGTTGGTGTGAATGGTGGTCATGGGGGCGGAGGTCTCAGTGGTTGTCAGGGCGGTCGTGGCGTTGAAACTGTCGTGGATGTCTGTGATCTTGCGGTGGAAGAAGGTGGCCAGCGAGTCGCACATGTCTTGCGAGGGTTGGACGTTGTTGGTGTTGGAGCTGGGGTTGGAGAGTTCCTTCACGATGTTGAAGAGCTCTTTGCTGTTGTGAGCGTTGTTGTCTAGGTGGTCTTTGAAGAAGGCCCTTTTGGCGGATCTGATGAGGTGATGGTGTCTGCGGGTGGCATTCTTGTGGGTGGCGTGGCTGTCCGGTGTTCTTTCACGGAGCCAGATCTTCTCCAGCTTTCGACAGGTTTGCTTGGAGGCCCGGAGGTCTTCAGTGAACCAGCTGGCTTTCTTGTTGGTATGATTGTTGGAGGGTTTCTTGATCGGGGCGAGGGTGTTGGCGCAGTCGTCGATCCACTGTCTGAGGTTGCGAGCGGCGGTGTCGGGCCGGTATGGTCGGCGGGTGGGCTCTGGGCGAGGGTGGTGGTTAACTGGTCTTCAGTGACTTTGCTCCAGCAGCTGTGAGGCATCTGTTGGGTGCAGTGGTGCGTGGTGAGTTTCTTGAAGGTGAAGTGGATGCAGCGGTGGTCAGTCCAGTGGAGTTCGGTGGTATGGTTGAAGGAGATGTGGGGGCTTGCGGAGAAGATGGGGTCAAGCGTGTGACCGGCGGAGCGGGTGGGTGTTGTGACAAGTTGTCTGAGTCCTAGGTTGGCTAGGCTGTCGATCAGGGTGGTGGAGTTGGTGTCGTCATTGTTCTCGATGTGAAAGTTCCGGTCCCGAGGAGGATGTAGTCCGTGGAGGCGAGGGCGTGTGTGCTGACGAAGTCAGCGATGGAGTCGCTGAACTGTGGTCGGGGTCCGGGCGGTCTGTAGATGAGGGTTCCTCTGAGGGTGGTGTTGGGGTCGGTGTGGATCTGGAAGTGCAGGTGTTCGGCGGTGCTGAGGGTGTCGTCGGTGTTGGTCGAGACTCCGAGAGTGTTCCTGTGGACGATGGCGATTCCTCCTCCCGCTCTGTTGGTGCGGTCCTTGCGGGTGATCTTGTAGCATTCCGGGACGGCTATGGCTATGTCGGGTGCCGAGGCGGGGTTCAGCCAGGTCTCCGTCAGGAAGGCGATGTCTGGGGAGATTGAGTCGAGTAGCTCCCAGAGTTCAACGGCATGTTTTCGGGCAGAGCGGGCGTTGAGAAGGATGCATCTGAGGTGGTTGGGTTCTTTCCTGGTCAGCAGCGTGGTGGGCGGATGCTTGTGAAGCTGCAGTCCCGGCAGGTGAAAGCTCCATGGGTGCGCATTGGAGCGGACAGGAAGCAGGTGTGTGATCGTCCGGTGTTGAGTGCGTGAAGGGTTCTGGCATCGTAGCGGTGTCGGGCGTCGTGGCGTTCATGGTGTCCAGGGGTCCTGGCACTGGGAGCGGTCCAGGCATGGACGGGCACAGACGGGATTGCCTTAGGTGCGCCAGCGGCGCACCATCGGCTCGCCCACTGAGTGCGGCCGCTGCCTGTGAGAGGGAGGAGCAGCTGGGAGGCGGGAGCGGGGCGGCGAATGGGATTGTAGATGGTCGGGGCCACAGGGACGCAGCGGCGGGAAAAATGGGCTGGGGCCACTGGAGAACTGGGCACAGGAAGGAAAAACAAGTTTAGGCAAGAAAACAAGTACAGGCACAGAGGAATAAAAACAAGTCTGGGCAACAAAGCAAGTTAGGCACAGGGGAATAAAAACAAGTCTGGGCAAGAAAGCAAGTATAGGCACAGGGGAATAAAAACAAGTCTGGGCAAGAAAGCAAGTACAGGCACAGGGGAATAAAAACAAGTCTGGGCAAGAAAGAAAGTTAGGCACAGGGGAAAAATACAAGATTAGGCAAAAACAATGCAGGCAGAGCCGTGCAGCAGTGACCTGCCTGCGAGCAGATTCATAGGTCGCTATGTTTAATAAAAACAAGTTTTAAAAAAATGAATTGGAAGTACCTCATTTAACAGTGAAAACAAGCCTTCTTCACAAAACAGGGTCACTTTGGTCAAAAGTAGTGCAAACATCCCTACCGCACATGACAAATATAAGTAGGGAAGCAGCCGTGCCAGCTTTCCCCATCACAGGACACATACAAATCAGGCAGCAGCAGTACAAGATTTGCTTCCTCACGGAATTGGTAAAGGATAGCAGTATCAAAGCTAGCTTCCCACTCTCACAGAAGGCAGCAAGTGCAATCTCCCATTCCCAGCAGAACAGATGCTACAGGGCAGACTAGTACAATCTTTCTTCACTCACAGAACATGTACAGTTGAGGCATGACAGATATGTAGGATGCAGACAGATCTCTGGAACGGGTACTTAACTCACTGAGGGGAAGGTCTATGTGGATGAGTAAGAAAATATGTGAGTTATGATGCCATTCTCACTTAGATAATATTCCATGTCAACATCCTGAAAGTACCAAATTTTCCACATATTGAGATGTCGCCATTACCTAGGAGGTCATTGTTATATGGAGGAGCCCAGCCATACGCTAAGTAACTATGCTCTAAATGCAAGTCCCAACTCCTCAAAATGTTTCTGAAATCTGCAAACCATGTACTGGGCAAAATGTGCCACGGTGCTGCACATCGTCACAATTTTGAGGGCCGCCAATGCTTCCCACCGAGCCTCAAACAAAAAGAGCACCCTTCCACCACACACTGTACATCGTGTTGCTTGCTTTCCATGTGGGTAAGAGCTTCAGTGACTGACAAAGAGGTAGGAAGCCCTATACAAATGCTAAACTACAATACAATGTATGGAAGTGTTGCAATCAAGGGCACATAAGGAGGGTAAGGGGCAATAACAAGCATTATGGACTCACTCCAATTTCAGGAAAGCTATTAGCACTTAGATTTACAGAGCGTATAATTTTTCCACATTCTCCCCTTCCATAAGCAGTGACTCCTCTGCTCACTGCTTGACCATGAAATGAGCTTCTTGTACTGAGTGATTTCAAAGAAAGGCAATATCAGCAGTTAAGGACCACATTCAACTTAATCTGCTTGTATGTCCAGCTCTCCACATAGGATTAGTTGTGTTTAAGGAAGAACAGAAAATGTGTTACTCCAAAGAAACCTGCAGCACCTAACCTTGTGTTCATGATCAGTGAGGAACTAAAGACTACATGCATGTCAATAATACATATGTTGCGCATTGAACATTAAGCAGCTACTTTGAAGGGTGTGGGAGTAGGGGACAGTGGGTGTCAGGGAGTGTGGGTGGCAGCAATCAGGGCTGGCAGGGATTTTGTATGTACTTTTTCTTCTCACTTTAGATGTAGGTATGCTTTGTGGCTGTTCATGAAGGGAGTGGAAGGACACAGTTCAAGGAAGGCATAAAGCATCAATCAATCAAAGTAGCGCTGGCACTCTGTCCACATTTTATATAGATGCCAGTCACTCAAAGTAGCCTTGGCACGCCATTCAAAAGTTATAGAGATGCCAGTCACTCAAAGTAGCCTTGGCACGCCTTTCAAAAGTTATAGAGATGCCAGTCACTCAAAGTAGCCTTGGCACGCCTTTCAAAAGGTATAGAGATGCCAGTCACTCAAAGTAGCCATAGCACTCCATTTGAAAGGTGTAGAGGAGTCAGAGACTCAGATTCGCCCTTGCACTCCTTTCAAAAGTTATAGAGGAGCTACTCAAAGTAGCTCTGGCACTCTGTTCAAAAGTTATAGAGAAGACAGACACTCAAAGTAGCCCGTTGACACACTTGAAAGGTTGTAAGGGAGTCAGTCACTCAAAATAGCACTGAGACTCCATTAAAGAGGTGTAGGGAAGCCAAACACTCCAAATAGCTCTTCACTCAGTTCTAGAAGTGTTGAGCAGCTAATCACTCAAAGTATTATTAGGACTCTGTTCAAGGGTGGGATTTACTCAAAATCATAATGGAACGCAGATCAAGGGTTGCGAAGCGCATCAATCACTTAAAGCAGAACTGGCGCACTGTTGAACGGTGCATGGGGCACCAATCCCTCAATGGTGCGCTGGGACAAAATACAAGAAGGACCTGGGGGGCCGGTCACTCAAACTAGTATTAGGAGACTGCTCAAAGGGCTAAGTGACACAGATCACTCAAGCTAGGACACAAACACAGACCAGAAGGTGTGGGAGGCACCAAGCTTTATGTTAGGTAAGTAGTACTAACTGTGGAATGGACCATGGTCGGTGTATGAAAAAATCAATCAAGTGGCCAAATGCCCCACGGTTCACAATATTGGAGTGAAACACACAGACACACATATTGCTTACCCAATGCATTGAAAAGTGCTTTCGTTATATACTCTGGCCATGTCATGGGCTAAACCATTAGCAAACAATGGAGAGGGTAAGCACATCAACTTGCTTGGGTGTTTGCGAAAATACGAAACTGGAGCGCATGACAGAAAACAAAAGAACATCGTGATGGGTCAGGTTCACCAGCATCAGAGCTAGATTTCTTTTGGAAGCTGAGATGCTACCTTTTTTTGTGATCCCATTGCCATCTGCAGAGATTGCAGAAGAGTCGCATGAGGACCATGGAAGTTCTTCAAGCACAAAGGTCATAAATATCTAGCTTGTCTCCAAGAAGCTTTCTTTAGCTCCCAGAATATCTGATTTGTCTCCCTTACTGCATTCTGGCTCTCTCACACACACATGAATTACAGGAGCCTACACCAAGCCACCCCTTCAGGGGTTAATAATGTGTGACAAGGAAATGAACAAGAATGTGCCCGAGACAATATGGAGAGAGAGGTCTTTTAGAGCCTGTGTAAAATATATTGGATTTCTTGAGATCATCTGTTGCCATCTAATATTCTCTTGAGGCAGTGCTTTGAGGCATGTGCCCAGAGTGACCTTAAAGTGGCACGTGCCCTGCATCCAGGCTCAGTGTCCTCCCATTCCCTCAGCTGCTCAATACAGTAGGTCATTCTTCATAGCCAGGACACAACACACCTGCCCATTGCAGGATTTGGTTGGTGAACAATAGAGGAATCTGCAGGACTGAAGTGGGGACCAGCTAGAAAAGTGAGTGTTAACAGTTGTTGATTTGTTAAATAAACAATAATAAGTGCTATGGGCCAAAGATTTTCATAAGTGCATGTTCAATGAGGTATGATGGAGAGTAAAGGGGATGGTTGACCTGGGAGATGTAGCCTACTTTTGGCTGTTGAAAAATTTCAACGAAAATTATTATTATTATTATTTTTTTAACTTTGACATCTGAGTGACTGGTGATATGGGACACTATGCTCCAAAGTGTTCATTTCCCATCCAAAGAGTCAGCATTAATCGTGAATGACGTTTGAAATACAAATTTGCCACCTGTATCACTCTCCATACACTTTAAAACATGCAATCTTTCGTACTGTCCTCCACTCCAACAATAGGTTTATCGATCACTGTACCTAGGGGCCTTTCACTTCATGATCTGTATGATACAGCGGACTTGTCCTCCCACTCAATGGATTTAAAAGATATGCAGGGCAAAAAATCTCTCACCATACTGTCCCCCTTTCCCCAGTATTCTCTATGTGGGCTGGGGTGGGGTTTATAGTTGGTTATTGCACTAAATCCCCGATACTGAATGCTTAGAGTTAGAAACAGTGCAAGAACTGTACAAACAACTTGGAAGTAGTGCAAACTTTGATTTACTACAGTACCACAGCTTGGCTTTTTGTGAAAACCAAGCACCAAATGAAGTCAGGCGCAAGCAGTGGGCAGTTTGAATATCACTTGACCTGCCTGGCTTCTAGTAGATCTGGGCCTTTTCGTCTGACCCTGGCTGTAAATGGTTAATGAAGGTAAATCTGTTCTCAGATCAGGGTACAGATGGATTTTCACGTACCCAGTGGGTGACACAGGTACTCTCTTAGAAACAACATTAAATGGAAAGGTTGAAGTACAAGCACTTACTATCTAGAGTACCTGTTTGCTCTTGAGAAGTGCCAGTTCAGTCCTATTAAATGTATTGCAGCAGAGAAGTGCAGGTACTCTCCATTTCAGATTAAAGAAGTGCAGGTACTCAGTACCGGACAGTACCTGCCCATTTTAAGCACTGCTCTTAGCACAAGATCCTTGCCGTTGGTGGTAGTGCAGTACTTACGTCTGTTTGCCATTCATTGATGATGTCCTCGTACACGTCGTAGAGGGCGTCCAGCTCTTTCACAGCATCCTTGGGGGCTGCATGCAGAGGGACCATCACAAACTCCTTAATAGCTGTGGAAGTATGAGAACACTGTCAAACAACCAGTCAAATGTGTCAATCAACCAACCCATCCAGGGCAAAACACAGAGTAAGGGCCTGATTTAGAGTTCAGCAGATGGGTTACTCCATCACAAACGTGACAGATATTACAAGTGCCATTGGATATAATGCACTTGTAATATGGCTGAGGGCACATCTGACAATCAGGCCCAAATTCACTTCAGGAATTTATCATGGTTATAGTATAAACCTTTATATAATAGTGCTCTCATGCACAAGCGAGTGTCTCTAGGTGCTCGTCATCGCAAAAGACTACCTGAGAGAAGCTTGAGAGTTGATACTAGCTTGCTTTAAGATTATCCTTGAGTGTTTCAAAAGCCTACTCCTGCCTGAGCCAGTCTGGAAAAGTGTTTTACTATCAACCCCCATCCTCAGATTGCATAGTCCGAGGTCTACAACAGTGGACAGTGTCCGGTTTGTGGTTCTTCGTCAGGGGATGGGGTGCACCTCAATCAATCAATCAGTAGTTTTTAGAGCACACTACTCACCCGTGAGGATCTCAAGGTGCTCGGGGGGGGGACAACGGCTCCCAACGGCTCCAGGTCAGTCAGAGGGACGGGTCTTGAGGTCCTTCCTGAATGTGTGGAGGGTAGGGGAGCATCTGATGTTGATCGGGAGCTGGTTCTAGGTTTTGGCTGCGATGTAGGAGAAAGCTCTCCTGCCGGCTCTGCTTTCGCGGATGCAGGGGACCTCTGCCAGGGCGAGGTTGGTGGAGCAGAGGTGTCTCTTGGGTACGTGTAAACATACTCGGTCGTTGAGGTATTTGGGTCCGATGTTGTTGAGGGATTTATAGGCATGGGTGAGGAGTTTGAACGTGACTCTCTTCTCCACGGTGAGCCAGTGAAGGCTTCGTAGGTGTTGGGTCATATGTTCGTGGCGCAGTGTCCCTAGGATGGTTTGGAGCTTGCGTCGAAGAGTTTTGTTGATTCCAGCATAGAGGGTGTTGCTGTAATCTAGTCTGCTGGTAATGAGCGCGTGGGTGATGGTTTTTCTGCAGTCGGGGGATCCATTTGAAGGTCTAACAGAGGATGCGTAGGCATTTGAAACTGGTGGAGTGACAGAGTTGAACTGGTGGATAATGGAGAGGGAGGAGTCGAGGATTATGCTGAGGTTCCGAGCGTGGTCAGTGGGGGTGGGCGGGCTTCCAAGGGCGGGGGGTCACCAGGTGTTCTCCCAGGCTGAGGTGGAGGGCCTGAGAATGAGGACCTTGGTTTTCTCAGAGTTGAGATTTAAGCAGCTGTCCTTCATCCAGGCTGCCACATTTTTCATTCCTTCCTGAAAGCAGCGTTTGGTGTCTTTGGGATTCTTCATGAGTGAGAGGATGAGCTGGGTGTCGTCGCCCTAGGATACAATGCTAAGCCCGTGCTTTCTGACGATGGCGGCGATGGGGGCCATGTAGATGTTGAAGAGCATCAGGCTTAGTGAAGATCCTTGAGGTACTCCGCTGATGATATCTGTGGGGTCGGAAAGGTAGGGGGGGGAGTCAGATCCTCTGGGCTCTGCCAGAGAGGAAGGATTGGATCCAGTCAAGTGCGTTTCCCTGTATTCCTGCATTGTGTAGTCCGGTGGCTAGTGTGTGATGTGAAACGGTGTCAAAGGCTGCGGAGAGCTCTAGGAGGAGAGGGCCGTGGTGTGTCCCTGGTCTAGCAGCATGCGGATCGTCTTTGGCTGAAAGGAGGGCAGTCTCGGTGCTGTGGTTGCTGTGGAAGATAGACTGGAAGGCATCTAGGATACAGTTTTCTTCAATGAAGGGGGTCAACTGGGTGTTTACGAGTCTTTCGGTGACTTTGCCTGTGAATGGGGAAAGAGATGGGTCGGTAGTTTTAAAGGTCAGTAGGGTCGGCCGCTGGTTTCTTGAGGAGGGGTTTCACCTCTGCGCGCTTCCATTTATCTGGGCAGTTGCCGGATATGAGGGAGGAGTTTAATTGTTCGTCCTAGTTCAGGTGCAATGACAGCGCCGGCCCTGTGGAAGATGTGAGGGGTGCAGGGGTCCGTTGGGGCTCCTGACTGCGTCTTCTTCATGGTTGAGGAGATGAGCGCGATGGAAGCGGGGGCCCAGGATGTGATGGTCGGTTTTTCGGCGGTGGTGGGTGGTGTGGTGCTGTTTTCTGCTGGCTCATTAAAGTTGTCATAGAGGGCCTTGATCTTCAGGTGGAAATAGGAGCTGAGTGTGTCACAGAGTTCCTGGGAGGGTGTGATGTCAGACAATTCGCAGGCAGGTTTTGTGAACTGCTGAATGACGTTGAACAGTTCCTTGACATTGGATGCGTTGGTCTTGACTTTGTCTCTGATGAAGGTCCTTTTGGTGTCCCTTATACGATGGTGGTAGTCCTTGAGGGTGCTCTTGTGGTTGTTCCATGCGTCTGTGGTCTTCTGGTTCCTCCAGGTTTTTCCCAGCATCTGCAGGAGCGTCTGGCTTCTTTGAATTCGCTGGTGAACCAGGCGGCCTTCAGCTGGCATTGATTGGCGGTGCGGCAGAGAGGTGCCAGCTTGTCTGTGCAGTAGGAGATTCAGCAGTGGAATTCCCTGGCTGAGGAGTTGGTGTCAGTCGTGGTCTTGGGGAGGTCTTGGAGACGGGCAGAGTTCAGGTGCTCCTCGGTGACCTTACTCCAGTTCCCTTGCGGCAGGCATGGGGCGGTCTAGGGTGCGGTGGTGGTGTTAAACGTGAAGTGGACGCAGTGGTGGTCCGTCCAGAGGGGCTGGGTGGTGTGGCTGAATCGGATGTTAGATCCTTCTGCGAAGATGGAGTCGAGGTTGTGGCCCGCTCTGTGGGTGGGGGTACTTACGAGTTGTTTCAGTCCTAGGATGGCGAGGTTCTCGAGGAGTGTGGTGGAGTCATGGTCCCGGCTGTTTTCACCTGACTCACCTGATACACAAAAGAGTAGATCACGTGTAAAGAAGAGGTTGTGGATACTCCAAAAGAAGAGCTTAAGATGGTGGCACACAGGGCAGTGGAGATTAGCAGCACCAATAGGCAGAAGAGTCCAAGAAGACATGAGGACTGGCACTTCCGAGTCACACCAGACTTTCTCCTGCAGCCTTGGACACATTCGGACTGGTTCGAGTACTTACGGTGTGGAGCACTTCCGGTACAGGTGCCACAGATTCAGCAAACTAAAATCTCTCTTAGGGCGATATCTGCTGTTATTAAGACTCTCTTCTCATACTCTAATCCTTACCCGCTACGGTGCCCTGTACGCATATTATGTTGTTCACTCGGTTCCTCTTGGCCAGAGTCCTTGTACACTCTCCTCTCTGTGGCTTTTCTTTGGCTTCCTGTTACCTATCTTTCACACTTGCAGTACGAATTCTGGCAGTCACTGGCAGCAGGGCTAGTGCCACATGAGACCACTGAATGCAACTGCCTTATGACACCACCTGTAGTTGCCATAAGGGAGTGTCATATTGCAAACAAATGGCCTCAAACATTCTTGGTTGCTTAGGAAACCAGGGCACCTGAATGGCAAAATATAATTTTGCCTAGTGTTTTAAAAATCCTTACCTGAAAGCTAACAAGCAGCCTTCACAAGCCTTTTCTAGCCTGCGAGATATGATCACATTCAGTCACGCCATGGACTACTTTTTTGAAGAGGGACATTCTTTTGTTGACCTCATCCAAATAGAGAGCGGCGTCACAGGGTAGTCAAGACCTGACACTTTACTTGAGAGACCTGGTATTAAGGGCCAAAACAAAGAATCTGTGCTTCTATTTCGAAGATTTTCCTAGACCTGTGAGGTAACTGATGGATTTCCTCTAATTGGCTGTGCGATTTCAGAGATTTTGGTTCAATTTGTAAATATTACTTACTTCTCCATTTCTTGACTGTTCATTTATTCTATTAAGAATGTGTTATCTGTTAAGTATTCTCTCTTACTGTTTGTTTTTATTTTCTCTGTTTATGTTGTATCTTAATGCAACAATAAATTCTGGAATTCACTTTTGTAATTTTAGTACTATAGTTGACATTTCCATTTCTACAAAGCAATAATACTGAACCCCTAAAACACATGCCTATCTACGCCACTCCGCAACACTCCACTCTATTCTCTGAGCATTATGTCCGACTCCCGGTGGAGCTGCTCTGTTCAGCTATTGAGGAGATCTGCCCTGGCTCATCCCTTTGGCCGTCACCTACCCAACCGGACATTGGGCGCAGTATCTCCCCGTCTCCCTGTCTCTCCCATCCCTCCCCCTCCTATAATCGAATTTCTGTAACTCTGCTCTTTTTCTTTGTTTCCTATGTTTTGATTGGGCTTGAACAAATGTACCATGTTAGCCTGTAACTCTGATCCTCATGTAAAGCGCTCTGATACCTCCAGGTCTAGCCAGCGCTATATAAAACTCAAATAAATAAATAAAAGAAAATAAACAAGGAAGTATGGCTTCCTCAGCTGTTCAGGCATCTGACTGGCTGCTGACTTCATTGAACAATACAATCGCCTGAAACTTGAAGTTCGAAGTACCCCAAAATCAGCCCTGCCCAAAACATTGATAAAGAAAGATCAGGCCCTCTTTCCCGTGTAACATAGGGTCCTGAAAATAGTTACAATCTAGACAACAATGGTTAGGCCCTCACAATCTTTTATGCACAAGCTAAGTCATCTGCAATGGTAAATGCTAACATTCTGATTCAGGAAGACATCATCTGCGAATATTAACAACTGCAGATGCACCTACTGCAATGGACAATCGGGTAAGACGGTGGACTGTTGGCTGCGTCAGCCATACCATTAGGGGTGGGAAAGACAAGGTGACTAGGAAGAAAGTGGGCAGGCATTCGTAAGGAGGTGGTAGAAAGCATGAAGTGGCATCAAAAGTAGGCAGCCTTGTCATTTGTCAAACCTGGCATTCGGCAGTGCTGACTACTGGCTCCTAAGATAAACTATGGACCAATAGACTTACTTTTTATTTTTTTAATTTATTTTACAAATTGATCACTAGCTCTGATGCCCACTATGGACTGGTTCTTGCTTTAACAAGCTAAAGTATAAAAATAAAAACACAAAGACAATAGGATTGTCACTGAAGCGGCAAGCAGGAGAAGGCTGACCAAGTGGGGTGTATGGGCTGTTGAAGACAGGCAATATGATTTTGTGCTGCATTACCTGTACTGGTTGAATGAAATTTAATCACAAAGGGCTCCCGGCTGAAGACGTCGACTCCGGAGTACATACTCTGATCATGGTAGTGGTAGGACTCAACAACAGACACTGTGTCTGGCCTGTGGAAATAGGATGGGAGAAGGTTGGTAAGTGATGATTTACAAAGATAGGTATGAGATCTTTAGAGGGTTTCTAGTATTAGCCAATACCAGTTTCGCAGCAGCCATCAGTACAAGCATCTTCAATGCAAGCAGCGGGGAGCCTACATATGTGCTAATGGACAACAGCAACCGATTAATCCTCACCCTCGCTCACCCCTTGCTCTGAAACTGACTAGAAAACTTGGCACTCTTCTCTATCCAAATACTGGGACCAGTCACTGTAGGACATACACAAAGTGTAGTCCGGGGGTAGTGACTTAGGAAAATGGGCAAAGGATAGTTGTGTTGTCATGGTGAATGAGGCTCACCTGTGGAAGAATAAGGGCCTGATTACGAGTTAAGGTGTTATTTATCGTCCCTAATAAATAGCAATACCACAGGGTACATTATTTATTGGGTGTAATAAACAACACCTGTTATGAGCTTACGTGAAATAACACATGTGAATAACGTGTTAAATGTGCCAAAATCCGCATGATATGGTAAATACCGTAGGATTTCCCCTGTTAAATTTCAGCAGGTTCGACTATATGAAATTTAACAATTGTTGAGTTATTTAACGCATTTGATAATTATCGGATGTGTTAAATACCTAACAAGTCGTAATTCCCACCCATGATAAACAGTATTTTACGCATGGTTTGGAATGTTACGAGCAGCTCGTAATCGGGTCCATAGAAGAATGTAAAAATCTAAGACCTCTCAGGAGGGGTGCCTGAGTCTAATTGTATGGGAAACGGGTCTGCAGCATGGGGTTAAAAGATGGAGGTTCCTGTCTTTAATGGATCCCAAACTTTATTCAGACTTTTTAAAAGAAACACATAGTAACATAGTAACGCACTACTAACTACACTATATGACTACAGAATGCAATATGACCAACACAATAATTATGTGTAGCTCAAGAACAGGCTCACCAATTAAGTTTTCCACTGTCTCTTTTTTAAGAGTTTAAGGAATGATAAACAGTTGCTTTGTCGATGTGTTCCTGCAAGTTCTAATGGAAATACATACTAAGTATTCATGCAATTGCTTGTGTTGTACAAAACAGAAAAAACTCAATAAAGATGGCTTAAAAAACAATGACCAACACAACAATTTGTGAAACTATTTCCTTGGCTCAATCAGACACCAGCAGGGTACAGACCCTCAGCTGTACCTTAAGGGCGTCATTAGGAATTCTGCCCATCATCCTATCTGTGATTGGGACCGCCAACCATAAGGGCGGGGGTCCCGTGGGTGATATTAGGATGCGCCCGCCACTGTGACGGGCGCATCCTGCATTTTTAGCATTGTGGCGGGCAGTGCTCTCAGCACCGTCCGCCACAATGCTAAAAATACACGTATGCATTTGTATAAACAAAGCGGCAGGCACAGCGCAGTGCCTGCCTCTTTGTTTATGCAAATGCAGGGGGCTACCACAGGTACCCCCCTGTGCACCCCGACCTCTCCTTCACTCTGGAGGCCCACAAGGGGCCACCAAAGTGAAGACCACATGCCTTTCCATGGCAGCGATGGCATCTCTGCAAGCCCATGCTAATATGGCTGGCGGTGTCTATTAGACACCGCCACCATATTGGACCTTTTCCGCCCGGTCGCAGAAAAGCGGCGGATGGTCTTTCCATCCGCCGCGGTCCCCCCGCCATCCTAATATGGCAGGGGGTCATTTAGGTGAGGAAGGCGGGCGGATTGCCCCCGCCAGGCTGGTGGTGGCTACCGCCAGCCTGGCGGGGGCTATCCGCCCGCCATCCTAATGACCCCCTAAGTCTTGGTGAGGCAACACTAACCCAGGATCAGGCAGATGTAACCCTTCCCTCACTTTACACCACAATTAGCCATGCACAGAGGAATTTGGGCCTCCCAAAACTCTGGCTCACACTGTGGCTTTTGTTAATGCAGGGGCCTGCGTGTACCTTACTCATCATACCATTTCGTTTCAGAGAGTAGTTCTCTCCAAAGAAGTCATGGAAGTATCAGGACTGCTCACCCCACACAAGGAGGCACCACAATTATGACCACAGAGACTGGACTGCTCTGTGTCTTTTACTTCTTATCAACACTAAGAGCAATAGGTCTTGCAGCGAAACACGTGTCGGATGAAAAAAACTGTTAACTCTTGTGCTCAAAATAATTGTAACAGTGTTTTACAGTCTTTTAAAGAGAGTGCTACCATCCCCCTGCAATATCGATTAGGTCAAGGATGAGCCCCTGCTTTAGATTCCTTTAGACTCACAACCTGTTATGTGATCCAACAGAAGGCCAAAACCTTCCCTGGGGGGCTAGGAGATGTCCCCAGGACTTTGGCTCCCATTAACATTGACCTCTAGTTCCTAATGGAAAATCTGATGCTAGCTGTACTCACCGATAGATGAAGAGATACTGCTCTTTATGGCTTTGCCGTCCAAGCGGGTCACTGATCACATAGTCGTAATTGTGATTACAAATACTGCAAAAACATAAAAAGACAGTCATGGAGTACAATTTGCCATTAGAACCACACATAATTACATGTCTTAAACTAAAGTTATCTTTGTTAAGTTAAATCTACAAAAAGTGCATGGGAAAAGGGATGGGTTGACTGCAGCCCAATCAGAGACCACTTCCAGGTAGAACAGGATCTACAATTGTATCAACATCCACTACAGTGACACCTGCTGCATAGAACAGGGAATGCTGGTCACTGGGCGAAACCTGGCATATCTGCAAACTTGTCGGTCATATATATATATATAGCCAGTTTGTCACATACATATACAAAAAAATTAATCTGACCTTGTGTAATGTAATCTGGTGCTCAGATAAAGCGCTAAATTCCCTTGTGCCAAGTTTTGGCTGTATAAAACTGAAAAATAATGTGGTAGTGGGGCTAGGTTCTGGGAGTATGTCCTTCTTCATCATGACATGGCGGCCTGCTCTGGAACTGCTGCTTAACAATGCCACTTGTTAGACAGGCCTTGGAGTGACCTAAGGTGGCAGGGGCTGGATTATTGCTCTCCTACAGCCAGCATCAGGGGAAGGACTGCATCTTTAATAGTGGCATGCGATGGTCAGGAATGCCAATTCTGTTGCCATAGGGTCTTGCGGTGGACAAGGCTAGAACAGTTGCCTTTACGCAGCCACTACACTGTGTGTGCTGTACGAATACACAAACTAACTCACAAACTGGCACGAGATGCGGGCCCTTTTTTGGAGTGACATGCTGGCTCGTGCGGAGAGTACTTCAGAAAGAGAACTACACCTTAGAAGAGGAGACAGCTTAGTATTGGCCTTTTCAGGATAGATGTACCATGAATTCTGCTCTCAGAAATTTTTCACAAATTGCCCACTGTGAATTTACGAAGTGATCTGTGTACTAATAGGTGGCATTGCAAAATCACCATTCAAAAGGAGGTCACAAAACGACTTGCCTAATGAATATTAATCAGGCAAGTCACAATTTGTGACCCCCTGTGATTGACACAAAAGCAGGAATGGTGGTCTGTGTGGATATCCCCAGGTGTTCGAATTACCAGATAGAATTTTTGTTTGATTTTAGAGCCAGTATTCCTTAATGAAACTGGTGCTGCTTTAAACCGCTGCAGCTCCTCCGCTAAGGCAGGGGAGCATTGCCCCACTGCTCTCAGAGAAGTGGAAAAAGGAAAAATTAATTATATTTACAAAGTTATTATCATTCTATTTTTCGTACCGGCTATGGGGCTATGTTAGGGCGGGGCGGACTGGAGTCACAGGTAGGAGAAGTGGTTTGTGCACCATAAATGTGTATGACAGTTTTCCGGCTGTCTTTTAGATTTTTGGGGGAACCATGGCGGGGGGGGGGGGGTACCACTGCCAGGGCCGGACAGGGAACCACAACCGTCCTGGTAAAGTGCTCGGCTGGCCCCCCCCTCCCCACTGGGGAGGGGGTTGGAGGTGCCGCCGAGCTCTTTGCCAGGGCCGGATTCGGACGATTTTGTTACAGGGCCGATTTTTGCAGCTATGCTGCAAAACCGGCCTGTAACAAAAATGGCCCCCAGGGGCCCAAACCCGGCCCCCACCCGTGCGACACACCAGGGAATTGCCCGGTGCCCGCTATGGCCAGTCCGGGCCTGACCACTGCCTACTCCCTCTGAGGTTGCCAACATAGTTCTCAATGGGGAAGCGGTCCCTCTGGCAATCATTTGAGGTGCGGGGAACTGTTCAATGGTTTGCGACAGAACACAAATATTGATGCATTGCATACCAAATAGAAGTTTGCAAAGAATGCCCCTTTTTATATCCCTTTTAAATTGCTATTCAGTGCCGGTCGCAAAACCCATTTATGAGTCTGAAAAACCTTTGCAACTAATAAAATGGACTTTGTACATTAGTGAAAGGCATTTTGCAGGTACAAGCCCAGTGAGTTTGTGGGGTTACAATTACAAATACAAATTCCTTTCGTACTTCTGGCCTTTCGTCATACATGTACTCTCTGGGTTTGCAGTATTGTTGAGGTAGACTTGGTTGTTAGTTCAAAGTAAGAAACACCCCTCATGATAAAGGAAAGCAAAGTAATGCTCTCAGACTAATACCTGCTGGCAACATTTTAGATTATTCTGTAAAAATTTGCCCTGTGGAGCAAGAGTCAAGTACTGATCGTGCATCTTCCTAGCAGAGATTAATTTGTGCCGGTGCTAATTTGTAAACAAAAGACACACAGATGATGTATGTAATGCAGAGCAAATCAAACATTCAACCCCGTCAAGAGATCTGAGTTAAATCCATTGTTCTTTTACTCAACATGCCACCCCAATTTAGACCCAGCCATATGCAAATTAGTCTTCACCCTGTGGCTCATGGGAACAGTCCAGCCCGAACTGCCAAGCCAGATCCTCCCTGGACCGGAAACAAGCATACTGGGACCTGTTTCGGGGCATCAACCTTCATCAGCCAGGCTAGCTTGAATCCAGTGGCACAGTGAGCCTGGGACCCACGTGGGCATTTGTACACACCGGCCCTTATTTATGACAGTCTACCACATGGTGCTGCTGTCTGTATATTTTTTTTTAGCATAGATCATGAACAAAGTATCAAATATACTTAAAAAAATACAAAAGATGTGAACCCGGGCATTATTTATATTGTTAGTTGACTTGGAATAGTATGTGGCAATGCTGTCATGGACGGTGTGTAGAGCCAACCATAGCAGCTTCCTGAGAAATACCTCGGGCCCTGGCACTTAGGTTTTAGCACATTATGTACAGAAGTCTAGTGATGCTTATGGAGGAAATGGCCATAAGGAAGTGGAAGCAGCTACCGCTCTTATAGTGACTCCTACTGTCTAGACTAAGCAAGCTGTTCAAGGCGATCAAAGAAGGAGACGCAGTGCTTATTTAAAAAATACATGTCAGGACGCCATTGCATTTTGCACCACCCATTGCCCCTGCCAGCTATGCCTATGACCGAACCCACACAACTACTAACAATCACATATTCAATTAATAAACAACTGTAGTTGTGCTCATCTCTAAATTAGACAAACTTTCATAAGTGCTGGTGTTCACAATTAAGGGCCGAGCACGAAAAACACTGGCTCAAATTAGGCACTGTGGAGACACTGGTACTCTGAATGTGGATAATCCCCCCCCCCCCCGAAGCCCCCTTGTAGTGGTCAGGCTCATTTGCTGCACATATGAGGTCTTGTCGGATAAACTTTCCCAAGGCTGCTTGGGTTCCCAGTCTGGCCCTGTTAGTCAGGGGTTACAGTAATGTATAGGGGTGCCATGCTGGAGCAGGAAATACTCTCCCGTCAGTCACCCAAGGCTAATGAACTGACAAAGGGAGGATGTAGTTCGACATTAAGGGCAGAGATTCTATGTCAGGACCCGAGGCTCCGATTATGATTCTCTTCCTTTACTACTAAAAAAGAGCAGCCAATGAAAAAACATTTTACATACAACATAAACATCATATCCCACGATGCTCTGCCTATTATCCACCAATCATGGCCCAGTAGTCCATATGAGTATAAACAATGTCATCCTGAGAGCCTCTTTGTTTGCTGCTCTGCAGTTGAGACAGTTGCCTCTGTTTATTACATTTATATCTGGTTTGCAATGTATTTGGGCATCGCTTTACATTACAAATGATGCTATGTATGGCTTGATGATAGCTGTGTTTGCATATATGGGTCTTTTTATTACCTCCTGGTAGTTACATTCTAGCTGTTTTCTTCTGTACCCATTTGCACCGTGTGCGCAAGGACAGTCTCACCTTGCTTCACAATACCTGCCCTCGCTCCAGGTGAGGATACGCTGCTTCTCTTGACAAGTTGTTTACTCATTCTTATTTTTTTGCAAAACGTATCCCCCCCCCGGCCATTTCTGTTCGGCACATTCAATGATCGGGCCTGAGATCCTGAGCTGCATGCGTAGACCAAGTGGGCTGTTTATGGGCTCCTTTTGGGCTACGAACCATCCTCTTTTAATTCCTTCTCGCCAAAGCGTTCTTTAAACACTCAACTTGAGTTGTTTGCCAAACGCCATGGGTATGATCAACAGATTGCCCCGAAATCTGCCGAAGGTTATTCTGACCTGCCTTGCAAGGCAAAACCAAGTTGTCTGATTGACCTCTTGCTGACGCCTTATCCGCCCTTTCCCAAAGCTCTATTGGAGCTCACCAATATTGTTCAGCCCCATCTACTTCTAAAGGGTCTCTGTCTAAACGCAAGGCTGATACAGAAATGGATTCCACACATACCGACTCTGCCCATTCTAATCATGATGTCACCCCAAGGTGCAAGAAGCTCAAAAGGTCGTCCTCTGATAGACCTCCGGTCTCTTCCTGTTCCCCTTCCAACACCTCTAATTTCAACCTCTAGGATATTGTCAGTCTAAGATCTTCTGATTGGGGCCCTGATCTGGTGGTTTCAATATATTTGCATGATAAATTGCGCAAGGGCTTCGACAAAGAAGTCCACAGTAGAGGCATCGTCCACGGCTGGATCCCTAACAAAGTGGCTGAAACTCCAGAAATTGACACTAGTATGTTAACCTTTCTAGAAAAAAAGTTTGCCAAGGACCCCAAAAAGTGAATAGACTGCGCTTGGCGTGCGTAGCAGGATAAAATGGTTGAGCTCACAGGTCCTTTGGCAAAATTCTGGAAATGGCCCTAACCAGCAAGGAGGCTGGTGCCCCTATTAACCCCACTATTTTGGCAGAGTGGATCCAATAGGCCATATGCCTGCTGGGAAAGGCCAATTGTGTCATGTCCTTGGAAAGAAGAAAATCCCTCCTGATCCTTATGGACACAAACTTTTGTTGAATTAGCTTCGATGGAAGCTAGTCCTTTAGCTGAAGGACAGCTTTTTGGGGACAAATTTGTAAAAGACAGCTCAAAATATGTAATCATGTTTACAACTCTGGACAAAGCGCAAACCAGCCTAAAAAAGGTATTCCAGGTGAGCCTTTTTGGAATGCTCTCCCAGAGAATTTTACGAATGTAGTCAAGGAGAGTGGCAAGGCTCCACGAGGGGAGGTACTTTCTTCCCATCCAGACATTGCTTATCCATACGCCTCTCCAATCCAATAATTTCACAGGTAAGGGTCATAGATGTCTCAGAGGTTCATTTGGGAGTACAATTCTTTCTTCACAGAATGCCTTGGTACTGTAAACCATTCATGTTTTCAGGCTGGAATTCTATCAGACAACCCGTCAACAGGGCTCCCTCCCCAGCTTAATTGTTACCTGCAAAAGTCAACTTTTATAGATGATGAAATAAAAGGCTTGCTGTAGAAGCGTGCTGGAGCCCTTTGCCATCCTCATCCAGTGGGCTACTGCAGCAACATCTTCCTGGTACAGAAGAGAGGGGAGGACGCAGATTGTCTTGAACCTGCAAGAGTTCAATTACTTTGTCGCATGCAGCCATTTCAGAATGGAGGATATCAATCTCTTGACAGACTTGTTGCAGAAAGATAACTTGAGGGTCCCTTTAGATCTCAAAGATGCCTACCTATCCATTCCCATCTTTCCTCCACTCAGATGTTTCCTTCAGGTGGAGGGACAGGTGGCTTGAATATTTGGTCCTTCCTTTCAGGCTTTCTTCAGCACCATGGTGCTTCACAAAGGTGATGAAACCGGTGATGGCATACCTCAGGGAGCAGGGAGTGTGCCTTGTGGAGACATCTCAAATGGTGGCAGATGGTCTCTTCAGGAGTTACAACTCTACATCAATATCCTGGACCTACTGGCAGGGTAATTTGCCATCAGGACTCTCTCCCCCCAAAAGTTGTCTTGTTGCATCCTCCTTAGGATGGACAATATATCTGCGGTGAAGTACATCAACAAATTGGGGACACTTGATCGCCCCTGTTAGTGACAATAGTAAAGGATTTTGTCATTATAGCCTGAATCACAGGATAGCTGTGGTGGCAGTACATTCCGAGACAATCTAACGTAGTGGCGGATTGGAACTCCAGATACCTGATAGATCCCAGCGACTGGAAACTCCATCCTCAGCTATTAAGGTTGATCCAGAATGTTTGGGGTCCCTGAAGTATAGACCTCTTTGCCTCTAGAATGAATAACCAATTGGACGAGTTCTTCAGTTCAAGGCCAGACCCATTAGCTACTGATGTTTTCCCTCAAGATTTTTCAAAGGCCTTGAATTATGCCTTTCCCCTTTTTGCAGTGATCCCCAGGGTAGCGACTCAGATCAAGCAGCAGGTAGCAGACCCCATTGTGGATAGCTCAACCTTGGTTCCCATTCCTCTTGGAGTTGACGTGCGATCCTACTCAGCTTCTCCCTTGGCCTCAGATGATAGTCCAAGGCCCTCTGGGGAAACTGCATCCAATGGTGGTATCGGTGCAACTGTCCCTGATGACCTGGTGGCTTTCTGGCAACAGTGGTGTTTGCCAGGCATATCGGATGTGGCTTCAAAGTTCGTTAAGCGAGCCTGGGCCCCTTCCACTAGGAAGAGGTATTCTTTAGCATGGAGATGCTGGATGGGTTGGTGCTTGGAAAGGCACGCTGATCCAATGGCAACAGGTATATCTCCCATTGTTAGTTTTTTGTCTCAGAAAGCAACTGAGGGTTTATCATACGGGTTGGTGAACAATTTTCATTCTGCTATTGCAGCAGGACATGTACAGATTAATAATAATCCTGTAGGGATGCATCCCATCATCTATAAGCTTCTTAAGGATATCAGTGGTACTAACCCCCCAAACCTAAGTATTTCTTTTTGTGGGATGTGAATTTGGTCTTGGACCTTTTTGAAAGATAGCCGAGTACTGATCAGTTGTCCAGGAAACAATAGTCCGCTAAGCTAGCCATGCTGGTATTTCTCACTGTGTGAGAGTCAGAGTTCTGGACATTGCAGGTAGAGTATTGACTCCTTAATGAGTTTATTTTATAATTACCCGCGGGACAAAAACCTTTTTAAAGTGTATTGAGTATCATGCATTTCTTGGTAATGATAAACTGTGTGTGGTTAAATGCTTGAACGCATGTGAGGAATGTACTTGTGCATTAAGAAATGATACTTCTGGCCAGTTATTGATTGCTTTACAGAAGCCTTTTAAACCAGTGTCATCTGTCACTATAGCCAGATTGTTAAAATTAGTTATGTTATGTTATGTTATGTTATGTTATTTGGATTTTTGAGCGCACAGCTGCCCCAGCTAAGGGGCGTCCCAGCGCTATAACTGGAAAAGGTAACATAACTAATAACACAGAAAAAGTAGGGAGTGATTAATAAGGCAGAGGAAAGAAATGAGGTTATCCAAAGTGTGAATGTAGGCAGGAAGTGCGTTCCATAATTTAGAGGCCAAGACCGTGAACGATCGGCCACCCAGTCTACATCTCTGAAATCGGGGGACAAGTGCCAGATTTTGGCCAGCAGAACGAAGACTACGCGAAGGGGTGTACAAAGACAAAAGGTGCTGAAGGATGATAGGGGTGTCAGATTTAAGAATTTTGAAGGCAAAGCAGAGGGCCTTGAACTCTATGTGCCTGATTACTGGCAACCAGTGCAGATTGAAGATTGTGCTACGGGCTGAGCAGAAGCGTGGCAGGCCCACCAGGGCTCTAGCTGCCGCGTTCTGCACCCGTTGAAGTCGCAAGACTTCCGCCTGTTTGGCGCCCAAGAGCAGTGAGCTCGCGTAATCGAGCCTCGGAAGTACGCTAGCTTGGATCACCATCTGGCGGGTGGGGGCATAAAAAAATTTGAGGATAGGCCTCAAACCACGCAAGATGCCGAAGCACATGGATGCCACCTTTTTAGTGTGGAACGAGAAGGTTAGTTTGGAATCCAACCAGACACCAAGATTTTTGACTTCGGAGACCGGTTTAGGGGGAGGTCCCAGCTCCTTAGGCCACCAGCTAGCACCCAACCGATCAGGATGTTTCCCCAGCACCAACACCTCAGTTTTGAGGGCGTTGAGTTGTAAACAATTGGACGTAAGCCAACTAGCAACAGCCCTCAAACCGTCCGCAAAGTTCGACGCCAGTTGGTCAGAGTCCCCATTAAGAGCCACCGCCAACTGGGTATCATCGGCGTATGATACCATAGTGAGACCCCAACTCTTCGCAACCTCCGCCAAAGGTTGAACGTAGAGGTTGAAGAGAGTGGGGCTCAACGCCGAGCCCTGCGGGACTCCTTGAGCGATGGCATGGGACTTAGATCTGAACGGTGGCACTACAACCTGGAAGGATCGTTCCGAAAGGAACGATTGAAACCAATCCAACGCCCTGCCTGAAATACCAGCCTCACCAAGCCTTCGAATAAGAATGGTGTGGGATACAGTGTCAAAGGCGGCACTGAGGTCCAGGAGGACCAGTGCCGCCGTTTGACCTGCATCTAGTACAGAGCGGAGATGTTCGACCATGAATAGAAGTGCCGTCTCTGTACTATGTCCAGATCAAAAACCATTCTGAGTAGGATCTAGTAGATGCGCAGATTCCAGATGGTTTGTTAGGATGTTATTAACATGGGCCTCTGTAATCTTTGCCACCCAGGGAAGAAGGGAGATAGGTCGATAACTCTCCGGCTTCAACGGATCCAATCCAGGCTTCTTTATGATGGGCATGACGCAGGCAGCCTTCCAACTAGGTGGAACTGAACCGATGGTAAGGGATTGCTCCACCAGATGGCGGATAGGAGGAAGGCAAAAGGACGCCGAGTCCATAAACTGGGCAGGTCTCAAAGGGTCATCTGGTGAGCCAGACTTGACCTTGGCTGCTAGGAGATTGAACTCCTGCTCCGATGGTATAGGAAAAGAGGCCAAGCACTGAGAAGTATGCAATGTCAAAGTCGTACTGTCAGGGTCAGCTTTGGGAAAAGAGCGGTAGATGGCATTTACTTTTTCCACAAAGAAGCTGGCTAACGACTCACAGTGGGCAAGGGAACAGATCTCCATAATAGGAAGTCTGTTCACTGTGAGCTCCTTCAAGACGTTAGAAACCAGTTTGGACGGGTTAGAGCTCGCCTGGAACTCCCGTGCATAGTAGTCAGCTCGGGCCCGGCAGACAGCTCTGTGATATGTCTTTACCTTGGCCAGGTAGCATACTTTCAGGTCTTTATCATAATTCTTCCTCCATGCTCTTTCGGCTTGTCGGCAGGTAGCTTTAATACACCTGAGTGCCTCCGTGTACCAGGGATTAGGCTGAGAATGTCGATTCCTACTCCAGCTGGCTGGGATTAATACGTCAAGGACTTTAACAAT
This sequence comes from Lissotriton vulgaris, assembly GCF_964263255.1. Lineage (NCBI taxonomy): Eukaryota > Metazoa > Chordata > Amphibia > Caudata > Salamandridae > Lissotriton > Lissotriton vulgaris. The sequence goes on along the minus strand of NC_141698.1, from coordinate 539,741,636 downwards.
CCAGGCGCAAAAGATGGTATACCCGGTTGCAACGTCATCCGTGTGAGCCAGAGGTGTAGTGGCAGAAGCTTGAATCGACACTCAGGTGTTTGGGCTCATTCTATTCTAGGTGCTATAGCTTCATGTTAATTTTGACTATTTAGGATATCATGAAATCAGATGTCTGGTCATCTGATTCTTCTTTTAAGCAATTTTATTACAAACCGGTGGGTGGTATTACCTCAGTAGTATTCAATAAGCTTTAAACTAGCAAAATCAGAGCCTCCTATCCTGACATAGAATAAAATATTTGCTAGCATTCGCAGAAAGAAATTTTGATTCTTTTAAGGATATGGAGGCGAGGATTATTCCACCCAGGAATATCAGTCATTGATTTCGGATGTTAGGATTTTGACTGTTCTTCTTTCATTGTTTACCGTACCCGTATTTATCTCTATGGGATATGTGGATATTATGGTGCCTTAGTTCTTTTTTCTAGGTTCCGATCAGAAGACAGAGAGAACAGGTTCAAATCTTGTCGCACTTCAGTTGCTGGCTGAGCTGTTGCTCGCGGATTGGTGACATCCTAGGGAGTTGTACCTTCGACTTCAGTTTGTTATCATTGGCCTTCAAGTTCCTATGGACTATTCTGAGCAAAGAAAGAGGCTCCCAGGATGGCTTCTTTTATACTTAAATGGGCTACGGTTTCATTATTGGTGGATAATAGGCAGCTCATCATGGGATATGTGCTTTTGATGTATGTAAAATGTTTTTACTTGGGCTTCTGTTTTTGAGTAGTAAAGGAAGAGAAGCATAATCCTCGCTTCAATGTCCTTAATATAATCGAAAATTCTTGGTGCGAATTCTGGAAAATGTTTTATACTCCTTGATGAGGCAGACTAAGAGCTAACTCATCAATTATTACCATTCCACTCGGGGATCTTTCAGATTACTTCTGTTGTAGTGACAACTTCTGAGAAGCTACATGTAGGTATCAGATTTATATAGAGCAAACTTAATTACATTATTATTAGTTAATTATATTTTGGGACATGTGATTTTAAACATAAATAAATGCAGTACAAAAGCTAGAATGAAAAGGGAAAAAACAGCACTGAACAAGCTACTCACATTAGACATGGAACAACACGAGAGCATTCAATCGCGACATGAATATAGTACAGTGCTAATTTGAAAGAAATGGCACAGGGTACTATATATTTTGGTATTTTTATAGCACAGCACACAGCTGGTTGGTGATCAATGCAGGGCTGCACATAGCAGCAGGGCTGCACATAGCAAAAGGGCTGACAGCAACTATGTCAGAATAAGGACCAAAAAGATGGGGGCACTGTGTAATGATTTAGCAGAGGGCGGTGCCAGCAGTGACCTCCTAAGTGGATATTTGAGCCCCAGCACTAAATAAAATAAATGTATAGGCACTGGCTACAGTACAGGGGGTGTCTTGCAAACCAAACTTATAGAAACACGTTTTTGACTTTTGAGATGCTAACTGGAGACGTGTGAGCACCAACCGGGTGGTGACCCTAAGCTGGGGGCAGTCCCAAAGCCTTTTTGTGCAGCTCATCTCATCAATGAGTTAATGGTCAGTCAGCCCTACAGAGAGGAGGAAGGGATGGGGTGAGGGGGGTTCAAAGGGAGGGCAAAGTGAAGTGCTCTCCTGTGACTTCAGCTATGGAGACTCCTGGTGCCCAATGAACTAGCTTCCATAAACCAATTCTCTGGGAAACTAACTTTCATAAAACATTCCTTTTTGCAGCAGGATTCTATTAGGAGGCATTGGCTAGTTTGGGGACATTCCTCTCTCTCTGGTGACCTTCGAGTGTCCAGCTAACAACAGACAGAAATGAAAAAGATCTTCAAATGTACCTGTTGAGTTTCTCCATCAGGGGCGTCACTGCACTCAGATCAGCATCTCTCACCTCTTGCACGACCACAATATCATACCTCGCCAGAATCTGTAGGAGACACAAATGAAACATCACTGCCAGCTCACCTGAGTGTCCCATTAGCTGCATGTCACCCTCCCATCGACCCACCCAGTACACATCCTCTGGTGCTAATCAATGGCTGTGTCTTTAACAAAAACAACTGGAAAAAGACAAGACCAAGATCAGAGAGTCACAAGTTATGCTTTTATTTTTAGTAGCCAACAGTTTTGTTAATATAGTGGTCCAGTCAAGTTCTATATACAAATCCATGGATGAGTATATTTGGTGTAGACAGTCTTAATAGAAACTCATCTTGCAGTAAAACATCATGTGTTGGGGAGGTGACCCCCAAGAGATTGAGGCAAGGCACAACAGTCACTGGGTCGCATGGAGTGAGAACTGTCTGCCTGGTAACTTGGTAAAAATGTGTCTGTAGTGTGGTCGCCACTGCTCGCCCGATAACAAAACCGTACAAAATCCTCAATATTGCGAGCGCTCTAAAACAGTATGGTGGGGTCTCAGGTCACTGTGTCAAGAAATGTAGACAAAAATGATAACTAATCGTGCTTTTAAATTTGTCACAGTACACACATGCAGATGAATATTTTCCAAATCAGCAAAAGATTTCAAGTAAGATCGAAGGCGATCATATTAAAAGTTGAGTATAAGAAAGAGGTGCCCAACGTAGGTGCGCAACGACCACGCTCAATCCAGATTTTCAGGATTTCCATATAAAAGAAGTCTTTTTATAATCTGTCTGTTTGGAGCTTATTTTTATAGACAGTTGTCATCCAGAAAATGTTGCCAGAATCTGGCCCTTCTGGGCCTTGATTGGAACTGGTATTCTGCACAAGACTTTGGGTCCGATTACAAGTCAAGTAAGGCAATATCGCAGTGCAGATCTACACCTATTTTCTTCCTTGGTGTTTCCCTCACAGATTCCCACTGAAGAAAGGAATCTGTACACGAAAACCTATCTGGAATTGGGAAAAGTTGTGGAAACAGTGGCATAGGAAGGGGGTGCAGTGGGTGCGGGCCGCCCCGGGTGTCATCACTTAAGGGGGAGTCAAAATGGCAAAAATATGTGTTTTAAACACATTTTTAGCATTTTGTCAAGCCGGGGTGACAATAAATATTCTGCAACAGGTACCACATGACCATGCTAAGCCACTGTGTGGAAATAGGCATAGTATATCTATATCCTGATTGATATTTTGTATTCCAGCTGGATTATCTCTGAATAGCATGGTGCAGAGGAGAAATTCTCATCCGGAATTGGTAATTTCTGCATGTGAAATAAAATAACAGAGAGATCTGATTTTCAAAGGAGACTTTTTTTTTTCCCCGTTGGCCGTTACACTCCCATGTGAGCGTGATTCTCACAGGAGCTCATGCTGTGATTGGCTGGCTGCAACATGAAGAGAAATGTTCTTTTGTACTCAAATCATTGGTCAGAAGCACCAACCTGTAAATCATGATGCTTATAAAGATCTTACAATTAACGCAATCCAGTCACCAATTGAAACTTACAAGAGCCCTGGTTCAATCATGCATAGTTTGCTATAACATATGCTATATCTATTGATCTAAAACTTATACAGAAACAGTGGACACGACTAGGACTTTATCTAAAAGTGATTGGATAATGTGACGCTTGCCCAGAAGGAACATAATTGGCAGACAGTGGAGCCAAGTATTAAGTTTATGGCCTACTCCATCATTTATAGAGTCTCAGCAGAGTCTGGTGTCTTAGTGGACTAATGCATCCACTGTAGGGGCCTGTGTTTGATCTCATGGTCACAGGTTCAAAACCTGGTTGGTATACTTAGACTTTCATTCTCTGAGCTCAGTAAAATGAGTACCATTGAGCTGGGTAGCAATTACCATCTGTTGTTCAGTACCAAGATACCCTTTTGGGTAAAAATATGATTTACAAATAAATGTTATGTTATGATAGATCGCTCTTTTCAGAAGCATGGCCACAAATATAAGCCAACATGGACCATCTTTCAAATTGATCTGTCAATTAAACATCGGTAAAGCCTTCAAAGAAATCTTGGATTCAATCTGAAATAACCTGCTCATGCATCAATGAAATCCAGAAAAAAAAATCACTATTCAAGGAAGCCCCGGTGACATCCACCGGACTTCCCAAGACCACCATTCTCTTCCTTTTTAGCAATGGGGCTTTTCGTCATGCTACTCAGGTACAAGAAATATTTTAGGCTTCACCCACAGGCTGGGGACTGCCTGTCATTGAACAAAGTAGTCTTGGATCCTTTGCAGAGGTTTCAATTTTGGATGAATTATGGATGTCAATGGATGTTTATCTGTAATTTGGAAGATTTATACATTGTTTTAAGTCCAAACTTATTCTTGTTATGCAAGTCTCATTCCTTATCACATAAGAAACCTTGTCTCCTGAAAGCAGATGCTGTCACCCTTAGCATCAGACTCTGAGTCTATCATGCACAAAACAACCTTTAGACTTTATCATAATTTTTAGCCAGTTTTCCCCAAGAGCTTGTGTTAAAAAAGGTTAAAAATGAACCCATCCAAGACAGAGATAAAGTTTGGGGTATCCTTAGAAACATTGTGAATTTGGGAGACTGCCCATCTATCAGGAGTTCTTCTCCCACCCAGTACCATTAGATGAAAAACTAAGGACCTTCCTGGCTCTTCTTGTGTTGGATAACAAGGCCCTGGCCCTAAATCTCCTGGACCTACTGCATCCAGTCCTTTTCCTGTTCCTCATCACCCTTGGCCACCTGGTCTTCCTTACCCTGGTCATCTTTGTCTTGGTTATTTTGCTCTTGCTTCTTCAGGCTGTATTCGCCCGATTCGAGGTCTCCTATACCTTGTGGTCCAGTCCTCCCGGTTCGCTTGGACATGGCCTCCCTAGGATTAAAATTTCTGGCTTTGAGCCTCCTCCAGGCAATGGTCTGTTTCTTAGTCCTCCTGGCCCTGGTGCTACATCTTTGTATTATTGGCCCAGTCCCGTTCCTGCTTTTCTTGGTCCTCTTAGTCCCAATCCTTCAATTGTTGGCAGTGGTCCTCCTGATTTTGATCCTTCTGGGGCTGATTTCCTCTCGTTTCTCATTTTATTGGTCTGCCTTTCTGTTCCTGGTCCTCATTTTCCCAATCCTACTGGTTCTCCTGGTAGTCCTTGTTCTACTAATGATCCTCCTCATTTTCTGCCCTGTCACCACCCTGTCATCCTGACACAGTTTCCAAGCCTGTTCACTAGTCTTTTTTATTTCTTTTTTAGATCTGGACGGAAAGACAGTTTCCCCAAAAAAACAGCATTCTTATACAGGGGATCCCAATTAACACTCTTTCACCATTGGTCTGTTGATATGCCACTCAAATTATAGTCCCCCGCACCACAGCAGAATATATTCGATCAACAGACCAGCCCACTCCTGCCATTGGATACTATCACTTTGAGAGACTGCATTTTGCCCCTGCACATGTACTCATACACCTAAACAATTGTTTCCTAGAAACAGAAATATAAAATTGATAGACACTTGCACTTCCCAATGACTGCTAGTCCCTTTCTATAGTAGGGTTACATCAAATATTTTTGTAACTCTCAAGACATTTATTGCAAAATACAATGTTCATTCCTCATTTTAAACCAGCTTCAGTATATTTATTTATCCGATGTAAATGTGCACAAGTCATTAGAGTAGCTAGAGTGTGTATACAGATTTATAGGTTGAAGCCACACCCTCCACAGGATTGTGACTGACATTTCAACCACTTGTATCTGACTTGAGAGAGCCCTCTAGTAACTACTTATGGAACTGCATCTCACCTTTGGAGTGTTGAACTAGCTCTGTCAGTATAAAGAAAAAAAAGTCCTCTCAAATCAAAGACAAAGCTTATACCCACCAAAACATATAGAGCCAAAATAAGCTATTTAATTGTACTTGTACTTACCAGTGAATAAATGTTACTATAAACAGCAGGGTGATCAAGAAATCTATTGAAATCTATAATTTTGTCTCATTATTATGAATCAGCATTTGCAAACAATCCCATGGAAAATAACCGCAAATAGTTAAAAAATAGTGTGTATCAAAATGTATATTCTAAAGCCAAAACCCCTCAGCTTGGTGCAGGTCATTTGAAGCAGTTGCTTTTGACTTGAGCTGGACATCTATTCACAACAAGTGGAACTGCACCTTCAGGAAAATATCTCAATGCTTTTGCAGTTGACTTGTTAGGGACAGCTAGTAACGACTAGTGGAACTGCAACTTTAAATAAATATGTCAATGCTTTTGCCTCTGACTCTATATGGATACATATAACGGACTAGTGGAACTATAGCTTCATGTAAGAACTTCAAAGCCTTTGCATTTGATTAGAAAGGGACACCTAGTAACAACTTGTGGAACTGCAGCTTCATGAAAGAATTTCAGTGCTTTTATATTCGACTTTTGAGCGACACCTGGTGATGACTAGCAGAAGCGGCTTGATGGAAGAATTTCAATGCTTTTGCATTTGACTTGTGAGTGACACCAATTAATGGCTAGTGGAACTGCACCTTCAAAAAAGAATACCAATGCATTTGTATTTGACTTGAGGGATGCTGAGATGCCTAGTAGCAAGTAGTGGAACTGCAGCTTCAGCAGGCGAGGCTGCTCCCGGTAAGCAGCAGTTGGGCAGGGAGGGGGGATGTGTGAAGGAGAAGGGGGTTAAAAAAGAACCACTTATCTGCCGGCCGGCCTGCTGGCCAGCTGCCGCCGCCTCTCCTGCATACTCTTCCTGGCTTTTTCTCTGAAAAGAAAGCAGGAAGCACCCGGCTCCCAGCCTCCTGATAGCCAATAATAATGCTGCAGGTCTGAGGGCCGTGGATCCGCTCTCAGCCAGAGAACTGGAGGCTGGCCATGTTCTCCATGCAGGCTGTAATGCAACCTGCATGGAGGACATGCAAAATGCACGTGAATGTTTGGCCAGCCCCAGAGGACCGGTCAAACATTCATGCATACTTACATAGTGTCCACCTCTGCTCGCCCTGCTCTGAGAGCAGAGCAACTCTGTCCTACCCTGCCCTGCCCTACCCACCGAAACGCTGCAGTAACGAAAAATAAAATGATAATAGCTTAGAGTTATTATAATTTTTTTACCTTTTTTTCCACTGCGAAAGGCAGTGGGGCGATGCTCCTCCGCCTAAGTGGAGGAGCCGCTACTAAGCTTCATGAAGAATTTCAATGCTTTTGCATTGATTTGTGAGGGATACCTAGAAACAACTAGAAGAACAGCAGCTTTCAGTCACAATGTCAATGTTTTTGCATTTAACTTGTGAGGGACACCTATTACCCACTAGCGTAACTGCAGCTTCAAGTAAGAATTAAAACAAATATGCATTTGACATGTGAAGGACACAGAGTAAAGACTTGTGGAACCACACCTTCACAAGAGAATATAAATGCTTTTGCTTTTGGCGTGAGAGGGTTACCTAGTAATGACTACTGGAACTACAGCTTCATGAAAGGGCTTCAATGCTGTTGCATCATACTCAAGAGGGAACTCTAGTAATGCCTTGAGGAACTGCAGTGCTGGGAAAGCATTTTGAATATTTAGGTGAAGATTTACCAACATTTGATGAAACGCAGCGAAGCAAGACAACTTGCTTCGTTGTGTCAAAGGGAGAGGGCAGAATGGCCCATATTTACTGACATATGGCACATTTCTGCTCAATCTCTGCATTAGTGCACTTGGGGTGGCGAAGCGCCAATGCAGGCACCTTTGCCCGACGATGTAAGGTTGCTTGCATTACAGTCAGGATTGTTTTTGTGCAGGAAGGGACACCTTCCTTGCTAAAAAAGAAGAAGAAAAACTCAACTGCATTTTCTTCCTTCTATGTGTGCTGCAGAAGGCAGCACACATCGAAAGAGGAAATAACAAGGAGAACTAAGCATATTTCTTATTGTTACACCTCTGTTGGGAATATGTACCATTTTGATGCATTCCCAGGTTTACTAGTCTTAGTAGTAGTAGAAAAGCTTTATTCGATTTTTTTAAATTAAAAAATCATTAAAGCATCAACATCAAAAATCAATGCATAAATAAAACTGTAAAGTACAAGAAATAGGTAACAATTTTTGCAATGATTTTAGGAACATGATAAAATGTTCCTTTTTAAAAAGACACTCTTTAAAAAACTAGTCATAGTTGCCACACAAAGTTCATCATTTAAGAGCTGGAGATACAACAAAGCAATCCGACAATGTCGCCATGGGCCATATTTGTTCAAAAGTGGTTTAATCCATCGTACTCTTTCATGATGATAAAAACCACAAAAACAGGTCACGTGTAGTGTTGATTGATCAGATCTCCCATCGCACGGACACTTAATAAGTGCATGTCAGCAGCTCCCCTTGTGCAAAAGCAATGCTGGCTCCCGCAGGAGGTGGGGAGCAGGCTGGGACCATGGAGGCATTCGGGCTCCCCCCACGGTCCCCAAAAGAGTGGCTAGGCCCTGGGGGATTGGGTCCCTGGGGCCAGAAGTGGCCCGAGAGGGGCCATGTCATTTGAGATGTCATCCGTGATGTCATCAGTGATGTCACTGACCATGTCATGAGCGGTTTAATATGTGACGTCATCAGCAGTGCATTGCGGGGGTGCAAATTATAGTTAGGCCTACTAACTATAATGGCCGAATATCTCTGGTTTTGTAGGAGTGAAATGTCCAACTAATTATAACGTCCCTGAAACCTGTGTTTTTTTCAGTGAATTTCTAAGGTTTTTTAAATGCTAATTTCTAACTATAATGTCCTTGAAACCTTTGGTTTTTTCAGTGAATGTCAAAGGTTTTTTTAATGCTAATTTCTAACTATAACATCCCTGAAACCTATGTTTTTTTCAGTGAATATATATATGTATCTATACGTGTGCATATATATATATATATATATATACATATATATATATATATATATATATATATATATATATATATATATATATATATATATACACATATATTTATATATACACACACACACAATTATATCTTTATCTCTTGGGTTGCATTTTGCTTATTCCTATCACAGCCCAAAGCATTTTACTGAGACACAAATGTAATGGCACTCAAAAGAGCAGTTTCCCAACAATATGATAAAAGGAATTTGACTTAGCCAGTGATTGCTAGTATCTATATGTAATGTGTTATCTTTACAAGTCTTCCATAGTAATCAAGACATTTATTGAAAGTTGCCAATATTGATTCATCAGGATTTACCCGCATTGACATTTTTACTTATCCTATTTAGAATCAAACACAACTTATTAGAGTAGTAAAAGTAGATACGTAAATTTTTATGTTGGAGCCACACCCGATCAACTTTTTTTAATACCTTTTAAGCAGTTGCATCTTACTCAAGAGGGACATTCAGTAAAAACTTGAGCTATTGCAGCATTGTAACAGACTTGTTAAGCAGCTGCTTCTGACTAGATAGGGACATCTAGTATAATTCTGTAGGGCTGCAGTCTTCTTAAAGACTTCACACTGTTTCTTCTGACTTGAAAAGAACATCTAGTAAATATTTGAGGTAACTGTAATTATGTGAAAGGCCAGACCTTGCCAATGCTTGTTTTTTGGTGTCTGGACTATTTTGGGCTGGGGTGTGAAGGGCAGAAAAAATATCCCAGTACTGTTTCAGGCCGGTGCTGTGCACCAACAGGACCAGGCCGAAGAAAAATCAACGTCAAGACACTTGTGGCAAAGATGTATGCATATCCCACAGATTTCAGGGACAAAAGCATCAAGCTTTTTTCTATTCCCGAACACACCGATTCGCCGAATCGGTCGTTTGCAAATGGAAAAAGGCCTTTTTAGATGCATGTACCTTGCGTCATTCACAATTTAGGGAATTGCAATTTTTTGCAACTATCTAAATTGCGAATGCATTTAGGGAATCGCAATTTGCGAATCCCTATTTGCCAATGCATGTAGCCTATCCTAAATGCAAACTGTGCATGTAGGAAATGCTAAATTCCATCAACTTCAAGTTGATAGTAATTTGTGCATGCTTTGAGAAATTCACAAACATTCATTTTTCAAAGTAGCATGTAGCACACACATGCCCTTAGGGCATGTGTGTGCTTTACATGCCTTACCTATTTTGGGGAGGTTCTTCAGGGGGGCCTTAGGCCCCCGGGCACCCTTGGATTTGCATTCGCAATTTGCAATTACCAATTTGGTAATCACACTTTGCGAATGCATTACCATTCATTCCTATGGGCCTGGAGTCACATTAGCTGATAATGATTCGCAATTTCCGAATCGCTATTAGCTAATGTTAAGGAATCACAAATGTTTTTGTTTCCTCAATAATCGCTATTTGGTAATCGCAAATGTGGAGTTTGATGCAAGTGCCCCTCAGTGCATAACAGTGGTAAGTTAATTCCGGTGGTTAATTAACTAATGAGATATGGGTGCAATTTATGTCACAGGTTTAAAAGCATCATAAAAAAAACAGGTGGTTAATGTGCATGCTTCTCGGCGTACGTTGTAATATGTAGGCCACAGATGTATGTTTTAATTGAGGAAGCTCATTGGGTTAATGATCAGTTTGCAGAGATCTATGTTTTACCTGTATGTTGCAAGTTACAATCCTGGTAAAATAGCTGAATGAGTAATGCAGAGACTTCAACCAGCCCCACCTCCAAGGTATAATCGTGAAAACTTTGAGTTTTGTTTTTAACTCAACCTTTTGTGATTTTAATGCTGGCAAATCAAATTGTTTCCATTAGATAGTACTAAACTCTATTATTACATTTGTATTGTGTATTGTGTAAGTGTTATTATATATCCCAGTGCTTGCACACTCTTCTGGGATGCAATTGGGCCGAATCTTTGGGACTGGTTCGCGGATCTAGCTGTGGAATAGCGGCCGGACCAGGAGTTTGTCGCGATTCGCCTATATTCCAGCACTGCTGCGGATTCTTTTGTCGCTACTGATGTGCTTCCTCCCAGCAGAGACAACAATGAAAACATGTCGAAGAGCTTTATTCATCTCTCAATGATGCTCAAAAGCTGAAACCTTAAAACAAGATTTTGTATATAGACACTGCTAGAGTGGACACAAAGACATACCCAAACTTATTCATTTTGGTTTTCTAAGGCCCACATTTCCTATGTTTTTTTGGGGGGAGTTTTATATAGCGCAAACTCGACCCAAAGGTATCAAGGCGCTTTACCTGAGCACCAGGGCCTATATTACACTAAGTGTCCTGGGGCGCAATGGGAGTTGTGCCCCGAGGCACTTTGGTATTTTAGACAGGGCCGGAGATGCTTGTGCGGCCTCTTCTGTAATACTGAAAGCACTGGCGCAAATACAGCTCCAGTACTTGCTCAAGAGGCCGTTCCCTCACTTGTTTGAGGGTATGCCCCAAGCAAATGCGGGAATCTCTTTGCCCCTGCGCCTGCCACTGTATTATAGATGCATTCACAGAAGCAAAGAAGCTCTCAGGAGGCGCCCTGACAGCTATTAGGTCGGCCACTCTAGCCGTTAGGCCACATCCTCTGCCTCATTTTGCGTGACACAATGAGACACAAAACAAAGCGTCTATTTACGCACCATTGTAATGGCCCACCTGGGCAGTGCCCAATTGCATTCTGTCACATAAACTCCTGCACCAACTTTTGTATCTGTGGGCACAAATATCCTCGAACTTTGTGTAAAGCTGGAGCACAGCGGCAAACCGACGGCATCTCTGCACACTCTGTTGTGCAGCATTCCTGCGAAGGCAACGCAAGCCACTGGATTAATCAAACGACGAGTGATTTATTTTCATAACAGCACCTTTTATGCATACCTGCAGACATTACCATGGGATTGGCTCCTTGCAAAGGAGCATAGTGACGTGTAAGAACTGCAGGCACGCGAAAGGTTAACAATTTTGAATAATTTGATTTAAGCATAATCGATCCAAGTCTGGGGAAAAAGTAGGTCACATAGACCTGTCACACAATTAGAGATGTGGCGTGGGTGGATGCTCACAGGCCAAGCATTTCAGCACCGGAGAGGAGCGACAGCAGCAGCAGGGTGCCGGCGTCTCCGAGGTGCACGGGGTGAGTCACTGCTGCTTGTGCGAGCGAGAGACATCTCGGCACAGAACTTTCACAAACTGCTTTCATCCGTTCCTCAGAGTCGCAAAGGATTACAGACCCTCAAACCGTGAGCATAGATCGATTTACAAGATTGCTTATATTTCTCACAGATCACGAATAAGGGTCCGAATTTCAGCATGTAATCATGGATTTAACGCGATTGCCACCTAGTACACCGTGCATGATTTGAAGACCTTAACAATAAAACACTGTTTCTAGTTTAGATTAACCAAATGTTAGTTACAATGTGGTTCACACGTGGTGACACCCAGTGGCAAACCCTTTGTAAAGATTAATTACCTTGAAGATGCTGATTTCTGTATTCAGGTGTGAAACTAGAAATAATGCAGTGTCGTTTTTGCCCAAACAATATTGACAAGTTGTAAGAAACTGGGTGGCTGGTTGAGTGGGGTGCAAGCCCTGGTCAAGCAGCCTCCACAATCCTCAGGTTAAGGCCCAAGCAAACCCCAAATTAACCTGTGCGTCACCCCTTTCTGAACTTGGCACAGAGCAGTCAGGCTTACCTCGGAGGCAATACATAAAGTATTTGTGCAATACTTGGAACAGTAGCAAGGTGAAAACACACCATGAAAAGATTCCACACCAAGTTTAAAAAATGGAGCTTCATATATAGTAAACGCAACAGTATTTGAAAAATAGAAGTGATTTTAATAAATAAAAAAGCCAAAATAGGAAAAATCCAATAGGTATAACCAGAGATATTCAATTTCAAAGATTTCAGTAAAAATAGTGCCAAAGACTGTAGATATGTGGTCATGCCAGACTGGGACAAAGTCAAAAGTGCTGGCTGACTGCGATGAAGCACGGGCTGCCTACAGGAACCCAGTTAGGGCCGCTGAACAAAGTACCTTAAATCCTAGTTGGGGAGCTTTGCTAGGTTCCGTGTGGAGGATGCGCCACACAGCTAGAGCGAAGCAACGGTCCCAAGATGCAGTGAGGCTGTGGTGCAAGGCCCTGTTGCATAGATGAGCAGCCACCGACAAGAGATGCGAAGGCCTGCGCCGAAGATGCTTTGCAGTGGTTTCAAAGGCGATGTGCGTTTTGGTGGCAATGAGGGTCTTTGCTAAGGGTCCAATGCCCGCAGCAGTGGAGATGCATCAGTTCTGCTCATAGTTCCTGCGCGCAGCAGAGGAGCTGGTTTTGGTTCTGTTGGATTCGCACAGGCTGGCAAAGCAAATTAAGCCTTCTTCCAAGAGTCCAGGACTGGGGTGGCACCACTTGGCAGGGTAGACTCACAGATCGCAGAGTCCAGGTACACACGCACGGATGTTGGTAGCCTGTTATGTCCCTGAGGCTACAAATCAGGAGGCCAGCCAACTAGCCCTTGGAGTCACTCTGGGTTCTGGGTTCAAGGATGCAGGCCGCTCCTTCTCACCCAGGCAAGAGGAAAGCAGGCAGCAGGTCAGCACAGCAAACTTTAGTTAGTGTTATGTATTTTAGTATGTATTTTAAATGTATGTGCTCTTTTTTTGTCTAAGTATTTCTTTTGTTTTTAATATATGTGTTAATTGTTGTAGTAGCTATTAATTTTATTTTTATTACATTTTGCGTTTTAGTTCCGTAGCGGGTTGTGAGTTTATAGAGTAATAGGATGGGAAGTAATTTAATTATAATAAATTAAATATACATTTATTTATTAGTATTTATTTAATTTAGATTTGATATTGTTAATTATGGGAATTAATGTATTATTAATTAATTAATTAATTAATTAATAATCACTGTTCATTTTTCTTAATTGATTAATTAGTAAATATGTTAATTGTGTAATTTCTTTAGGAGCAGGTTGTGGGTTTATAGGGGCATAGAATGGGAAGTAATTTAATTATAATGCAATTATTATTTTTTAAATAATTAATATTTATTTATTCAATATTTGATAATGTTAGTTGTAGGAATTAATTTATTATTACTTATTTATTCATTGGTTGTTCTTTATTATTATTTAATTGATAATTATGTTAATTGTGTCATCTTTTTAGGAACGGAGTGTGGGTTGTTAGGGGAGTAGGGTGGAAAGTAATTTAATTTCAATATATTTTATATAATTTTTTGAAATTTTATTTTATACTGTTAATTGTGGGAATTAATATGTTGTTAATTATTTATAATTTGTTTGTAAAATTGTTGTGAATTAATTAATTATTAGTTAACATATTTATGTTAATTGTGTTATGTTTTTAGAAATTGGTGGTGGGGTTTATAGAGGAAGAGGGTGGGAGGTAATTTATTTATGATTGGTTAATTATTTGTTAAATAATACTAATTAATTTATTAAAATCTAAATATGGCAATTATGTAATTAATTTGACGTGTGAGTTGTGGAGTTTATAGTGGTAAATGGTGGGAAGTAAATTTCTTTTAAATTAATTAATGATTTGTGGTTAATTGATAATAATTTATTAATGTAAAATTAGTTATGGAAATTGTGTGAATATTCTTAGGTGTGTGTTGTGGTGTTTATTGGGGCAGAGGGTGGAAACTAATTTAGGGGCTCATTAGGATGGCCACCACAGAGTAGGAGGGACCGTCCGCAGGGGCAGCGGCGGTCCCTCCGTGCATATTAGGATATGACCGCCACCCTGGCGGTCACATCCTGTATATTTAGCATTGCGGCGGGTGCTGCTTGAAGCAGCACACGTCACATCATCAAATAAACCATGTTTTCCTTTACGTGCACGAAGCTGCAGGCACCGCGTGGTGCCTGCCGCTTCTTGCACGCAAAGGCAGGGGGGTACCATAGGTACCCTCCATGTGCACCCACCACCACCTTCACCCCTGGGGGCCCACAATGGGCCCCCAAAGAAAGGTCCGTATGCCTCTCCACAGCGGAACTGCCGCCGTGGAAAGGCATAGGACCGCCGCAATCCTAATATGAGTCTCATACAACAGGAGGCAAGACAACAAGCCTGGGAGATCACTTTGGTTGCAGTGTAGATTCCAGCCTCTCCCTCAGTAGGGTTGAGAACA
This sequence comes from Lissotriton vulgaris, assembly GCF_964263255.1. Taxonomy (NCBI): domain Eukaryota; kingdom Metazoa; phylum Chordata; class Amphibia; order Caudata; family Salamandridae; genus Lissotriton; species Lissotriton vulgaris. The sequence goes on along the minus strand of NC_141698.1, from coordinate 539,726,587 downwards.
ACAGGCAGCATGGCAGCACAGCAGAAAAGCAGATATACCAGATCAGAAGTCCAGCAGGGTGACAGTCCTTGTAGTAGCACAGCAGTTCTTCTGACAGAGGTTCTTTCCAGGACCAAAAGTGTCTAATTTGGTGGGCTCAGAGACCAAGCACTTATACCCAGTTGTGCCTTTGAGGTGGAGGGGGGTGTCTTCAAAGAAGGGTCTTTGAAGTGCACAGAACTCCTTTCTTCCCAGCCCTGACTCCAGACTATTTGTAGGGGGTAATCCGCTCTTTGTGTGGGGACAGGGCACTGCCTATTCAGGTCTAAGTGTCATCTCCTCCCTAAATCCCTTCCTGCTCAGGAAGAGCCATCAGAATGCAGATGAGTACTCAGACAGACCTAATCTTTTGTGTTTGTTGTTGTGTAGAGGAAATGGACAAAGTGTAGCTGTCACTCACTCCAGACATGTATTGGAGACAGGCTGCATGCACACATAGCTGCAGCAGATTAATGTCCACTTTCTAAAAGTGGCAGTTCTAAAATAGTAATGCTATATATAACTTTACCAGTGAAGAGAGTTTATCATTACCATTCCAGAAATATAAAATGAAACACAGCTCTCCTTCTAATCAGGATTTACAACCTAAGAGGGTATTAAGGGATTCCCAATAATAACCTATAAGAGGAGTAGGCCTTACAGTAGTGAAAAATGAATTTTGTTGTTTTTCACTACTAGGATATGTAAAACTTAAAAGTACATGTACTGCTTTTTAATCACACAGCACCCTGCCCTATGAACTACCAAGGGCATAACTTAGGAGAGACTTCTGTGTATTAAAAGGGAGTTTAAAGGTTGGCAAAGAGTTTTAAAAGCCAAGTTGAAGTGCACACCCTCGCCCTGCAGTGGCAGGCCTGAGACATGTTTAAAGAGCTACTTGTGTGAGTGGAAACATTAGTGCTGCAGGTCCACTAGTAGCATTTAATCTACAGATTCTAGGTATATGGTATACCATTTCACAAGGGACTTATAGGAGAAGCACATGCATGTGTGTACTGGTAGAGTGCTCAGAGGCCAACAAAAAGATTTAGCAAAAAGAGTAAGTAAGTAGGCAAAACATTTGGGGGAAGCCCACCCTAAGGATGACAGGTCTATCACTTTGTATTGTACAGTTATAATATAAATGTATATGTAATTTTCCCTTCTGTATATGCACTAATATTTTGTGTTGTACATTGGTAACATGGACCCTGATTTAGATTGTTATGGATGTGGGACATCTGCCATAACTGGTGGATATGCCATCCGTCCTATTTAGAGTGTATACGGTGCAAGAAAGCCACACTCTAAATTAAGCCTTTACTGTAAAGAGATCTAACGCCGTTGGGCCATGTTCACGCTATAGAAAAATCTAAAGATAAAAAAACAATAACAATTCTGCGTGGGCTTAGTTCAAATTTGTACATATTAAAAGACAGACAACTTTGGGGAGTCATTTGTGCTGTGAAATAACATTTGCTGGCATCCAGGCATATGCTCTAACACAGGGGCGTTGCTACCATTGGTGCAAGCGGTGCAATGCACCGGAGCCCAAATGTGGGAGTGGGCCCTGTCAGCCATGCACCAGCGAATGTTATTTCAGAGACTACCTGTTCTGATTTGTTGAGACACAGTGGATGCCAGGAGCCGAGAAAAGAGGTAAGGATGACAAAGTGGGCAACGAGGAAAGGAACCAGAAAGTAAGGAGAAAAGCGAGGAAGAGGATGAGGATGAGTGAGAGACATAAGGAGGGGAAGAGAAAGACCAAGGAAGGAGATAGAGAGAATAGCATTAAATGGATGACGGAGATGTGAGGAGAATGGGGTGGTGGAGATAGGGAGGCGAGAAGGAAATATGATTAGATTGAGGAACTGGGGTCCATGTGCTCACTGCATCTCATTTATAGCAGTATTTTAATACTGCATGTTTGTTGAAATTAGAAATGTGGGTACAAACACGCTGTGGATATTTATCACCATGCACACTTTAAAAAGTGCTATGCGATCCTAGTACCAAGTACTGAAGCTCCCCCCAAATAATGGATAATGATTAAGAATAATGTAAACAAATGATACTTCTATAAGATGTGAATTTCACAGTTTAATTTTCAGTTAGATTTATTAGAAAAAACCCTCTGTTTGTCAATGAACACAACTAGGCTTTTCATGCTCCATACTACGCAGAATACATCTTACATTAGTAGCATCAAATCTTTGCTTCCAGATGAAAAGTCGTTGTGGCCTAGTGGTACAATTGACAGCACAGCTACCTGGAGACCTCTTTTCAATCATAGCATCCCCTTCACCAAATTGTATGATCTCTTTAACCCCTATATCTTTTCCAAATGAGGCTCAGTACTATGCATCAACCAATAATATTAACAGTCTTTATTTTATTAACATTTTTTCTATTTGACTGCTGTGCCAAGCAGGATAACAAAGCTATACAAAGAACAAAGGAGAAAACCAGTTAGGCCATTCTCTATGGCCGGACAGATCAAAAGTTGGCCTGCATTAAAGTCATTGCAAACATTTTTAGTGAAAGCTTAAATGAGAATGAGAGAACACAGGGAGAAACTTGACAAAGATTGTGGAAGAAAGTCCAGCTTGTAAGTGTACATATGGTTAAAGCCTTACTAGTCCTAATGATGTCGTTTGAGGTAGTTTTTTGTGGTAGGCGGTTTGGGCCCTCACTGCTGTTTAATTTTTGTCATCTGATCGTTCTGAGTATGAATCCTGCAAAGCTGACTTCGCGTTTCAGATTTCTAAGGTCATAAAATTGAGGGGCTTATTTATGAAGCCCTGAGTCACATTTACGCCACCGTTGCGTCACTTACTGTGATGCTGCGGCGGCGTAAATAAAGCACCACTTTGCTCCATATTTAAGTAAGTGACGCATCTAGGCAGATGCCTCACTTTGTAAACCCCAGCGCCACATTATCCTTGCGCCAGGTATAATGTATTCAGGGTTGGCGTTCCCCCGCATAGAAGCCTTGTAGAAGTTTAGCATTGAAATCTATAAGATTTCAGTGCGCCACTTCTAGGACGCCATTGCGTCAAAACCTTACGCCTGCCTCATGGTAGGAGTAAGACTGATGCAGGCCCTTTCACATGGGGCTTACCCCATGTGAAAGGATACTTTGCTGGAGTTGCGTCTGTTTTCAGACACACCCTAGTAATGCGCCGCTTTTGCGCATACAGATACATCAGTAATTCTGATGTATCTATAACTCCTTGCGACATGATGCGCCATACTGTAAATACAGCACATCAATGGTGTTGCAAGGAGTGCGCAGTGAAAAGGGACGCATCGCTGCTTTGGCGCAGCGATGCAACACTTCTCATAAGTAAGGCTCTGAGTACCAGTGATATCTGTTATTAACGACTATCAGAGATGTGAAAAGTGGTGAGTGCAATAGTGGAATTTCATGAATGTTTTCACTTGCGGTTTTGAAGTATGCGCAGTCTACAAATGCTATTAGCTGCATCATGGTGGGAATACCAGAGGTTGCACTTACTTGCACTATGACATCGCTGCAGCTGTCTTTATTCATCTTTGTGTCTCCAAATATTTGGATGTTAAAAGCTCCAATTTTGAAAGCGGAGCCCACGTTGAGTAGGGAGACCCCGGACAGAAGATACAGAATAGCCAGAGACATGATGCTGGGCCTGTGGGAAGGAAAAGGAGTAAAAGCTAGTAAAAATGCACTTTAAGGTGACTTTGAAACTTCAGAAAATTTAATTTGCAGCTGTGGAAAGTTGTGCGTTTTGTTAGTGGCTTGGATGCCCAAAATGCATTACAAGACAAGAGGCTACTATTATGCAGTCCCTTTCCTATAGTCAATTGACTAGTATCTTTTAAGTGCACTTTATTTCCCATAATACTGCTTCTCTGGGCAGAAAGTGACAACACAGAGAATGTGCATAAACAAACTATAATGAGGCAGCCCATCCAGCCTTTCTTCTCCTACCTTTCTGAGAAGACCTGGAACTCCCTGCCTCTGCACCTCAGGCAACCACCTTTGCTGCCACAATTCAGGAAGGACTTCAAAACATGGCCTACAGACCCCCCACACAAAATTGAGACCCTCACAGGTTAATAGTCGTGCTTGATAGAGTACATGGTGCATCCATGTACTATTTTCTAGGGGATGTTGGGTGACTAGTATGGTTATTATAGTTACAATGTGCTGGTGGCCTGTTTGCAGCTATATTGTGGTAGGAGTGTTGTGAAGTGATGTTGATCCACCCCGAATAATTGATGTTTGCGTGTAGCTAAATGTGGAGTAATTTACTTTATTTTAATCCTCTGCTGCTGGGCGTGTTATCGTTTGACACATTGATTCCCCTATGCCTTTCAACATGGATTCAAGAGTTTGTTGGTTTTATTACTGGGGAAGTAGGTGTGGCTGCTCTCAAGCATGGTCAGTTTCAAATGATAAACAGTTACTTTGTGAAACCTGCTTTTGTGCTAGCAAAGCTTGTGTTTTACTTTCTGTTAGAATAGAAGTAGTGCCTTGAAACCAAATGGGTACAATCTAAGACTTACTTGAAAGTTAAGGGTTTAACACCTGGGCCCTAATTACGATGCCGGTGCGACGAGCGTCTGAACGGCATCATGTCGGAATAAAAACCAACCGACTAGTAGTCAGTGGTTCCATCCGACTAATTAGGATGTGACTGCCCATGAGGCGGTCGGATACATCCATTTTCCCATTGCGTCGAAAATGGCCACAGCACAGCCTGCATTGGAAAAATGTATGTTTGCACACATCCACGCACCGTGTGCCAGGAACAACGTGGTGCCTGGCACACGGGATATGGATGTTTGTGGGGGACACCGCAGTTGCTCCCCAGGCCTCATAGTGGAGGCCACAGTGGGACAGGGGCCCTGCTAGGGGACCCCAAATTCAATTTCCAACAGTGTTTGGACCGCAATTGAAAGGCTTCCTAAAAGGGACATTGTAATTCCTGTGGTGCCTGAGCAGACACTGCCCCATTGTAGAGGATTACATTCCAACCAATGGTCTGTCGGGATCTTTGAGCGCGTCAGAATCGTCAGTCGGTCCCTCTGCATGCTGCCTCCGAATACTGGGCATCTTAATGCTGAGGCCGGACCGCAGCACTAGATGTCGGTCGGACCATAACTGACAGGCCATCGTTGCAGTGTGACCGACATCATAGTGAGTTCCCTGGTATATAAATGGCAATGTGATAGATAAATAAAGAATAATAATGCATACAATGCTGATAATGATACGCCACATCTTAAAAAACCTAAAAGCAGCTGCTAAAGCGCAGAGAGTACTTTTGATGAAAAAGGTAACTTCAAGTTTGAGCCGAGGTTTTGCAACACCTGAATTCTACTGAATGGTTTGCATCAACTTTTGGAAATGAGTTGTAAAGTCCAGAAACAGAAGTCCCAGTGGCAAAAGACATAGAGGCAAAGAAGGAAAGGAGCTGGTGCGTTGCCATGTAGAGGTATGAACTTTCCCAGGTTTACTATTAGAATCAGATGCATGTTTCTGTGGTTGGGGCACCAGATGTAAAGGGAATGATGGTCCAGGAGGGAATTGTCAGTGTACTTAAATTGTTTAGATATTCTTGCAGACTCTTTTGCAGTTTAGAGCTTGATAAAAGACAAAGTCAGATGTTCACACCTTCTACACATGGACAGTCTGACAGGAGTCAGGTACCTAAGCAGATTGGAGGGAACAAGGTTGAGACCCTAAGCAGAATTGGCCAGGGCATTGTGGGAGTTTTGTCTCCATCAAGGGATATCACTGAAGGCAGAATATCTTCTTGGACCATGCAATTGTGTGGCAGACTGGTACTCAAGGAACCTCTACAATGTAGGTGAGTAGCATCTGGATGGTCAAGTTTTTAAGACACTGATCATGGTTAGGGATCCATTTGGCATAAATCTGTTTGTCTCCCGACTAACAGCTCAGTTAGAATGATATTTCAGATGGATACCAGATTCAGAAGGTTTAGCGATGTACACTTTTCTTCAGGATTGGTCAAATGGAAATCACTAAGCCTGGGCAGTGAACTCCACTCCGTTTGCTGAGTTTGTTGAGTTTTCTGCATTCCACAGAGCAGGCGGAGTTTTGAAAAACTCTGCTGCAGAGTGTTTCCCTCGCTCGAGCTTTCCAACGACAAGTTAGACACCACAAGCGATGAATATCAACCTCCCTGAGAGACTTCTCACAGAGGATGGTCAGATTTCTCATTGCGAGTGGTCGCAGATGGTCATGACCGCTCGAGTTGAGAAACTTTCTATTCGCGTTGAGAAAGCTGCCACTCGTGTAGAAAATCTACTCGAGCGGCAAGACGTGGTGCAGTTCGCCCTGATTTTACAGCTTGGGACAAACACCCGGCACTGAAAATCAACGCGAATGGCATGACCAAATGCACTCTGCTGCTTGCAGAGCTCCGCGTAGCGTGGCAGAGTTTTTTGGTCACTTTGCGGAGTTTCGCGAATTCCACAAACTCCGCCCAACCCTAGAAATCACTATGATTTTCTACTTTTCATCATGACCTCTAAATATATGTCACAAATGCACCTGCAGTCAGTAAGTGTGGCATTGATAGAACCACTGTGAAGTACTGAGGCTAATTATCCTTCCTTCTTGGAGCTCATGGCAGATTGCCCAATTCATCTGCTAGTCTTCCCACAATTGTTGAGGGGCCCTCAAGGCCATTATCACAAGCTTGCTTTGGAGGGCAGCCAGACAATGGTAGCATCAAACCTTTTTGATTGCTTGAAGGTATGCCAGGACTTTTGTAATTTGCTTCAGGGTATATCAGAGCCTCTTGGGGGCAGGGCACAATTAGGGCATATACGTTAGCCTGGAAAATTTGAAATGGGTGATGTATGGAAAAGGGTATGGATCCCATTTCATCAGATGTCACAGAAGTTTTACATTTCTTAACCTCTTTAGCAACTGGGCAGAAATCCCATAGGAATATTAATGGGTACAGGTCAACAATGTCAAAAGGATATCAGAAAAGTGATGGCAAACTGGTTGGAGAACATCCTTTGGTTTGCAGATTGATGAAGGTGATTAGATATTCGAATACTCCTAAACCCAGAAACTCTACTTTAGGGGTTGTAAATTTGGTATTACAAGTGTTCCAAACATGGGTGTATAATGATAACCTTTATTTTAAGTTATTGTCTGCCAGGCTATTTTTAAAGGTGCTTTCTCAGGGTCTATTCAGCTGCCTAATACCCAAAATAGACAACAATTGCTTTCTTGTGTTGACAAAACATATATATTTTTCAGTGACTGTTATGCAGCGCATATTTAATTCAAAGGAGAAGTAATGCAGGGTATATATAGTCGTCCCATTGACAGTGTGTCCAGTTGTTAGATTATTTTAGGCATAGAAAGTCTTTATATTCCACTCTCACACTCACATCTCATTACCTTCTCTCACATATCATTACCTCTCACTCTCAGTCTGTCAGGACTTTGTCTGGGTTTTAGGACTATTGCTACATTTAAAAAGTAACAGTGCTATATTCTTCTGTTTTAATAAACACATTCCCAGACACAGTTGGGCATCATTCACCTAATCCTTAATAAACATTATGATACTGTAGGTGTGGTCAACTCTTCCAACAGCATAGTACCTTGTGAAACCATTACATTTTTGAATGACACCAATTTCATTTATAGCCTTGCATTCTGAGGCACCTGAAACTTAATTGTATAAGCACACTCACCACTGCTTTTCTGCACTAATCACCTGACTACATTAAGGTAATGCTGGTGTTGTGTGGAAATTGATAGCTGCCAAGTGTCCCCATGGCAAATGATTAACTTTGCACCAGTCCTGACCTTTTAACAGACACCACATTGCATTCTAGGACTTGAAAATGTGTTGTTGACATTGTAAATACTTGCTAAAAACTCACAGCAATAAAGGGCAGTTAGGTAAAAAACAAATACAATTTTCTGAAGGTATCACACATAACAATGGGTTACCTTGCAACTATGAATTTTGTTAGTATACAGGAAAAACCTATTGTCATGTTTCCACCACTATACTGTTCTGCACAGTGATAACACTCTTTGCACATGTACCTGGAGAGTCTGCAATTCCTTTGCTCACAGAGCAGCTTCAGCTTATAGAACTGGCAAACTACAGGCAAACACAGAGCAAAAGTAGGGACTGTACAGAAAGAACATCAGTGCAAAATTCACAGATACACACATACACACAAACACGCAAACACATACATATATACACACACATGCATCAGTTACAAGATAGGCAGCAAAAATACACGCCTCAATAGGCACAGACATACACACACAAACAGCAGGGCACGCTTCCCTACAGATACACCCACATAAAAATAAATATACAGAAGACTTATATCATGATCAACAGCAGTACCCGCTTCTATCACATAGAGCACAGGTAAACCACAGGCAATAGCAGTATGAGCGCCCTTACGCACATACACATACACACACAGCAGGTAAAGGGCAATTAATAGCAGTATGAGCTCCCTTACACACACACATACACACAAGTAGAGGGCAATTATAAGCAGTATGAGCGCCCTTACGCACATACACATACACACACAGCAGGTAAAGGGCAATTCATAGCAGTATGAGCTCCCTTACACACACACATACACACAAGTAGAGGGCAATGATAAGCAGTATGAGCGCCCTTACGCACACACATACACACAAGTAGAGGGCAATTATAAGCAGTATGAGCGCCCTTACGCACATACACATACACACACAGAAGGTAAAGGGCAATTCATAGCAGTATGAGCTCCCTTACACACACACATACACACACAAGTAGAGGGCAATTATAAGCAGTATGAGCGCCCTTATGCACATACACATACACATACACACACAGCAGGTAAAGGGCAATTAATAGCAGTATGAGCTCCCTTACACACACACATACACACAAGTAGAGGGCAATTATAAGCAGTATGAGCGCCCTTACGCACATACACATACACACACAGCAGGTAAAGGGCAATTCATAGCAGTATGAGCTCCCTTACACACACACATACACACAAGTAGAGGGCAATTATAAGCAGTATGAGCGCCCTTACGCACATACACATACACACACAGCAGGTAAAGGGCAATTCATAGCAGTATGAGCTCCCTTACACACACACATACACACACAAGTAGAGGGCAATTATAAGCAGTATGAGCGCCCTTACGCACATACACATACACACACACACACAGCAGGTAAATGGCAATTAATAGCAGTATGAGCTCCCTTACACACACACATACACACACAAGTAGAGGGCAATTATAAGCAGTATGGGCGCCCTTACGCACATACACATACACACACACACACAGCAGGTAAATGGCAATTAATAGCAGTATGAGCTCCCTTACACACACACATACACACAAGTAGAGGGCAATTAATAGCAGTATGGGCGCCCTTATGCAGTGTTTAATTTGCAAAACAATGAGTGCTGGTGCCCAAAGCTCCACAGGCCGATTATGAAGGCTGCACATTCTGCCCTCCTGCAATCCTCTAACAAACACGTCCTGCTTCTTTATCTCTCTCTTGCTGGATCCTGTTTTCTCCCTTTGTGACATTTCTTCCCTGTTTCTCTTCCTGTTTTTTCCCCTTTGTTTGTTCCTCCCTTCCTTGTTGTTGGTAAATGTCTGATGAGGAAAAATAAGTGCCGGTCCTAAAAAATGAGTGCCTGTGTACCCTGCTTCTAGGCCCGGTGCCACTGCACCTGCTGCAGCAACCACAGCTACGCCTCCTATCCCCCCCCCCACCCCCCCCACCCCCCCCCCCCAGAGATGCCTGTGCGCACGTGCCACCTGAGGAGTTTGCTGCGCGACCTTCTCTTAGCTCCACAGAGGCTGTCAGAAGTCAGCCTGGCGCAGTGAGAGCCTCCGAGTAGCAGAATCCGGGAGGGTTCTAAGGCCGTCATAGGCCGTGAACCCTCCCCAGGTCACGCGCTGCACTTAACAGCCAGCATCTCCTCTCCTATCCTGCCTGAACCTGGCTTTTGATGGACAGACTCTACTTCGATTTATTTATTTATTTATATGCCCTGCTGAGCGAGGTTGGGTGATCAAATTTTGAAAAACAAATACAGGGACACTCCACAAACATGAAAACAGAACTGCAAGTTTTAATCGACCGTGGGGCAATGAATGGCGTAACTGACCGTACTCATTAACATAGAAAGCATAGTAAATAACATGAATGAAATGCAATTTTGATGTATCATCTGTGTTTAATCGGGTTCTGCTAGGCGATGCTAATTCATTCTTGAGTTCTTAATTCTTCAGTTAATTAATGGGTTAATAAACACTTGAAAAAAGGTTGCCTGCCCGTATGTCCAGTGCAAAAATAACAGTTGATGGACAGAATGCAGAACAATGTCATACATTCACCCCAGTACAGAGACCTGGGCCTAAATCCATCGTTTTTTTGCACTCCACATCACCCCAGTTCAGACATGGCCATATGCAAATCAGCCTTTACCCTGTGCCTCATGGAAACAATCCAGTCCGAACTGCCAAGCCATGTCTTTCCTGGACCGGAATCAAGCATCCTAGGACCGGTTTCTGGCTATCAGCCGTCATCAGCCAGGATAGCTTGACTCCAGTGGTGTGGAGAGCACGGGACTCACGTCTGAGCATACCCATCCCACTCGGGGTGACAAATGCAAAAACAACAGTTGATGGACAGAATGCAGAACAATGTCATACATTCACCCCAGTACAGAGATCTGGGCCTAAATCCATCGGTTTTCTGCACTCCACACCACCCCAGTTCAGACATGGCCATATGCAAATCAGCCTTGACCCTATGCCTCATGGGAACAGTCCAGCCAGAATTGCCAGTTTGTCCCGGTCACTCTCCGAAAACTATGACATGTTTTACATTTACTGATAATTGTTGGGACTGTCCCAGGGCATCTGGGACGTCTGGCCACCCTAGAGTGAAGCCTCAGTATTTAGCAAAACTGCAATTTAACCCTGTCGTTCGGGTCGCAAATTACAATGATAGTGATCGGGACTGAGTGTCCTGTCGCACTTCTTAGTTTCAGGGGGGCAGCTCAGTGAATTAGTGCACCTGCCACTGTAATCTAGTTGTAAAAAGCATTTCACATAACCCGAGATCTATGTGTGACCTGCAGGTGGAGGGAGATTCCAATCCCAGTGGAATTGTTCAGAGATAATTCAACTACTTCAGACCTCTGTGTGTAACATGTAAGTCCGAGGGTTCAAATCCAGTAAGGTAGCTCAGGGGGTTAGTGCTTTCAGATCCACCCCCTCACTAAGGGAGAGTGTACAGAGCACATTTGTAAAGCAGACAGCATGGAACGGGGCCCACAGAATTCATGCACGAGGCGTTTAGAGCCTTTGGGGCCATTTATTATAGTGATACACTTAAAGCTAAATGCTTCTGCAAAGTCATAATCATACAGTGTCACACATCAGTCAGGAGAAAGCCCTTAAAACCAACACCTTAGTGGGATGCCCTTAGAATGCCATGACTCAGCTAGATGACAGTCATTGGATCCAACATATGAGTTAGGGCCTTGCTTTGGTAAACATAGTTTACCCCGCATGCGAAATAATGCATGCCATTACAACAACTGCGTTGCTACATCGCAAACCATTACAACGCAAGCCGTTACAACGGCTTGCCATAGGGGGCAGACAGTGTTGGATTTTAGGTCCAGCACCTTCCCTACTATTGCGCAGACTGGAGTTGGAATAGTATATTATACTATTCCAATATTCAGCGCCTCCCCTAAAGCAAGTCGTTGTAATGACTTGCGTTGCATTGGTATGCAATGCAACAACGCAGTCGTTATAATGACCGCGTTGTAATGGCATGCACTCTAAACGCATGCGTTATAACTTGGCCTATTCCTGTGCCTCAGAGAGGAAAGAGCGTTTGGACCCCATTACCTGGTGAGGACCCTATTTCGTAGTGGAAAGATAGCCTTTGGACCCTATACTTCATTGGAGATAAGATTTAACACTCCTGTGTCAGTCAAGATATAGCACAATCAAGACCCATCTTCTGGAAAGAGCCTTTAAGGACCATGGCTCAATGAGGAACAAACCATGTCTCATGGAGGCAGTGGCACCAAGACCACACACCCCGGTATTATTAAGCCCTCACACCCAGCGAGGACACAACTTTAGGACCTATTCCATCAGCGAAGAGAGTGGTACCTCACGACCTGTCTCAGAGAAGGAATGCTCTTGGGGCTCCATAGAGTGGTACCGCACGACCCATTTAGAGAAGGGATGCTCTTGGGGCTCCAGAGAGTGGTACCTCATGACCCGTCTTAGAGAAGGGATGCTCTTGGGCCTCCAGAGAGTGGTACCTCATGACCCAGTTCAGAGAAGGGATGCTCTTGGGCCTCCAGAGAATGGTACCTCACGACCCGTCTCAGAGAAGGGATGCTCTTGGGGCGCCAGAGAGTGGTACCTCATCTCAGAGAAGGGATGCTCTTAGGGCTCCAGAGAGTGGTACATCACCACCCGTCTCAGAGAAGAGTTGCTCTTGGGGCTCCAGAGAGTGGTACCTCTACTCAGAGAATGGATGCTCTTGGGGCTCCAGAGAGCAGTACCTCACGACCCGTCTCAGAGAAGGGATGTTCTTGGGGCTCCAGAGAGCAGTTCCTCACGACCCGTCTCAGAGAAGGGATGCTCTTGGGGCTCCAGAGAGTGGTACCTCATGACCCGTCTCAGAGAAGGGATGCTCTTGGGGCTCCAGAGAGTGGTACCTCACGCCCTGTGTCAGTGAAGGGATGCTCTTGGGACCCCAGAGAGTGATACCTCACGACCTGTCTCAGTGAAGGGATGCTCTTGGTGCTCCAGAGAGTGGCACCTCACGACCCGTCTCAGAGAAGGGATGCTCTTTGGGCTCCAGAGAGTGGTACCTCGTCTCAAAGAAGGGATGCTCTTGGGGCTCCAGAGAGTGGTACCTCACGACCCGTCTCAGAGAAGGGAGGCTTTCGGGGCTCCAGAGAGTGGTACCTCACGCCTGTCTCAGTGAAGGGACGCTCTTGGGACCCCAGAGAGTGGTACCTCGTCTCAGAGAAGGGATGCTCCTGGGGCTCCAGAGAGTGGTACCTCACGACTCGTCTCAGAGAAGGGATGCTCTTGGGGCTCCTGAGAGTGGTACCTCACGACCCGTCTCAGAGAAGGGATGCTCTTGGGTCTCCAGAGAGTGGTACCTCATGACCTGTGTCAGAGAGGGGATGCTCTTGGGGCTCCAGAGAGTGATACCTCACGACCTGTCTCGGAGAAGGGATGCTCTTGGGGCACCAGAGAGTGGTACCTCATCTCAGAGAAGGGATGCTCTTAGGGCTCCAGGGAGTGGTACATGACGACCCGTCTCAGAGAAGAGTTGCTCTATGGGCTCCAGAGAGTGGTACCTCATCTCAGAGAATGGATGCTCTTGGGGCTCTAGAGAGCAGTACCTCACGACCCGTCTCAGAGAAGGGATGCTCTTGGGGCTCCAGAGAGTGGTACCTCATGACCCGTCTCAGAGAAGGGATGCTCCTGGTGCTCCAGAGAGTGGTACCTCATGACCCGTCTCAGATAAGGGATGCTCTTGGGGCTCTAGAGAGCAGTACCTCACGACCCGTCTCAGAGAAGGGATGCTCTTGGGGCTCCAGAGAGTGGTACCTCATGACCCGTCTCAGAGAAGGGATGCTCCTGGTGCTCCAGAGAGTGGTACCTCATGACCCGTCTCAGAGAATGGATGCTCTTGGGGCTCTAGAGAGCAGTACCTCATGACCCGTCTCAGAGAAGGGATGCTCCTGGTGCTCCAGAGAGTGGTACCTCATGACCCGTCTCAGATAAGGGATGCTCTTGGGGCTCCAGAGAGTGGTACCTCACGCCCTGTGTCAGTGAAGGGATGCTCTTGGGTCCCCAGAGAGTGATACCTCACGACCTGTCTCAGTGAAGGGATGCTCTTGGTGCTCCAGAGAGTGGTACCTCACGACCCGTCTCAGAGAAGGGATGCTCATTGGGCTCCAGAGAGTGGTACCTCGTCGCAGAGAAGGGATGCTCTTGGGGCTCCAGAGAGTGGTACCTCATGATCCGTCTCAGAGATGGGATGCTCTTGTGGCTCCAGAGAGTGGTACCTCACGACCCGTCTCAGAGAAGGGAGGCTTTCGGGGCTCCAGAGAGTGGTACCTCACGCCCGTCTCAGTGAAGGGACGCTCTTGGGACCCCAGAGAGTGGTACCTCGTCTCAGAGAAGGGATGCTCTTGGGGGTCCAGAGAGTGGTACCTCACGACTCGTCTCAGAGAAGGGATGCCCTTGGGGCTCCTGAGAGTGGTACCTCACGACCCGTCTCAGAGAAGGGATGCTCTTGGGGCTTCAGGTAGTGGTACCTCAAGACCCGTCTCAGAGAAGGGATGCTCTTGGGGCTCCACAGAGTGGTACCTCATGCCCTGTCTCAGTGAAGGGATGCTCTTGGGACCCCAGAGAGTGGTACCTCATCTAAGAGAAGGGATGCTCTTGGGTCTCCAGAAAGTGGTACCTCACGACTCGTCTCAGAGAAGGGCTGCTCTTGGGGCTCCTGAGAGTGGTACCTCACGACCCGTCTCAGAGAAGGGATGCTCTTCGGGCTTCAGATAGTGGTACCTCACGACCCGTCTCAGAGAAGGGATGCTCTTGTGGCTCCAGAGAGTGGTACCTCATGCCCTGTCTCAGTGAAGGGATGCTCTTGAGACCCCAGAGAGTGGTACCTCACGACCTGTCTCAGTGAAGAGATGATCTTGGTGCTCCAGAGAGTGGTACCTCACGACCCGTCTCAGAGAAGGGATGCTCTTGGGGCTCCAGAGAGCGGTACCTCGTCTCGGGGAAGGGATGCTCTAGGGGCTCCAGAGAGTGGTCCCTCACGACCTGTCTCAGAGAAGGGATGCTCTTGGGCCTCCAGAGAGTGGTACCTCATCTCAGAGAAGGGATGCTCTTGGGGCTCCAGTGAGTGGTACCTTAACGACCCGTCTCAGAGAAGGGATGCTCTTGGGCCTCCAGAGAGTGGTACCTCACAACCAGTCTCAGAAAAGGGATGCTCCTGGGGATCCAGAGAGTGATACCTCACGCCCTGTCTCAGTGAAGGGATGCTCTTAGTGCTCCAGAGAGTGGTACCTCATGACCCGTCTCAGAGAAGGGATGCTCTTGGGGCTCCAGAGAGCGGTACTTCGTCTCAGAGAAGGGATGCTCTAGGGGCTCCAGAGAGTGGTCCCTCACGACCTGTCTCAGAGAAGGGATGCTCTTGGGCCTCCAGAGAGTGGTACCTCATCTCAGAGAAGGGATGCTCTTGGGCCTCCAGAGAGTGGTACCTCACAACCAGTCTCAGAAAAGGGATGCTCTTGGGACCCCAGAGAGTGATACCTCACGACCTGTCTCAGTGAAGGGATGCTCTTAGTGCTCCAGAGAGTGGTACCTCATGACCCGTCTCAGAGAAGGGATGCTCTTGGGGCTCCAGAGAGCGGTACTTCGTCTCAGAGAAGGGATGCTCTAGGGGCTCCAGAGAGTGGTCCCTCACGACCTGTCTCAGAGAAGGGATGCTCTTGGGCCTCCAGAGAATGGTACCTCATCTCAGAGAAGGGATGCTCTTGGGGCTCCAGTGAGTGGTACCTTAACGACCCGTCTCAGAGAAGGGATGCTCTTGGGCCTCCAGAGAGTGGTACCTCACAACCAGTCTCAGAGAAGGGATGCTCCTGGGGATCCAGAGAGTGATACCTCACGCCCTGTCTCAGTGAAGGGATGCTCTTAGTGCTCCAGAGAGTGGTACCTCATGACCCGTCTCAGAGAAGGGATGCTCTTGGGACCCCAGAGAGTGATACCTCACGACATGTCTCAGTGAAGGGATGCTCTTAGTGCTCCAGAGAGTGGTACCTCATGACCCGTCTCAGAGAAGGGACGCTCTTGGGGCTCCAGAGAGCGGTACCTCATGACCCGTCTCAGAGAAGGGATGCTCTTGGGGCTCCAGAGAGCGGTACTTCGTCTCAGAGAAGGGATGCTCTAGGGGCTCCAGAGAGTGGTCCCTCACGACCTGTCTCAGAGAAGGGATGCTCTTGGGGCTCCAGAGAGTGGTACCTCACAACCTGTCTCAGAGAAGGGATGCTCTTGAGTCTCCGGAGAGTGGTACCTCACAACCTGTCTCAGAGAAGGGATGCTCCTGGGGCTCCAGACCTTTGTGAGGAGGTAATAATAGACCTTTAGCAGTTTAAAGGCAGCTATGTCTCCCTCGCTAAATAAACGGATACATGCACTAGTGTCAGTGACACAACGGCTACCAGCGACATGACCACCCATCAACCAGCCTTCAGCGAGGAAACGGCCTTTGGACTATCTGAAAACTAAGGATTGCTATATTTTAGTACCATGCCAGTGGTCAGGGGGCCTATGTTTCTAGCAGTAGGGTCCATGGCTTCCTTTCTACGCCACTACTCCATGGCAAATGAAGAGTTGGCTCAAAGACCCTCTGCAGAAGTTCTTTAAACCTGAAGCCCAGCGGGTAAATGCCCCACACTTCCGTGAGGAGAAGGTCCTTGATTCACTTGCCTCGCAAAGAGGAAAACCTTCGGCTACCATGCTTCTGAGTCGGAGTTGGACCTATCTGGTCACCTCACGTACCTGCCTTCAACCTGAATTGGCGGTTGTATTGTAACTTCTTTCTAACGCTTTCTTTGAAACCAGCCTGCCAATCCTTCAGGGCTGTGCTGCCTTCACTGCAGCATTCTTGTTTGTTCAATAATCTTCAACATCCCTAACTCAGTGGCCTTATCTTTATTAGCTTGCCTTATCTGACATTTTTCTGCCCCGCCCCTCCCTCTTTGAGACAACCAACGCTATATAAACAAATACGATAAAACACAAAAGCATAACAGTTTATCCTTGTAATAAACAGAAAAATGTCCCTTTAACACCCCCTTCCCCTATCTGGCTCTAACACCTTTTTTTTGTGCCAGCCCGAATTGGATCTCTCTTACCCCTTAAATGGTGGGATGGGCGGGTGGGATCACCTGTCAGCAGCGGTGGTGAATGCTTCTTCTCGCTTAGGCTGCTGGTGAAGAGTGCACCAGCCCTTTGCCCATCAGACATCTGGCATAAGCTGTAACAGTGCCATCCGCCCCCTCCATAAAGCCCCAGATCAGGGGCGGCTCGAGGCTCATGGCGGCCCTGGGCAGAGAGCGTAGGTAGGGCGCCCTGAAAGAGGGGATCCGGGCGGAGCGCGGAGGCCGGTGAAGAGGGGGGCGGGGGGATCAGGGTGTTTGGAAGTGGAACAGAGCAGGAGGCTGCTAAATCCCTGCCAGGGGCCGCCACGCAAATAGGTATCCATCCTCAAAGGATTAATATATTAAGGATATATATTGGCGTGGTGGCCCCTGGGGTTTGGTGGCCCAGTGCAGGTGCACAGCTTGCACATGCCTAAGGCTGCCCGTGCCCAGATCGAGGACGCGGCAACTGCTCCTCTCTCCAGAGGCCTCCTTAGGAGGTAAGGTGGAAAACTCAAAGGCAGGCAGCCTGTTGTAAAAGGCTTACCTTACTGAGGCGGAGGCAGGTTTTACAATAACCATGAAAACGATATTTGACAGTTATTTAACTTCACCTGTCTTATATATCTGTGTATTTTAGCTTCCAACTCATGATTGCTGTTCACCCTACTTTTGAGTTGGTGGTCGAGCTGTCCATTCTTCACACCATCGCATGCCTTTATTGCCAATGAGAATAAGGTATTGTATTGTAACTACTTTTCAGTCCTGGATTTAGTTACAAGGTGTAGCACCAAAAAAAAGCTGTAAGAATATCATCTAACATGAATATTGTATCCCAAATATTGTTTACAAAAGTATCAACCCACTGTAGCAAATGTACACCCACTGGGATGAATTTTTTGTAAACGATACTGTAAGACACAATATTTATGCCAGGCAGTGTTTTTCTGTACTATATTCTGACATGCCATATTTTTCTTCCGTCCTGCCCAACCCTTGGTCCAGTGCAACCTTCCTGGAAACCTTCTCTTTCGTTCTATAATATTTAACTTACCTGACTAAATAACCTTAGCTTATCTCTGCAAGCTCTCATTATCTTAGTCTTTTATGCAGGCGGAAATAACCCTTCCCAGAAAGTGTTACTATCCACCCTTTCTCATTCGCTGGTTTTCTCATACTACTAGAAAGTTTACACTGCCTCCCTCACTGCAATCAAGTAAGTTTCCGCCTCCACAAACAACAGACAGGCCATGTCATATCAGAATTAGTGTGGTTTGTTGAAAATCAGGGTCGGACTGGCATAAAAATGCGCCTGCGCCCCAATATAAAAGTGGCCCCGATAGCGAAACAGATGGCAATAAAAGTGGCCCACATTTAAAAACTACCCCCTTTTGTACCGCATTTGCAAATCCGGCCAGATTTGGTCTTGTAAAGACGACTTGCTATGAAGGGATTTCACAAGGTATGGGAGACTGCATTTATTTGTGTTTGCTGCAGGAAATGTTTGTGGTAGTTTAATATCAGTGAAATCAACAGTAACAAGCAGTTGGCAAAAACAGAGGATTCGCCTATGCGAGAGCTGTTGGCTTTGTCTATGTTTTTTGCCATTGTTGTACAGCAGGGTGGAGTGAATTAGAGTAGAGGAATGGGGTGAAGTGGCATGGAGTACAGTTGCTTAGAGTGGCATACAGAGGAATGGTATAGAGTGGAATTGCATAGAGTAGAGTGATGTTGCCTATAGTAGAGTAGAGTGGACTACGTGGAGTAGAGTTCTGTAGAGTGCAGTGGCGTAGAGTGGATTGGCATAGAGTAGATATGAGCAGATTAGAGTGTTTTAGATTGGAGTGGGTTAGACTACTATGGAGTGGAGCGGAATGGCATGATGTAGAGTGGTGTGGATTGGCGTAGGATGGAGTAGAGTGGCTTGGAGTGGCATAGAGTAGAGGGACATAGAGTAAAGGAGGTAGAGTAAAGGAGGGTAGAGTAGAGGGGCACAGAGTAGAAGGGCATAGAGTGGCACTGTGTGGAGTGGGGTAGAGTAGCACTGTGGAGTGGAGTGGAGTTGAGTGGAGTGGCGTAGAGTGGCATAGAGTAGAGTGGCGTAAAGTGAAGTGGCATAGAGTGGCATGGAGTAGTGTAGAGTGGAATGGCATAGAGTGAAGTGGCATAGGGGGCATTCAGGTAGAGTGCAGTGGTGCAGAGTAGAGTGGAATATAGTGAGCTGGGGTAGAGTGCAGTGGTGGAGAATAGAATGGCATAGAATGCAGTGGGGTAGAGTAGTGTACAGTGCAGTGGCATAGAGCATAAATGGTGAAGAATAGAATGGTGTAGAGTGCAGTGGCATAGAGTACAGTAGCGTACAGTACAGTGGCTTAGAGTAAAATGGTGCAGAGTAGTGTGGTGGACACTGCAGTAGAGTAGAGTGCAGCGGTGTAGAGTGCTGTGCTATAGGGTGCAGTGGTGTAGACTGCAGTGGCACAGAGTGTGGTGGTGTAGAGGGCAATAGCAAAGAGTGCAGATGAGCAGAGTAGAGTGGTGTAGAGTGCAGTGGCATAGAGTAGAGTGATGCAGAGTAGATTAGAGTGACATAGAGTGCAGTGACGCAGAGTACAATGATTTAAAGTAGAATACAGTGGCGTAAACTGGTGCAGAGAACAGTAGAGGCTCATGGAGTGGAGTGAAATGGCGTAGAGTAGTACAAAGTAGTGCAGAGTGGCAAAGAGTGAGTGGCATAGAGTACAATGGTGTAGAGTAGAGTGTAATGGCAGCGTAGAGTGGTGCGGAGTAGAGCGCAATGTCCTAGAGTGTAGTTGAATAGAGTAGAGTGATGCAGAGTAGAGTAGAGGGGTGTAGACTAGAGTGGTGAAGAGGAGAGTGGTGAAGAATACATCAGTGTTGCGTACAGTGCAATGGTGTTGTGTACAATGGTGTAGAGAGGAGTGGTGTAGAGTAAAGTAGAGTGGCGTAGAGTGCAGTCACATGGAGTAGAGTGGTGCAGAGTAGATTAGAGAGATTTAAAATGCAGTGATGTAGAATAGATTAGAGTGGCAAACCATGTAGCGATGCAGAGTGGATTAGAGTGGCATAGAGTGCAATGGCGCAGAACAGAGTGCAGTGGAGTAGAGTAATGCAGAGTAGAGAGGCGTAAAGTGCAGTGGTGCAGAGTAGAGCGAAGTGGTGCAGAGTGGTGTGGGGTGCAGTGGCATAGAGGTTAGTGGCATACAGTAGAATGGTGCTAAGAAGAGTGTACTGGCCTAGGGCGCAGTGCCAGAAAGTACAGTGGCACAGAGTAGAGTGGCCTAAAGTGCAGTGGTGCAGAGTAGAGTGGTACAGAGTAGACTGATGCACAGTAGAGTGGTAAAAAGGCATAGAGTGGTGCAGCAGCATAAAGTTCAGTGGCGTAGAGTGGTGCAGAGTAGAGCAGAGGGTCATGGAGTGTATTGCTTGGAGTGCAGTGGTGTAGAGCAGAGAAGAGCAGAGTGGCATAGAGTGCAGTGGCATAACATAGAGTGGGTATGAGTGCAGTGGCATAGAAAAGAGTGGCTGGAGTAGAGTGGCCTCGAGTAGCGTGATATAAAGTGCAGTGGCATAGAGTTGTGTAGAGTAGAGTGCAGTGGCACAGAGTGCAGTGGCATAGAGGGTTGCAGAGTACAGTGCAGTAGCGTATAGTGCAGTGGTGCAGAATAGAGTGCTGTGGCATAGAGTGGTGCAGAGAAGAGCAGAGTGGTGTGGAGTGAAGCAGCATGGAGTGCAGTGGTGTAGTGGTGCAGAGAAGAGCTGAGTGGCAAAGAGTGTAGTGGCATAGAGTACAATGGTGTAGAGTAGAGTGCAATGGCGTTGTGTGGTGCAGAGTAGAGCCAAATGGCCTAGACTGCAGTGGAATAGAGTAGAGTGATGCAGAGTGGAGTAGAGTGGTGTAGACTAGAGTGGTGAGGAGCAGAGTGCTAAAGAGTAGAGTGGTGTGGCGTAGAGTGCAATGGCGTAGAGTACAGTGGTGTAGAGAGGAGTGGTGCAGAGTAAAGAAGAGTGGGGTAGAGTATAGCCACATGGAGTAGCATGGTGCTGAGTAGATTAGAGAGACTTAAAATACAGTGGTGTAGAATAGATTACAGTGGCATACTGTACAGCGATGCACAGTGGATTAGAGTGGCATAGAGTGCAGTGGAGTAGTGTGGTGCAGAGTAGAGCGAAGTGGTGCAATGGCGTGGGTGCAGTGGTTTAGGGTAGTATGGGTGCATTGGCATAGAGTGCAGTGGCATAGAGTAAAATGGTGCAAAGATGAGTGGACTGGCTTAGAGTGCAGTGGTGTAGAGTAGAGTGGTGCAGAGTAGAATGGTGTAGTATACAGTGGCACATTTTAGAGTGGTGCAGAGTATGGTGATGCAGAGTAGAGTGGTACAGATGCATAGAGTGTGGCAGCAGCATAGAGTGCAGTGGTGCAGAACAGAGTGCTGTGGAGTAGAGTGGTGTAGAGTAGCGAGGCGTAAAGTGCAGTGGTGCAGAGTAGAGTGAAGTGGTGCGATGGCATGGGTGCAGTGGTTTAGGGTAGTGTGGTTGCATTGGCATAGAGTGCAGTGGCATAGAGTAAAATGGTGCAAAGATGTGTGAACTGGCTTAGAGTGCAGTGGTGTAGAATAGAGTGGTGCAGAGTAGAATGGTGTAGTATACAGTGGCACGTTTTAGAGTGGTGCAGAGAAGGGTAATGCAGAGTAGAGTGGTACAGACACATAGAGTGTGGTAACAGCATAGAGTGCAGTGGTGCAGAACAGAGTGCAGTGGAGTAGAATGGTGCAGTATACAGTGTTACATTTTAGAGTGTGGCGGCAGCATAAGTGCAGTGGCATAGAGTGCAGAGAAGCGCAGAGTGGCATAGATTGCAGTGGCACACAGTGCAATTGTGTAGAGTACAATGGTGTAGAGTAAAGTACAATGGCATAGAGTGATGCAGAGTAGAGCACAATGGCCTAGAGGCCAGTGATGTAGAGTAGAGTGGTGCAGAGTAGAGAAGAGTGGTGTAGAGTAGAGTGGTGAAGAGTAGAATAATGCAACATAGAGTGCAATGGCATAGAGTACAGTGGCGTAAAGTGGAGTGGTGCAGAGTAAAAAAGAGTGGTGTAGAGTGCAGTTGCATGGAATAGAGTGGTGCAGAGTAGTTTAGAGAGGCACACAGTGCAGTGGCACAGAATAGAGTGCAATGGAGTAGAGTAGTGCAGAGTAGAGTGGCATAAAGTACAGAGGTGCAGAGTAGAGTACAGTGTTGTATAGAAGTGTGGGGTGCAGTTGCATAGAGTGCAGTGGTGCAGAGTATGGAGATGGAGAGTTGAGTGATATAGTGGCATTGGGTGGTGCAGCAGCATGGAGTGCAGTGGAGTAGAGTGCAGCAGTGTAGAGTGGTGCAGAAAAGAGCAAAGTGGCTTGGAGTGCAGTGATGTAGAGTAGTGCAGGGGAACAGTGGAGTGGCATCGAGTGCACTGGCACAGAGTAGAGTGGGTTTGAGTGCAGTGGTATAGAGTAGAATGGCATGGAGCAGCGTGATGTAGAGTAGAGTGGTATAAAGTGCAGTGGTGTAGAGTTGTGCAGAGTAGAGTGCAGTGGCATGCAGTGCAGTGGCATAGAGTAGTGAAGAGTAGAGTGCGGTAGTGTGTAGTTCAGTGGCATAGAGTGCAGTGGCATAGAGTGGTGTAGAGAAGAGTAGATTGACATAGAGTCCAGAGGTGTAGAGTGCAGTGGCATAGAGTAGAGTGGGTTTGAGTGTAGTGGCATGGAGGTGAGTGACATGGAGTAGAGTGGCATAGAGTAGAGTGGTGTAAATGCAGTGGCATAGAGTTGTGCATAGTAGAGTGCAGTGGCATAGAGTAGTGCAGCATAGAGTGCAGTGGTATTTAGTGCAGTGGTTAGAGTGCAGTGGCATAGAGAGCAGTGACATGGAGTAGAGTGATTCAGAATAGTGTTGCATATAGTAAAATGGAGCCGAGTAGAGTGATGCAGAGGCGTACAGTGATGCATAAGCATAGAGTGCACTGGTTCATAGAAGAGAAGATTGGCAAAGAGTTCAGTATTGTAGAGTGCAGTGGTGTATAGGTCAGAGACCTAGACAGCAGTGGTATAGGGTAGAGTAGAATAGAGTGGAGTGGCATTGAGTAAAGTGGCACAGAGAGGTGTAGAGTGGGGCCGAGGCATAAAGTGGTGCAGTGGCATAATGTGCAGTGGCATAGAGTAGTGCAGAGAATGGCAGAGTGGCATGGAGTGCAGTTTCATAGAGTGGTGCATAGTGTCATAGAGCAGAGTGGCATAGAGTGCAGTGGAGTGAAGTTGAGTGACATAGAGTTGAGTGCCATGGAGTAGCGCAAAGGGCAGAGGCTTAGAGTGGGGCTGAGTAGAGTGGAGTGGCATTGAATTCAGTGGCATAGAGTGCAGTGGTGCAGACAAGAGTGGACTGGCATAGAGTGCAGTGGCATAGAGTACAGTGATGCAGAGTAGAAGGGTGTAGAGTTCAGTGGTACAGAGTAGAGTGGTTCAGAGTAGAGTGGTAGAGGGGCATAGAGGGGTGCAGCAGCATGCAGTACAGTGGCATAGAGTGTAGTTCTGTCTAGTGGTGCAAAGAAGAGCGGAGTGGCATGGAGTGCTTGCATAGAGTGCAGTGAAGGAGAGTACAATGATGTGTAGCGGTTCAGAGAAGAGCAGTGTGGCATGGAATTCAGTGGCACAGAGTAGAGTGGGTTTGAGTGCAGTGGCATAGAGTAGAATGGCATGAAGTAGAGTGGTATAGAGTAGAGTGGCGTAGAGTTGTGCTGAGTAGAGTGAGTGGCATAGAGTAGTAAAGAGTAGAGTGCAGTAGTGTGTAATGCAGTGGCATAGAGTGGTATAGAGAAGAGTAGATTGACATAGAGTCCAGTGGTGTAGAGAGCAGGGTGTAGAGTGGGTTTGAGTGTAGTGGCATGGAGTTGAGTGACATGGAGTAGAGTGGCATAGAGTAGAGTGCCATAAAGTGCAGTGGCGTAGAGTTGTGTAGGGGAACAGCGGAGTGGCATAGAGTGCAGTGGCACAGAATAGAGTGGGTTTGAGTGCAGTGGCATAGAGTAGAATGGCATGGAGTAGAGTGGTGTAGAGTAAAGTGACATAAAGTGCAGTGGCGTAGAGTTGCGCAGAGTAGAGTGGAGTGGCATACAGCGGAGTGGCATAGAGTAGTGAAGAGTTGAGTGCAGTAGCGTGTAGTGCAGTGGCATAGCGTACTGTGGCATTCGGAGATGCAGAGAAGAGTAGATTGACATAGAGTCCAGTGGTGTAGAGTAGCATGGCTTTGAGTGGAATGGCATGGAGTTGAGTAACATGGAGTAGAGTGGAGTAGAGTAGAGTGGTGTAAATTGTAGTGGTGTAGAGTTGTGCAGAGTATAACCCAGTGGCATAGAGTAGTGCAGCGTAGATTGCAGGGGTGTTTAGTGCAGTGATGTGTAGTGCAGCGGCGTATAGAGCAGTGGCACCGAGTAGAGTGATACAGAATAGTGTGGCATATAGTAAAGTGGAGCCGAGTAGAGTGCTGCTGAGGTGTAGAGTGGTGCAAAAGCGTAGAGTGCAGTGACATAGAGTGCAGTGCTGCAGAGAAGAGAAGAGTGGCAAAGAGTACAGTAGTGTAGAGAGCAGTGGTGTAGAGTTCAGTCACCTAGACAGCAGTGGCATAGGGTAGAGTGGCATAGAGTTGAGTGGCGTAGAGTAAAGTGGCGCAGAGCAGTGCAGAGTGGGGGCGTGGCATAGAGTGGTGCAGTGCCATAGCGTGCAGTGGCATAGAGTAGTGCAGAGAAGAGCAGGGTGGCATGGAGTGCAGTGGCATAGAGTAGTTCATAGTGTCATCCAGTGGAGAGGCATAGAGTGGAAGGGGGTGAAGTAGAGTGGCATAGAGTAGCGAGGCATTGATTAGCGCAAAGTGCAGCGGTGTAGAGTGAGGCTGAGTAGAGAGAAGTGGCATTGAATTCAGTGGCATAGAGTGCAGTGATGCAGACTAGAGTGGACTGACATAGAGTGCAGTGGCATAGAGTAGAGTTTTGCAGAGTAGAATGGTGTAGAGTTTAGAGGTACAAAGTAGAGTGGTTCAGAGTAGAGTGGTAGAGAAGCATACAGCCTGATTCATCATTCTCCCGTTTTGCGAGCCCCTAATAGCGATTCATAGCGAATCGCTATTAAGGACTCGCAAAACGGGATTCATGTAGAAATTGCATAAAGAAATGCGATTCCTACATAATCCTTATTTGCGATTAGCAAATTGCTAATCGCAAATAAGGAATAACTCGCCATTCATTCCTATGGGCCAAAAGGCCCATAGGAATGAATGGGGAGTATTCCTTATTTGCGATTAGCAATTAGCTAATCGCAAATAAGATAGCGATTTGAAGGGTGCCAGGGGTGTCCAAAGGACACCCTGTAGTACCCCTCAAATGAAATTTTACACAGGTGTTGCACACACACATGTCCAAAGGACATGTGTGTGTGTAACATGCAACTCAGAAAAATGCATTTAAAAGCATTTTTCTGAGTTTTCGCAATTTACCACGAGGTCTGACCTCGCGGTAATTTGCAGCCAGAAATTGCGAATTCGCAAAACAAAATTGGATGATGAATTGCATTTAAGGAATCTCAAATAGAGATTCCTTAAATGTAATTCCTTTCAAAATTGCGAGATCGCAATTAGCGATTTTTGCATTTGGGATGATGAATCCCAAATGCAAAAATCGCACTCGCAAAGGGCCAGATTCTCAGAATCTGGCCCTTTGCGAGCCGATTTCGGCTTCATGAATAAGGCTGATAGAGAGGTGTAGCGGCAAACAGTGCAGTAGCATAGAGTGCAGTTGTGTCTAGTGGTGCATGAAGAGCAGAGTGGCATGGAGTGCATTGCATAGAGTGCAGTGAAGTAGAGTACAATGGTGTGAAGTGGTGCAGAGAGGCATGGAGTGCAGTGGCCAGGAGTGAAGTGCAGTGGCATAGAGTGGTGCAGAGAAGAGAAAAGGGCAGAAAGTGCAGTGACTTAGAGTACAATGGTGTAGAGTAGAGTACAGTTGTGAAGAGTGGTGCAGAGTAGAGCGCAATGACCTAAAATGGAGTGGCATAGAGTAGAGTGGTGCAGAGTAGAGTAGTGTGGTGTAAAGTGCAATGGCATAGAGTACAGTGTCGTAGAGTGGAGTGATGCAGAGTAAAATAGAGTGACATAGAGTGCAGTTGCATGGAGTAGAGGGGTGCAGAGTAGATCAGAGAGGCGTAAAGTACAGTGGTGCAGAGTAGATAAGAATTGCATACAGTGCAGTGAGGAAGAGTAGATTAGAGTGGTTTAGAGTTCTGGGTGCTGAAGAGACTGCAGTGGAGTAGAGTAGTGCAAAGTAGAGTGGTGTAGTGCAGAGGAGCCGAGTATCATGCAGTGGTAAAGAATGCTGTGGGGTGCAGTTGCATAGAGTGCAGTGGCACAGAGTAGAGAGGTGCAGAGTAGAGTGATGCAGAGTTGAGTGGTCCAGGGGCATGTAGTGGTTCAGCAACATAGAATATAATGGTGTAGAGTGCAGCGGCATAGAGTGATGCAGAGAAGTGCTGAGTGGCATGGAGTACAGTGGTACAGAGTACAGGGATGTGGACTAGTGCAGAAAAGAGCAGAGTAGCATGGAGTGCAGTAGCATTGAGTAGAGTGGGTTTTAAGGGAGTCTCATAGAGTCGAGTGGCATTGAGTAGAGTGACATAGAGTAGAGTGGCGTAAAGTGCAGTGATGTATAATTGCACAGCGTAGAGTGCAGTGGCTTACAGTGCAGTGGCATACAGAGCAGCAGTATAGAGTAGAGAGGCATAAAGTAGGGTGGTATATAGTAAAGTGGTCAAGAGTAGTGTGGTGCAAAGTGGTGCAGAGTAGAGTGGTGCTGAGGTGTAGAGAAGTGCTGAGGTGTAAAGTGGTGCAGAGGCATAGAGTGTAGTGGTGTAAAGTTCAGTTCTGTAGACAACAGTGGTACATAGTAGAGTGGCATAGAGTAGAGCGGTATAAAGTAAAGTTGCTCAGAGCAGAGTGGTGTAGAGGGGTGCAATGGCACAGAGTGCATAGGTATAGAGTAGCATAGAGAGAGCAGAGTGGCGTGGACTGCAGTGGTGTAGAGTGCAGTGGCGTAGATTGATGAATATTGGCATAGAGTGCAGTGGCATAGAGTCGATTGGCATAGAGTAGCACTACATGAGAAGGTATAGAGTGGGGCAGAGTAGAGTGCAGTAGAGTGCAGTGGAATAGAGTGCACTGACATAGAGTGCAGTGGTGAAGAGTAAAGTGGTGCAGAGAAAATTGACTGGCATAGAGTACAGTGGTGCAGACTAGAGTCTCATAGAGTGTAGTGGTGGAGAGTAGAGTGGTGCAGAGGCATAGAGGCATAGAGTGGTGCAGCAGCATAGAATGTAGTGGGGTAGCATCAGTGGTGTAAAGAAGCGAATGGTGACATGGACTGGAGTGGCGTGGAGTAGAGTTCAGTGACATGGAGTGGTGCAGAGAAGACCTGTGTGGCATCGAGTGCAGCGGCATTCGAATGCAGTGACCTAGAGCACAATGGCATAGAGTGGTGCAGAGAAGAGAAGAGTGGCAAGGAGTGCAGTGGTGTGGAGTGCAGTGGCAGTGTGGTGCAGGGAAGAGCAAAGTGGCATAGAGTACAGTGGCATAGAGTGCAATGATGTGTACAATGGTGTAGAGTAGAGCCCAATGGCCTAAAATGGAATGTCATAGGATAGAGTGGTGCAGACAAGAGTTATGTGGCATAGATTGGAATGGCGTAGAGTACAGTGGTGTAGAGTGGAGTGGTGCAGAGTAGCGTACAGTGCAGTCGCATGTAGTAGAGTGGTACAGAGTAGATTAGGGAGGCGTAAAGTGCAGTGGTGCAGAGTAGATAAGAGTTGCATACAGTGCAGTGGTTCAGAGTAAATTAGAGTGGTGTAGAGTGTAGTGATGCAGAAGAGTGCAGTTGAGTAGAGTAGTGCCGAGTAGAGTGGTGTAAAGTGCAGAGGTGCAGAGTGAAGTTCAGTGGTATAGAGTGGTGCGCAGTGCATAAAAGAGTACAGTGTCATAGAGTAGAAGGGTGCAGGGACAAGTGGCATAGAGTGCAGTGGTGCAAAGTAGAATGATGCAGCAATGAGTGGTACAGAGGCATAGAGTGGTGCAACAGCATAGACTGTAGTGATGAAGAGTGCAGTGGCATACAGAAGTGCAGAGAAGAGCAGAGTGGCATGGAGTGCAGTGGCATAGGGTGCAGTGGTGTAGAGTAGTGCAGAGAAGAGCAGAGTGGCATGGATTGCAGTGGCATGGGGTGCCGTGGTGGAGAATAGTGCAGAGAAGAGCAGAGTTGCATAGAGTGCAGTTGCATAGCGTAGAGTGGGTTTGAGTACATTCACATAGAGTTGAGTAGTGTGGAGCAGAGTGGCATAGAGAAGAATGCAACAGCATAGAGTTGTGCAGAGCAGAGTGCAGTTTCATACAGTTCAGTGGCATATAGTGGTGTAGAGTAGAGTGCAGTGGCATAGAGTGCAGTGACGAGTACAATGGTGTACAGTAGATTACAATGGCGTAGAGTGATACAGAGTAGAGCATAATGGTCTTAAATGGAGTGGCATAGAGTAGAGTGGTGGAGAGTAAAGTAGAGTGGTGAACAGTAGAATGGTGCAAATAGAGTTGTGTGGTACAGAGTGAAATTGCATTAAGTACATTGGCATAGAGTGGAGTGCTGCAGAGTAAAATAGAGTGGCGTAAAGTGCAGTCACATCGAGTAGAGTGGTGCAGAGTAGATTATTGAGGTGTAAAGTGCAGTGGTGCAGAGTAAATAAGATTTGCACACAGTGCAGTGGTTCTGAGTAAATTTCAGTGGTGTAGAGTATAGTGGTGCAGAATAAAGTGCAGTGGAGTAGAGTGGTGCAAAGTAGAGTGGTGTAAAATGCAGAGTAGAGTGCAGTGGCATAGAGTGGTGTGGGGTGCAGTTGTGTAGAGTGCAGTGGCATAGAGTAGAATGGTGCAGGGAAGAGTGTCATAGAGTGCAGTCTTGTAGAGTAGAGTGGTGCAGAGTAGAGTGATGCAGAGTTGAGTGGTATAGAGGCATCGAATGGTGCAACAGCATAGAATGTAGTGCTGTAGAGTGCAGAGGCATACGGAGGTGCAGAGAAGAGCAGAGTGGCATGGAGTGCAGTGGCTTGCAGGGCAGTGATGTAGAGTAGTGCAGAGAAGAGCAGAGTGACATAGTGCAGTGGTATAGAGTAGAGTGGGTTTGGGTGTAGGAGTAGATTGGTGTGGAGCAGGGTGGCATAGATAAGAGTGGTGTAAAGTGCAGTGGCATAGAGTTGTGCAGAGTAGAGTGCAGTTTCATACAGTGCAGTGCATAGAGTGGTGCAGAGTAGAGTGCAGTGGTGTGTAGTGCAGTGGCATAGAGTACAGTGGCATAGAGTGCAGTAACAAGTGCAATGGTGGAGAGTAGATTACAGTGGCATAGAGTGATGCAGAGTAGAGCGCAATGGCCTAAAATGGAGTGGCATAGAGTAGAATAGTACAGACTAAGGGAGAGTGGTGTAGACTAGAGTGGTGCAGTAGAGGGGTGCAGATAGAGTTGTGTGGCATAAAGTGAAATTGCATAGACTACATTGGTGTGGAGTGGAGTGGTGTAGAGTAAAATAGAATGGCGTAGAGTGCAGTCACATCGAGTAGAGTGGTGCAGAGTAGATTAGAGAGGTTTAAAGTGCAGTGGTGCAGAGTAGATAAGGTTTGCATACAGTAAAGTGGTTCAGAGTAAATTAGAGTTGTGTACAGTATAGTGGTGCAGAATAGAGTGCAAGCGAGTAGAGTAGTGCAATGTAGAGTGGTGTAAAGTGCAGTGGTGCAGAGTAGAGTGCAGTGGCATAGAGTGGTGTGGGGTGCAGTTGTGTAGAGTGCAGTGGCATAGAATAGAATGGTGCAGGGAAGAGTGACATAGAGTGCAGTCATGCAGAATAGAGTGGTGCAGAGTAGAGTGATGCACAGTTTAGTAGTACAGAGGCATAGAAAGGTGCAACAGCATAGAATGTAGTGATGTAGAGTGCAGTGGCATACAGAGGTGCAGAGAAGAGCAGAGTGGCATGGAGTGCAGTGGCATGAAGTGCAGTGGTGTAGAGTAGTGCAGAGAAGAGCAGAGGGACATAGAGTGCAGTAGCATTGAGTTGGGTGGCGTAGGTAGAGTGGCATAGAGAAGAGTGGCGTAAAGTGCAGCGGTATAGAGTTGTGCAGAGTAGAGTGCAGTTTCATACAGCGCAGTGGCATAGAGTGGTGCAGAGTAGAGTGCAGTGCATAGAGTGCAGTGGCATAGAGTGCAGTGACAAGTACAATGGTGTAGAGTAGATTACCATGGTGTAGAATGATGCAGAGTAGAGTGCACTGGCCTAAAATGGAGTGGCATAGAGTAGAGTAGTGCAGAGGAGAGAAGAGTAGTGTACACTAGAGTAGTGAACAGTAGAGTGGTGCAGATAGAGTTATGTGGCATTGAATGGAATTGCATAGAGTACAGTGGCGTAGAATGGAGTGGTTCATAGTAAAATAGAGTGGCATAGAGTGTAGTCACATCGAGTAGAGTAGTGCAGAGTAGATTAGAGAGGCATAAAGGGCAGTGGTGCAGAGTAGATAATAGTCGTACATAATAAATTAGGTAGATATTGTGTGTAGGTGTGCAGAATAAAGTGCAGTGGAGTTGAGTGGTGCAGAATAGAGTGGTGTAAAGTGCAGAGGTGCAGAGGTGCTGAGTAGAGTGCAGTGGCCTAGAGTGGGGAGGGGTGCAGTGGTATAGAGGGCAATAGCATAGAGTAGAATGGTGCAGTGGTACAGAGTAGAGTGGTGTAGATTAGAGTGATGTAGAGTTGAGTGGTATAGAGGCATAGAGTGCTGCAGCCGCATAGAATCTAGTGGTATAGAGTGCAGTGACATAATGAAGAGCAGAGTGCTATGCAGTGCAGTGGGATGGAGTGCAGTGGTGTAGAGTAGCGCAGAGAAGATCAGAGTGACATAGTGCAGTGGCATAGAGTAGAGTGAGTTTGAGTGCAGTGGCATAGAGAAGAGTGGCGTAAAGTACGGCAGCAAAGAGTGTTGCAGAGTAGAGTGCAGTTTCATACACTTCAGTGGCATAGAATGGTGCAGGGTAGAGTGCAGTGGTGTGTAGTGCAGTGGCATAGGGTGCAGTGGAATAGAGTGCAGTGACAAGTACAACAGTGTAGAGTAGATTACAGTGGCATAGAGTGATGCAGAGTACAGCACAATGGCCTAAAATGGAGTGGCATGGAGTAGAGTGGTGCAGAGTAGAGTAGAGTGTTGTAGACTAGAGTGGTGAACAGAAGAGTGGTGCAGATCCAGTTATTTGGAATTGCATAGAGTATAGTGGCATAGAGTGGAGTGGTGCAGAGTAAAACAGAGTGGCGTAGAGGGCAGTTACACCAAGTAGAGTGATGTAGAGTAGATTAGAGAAGCATAAAGTGCAGTGGCGCAAAGAAGATAAGAGCTGCATACAATGCAGTAGTTCAAAGTAGATTAGGGTGGTGTATAGTGTAGTGGTGCAGAATAGAGTGCAGTGGAGTAGAGTAGTGCAGAGTAGAGTGGTGTAAAGTACAGAGTAGAGTGCAGTGGCATAGAGTGGTGTGGGATGCATAGGCTTAGAGTGCCGTTGAATAGAGTAGAATGGTGCAGGGAAGAGTGGCATAGAGTGCAGTGGCACAGAGTAGAATGGTGCAGAGTAGAGTGATGCAGAGTTGAGTGGTACAGAGGTATAGAGTGGTACAGCAGCATAGAATGTAGGGGCATAGAGTGGAGTGACACAGACTGGTGCAGAGAAGAGCAGAGTGGCTTGGAGTGCAGTGGTGTACAGTAGTGCAGAGATGAGCTGAGTGACATAGAGTGCAGTGATATAGAGTAGAGTGGGTTTGAGTGCAGTGGCATAGAGTCAAGTGGTGTGGACTAGGGTGGCATACAGAAGAGTGGCATAGGATGCAGCGGCATGGAGTTGTGCAGAGTAGAGTGCAGTTGTGTGTAGAGCAGTGGCATAGAGTGCAGTGGCATAAAATGCAGTGACAAGTAGAGTACAGTGGCGTAGAGTGATGCAGAGTAGAGTGCAATGGCCTAAAATAGAGTGGCATAGAGTAGAGTGGTGCAGAATAGAGTGGTGTAAAGTGCAGAGGTGAAGAATAGAGTTTAGTGTTATAGGGGCCCATGCATCAAGCAAAATACGGGTCGCAAATGAGCCGATTCGCAGAATCGGCCCCCATGCGGACAGTATTTTGCAATTTGGGATTCATCATTCCAAATGCAAATCGCAAAAAAGGCAATCGCAAAATTTGCGATTACCTATTTTACAAAGGCAGTTAGAGAAGCTTAAATTGCGATCCCCTAAATGCGATGCATTATGCATTTTCACATTGTGTTTCCGCAATTTGGAATCGCAAATTACCATCAACTTCAAGTTTATGGTAATTTGTAATTCCTTTGAAAAATGAAAAAAAAACATTTTTAGTGGCTTGTGATGCATACACGTGCCCTTAGAGTATGTGTGTGCACCACATGTGCATACTTTCCTCATTTGAGGGTGCATCAGGGTGGCCTTTAGGCCCCCTTGCACCCTTGAAATTGCTTGCGCAATTTGCGAGTACCTATGTGGTACTCGCAAATTGCAAATGCAATCCAATTCATTCCTATGGGCCTCTAGGTCCATAGGAATGAATGGGAAGCCATTTACCTAATAGCGAATCGCAATTTGCGTTTCGCTATTAGGAAATGTGTAGGAATCGCAACTTTTTTGCAATTCCTACATGCATAGGGAATTGCGATTCCTTGATAGCGATTCCTTAATAATCTTTATTTAGGAATCACAATTCCTTACTTTGATGCATGTGCCCCATAGAGCTGTGTGGAGCGCAGTAGAGTAGAGTTCAGTGGCATAGAGTAGAATGGTGCAGTGAAGAGTGTCATAGAGTGCAGTGGCACAGAGTAGAGTGATGCAGAGTTGAGTGATACAGAGGCATAGAGTGGTGCAGGCAGCACAGCATGTAGTGGCATGGAGTGTAGTGGCATGAAGTGCAGTGGTATAGAGTAGTCCAGAAAACAGCAGAGTGACATACAGTGCAGTGGCGTAGAGTAGAGTGGGTTTGAGTGCAGTGGCAGAGATTTGAGTGACATGGAGAGTAGTTGCATAGAAAAGAGTTGCGTAAAGTGCAGTGGCATTGAGTTGTGCAGAGTAGAGTGCAGTTTCATAAAGTGCAGTGGCATAGAGTAGTGCAGAGTAGAATACAGTGATGTGTAGTGCAGTGTCATAGAATAGAATGCTATATTAGAGTGGTGTAGAGTGATGCAGAGTAAATTGGTGAAGATGCGTAGATTGGTGAAGAGGCATAGAGTGCCGTGGTATAGAGTGTAGTGGTGTAGAGTGCAGTGGTATAGCATAGTGCAGAGGAGACTAAAGGGGTACGGAGTGCAGTGGCGAGGAGTGCAATGGCATAGAGTGGTGCATAGAGGCATAGGGGGCATAGAATGCAGTGACAGAGTGCAGCGATGTAGAGAGCATTAGTATAGAGTAGAGTGGTGTAAAGTAGTACAGAGAAGAGTGCAGTGGCATATACAGCAGTGGCGTAGAGTACTGTAGAGAAGAGCATTGTGGAATAGAGTGCAGTGGCACTGAGTAGAGTGACATAGAGTGCAGTGGCATAGATTTGAGTGGCATGGAGAAGAGTTGCATAGAAAAGAGTGGCGTAAAGTGCAGTGGCATAGAGTTGTGCAGAGTAGAGTGCAGTTTCATAAAGTGCAGCGGCATAGAGTAGTGCAGAGTAGAATCCAGTGATGTGTAGTGCAGTGTCATAGAATAGAATGCTATATTAGAGTGATGTAGAGTGATGCAGAGTAAAGTGGTGAAGATGCGTAGATTGGTGAAGAGGCATAGAGTGCCGTGGTGTAGAGTGTAGTGGTGTAGAGTGCAGTGGCATAGCATAGTGCAGAGGAGACTAAAGTGGTACAGAGTGCAGTGGCGTGGAGTGCAATGGCATAGAGTGGTGCATAGAGGCATAGGGGGCATAGAATGCAGTGACAGAGTGCAGCGATGTAGAGAGCATTAGTATAGAGTAGAGTGGTGTAAAGTAGTACAGAGAAGAGTGCAGTGGCATATATTGCAGTGGCGTAGAGTAGTGTAGAGAAGAGCATTGTGGCATAGAGTGCAGTGGCACTGAGTAGAGTGACATAGAGTGCAGTGGCATACAGTGGCTTAAAATGCAATGGCATAGAGTAGAGTGCAGTGATGTGTACTCCGGTGGTGTAGAATAAGAGTGCAGTGGCATATAGAGCACTGCCATAGAGTTTGGTGTAGAGTAGAATGCAGTGTTGTAGAGTAGAGTGATGTAGAGCGCAGTGACATAGAGCAGAGTTGTACAGATTAGAGTGTAGTGGCGTAGAGTACAGGATAGGAGGATGGGAGGGAAAGGAATCTACATGGATAGAGATATGGTAAACAAACTGAAAAGACAAGGACTTATATAGAGTGCTTGCACACATGTAAAAAACATGTCTTGCTGAGACAGCTGTCTAGGCAAAACCTAAAACCGTCCCAGGATACCATAAACAGGCCCCCAACTATTAAAAAAAACGACACACACCTATCTATCAGACATGCACATAGGGCACTGCCTGATTGCCCTATGGGCGGGTCCGGTGCTGCTAAAAAGTAAGTATCTTCTACATTCACAACACCTATCCCTCCTTTTTTTGCAGAAACCTGGAAATGTTTAATTTCTTTTCTCGCTTAGATGATTGCTGTCAGTTTCCCAGCTCCTCCTTAAATTCTTACAAGTAACATCCTTCCACATCGAAGCTCAAGCATAAATTCCACTCAACTCTGATCATAAGTAGTTCATCATAATCACTCTCTGTGCCTTGCCTTGTGTTAAATGTTTTCCCCAAGAATAACTGTCACCAAATTAAGAGCTATCTTTAAATGAGCCTGTTTGTGCAGCATCAGCAATAACTGCGACCATCTCTGGTTCCTCTACCAGACCTTATGAAGATTGCTTCTACCAGACCAGATGCTTGTTGACTCTTCAGAATAGCACCCCAGGTGCTTGCCATATGTTTATTCCTCCTCATCTTTACCAGACCATCTCACAACTGAGTGACCACAAATGTAGATCTCAAATATCCTACCTTTCTTCTCGTCAAAGGCGAAGATAATCAATGCCCAGCCGGGGTTGAGATTCTTAGCGGACCTGGTAAAAAACCTGAATTGAAACGCTAAAATTGATCTGGGGAAAATTTAGGGGGATATAATATTTAAAACAACTGATAGATCCCCCATACGAAGAACTCACAGCATTTGGAATTCCAGTCCCTGTGCAAAGAGGACTTTGCTCATGGTTCGCAGTTCTGCTCTATGTTCACGAACAAGTCCAAGTCAGCAGCCCATTGAAAACGATGGAATGGGAAGGTGCCGTTCACTAACACTGCCCTCCATATTCTGAAATGTAAGTGGGGTCCTAGTTGATGTCCACCGCCAAATTCCATCACTTTTCTCTCTCATGGCCATCGTTACACCTTCCATCGCTGCCCCACGCGGAAGGATTGCGCGGCGGAGCAATGTGGAAGCAGCCAACAGGTTTCCAAAAATTGCCTTTAAACAGCCCCCACCCCTCCCTGTCTCTGACACTTTCCTGCCTCCTGTGTATGAAGTTCAACCCCTCTCTCAACCCTCTTTCTTTACATGTCACTGCACTCCTCTGTGTCCAGACAATCTCATCCACACCCCCCCCTTTTCCATTTTGGGCTGTTTTTTTCTTCCCAAACCACAAACACGCAAGACCAGATATAACTCTTCCCCCTTCCCTCCCCCCTCATTTTTCAACCCTTACAGTCCAGTCCCTTCTGGCATTTAAGATACTCTGAAAGCGCCATAGTACATGATGGCAATTGATGGTCTGGACAAATCGTTTTTTATCCTTTAACGCAGAGTCCTTCCTACCTCCCTGTAACTTTCCCCAATATGCCCATTGTTCCTGGTCACACTCCATCACTCCATCGCTCCCCAGTTGTAGCCCAGCCCTCTTTCACCCCTTACACGTTTTCCTCTCTTCTGTTTTGGAGCCCCAAAACAGTGTCTGCTGCCTTGCTTGAGATGGAACTCGTTCTAAACACTTGGTAATCAACAACAGCAGGTAACATTCCAGGAAGTATGTCTTTCTTTATCTGATCCACCTTACACCACATCTTGCACCCACGCGAGTCCCCAACAATTCCATCCACGCCTATCTGTGTGTATGTGCTGCAGGAGGACCAGTTATGATTCAATCCAGTGTTGGACATCTTTAATAGGCTGGCCGCCATCAGTTGCCGCCCTCCGGCCTCAAGTCAGGCCAGTAGTCCCTCTCTACATCCAAAGACCTCTATCGGTCACTCCTGCTCACCATTCAGTTTGATCTAGTTTGGTCACATCTGCTGAGGGGGCATGTATTTTAAAAAAAAACATAAAAGGACTCTCCTAAACTGATTACATTTGTGTGTTTGAAAATAATTACTAGTTGTTTGAAGTTTACCATATTTGTGTTAACACCACGTTATTTCTACGTGTAAAACCTTGCGTAAACCTACAGGTTAGCCGTCATGGGTCCAGCTCACAGTTGGTAGACTCATGACTATTTTGTCTTTAGCTGTTTCCCTCTGGGTGTTTTTAGGGCGCCAACAATATTATGCCCAGATTTGGAAATCTTCCTTCGAGCACAGTTCTAACATGCCTCAGAATTCCATGGCAGAGTCTCAGGGATGTTTGTGGTGAGTTAATACCCGTAGTCTTAAGTTAGATTATACTTTTGCAATGAGTAATAGAAATGACCGGTGCTGCAATCAACATCTGAGCGTCCTTTCTTATTCTGCAACGCCCAAAGCCAAAGCCTCTCAAAACCCAGTGATGACATTGTTTCCAAACAGGGAAAATTGCAGGTAGTTGTCTAAATAGGACCGATGGGTCAGAGAGAGGTTGTACGACTAAATGCTGACCACAAAAATATCAAAAACCAAAAATTCGTAAAAGTAGATATATGCAGAAGTAAGCATAGATTTACTTTTCTAAACGTACTTTTCTTTTTTGCTTACCTTGAAAAAAATCTATATATATCTATTCACACACACACACACACATATATATATATCTATATATAGAGTCAATTCTATATATATATATATATATATATATATATATATATATATATATATATATAGAGGGAGAGAGATAGAGAGTTATGTTAGCTATATCTGTACCTAATTATGCATACTTACGTTCCAATATTTTTGCTGTCTATATTTTTGCTACAATAATTTTGTAGTACAATCTTTTCATGTCTATATTTTTTTCTTGTGACACCCCAGGTAAGGTCACAGGGATGCTGGTACATAAAGGCACTAAGGCAGTCTTGGCCTGTGGTGGGAGTGCTGCCGGGCGCTGACGAGTTTCATTGCACACGCTGCATCGCCAAATGCGATCCAGTGCATGCAACTAAATTAGTTTTATTTATTTGTTTGTGTACTTACCTTTGTGCGGCCGTATTACAGAGTTTACTACCCCCCACACTGCCCCTCCCCCGCTCCACATCAGCGCCCGGCAGCACTCCCACCGTGGGCGGAAAACAACACTTACAAAGCAACTTTTACAACGCACTACCTTTACAACGAAACTTTTACAACGCAACATCCATTACAACGCATGCCATTACAACGTAACCATTACAACGATGTCACTACAACGCATACCACTACAACGCATGTCATTACAACGCAGTCATTACAACGCATACCATTACAACGCATACCTACACTATCCAACACTTACCCTACTGTTGCACCCCCTGGAGTTAGAATAGTCATTTTTACCCCTACACTATCCAACACTTTCCCTACTGTTGCACCCCCTGGAGTTAGAATAGTAATTTTTACCCCTACACTATCCAACACTTTCCCTACTGTTGCACCCCCTTGAGTTAGAATAGTAATGTTTACCCCTACACTATCCAACACTTTCCCTACTGTTGCACCCCCTGGAGTTAGAATAGTAATTTTTACCCCTACACTATCCAATACTTACCATACATGCAATGTAATTGCATGCGTGGTAAAGGTAGTTTCAAAGAATTTGTTGTAATGGCATGCATTGTAATGGAATGCGTTGTAATGGATGTTGCGGTGTAAAAAATGCATTGTAAAGGTATGCGGTGTAAAAGTATGCGTTGTAACAACATACATCCCCGTGGGCAGCTACTGCAGTAAGGCAATGATAGTTAACTGCCTATGGCACTACGGGTGTGCACAAAGATTTCCCCGAGAAGTCTGAAGCATGACCCATTGATATGGACACAAAATATCACTTATGTAGGATAACAAAATCCTTGCACTGACCCTGAGAGGTCTGCACGACTTTGGGACATTGGGCGGGGGAGTATGATGAGCAGAGAAACAGGGGTTCTTTCACAATATGGCCCCACAGAATAAGTATGGTTTGTAGCAGACCCCAGGATGATCGGCACATCTTAGGAGTGGGGCGGCTGTAGACGGTGTAGAGGCTGGCCTCCACTCAAACCATTGGTTGGTTACTAGGAAGCGCAGGGGAAGAAGGGGTTGCCCACAAGATGATCAAGATGATCAACTCAATAGAAGGTTAGTCACAGAAAAAGATGGAACCTGGCAACATGATGGTCAGCAGAGTTTAACAGGTTCTGGAAGTGTGGTTGTTACAAAGGCGAGGATCAGTGGCTGATTGTGGTTTTTGTGGGTAGGAGCGTGGGGATGAAATTGAAGAGTGTGGAGAGAAGAAGTCGAAGGCATGGGGCAGCATTTTCAGGTGAGGCTGAAGCCAGAGGAGTGCACATGGTGAGACCACATCAGAGCAAGTGTCTGGTAGAGAGTGGAGATCTCGAACCAAGAAAGGTAGAGGAGACAGAGCAGGAAGCATGTGGTGTGAGGGAATGAAGGTAAATATGACAAAGGGACAACAACATGTGCCGTCTGAGCTGTGGAAAAAAGGGAAACGCTGGATCAGAAGAAGTAAACCCAGTGTATGGTCCAGCCCAAGCAGAATCCAGAACCTGGCCAAGTCAGCAGAGAGCAGAAAGTATATGGAGGAGAAAGTATTACCTTCTCCCAGAGGCCAGGGATGCCCCCCAGCAGTAGCCTGAGCATTTCATTCTGACATAAAGTTCTCACCTCAGATGTTCCTCTTTGGGTCCTGGTAGAGTCCCTGGTGTATCGATGAAAGCCGCCGGTGGATGAGGTCCCTTCAGGCAGTGTTGGATGTGAGAGCCCAGAGATGTCAGACCGTTATAGTCCAGTTGCAGCCACAGCCCTTCTTATTATCCTGTGGCAGTGTCCAATTATGTTCCTGCACGTGGATACACCCTGCTCAACCCTTTGGCATTCCTTGTTATCCTCATGTGCCAAGCAGGTGCCACTGCAAGGGTTGGTCCAAGCAGTTGGATGCTTCAACAGCATCTCACTCAGGACATGAATCACATACTCATGACTTTCAAAATAGATGAAAAAATTCCTGTCATCCAGGCACATGCAAGCTGTGTCCACTGTCCAGGCAGTCGACAGTTCTTGGTGACCTGAAAAGCCCACTGCGACTTGGCTATGGCACGGCACACCAGAAGTTCACCCCGGCCTTGACCCACCTCACACCCTTTGCTGGGTGATGGTGCTGCCATCCAAGGGTTTAGGATTTCTGAACATGTGTTCATTTATTTCAGACAAGTGGTATACTCACATTAGTCCTGTGAATGTGCTAAACAGTTGACCTTTTTAAATGTTATTCTCCCAAGTTTGTATCCTTTATACATTGAGACCTTTCAAGCAAATGACTCTTTCCTGATCTCTTCTTAGCTACTTTTCTCACCTGCCAGCCTTTTGTTGCCCCTCCCTACTCCTACAATTCTGTTGACTAGTTCCTCATTTGGACAACTCAGTCAAATTGCTCTAGCAAACAAGCGGTGGTCAGTTATGCCCCCTGAATTATGGTGAAAAACTCATTCATGTAGTGGCCACAAAACAAGGGCTGTTTTTTTTCTATCCCCATGGGTAATCCACCAGTTAAGGAATGTCTGAGGTAAAGGTTGGCTTTTGTTCGGATGCCCCAGTTTTTCCTAAGACCATATCGGTTCATCTCCAAAAACCTGAAAACTGATTGAAGGGACTAGTGCTTACTTTATATGAAGAGGTAAGGAAACTCTGAAACATACTAGAAAATTCCACAATAAAGTCTTCCACATCACCTTCACACTGGCATCTCCCCATCTCCTCTCCACTGTCATTATTAATATATGCTTTTGTTAGATCATTTTAATAATAAAGATTAATGATGATATTCATGTGTTCAGGTTAGCGTTCATTGAGCCCTACCCTATTCAACGTTTACATGGCCCCCCTGGAGAATGTGGTACGGCCGCTGGGTATCAAAATCATCAGTTACGCTGATGATACCGAGCTGGTGGTAGGCCTTTCCCAGTCGGCGTACCATCCCGACCGGCTGCACACGTGTCTTGAAAAGATCTACACGTGGATGTGCAGCTCAGCCCTAAAGTTAAATGGCTCCAAAACGGAACTGATGCTGCTGGGGAACTCCTCTCCATCTTTGCTCCCCAGCAGCTGGCCAGACTGTTTGGGACCGATGCCCCCCCCCAAGCAGGTGATCAAGAGCTTGGGGGTATGGCTGGAGCAGGACCTATCATTTAAAACCCATGCCAAAAAGACTGCTGGCGTGTGCTTTGGCCTGCTCCGTTCAGCCCAGAAGATTCTGCCCCTGCTCCCAGTGGCCACTCGAAGGCTTCTCATCCAGGGACTTATCATCTCGTGGCTGGATTTCAGCAATGCGCTTTTCCTGGGCGCACCCGAATCTACCCTGAACAGACTGCAGCAAGTGCAGAACGCGGCTGCCAGGCTTTTGACGGGTCTCCCTAGGCGGCAATCTGCCCGTCCGGCGTTGAGGGCACTGCACTGGCTCCCTGTGAAGGACCGGGTGAAATTCAAGTCACTCTGCATCGCCCACAAAGTCCTGCACGGGGTGGGTCCACCTATTCTTGAGGAGATGGTCCAGCCCTATAAGGCCTCTCGTTCCCTCCGCTCTGACCACCAACATCTCCTTCAGGTTGGCAGGGTGAAAAAGGCAAGAACTGGGGGCAGAAGGTTTTCAATAAATGTGGCCTCCTTGTGGAACTCACTGCCCCTACAACTGCGCTCCGAAGCCAGTCTCTTCAGGTTTCGTAAACTTTTAAAAACTTTTTTGTTCTCTGTTTAATCCTTGCATTCTTGTAGCTGTGTTATGTTCTGATAAGCGCGGGGATGCCTATTGGTAACCAGGCGCTATACAAAACTCGGAATAATAATACATCACCTTCACACTGGCATCTCCCCATCTCCTCTCCACTGTCATTATTAACATATGCTTTTGTTAGATCATTTTAATAATAAAGATTAATGATGATATTCATGTGTTCAGGTTAGCGTAGGTAGGCCCCAAAAAGAATTTACTGGGCCCTGGCCTGATTGCACAGCCGAAAAAAAATGTTTTTTAAAAATTGCACAGCATGCAAGATTTTTCTCTCACACGTTCTGTGTTTTCTCTTGTTTTATGCAATTTTCACTCGTATGTAAGGCAATGGTTCTCAATAATTATTAATTCATGGAGGGTTTCGGAAATAAATCTGTTTTAAATAAATGCAATTGATTAGTTTCTGTGAATGTATCGTTATTAGTACTGTCTATGGTGCCACCTCATACCATGCGTGGGGCAAGATTCTCTGCTCCTTTGAAACTATAAACTGTGCTGTTTTTAGTATGTATGCTAGATTTTTCATAGCTTTGATATAGAGCAGACTCTATGTCAGTTTGCCATTCAATTCTGTACATAAAATATTTAGTTTCAAGGAGCTTTTTACACTATTGTCTAAAGGCAGACTTCATGTCAGTCCTTCTATTAATTTACACTTAGATGTTTCACTTGATTAATTATATTGATACTGACCCATTTCCCTTTTTTTACCTTCTGTAATGATTCTTAAATTGAAATAAAATCTTGTGTTTTGGACTTTGGGTCATGTACTGCATACGTTTTCCAGTGAGGGTTTTCTTTTATTTGCCAGGGTCCTCCTCATGCAGCCTGATCTGTCTAATCAGCTCGTTTATCAATGGAAAGCACCAACACATTTTGGGAGCAGAGGATAGTTCTAGGAGATTGTGGAAAATTTGGTGCACATTTTGCTGCAAATCTTAGTTGAAATTTGTACTTCAAAATTGTCAGAAATAGGGAATTCTGAATCGTGTGGCTTATACTGATGTGTCTGACCTGTTGAAGTTGTCGGGGGTGGCATAATGTGAGTATAAATAGGGCTTCCTGAAGTGTGTTGTCTTGTCTGCATTGTGTGAATTGTGATGGTGTACCCGTATTGTCTTGGAGTGTGTGGTCTGAAGTAAGTTAATTCTCCTGCGGCGCGGAGCAAATCGCATTGTGGAGTTATATCAATGGTGTGTGCCAACAAGCTTCAAAATCTGCACTGTATCACAATATTTTGCATGAATTGCTGAAATTGTTACAAATTGGGCTTTTGACGAAATATATTATGGTGTCACATGTAAGGGTAGCAGATTTATCAAAACCCACGATCTCTATATAAAATATTAAGGTTGTCTGGTTAAATGGAGTGTGAGTTAGAGTCCTATAGGATAAAGTCTTATGAAGTTTCTCAATAGTCTATCTGTGTATGAGCTAATCATGGTAATGTTGGTAATTTTGTGTTCACTAAAAATAAGTCCACTGACTCTAAGGGGCCGATTTCGATGTCGGACGGACCTGAGTCCATCCAACATTGATCTGGATCTGGATTTGGGACAGACGGCCTCCTGTCGGCGGTCCCAAACCAGCAATTAGGATGTGACCAAACACTGTCAGTCACACTGCTATTCTTTACAATGGGAGCATGCATTCCCACCAGAATGCATGCTCTCACTGTAAAGAGCTGAGGTGCAGTTCATCCATGCTTCCTGTGGCAGACACCTCAAGGTGTCTGCCACTGGGTGCAGGGATCAACAGGGGGGCACCATATGTGCCCCCTCAGCCACCATCCAGAGGCCTTGCACTCATGATGGCATTGCTGGGGGCCGCCAAAGTCAGATTCCGACAGCCTTTCTGTTTTGTAAAGGCTGGCACAGAAAGTCTGTAGGAATCCGCCATCATAATCCCTCGGATTGAAGGAGCCGCCCTTGGGATTACTGGCCCCTTTCTGATTGGCAGGCGGGCTGAAGCAATTCGGAAAGTCCATTTGAATTCCTTTCTGACCCACCAAATGATAATCGGTCGGTTGGAAAGGAATCCGAATGGGACATTTCGGTCATGTCGGAATGGCTCCAACCAACAGTCGGAGCTGTTTGCGACTGCATCGAAATTGGCCCCTAAATTGGGTTTCTGCTGGTCGAGCACCTATCTTGGTGTGGTTGAAAACACTTTAAGTGCTGTGTGCTCGCCTATTCTGTAGTAAGTTTGATTTTGCATCCTTTATCCTGGTAGGCAGGTATTTGTTTTGTACAAGTATCGCGTTTCAAGTCGCATTTTGAAATCTTATTGTGATTAGGGGTGGGCATAACTCACGTAATTTACTGTAGTGTAGTTACTTGAAGTTAGAGCCAAATAATGCAAGATTGTGCAGAATTAAGTGGGGAGCATATCCCAATATGTGGGGCTATTTTCTTAGTGCAAAATGCATCCTTGTGTCTAAAATGTACCCATGGATGCATTTTGTGCTAAGAAAATAATGCTAAATCTAACAGAACATTCACAGCAGAAGCCAGCAGCCGCACTTACTCGCTAAATTTGCTGTTCCAGTGCTCCTCTGCAAGGATTATTTTGCCACATTATGCATAATTACGTAAACTTGTGAAATCTCAAAAATGTTGGCCATTTTGCATCACAAAAGTAATGCAAAATTACCGAAATTACTCCAATTAGTCCAGTATACCTAAAACTTCACAATGGCTTAATTGTGACTGGTTGAGTTAATCTTGTGTATTGTGAACTAGGTTGAGAATACCATGGGTGAGCTTTTGAATAAACCAGCAATTTCTGCTAATATAGGAGATGTTCTACCCCTGACTTGTACCCCCGCCCATTAGATGCTGATGGATTTCGGACTGCATATATGGTTATGGGTCAAAGATTGGAATAGGATTGTTGCTGACAATAACAAATGACAGTTTCCTGTGCATGTACAGGTACAGTCGTAGTTCCTGTAGGACCGAGTCCGGCACAGTGATGATGCTGAGGGGTGAGTATGAATCCAGCTAGACCAGATTGAGATGCGAATAAGGAAGGTGTCCAAATAACTAATTTCTGCAATTTTAAAAAATAACCCATCAACAACACAGCAATAAGTGAGAATGTTCTTAGAGATAGGTGGCTACTTTTGTCAGTGGCTAACATACTTTTTTGTAATTTACAAAGGCTAGCTCACAGTCATGTGAAGGACACAG
The DNA here is from genome assembly GCF_964263255.1 of Lissotriton vulgaris. Lineage (NCBI taxonomy): Eukaryota > Metazoa > Chordata > Amphibia > Caudata > Salamandridae > Lissotriton > Lissotriton vulgaris. Next base: position 539,682,012 of record NC_141698.1, on the reverse strand, counting down.
TGTCTTTGGACAATGAATGTATGCAGGCCTTCCTGGAGCTCAGATACAGTTTATGAAGGGCCCCTGATCTAGGAATGGCAAGTTATGAGACAGATTTTATTTTATTGTATCATGAAAGAGAAATTTCAATTCTCACACAGAAGCACCCAGGGGGAAAAAAACGCCCAATAGCGTACTTTTTGGCTACACTAAATACAATGGTACACTTCCCGAATTCCTGAAAAGTGTTGCAGCTGTTTCCCTAGCAATTTTGCAGAGTGAAATAATTGTGATGGGGCACACACCTATTGTGCAGATTCCTCATTCAGTTGAGATATTGCTGACTTGTATGCAAATTCAGCAGCTTATAAACAGTTGATTGTCTAAATATGAACAGATAATACTGGCATTAGAAAACCTTCAGACGCTGCAATACCCTGACTCCTGACACATATATGCCGTTGCCTGAGGAGGAAGCTGACAGCAAAATTGATTAAAGTGACCATGACTGCATTGAAGTGACTGGGTTATTCACCAACCAAGACCGGACATTCAAGGCATACCGCTCAAATTAGCTGATCTGATTTTATTTATTGATTATTCTTGTCTGAGAGACCATTATGGAGTTCTTTGAGCAGCATATGCATCTGCACAATAACGTAAACTGTGGAAGCATCATACTTGTGTAATGTAACTTCAGCACAAGTGGCAGAATTAATTCAAATGATAAAAGCATGATGTATAGCCAATGAATAAGTGTTATAGTTTGTACAGATAGCCAATATTATTTTTTAGTGGTGCCCACCACTTTGCTCAGTCATGGTCTAAAGTTGTTTGTTTACATCCACTGGCACCAGCATTAGCATTGTCCACACATTTTGGATCTAGAACAGGCTTTGCAGTTCTCAAAGAAAACTGAAGTTGTGAAATGTGCTACACACATGAGTGGAGATTACATGGCTTTGGCAGGAAACAATTATGCAGATGGAGTTGCAAAGTCCTGTGCTATTATGTCTAGTACATTAGGAATCAATGACACATCAGAATGTGAAGTAGACAGTGTAAACAATTTCTTGTCTGTGTTGACTCCGTCACTTGAGGAGTTCAGGAAACTACAAAATGAGCTGCCATAATTTGAAAAGAAGAGATGGCGATAAAGTAGGTTGAACAAAGCAAACACAAGTCGATGATGGATGGAGCGCTGAAACTTTTCAGACGCTCACCCCCAGTCACAGATCTGAGTTGAATCCTTCATCCTTCTGTAGCTCACTTTGCCACTCCAGTTCAGACCCAGCTATTTGCAAATCAGTCTTGACCTTGTGCCTTATGGGAACAGTCCCGCCTGAACTTCCCAGCCAGGTCTTCCCAGGACCGGAAACAAGCATCCTGGGACCAGTTTCGGGGTAACACCGCTCATCAGCCAGGCTAGCTTGAATACAGTGGCAGAGTGAGCAAGGGACCCACGTCTGGGCATACCCTGCCAATTTAGGGTGAACAAAGCAAACACAAGGAGAGGATGGGCAGAGCGCTGAGACTTTTCAGACGCTCACCCCAGTCACAGATCTGTGTTGAATCCATCATCTTTCTTAAGCTCACTTTGCCACCCAAGTTCAGACCCAGCTATATGCAAATCAGTCTTGACCCTGTGCCTCATGGGAACCGTCTAGCCCAAACTGCCAAGCCAAATCTACCCTGGACCGGAAAAGCATAAAATAGGTTGTTCAAAAGATTCAAATGAGGTTTGGCCCTCTACAGATAAGAGTTTTTTTGCCTGATTCAATGTTGTTGCAATTGGAAATGTATTTACAACAATACACACATGTTGGACATGATGCAATGGTCTAGACAGTTAAAACAATTGGTTCAATCCCCATTTTAGAGTCATTTAAGAAAATATGTGCCAAAGGTGTATATCTTGTCAACAGTTAATTGTCGATGAATTTGAGATGTCACTGTCAGTACCCTACTCTCCAAAACCATTCCCTCTATGATTCTGCTCATTTTTTTTCTGCCCACATCCACCATTGCCTGTCTCCTGCCAACCACCCACCTCTTCCAGGAGATAGGGAATAGCCTGAAATACCCTTTCCCTCCCTCCCCTGCTTAGCTCCCCTACTGGGTGCCATGACACTGCAACCTGAGTGAGCTGTGCCCCCGTGGCCTCAATCATATTAGTATATTCTATTCAGAATTTCTTTTCTATTTTATGGTGGAAATTTCCTGCAGTAGGTCCTGAGCTTCCTCTATAATAGCAAACATATTAAACTTGCCTCTCACTAGCACCCTTAACTTGGACTGCTGTACTATTACAGCCTGCATGCCCTGTGCCTTAAAAAGAAACCGTAATTTGACAAACTCCTTTCGCCAGTGTGCAGTGGCTGCTCGCATGTCCGCAAAAATCCGACAGCTGGATGCTTCATTAATCACAAATTGTTACTTCTCCGCTCTTTAATGTGGTAGTCAGCAAAGCTCACAAGGATTGTTCGTGGCAGCTCTGAATTGGGAAATGGATGTGAGGGTACCCTATGCACTCTTGTGATAGTGAGGCGCCCGGCAAATTCTGGCAACATTTTTTTAATAAAAGTCTCACCCCATTGAAGAGTTTAGGCCCCTTAACTCCCTTCTGTGACCCCGACTAAACGCAGGTTAGACTATTGAGAATGGTTTTCGAGCGCCTCAAGTTTGCTTTCAAGTGAAGATTTTTCCTTCCTGGCTAAATTTACCTGTTGCTGCATAGTATTCATCTGGTCCTCAAGCTGCGAGATCCTGGACTCCATCTCTTGAATTCTTACTGAGAAGCTACCCACTGCCTCCTCGATCTTTGACAGGCGATGATGGAGGGATGCTATCCCATTAGCTTGTGTTGTCTTGAGCTCCCTTATTTCTTCTAAGATAAGATTTAGCATGATTTGTATGTCGCATTGCAGCAGAGTTCTCACCCCATTTAGTTGTTCGGCCTGCTTGCCTGAGAGCCCGCCAGTATCTTTCAGTGCCCATGCATTCTGCCCAATGGCGCTACTCCTTCTCTGTTTGACAACTGTGGAGGTGACTGCAGCTGCAGCTGAGAGTCTGTAGAGACACTACTCTCCTCTTGAAGGGACCTATGTCTACCCTTGTTCTTCAAGGGAGCTGGATGCTCAGCGGAGGGCTGATCACTTAGCAAAAGACCAAATTGTATTTCAGCGGGAGACCCTTGCAATGTGGATGTAGATGGTGTAGCAAAAGTCGATTTAACTTTGGAAAGTAGCGGGTACTCCTTTATTTTTTTCATAGGTTTGATTGACTGTGGTTTACTTTGTGTGTTCTTCAAGAGGGTGAGTTTATTTCTCCCTTTAAACTACCCCTGTAGGCTGCCAGTCGTCCTTGCCCTCTCTGGCCTCAGGAACCTGAACAACTGAATTGGAAATTTCTAATGCTTCATTCTGTCCGCCGTCTCTTCCTCTGGCCCTGTTTCTACTTTCGACCACCCTTGTGGTATACCCTCCAAGGCTGGGCCCCTCATTCCAGGCTCACTTCTAGGCTCTAATGCCTCTTCTTATGACCTCAGCGAGATTGAAATTGTTGCAGAGACACTTTGTGCTTTTTGGCTATGCTCTTCTCTCGCAGCGGGCAGATTTGTTTTAAGGCATGCCGCGGATTTCACATTGGTCAATAGATTTGAAAGTATTAAATGCTTTCCCATTGTTTCATGCCCACAGCGCTTTGCTAGTTGGAGGGGAGAGGAGGACCAAAACCAGTGACCCACTGCCAGAGCCCTCCTCAGAAGTATTAACTCCTATGGGTCTTTTTTTTTCTCTCTTCTGCTTTTTTCCCCTTTTCTCTCCTTCCTCCTTGGCTGCTGGCGTGAAACCAAGAGGTACCTCTGTCCTTCAACTGAACTTTTTTCCAACTTTAGGGGCATCAACTGGAGAGGGAGGCTCTACAACCATTACCAGGGTAGTCCCAATAAGAAAGAGGAGCAGCCACAAAGGAGAAGGGCAAAGATTACCTGCAACCTTTTATGTCTTATGTTATCTCTCAGTACTGCATTGGCATTAAGTGTAGGTCCTTGGGAGCTTCTGTGAATCTGTTGCCCTTAGTCGATGCACCTCGACAAGACCTCGACGGAGTTAGCCTCCTCAATTAGTGAGAGCCAGGACCCCCAAACTAGCTATGGTTATAATTGTAGCTATCAGTCATGGAGGACCCCTTTTCCATCACCGGTGAGGTACAACAAGTATAAATGAATTCCCCCTCACTAGGGGCCACTCCAGCGACAGCCAGCCAGGATCTTCCAATACGAGGCTCCGAGATCCAGGGGCTCTGACCGTGCACCGCAACCCAATCAAGAGACGAGTAGGAGTCCTCAGCAGTGTAAAGGCCAACAAAAAAAAAGAGTGTCCCCAGGGCTCTAGAGACTCCTCTCACCTTCAAGGCTCTGAGATCCTGATATCTCAGGGAGAATGCCCTTTGTTACCAGTTTGTTTTGTGCTTCCTACTATTGGTGATTCCTATGAACGAGGGGGCTGATTAAACAAATACTTATTTTCCCCTTCTTCAAACACACAGAGTCACCTCTGGCAGGACATCAAGGGTCTTTCCGACTGATTTGGCATTATTGATATTGATATTTTCACACAAAAAAAATAATTAGGGAGACAATGAGCTATACCCGTTGTGACTTTAACAGGCAGGCAGGCAAGCTCACCTTCTGCTGACTTGCACCCCGGACATCCCAGCTGGGCAGACCATCCACTGCAAATCTAAATGGAGCTGCTGTTACTTCTCCACAGTGCAGACCCCCTCCAGGCATCTGGGTCTGTTTGAAAACGCGGAAACATCCGCAGGCAGGAGCAGCACACATGGACAAAGCAAAAACGTTGAGAAAAAATGCATTTCTCCTTGTTTCGCCAACTTAAGACCAGTTTTTAACTGGTCCTAATTTTGGTGCTGTCTTCTATGTATGCCACGCTTGCACATAGGAGACAGCGTCAAAATTAAAGGGTGTTGGGGTGGAAGACCCACCGCAACACCCACTGCCCACCCCTTTCACACTAACCATAGCTTGAAAGGGGGCCTTATGTACAAGGCAGCGCTAAGCCACGTTAGGTAACTTAATGCTGCCCTGTACATAAGGCACAGTCCCTATCACAACATCAATATAGGTGACGCTGTGGTGCGAATAGGGGCTAATACATATGCCCCAACGTCTCAAAGTTACTTTTTTTTATTGTATGTTTTGCTTAATAATCTATGTCAATTACACGTAGATTGCGTGCTTTGGACTATTACTTTTTCCTCATTCTCCAGCGAAGCAGACTGCGATAACACAGCCGATTTCCCTCTTCTTCGTTCGTCTTGTTTCTTGGCGCCATTGAAAATAGACTGTTGGGAAGCATTTTGTTTTTTGGCTTCTCATCAGTCTCCTCAATATATTATGATTTCCAGATCCAAAGCTAACTTGGCTCTTCTTCCTCCTGATGGTTCTTTGCTTAACACATCTCCAACCCTTGTGCAATGACTCCCACCCCCAATAGAGTAATTAGTAACCTTATTCCTTTCGACTCTAGGCCTTTGATAATCGTCCCCTTCACATAATTATTCAGTGAGAAGTCGCAATCATATGGTGTACGTACACACAGTGAGCTGGAACCCCTCTGCAGTGAGCATACTTCCCACTCATTGGCTGGAAACATTGTGAAGCTGATGTGGAAGGTTTGGGAAAACGTTATATTTTTCATTGAGCTGCTGACAAAACAGGCCTTTCCCAGGTACTCTCAAGCCACGCCCTTGCACACTGCAGTTGAAAAAGGAATGCTCTTGATTCACCCTCTGTTTCCTGGTGGTTTTATGTGTCTAATTCATCCACATCTGGAATGTTCATCTGAGTTCCCGTCTGGTGACAGGAGCTCTCAGCGACATTCAATTAGCAAGGAATTTTCAGATAGCACTGTGTTCATCGTGAATATTAAAAAGACACGTTTCTGAATATATTAATTTTGGCTCTGACAAAAGATGAGCAGCAATCCAAAACACATAATGCGTCCTGTGTTTTAAACAAAGCTGGGATAGCATGGAAAGCTGCCAAGCTCTAGGTATCAGGTGGATATCTCGCTAAATGTATATGAGAGCTGCACGGCCTGAATCTTCCCAGGGTTTTGAACTTTCCCCTCTGTGCATGACAGGATTCTTAGTTCTGACTTTTCAAATGTAAAATGGCGTATAGTACAGTATAAGCAAAGAATTAGTGAAGCATCCATACTCTTTTGTTCTGCTGAACGGTGATTAGTAACAGAGATCTCACATTGTTAAATGTCACACATGGAATGTGCAACAGGCGTTGTGTTTTTTGCACACATACATTTGCATTCTGGTTCTTGCAGTGTCGGTCTATTTTTCAAACAACCTCAAAAAATACAATATGCTGTTATACATATGAACTATAGGTTGTTTATTCATGTCGCACAACCAGGATCTCAAGCAAGCAGAAGATATCATTGCAGACCCCACATTGATGCTTGCCCGGCCTGAAGCAGGCACCTAGACCGGTGTGGCTAGGCATATGAAACCATTGCAGAAGCCTCATCTACCCTCAGTGCCAAATAGTCCATGCGAGCGACGACTCTTCTTCCTACCCACTGAAGTAGATGTATTAGGGTTTGGTGCACTAGCTGAAAAGTGTGTGCAAGAGTTCCAGCTCAATGGGTTAACTTGACAGATTTGTCCAGCAAGGTGGACAGTCATCTGAGTCCGAAAGATGTGGTATAGTGGAGTGCAGTAGGGTTGAGTGGATTGGTGTAGAGTGGAGTGTTGTAGAAGGAAGTGGCGTTGAGTGGAGTAGAGTGCCGTAGAGTGGAGTGTATACTCTATACCACTCCACTCTGTACCACTTCACTGCATGACACTCCACTCTACGAAACTCCACTCAATGTCACTCTACACCACTTTATGCCACTTTACTCCACTCTATGCCACTCCACACCTCTCCACTCTATGACACTCAACTCTGCTCAATGCCATTTTCCCTCCACTCTGTGACACTTTCCCTAACTATACACTATGACACTCCCTTCTACTCCAGGACATTTTACACCACTCTATGCCAATCCACTCTATGCCATTCCACTCTACATCACTATACTCCACTCTACACAACTCCATGTCACATAACACCACTCTACACCACTGCGGTTTAGACCACCCCAGTCTACGCCACTCAGCCACACACCACTCAGCCACAATCCGCTCTATGGTACTCTGCTCCACCTCATGCCACTCCATTCAATGACATTCTACTCCACACTACGGCATACTACTTTCCTCTTTACAACGGTCTACTCAACTCTACACCACTCCACTCCACTCTACAACACTGTTCTCCAGCCTATGACACATTACTCTTTTGTACGACACACTAATCCACTCTACTAGACTCCATGCCACTTCACTCTAAGGCAATCTACGCCTATACTCTCTACTCTACACCACTATACTCCACTCTATACCACTCTATGCTACTCCATTCTATCACACTTTGCACCATTCCACTCTAGGGCATGCTACTGCACTCTTTGCCGCTCTACTGTCTGTCACTACTCTACTCCACTCTATAACACACTACTCCACGATGTTCTACTCCACTCCACTCCACTGCTCTCCACTCTACCACACTCAACTCCATTTGATTCCACTCCATTTTGTAAAACTCAACTCCACTCCCTCTAGACACTCCACTCTACGAGACCCTTCTCCACTCTATGCCACTTTACTTCACAACACTCTATTCCACTCCATTCTACAGCACTCTGAACCACTCCATTCTACAGCACTCTATTTCAACTATGCTACTCTACGCAACTCCACTATACACCACTCTACTCCATGACACTCCAGTCTTCACACCTACTCCACTCTATGCCTCTTTACTCCAGTGTATGTCACTCCACTCTACGACATTCCACTCTAGAATTCTCCATGCCACCACTCTATGGCACTTCTCGTAACCTTACTCCATTCTCGGCCATTCTACTCTGTGCTACTGCACTCTTTGTCATTCTACTCCACTCTATGCCGCTCCAATCCACACAACTATACTCCACCTATACCACTCCACACCACACCACACCACTCCACTTTACGCAACTCCACTCTACACCACAAATTGATCTCCACTCTACCCTACACCACTCTGCAACACTCTATGCTACTCAACTCTACACTACTCCACTCTACGTCACTCCACTCTACACCACTCCAATCCATGCCTCTCTACTCCACTCTAAATCCTCCACTCTACAACACTGTACTTCATGGCAGTCTACACCACTCTTCACTACTCTGCAGTACACCACACCACTTTATGCCATTCCGCTCTACAACACTATTCTCCACTCTACACAACTCCACAACACTTAACTCCGCTCTAAGCCACTCCAGGATACACCATTCAAGTCTACCACACTCAGCAAAACCCCAACCTAGGACAATCTGCTCCACACTATGCCTCTCCACTCTATGATATTCTACTCCACTCAACAACAATCCACTCCATTCCATTCCATGCCACTCCACTTTACACCACTTCACTTTATGCCGATCCTCTCTATGACATTCTATTTCCGTCTATGCCACTCCACTCTTTGACACTCTGCTCCCCTGTATGCTTCTCTATGCCACTCCACTCCAAGACACGCTACCCCACACGACTTTACACCACTCCACTCCACTCTACACCACTATACTTCTCTCCACCCACTTTTCTCCACTCTACGCTACTCTGGACCACTCCACTGAATGACACGCCATGTCCCTCCAGTCTACGCCACTCTACTCCACTTTGCATCACTACACTCTATGGGCTATATGTAGGTAGCTAAATACCTGTCGGTAATGGCCGAAATTCTGTAAAATTGCCGTTACCGACCGGTATTTAGGCATTTTAGATGTAGGAGGCCAAAATTAAGGATTCAGTAAATATGAATCGGTAAATACCGATTCATCATTACAGATTTCTAAATTACCGAATCGGTATTTACCGAATCCTTATTTACCGAATCGGTAAATAAGAAGTGGTAAAAATGAGAATAGAGATGTAGGTAATTTCGAAAATACAGAATTTCATGAAATTCGGTATTTAAGAGTTGGTAATTACCATGGATTGAAAGCAGGTGGTAACCAGGTGCAGGCCATAAAACAGGCCCTAAAATGCAACAGTGTGACCAGAATGGTGGCATTCTATGTGATAGCAAGGCGGCTACGGCTACAGGCAGCAGGAGAGAAGCACTTGAGACGGGAGGAGCAAGTCTACAGACAGCGGATCACACTCTTCCAACTTACTGAGGCAGAGATCCATGAAAGGTACAGGCTACACCCCCACACCATCCTGGACTTGATAAGGGACCTGCACCCACTCCTGGAGCACCCAACACCAAGGGCACGCGCCATACCACCACATGTGCAGGTGCTCTGTAGCCTACATCTGCTTGCATCTGGCAGTTACCAGGGGGTGATAGCTGCGGTAGGTGGGGTGTCCCAGAGCTGCCTGTCCCGTTACTTCAGGAAGTTTCTGGAGGCCATGATGCAGAGAATGCATCATTACATCAGCTTCCCGGACACACATGCGGAACTGCTGAAGACAAAGACTGACTTTTACCAAATGGCACAGTTCCCACATGTGATCGGCTGCATTGATGGCACACAAATCCCAATCTGCCCACCTGCAGCCACAGAGTACATCTACAGGAACAGAAAGTCCATACACTCAATAAATGTGAAGGTAATCTGTGATGCTGCCAACATAATCACAGACATCGTGGGCAAATTCCCAGGAAGCACCCACGAATCCAGGACAGTGGGATCTACACACACCTGACAGTGGGGGAATTTGTTGAAGAATACCTGCTAGGTAAAACACTGTGACATACCCTGATAGATACTGCAGATGTAGGTGTTGTTGTGCATGTGACTAATGGCGCTCTCTTTTCCACATAGGCGATAGTGCATATGCCGTCTGCTCGTTCATCCTGACACCCTACCTGAACCCATCAACCCTGAGTGAGGGACGATACAACGTGGAACACAAATCTACTCGCAATGTCATGGAGCGAACCTTTGGGTTGTTAAAAAGCAGGTTCCGCTGCCTCTACAAAAGCGGAGGCGCACGTCAGTACTCATCCCTCTTCTGGTGTAAAATAATTGCAACTTGCCCAATGCTGCACAACCTTGCCACTAGGAAAGGAACAGCAGTAGAATTAACAGATATTGAGGCCAATGATGATGAAGATGCACAGCCTGAGCCCAACACAGCAGGAGAAGCGCCAGCAACAGATGGGAGACAGAAACGGGCAGAGATCACCCGCAACTATTTCTAAGTAAGTAAGGAGACACACCAGACGTTGCATGTTCATGACGTAGTTTAATAATTTGCCACTACGACAAAGAACAAATGGCACACCATGCCAATCCAAATGCTGACAACCTTAATAGGTAGTCATGGGTTACTTCACCCTAAATATGTACATAAAGGTGTGGGCAGCATTAACGTCTGCGCCCACTCACAACCGTGCTGGATGCCTGCAGCTGCCTTTCCTCACTGTCTGCTGAGCCAGGGCCCGCAGAATGCCGCCTGCTGCTTCTCCGTGTGTCTGGGACAAGGGGGTAATGCTGCTCCTGCTGGTGGTCTCGTCACTCTCCCCCACAACTAGTGCACCAGCGTTGACTGCCTGGGTGGTCAGCAGCACTTCCAATGTGGTTGTCACCTTCCCCATCCCCCTGGTGACATCAGTGCAGCAGTGCACAAGCCCCTCCTGCATTGCCATGGAGCGTCTGCAGAGCAGTGAAATTGCAGTTGCCAGACGGTTCACCCCCTTGGTGTGCTGCTCCATGTACTGCCTCTCCCTGCGCCTTCTTGCCCTGTCCTCGTCCGGTTTGTCACAGAGTATCATAACGGACTGGGACATGTCCCGCATTCATTCTGCCACTTCCTTGATGCCCTCTACCATAGAGCTGATGCCCCTGTTAATATTGCCCATGTTTTGGTTTAAGTGCCGCATTTGTCTTTGCACTGATTATATGGCCTTCCACTGCAGGCACTGCAGTTTGACCATACTGGCCTCAGGCCCTCCGAAGACCCCATCACCCTGCCGAGTTGTGCTGCGCTCCCGGGCCCTGCGGTGTCTCGCACCTGTGTGCACACCCTCGGAGATGGACTGCAGCCCAGCATTGGTTTCCTCAAGTGGAGCAGTCAGAGGACGACTCCATGACATGGAGAGTGGCTACAGCATTCCTCCTGGGCCTTACCACTACAGGTGATGTTGAAGCTGGTGAGGCTGACAGTTCTTGTGAGGCCTGCTGTGGTGGTGATTCAGTCAGCAGTGTTGGTGCTGGCTCTGCTGCTGTGGCTGGCTCTGGTGGTGCAGCTGCCTGTGGTGTTGGGGCAGGTGGTGGTTGAGTACTGTGACCTGCACTTGTGCTGGCATCCTCAGTTTATCCCTTACGGGGTGCCCTTCCCTCCTTCTCTTGCGCTGTCCTGTGCAATGACTCTCCTGTGAACAGATATGGACATTAGCTCAGTTGTCCTGCAACCCTGCATTTCAGTATTAAATTAAAATCCTGTCACACTATCTCAATGTCCTCTACTGCTTCTGACTGATGTGTGTGGCATGCCTTGTTGTTTAGTGTGATGACTGTCATGATGGGTGTTTCACTGACTACATCTCCCATAATGCATTGCTGGTGTATACCAAAACCTGTACTGGAGTGTGAGTCACACAGCCACATTGGGGAAGGAGGATAGGAAAGGGGGAAGGATTGCTGTGCATGCTTCTTAACTTGTTTTGTGGCAGCTCTGGCTGAGCTGTCTGCATCCCCAATCCCAGAGACACTCTCCAGCTCCAGGGTTGACTCCACCAGCTGCTCCAGGTCAGTGAGGGCAGGTGCCCTGCTCCTTCCTCCCCCTGTGACACTGGCCTCTTTCCTCTGTGAAGCCAGCTTCTTCTTGGTAATGATGACGAAGATCATACCACCTTTTTTTGAAGTCATCTAGCTCACGTGGGCTCACCCCAATGGCATTCACCTTTGCCTGGATTGCCAGCCAGGTCTTCCCTTTCACAGCCTCTGCTACCTGCAGGTACTGTTTGCCAAAAAGCTGGGTGTGGTGTTTCACCACCTCCTCCACAAGCACCTAGAGCTCACGTGCACTGAATTTCATCTTCCTTTTTCTGTCTGCTCCTTCCCTCTCTGATTCATGGGATGCCATCCTGCAGTTCTGCTCAGCAATGTTCAGCCAGTGGGTCAGTTGCTCCCAGCTCTCCAGAAGGTTCTGATTGTCTGCACCTGCATGGGTGTGGCCATGTCCTGGTTGTGGGGTGGGGTGGATGCACATGATTGGTTGAATCCTCAATTGCATGTATTTTGAATCTCCAATTTGGTATTTAACAATTCGGTAAATACCGATTCAGTAAATACCGATTCGGTAAATACAGATTCGGAACAAATTTTCAGATTTTTTCTGAATCGGTAAATGTTACAGAAATATTTCCTACATCTCATTTACTGATTCCGTAATACTGATTCGGTAAAATTCCGTATTTAGGAATTGGTAAAATATATTTACCTACATATGGCCCAATGACACTTTATTCCTATTCACACCATCCCATTGTACACTTCTCCATTCTACGCCACTCCACTTTATGACACTCCGCTCCAGTATACACCACTCCACTTTAAAACACTCTAAGCCACTTCACTCTATTCTATGCCACTGTTCTCCACTCTACATCCAACTCCACAACACTCAAAAGCACTTTACACTACTCTACTGTATGCCACTACACTCTACAACACTCTGCCCCACTCTATGCAACTCCACATAACTTTACTCCACTCGATGCTGTGCCAGTGTGTAGTGTAGTTCCTATATCCCTGATAGGCTCTGCACATTGGAATAATATGCACTATAGTTTTGACATAGGACTAAGGTCAGTATGTCTCTATCGAGTACATTAAGCTTAAATACTTGTGTGCCAGCTAACTCAGAGGTCACTAGAAACTTCTCGAATAAACAAGAAGGGATTTGTTTCTGACAACCGCATAAACATGACAACTTTGTTTCCCTTTAGAATCGGAACAGTCTCAGAAGCGTGAAAACAATAGATAACAGTTTCACTCAGTCAATCGTGCATGCTTTGTTTCTACAGAGGTTACGCAGAAATAGACGGCTGTTTCAATAAAAGGGTTTATTGAACAGTCTTTTTTCTCGCACAAGAGATATGAGCTGCTACAATCGTAAGAAGACAGAATGCGAAGTATAATACATACAGCGTTAGCAGTAAGATAAAATACTACTGCAATAGCATGGCCTGTAGCAATGACATATATTCATAAAAATACATACATAAATACCACAGGCTGAAATATAAATACTCAACTGGTGCTTCTAGCTAGTTCTACCCCATTGTACCTAACCTAAGTGTAGTACGAGGTAAGAAGTAGGTGCTGTTTAGCTATAGTCTAGTTAAGCTATAGTTTAGATTGGTTTTGCCAAGATTTGCCAAAAGTCCCTCTTGGTTCTAGTCCGCTCCATACCTTGGAATGAGAGAGGTTGGAATGTCTTTCCGAGTCTCGATCTTTAACACCCCGCAAGGGGAGTCAGAAACACTGGAGCTGGATTCTCTGTGAGGAGGATGACAGCATCTGGTCAGTGGGCCAGGCGGGGACTCAATCTTCTTCCGAACTTGCCATGGCGAACCGCGTCGTGCAAGTATGCAGCTGGATCGTACCATGCACCGTAGTTTGCCAGGGCAAGTGAAGGTATATTTATACCTTGTAGATGTTTTAGGAATGCCAGTATTGACGTAAAAGTCGGGCATAGGAACATCATGAATGAACTCCTAAGGAATAAATGTTCATGCATAATAAATGAGTTCTTGGAGAAATCAATAATCCAGCAAGGGGAAGTCCTAAAGGCTTAAGAGTCTGGTTTTCCAAGATCTCGTTGTGACGTAGTTGGACGGATGTAGGTGACCATGCCTGTATTTGGTTCGCATGAATAATGCCTAAATAAGGGTTGGATTGCTATGCCTAAATAAGGGCAAAGGGAATTATGCCTATATAAGGGCATAAGTCTGGAAACCTATATACAGTATCTAAATCGACACACAACACCCACTTCACTTTAGTATGAACGACATTACTAAATCCTAAACATGTTAAACATATCTAAAATAGAGTATCGCATGATGTGCTAAAACATGTCTAAAAACATATTTCTAAAAATGCATCTAAAAGTGTTGCTATGCGTAAAATGCAATGGTGCTGTACATATTAAAGCAATGTATCATTCCAAGCATATATTTACAGTGAAATGCTAAATGAATGAACATACATATATATACATATGATGAAATGGCTCATAAATACAGAAGAAAAAGAGCTGAAACCATTTCATTTCAGATTACATAAATCAATTATGGTTGATAAGGTGACATATTGTCTCTGGAGGTTTTTCAAAGAGTTCTGTTCTCTATGAATAGTTCTACTGTAAGCAGATTACTGTGCCAAAAATGAAAAATACAAATTTGGGAGAAAAAAAAATTATCATAGGAAAAAAGTTCCAAAGTTAGCCCTTTTTTTTTAGAAAAATGAAGGTCAAATTCAGAGTATCTCAGTACACTGTGTGCCAAATCAAAAGTCAGTGTATGGGGACGGAGAAAACATGAAATCTTCTAATCCTGTAGACAAAAAGTTGTCTACCGTTGTAGGTGAAAGTTGGATCACCTCGTTTAGAAGACTAACCGCACATAGATGGGAAGCATCGCCTTCAGCATTGGTCGCATCAGCAATGTTCATATCGGATATTACCTGTGTGCCTGTTGCTTCCTCTCGTACCTCAGCAGTAGCAATTTGCATCTGTGATATCTCAATGAATGCCGTCATCAGAATTGGTAGCCGCTGGGGACAACACAGAGCATGGGCCATTACAGGATCCAGCAGAGTATCGACATCCGTAGGCATGACTGATGGGAGTGTTAGACAGATGTCTAGCACGAATTCTTCACCACAAAGCAGGCAGCGTAGAACAGGTAAGATGCAATATTGCCAGATTGGTCTGAATGACAGAAACCACGTGGTATTTAATTCTCGTAGATGAGGTAAACCCAAAATGTGGACGATGCGTTCACGACACTTCATCTCCAGTAGAGCTCTCTCCACGGTGAACTGGGTGTCACTGGTGATTTGGCTTGCCATATCGTAGCTGTAGGAATAAAAACAGGATCCCTGCAATGAGTGCTAAAAGGAGTGGCAGTCCGCCAAACACAGAGTGCACAAAGTTTGGAATAATTCCGAGGACTGCTTGAAAAGGTGCTAACAGTCCGGAACACACGTTCTTAAATACATGTACAATACTGCTTGTATCAGACATGTTTAAGAAATGTTTCAGCATTTCTGAAAATTATATAGGGCAGTTTGAATTAAAAAGTGCATGTATCTCGGCAGAAGTCCTTGCAATTTGTAGATCATACATTTCTTTAGCTGAGGCCAGTGGCACAGTTTGTTGCGAAAGAATGCTTTCATTCTGCTTAGAGTATCAATTCGTATAGAAGAGATGTTCAGTGAAGGCCATAAAGGCGACTCCCTGGCTGTCTATTTGTGGAAACAAGACTTGCTTACAGCAAGTGACCCTGGATGTAACCGTTACTAGATACGGGATACCTGGCAACTTGCCACAGCAGCTGTGAATATTCAACATGAGGTAGCTTCCATTTGAACGTTGTCCAAACATTGGAGTAATCACTGCAGCTGGTGAGCCTTGCAGGTGACAGGATAAGTTTGTAGTGAAACCATCGCAGGCCCCATGTAAATTAATACCCTGACAAAGGAGAGAACCGCTTAGTGTGTTTTTGTAGTTTTTACCGCTAAGAAATACTTCACGCCCCCCACTCCAACATCTGTGTGTGTAAGGTAAATCCCAAAATGTCTTGATGTATTCTTTACTCAACCTTTCATATTTGCTTGCTGGTATATGTTTTAGGCAATACTGAAAATGGAAAGTTGTAACAACTACAAGCAGAGTAATTGTACCATGTATGATCCACTCAGTAGCTGGTTTTTCTTCTACAGTGAATGGTAACTTTCCCAGTTTTTCAATGCTCAGCACCGTATAGTCTGCGCCCCTTTGTGCCAGTTTGATCTGTTTATCAGTGAGATTGAATTCTGAAAACAGTGACGTAGTGTCGATGAAACGCCTAGGCACATAGCCTGCACGCAGGTTTTGTAGCATCCAGCCTAATAGCATGATAGAACGTAGTTGAAACTGACCATGTTGCAACATGACCAAGTCTTGTACCATAATGTCTATGCCAGAGGATACAATGCTGTCCAATTAATATATCCTGGACGACAGAGTCATTAACCCATTGTCTACTACAGAGAGAGATTTCTCTAAATTAATACAATCAATTTCTCGTATTCATTCTGCAGTCTCTGCTTGGGTAATCTTCCATATTTCATTATAAGCAGCGTAGATACTGGCATATATGAAACATTTTTTAACGTGGTTTTCTTGTTCCTAGAAAGAATTCGCTAAGGTGTGCCCCTTCTTTAAGTAAAGATAAATGTTGTTTTACATCCTGTAGTGTAGGTTTCTGTAGCCAATCAAGGCAAAGTTTTCCTACACTGTATGTTGTTACTACCCCCGGATGCTGTCTTTGTACACATCTTGGGTCTGGCCTATTGTCTTTGAAACCCTGTGTTTTGTTCAGGAATTGATCTTGACAGTTGTTTGTGTCTGTGGGCCAGAGCAACCATTTTCTCCATTCTCGATCTGATCTGTTGTTTTGCAATATATTATGTACGTCGACCTTCCCCCATGTAGTGCTATTACTTGCAGGTATAGGTATGGTTTGTGTGCTCATGTCTTTGATCTTGGCTAACCCAAGGCAAGACGTTTGTTTGAAGGTGTCATTCAAAAACATAATTAGCACAGGGATTATACAGGCTCTAAACAATGCTTCTATCCCCTGTACTTGCCAATCTTTTGTACCCCAGTACCTAAAAGTCAAAACCCTGTCTAGAATAAAGGCTGCAGAATAAATCTGTTTCATATTTGTTAGCATATTTTTCGGTCCTGTCTTGTTCACATTTTTAAAATAAAACGATTCTGGATTGGATATGTTGAACCCTGAAAAATATGGAAATTTCAGTGCAAAAGTTTTGGAGCTATCATTAGGAGGTGTAGGACAACGTTCCCATTGGTTATACATTAATACATTTCTAGGTGACACTGTTTTATGCAAGAAACGATGACCATAATGGTTATAACAATACATTTGTTCATAATCTGATGAAGCCTCTAAAAATTAATGATTTGTGGATACTGCAGACATTTCTAGATCGGACATCATGTTATTAACAGTCTCGAAGTCCCAATCATCAGAAAAAGTACTAGAGGTAATAAGGTCACTTAATGAGATTTTAAATAAGTGTGGAACCTTCAAATGTTCAGACGGGCCAAAAATGTCATATTCAGTTCTGTCCCAAACTATACCATCTGGTATAGGAAAGTCTGTGATGTTCACTGCTGACAAATCTCTTGTGTCACGATGGGATGATTTGTGTGGCTGGAGAAGTAAGTTCACTCTTTTACTTGCTGTGTTTATTTGAATATATCTTCCATTTATCAGCATACCCAGAGTTATTCCCAGAGCTAACCAAAGTAGAAAGAAGGATATTCCCAAAACAATCCATAGTTCAATCCATGGTGATACAAATAAGTCTTTTTCAGGTGATAAAAAAAGCCTGTGGCTTGTTCTTTGAAAATCTTTGTGCTGGCGTCGTTTCAGGTTCTCTGGGATCCTCAGAAAATGTATCAAAGTTAATAAAATAGCCAGAGGCACTTCTGTCAATGGTTGGAATTGCATCAGGATACGTTGAAATCTCTACAACCACTAGATCATTTGTTACTGCGTTGTACACAGGTGTTTCAGGACGAACTGTTATTTGGGTCTCAAGAGGGACGAGTTCCATAGCTTTGTTGCTTAGTCCTTCATTTCTCACTGTAGAATTGTCAAAGGTGATGAGTCTCTCAGTTTGAACCTCTTGGATTGTAGCGAGAGGAGTGCACCTGCTACATTGTTGGAGTTCACTTGGCCTACTGCTTAGTATCGGCCACATAGTGTGGTTTGATCAGGTCGATGGATACAAATCTTTTCTCCTTTTTATCAGCAAGGGGCAGCAAAAGTACTGTTCTTGATTGCTAGGACAGGTACTGGTTGTCTGTAAGAAGGCCTTTCTGGAAATGTTTTTTTTTCCCCAGTGGTGGTTGGCTTCAGGAACAAGTTGCTTTGTTTCGATCTTGGTTCATTTAAGTCCAGTAAAGCAGCCAAACGATCTTTGATATCAAACTTTTTATTTTCACCACTGTGCCTTTCATGTCAAGGTCTGGAATCAACATTCTAGTTCCAAATAGGACTTCATATGGAGTGACACCCTCTAGAGAACTTCTTGGCAAATTGTTTAATGATCGCTGGACCCCCATAAAGATGTTTGACCCACCCGTCACCCAAACCTAATAACCTAGCTGTTATAGACTGCCTTATGTCCTGTTTTTTTCTTTCCACAACCAAATTTCCCTCAAGATGGAATGGAGAAGAATACCGCAATGCTACACTCAGACTGGCCATGGCTTCTTTCTGAGCTCGAGAGCTAAACTCAGGGCCCAGGTCAGAATGTAATGTACCAATCGCGTATGTGCTGATAAAGACTCACAAATCTTTTATAATAGTTCGAGCATCAGCCAAGAGCTGAGGCCACATCCAAAGGAACCTATATTTAGTGTTTGTGGGACTGCATTCGTCAGATGGACGCCTGCACGTAGATAATCTAATGATGTCTAACAATCGTGTCTGTACTGGGCTGGCTACGCTGTAGTCAGGTATCAGGTGGCATGCTGTGCTGCGATCTCTATTGCAGTTTATGCAGTTAATGACGAAGATGTGAATATGTGCATTCATTCTTGGCCACCAGTACATCTCTTTTAATGTTAAAATTGTGTTAGAGATCCCCTAATGTATTAGACCCTCTCCCAGATGTGCTTCATAAATCAAAGCTGTCCTACGTTCCATGTTTGGAATTACCCTATCCCTCACTCCAGCGATTCGAGCAAATGGAACGCTGTTCGCATCAATTATATAAAAGTGGAAACTTTTTAGGTAACACTGCACTGCTGCCTTTGCTTGAAGCATTGACAGTCAGTATTATTTCACTGCCTATTTTCATTTTTTAATGAGTGATTGCAGCTACGGAAGCCGTTTGCACAGCCCCCTTCGCAGCTTCATCAGCCAATGAATTCCCTTCAATGTGAATGCCAGCACATTGATGACTCAGTGGGTGTATCGCGTGAGTGCTTTGTAGTCCGTTTCGTAACTTAACTACTTGTTCCCACAGCATTTTCTGCTTGATTGTGCCACCTTTTGCATCTTTGAAACCATTTTTAAGCCAATTCTGTAAATATTAATTATAAGATTGAACATAATAAAACAAATCGCACACCATGAGTGTGGGGAATTCGTGATCCGTATTTTCAAGTGCCATTATGAATGCTTGTAGTTCAGCTCGCTGAGCTGTATAATCTCCTAGAGATTGCGTTTTCGTGACTATAGGTCTGAATTTGCCATCGCGCATACAACCTTTAACAATTGCGCATGCTGCACTATAAGCTTGTTTACCCTCTGTGGTGGGTTGTGCAGATCTGTCAGTATAAATTAAAAATTTGTACTGATCAAGAGGGAGAATTTCAGTAGGCAGAGGATGTTCGTGTTCGTACTGCAGGAATGCTTGTGTTTTCAAATAAGGATGAAAAACATATTCAACATCAGTTGCAGCAAGTGAATTAACCCATTGTATCCATCTTGGATGTAAAGCTTTTGTATTCAGAATGCTAGCTTTTGTAACTCCCTCTGAGGATGGTACAGGTGTCATGACCATAGTGTACTTTTCCTGTGCTAGGGCTCTTTCTTTGCTACAGCGGTTTGAACTGCTGTCAGAATTTTTTCTTCTGTTGATGTAAATGTAATTTCTGCTTGTGTGTACAAATGTGATTTGTATGCAATTGGTACTTTTTCACCTTTGTTAAAAGTTAAGTAGGTGAATCCGCATTGACCCGGAATGATTCAGATCACCAAGTTGCATATGTTTATGAGTGTTTATAAGTGATTTGTTGCTAACATATCAGCTTGAAGTGAATGCAAAGTTTCGGTGTGTTCTTGTGTCCAATTTGTGATTTTGAAATCAGGTTTGGATAATTTGCAGAGAGGCTTAACCCTTTCTGCGTAGTTTAGAATGTAAGTTCTTCCAAAATTCAGGAAACCTAGAATCAACTGTAAGTTTTTCAGCATTTTTGGAGGTTGGAGCTAGGCACACGTTTCTAAAAAGTTGGCTACCAGATAGTTTATGTCCTAAAAAAAGGACATTGAGATGGGCAATTCTTGTTTTTTTAAATTGAATTTATAACCCTCAGAGGCGAAGCCCAGTATAATGGTGTTCACCCTGTTCAAATGCCTGTCAAGGTCATCGTCTGTCGGATAGATTTCATCGACATATGACAATGCATCGTCATCATAAGTTTGTAGTAACTCTGTTACTCTTGCTCAGGCCTATTCTTGAATCCCTGTGGGAGTCGACAAAATTGACGCTCGGTCCCCATTATTGAGAAAGCTGTCAAATACCTACTTTCAGGTGCTATGTTTTGACAAAAGAAAGAAAGCACGCAAAGTACCTAAAACTCTCACTGGATACAACCGAGCTGGGACCACTGTGGGGAACAAAACTGCCAGTTTCTTCGTTCAAACAAGCGGTCGTGAGGATCGCCAAGAAACACTCGCTTCTCAACGATAAAATAACCTTCAGCGCCCGGACCCATGCCTGGATGACCATCAAATCATACATAAAGCCCATACCAGCAGCTTATTTAGACATGGCCTTCTCGTTCTTTATCAAATGTAAATTTCTTCAATTAAGGCTGGGTAACCTCCCGACAAGATTTGATCAACCAAAATGGAAACCACAAGAATCAACGGAATGTGACCTTTGTGGCGCAGGTAAACAAGACATTATTCATATAGTTTGCATCTGTCCGGCTATGTATCAAGGTCGGCGGTATTGGTTAAAGGACAAGCTCAACGAGCAAGGAGTTCGTACCTGCCGGACTGCGATAATCCAAATCTTATGCACTGCGGATCCTCAACTGATTTGTAGATCAGTTAAATTCCTGGACAGTTTCGTGAAAAAACAAGACCTATTGTCACAGGTCCGACCTTCATCTTGACTTAAGAACCCTGTTTCCAAAGACAATTTGTGTCTTGAATAATTTCACTGAAACTCACGTCAGTCTTTTGGACACTTAGAATACATACCTTTTCTCTTTTTATTTACTTAAATGTTCATTTTAAACATTGTGGAATTGTATATATTGTAATGGTTTTAATTAACCAACAATAAAGAACTACTTTACTTTAATGTGGTTTTATATTTTTTACGTACAAAGTTCTTCATTAATGCTGTACTGTGTGCATTTTGCACTGGAAATGTTTTACAACAAGAGTTTAGGTGTCTTTAATCCAAAACTAGATAATATGTATTGTCTGGTTTGGAAACAGGAAGTAAAGGACAGTTCATTGATGAGGTGCATGTTTTCAATCCCCCCTTGGTATTCAAGTTGATCTAAAATCTCCCTGACCTGTTTTTTAGCTAATTGCTTAATTGGATACTGCCTTTGTGCAGTTGGTTGATTTTGTAAATGGATCTTGTGGTGAGGTGAGTCCTCATCCCATCCTACATGATTTTTAAAAATGCTGGGGCTTGGGCAACTGCCCATTTCCTGGCATAATTATATTTTAAATGACTGGAACATGGTTGGAGAAGGCTGGCATAATGATGTCTTCCCCATGTAGGCACTCCCTGACAAATTCTGGAGGTCAGTCCTGTTCTTCTAGAAGTATATCATAACCCTTTGAAAGTCCCTCCCAAAAGATTGCTTTCACTTTTCTTGGTATGTCTCCCTCCATCCGGAGTGTTATTTCATATAACCTTTGTGGAGAACTAACCCTAGTGTCTACAGTTTCAACTTGAATTTCTTCATTCAGGTCCACTGTCTCCAGAAGTCCCTTCAGGTTCTGGCGAGCTATTGTTACTTCTGCTGCGCTGTCCAACATTGTGTGAGCCCATTCTCCATTCTTGAGTTGTGTTCTCAGAATCCTCAGGCTGTCCGATTTTTAGACCTGCTACTTTCTCCTTGGAGAATTGAGTTTTTTTTTTTTTTCTAAACGTGTTGATCATCTTTGGACTGCAAGCGCTCTTCCTTGTGGTCTGACCGTTCTCTTCTTTTGGATGTCTGTGACGATATTTAACCCCTTGTATGCTCATGACGAGCTGAGCTCGTCATGGCATACAGTGCTTGGGTGCTCATGAGCCCCACCCACAGGGGAGCGCTGGCACTCCCGCTGTGGGTGCCCGATCTACATCTTTTTTACGGGGAAGGCAGGAGAAGACCTTCCCCGGCCTCCCCCCGCCCGCGTCACCAATGACGTCAGCGCGCGAGGCGCGCTGACGTCATTGGAGGTTCCCTCCAATGCTTCCTGTGCGTCGGAGGAGAAACAGGTAAGTTTGGGGGCTGTGGAGGGATTTAAACGAAAGAGGCATCGGGGAAAGGAAAGGGTTTTCCTTTCCCTCAATGCCTCTTTTGATCATTCCTGCTGCACGATCGTGCGATCGTGCAGCAGGAATGCAAACTCGACGCCAGAGAATTTCTTTTTTCAATAATGTTTAACAACTTTGTTGGTTTGGGGAGTGGCCCCTTGGGCAAGGGTCGCTCCCCTTTAAGGGGGCATTTATGTTGATGTCTGCCACCCGGGAGGGGGCAGAAAATTAATTATTTAAAAAAATTCTGCAATGAAATTCGGTCATTGTTTTGGGGAGTGGCCCCTTGGGCAAGGGCCACTCACGTGGGGGTATTTTAGGCATTCAGTTGCCTAAATATTTAGTCTTGGGGAGCGACCCCTAAGGCAAGGGTCGCTCCCCTTTTGGGGGCAATGTTTTTTGTTTTGTCTGCCCCCCTGGCAATGAAATTCGGGCACTGTTTTGGGGAGTGGTCCCTTGGGCAAGGGCCACTTCCATGGGGCAATTTTAGGCATGCATTTGGCTAAATATTTAGTCTTGGGGAGCGACCCCTTAGGGAAGGGTCGCTCCCTTTTCGGGGGAAATGTTTTTCGTTTTGTCTGCCCCCTCTGGGCGGGGAGAATTTTAGTTTTTTTAAATAAATTTTGGTACTGTGCTGGGAAGTGGCCCCTTGGGCAAGGGTCACTCCCTTGGGGGGCCATTTTAGGTTGCCTATATTTTAATATGTAGTTTTTGGGGGATTATAATTCGTTTTGTCTGCACCCCTGGCATACAGTGCCTGGGTGCTCATGACGAGCTCAGTTCGTCGTGAGCCCCACCCACGGGGGAGCGCTGGCACTCCCGCCGTGGGTGCCCGTTCTGCATCTTTTTTTACGGGGAAGGCAGGAGAAGACCTTCCCCTGCCTCCCCCCCGCCCGCATCATCAATGACGTCATTGGAGGTTCCCCTTTCTCCTCCAACACGCAAGGAAGCCATTTGCTTCCTGTGCGTCGGAGGAGAAACAGGTAAGTTTGGGGGCTGGGGAGGAGGTATTTAAACGAAAGAGGCAAGGGGAAAGGTAAGGGTTTTCATTTCCCTCGATGCCTCTTTTGATCATTCCTGCTGCACGATCGTGCGATAGTGCAGCAGGAATGCCCACTAGACGCCAGGGAATTTCTTTTTTTTAAAATAATGTTTAACAAACTTTGTTGGTTTGGGGAGTGGCCCCTTGGGCAAGGGTCGCTCCCCTTTAAGGAGGCATTTATTATGTTGATGTCTGCCACCCAGGAGGGGGCAGAAAATTAATTATTTAAAAAAATTCTGCAATGAAATTCGTCATTGTTTTGGGGAGTGGCCCCTTGGGCAAGGGCCACTCACATGAGGGTATTTTAGGCATTCAGTTGCCTAAATATTTAGTCTTGGGGAGCCACCCCTTAGGCAAGGGTCGCTCCGCTTTTGGGGGCAATGTTTTTCGTTTTGTCTGCCCCCCTGGCAATGAAATTCGAGCACTGTTTTGGGGAGTGGCCCCTTGGGCAAGGGCCACTCCCATGGGGGCCATTTTAGGCATGCATTTGGCTAAATATTTAGTCTTGGGGAGCAGCCCCTTAGGAAAGGGTTGCTCCCTTTTTGGGGGCAATGTTTTTCGTTTTGTCTGCCCCCTCTGGAGGGGCAGAATTTTAGTTTTTTAAAATACATTTTGGTATTGTGCTGGGAAGTGGCCCCTTGGGCAAGGGTCACTCCCTTGGAGGGCCATTTTAGGTTGCCTATATTTTAATATGTAGTTTTTGGGTCATTATAATTCGCTTTGTTTGCACCCTTGGGGGGGGGGGCAGAATTATATATTTTTTAAATTGGGCCAATGTGCTGGGGAGTGGCCCCTTGGGCAAGGGTCACTTCCATGGGGGTCATCTTAGGGAGCAATTCTGTAGTCCATGAACACAGGAGTAATCGTGGCAGCAACTATTGAGTTAGACTCTATGCTGCAAGCGTCAAGATGTTGCTGAATCATTCTTCACACCAGGGCTGAGAAACCTATGAGTTTGTAAACAGATCATTCTCTTAGTAAGGAGCACTTTGTTTTTGGTACGCTTATTGAGTGGGCGTGGTAGGAAAGAAGCCCTACATATACGAGCATCCTGTCTCTGTCGTTGCCTCCCCCGAGACTCAGTTTAGTCTTGAAGCAACGACGAACAGGTAGGAGACGGGCTAAACCATTAACTTGACTTGCTATTAAGTATTAGTGAGCATTTTCGCTGAGTTAATATCTGTCTATTGGTTGTTTGAACTATAGATGACATGAGGCTATTCCTGTTTTGTTTGATTTTGATAAGACAAGCTTTCAGTAACTTTCTACGTTTGGAAGATTCTTTATCCAGCTAATGAAAGAGATTGTTAGAAGAGCATGGTAAAGCGACAATGCGATACTCATGATGCACAGTCATACAAACCCTCAACTACATACAACATTGAGGGTCTGTTTTATCTTAGATGATGACTATATCAATACATTTGAGTATCTAGTAATTGTGCTGTGACTCACTGGGTGTTTGATAATGTACCAGTAACTGTCTGTTAATTTACTGCCCTCTGTAGAGGAAGAGATGGTGTGGAGGTACTTAGCGTATTGAGACAATGGAGGGACTGTTTGATGTGCAGCTCTGTATTTCTCTACCCTATAGTTTTCTCTTCTTCCTTACACTTTACAGTGCGGGCCTCTTATAATCCTGAGCACGGTCAAGGTGAGGTGAGGTATAGTCCCCGGTCAAGCTGGGTGAGCATCTTAAAGTTTTTAACATTTACATATATCTTTTCATGTGAACTTAACAAAGACATAAACGCTTATGATTTTCTTACTTAATTTGTCGTAGATGCTATTTGCATTTCTTGATGCAGAGGATTTGTAAACTATAGGTTGTATTCATTCCAACCTTATTTTTGTTTTTTGATTAGCACTATATTTTCATTGGTTATGATTATCACTTGTATATGCAGTAGCAATCAGCCACGGCCCGTGGAGGGAGTTTCGGTGGGGCGGAGGGGCGGGGCGGGGGAGGGGAAGAGTGGGGTGTGCTAAAAACTGGAGTATGGATAATTGAAGGTAAGTAAACAATTTAATTAATAAAACGAATTTCGTAGCGCACCCTGCATCGCATTTTGCGATGCAGGGCACGCTATGAAATTTATTTCAACTGCTTTTTGCACTGTTCTGTTTTTAAATTAGGGGATGTGTCCACACCTTAATAAAATGTTCTCTACTTTGTGTCACATCACACTATTTTAACTCACCGCATATTTTTGCGTTTTTGCACTGCACTTCACCTTTTTGGTGGTCAACTACTTAGTTGCTCATTGTGTTTTCCAAAGTGAATGTGGGCAAGATCCAGCCCACTACCATAGGAATGGTGGTCTCTATGATCAGGAGACACACCACTTCTCTATTTGGTTGACCAAATGATAATACTGATCACAAACAGAAGTTGATTGCTATCCAGACAAACTAGGTTGGATCTTAACACATATCATTATAGCAGTATTTTCCTGTTGTAAGTTCCTTATCTTTTGACTTATTTGTGACTTAGGTACCATTTTACTTCTGTGAAAGTGTAGATAGCCTGCCATAGTACGGGCCTTTAGACCCCCGGTTTGTTGTGTTGTTTACAAGTTAATATAGGGGGATGTGAACTTGGGCTGGTCTTTAAAATTTCCATATGACCCTTTCTCTCCTGGTATTGTTGTAGCGGCCATTTTAGGTTGCCTATATTTTATTATGTAATTTTTGGGGCATTATAATTCGCTTTGTCTGCCCCCCTGGGGGGTGGGGGGGGGGCAGAATGTTTTTCTTTTTTTAAAGGATGCGGGTATCCTTGGGGGTTAAATTGTGGGTATGGCATAAAGTGTGGGTTCCAGCCCATCATAGGAGGGAATGGTGCCTGAAAAGGGTTGGGATGATATGGACCCATCCCTTGTTGGGGGAATGGTATTTTCCAGCCTGGAGGTTGAAACTCATTCGCAAATTGTTGTTGGCCTCGCCCTCTCCCTTTACCTCTGCCCCTTCCTCTGGCCCTTCTCCCGGTGCTCTCAGTACTAGAACCACTAATATTGGAATCTGCTGAAGTGTCGGAATTATATCCCGCACTCGTAGAAGGGGTAAAATCAGGAGTGGAATAGGGGTAGACTTTGGCGTAAGACCACTTCTTTAGGTCTTTCTGTATTTTCTGTGATTTGGATTGAGCCAAATTCTCTTTGAACTCGTTCTGCTGTTTGTTGAGCTCGTCGAGTCTCTTCTTATACCCAGTGATGGTGGTTTTGAAATGGGCTTCTGTGGTCTGTATTTCCACCATGAGGGCTTCAGAAAGGCGTAGTGCAGTTTTTATGATTAAAATGCCCCAGTCCCGCGTGCAGTGCCACGCAATCTGCGCCCACTCCTTGCGGAAAACTGCATCCTCAAGAAATATTCTAGGAGCATTCGTTACTAGCAACCCCTTTGGTGCTGCATTGTTATTCAAGTATTCCTTGATCATGGTTCCATGTAATATGGCCCTAATCCTGCTACGCTTAAGTTCACCTAGCTTTTCCCAATCCCCAGTCTGCGAGATAGCATGCGCCAGTAGTGGGTCAGAAAAGAGGGAATCATCCCCTAGTATTGCATCTGCTTCTTCCCTAGAGAAGGAAAGACCCTGATGCTCCATGTTATGACGAAAAATCTACACAACTGCAGCAAAAAAAATTTTTTTGCAAGGAAAGCTAATTAATACTCTCGCATCTGCACGCTGCTCAATATACAGTAAATACCAACAAGAGAGAGAGGGCATGAGTTGACACTCCTGTACCCCAATCAATTCTTAATTAACAACAAAGGAGTGACTAAGTGGAAAAAGGTGTTTTCAGAATTAGCTAGTGAGGTCTGATTTTATTTCACTCTGTACTGCAAATGTGATCAGTACTCACACACGTGCATGTTCAAAGTGATGTCTCTCTATCTCCCTATGAATACCCAACAGGTTCTCCTCTAAGGACGAATCCTACCGGGTGTCGTGATCACCCAATGTTAAAAGGGGAAGAAAAATCCTTTCTTTTTGAAGGACCCTCACTCACCACTAGTTGGTGAAATGCTTCATCATTGGGTCCCCGCTGGGGTGACCGAATGTCCCCCCAGCGTGCTACAACGCCTGATTACAGCGGAGCAGGATGTGGTGAGTGTAACAGTGCCCAAAGTTCTGATAGCACTGTTTTCCACTTAGTCACTCCTTTGTTGTTAATTAATTATTTGTATGCTGAACAGTTTTTGAGGGACAACAGTGACAAACTTAGGCCCCACTCTAGAGCTACCCGGTGGACTCCCACAAATCTGGAAGAGCTAAAGAAGTTTTTGGGTTTGACTTTATTGATGGGTTTGGTAAGGAAGCCAAACCTGGCTTCATATTGGTCTTCCAGTCCCTTGATGGCAACAGCCATATTTCCAGCTGTTATGACTCGTGATCAGTATTTACTTTTTCTACGCATGTTGCATTTTGTGGATAATTCTTTGGCGTTGCTGCGTAGTCACCCTGACTGTGACCGTCCTTTTAAGATTCTGCCTGTTCTTGTTCACTTTGTTGATCGATTTTCTGAGATTTACATTCCAGGGAAAGAAATATCTATGGATGAGTCTTTTGTTGTGTTGAAGGGTCGTTTGGTTTTTAAGCAGTACATCCCTAGCAAGAGGGCACGCTATGGAATTAAACTGTATATGTTGTCTGAGAGTAAGACAGGATATGTTTTTTATTTTCGTGTGTACACTGATAGAGATTCCACTATTGACCCCCCTGGTTGTCCGTCCACTTTTGGAGTTTCAGAGAAAATTGTGTGGGATCTTGCTAGAAGACTGTTCAACAGAGGCCAACATGTGTACCTTGATAACTTCTACACTGCTGTGCAATTGTTTAAGGAATTGTTTAAAGTGGAACTTTTGCATGTGGCACAATCCGCTCTAACCGCAAAGGTTTTCCGAAAGAGCTTGTTTGCAAAAACCTTCAGAGGGGTCAGTGCAGTTCCTTGTGTAGTTAAGAACTACTAGCTGTGAAATTTGTGGACAGGAGGGATGTGTACATGCTGACTACCATCCATGATGAGAGTACTTCACCTGTGCCTGTTTGGGGTCAGGTTGCTGATGTGCACAAACCTGTGTGCATTCTGGACTACAATAAGCACATGGGTGGTGTTAACAGAGTAGATCAGAGGTTGGAACCTTACACTGCTATTCAGAAGGCTTATGTTTGGTATAAGAAGTTGGGCATTCATTTTTTCAACTTAGCAACTTTTAATGCTTTTATTGTGTTCAAGGAGTGTTCTCCTGCGTCCAAGTTGACATTGCTTCAGTTTCAGCACTCTGTGATATCTACCCTTGTTGTTGTGGAACAAGTAAGTGTTCCTAGATTTGGAGTGGTGGAGGATGTGGCTCGATTGAAAGATAACCACTTTCCTGATTACATTCCTCCCACATCTACAAAAGACTTTTCCACTAGGAGATGTAGAGTCTGTTGGCGAAGAGGTTTGCGGGAGGAGACTTGTCTTTTCTGCCCTGGGTGTCCTTCTAACACTGGGCTGTGTGTGCCTGCTTGTTATAGAGCTTACCACATACAAAATCATTTTTGGAAGTATCCATGAGTGGTAAAATGAACTGCCTGGTCTGTATTTTTTTAAATTTGTATTCTTTTTTAAGGTTGGCATTAGTGGAATGTATTTAGTTTCAGATTTTGTGTTACTAGATTTGTATCTGTTTGCAATTTATAAATCTAAATTTGATGGTGGTGTGTGTAGGCTGGCGCTTGGCTGGCGGTGTGCATGGAGTGGTGCTTGGCTTGCGGTGTGCATGGAGTGGTGCTTGGCTCGCGTTGTGCGTGGAGTGGCGCTTGGCTGGCGGTGTGCGTGGAGTGGCGCTTGGCTGGCGGTGTGCGAGGAGTGGCGCTTGGCTGGTGTGCGTGGAGTGGCACCTGGCTGGTGGTGTGCGTGGAGTGGCGCTTGGCTGGCGGTGTGCGTGGGGTGGCTCTTGGCTGGCGGTGTGTGTGGAATGGCACTTGGCTGGCGGTGTGTGTGGAGTGGCGCTTGGTTTGCAGTGTGTGTGGAGTGGCACTTGGCCACCGGTGTGCGTGGATTGGCGCTTGGCTGGCAGAGTGTGTGGATTGGCGCTAGGCTGACGATGTGCATGACCTGGTGCTTGGATGGTGGTGTGGGTGGACTGGCGCTAGGCTGGCGGTGTGTGAGTAGTTACTTTCTGTTGGTCACTACACACACTGATAGCTGAGCGCCACTCCACACAGTCCATCACTTTGTGTAGTTGCTGTGTCTGGAATGTGGGCGAGTGAAAGTGATGGGCCCTTGAATGGCTCTGTCTGCTGGTGTGAGTGTTGTAATGTGATGGGCCGGCGGCTGGTGGTGTGAATGTTTTGTATGTGTCACACATATAAAAGGTGTATGAATAGCCTGTAAAGAGGTTGGTGCCTTGACGTGGCTTTACAGCTCACGAGCTGTGAATCAATGGTTCAGTTTCGTATTCTTTCAATTATTAACAGTGCATTTCATTTTTGTGAAATGACTTGCTAATACAATTGTATATAGAATCATCACTCACCCTCATGCCAAATCCAACCAGTATGTGTGTGTGCTTGAGGATTAGATGGTTGTGTAGTAATATTTGTCTTTTTTCTCTTTCTGAAGCAGGGTGTACCATGTCCCTTTTTGTGAATGTTGTAATGTGTTGTTTTTGCTCTCGGATGGTGTGAATGGTCTTGTGTGTATCAGATATGAAAGGTGCGTGAATGGCCTGTAAAACGGTTGGTGCCTTGTCGTGGCTTTACAGGTCACGAGTTGCGAGTCACTGGTTCGGTTTTTATGCATTTAATTATTGACAGAGCATTTCATTTGTGTGAAATCTCTTGTTAAATACATTTTATGTACTGAACCATCACTCGCCCTTGTGCCAAATCCAACCAGTATGTTTGTGTGTTTGAGGAATAGATAGCTGTGCTGGAATGTTTGACTTTTGAGTGTCTCTGTTAATTTGTACATTCCAGCTAAGAATAAGGTAACATCGACATTGCCTATCAAAAAATGTTTTGGACCTTTGCCTGTGGCGGGTACTTAGGCTTCCCACACAAGTGATGCATCATTTTTATCGGGAGACCAGGAGAAACGCTGGGTGGTAGGAAAAATTCAGGTTTACAAGGGATTCTGGGTAAGGGAACGTTGGGGGATCCACGCAAGCCATACCTTCTTGGAAGTCTCCGGGTGTCTACTTTTCAGAAATGTGTGGGTTTGGTAGGTTTCCCTAGATGGCCGTCGAGCACGGGGCCAAAAATCCAGGTGACCCCCTTTGCAAAAGCAGGTGTTTTTTACATAGGCAATTTTGAAGTCGCCACACTACGTTTTGCGCCATTGCATGTCGCGGGTACTTGGGCCTCCCACACAAGTGAGGCACCATTTTTATCTGGAGACCTGGGGAAACCCTGGGTGGTAGGAAATTTGTGTGAGCCCAGTTTACCACACATAAATGTGTGAAAAAACTGATTTTTTCCAGCTAAAATTGAGGTTTGCAAGGGATTCGGGGTGAGAGAACGTTGGGGTATCCATGCAAGCCATACCTCCTTGGAAGTCGCCGGGTGTCTACTTTTCAGAAATGTGTGGGTTTGTTAGGTTTCCCTAGATGGCTGTTGAGCACGGAGCCAAAAACCCAGGTGACCCCCCTTGCAAATGCAGGTGTTTTTGACATAGGCAATTTTGAAGTCGCCATACTACGTTTTGGGCCTTTGCCTGTCGCGGGTATTTGGGTCTCCCACACAAGTGATGCACCATTTTTATCGGGAGACTTGGGGGAATGCTGGGTGGTAAGAAATTAGTGTGAGCCCAGTGATGCCACGCTTTACCACACAAAAATGTGTGAAAAAACTGATTTGTTCAGCTAAAATTGAGGTTTGTAGGGGATTCTTGGTAAGGAAACGTTGGGGGATCCTTGCAAGCCATACCTCCTTGGAAGCCTCCTACGGGTGTCTACTTTTCACAAATGTGTGGGTTTGGTGGGTTTCCCTAGATGCCCGCCGAGCACGGGGCCAAAAACCCAGGTGACCCCCCTTGCAAAAGCAGGTGTTTTTGACATAGGCAATTTTGAAGTCGCCACACTACGATTTGGGCCTTTGCCTGTTGCGGGTACTTGGGCCTCTCACACAAGTGAGGCACCATTTTTATTCAGTCAGTCAAAGAGGCTTTATTTCGATATACGAAATATCTTAAAAAGCATACAGCATAAAAACATTGTTAAAAACACATTGTGAAAAAAGAACCATCCCGCACATATAAGGAGTTAAGAAACCCACAGTATGCATCAATAGCACAATCCTAACTGCAGTACGGTGGGGTAATAAATTAACTAAGACGGTCTGAGTATACAGACCTTAATTAAACAATTTGGCGAAGCCAGTTTGACCTTATGCGCCAAGCCCAGCCTAAAAACTTGGCTATGGCGCATACATATATCGAACGAGTGTCCGTCTGTAGAATTCTTAGGGCAACACAGCACTGCCTGGTGCCCAAAACCAGGCACACAGGTTTAATCCAGCGTCCACGAGGTGTCTTGTAGGCAGGGCATTCGAAGAGCAGATGAGAAATGGATTCAGGCCTGGTGGGACAAAAGGGACAAGAGGAAACAGTTTGGTATGGTGGTTTCCACCGGGAAGTGAACTCCCTTACCGAGAGCATGCCAGTTCTAAATTTGAAAAAGAGGGCTCTGTCCCAAGGGGTTGTGATAATATCCAAGTAGATCTCGCGCAGTGGGACATCTTTAATCAACAAAAAAGACCTGGATGATCTGCACAAGTTGGTGTTGGTGTTCCTTTTGGCCGTAATCCAAGACCAATAAAGTTTTTTGAGTTCTAGCTTGGGAGGGGCAGTCCGCTGGTGCCAAGCCTCTCCCAGCCCTAAGTTCAACAATAGAGCTTTAATGTCTCTAAGCCATTTCACTTTCGCCCAACTTGGGGAATCCAGGATTTCTCGCAAGCCCTCCGCATAGCTACTAAGTTCCTTCACCCTCCAAATGCGAGCCCATAGGAGGAGGGGGCGGAGCCTCGCGTGATCTTCTATAGAGCGACAACCCATGTCCAATTGGAGGGGAATGATAGGAGTGGAAGCTTGGAGACACATGAGGTTTCTGAGGAAACTGTTTTCAGAGATGGTCAGCTGACTCATATTCAATGCACCCCAGAGCTCCGCACCATAAAGCGCAGCGCCGGCGCCTCTGGCATTGTAAATCTCAAGCACCGTCGCTATTGGCTTCATTGTCGAGGCTCTCTGCTCCTTCAGCAAAGCCCCCGTTACCCTTTTGTGGCTCAGGAGCATTTTATTCAGATGACTGTCCCAGCTCATTGTGTCCACAAGTCGGATACCCAAGTAATCAAACTCCCTCGTTCTCTCTAAGGGGACAGTGCCCAGCAAGGGAGGTGGACCAGGTTTTTTTGGGGGGTTCAAGATGAGGTATTTAGTTTTATCTGTGTTGATCTTGAGACCCCTGGATGCACAGAATTGCTCGAAGCTAGTTAACAGACACTGGAGACCCACAGGAGATTTCGAGAGTAACAGGGTGTCGTCCGCAAATAAGAGTGTAGGTACTAGCCGCCCTGCCAAACGGGGAGCGTCAGCCGGAGATGACAAAAGGTGATCGACTACCCCGTTTACATAGAGTGAAAAAAGGGTGGGGGCCAGTACACACCCCTGGCGGACACCTCTGTTAACCTCGATGCGACCTGTCTTTTGCCCCTGGGTCCCCCAGCGCACTTGCGCATAGTTGGATTCATGGAGCCTCATAATCAGGGCCAACAGATATTCGGGCATTCCCAATTCTAATAAAACCCTCCACAATTGATTCCGGGGCACAAGATCAAAAGCAGTTCGGAGATCGATGAATGCTAGATACAAGCTGCCTTTCCCCAGCAGTACAACTTTCCAGTATATCATGAGTA
Organism: Lissotriton vulgaris; assembly: GCF_964263255.1. NCBI lineage: Eukaryota > Metazoa > Chordata > Amphibia > Caudata > Salamandridae > Lissotriton > Lissotriton vulgaris. The sequence continues at coordinate 539,648,416 of NC_141698.1, read as the reverse complement.
GTCGCAATGACTGCTCGATTGTTCCAGTTCCTGCCCTAAACCCGGCTTGAAAGTCAGATAAAATATTGTTATCTTCAACCCAGTCTAAAACCCGACCCAGCACAACCTTACCAGCCACTTTTTGGGAAGAGTCAATTAGACTAATGGGCCGGTAGTTGGCTGGGTCGTCCCGGCTACCTTTTTTATAGATCGGAACAACCTCGGCGCCCATCCATGAATCCGGTAGGGCAGCGCCCTCAGCGGATGCATTGAGCAGGGAAGCAATCATAGTTCCCCACTCCTTGGGATTCATGCGGAGCAGGTCCCCCGGCAAGCCGTCAGGTCCAGCTGCTTTTCGTGGCACAAGACTATTCACTGCATTCTCAACTTCTTTTGGGGTGAAGCTGGTGCCCACACCAAGTAAAGGGCCAAAATGGATTGGCGAGAGGGCAAAATCCCCCTCCTCCTCCGCTGCTACATTGTACAAATTAGAGAAATGATTGTACCAGGCTGCCTCAGGAATGTTGCAAGTTAAGAGGGTATCAATGGGTCTGTGTTTCTCCCTAATGAGATTCCAGAAACCTCTGGAATTCCTATCCCCACTCGCTACTTTTAACTCATTCCAAAAGATGTCCTCCCAGCCCTTTTTTGCAGAAATTAGGGCAGCCTTATAGAGTTTGCGCTTGGATGAGACCTCGGCCCCATCCCCGCGTTTGACTGCCATAATGACTGCTCTCTTCGCTGTCCGGCATGCAGGAGAATACCAGCCCAATTTCTTTTTTGCGCGAACTTGCCCATGCGCCCTTCTCTGGTTGCTCCTTACAGTGAACATGTCCCCAATGGACCTTAAGGTCTCACAAAATAGGGAAGAGATATCCTCTGGACACAGTTTCCCATGTTCTAACTTCAGCATAGCATTGGCCATAATCCCCCCAATGCTGCTAACCTTCTCGGGGTCAATAACCACCTTATCCCATTTTAAGCGTCTAAGGCAGTTTGTTGGTACCACTTCCCCGGTTTCCCTTATGGTGATTGTTGATGGTACAGCTACAGTGGGTCCATTAGACCTCCACAAGGGGGTCAGGGATAGGGAGAGGGGGTTGTGGTCGCTGTCGGTAGATGCAACAACCGTCATGTCAGCTAGATGGGCCCAAAGGTTGAAATTAAGGTGTGTCCCACCCTATTATATGTGTGGGCCCCATTTGTATCAGATGTGGTTCTTCCATTCGTCGCCCTTAGCCCAAATTCCAGCGTTAGTGCATTCAATTGCACGACCCTCTGTGACCATCTTTTCACCGGAGGCAAGTTAAGAGAGGGTATGCCTCTCCTTGAGTCCTCTTCGTTTAGGTCCAGGATGTCATCGGCCGATAGTGGCTCGAAGGTACAGTTAAAATCACCCATCAAAAGGATGAGTGAGTTAACTGGACACTCTCTCAATTCTGCCTCTAATTCCGACAGGGTCGGAGAAATAGAGCTCCCCATAACCCCCATCTGGTGTAGATGTTAAAGATTTCCAGTGAGGAGCCTCTCGCGGGGCTACTCACGGAAAGCCTCTGCAAATCCGGGATTTTGAGGGTGTGCTGCCTCACCCGAAGACCAAGGGAGACATCAACCCACACAAGCAACCCACCCGAGGGCCTGTCTTTACCTGCTACAGGAGGGCAAGCAGGAACAAAAAAAGATGTGAAACCTACTCTATGACGTGGCTCTAAACACCAAGTTTCTTGGAAGGCACAAATTCCGTATGGCTCAATGAAAGAATTCCAGTCAGGCAAATCTAAGTTGCGACTAAGCCCCGCAACATTCCAACTGACTACTTTCAGAGTAGGATAGAGAGTATCCTGAGCAACCAAGGTATTCAATGCAGGCAGTCCAGAACGACGGGCGCCAGGTACAAGACCCGGAATATAGTTGGATGGCCCCAAGTCTCTCTCGGGGGTCTGCACGCAGCTCAGCCCATCTGGATCGGAGAAATTTGGCAAGGGAGCAGTATTAGGAGTAATTGGGATTGGAAGACTAGGAGAAGGAAGATCGCACAGTTCCCCAGAACACCTATCCAAAGTGAGCCTACTGCTAAATAAAGGGGTTGCTAACAGTCAATCCTGCCCACTAAGTCAACGACCCCAACCATGGGAGCCTTGTACTTGGGAGAAATTCCGAGCCATGGCACTTGCATCAAGAGTTTCATGGCGAGGGTACCAAGCACCACTGCCCTCACCATAGAACGACTGGTTTGGCCAGGGAGATGGCAAAGGGCGATAAAAGTATCCCAAGTCCCTAGTCTGAATGCCATGCGGGTCACTATTAGAAGTCTGACTACAAATAATGCCTGCTGCTCTTGGGTCATTGAAGTTAACCAGTACACAATCTCCTCTAAGAATTTTGTGTCTGTTACCAACCCACCCTACTCGTCTGACATGAGTAATCCTCCCATCTATATAGCCTGGTAGAGGCCTGTTTTCCCTAAGCCAGAAGATGGTTTTGTTTTTGAGGTCAGAGAAGGACTCATGTGTCCCTGGCTTAAGGACTGGAACCCCAGTTAGGATCACAACAAAAGGCTGGCACCCAGGCGGAAGGCTGGCGTGAGGGGCCTGCTTGCCTTTTTTTGCTCGTACTTGTGTTAGAGGGGATGGAGCAGGTACCTGCTTAGTGGAGGATGATATACTAGCTACTCTAGGACTAGCTACAAGGGCGCTATTCTCAGTGGGAATACTACTAGGGGTTCCTGAAGTGCTGGGTTTAGGGGGATTTTTGGCTTTTGGGGCCTGTGGGGAGGATCTAGTAAGGGAGCTCTTGGCTTTTGGCTGTGAATGAATTGTTGCAGCTGTAACAATACGTTCCCGCACACCTGCCGAAATAGCAGAGGGTGGCCCAGGGGGTTGCCCTTGTTGGAATGAGTTAGAAGCTGGGGATAAAGTGGAAGGGGTGGACCCCTGAGGAGGAGCACTAAATTCTTTCCCAGACTTATCCTCAACTCGAAGTTTTGAGTGCAGCTTTATCAGTGATTTGACAGAGAAGAAGTTATTCAACATGTTTTGTTCTAATGAATCAACACGTTTTGATAACCCCTCGAGTTTGTCAATTAATGGCAAGACCATTGACTTCATTAGGCACTCTATGTTAAGAAGTAAGGAGGGATCACCCGGAGCAGCTTCCTGGGCTGGCTTGTGGGAGGTTCCAAACACAAAGGGCTGTTGGGTACTGAACAGCCCTTTATTTGCAGCACTCATTAAATGGTCTTTCCCCTGACAGGTACCAATCTTAGTAAGGCCCCCCCTAGATGCATTTTTTCTTCTGACCTTATTAAATGGTTTTAATACCATTCCCCTGCGCGGGCTAATTGGCCGCTTCCTTTTGCGTGGGATGGCAGACGGCGCGTTCCCAGAATGGGCCTCACCCATGGCTGAGGGAACAGGCCCTGTGTCATCCAGCGCAATTTCCTCTGGCGTCGGAGGAGCATCTACAGAGACAATGGAGGAAGGGACAATATGCACAGCACTAGATGCCAAAGGGTCAGGAGTGGGAGGTGTGGCCCCGCTATGTGAGGTCATGGACAGCCTATCAAGACTCGCCCTAATCCTGATAATACGTTCATCTATATCAGGGGATGGGGCCACAGACAGTAGGGAACTTGGGGCGTGGCTTGGGGAAGGAACCATGGCCAAGCTTCCCATGGATGAGCGCTTATCTGCAAGACGGGATGATTCCCTCGAAAGTCTGCGCTCAGTCAAGGCGATCTCCTTTTCCACGATGGAGAAGGCCCGAGTAATGAATTGGTCCATGGTGCCGGTCACTTGGTCCCCTCCACCTTTGCGGGATTTATTAGAACGCGTAAATGTAGCCATTTTGAACTTTTTATCATCCAACCAAGATGGGTGGCCCGGCCTGGCCTCTTCTGGCCCCTGATGGCCACAGATGGCCCCGCCCTTGTCCCAGGCTTCTCCTAGCGCTCGACCGCGCTGCGGGAGTGTGGCCCAGATTTATACTATGTGTGGCAGCTAGGGGCGTGGCTAACAGGGGGCACCGAGCAGGTGATCCGGGTCACGCAGGGACTCCTGGTAGAGCGACTCCCTGCAGCGCAACACCCCTGTAGCAGTTGGACTTCCCCGCCGGGGTCACAGGCTTCTTCTTTAGTCGGCTCCCAGAGTCAAAATGCCGCGAGGTGCGGCGAGGAGCAGCAGCAGCAGCAAAGCCTGTCACAAGGCTGAACAGGGCTGGTCCCAATGTCCGAGAGCTTCCTGTAGCTCCGTTTGGATCAACATTTTTATTGGGAGACCTGGGGAAACGCTGGGTGGTAGGAAATTTGTGTGAGCCCAGTTATGCCACACTTTACCACACAAAAATGTGTGAAAAAACGGATTTTTTCAGCTAAAATTGAGGTTTGCAGGGGATTCTGGGTAAGGAAACGTTGGGGGATCCATGCAAGCCATACCTTTTTAGAAGCCTACGGTTATCTACTTTTCAGAAATGTGTGAGTTTGGTAGGTTTCCCCAGATGGCCGTTGAGCACGGGGCCAAAAACCCAGGTGACCCCCCTTGCAAGAGCAGGTGTTTTTGACATAGGCAATTTTGACGCCGCCACACTACGTTTTGGCCTTTGCCTGTCACGGGTACTTGGTCCTCCCACACAAGTGAGGCACCATTTTTATCAGGAGACCTGGGGAAACGCTGGGTGGTAGGAAATTTGTGTGAGCCCAGTGATGCCACACTTTACCACACAAAAATGTGTGAAAAAAACTGATTTTTCAGCTAAAATTGAGGTGCATGGGATTCTGGGTAAGGAAACGTTGGGGGATCCACGCAAGCCATACCTCTTTCGAAGCCTACTGGTGTCTACTTTTCAGAAATGTGTAGTTTTGGTAGGTTACCCTAGATGGACGTTGAGCACGGGGCCAAAAACCCAGGTGACCCCCCTTGCAAGAGCAGGTGTTTTTGACATAGGCAATTTTGACGTCGCCACACTACATTTTGGGCCTTTGCCTGTCGCGGGTACTTGGGCCTCCCACACAAGTGAGGCACCATTTTTATCGGGAGACCTGGGGAAACGCTGGGTGGTAGGAAATTTGTGTGAGCCCAGTGGTGCCACACTTTACCACACAAAAATGTGTGAAAAAACTGATTCTTTCAGCTAAATTTGAGGTTTGCAGGGGATTCTGGGTAAGGAAACGTTGGGGGATTCACGCAAGCCATACCTCCTTAGAAGCCTACGGGTGTCTACTTTTCAGAAATGTGTGAATTTGGTAGGTTTCCCTAGATGGCCGTTGAGCATGGGGCCAAAAACCCAGGTGACCCCCATTGCAAAAGCAGGTGTTTTTGACATAGGCAATGTTGAAGTCGCCACACTACGTTTTGGGCCTTTGCCTGTCGCGGGTACTTGGGCCTCCCACACAACTGAGGCACCATTTTTATCGGGAGACCTGGGGAAACGCTGGGTGGTATGAAATTTGTGTGAGCCCAGTGATGCCACACTTTGCCACACAAAAATGTGTGAAAAAACTGATTTTTTTCAGCTAAAATTGAGGTTTGCAGGGTATTCTGGGTAAGGAAATGTTGAGGGTTCCACGCAAGCCATACCTCCTTGGGAGCCCCCGGGTGTCTACTTTTCAGAAATGTGTAGTTTCGGTAGGTTTCCCTAGATGGCCATCGAGCACGGGCCAAAAACCCATGTGAACCCCCTTGCAAAAGCAGGTGTTTTTGACATAGGCAATTTTGAAGTCGCCACACTACGTTTTGGGCCTTTGCCTGTCGCGGGTACTTGGGCCTCCCACACAAGTGAGGCACCATTTTATTGGGAGACCTGGGGTAAGGAATGCTGGGTGGTAGGAAATTTGTGTGAGCTCAGTGATGCCACGCTTCCCCACACAAAAAAGTGTGAAAAACTGATTTTTTCAGCTAAAATTGTGGTTTGCAGGGGATTCTGGGTAAGGAAACGTTGGGGGATCCATGCAAGTCATACCTCCTTGGAAGCCCCCGCGTGTCTACTTTTCAGAAATGTGTCGGTTTGCTAGATTTCCCTAGGTGCCGGCAGAGCTAGTGTTAAAAAACTACAGTTAGGCACTTTGCCACATTATTTCACTATTTGCCCTCCACTCTAACGCACTTCATCCTACACCACTGCACTCCACTTTTACACACTTTACTCCACTGTATGCCACTGCACTCTACAATACTCTACTCTATTCCCCTTCTCTCTGTGACACTCTACTCCATACTACGTCACTCCACACTTTGACACTGTACTCGATGCTGCACCACTCCTCTCCATGCAACTCTACTCCACTCCACTCAGTGCCACTCTACTCTACTATACAACACTACTTTCTACTCCAATGCACGCCACACCACTCTACTCTATGACATTCTACGCCACAGAACGCCATTCTACTCAACTCCACGCCATGCCCTCCAAGACACTCTACTCCACTCTACATCATATCACTCTACAGCACTCCACTCTACTCGACTTTACACCACTCCACTCTGTCATTCTAGTCCACTCTAAGAAACACAACACCACTTCACACCATTCTTCTGTATGACACTCCATGCCACTTCATGCTACTGCACTCTACGACACGTCACTCTCCCACACTCTACTCCACTCAATGCCATTCCAATTTATCCCACCCTGCAACATCCTACACTACTCCACTCTATGCCACTCCAATCTACAACACTGCACTTCACTCCACTCTACTCCACATCTTTGCCACTCCACTGTACTCCACTCTACATCACTCTAGAATATGCCACTCCACTCTGAGATACACAACTCCATTCTACAACACTCCAATCTACGATGCTCAACTCCACTCCACTCATCTCCACTTCGCTATAAGACACACAAGAAAATCTACACTATAGACTACTCTATTCTACTCCACTCACCTCAATACCACACCACATCACTCCCCTGTATGACACTCTTGTCTATGCCACTCAACTCTACGCCACTTCCCTCTACTCCACTCTATGCCACTCCACTCAATGCCATCCTACTCCGTGCCACCCCACTGTACACCACTCCACTCTACATCTCTCCTCGCTGCACCTTTCCACTTTACGCCACTCCACTCTGTGAAACTACTTCAGTGTACGCCAATCAATTCTACAACAATTCCCTAAACTCTGCTACACACTACCACACTCTACAACACTCCACTCTACGGCACTCTACTCCATTCAACACCACTTCCTTCTACAACACTCCACTCTACACCAATCCACTCTATGCTACTGCACTCCACTCTACCACATCTTCGGACTCAGATGACTGTCCACCTTGCTGGACAAGTCCATCAGTTAACCCGTTGAGCTGGATCTCTTGTACACACTTTCAGCTAGTGCACCAAACCCTACTACAATAACTTCAGTGGGTTGAAATAAGAGTTGTCTCTCGCATGCACTATTTGGCACTGATGGGGATGAGGCTTCTGCAATGGTTTCATGTACCTAGCCACACCGGTCTAGGTGCCTGCTTCAGGCCGGGGCGAGCGTCAATGTGGGGTCTGCGGTGATATCTTCTGCTTGCTTGAGAACCTGGTTGTACGGCATTAATAAACAACCAGCAGTTCATATGTATATCAGAATATTGTATTTTTTTAGGGTGTTTGAAAAATAGACCGACACTGCAAGAACCAGAATGCAAATGTATGAATGCAAAAAACACAACGCCTGTTGAACATACCATGTGTGACATTTAAATATTTCAGATCTCTGTTACTAATCACCGTGCAGCAGAACAAAAGAGTATGGATGCTTCACTAATTCTTTGCTTGTACTGTACTATATGCCATTTTACATTTAAAAAGTCAGAACTAAGAATCCTGTCATGCACAGGGGGGAAAGTTTAAAACCCTGGGTAGATTCAGGCCGTGCAGCACTCATATACATTTAGCGAGATATCCACTTGATTCCTAGAGCTTGGCAGCTTTCCATGCTATCCCAGCTTTGTGTAAAACACAAGACATATTAAGGTTTTTTTAATTGTTGCTCATCTTTTGTCAGAGCCAAAATTAATTGATTCAGAAACGTGTCTTTAATATTCACGATGAACACAGTGCTATCTGAAAATTCCTTGCTAATTAAATGTTGTTGAGAGCTCCTGTCACAGTACGGGAACTTAGATGGACATTCCAGATGTGGATGATATAGACACATAGAAACACCAGGAAACAGAGGGTGAATCAAGAGCATTCCTTTTTCAACTGCAGTGTGCAAGGGCTTGGCTTGAGAGTACCTGGGAAAGGCCTGTTTTGTCTGCAGCTCCATGAAAAATATAATGTTTTTCCAAACCTCCCAACTTTCATAGGCATTTTACCATGAGAGGAGTGGGTGTGGCCATGATGAGGCGGTTCGGGACTGGTATGGGGGTAGGGTTGAGGACTTTGAGCCCATCTCCATATAGATATCCATGGAGTGGGTGAGGTGTCGGGCATAGAGATACTGCCTGAGCCGACGTCAAGCCACCCTCTTCCAGAAACCAAAGACAGGCTCTGAGGCTGTAGCCGACGTCCTCGTGGGAACAGGGAGTGAGGAGAGGTAGGTATTAAAGCAAAGCACCTTGATGGACTCCAGCTGCAAAATGGTTCCAAAATGCTCTCTGCAGAGGGGTTCCAGCTCACTCTGTGTACACCATATGATTTCGACTCCTCACTGAATAATTATGTGAAGGGAATGATTATCAAAGGCCTAGAGTCGAAAGGAATAAGGTTACTAATTACTCTATTGGGGTGGGGGTTGGAGTTATTGTACAAGGGCTGGAGATGTGTTAAGTAAGGATCCTATTTATCCAAAAGCGGCTTGTAGGAGACGCACACCAGTATAAAGTATAGTAAATGTCTATATGGGTGGGTGGTGCCCGTGGAGTAACTCCCCCTGTACTTGGGGTGAAACGATACTCTGAATTGCACTGTTTCCCTCGAGATCAGTGTCCCTCCATAATGTTCATAATGTTCAGGCAAGTGGCCACCGGGCCACTTGCCTGAACATTATGAAAACAATAATGTGATGAATTTACAACTAAAATAATAAACACAGAATGATATCAACCTTACAAGAGAATCTCTACTACCTTTTTTGAACAAATTAATGAATGATTTCCTAGAGTGCCCTGGAGGGACACTGATCTCGAGGTAAACAGTGCAATTCAAAGTTAAGTAAGGAACCATCAGGAGGAAAAAGAGACAAGCTTTGGATATGGAAATCATAAAATATTAAGGAGAGTGATGAAAAGCCCAACAAATAAAATAAAATGGCTTCAAGAAACAAGGCGAACGAAGAAGAGGGAAATCGGCTGTGTTATCGCAGTCTGTTTCACTGGGGAATGAGGAAAAAGTAACAGTCCAAAGCACGGAATCTACGTGCAATTGACTTATTAATGATTATTAAGCAAAACATACAATAAATCAAAGTAACTTAGAGATGTTGGGGCATATGTATAAGCCCATATTCCCACCACAAGGTCACCTATATTGATGTTGTGTGGGCAATAGGGACTGTGTCTTATGTACAAGGCAGCATTAAGCTACTTAACGTGTCTTAGCGATGCCTTGTAAATAAGGCCCCCTTTCCCACTATGGTTAGCGTGAAAGGGGTGGGCAGTGGGTGTTGCGGTGGGTGTTCCACTGCAACACCCTTTAATTTTGACGCTGCGCCCTAAGTACAAGGGTGGCGTACGTAGAAGGTAACACCAAAATTAGGACCAGGTAAAAACTGGTCTTAAGTTGGCGAAACAAGGAGAAATGCATTATTTCTCCACGTTTTTGCTTTTTCCATGTGTGCTGGCTTGTGCAGCACCCCTGAAAAAGTAAAATGCCATGGTTTGTTTTTGTACACGAAGGTGTCCCTTCTGTACATAAACAAACTTTTTATACACAAAGCAGCACACATGAAAGAGACAGAATGGTATTTCTAGAATTGTTCATGTGCAGGAACGGACACCTTCCTACACATAAACAATTCTCCCCTTCACGCAGACACCAGTGCACTCTAGTGCAAGGGTGACTGCGTTGGTGCTAAGTTGCTAAACCTAGCGCCATCGCAGGGGGAAACGCAAGGCTGCACCACATTCTTGTAAATATGGTGCCTTGCGTTTCAGAAGTGGAGGAGAGAGGCGTTGAGCCAGGAAGGCTAACGCCTCTCTCCTCCACTTCCTTGTACATATCCCTCGTAGTTCCAACATGGCAATGAGAAGGATAAGACTGCAGAAGGTAGAGCAGATAAAGCTGGAATCAACATATCACCAAAAGGTTCTCACACTGATCAATACATAAGAAACATCCCCAAAGGTTAAGAAGCCATGTTTGACAACATGTTCACCAATTATGCTCAGTGGTGTGCTCAAACTTTTACATTGATAATAATATATCAAGCTGTCAATTACTGGACATCATACACTTAGGACGACTACCTTCCAAAAATATTCTCACTCCCTGTGCCTCCTGGTTTTTATTGGACTAACTAATGATGAGCAATATAGAGAACTCTCTCCTTTATAATCGTGGCTGCAGTGACCCTAAACTATAATCAAACTATGTTTATCCATTAATTGTTTGTAATGTGTAGGTCTCATGGAGAGCCTCTATCGTTTATTTAAGTTTCGGAAAGTCATAACTCCTTTCTATGACGTCACAACAGTCGATAACAAAACTGATAACCCACTGTTGTGATGGGCTCCAAGGCGAGGTGACAGGGATATCTGATAGCCTGTCAGCACAGCTCTACTTGCCTGTTTTGATGGAAAGCACATCTGCAAAAGAGGGGAGGAAGGCAGGGAAGGTAGTGGTTTTGGTTAAGGATGGCAGGTATTTTTCACATTTGCGTCATGGAGGAGAGGGCATGTTATATATAGCTCTCTCATCATCTTCTGCCTCTGCGCAGTAGTTGAAGGCAGGGGCAGTTGATTTTGGGGCCAATACATAAGAAAATCATAGCTGCGTGAAAAGGGAATTACAGGGATGTTTTTCACCTTGGGGTGCTGGGTGACATCATAGACAACTCGAGCTTCGCTCTCTGTCTCAGTTTGACATAACTCAGAACCCCTTGGGGAAAAACATCCCGTAATTCACTATTACCCATCTATAATTCCACATGTTATATATGACTCTCCTAGAGAGCCTCTATCCTTCATTTCAGTTTCAAAATGTCTTAACTCACTGCTACAACATAGCAACAGTTGATACCAAATCGTGTTACCCACTGTTGCAATGTCATGAAGACCTTCCAGGCCAGGGTGGTATCGCTCTGTGGGAGCCTGTCAGCACAATGCTGTTTGTCTGCTTTGACTGAAAGCAGAATGCTCAGCTGCAGAAGGGAGGGAGCAAGGCAGGGAAAGTGGATTGGTTTGGTCAAGGATGGCAGGTAATTTTTCTATTTTTTGGACAGAGATACATAACAGAGGCAGAGTTGTGTTTCTGCTTGTGCTCTCAACATTTGTTTTGGTGCTTGCGGCACGGTATTCTTGGCCCACTAGCGAGCATGTGCGAGACTTCGTGCTTGCTCGCATTGCTTCCAGCCACAACGGCGCCAATGTGGTGCTGTTAGCGAATGCTCCACTTGAGTAGCTTTTTTGCTCGAGAAACAGAAAAATCAAAAAAGTAGGTTTTCAAGTGGATTTTTTTCTCCAACGGACCATTCCGGTTGTTGTTTTTTGTGAGAAGCCTTTTTTTTAAACCTTTTTTTTCCAGAAGAAAGGAAGCACCCTGGAGACTTTAATGTCCTGTTCCTGTCCAGCAAGCTCCTCCCAGTGCTTTGTCCATCTTCTGGTCACTTTTCATTCGGATTTGGAGCTGGAAGGATCACTCTCTTTGTCTGCTGCATATGTACCTTTGCATTTAAGGACTTTGTATTTGAGATTTCACAGGTAGGTTAAAAAAGTCTTATATGATGGTTTTGTTTGTGTGGTAGTGGGCATGCACTGGTATTTATTTGTACGTTTATTCCATTTTTCAAATTTATAACGGTGGGTGGCCTACAGTTTCAGTAGAGGCCTAGGTATATTTTAGCATAATTTTTCTTCTTTTGTAAAGGAATAATGTTACACAGTTCAGTATATTTTCTCAATGTTTGTTAACTTTGCAACATTTATTAATTTTAATTTTAGTAGGCCCAGGCCAGTACTAGTCATAGGTGCACAAAACAACTGTTTCTGTTCTATATGTTGTTTTAAAAAATAATTTTGGGCTGGGTTGGTATTGGAATAAATTAAAAATAAATTATTTCACATCTTTTTGTGTACAAAAAGTGTATATGTGGGGGTAACAGGTGATGCCTTGGGAGGATGTGTGTTGTAAAATTATTACATCTCAGTTCATTTTAATTTTTAGCATTGCTGAATTATAGGCAGTGTTTTTGTCAGTGTCACTATGCCTCTTTTGTCTGGCCAGTGATTGTGCTTGTCATAGGCTGCCATTTGTTTTTGTTCTAAGTGCCATGTGACCTGGGTCCATTTTGTGGAGTCTGTGTCCATAGGCCTGAATTTGTTCTCTGTATTCGCCATGCCTCCTTGGTCAATGTTGTTGCTTGACAATGTGGCTGACAGCAATTTTGTGCATCCAGCCAGTGTGCCTTTGGCCTAGATTTGCATTTGTTCTTTGTTCCCCATGCCTCCTTGTTCACTGTTGTCGTTTGACCATGTGACACTGGCTGGCAACCATTTTGTGCATGCAGCCCATGTGTTTTTGCCACAGGCTTGCATTTGTTCTTTGTTCCCTAAGCCTACTTGCTCGCTGCTGTTGTTTGACCATGTAGCACTGACTGGCAGCCTTGTTGTGCATCCAGCCAGTGTGCCTTTGCCATAGGCTTGCAGGTGCTCTTTGTTCCCCAGCCACCTTTGCTCGTTTTTGTTTGAACAAGTGGCACTGGCTGGCCGCCATTTTGTGATACAACCAGTGTGTTGTTGCCTAGGCTTGCATGTGTTCTTTGTTCCTACTGCCTCCTTGCTCGCAGTTGTTGTTTGACCATGTGGCACTGGCTGGCAGGCTTGTTGTTCATTCAACCAGTGGGCCTTTGCCATAGATTTAAATGTGCTCTTTGTTCCCCAGGCCTCCTTGCTTGCTATTATTTGACCATGTGGCACTAGCTGGCAGCCCTTTTGTGCATCCAGCTGGTGTGCCTTTGCCATAGGCTTGCATGTGTTCTTTGTTCCCCAGGCCTCCTTGCTTGCTGCTGTTGTTTGATCATGCGGCTAACAGCCATTTTATGCATACAGCCAGTGTACCTTTGTCATAGGATCATTGAATGTATGTGATATCAGTTTAATAATACGCTTGATGATCATTGTAGTATTTGTTTATTAAGAATATCATTTTGATTAACAGTGCTTATACATTACATGCATTTTTTGTACCTCCTTGCCTCAATAGGTTTCTTCTCATACTCCTATGCAAAAATTGGCAATTATTGATCGTTTTTTAATTTTAAATTGTAATTTTTGTATTTCTTAGTTTTTTTAATTTTTTGCATTTTCCCTTGATCGGTCCATCCATCCATCCATCCATCCATCCATCCATCCATCCATCCATCCATCCATCCATCCATCCATCCATTCATCCATGCATCCATCCATCTATCCACCATAGGTGCACAACCGTGCAACAGCATTCTGTTTTTTTAGGTATAATTCTATTTCCTCCTGGACACCCTGGCTGTGGTACACTGCAGACACATTAGCATCATTAATTTTTTTAATGCTTAATCATTTTCCTCCTGATCACATTGCCTACCATAGGTGCACACTAACCTTAATATTTTTAAAGCTTAATATTTTATTTTTTTAAAGCTAATTATTCCATTTACCAATGCAGTTCCCCGAATGCCTCAGGTGTCTCCTTGAGAATAAAGGTACATAAAGCAAAGAGCTTTATCTGTATGTTGTTTTATCCTGATTTGAAATTAAATTTTATGGTATGGTGGTGTAGTTCGACTCTAAAGCGGATGATTTATTATTACCTATTAAACCAACCACACTAATATGGCCTTTGTCTGTACTAACTCAAACTGCAACAATGCCACGTTTCACTAAATGTTTTTCTCACTTGTTTGGTGTTAGGTGCACAAGGGAAGAAGAGCCATCACCCGCACTACTGCCAAACAGAAGACCTGTACAGTGTTGTCAATCCTTCAATCTCTTCCACCTGTGTAGCTTAGTGCCACTGCCAACTAAGAGTTTAAGATGTCCCCAAAGAAAGTTGGTCCCAAGAAAGTGGTCAGTGAGAAGAAGCAGCTTACCACCAGTGTCATGCCCACCACAACCTTTTTTGGGAGACCTGTGCATGCCAGACCGGCCTCCAAAAAGGAACCTGGGAGCTGCACTCTCATATCAACAGCACCCCCCCAGCGTAAGCCCAAGACCATGTTTGTCAGTGAGGCAGCCACTGCAATCATAGTGATGCTGAAAAGCAGTGATGCTGAATTAGATTTGTCCTTTTTGCAAAGTAGTACCCAATTGTTTCAGAAAAAAAAGCAAAGTGGACAGCAGCCACAGTCAGCAATAGTACATCCTACTGATGTTGGAGCAGAACTGGAGGTGGAGCTCTTGCAGAGCAACAACCTCTTCTTATATAATTATTGGTTCTCAGATCTCCAACAAGGTAAATGAAGAATAATAATCCACAATCTTCTCCAAGCATCACTAATGATAATGATGACATTGACATGGAGTGGACCCCAGCAGAATCCGTGAAACACCAGGAGAGGCAAGGAACAAGAAAAGTTCCTGACAGCCTTAGAAATATGGAAGGTGATGGATAGGATGACGACCATGAGCTAGTCATTGTGGAAGGTAACACAGAGGAGTCTGATATTACTATTCAACCTGGTCCGAGGCATGTGGCACAGGTACCACTGCCACCTCCCATATTTTGAAAGCCCCAGCTGAGACATGCACCAACCCATATCTCAAGTAGAAGTATGCACTGCAGAAAGGCAACCCAACATCATGCCCACCTACCCCCAGTTATTCTACATACATTGGCAGTGGGCCAGTAAAAAAATTACTTCCCCCTAGTTTGGGACTTTTTTACAGTTAACACACACAGTGAGAACATAACAGTATGCACCATTTGCCACACGCTTTTTCGTTGAGGTAATCTGGTTCACTGTGTGGTACTGGAGGCCAAATGACCAATATGAAAAAACATCACACAATCTAGTGGGAGGAGTACCTTAAAACAAATTGGTAAACATGGTGGTGAAGGTGAGGAGAGCTAGGGAACATCAGCTACAAGTCCAATTACAGTGGGAGGTGATGATGAGGAAGAAGATGGAGACATCCTCACGCAAAGCAGCCCTGATCCCAGCAGTGCGCCAGCAGAATCACTTGCCTCAGAGATGTCACAATAGCATAAGTAGACTCAGAGTCAGATGGAGACACCATGGCATACAGTGACTGTCCCATAACAAGGCACTCTGAGTCTAACATCATCTACTTCTCAAAATGCACCTGCATCAGTGGCCACAAAAAAGAAGAAAATTCAGGCTACTATTACAGGCATGTTTACTCAGGAGCAGGCCTACGGCCGCAACCAACCAACTACACAATTGTACAATGAGATCTGGCAAAAATGTTTGCACTGAACCACCTCCCTTTTTCTTTTGTGGAGGGAGTGGGATTCTTAGACTTTTTGGCAGCCATCTGCCAGAGTTGCTATTCTAGCGCTGCATCATGATGTGCCGCAATTGGTTGTACAAGCTTTGCAGCAAAGTGTTATTCCCACTTTCCACCTGACTAAAGATATGTGGACCAGTTGTCAGGCGACTGATTACATGTACATCACCGCACAATGAATCTCTTTTGTAGGGGTAAAGCAAAAGCTATGTACATGTCTTAGCCATGGAGACATTTTTAAGTACGCTTGGCGGCATGCAACAGTAGCCATGTTCACCATGGAGAAATCACATACAGTTGTAAACATCTTGGACGAATTTGAAAGCAAGGCATCTCAATGGCTGTGACCCAGAGGTCTCGGAATTGGATTTGTTGCCATGAACAATGGCAGTAGCATAGTCAAGGTCATGGCAGACAGTGGCTATTTCAGGGTCCTGTATTTGGCACATTGCATCAACCTGGTGGTGCAAGCCTAAAAAAAAGAAGACATAATCAGCAACTTACTGACCACCTGCAGAAGAATCTGCACTCATTTCAGCCATTCTTTTAAAGCCAAGAAGCAGTTGCAGATTATTTAGCCTGCTAATAGAGCTTAACTAAACCCTGGTACAGGAGATGCCATCACGTTGGAACATGACCTATTACATGTTGCAACGTCTGTTTGAGCAGTGCAAACAGATCAATGACTATGTCACTTAAACATAACAGAGGATATAATTGGGAAAGCTATGACTATGGATGAAGACAAATGGGGGCTAATCAAATGCCTGACACATATGCTGCTCTCTTGAGGTTTTCACATGGAAAGTTAGCTAGGAGGACCGTATGATGGGCCAAGCTTTCCTGTTATTGCATCTGCTACAGGGCCAGCTAAAGAAGGTGTCTTAAGGTTTTGCAATCACAGGTGTGAAAGAAAACACAGAAGCGCATACCTTAGCTGAGAGCTTAATCCATTGCTCAGCTTGTAATACAAGGCTGCAACATGACATCTCGTCCACAGAGTACATTTGTGCCACTGTACTTGATCCACTGTTCGAAAAATGTCTGCCCATTCTCATTCGTTTTTCTGGAATGGATGTTTCAAAATACAACAGGTGGATTATTGATCAAGCCGGAGACCTGAAAGAGGAACAGCTGCAACTTAGAGGCCCACTCCGCAGTTCTGGGGGGCTGCCTTTAACCTCCAGAGAGGGCAGTCTTTTCTTACAACAGCCAGCAACAGCAATCAGAACACAGCTAACAACAGTGCACAGAAGGATCAGACCCAACCTCTGCATTATATTCGTATCAAGTGGAAAGGCTTAAGTCCAGTACAGAGGCGCTGGCAAAAGAGGTCGAGCAAGTGGCTACACCAATGCCCATTCAGAGGATGTTCTGGGAATACCTGGATGATCCAAAAGATGTCTATGTGGATCAAAACCCTTTGAGGTATTGGTATAGGAAGATCCACAAATGGCCAGAGCTCAGCAGGCTGGTAATAAAGTATCTGGCTTGTCGTATAGCCAGTGTGTCTGCTGAGCATGTGTTCAGTGCAGCTGGTGCAGTTGTTTCAGTGAGAAGAACCAGTCACTCACATCAAAATATGGAGATATTGGCCATGATTAAATTGAATCAACATTTCATACCACATAATTACACCATTCGTGAAACAGCTGAGAAAGAGGAAGAGGAGGATTGGTCAGAATCAAGTGGGTTAGCTGAACAACATCTGGGTGAACCACTTGAGTTTGAGGAAGAACTCTACTTCTCAGGCTCAGTATGACAACGCCACACATATAACTTTTTTTATTATTTCTTGTTGAACTGCTTTCTTTGCAAAAAAAACATGGTAGTGGAAAATGATGTTTGTGTCAGATTTATGCTGCCCCACCATATTTTAGTTGCATGTACTGTCGTAAATATTTAATTTACCGTCTTAATTTCTATGCAGGTAAGTACTTAATCAATAATAACTCAATCGGAAAGAAAGAAACAGAGTCCGTGGTGTTAGAGTTCTTAGGGGTTTTATTCCTTAAAAAGGAATCGTTCCGGAACTGGATATCATGTTCCTGCAACCACAAGGGGTTCAGGAAGGGATAGAGCAATATTTTATTGACAATACATAGCTTATATACTTAAATCATGTCATAGAAAGCAATATAGTAGGCGTAACAGCTGAGAGAAGACAAGATAACAGCATCCACGTGGTAGTGATACGTAATTAGAAGGCGTGAACTAGGCGTGAACATAGAGGTGTGTGCTAGAAACGTCACAGATAGGTGTCACAAAGGGGTGGCACAAAGCAGAATGTTGCAATGTCAGCAGAAATCTGGAGCTTGGATGCGCGCGCAGCTGCATGACGTGTGATTGACGTGAAAACTGGAGGGTGCAGGGGACTTGACATTTTCACTGACGGAAAGAGACAGAAGTCTGGCATGTCAGATCAACTCGTACTTCTATCATATCTGATATCTGATGTTTGGGAACCATATTATCTGAACGGGAAAGGTCTCTGGGGCAGAAGCTATTCTATACTGACTGTGAATGCGTGTATAAGCGCCTAAGTGTCTACATGAGAATGCGAGGGGGCATGGGCCTTCCATGGTAACAGAGCTATGAATTACTTGCATGGAGACAGTAGGCCGGCCCTTTGCTCTGCAGCTGGGGGAATGTTTACTGAAACTAGTAGGCAGGAATGTATTTTCGAGGAGCGGAACAGATAATTCGAAGGTTGAAGTCAGTCTTGGCAGGCAGCAGGCTGTGCCAAGCGCCGGGAGCCGCGCAGAGAGTAAGTCAGAGGTCACGGGTACAGAGGCTGCCTGGGCTGAGGCTCTCAGAGTCAGAAGCCAGAAAAAAGGCTCGATGGCAGAAATTCAGGGCCTACTTTGCCAGAGCAGAAAAACGTGTAAAGTACACTACAAAAAGACGTTGGCATGGCATACTTAGGAACGGACTATTCAACCCATTCAGGGTGGGTCTGAAAGAGGACATGTTAACGTTGGACGCAAATGTATTTGCGTCTTCATAGCTGGCTCAGGAGGGAAGTTACATGCACTTTAAGCTGGTACATGGAGACGGTGGGGTACTCGCTAGGGAACACAACTTGACCATAACATTTATATTTCCTCATTCCCTCCTTGTTCCCTACGGACCCTTCATGATATATTGATCCTCATGAATCGATCAGTTTGTCTTGTAACATCATTTGCTCTTCTTTCTTCCTCTCACGTTTTGAGAGAAAACTGGAATGTTCAATGCATGACGTGGCACACAGTCCACAAATCGCTGGCCCACACTGTAAGCACAGGCAGCAACTGAATACTAGGACTAGGCCAATGCCTAGGAAGGATAGGATCTTCCATCCCCAAGCGGTTAACGTTGTCCAGAACCAACCGGACCAAGTCCAGGTGCCTGGATTCTGATGTATCAGATTTGCAATTTTATGAAGACGTGTAATAGCTTTGTATACAGATGGCGCGTTTTCTGGAATGAAAACACAGCAACTTGACCCGATGACCTTACAGGCTCCACCTCTATCTGCCAGGATGACGTCAATAACAAGACGATTCTGAAGAACAACAACCCGCATGGCGGACTGCTCTTCGGTTAAGTTACCTAGGGCGGAGGCAGTCTCATTCACTACTGCTTCAAGTGTTCTAGTTAATCTGCGTATTAGTTTACTGTTTTGGACGGGGCCTAAGAAGAAAAAGAATCCTTTATTAAAATCTGTGTATTGTTCCCATGCCGTTTCTGTGTAGTCGACAAGCGAGAGATCCCTTCGGAGTCTATTCTTTACTAGATTTGTATTTCTGTGATAATCAGGAGGGGCTAGAAGAACAGGTGGCAGAAGGAATGCAATGTAACAGGTACCATCCCAATATGGAGGTAAACGTATGTATGCGGTATGACCACAAACAAAGTAGGAATGACGGGTAGCTCTAAAAGAAGACTTGCCTTGATCACTGAATTCGACCACAGTAGTACATTTACTATGACCTAAGTGTACTGAACCTTTCTTACTGACACATAATTCACCAGTGACTGGTAATACTGACATAGCGGGCAGAACTGGTGCAGCTTCGGATTCTACAGTAAGAATCATAAGGTTAATTGTATAATTACCTAATCCATATACTTCATTTTCTATGTCAGTTCCTATTCTAGTGGGAAGTCCCTTCTTGTCAGGGTAACAGACGTTAAGCAGAACTAAGTTCAAGTTTCCCCAAACCCAGCTCCCTTTGTAAACAGCAATATCAGGATCTAAGGAATTAATTATTCTAAACCATGCTCCACAGGAGCCATTGTGAGTGAATGGGTACGGAAAGAGGGGCAGAGCTCCCTTGTATTTCTGGTAGGGAGGGAGTCGGCCACATATCCAGCAGTTTGTAGCATTGTTAGTCTGATGGGAGTGATGTAACATACTAATGAATGTGTTGTTGCGCAGCGCAAGTCTGTAAGAAAGTTCATGTGGAGGTAATTCACTGAAAGAATGTTCAGCAGAAACATTGTAAGCAGATTGTTCACGCTTGAAAATAGGGTAATAGATAGGAAGCAGTATACTTGCAACAATAATCAGAAGACTTAGGAAAAACATAATTAATAATGTCACTATACAGTGACTGCGGAGTGATTTGCAATATGTACGTTTCTTGAGTTGTCTCTCTCTCTCTCTATCTCGATCTAGGGGATACATGTCAGAAACTATTTAACCGATTCACCTAGGGGAGGACTTAAACAATTAAACTGTCTGACTTGCTAGATCGGAGTTTGAGTTTATACTCCTCTTGGGGAGTTTTCTCTCGTTCGGGAACTTTAAAGTCACTTGGCTCAAAACAGTCTTTGGTGGGGGTGGACGAGTCTGGGTCTGGTTTCAGTTCATTGCATCGTCTAATATGGCTCGTGTGTATCCACCCCTTTCTGCCCTCCACTTTCACTGCGGTCCTCGTAGTAAGAAGGACGGTCTTCGGCTCTTTCCAGCGGGGCTCCAGCGGACTTTTCCTGTCGAAGTTCCTTATTAAGACCAGGTCCCCAGGTCGGACATCATGCGGCTTTACATCAGTGTTGTCAGGGAAAGCTGCGGCAACCTGTGAACGACATGATTGGAGTGCAGACATCAAGGAGGCAAGGTAATCTGTCAACATGTTACAATCGACATCAGTAATTTTCTTAGGAATGGGCGTCCCCCACATATTCGGTGGTCTGCCAAAAACCACTTCATACGGGGATAGTCCTGATCTCGAGTGGGCAACCATCCTCATATAGAACAGTGCAACTGGCAGGGCGACTATCCAGTCGACCCCTTTCTCTTGACATATTTTTGCAAGGCGAGTCTTTAGTGTCTGATTATGCCTCTCTACAAGGCCTGCGGCTTCGGGGTGTCGGACACAATGGAATTTCCACTGATATCCTAGCAGCAAGGAAACTTGTTTCATTAATTCGGATGAGAATGGCTGTCCGTTATCTGAGTACACGACACGAGGCAAGCCGTACCGTGGGAAGAATTCTCGAACCAGCTGCCTGGCAGTGGTCGGAGCAGTATAATCTGGGACTGGATATGCTTCGGTCCAACGGGAAAGTGCACAAACAATTACGAGGACATATTTGAATCCTCGACAACGATCCATCTGGATATAATCCATCTGGAGGACTTCAAAAGGGTGATCGGGCGGATGAAATCCACCTTGCTCTACAGGGACGCTTTTACCTGGATTGAACTGACAACAGATCATGCAAGTACGCACTTTCTGTTTTGCTGCTGCTCGTAAGTGTTTATTGTGCCAGAGATTCTGTAAACTGTCTAACATCGCTTTTTCTCCTAGATGTGCAGGACTATGTGCTGTATTGATTATGACTTGAACCATAGAGTCAGGGAGAAACCATGTAGGTTTACCCTTTGTCATCCAACCTTGATCTGTCTGGATCCCTCCTAGTTCAGTCCATTTCTTTATTTCATCTGGGGTAGCATGTGTCTGAATATCAATTACATCTAGTGTGGGATCCTTGACTGTCATACAATTTGTCGCTACTATTGTCTTTGTCACGTCAGTTGTCTGGGTGTGAGTTAATGCTGTATGTTTTGCTGTCTGGTCTGCCAGGTCATTACCCTGGGAAACAGAATCTGTAACTTTAGTATGTGCTTTACACTTCATGACGGATATGCCTGAAGGCAGATGTATTGCTTCTAACAGTGCTTGAATGAGAGGACCGTGTTGAATCTTGGCACCATGAGAGGTCAAAAACCTCGTTCTTGCCATAACATTCCGAAGTCGTGTACAACTCCGAACGCATAACGGGAGTCAGTGTATATGTTAACATTTCTGTTCTTAGCTAGTATACAAGCTCGGGTCAGAGCGATGAGCTCTGCCGCTTGAGCAGACAGTGTGTCAATACGATGTGTTTCTTTAACTTCAGTTTCAGTGGTCACTGCATACGCGGCCACTAATTCTCCTGTACTTGTTCTCATACATGAACCGTCCACATAAAGTGTCAGGTCTGGATTTGTCAATGGAACATCTGTTAAGTCTCGTCGGGGCTTTGTTACTGCATTAATGATCTCTATACAATCATGCGGAGCTGGATCTGTCATAATCGTTGGTAACAATGTAGCGGGGTTCAGAATGCTGTAGCGTTTGATTTCTATGTGTGGCTGGAATAGCGTTAATTCGTAACCTGTCAGTCGTGCTATAGTCAAGTGCTGAGTCTGGGTTCTGTTTAAAAGAACCTCTACAGAATGTGGAACTTGAACTGTTAACTGATGTCCTAAAACAATTGAGTCGCTCTGTCTGATTGCTAGTGCTGTTGCTGCTACTGACTTTAAGCACGCAGGGAGTGCCTGGGCTACTGAATCCAATGTACTTGAAAAATAAGTGCAAGGCTTATGTGAACCTGCTTGATCTTGAGTGAGGACAGACAACGCTGTACCATCACGTTCTGTAACAAAAAGTGTAAAAGGTTTGCTGTAACATGGTGTCGCTAAAACTGGTGCTTGGCATAAAGCTTTCTTTAATTCTTCAAAGGCTTGTGTATGTTCCTGAGTCCAAGGGAGGACAGTCGAAGTCGCTGCCTCCTGTGTCGTTAACTGGATGAGTGGTTTAGCTAGAAATGCATATTGAGGAATCCATTGTCTGCAGTACGAGGTGAGGCCTATGAAGGCCCGCACTTCCTTTTGTGTCTGGGGTCGTGGCATATGTATAATTAACTGAATGCGATCGGGAGTGAGCTGTCTCCCCACTTTGGACAGCAAGTGACCCAAGTACACAACTTGCTGAACACAGAATTGTAGCTTCGAAGGAGACACCTTGTGTCCCTTGTTGGCCAGAAAATGTAATACTGTCAGTGATGCTTGTTCACATTCGGGCTCACTTCGTGCGGTGATCAGCAGATCATCGACGTATTGCAGTAAAGCGGTGTTAACTGGCATTTGAATACAATCTAGTTGTCTTTTCAGTGCTTGGCTATAGATGCTGGGGCTTTCTGTGAATCCTTGAGGTGCGCGGGAAAATTTGAAACTTCGTCCATTTAAACTGAATCCGAAGAGGTATTGGCTCTCTGGATCAATGGGTACACTAAAGAAGGCGTTCTTGAGGTCAATTACAGTAAAGAACGTTGCTTCAGAATCAATAGCAGTCAATAGGGAAGAGATATCGGGGACCACAGGATACTGTGGAACAATGCATTTATTCAGCTCTCTTAAATCAATCACCAACCGATATACTGGCGGTGCATTGGGATCAGTACGTTTAAGAATCGGAATGATGGGTGAATTACAGATATTGGAGTCGGTCTCTACGACCACTCCTTGGGCAATGAGCTCTTCAATGATTTCCAGTAAAGCCACTACAGCATCGGGTGGTAACTTGTATTGTCTGATTCGGGGTAGAACAACTCCGGTCTTGAGTGTAACACGGTATGGAGTGATATGCATACAACCTACATCAGTTGGGCCTTTTGCCCACAAGTGATCTGGTACATTTTTCAATCTGACATCAAACTCTCGTAATACATAATGACCCTTGAAATCCCGCAGAAAGAGTCTAACTCCCTCCGGGGAACAACATATAACAGCTCCTAGAGCCTTCAATGTCTTTATTCCTAACAGATTTTCTGGACATGATTTCGTCAGCAACAGGTCTGTAACTCGTGATAATGGACCTACAGCCAGGGGGACTGGTTCAGATACTTCATTTACAATGGGCTGTCCTGAAAAACCAAGGGAAACATTCTGTGAGCCTGAGAGGGGTGCCCCTGGGACTTCATTATGGCTGATTGTTGTGCGGCTTGCCCCTGTGTCAATTAAAAACTTTCTGTCTTTTCCCAATACTTGACTGTGTACATAAGGACCCTCTTGATCTACAGGAATTTCAATAAGAGGCAAGCCAAACTCCCTCTCTAGGCTGTTTCATGTGTATCGTTGATAGTCGGGGTAAGCGGATTGGGCATACTGGTACATCTGTTGTGATACTTGTTGTGTCGCGGCAATGGGCTGTGGCTGTGATACCGCTACTGTCTGTGCTGTGTGTGATGAAGCATGCATAGGCTGTGTATTCTGTGAAGTCTGTTGCTGGGCCTGATCTTGTCTTGGTGGATGCGGTCTCTCTTTAGTTTTTCCTGTTGCTATGTTATGTTTCAGAACTGGACATTCATGTACGTAGTGGCCTGGCTGCTTGCAATAGTTGCATGACCCTTTAACGGGAGCTGCGGTGTGACCTGTCTGAGTCGTACCCTTTCTCTGACTGTCGGCTGGAACTGATTGGGCTACTAACATTTTCATTTTCGTGTCTTTCATGCGTTTCTGTTCATGATCCTGTTCTTCTCTAATTCTGTTCTGATGGTATTGTAACATTTGTAACATCTGTGATGGCGTATTTGCTTGCCATGTACTCTCAACCTTGTATACACGGTTTTTAACTGCTAACAGAGAATTCTCGATTAATTTTGATACAAAAAGATGCGGGTACGACTCGCTACTCGGTTTAAGACCACTATTTATAATAAAACATTTCTCGAATCTAGAATAGAAGTCACTAGTATCTTCATCTGGTTTCTGTTTACCGGCCAAAATCGCATCCCAGTCTTCCTTTCTAGTTGTCAATAATCTTGGCAGAACCTGTACTATCAAACCTGGTAGTGCTTTAGTTTTCTCCCCAAGGCCTACCCCTGGGACACGTTTGTTCTCTTCGTCTTCTATTTCTGCCCATACAATCTTTTTCTCTCCCACCTCCCATTCTTTTTCCTTGAGTTTCTCGTAGATGCCCGTGGGCAGCAGTACCTTTAACATTTTCATGATATCTTCATATGTGTAATCCCCCATCAGTAACATGTCTTTAAGTTCTCTGTGAAAACCTGCAGGGTCTTTATCATGACAGGGTACTAGTTTCTTCATTTCTAACAGTTCTAACTTAGTCAGAGGCGTGTGTACATACACGCGTTTCAAGGTATGATCTTCACCCATGACTGGATGTACCTCTCGTAAGGGGTTCTGACTTTCAAGACCATGCAGACGCTCTATATGATACATTTTTCTTTCTGGTGTCGGGGCGGGAACATATTCAGAGCTTAAGAAAGTATTATATCTATGTCGTTGTTCTAGAATTATTTGTATTAACTTGGTACTTAGACCTCTCCATCTATCCATGAGTAGTGCTTCTAATGTATCGTGTGAGGGACCTGGATCGGAATGTTGGTTTCTGTATAACGTGAGGAGGTGCTGAATCATATATACACCTGCTAATTTCTGTTCGTCTGGGGATAGGTTCAGGAATGTCTGTGCTACGGTATCATCATTGTATATGTCTGGATTGTCAGCCCATAATATTGCTGACCGGGCTAGTTCTTGTTCATCCATAGAATTTAGTACATGGTGCCCTATTCGGTCTCGAAGCCTTTTATCAGTCTCCTGGAACTGATGTTCAGGAGAATTCGGGTTGGTTAAGCCAGAGAGAAAAACTCTCTTGCTTTCTGGACGAATGCCTTTCCTAAGGTAAGTTCCCTTACCTACATACGCTATCGTATCTGTAGTCTTTTCTGATTCTTCGTGTTCTTCTTCCTCCTCGGAGGAAGCCTTTTCTTTCTCTTTTTCGTGTATTTCTATCACTGCTTTTCTTATTTTCTTGTACATACTGGCTATGCAAGTCCCCTTATCATGTTTTCCTTCAGATATATTTTGGCCCCACCTGTTGAGTCCATCTAATTCATCCTGTTCTGTTTCAGGCCTGTCTCGTTCTCTTATTAGGCAATTTATGAAAAAACGTAGTATATATGCTGGAGTGTCAACTTTCTGATGCTCCATAGCATCCTTAATACTGTCAGGGTCTTTCCCAGTCTGAACAAAGTGATATATTCTATCTAGGCGCTCCTTCATTCCTGCAAATAACAGCAGGAAATCAGTAGCAGATCGTAACCGTAGTGATGCCATCATCATTCTGTCGTCTTTGCCGGGTACTGGATCATATCTGCAAACTGCAAGTGGTTCTTTGAGTAGGTCAAGACGGGGTGATTTGAACGTGAAAGGACTCTGCATATCCCTAAGGTGTAATCTGTGTGTTAATGGCGGGGTCCGAGGACCCCCCATCGCACCTCCTGAGGCGGAAGCTTGGGCATTATCTCTCTGTGGAGTCTGTGTCTGAACTTGAATTTGTCTTTTAGTAGGGTCAGGTAGAAGCGGTTTCGGTAAATCAGCTTTAAGTGCGGGAAGTGGTGGAGGTGGAGGAATGGTCGGTCGAACGGGGAAACCTGGTTGCAGTTGTGGCAGAATTTGGTCTGGAGGCGGGTTGACACCCCCGTCACCGTCAATAGGCGGGACGCGAACAGGCAGATTGGTGTAAGCGGGTGCTACATCCTCTAGGTAGGAATTCAAGAATATGTCTTTAGTGGCCCTGTGAGTTACCTTAGTTGGAACTAATGGCGGCGGCAGATTTTTCGGCATTTCTGAAGTGGCTTCAGGCGAACCTTCGGCCACAAGATACATGCCATTTACAAGATTGTTTCGTGCGCGATCTATTTGTTCTGATTTTACTCGGATCCCTTCAGTAACTAATTCGTTTTCTTGAGCTTTATCTGATTCTTTAAGTCTGTCTTCTCTACGGAGTGCTTTTTCAGCACGCTTATGTGACTCCTTACGCCAAAATTCTATGGCGTCTTTCTGAGATTGTCTGGCTTTCTTTTTCCATAATGCTTCTTCTACCTTCATGATGCACTCGGCATCCCATGTTCCGGTAACAGGCCATCTGTGTCTCTCGTCTAGATGCTTAGTATAATCGGCCCATAAATCTAGATACAATATGGCATCTAAGCCATGCTTGTGGTACATAAAATTTCCAGGACTGTCCCTAGGGGGGATAGGAATTTCTTCCTCTAGTATCCCTTTCCTAGTTCCTATCTGCTTTAGCTTGTTGAAGAACGGCATCTTGTTTACTTAGTACTGAATGCTCAATCCTAACTACTTAATACTGAATTCAGCTAGTTATAAAAGAACACAATAATGCACATTAAAAACAGTCACATTCATACCACGACATTAATCACATGAAAGACATTTGAGACATATATAACTACCCCCTATACTGATGTACTGCTAAACAGCACAGATACACTGTCAGAGACAATGCAAAACTTGAATAGCTGACTTGAATGACTGATGTACTGCTAAACAGTACAGATACACTGTCTAAAAACAGTGCAGACCGGACTTGTGTACCCAAACCCGTCTAGATACGTCCCAGCAATGGTACTCACCGGGAAGCACGGAAACAGAAGGCCTCGGAAAACTCGACTGGACTGGACCGGACTCGACTCGACTCGACACGTGGATACTTCGGAAAACTGGTGGGCCTCTTGACACCTCGGACCTTGCTTCTTTCGGCTAGGCTCTGGTCGGGATCCTCCGCACTCCTCACCGCCTCGTCTGGGTGCTGATCGCAGTCTTCGTCACCTCCGTGGGCCAGAGGGAGATACAGGAAATCCTGCCGGTACTCGTAGTTTCCTTCTAACTGATGGCAGGGGACAGAGCTTGCAGCGCACCAACCGGCGCGTGGGGTGGGGGAGGGGTCCCTGTTCGGGCGCCAAAATGTCGTAAATATTTAATTTACCGTCTTAATTTCTATGCAGGTAAGTACTTAATCAATAATAACTCAATCGGAAAGAAAGAAACAGAGTCCGTGGTGTTAGAGTTCTTAGGGGTTTTATTCCTTAAAAAGGAATCGTTCCGGAACTGGATATCATGTTCCTGCAACCACAAGGGGTTCAGGAAGGGATAGAGCAATATTTTATTGACAATACATAGCTTATATACTTAAATCATGTCATAGAAAGCAATATAGTAGGCGTAACAGCTGAGAGAAGACAAGATAACAGCATCCACGTGGTAGTGATACGTAATTAGAAGGCGTGAACTAGGCGTGAACATAGAGGTGTGTGCTAGAAACGTCACAGATAGGTGTCACAAAGGGGTGGCACAAAGCAGAATGTTGCAATGTCAGCAGAAATCTGGAGCTTGGATGCGCGCGCAGCTGCATGACGTGTGATTGACGTGAAAACTGGAGGGTGCAGGGGACTTGACATTTTCACTGACGGAAAGAGACAGAAGTCTGGCATGTCAGATCAACTCGTACTTCTATCATATCTGATATCTGATGTTTGGGAACCATATTATCTGAACGGGAAAGGTCTCTGGGGCAGAAGCTATTCTATACTGACTGTGAATGCGTGTATAAGCGCCTAAGTGTCTACATGAGAATGCGAGGGGGCATGGGCCTTCCATGGTAACAGAGCTATGAATTACTTGCATGGAGACAGTAGGCCGGCCCTTTGCTCTGCAGCTGGGGGAATGTTTACTGAAACTAGTAGGCAGGAATGTATTTTCGAGGAGCGGAACAGATAATTCGAAGGTTGAAGTCAGTCTTGGCAGGCAGCAGGCTGTGCCAAGCGCCGGGAGCCGCGCAGAGAGTAAGTCAGAGGTCACGGGTACAGAGGCTGCCTGGGCTGAGGCTCTCAGAGTCAGAAGCCAGAAAAAAGGCTCGATGGCAGAAATTCAGGGCCTACTTTGCCAGAGCAGAAAAACGTGTAAAGTACACTACAAAAAGACGTTGGCATGGCATACTTAGGAACGGACTATTCAACCCATTCAGGGTGGGTCTGAAAGAGGACATGTTAACGTTGGACGCAAATGTATTTGCGTCTTCATAGCTGGCTCAGGAGGGAAGTTACATGCACTTTAAGCTGGTACATGGAGACGGTGGGGTACTCGCTAGGGAACACAACTTGACCATAAAATTTATATTTCCTCAGTACGGCCAAATTGCTGTTGGACCAGTGTGCAGTGAAGAAGCCTCCACAATTCCTTCATGACATTGAAGACAATGCAGGGCTGCTACAGAAGATCATTGATTTGCAAGAGTGCCAATACCAAATTTCAACGTGTTGCCTGCATTAAATATACATTTGTGTACCCACTACCTAACCTATCCATGATTGTTTTTTCATCACCTCAAAGGGCTGCCCCAAAAGATCATTTGATTTACAAGACTGCCAAATTCCTATGTGTTGCTTGCATCAAAGAGGAGATACAATTGTGTACCTACCACTGTGCTTGCATTGGAACTGGTAACTATTACACCAATGAGTGATATATTAGTGAGTGATGATTGATGAGTCATATGGTGGCAGACAGTGAGGGAGGGTGTTCAACTAATTTGTAAACTTGATTTTTATGATTTGCAATGTGTGAGGCCTGATGGGTGATCATTTTCACAATTATCAAGATTTACTTGCAGGGTCCACTCCTTTTTTCTGTTTTTTCAGAGACCAGACCAGTCACTATAGTTAACAAACACACACTTATACAAAATACTGCAATTCTGTTTATCTACTTGTTGTTCAACAGCAGGGTACCACACGTCTATCTTGCTCAGGTCGGGACTGGGACAGAGTTGCTCAAAGACACAGAGCAGGATGGAAAGACTCAGGGAGGGACTACCTCAACAGCTAGAAGAAGGAAGTGATACATTTCAAAGGGAAACTCTGACTCTGAGACCTAGTACTCAGCTATGTGGAATGGAGAGAGGTGCATTGATTTGGGAAATGTGCTAAGTGTGTATGTTGCACTGATGGCAAAAAGTGAAGCTCTGAGACACCTTGATTTTGCTCTGCCTGTGAGCCTTCTTAGTACACACCCCATGAAGCTTACCTTCCTTCTGTCCTTCTC
Organism: Lissotriton vulgaris; assembly: GCF_964263255.1. Taxonomy (NCBI): domain Eukaryota; kingdom Metazoa; phylum Chordata; class Amphibia; order Caudata; family Salamandridae; genus Lissotriton; species Lissotriton vulgaris. The sequence continues at coordinate 539,618,652 of NC_141698.1, read as the reverse complement.
CTTAACTTTACAATACAGTTTCTGTTTTACAATCCGCAGGACTTCTCATCTCATGCATGAACTAAAGGCAAACGCTGAGCTTAACAGTCCTGCTTACCTACTGGACCAGTCCAGGCAGGCACCCAAGAGTGAAGGACATTCCCAGAGAGAGTGCAGATGCACCACGCAATTTGGCAATACAATATTATTTTCCTTTTAACAATCATATTTTTGGAACCTGTTGACTACAGAGTATAGACTTTGAGTACATTTTCCTTACTTAAGGATTTCCTAACTTTTGTTTTCTAATTCTATTCTCACCATTGCTCAGAATAATTACTATTGCTAGTTTTTCCTATAATATGTGGTATTATTTTCTTTGGTGTATCATGGTGGTAGTAGTCTGTCCTACGTCTTTTTAAAGCTATATTATAAATGTATATGTATAACCTACTAACTCTGTTTTTCTTTCAATTTAGTTGCCTGTGATCCTTTTGATTAATCCTGCAGTTAAAGATCACCTAGGTGGGAGTGGGACCTCGCTCTGATGCCTTGACTGTTAGTGCACTATCACTACCATAAAGAATGCACCTTGGGGAACCCTCCAATAAGGTGCTGGAAGATTGACAGAGAGAGCATCTGCCAGCCATCACTTTATCTATTCAGGTATGAGAACTATGAGGTGAAGTGAACTACTTTACTCAGATTGTAACTAACTTGTACTGCAGACGAGATAGTGTTTATCTATGTTTTTGTTGGCTATATAGGGAATGGCAGCATACCCCCCTAACTGACATACACTTTAAGAAATAGTAAACATAGGCTGTGTGAAAAGGTATCAGTACAAGTAAAACACACAACACAAATTCTGACATAAAGTGAATTATAAAAGATTTCCCCTTTACTTACACATGTATAAGGGGTAGGCCAGAGTTAGGTTTGTTCATCCTCCGCTTTATTGCTTTTATTGTATTGCCTGTATTTTCATTGTTGTGTCTGTGACTGCTGTTGTCTGTCTTCCCCCTCTGCCTGTACCTGGTCCGTGCCCCTTTTTCTTCCCTCTGTTCCACTCGCTGTCCCTGTGCTCTCTCTGCCCAGCCTTTCCTTTGTACCCCTTGCCCGGTTTTCCCTTCTGTTCCCCTTGCTGCCCCACGTGTCTCTGCCTGGTTTTTCCTTCTGTTCCCCTCGCTTCCCCGTGCCTCTCTGCCCGTTCTGCCTTCTGTTCTTAGTTGCCCCTTTATTTCTGTGTTCTGTATTTTACCTCTGTGCCACTCATTTTTCCGGTATCTCTGTGCCCTTTTGCCTTCTGTGCCACTCGTTTCTCCCTCATTTTTGTGCCCCTTTTGCCTTCTGTTCCACTAGTTTTTTGTGCCCTTCTACCTTCTGTGCCACTCATTTTTCCCTTGTTTTTGTGCCCCTTTTGCCTTCTGTTCCACTCATTTTTGTGCCCTTCTGCACTCTGTTCCACTTTTTTCTGTGCCCTTCTTGTCCTCTGTGCCACTTGTTTTTCCCTTGTTTTTGTGCCCCTTTTGCCTTCTGTTCCAATCGTTTTTTGTGCCCTTCTGCCCTCTGTTCCACTTGCTTTTTTGTGCCCTTCTGCTCTATGTGCCACTTGGTTTTCCCTCGTTTCTGTGCCCCTTTTGCCTTCTGTTCCACCTGTTTTTTGTGCCCATTTGCCTTCTGTACCACTCCTTTTTCCCTTGATTTTGGTGCCTTTTTCCTTCTGTTACCTTCGTTGTCCCTCACCGCCCTCGCTGCTGCATCCCATGCGGCCCCGCCCCCTGACGGCCCACTGCCCATTCGCTGACCCTGCCTCCCAGCTGCACCTCCCTCCCACCTCCTCATATATGCCGGCCGCTGTGCGGCTGCGCCTAAGGCAAGCCAGTCTGCGCCTGTCCGCGCCTGTACCGCGCCCAGCTCCAGATCCCCTGGCGCCCGCACCTGCCACAAAGACGGCCACCACTACGACTCCAGCACTCTGCACATTCTCAACTCCGGACGGAGCCACACCTGCTTCAAAGCCGCCCCGAAACGCAAACACGGCCCCTTCACCAGCTGGAACTGCAGCTACACCAGCCTCAGAGCCGATGAACCACCTGCCAAGAAAGACCCTAACTACCTCCAATGCATACTACTGAACACCCGCTCCGCAAGCAAGAATGCCGTCAAGCTCTGTGACCTGCTCGACACAACATCCCCGGACATCGCCTTCCTGACAGAGACCTGGTTTAATGACTCCTCTGCACCCGACATCGCCATAGCCATCCCAGGCGGACACAAGATCACCCGCGGAGACCGCACCCATGGAGTCGGAGGAGGAATCACCATCGTCCACAAGAACAGCATCAGGGTCTCGACTAGCACCGACGACCCACTCAGCACCGCCAAACACATGCATTTCCAGATCCACACAGACCCTGACTCCACCCTCAGAGGCACCCTCATCCACCGACCCCCCAGACCCCTCCCCCAGGTCAGCGACTCCATTGCTGACTTGATCATCATGCACGCCCTGACCTCCACCGACTACATCCTCCTCGGAGACCTGAACTTTCACCTTGAGAACAACAACGACAACAACTCCACAACCCTGATTGTTAACCTTGTCAACCTCGGACTGAAGCAACTTGTCACAACGCCCACCCACTCCGCCGGCCACATGCTCGATCCCGTCTTCTCCTCAAGCCCGCACGTCTCCGTCAGCCACACCACCTAACTCCTCTGGACCGACCACCACTGCATCCACTTCGTCTTCCAGAAGCCCATCACACACCACCGCACCCAGCAGATCCCCCGCCGCTGCTGGAGCAAAATCACCAAAGACCAACTACACACAAACCTCGCTCTCAGCCCACCCACGAACCCTCCAACACCGACAACGCTGCCCACAGCCTCAGACGCTGTATCGAGGACTGCGTGCAAACACCCTCGCCCCACCGAAGAAACAACCCCACGGAGACACCAGCAAGAGGGCCAGCAGGTTCACCCCAGAACTCCTAGCCTCCAAGCAAGCCTGCCGGAAACTAGAGAAGAAATGGCACAGTGAACAAACTCCGGACAGCCACGCAGCACAGAAGGACGCCATCTGCAACCACCACCACCACCTCATCAGGGCGGACGTCCTTCAAAGACCGCCTCGACAACAATGCACACAATAGCAAGGAGCTCTTCAACATCGTGAAGGAACTCTCCAACCCCAGCTCCAACACCAACAACATCCCGCCATTGCAAGCCCTGTGCGACTCCCTCGCCACCTTCTTCCACCGCAAGATAGCAGACATCCACGACAGCTTCAACACCCAGACAGCCCCAACAGACAGCAACACAACAGACCTTCCGCACATCATTGACCACGACCCCCTGGTAGCCTGGACCAGCGTGAGCATCGATGACACCATCAAGACCATGTGCACAATCCACTCCGGCTCTCCGTCAGACCCATTCCCGCACCACGTCTTCAACAGAGCAAGCAGCTCCATCGCACCCCACCTGCGCAACGTCATCAATCTCTCCTTCGAGACCGCAACCTTCCCAGAGATCTGGAAACACGCCGAGATCAACGCCCTACTCAAAAAACCTAAGGCAGACCCAAGAGACCTCAAGAACTTCCTGCCCATCTCTCTGCTCCCCTTCCCGGCCAAGGTCATTGAGAAAACCGTCAACAGCAGCTAACCCGATACCTCGAAGAAAGCAGAATTCTGGACCCTTCCCAGTCAGGGTTCTGCAGCAACCACAGCACCAAGACTGCCCTCATCGCCACCACCGATGACATCAGGACCCTGCTGGACAACGGCGAGACAGCAGTACTCATCCTCAGCGACTTCTCTGCCGCCTTCAACACTGTCTGCCACCGCACACTACGCGCACACCTCCACGCCTCAGGGATCAGAGACAAGACTCTGAATTGGACCACCTCCTTCCTCTCCAGCAGAACCCAGAGCGTCTGCCTCCCCCATTCCGTTTGAAAGCCTCCAAGATCATCTGCGGCGTACCACAGGGATCATCCCTCAGCCCGACGCTGTTCAACATTTACATGGCCCCGCTTGCTCACGTAGCACCACCTCAACATAATCTCCTACGCGAACGACACTCAGCTGATCCTCTCCCACACCAAGGACCCCATCACCGTCAAAGCCAACATCCACAAAGGAATGAAGGCCTTCGCCGACTGGATGAAGACCAGCTGTCTGAAGTTAAACTCGGACAAGACGGAGGTCCTCATCCTCGGCACCAATCCTTCAGTCTGGGATGACTCCTGGTGGCCGACGGCACTGGGGGCAGCTCCGACATCCACCGACCACGCACGCAACCTGGGAATCATCCTAGACTCAACACTCTCAAAGACCAAGCAAGTCAACGCCATCTCCTCCTCCTGCTTGAACACCCTCCGCATGCTCCGCAAGATCTACAGATGGATCCCGACAGATACAAGAAAGACAGTCACCCAGGCCCTCGTCAGCAGCAGACTTGACTACGGAAACGCCCTCTACGCGGGAGCCCCGACCAAGCTCATCAAACGACTACAACACATCCAAAATGCCTCGGCACGACTGATCCTCGACGTACCACGCCACAGTCACATCACCCCCCCACCTGAGGAACCTACACTGGCTCTCCATTAACAAGAGGATATCCTTCAAGCTCCTCTCCCACACACACAAGGAACTCCACAAGACCGACCCAGCCTACCTCAACAGACGGCTCTCCTTCGACATGCATCCGAAGAACAACCACCCGTGGAAGATCCTTCTCCCACCTCACAACCAAGACATGGAAGACACTCCCACTGAGCCTACGACAGACCCAAGACCTGCTGATCTTCAGGAGGATACTCAAAACCTGGCTGTTTGATCAGTAGCTCCACCCCCAGCGCCTTGAGACCCTCACGGGTATGTAGTGCGCTTTACAAATGATTGATTGATTGTCATGTGCAAACACTTATTTTTTTTAAATTGTATATTTGCACAGTATACTTATTTTTTTTCCATTGTATATTTGCACAGTAATAATACATTTGCTGGTCCCGTACGGCCATTGGAATTTTTGATGTGATTAGGAAAGACAGCCACAGGGACATCATTTTAACAACATATGTCTCACATAAAAGTACTGACTGGCTGTAAGGAGGAAGCATAAGAATAAAAAAACAAAGTGATGTTGTTAAGGATTTCCTGAATAAAGTAAACCACACAGACACTATGGGGGCCATTAGGATGTCTGCCCACCATCCTATCGTGAAATGGGACCGCCCGACTTAAGGGCAGGGTCCCATGGGGGCCATTAGGATGCACCCACCACAGTGGTGGGCGCATCCTGCATTCATGACATTGTGGCGGGCGGTGCACTCAGCACCGCCCGCCACAATGCTAGGAAGGCATGTCGTGCACTTCCATGCACAACATGGTAGGCACCGTGCTGTTCCTGCCATGTTGTGACTGGAACTTCAGGGGGGTACCATAGGTACCCCCCATGTGCACCCCTCACCCCACAGAGTCCCTGGGGGCCCACAAGCAATTCCTGCATGCCTTTCCGTGGCAAAGGCATGTTTCTGCCCCCATGGTAATATGGCTGGTGGTGCTTAACAGACACCGCCACCATATTAAACTCTTTTCCGCCCGGTCAACTTGTTGACTGGGTGGAAAAGCAGCAGACGGTCTTTCCTTCCGCTGCGGTCCCGCCCACCATAGCAATATGGTGGGGAAAATGGGTGGCGGGCGGGGAAGGATCTCAGGCGGATTGCCACCGCCATACGGGCGGTGGCGTTCTGCCCGAGATTCTAATGGGCTTCTATGTTTGGAAAAAAGAAAATAAATGTTTATTGAGTAAGGCATCCTCCACTATGGAATAAAAGTATTCTATTCTTGTTGTACTAGATGACTAGAAGCGTTCTTGCTAGTGCATCAGGTACACATTTTCTACTCTCTGCAGGCTGCAGCTAGGGCAGATTCAATGGACAGTTAATGACCCTTGATTCCACTGGCCCTGCTCTTCTTTAAATTCTTTTCAATTCTACCCTGACTCCAAAGAGGAAGATGATTAATAATATGTCACACACGCCATGTATAGCAGGTGGATAATAGATATCCTGTCTGCAATAAGTAAACAGTGAACAGTGGGAAAAATTAGCACTGCAGTACAGGGAAAGGAACATGATTTATATATTTTATTAGGCATGTTCTTCACAGAGTATCCCATACACAAAACATGAAATCACAGGCACTTAATCCCACTTTACTTCCTGGCCTAACCCTCAAACACAAACATTTAAATTAATACAATTTGTGTGACAGTAAGGGAAAGAAACGTGACTCAGGAACTGATTTAGACTAGAGTTTTGGCAGAGTGGTTACTCCATCACAAACGTTACAGATATCCGACCTGCAGTATTATGATTGATAATATAGCAGACGGGATATACGTTACATTTGTGGCAGAGTAACTCCCCCTGCCAAACTCTAAAAATCAGGCCCATAGTCTGCTGCAGCAGGGTAAGGTACAGGGAAATGGCTGGGCAGGTACAGTAGGAGAATTGCTATGAAATAGGATTTACTGATATAGCTTAGGCATAGTCAGTCATTGTAGTTGAAACTGAAATTTGATTAATCTCAAATTTGAACTGGCGATAAACCATTATGGATGCCATATGAACCGTTTGTACCGTAACATGTGGCACATACCATAAATGTTTATTCCAATGTTTCTGGTAGCCTGGGACAGAAGAATTTACGAATTAATAACGGAGTGCGGTACTAGGAGATGAGTGACAGTGGGCACTGGGAGAGAAGAGAAAGACACCATGTTTTCATTTCAGTTTTCAATCCATTGAAAGCTTTGTAAATGCTTTATTAAGAGAAGCAGATGCACAGTGCACAGCCAACACTGCAGTGTCGGATTGAACCATGCAGCAGTTGGGTGGGGTCATGGCCCACGGGTCGCCACTGGCGAGTGTCATGCACAGGGAGGTCATGGGTGAATGATAGGTGGGATCTGCCTAACTTAACAAATACTGTGGGTATACTAGTAATTGTCAATAAACAATCCCTGTGACTTACTATCAACTGTCCCTGCCACCGCAGAGACTCCCCTTTCAGCTGCTGCTGCTATACTGGTGCTGCTGGCCCTGTCACTATTGGTCTGTGCAGCTAAAAAAAAATCACCCATTTTAGATGCCAGACACAACCCCCTTTTTATTTAAAAAAAAAAATACAATGCCAATACATGACTACAGTTCACTTGAAACAAGAACGACAGTGGAACCTTCTTGATCACAGCACCTAACCTAAATAACTCTTTGTCATATCATCCCCTTTTTATTAGCTTAGGGACTTGCTTGCACACTGACAAGCACCCACCATCACAATGCTAGTTCAAAAAGAACCTTAACAATACTCAAAAAAGCACAGGTGCACAACACAGAAATCAGAAATATAAAAATCACAGGAGTAAAGTTCCTCAGTTTTGATTTCCTTTTTTATTCCAAAATGTGGTAGAGAGTACAGCCGACGCGTTTTGTCCCTTGCTAGGGACTTCTTCAGGGCTGCATTGAATACAAACAAATAGACATACAATTAAAAACATGTGTAACACTTAGCCGAGCATTAAGACACGCATATGATGAATTACATTAACATAACAAGCAATATACAGTGTGTTAACATAGATTCATCTTAAAAAAACATTCAAGAGCCGGGTACAGCAATAGGTCAGGAGCTGACGTTTTCATTTCAGAGCTAATTGCTTATTCGCTCAGTTATTTTCACTAAGAGCATTTTCTGCAACATTTTCGACATTTCACATGTTCCCATATTTTATGACAAGCCAAGAGGTAGAGATGAGTCAAAGAAATCAGGACCTATCAGTCAAAGATGAAGAAGGGAAATTAGAAGAAAAAAAAAGAACTAGAAGAAAAAAAGGGGGACATTTGAAACAAGAAGAAGAAGGGAGGTCACGATGAGAAGAATGATAAGTGATTGGTTGTATCCTAAGCCATATTATACCCCAAGATCAAGAAAAACATTCTAGTGTCTACATCAAAAAAATTTCATGAAAAAGTCTTAGTAGCATTATCTACACCAATTTTGTTAAACAGACAGGCCAGTAATGCCAATGGAAAGATAACGATCAAGAAATAAGGACCTCTTAATTTGAGGATTTTAATCTGTTCATACTATTATGAACGATCAATTTTGCCGTAGAATTCCAAATGGATGGGTGTCTACCTACCGATTTCTGATTCAACCAATCTTGTTAGTGAATCCTCAATATTGGGGTTGTCGAGCTAGACCACAATCTTGGGTCTTGATACTCGGTCTTGAGAGGATAAGAGAGACGCATAGTTATATGTACGACCAAGTGCTGTTAGGTATATCCACCCAGTACTTCTATTTATGCAATTAGTCCTAATAACCCTATGGCACACTTACATGCAATGCAAACATCTGGAACTCTCAAGGAAATGACCATAGAGTGTTTGTAAAAGACAAATATCAATCAGAGTTTCAAGAGTATATAAGCTGCGCCCATCCTTCATAATATAAAATGGGGTATATTCATCCCAGACTGTAAAGAGAAAAAACAGAACATCAGGGACGTATAAGTTTCAAAATCGAGAAGTACCCTTCTATTTGACAAACTACATCCTAAACCAATTGGAGAGTGTAGGTAAATACACTTACATTCCAAATCAAGAATTGTATATCAATGGCCAACGTCAATTGCGGGTTATATGTACAAAGAGGTGGTTGGTAGACACCGGCAAGCAAGAAAGCGCGCAGCCAGTTTGTGGAGATTCTATTGACAAAAACAACAGACAAAGCAGAAATAAAAAGAGAAAAATCAGAGAACAATAATCTAAATTGAATCCATCTAGAGCCTTATTCAACTCAGTACTCCAACTGTTGACAATTATTAATCCCACTTTTAACGGCATGGCATAGGGCAGGAGACTCCCATTGAATTCTCATATATGAATTAAGCGGACAACAAGTACTATTTCGTGTAGCACTAGCAACGCCCATCGCTGGAATAAAAAATAATAACAAGTTACCAATACTCTAATAGTTGATCTGATGCTAGGTGCTATGCTTGGAGTCCACTAGAGAACTTGCAGAAGTGATCTGATGCTAGGTGCTATGCTTGGAGTCCACTAGAGAACGTGCAGAAGGAACCTAAAGGAAGGGAAATGTAAGGTAAGCATAACCTCACACCTTACCGACCCGAGGTAGGTAAATATCGTGCATTCACACCTTCCAGTCTTACCTACGAGAACAGGAGTGACTGTTTACTCGTAAAAGTCGAGGATTGTGACCCATCTGATCTCGCCAACCGGTTTTAATGAAAGAACATAATAAAGCAATAATAGAAAAGGCATTTAAATGGGATTTGTATGAATGAAACGACATACAGATGTCTAAAACAAAACCAGTCAAGAGCAGCAATTTTTCACGGTCAGGCGCCTATTTGTTAGGTGCGCCGACCATTACATACGCATAGTAGCAAGTGCCATAAGCCATAAAAAGAGCAATCTCCCGATGTCCAGACTTAATTGCCTAGCATGCCTAGACAATGAATGGCATCAAAAGTCCGAAAAGGGGGGTAGGTGAAAAATAAACTCTAAATTCTAAGTATGCAAACAAAAAACTTTGAATCGTCTCTATGGGCGAAAGCCTGCTCCAGCATAGAAACGTGCAGACAACAACAGCCCAATTAGCGTGTGCATTCCAGCAACGTGGTGATGCCCGACCCTGTTGGGCACACTTACCGTGATATGATAGTCACGGCCCTATTCGTCCCACTGCACAAACTCCAAAAGCAACAGACTCCGTCAGGCAACAGGTCGGCAATGTGGAAATAGCCGAATTTAAATACCGCGTTGATCATCCGAAATGTCAAACACCTGATTATAAGGATGCATAGACAGTCACCATAGTCAGAGCAAAAAGAGTGGTGGCCATATTGAAGTTCCAAAAAAGGGCAAGCTCGAAGTGCTATCAACTTCTATGACAAAAACGATATCTGATGAGATATATGAAGAAATGAAAAACGTATCATCTCTTGAACCATATAAAGGATTGTTATTACTACAACCCCAAATGTAACAAAAAAAATGGGACGATCGATCGTAAAGGGTAATGTCAAATAGTATATAAAAGGTAGCCCTAAATTCAAAATATAAGATACGTAAAGGTAAAGAGGAGATTAACAGTACTTTGAAGCGTCCAAATTGGATAGTTAGGTATAGGCAAGTATAGGAAAACTAAGAATGGGTTCTATCATAGAAGGTCACATAATCATATTAGACACTCCGGCGGCCATCTTAGAATGCCCAATACAAGAAAAGAAAAGAGTGGTTTTCTAAGGCTGAAAGGAGTAAAACAAAACACAAGAATGATGAATAGTGCAACTGGGGAAATTAAAATATTGGTGCTTAGAAGCAAACGATATTGCAAACTTTCAAGCGTTTGATTCACATATTAATGTATTTGAGCTTATAACTGGAAAACACAAAACTGGCCACTCACCATGACAGTAATATTATGGAGACGGAAAACTCTGACGGACATAAAAAAGTAAGCAAGACAAATCGGGGATAGGCAGATAATAATCAAAGGTTGACACGTGTTAATCTATATACAAAAAAAACCACAAGAGGTACGGTAATGAAGCCATTATTGTCACAAAGAATGGATATGTTTCTTCCTAAAGTGGGGTGTCTAAAAAGAGAAAAGGATTATGAAAATCCTAATTACGAAGAAAAATAAAATAACATTAACCCCTTCGCTGCTGATGACGAGCTCAGCTCGCCATCAGCCACGGTGGTCGTGTGCGGATGACGAGCTGAGCTCGTCATGTAACGCGGCTTTTAGAAAAAAGCCGCACAGCGCAAAAATAACCGCCGCACGCATGTGGTTAAAGAGAAGAAAGAGGGACAAGGTCATAATAGATTGTAGCATCATCATCTATAACTGTCACCTGCATACCATGGCAGGTCAAGTTGTATAAATGCACAGTCTAGTTAATATTAATTTCAACAAATAGTACATGGATGATAATTATTATTACGTTGTTTGCATAACAGAAATTGACAGTGGAAGGCAATCGGACCGAAATTTAAGAGTCAGTTTCAATGGCGACACCAAATAGTTTTATCTCTTCAGCAGAACAGTAAGGAAACTTTCCTAATTTTGTTCTTTACAGATAATGACCTGAATACGCCAAATCCACAAAGGTCAAGAAGTAAAATCCCATGGAAAAGGACAAGAGAAGATATACATGTCTCAGGATAAATTTGTCATGACAAGAAATAATGCATTTCGTCATCAATATTGTGGCCAAGTTCCACGCTTCTTAATCTGCAGATCCACCCGGCTTCTTTCTTTCTTAATGCTAGTACCCTATCCCCACCTCTCGGGTGTGCAGTAACATGGTCAATATCCATGAACCAAAGGTCATCTTCCGGTGTGTGCTTATCTTGCATATGGAATGTCAGAGGGTACTTAAGGTCACCATTTTGACGCGCTCGTACATGCGCTCGTACATGCTCTTGTATTCTCAGTTTAAGCGCTCTTTTTGTGCTGCCCACATACATTTATTCACAGGGACACCCTAGGATGTATATTGCATATTTGGTATTACAGTTAATCAGATGATTAATCCGATATCTGTGTGTGGTGTTAAAACAAAAATCTTTTGTTTTGTCCCTGCCCAATTTGCACATATTACAACCTCTGCACATATGGAATCCTACGGTCTTCGATGTCATCCAACACGATTTTTTCTCTGTTGTGGCATAGCTTGGACACAAAATATTCCTGAGGTTCTGTCCACGTCTGTAGGTCACCTTAGGTTGGGGTGGTTAGACATTTTGCAGACTTGGTATGCCTGTAAGTAAATGCCAGTGTTTTATAAGAGTGTTGTATACCCTACTGCTCTCATCTGTGTATTGTGTAGTAAAGGCAATAGGAGCTTGCTTCTGTTTTCTTACTGACACATAGGTAAGGGTAGCCTCTCTGTCAGAAACGCTCCTCAGTTTCCCTGATGTTACTTAGGAAGGTTTCCTCTGTGCTGCAATTATGCTGCATACAAACCATTTCCCCATAGGGTATGTTGTTGATTACATGGCGGGGATACAAACTTTGAAAATGCAAAGTGCTGTTACTAGCAGATGCCTTTCTATGTGTACTGCTGTTGATTTGATTGTTTTCTATGAAAAACGTCACATCCAGAAAGTCAATCTCGTTTTTGTTGAATTCCATGGTGAATCACACATTATACGGGTTATCATTGAGGTAGTCATGGTACGACATCAGTTCCGGGACAGATCCATTCCAAAGTATGATAACATCGTCAATGTACCTGCCCCAGAAGATGACCTGTTCTGACCACCTTGCCGCATGGCGACCCCAGGCATGCTCCCGCTCAAACCAGCCCATAAAGAGCCCGGCATAAGCGGGAGCAAATCTGGAGCCCATTGCTGTGCCCTGAATCTGCTGAAACCAGACAGAGTCATGAAGGAAAAAATTATTTGATAGAATAATATCCGTCATTTCCATCAAAACCTCATTATGAGATAGATGGTCCGCCGTTCTCTGTCCCAAATAAAATTCCAGGCCTTTATTCCAAACTCTTTCTTTATACACGTATAAAGACTGTCAACATCGAGGGTCCCGAACATCAAATTGTCTGCCCACACAAAGCCCTCAAATTTGGCCAGTATGTCCTTAGTATCTTTGATATATGCAGGCAAATTTTATACAAAAGGTTGAATGTGCAGATCGACGTATTCAGATAATCTTTCAGTCGGTGAGTTTACCCCAGAGATAATAGGGCGGCCGCCCTTATGTATTTTGGGTAATATGTACAAACAGGGGTAGGTCGGCTCAGAAACCATCAAATATCTACATTCTTCCTCACTCAATAAGCCAACCTCACGCCAATCAGCAAGTCTCATATTTATGTGGGTGCCTAGTGTTTTGATGGGATTACCTGATAACTTGGTGTAACAGGAAGTATCAGACAACTGACGATCAATTTCCTTCATGTAGTCAGCTTTTCTCATTAAAACTAGATTTCCCCCCTTATCGGCCTCACGGACAACAATAGTGTTGTCCGCTTTTACATTTTTTAGTGCCATCTTTTCATTGACAGTTAGGTTATAATTGCGTTGGTTTGGACAAATAGGGTGGTCCAGGAGTTGGTGGAAACCTTGTGCAACTCTATTACTGAAAATATCTATATTTGGATGCGTTCCCACAGGAACAAATTTAGATCTGGGTTTGAAACCACTGTCAATAAAAACATTTTCCACAATATCTAATTCCTCACAGATCAAATCTGTGTTGACAGATGTTTCCAATTACACAGACATCATTGTTTGAATTAGATTTATTTCATTCACTGTGTATGCAGAAACAATATTTTCATTGGAGGGTTTAACATTGGTAAATGGGTTTCTTACAAAGTGATCTTTCAATTTTAGTGAGCGAGTGAATTTAGACAGATAAACAAACAAGTCAATATCACCCCCTGTTTCATTGGGACAAAAGCCAAAACCCTTGTCCAACACAGAAATTTCATCAGTAGATAACATCCTATCAGAGAGGTTAACAATGATCGATTTCTTACTCCCAGTTGTATCACTATCATTCACATTAGTTAGTTCCCTGTTTTGTTCAATCTCGTCCTCTTTGCAACTGTTTCCACATTTGGATTCTTGCCTTTGTTTGCATTCCTGCCATCTCCTCCCCCCCTTCTTGTTTTTGATCTTTGGGTCTTGCTCCTAGCCGGAGTCTCTCCATCTCCAATAAACAATTATTGGTATTGGGTCTGTTCTCCCCTTCCACTGTATTAACTGTCACCTCTGTTGAGATAGAACTAGCTCTGATGAGAGCGACTTTATACTGCTGGCAGAGGTCAGTTCCGAATTTTCCTCTCTTTGTCTTTTCCCCTCCCTAGCAATTTTGATGTTATCATATTTGTGAGAGAAAGTGTACATTCTCCCATCTTTATAATCTTTGTCGTCTCTTTTTATTTGGCTTTTTATTTACATGACTACAGTTCAGTTTGCAGTATCTCCTCCCCAATCTAAAATATCACTTCGGGTATTTTGCTGGCTGATAATGCTAGAAAAGTCAGTAGTGAAGCCTGCCATAATAGAGGGCTGAGATATGATGATTGTGAATTAATTAAAGCGCAATGAAGGGTAGGAGAAATTGGTCTATTAAGGACGTATGGTTTTGGTTGGCAAATGCAATTGGACCGCCCTCATACTACTCTCCTACCATGCTGCACTGTCATCAAAACTGCTGGGATTCTGAATAACAATACATACAACACAGCTTTGGGGTCGGGTGGGGGGGGGGGGGTCAGCATAATCATGGCCACTCTCCCAGTTAGTCAGTACAAATATTCTTTATTCGGTTCTTTTTGCAACCATAAAATAAGACATCACAAGTTAAAGCAAGAAACAGACAATATGTGATTCATAGTGATACAATTCATAATCAGCAGTGCAAACTGAAAAATAAGATGGTATTTAATCACATAGTAGCAAATCATATGTTTCCAAATGAAGGCAAAGATTACAATTTTGTACCAGTAAACATAGGTCAGTGCACAAACAATACAATATAAATGCTAAAAACAACACTGTATCCCCAGAAGGCCATAATATTCAAAATGAGTTCATTAGGGATCAAATAGAATTGAAAAACACATAACACATGGGCATGGTGTAGTAGTAGCAATAAATTCAGTAAAAATATCATTTATGAATAAATACAATTATTTGCCAATGAAGTTCCTTGAATGGACTGCTATTGAAATATATCTAAACACCATTAAACATGTAAATTAGTCATTCAAAGGCTTGAGATGATACAAGTCTGGACTGCACTTCCTGATGTGTAAAAATCTTAATAGAGGTATGATAAATTCCCTCCTCGTATTAGTGTAGAGTTGACAGGAAAGCAAAAAGTGCAACATGTTCTGAGTTGATTTAGAGTCACACAGGCATGGTTCAAGGTCAGCATCACAATAAGGGTTTGCAAGGATAAGAGACCAGGAAATATGCAAAGCTGAATCTAAATCTAATGAAGTAAAATATTTTCGTATGACGAACGGAAAAACCACAAATAGTTTTCTACACATGGAGAACGTACTAGAGGCATATATTCCACAACTCTCCTTTCCTAATCTCCAGATTCTCACTGGTTGTCTTTAATAAAAGATAAAAGATCCCCTTTCAACTGGGTTTTTGAAATCTTGGCAATTTGTTCAGGGTTATAAAAGCAATTCACCATCCCCACTCTCTCCAGCTGCCTTTTTATGTAACTAAGCCATGGTATCTTCTGCATATACTCAAGGCTAAAGAAATCCAGTATTATTGCACAATTTAGGGCTGGCTCTTCTTTTGCCCATACTGAGTGCCATAGCAAAGTTTGAGCAATTTGTATGTGGTGGGTTAGAGGAGTCAGACCAAGTTCTTTAGGACAAAAATAATTGGGAGACTACTTGGAACTGTTAATAGTCGTCCAAGGAAATGATTCTCCGTAGCCAGAAAGCAAGATGGGTTGCAAAAGCCCCATACTCTAGCCACATTCAAAGTTACAGATCAGGAGCGAGCCTTATAAATATTAATTATTGAATCAATAGGTCCGGATCCTAATTTCTTTGTAAACCTAAAAAAAGTCTCCAAATTTTGGTTGAAGCTGCTAACCCTAGTTTCGACTAAATGATGGCAAGTACCTTTCTGGTCAAAGGGGATACCTAAGTATGAAAAAGTTAGAACATAAGACATACTCTCATTAATTATAAAACATAATTTAAAAAGGAGGAGGGGGTTGTCTACCACCATGGTGTGAGACTTGGCTGTTTTGGTCTTTAGACCTAAATCAGACATAAAATCATTGAATCTAGTGACTAGCGTTTGCACACCCACACCAGTTCTAGACATCAACACACTGTCTTAGGCAAAGAGTAGCACCGGAATATTTCTGGTGCCTATCTTGGGAATATCAACATGCTCTTGGTTAATATAACTTGACAAGTCATTAATATAAAGACAGAATAAAAAAAGGGGCAACAATGCACCCTTGGGGTGGACTAAAGATGTATCTATGCCCAGATCTAGCACTTTCTGCCAAAAGTTTCTCTCTCTCCACCCAGTCAAATGTCAATGTAAGGTCCATAAAACCCAGATGGAGAGAATCGTTCTTGGCTATTGTGTACTTGCTTATGACCAGGTGGAGGTTGAGATACTGCTCAACAGTTCCTAGGCCCTCCTGAAGCCATACTGTATATCGGAGAACTTGCCGCTTCCTGTTACCCGAGTCTCCCGCCGATCTATAATGACCGTGCTCATCAATTTACATGTACAATCAATTAACAAGATTGGGCGATAACACCTCGGGTTCAGACCTGTCTCCTTTTTAAAAAAAATGAGTACTATGATCATGGTGGCCCATGATTTTGGGGGGCCCTGGAAAGCTGTACAGCTTAAAATATTAGTCAGCAGTGGGAGCCAAAGGACAGGATCGGCCAGGAAAAGGTCAGCTAGGATGCCATCTGGGCCATATACCTTGTTCTTTATAGTTTGATTTAAGGCTTTTTTAACTTCCTCGGAGTCCGAGGCGCCAGCTGTAAATGTCCCAGGCCAATTTGCTTGTCACTATATTTTAAAGTGCAGTACTGGTCACCCTCATTGTTATATAAGCTAGAGAAGTGTTGAACCCACTCGCTCGGTATTTGAGCTCTAGCAAGAAATTAAATACCTTCTCAACAAACAAGCATACAAGGGCTTTCTTATGTCTGCAAACTCTGCAATCTTCACAGCAGAACAAAAAAATCTAGTGTTTTAGTCTTAAAGTACCAGTCCATAGGGTATAAAGCTAGGAGAGAGGGAAAGCACAAACACAGGAGGAAGTCAGATACAGAAACAAGAAAAAGATAAAGCAGGGAGGGATAAGTAACAAGAATAAGCTATAAATAAAATGTGTGCCTTTACAAAAGAATCACAGTATAACAGAAAGGAGGATAATTTATCTAATGGGGAGAGGTAAAATTTAGAACGCAAACTTACTGGGGCCAGCAGAGCCGTCCGCCTCAGCTCTGGTGGTGGAACTTCCACACAATGTGGCTGGCACTGGTGATAGCACACCACGGCTGACCCTCTAATGCTCTCTTCTTTCCCTTGGGGGCCAAAACAATATAGAAGATAACAAAAATAGAGTAGTGGTACAATCTCATAGAAAATATTTTGACAGGCAAAGGCAAATGCAAAAACTTATTAACATTATACTTTTTGAAATCAGAATGCCTATATTACCCTAGTTTACCTATTCCTAATTTCCGAAACTTTACCTAAGCCCTATTCAGAATTTTCTAAATTACATTTTCAAAAATATTGACAATACACTCTAAAATTAGGTACTCAATATAGTGATCAGGGTTAATCAACTTTGTTGGGTGCTCCCCAGTATCCCCTTTTTATCCTAGGCGTAAATGTAAGTCAGCTGCGCTCTCCCAATCAGGGAATGGCGACCCCTTGGTGCACCTAGAGGATGACATTCCCAGAATGAGAGGGCTCAACTGACTAAACTACATTTGAAAATACTTGATATTTGCTTCACAAATCTTACCCCCTTTATTGAGCCAACCCAGTATTTTGCACACTACATCATTGGATGATTACTTGGGACTGTACAAGCTACATAAAAACAAAGACACAGAACACTGATAATATATTTACTGATACTAGCACAGTACCACTATCTTAGTGACAGGAAGACAGAGGAGTGAGCATAACTACTTACATAATCAGCCCAAGCGAGCACCTACAACAACAAGCAGAACTAGGTAGCACTGAGCACCTGCTTGCCTAAACTGGATTATATAATAATTGTAACATTACATCATTTGAATTTAACGTACCTGTCAGTGTGAGCAGCGTGCCATTTGGAAAAAATAGTATTATAAGATAGGACACAACAAATTGCTAATAATTGATTATTAGTACTCACCAAGCCCCGCAACCTGGATGCCCAGAAGTTCAAGCAGGGACCTCTCCCAGTCCGGGATGTCAGCTCAGTGGTGCATCAGCTGCTGCAGGGTATGCCAAACCCCAGTGTGTTGGCAAGCACAATGGCTCACCCTCCTCCCCAACAGCCCATGCTCTCGCAGGAGGTATCCACTCCTTGGCCTGCCACTTACTGCTAGCACAAATGGGAGGTGGCACTGCACAAAAAAGGAGCCTGGCGTGGCCAACACCCACATGGTGAGTGGTGTGCTACACGGGTGCCGTGTCTACCACGCTCTGGCTTAGCACTGGGTGAATAAGAAAAAAAGAAAGACAGGAGGAAGAGTTGGAATAGACTAAAGAGGGTGAAATTAGGAAGTTTGGGGGAATTAGGGGAAAAGTAATAAAAGACACGGAAAATTTGAGAAAAGAGGCAAAAATGTCAAATACACCAACATAAATGCCCACACAAAAGATATAAATGTAAAACAGAGGAGGACAAGTTAAACAAATTTAGTATGGCAAAGATGTTGTTAGGATTCAGAAGTAGGCCCAGCACCATGCACAGAATAGGAACAACAATATGGCTGCACGGTGGGTGACGGTGTGGTGCTGTTTGCACGTGCATCACCACACAGAGTTGGCCAATTGCACCAATCACCAGTGACAGGTGGCTGAGAACAACTTTGCCCACTCATGAGAAGTTAGTCAGAGTTCACAGAGCTTTATTTTCACTCTGTGAACTCTGCCCACCCCTATTCAGAACTCCTTGGTGAAAAACATCCTGTTAATTCTCTATTGCCCATCTATAATCCAATATGTTATATGTGACTCTCATAGGGAACCTCTGTTGTGTATTGCTGTAGTTTCTGAATGTGATAACTCACTGCAATAATGTAACAAATCTCGTTACCCACTGTTGCTATGTAACAAAGGCCTTTCAGACCAGGCTGAAAGGCTTCTTTGAGAGTCCGTCAGAGCATCTGTGCCTGTCTGCTTTGACTGAAAGCGGGAAGCACAGCTGCAGGAAGGGGAAGGAAGGCAGGGAAGGTGCTGGCGGTTGGACGAGGATATAGGTAAACAAAAGAGAGATAAAGGGTATGACACCGTTAGGTGGGGGGGAACTCCTGGTCCCCTAGACTAGATATAACATAACAAATGGAGGATTGCCCCCTAGAGGTAAATGATAACCTTCTGGCTTTCAAGGTGCACAAATTGTACTCCTATTCGGGACAATCCTTTGTCCTTAGAAGACCCCTCACTCACCAACTTAGTTGGTGACATGCTTCATCATTGGGGTCCCACCCAGATAGCCGAGTGCCATCTGGGTGTGCTGCGACACCTGACTACAGTGGAGCTGGTTTAGAATTTTTATATGTGCAATTAAAATTAAGTGGGTGTGTTATATTAAAAGTTGTCCAAAAAACTACTCACTCAGAGACTTTATTCTGGAGTGTTTGGGCAACGAATAAAAACAAGTGGGGCACCTTTGTCTAATTAGGTAGACTTTGGTGTCAAAAGACGCGTGTTATAAAAAACAGGGGTTAAAATGGTCTACATGTTTCAACCTATGTGTGATTCTAAGGTTTTCCTCAGGACCAGGTTGTAGAGGTCTGGGTGGTGTACACACCCTAAGGTGTACCCTCTAGTGTTGTAAACGTATTTAGGACCCTAATTAAATATCCCCGATTTATGCCCTTATGTGGTTAAAACGAATCATATCCTTATAAAGGCATAAGAATCATATCCATATTTAGTAATAGCCAATGCAGTCCAAATACGGCAAGGCTACTTCCTTAGACTCCTAGAAAGTACAACAAGTTCTTTAAACAAACCAGACCTCCAGCAACCTGGGAATTTCCCATACTTTTGTTTTGATTTGTCCTGCAACTCCTGCGAGTCCTGAAAGAACTGTCAGTTCCTATTGACGGTTCTTATTGACGTCTTATGTCCAACCTTACGTCAAACATGGCACCTTCCAGGTATAAATATACCAGCATTTGCCTTAAGCAACACACAGTGGTTTGGAGCAGAGCGGCTATCTACTTACCCGGAGCCCAGCTGATGCGAGTGCCGAAGGAAGCCGTCCCTCCCATTTGACACACTGAGAAAGATGCTGTCTTTTCTCCTGCCAAGAAAATCCAGCTCCAGTGTTTCCAGTCACCCTTGCAGGTTACTGGGAGATCGAGTCCTGAGAACGAGATACAAGACCTCCTTCCTTCTAAAAACAAGGTACGGAGCTGATTAGACTCCTAGAGAATTCTTGATTCAGATTCTTGGCAAAGCTAACTTAACTTAAACTGCAACCCCCTTACTCCTTCCCACGTACTAGGCTTAGGTTAGGTACACTGGGGTAGGCGTATCTTAGAAGCACCAGTTGAGTACGTTTAGTCAACTTTTACCATTGTATGTAATTGTATATATTTTATCCATTTTAAGTATCGTATGGCTCAGAAACCATATCAATGCTTTTACAGTATTATTTCATAATTCTCCTTTTACTGGACGCACTTTACTTTATGACAAGTATTGCAATTGTGGCAATTCACTTCTCTTGCATGAGAAAGAAGACTGCTCAATAAATAACACCTTTTATTGAAAACGGCCGTCTCTCTATTTCTCTGCACTCTGGTGAAACTAAGTATGCACGATTGACTGAGTGAAATAGTTATCTATTGTTTTGACACGACTCTGGAGATATACTCCTTATTCTGGAGGGAGCAAAGTTGTCATGTTTATGCGGTTGTCAGAAGCTAATCCCTTCTTGTCTAATCAGGGAAGTTAACTCTTCCCTGTTCATTCGAGAAAGTTTCTAGTGACCTCTGAGCTAGCTGGCATACCTAATTAAGTCTAACATATTCAGTAGAGACCTAGTTGACCTCAGTCCTACGTCTAAACTGCTGTTTATGTTATTCCAATGCGCAGAGCCTATTGGGAATATAGGAACTACAGTACATGGCGCCCAACATTTGGTAAGGCGATAATCTAACGCAAGATACTAGAGTAACTCAGTCGTGCTTTTTCATACAGACCCCTTTTTCCCGTAAAAACTCCAATAGACGTCTGGAGTGGGTGAAAGGCTAATATCCGCCGAAACTTAGTAGGAAGAGATTCCTATGTATTAGTTTTCGGTTTAGTCAACGTTGAAGGATACAGTGTTCCAAAATATTGTGCACCTAATCTTTGTTTCTTCAAAACTTGCTCTGCAAGAAACTTTCATTAAACAATGTCAAATCACAGCGACAACAACGAAACCAGTGGAGCAGCAGTAGATGCGAATTAACCGGGTACAGACTTTACAGGGTTTAATGAAGATAACGACCCGGATGCAATAATCATCCCGGTCAATATAAGAAAAACCATAACTATACAATTTATAGAAAATGGAGTAACAAAAGGAGGTGGTACAGTCGTCTTTGTGGTAGAGGCACATGAATTTCGACAGACAGAAGTATTCTATTCCTGGATGAATTTTCCAGCAGCACATGCTGTAACACATGAGTTCCACTACTACAAAATAGCGGAAGCTCCAGAGGAATACTCTCCTTTCGAGGAAGTTGAAATTCCACTAACATACCAAGAGCACCTGCACTGGTTTAATGGCGCCCTAAAACATCAAAATCACATTACCAGGCTCGGTCCACTAGGTAGACCAGGAGCCACATGGCCGGTTCTAGCCAGCTACACACCACATCCCGACATTGAAAAAATGTCAAGCGAAGAACCCTTAGTTAAAATAAAAGAATTAACAAAAGCATATAGAGATTTAGTTCAATTAACAATTGACTGTACAACCTACCGACTAAATAAACTAATTGAAAATCCTCAACAGACTTTCATTAAAAATAATCTCAATTCTCAAAAGAAGAAGTGGGAGGGTAATAAACAAACCTCTCCCAGAGAAAAACAGTTTCAGTCCGGAGGAAGGTCTCCCCAACGAAGAAATAGATCTCCAGCGGGCGGGGGGCAAGTCTCCACAACGGGAACCCTCTGAAAAAAGATACAACCTTAGAAATAGGGACAATTTGAAAAAACCTGACAGCTATCAAGATATTGATACACGTCCCTCTCAATCTTTTTGGACTTCCTCAAAGAAATCGGAAAGAAGAGGACGGTCAGAACATAAAGAAGAGCACGTCAAGTCCAAAGACAAGGAACCTGCTCATCAAAGTACACCTTGACCTCCTGAGGCGGAAGCCGGGAGAGACGCTTCGCATCATTTTAAAACTTTGAGTGTATTTGCTGTATGTGTTGTGATTTTAAAACAATATCTACCTCACTATCACCTGGGCACCACCGCGCAGCGGTTTAGAACGCTGCTGCGGGTTACTTCTTCGTGTTGCCGCCATTCCCCGGGACACACAGGTCACGCCCACTACCATCAGGCCACGCCCCCCCCCTATTCAGGGTATTTAAACCGCACTGAACACTAGCGCGATCCAGAACACCTTGACCTCCTGAGGCGGAAGCCGGGTGAGACGCTTCGCATCATTTTAAAACTTTGAGTGTATTTGATGTATGTGTTGTGATTTTAAAACAATATCTACCTGACTCTCACCTGGGCACCACCGCGCAGTGGTTTAGAACGCTGCTGTGGGTTACCTCTTCGTGTTGCCGCCATTCCCCGGGACACACAGGCCACGCCCACTACCATCAGGCCACGCCCCCCTATTCAGGGTATTTAAACCGCGCTGAACACTAGCGCGATCCAGAACACCTTGACCTCCTGAGGCGGAAGCCGGGAGAGACGCTTCGCATCATTTTAAAACTTTGAGTGTATTTGCTGTATGTGTTGTGATTTTAAAACAATATCTACCTCACTCTCACCTGGGCACCATCGCGCAGCGGTTTAGAGCGATGCTGTGGGTTACTTCTTCGTGTTGCCGCCATTCCCCGGGACACACAGGCCACGCCCACTACCATCAGGCCACGCCCCCACATTCAGGGTATTTAAACCGCGCTGATCACTAGTGCAATCCAGAACACCTTAACCTCCTGAGGCGGAAGCCGGGAGAGACGCTTTGCATCATTTTAAAACTTTGAGTGTATTTGCTGTATGTGTTGTGATTTTAAAACAATATCTACCTCACTCTCACCTGGGCACCACCGCGCAGCGGCTTAGAACGCTGCTGCGGGTTACTTCTTCGTGTTGCCGCCATTCCCCGGGACACACAGGCCACGCCCACTACCATCAGGCCACGCCCCCCTATTCAGGGTATTTAAACCGCGCTGATCACTAGCGCAATCCAGAACACCTTGACCTCCTGAGGCGGAAGCCGGGAGAGACGCTTTGCATCATTTTAAAACTTTGAGTGTATTTGCTGTATGTGTTGTGATTTTAAAACAATATCTACCTCACTCTCACCTGGGCACCACCGCGCAGCGGTTTAGAATGCTGCTGCGGGTTACTTCTTCGTGTTGCCGCCATTCCCAGGGACACACAGGCCACGCCCACTACCATCAGGCCACGCCACCCCTATTCAGGGTATTTAAACCGCGCTGATCACTAGCGCGATCCAGAACACCTTGACCTCCTGAGGCGCAAGCCGGGAGAGACGCTTCGCATCATTTTAAAACTTTGAGTGTATTTGCTGTATGTGTTGTGATTTTAAAACAATATCTACCTCACTCTCACCTGGGCACCACCGAGCAGTGGTTTAGAACGCTGCTGCGGGTTACTTGTTCGTGATGTCGCCATTCCCCGGGACACACAGGCCACGCTCACTACCATCAGGCCACGCCCCTCCTCCCTCCTCCCTACTTCCTACTTAACATGTGCATCTTCCGGACGCGCAGCGGGCGAGCGCAGCGGGCGCGCCGTTTGCGCGCCGAAGGTGCACCTAAGGCATGCCTGTCCGCGACCAGACCGCGGCCGGGGCAGGCATGCTGTCGGTAAGGAAGCATATAAGGGTAGGATTGTGTGGTCACAGGAAATCCTGTGGTCTCTCAACACCACGGCTGTTGACTGCACTCATAGGACTGACCTGGGACTGCTGCCCTCCCTCAGGTTTGTGGGGCTTGTGGGCTATCATTGGGAGCGATAGACGGCTTGAGGGTTGAAGGGTTTTCTAAACCCAAGCCTCCATTTAGCAGAGGTCTCAGAGCTGGCCTTTTGAATTGTAGATCTCTAGTCAAGCATGCAGAGGATATCTGGTTGCTACTGGAAGGACATCAGTGGGATGCGTTGTTTTTAACAGAAACTTGGCTCATTGAGGACAATATGACCGCCATCGCGCTGGCCATACCCGCTGGGTTTAAAATTTGTTTCTCCAACCGGACAGGCGCAAAAAGAGGTGGGGGTGTGGCTATCATATTTAAAGAGCAGCTTACACTTGCCTCTTCCGCCCCTATTCCTATTCAGGGACTGGAGGGGTTACACTTTTGTTTTCAAGTGGGACCCCAGCTATCCTTAGCTGGACTAGTCATATATCGCCCTCCGGGAGGGGAGGATCCCAATCTGACTACTCTGATAGATACTATCGTTCAGAGCTCCCTCCGTTATCCTCAATTTCTCGTTGTAGGGGATTTTAATATCCATATGGATAGGGAGGATTGTGTCCCTGCAGAAACATTGAGGTCCTCATTAATTACAGCCAATCTAAGACTCATCAACGAGGGCCCTATGCATAGAGCGGGCCATACGCTTGATTTAATATTAACAATGTGGCGGCAGAGACGCCACTACCATTAATATGGTCAGATCACTTTTTGATTCCATTTCAACTAAATATAGTGGCTGATCGACCTATGACAAACAAGTGCTCCTATATGAAGAGACAATGGAAGAAGCTAGTCCCTGCTATTATGGGTCCAGCTTTGGCCCAGAACATACCTACACTTACCTCAAATGCCAACATAGATGCACAGTCACTTAATGACTGGGTCGGGAATATGGTGTCATCCATTGCTCCGGCAACACGTGCAATATCTAAGCGGGACTCCCCTTCCGCTCCCTGGTTCTCTCAGGACCTCAGAATACAGAAGGCAGGCTGCAAGAGGTTGGAGAGGCTTTGGAGGATAAATTACGAACCCCTAGAAAAAGTCTGCTACAAGGAAGCATCCAATAATTTGCACAAAGCCATTAGAAAGGCAAACAAACAATTCTAAGCAGAATCAATTCAGCAGGCAGAACATTCGATCAAAGAAACCTTTAAAGTGGTACAGCTTTTTTTTAAACCTAGGTGTATCTAGAGGGAGGTTCCCCCGTCGACCACGCTGTGCAACAGTATTTCCAACTTTTTTCGCTCTAAAATTAAACAAGTCTATGAATCCTTTAGGCCAGAGAAGATAACGGTAAAAACGGATCCGGCTGTCAAGATACTCTGACACTTTTTCAGCAGATAACTCTGAATGTGGTTATGCAAGAGCTCAGGCGCTGTAAGTCAGGTTCACCGGACGACCCCTGTCCGCCTAAACTTTGGAGTACCATAGCTGATTTTGTGGCCCCTACAATACAGCAAATATGGAATATGTCCATCTCCTCGGGAGTGTTCCCGGACATATGGAAACACGCTACTCTCCTCCCGTTAAAGAACAAACCTAATGGAGACCCCAAGGACCTTAGCAACCTTCGGCCGATCTCTCTGTTGGCAGCACCAGGCAAAATGCTGAAATGAGAAAGTAATTCAGCGCCAACTGAATAAATTCACTGAAGATAATAAAATACTTAATGAGACGCAATCAGGTTTTAGACCTGGCTTCAGTACGGAGATAGCACTAATTGAGGTGGCAGAGTCAGTGAGGTGGTCGATGGATTCAGGAGACTCGGCGATGCTGGTGCTCCTGGATCTATCGGCCGCTTTCGATACGGTCGACCACGTCAGACTGCTGTCGCGACTGGCTGAGATTGGCATCCGGGACCAGGCTCTGGGCTGGTTACAGTCGTATCTGACTCAGAGAACACAAAAGGTGGCGCTGGGGACCGTTTCTTCAACACCTAAGGCCCTCAGCTGTGGCGTCCCTCAGGGATTGGCACTCAGCCCATTATTGTTCAATATCTACCTGGCCCCACTATTCACGCTGATTGCTAACTGGGGGGTCAAGGCAATCTCATACGCCGACGACACCCAACTGGTGTTTCTATATTCTGAAGTATCGGAGGCATCCTTTTCAAGCTTCAAGGGCTGTCTTCAAGATGTGGCATGTTGGATGAACACAAATAAATTAAAACTTAACACTAATAAGACGGAAGTGATCTTTTTTGGCAAAGGCCCCCTTCCTCCCTCTGATTTTTGGTGGCTGGTGGAGATGGGACAGGCCCCCTTGCCTAGCCATACGGCAAGAAATCTGGGGGTGCGTTGAGATAACAGTTTGTCCTGTGCTTCGCACATCCAGCAAGTAGTTGGCTGCTGTCTCTGTAAGCTGAGGAATCTCCGTAAGATTCTGCGGCTTTTGCTAGAAAGTTGCCGAAAAACTGTAATCCATGCCACAGTGACATCTAGGCTGGATTACGCCAACGGTCTGTATCTGGGCTTACCAAAGTACCTTATACAGCGGTGCAACTGGTTCAAAATGCGGCTGCGAGGCTATTAATGTGGATTCCTTTTAAGAATTGGGTCTCTCCGCACCTTCTCTTACTTCATTGGCTACCAGTAGCCAGCAGAATCAAATTTAAAGCACTTACGCTGGCCTTCAGATCCCTGTTTGGTACCTGCCCAAATTATTTGAAAACCCGGTTGCCTAGATATACTCAAGCACGGTCTCTTCGATCTAATGGCCGAGTTCTGCTTGCAGTTCCTCGTGTAAAAAGGGCTCGGCTGGGAGGTCGTACTTTTTCGGCCAATGTGGCGGCACTTTGGACCACCCTGCCCCCAGCTCTTCAGCAGGCCCCATCCGAGCTATGCTTCAAGCGGTTGGTGAAAACCTGGCTTTTCACCCAACCATGCTAGGCGTAAATACCTCCCAGTCCTCATGGCCAAAACCTTTTCTTCAGCGCCGGGACACCTCCTTGCGAGGTAGCTGTTGCGCTTTATAAAATTCCGTATTATTATTATTTTTATTAAAGTAAAAAAAAAACAATTTCCCAGAAAGAAGGTAGCCAGTATTAAAATAAAACATGCCGAGAATCCTGAGGACACAACTGAAAAACGGAGAGTGGGCCAAGACAATGCTAGACAGCGCAGCGGAAGTGACCATAGCTCTCAAGATCCTGATGAATCTTCTGGAGACAGTGGACACGAATGAATACATTCAAGTGGAAACTGCAGACACCCGAGTGAGCGTACCCCATAAACTATACGAAATAACATTACGTATAGAGGGAGATAAAACTAGGAAAATAAGAGGTCTCTTTTGGGAGAATGTATCTAAAGGCTATGATATCCTTCTAGCAGAAAGGGACTGGCCACCAGAGTTTTTCAGGGAGTGTCCACATGGCGAAGAAATCATTATGCCTGCCTTCTCAAATCACATTCCAATTAAAAAAAAATACACATTTGCTAGAAAATGGGCAGTGGCCCAGGCCCCTGCATTATATAAAAATCATGTAGGGTGGGATGAGGATTCTCCTCACCATAAAATCCAGTTTAAAAATCCACCTACTGCACAGAGGCAGTATCCTGTTAAACAAGAAGCTAAAAAACAAGTAAGAGAAATTTTAGATCAACTTGAATATCAGGGGGGGATTGAAACATGCACCTCACAAATGAACAATCCTTTGTTTCCTGTCTCCAAGCCAGACGATTCATATCGTCTAGTTTTGGACTACAGACACTTAAACTCTTGCTGTAAAACGTTTGCAGTACAAAACTCACACAGTGCAGCACTAATGAATAACATTGTGCACAAGAAATATAAAACAACATTAGATATTTCAAATTGTTTCTTCTGTCAAAACATAGCACCTGAAAGCAGATATTTGACCGCTTTCTCCAGCATGGGGACCCAAAAACAATTTTGTCGTCTCCCACAGGGATTCAAGAATAGCCCAAGATTATTTTCAGCCAGGGTAACAGAGTTACTACAAATTTATGATGATGAGGCATTATCCTATGTCGATGACATCTATCTTACAGACGATGACCTGGAGACTCACTTGAAAAGAGTGAACACCATAATACTTGGGTTCGCATCTGAAGGGTACAAATTTAACTTTAAAAAATCACGAATTGCCCATCTAACTGTCTTATTTTTAGGATATGAATTATCAAGTGAAGGCAAAAGCCTAGCAGACAACTTCCTAGAACAGTTTGCTGTACTCCAAGCTCCAAAAACGCTGAAAAACTTACAATCTATTCTAGGTTTCCTGAATTTCGGAAGAACATACATTCTAAATTATGCAGAGACTGTTAAACCTCTCTACGAACTAATAAAACCTGATTTTAAACCAATTAATTGGACTCAAAAACACACAGAAATGTTAAGATCATTACAGACAGACATGCTAACTAAAACAAAACTGCAAACATGCACAAACGAACGCAACCTTGTAATCTGAGTCATCCCAGGAAGATGCGGATTCACATACCTGACCTCTAATGAGGGAGAAAGGGTACCAATAGCTTACAAATCCCACTTGTACACACAAGCTGAAATGAAATTCAGTTCTACTGAGAAAATTCTAACTGCGGTTCAAACTGCTGTAGCTAAATAAAGAGCCCCCGCACAAGGTAAACGAATAATAATCGTTACACCGATACCTGCCCTAGAAGCAGTAACAAGAGCAAGCATCCCCAATGCTAAAGCTTTACATCCGAGATGGATACAATGGGTTAATTCTCTTGCTGCACCAGACGTAGTATACGAATTTGATCCTAACTTAAAAACACAAGAATTTCTACAATATGAATATGAATGTCCTCAGCCGACCGAGATCCTGCCTCTGGAAAATTACGTCTGTATAATATATACAGACGGCTCAGCACAACCCGCAGTTGGGGGTAAACAAGCCTATAGTGCTGCGTGCGCGATTTTTAAAGTTCGTTGGCACAAAGGAAAATTTAAACCTTTGGTCACTAAAACTCAATCACTCGGAGACTGTACAGCTCAGCGAGCTGAACTACAGGCTTTTTAAGATGGCACTTGAAAATACCGATCGCGAATTCCCCACACTAATAGTGTGCGATTCATATTATTGTGTCCAGTCTTACAATGAATACTTGCAGAACTGGGTTCAAAACAACTTCAAAGATGCAAAAGGTGGCACAATCAAGCTTAAAATGCTTTGGGAACAAGTAGTTCTTTTACAGAAAGAACTACAAAAGACTCACGTGATTCATACACTGAGTCATCAACGTGATGGCATTCATGTTGCGGGGACTTCATTGGCTGATGAGGCCGCGAAAGCAGCTGTACAAATGGCTTCCGTAGCTGCCATTACGCGGTCAAAAACAAAAATAGACAGTGAGATAATGCAAGCTGTTAGTGCTTTAGTAAAAGACAGGGGTAAGACACTATCGATGGGCTTTCCAGTAAAGTACTCATACAAAACTGATGCAAACAACGTTCCGTTTGCTCAAATCCCTGGAGTGGTGGATAGAGCAATTCCAAACACAGAACACAGGTTAGGACTAATTTTAGCGGCACCCGAAGGGTTCGCTTCTGCACATGCTGGTGTTTCCGCCACAGTATCATTATTAAAACAGAGATATTGGTGGCCACGCATGAGAAAACAGACTAGGAACTATGTTCTAGAATGTGAAATATGTCAAAAAATGAAAGTATCAACAGTGAAACGACCAGCGCAGACACCCCTTCTAATCTCAGACAAACCATTAGCATGTGTTTTCCTGGACCACTGTGGTCCCTTACAAAGGGATGGCAACTATTAATATATCATGGTCGCAGTGGATTCCTGCACGAGATTCATTTGGATGTGGCCCCAGCGCTTGGCTGACGCCAGAACTGTTATAAAAGATTTGCAAGTCTTTATTGCCACATACGCAATCGGCGTGCTACATTCTGACCAGGGTCCTGCCTTTAGCTCACAGGCTTACAAGGAAGCCATGGCCAGCATGGGCATTGCATTTCGGTATTCTAGTCCATTCCATCCCGAGGGAAATGTGGTAGTGGAGAGAAAAAACCGTGACATAAAGCAATCTATAACAGCGAGGGTATTAGGTTCGGGTGACGGGTGGGTCAAGCATCTAATAAGTGTCCAACGTAGTCTTAATAACATGCCAAGAAATTCTCTAGGAGGTATCAGTCCATACAAACTGTTATTTGGTACTAGAATGATCATCCAGGATTTGGATTGTCAGACTTCAGTGGTGAAACAAAAAACCTTTGATATCAAAGATTGTTTGGCTGTTTTACAGGACTTAAATGAAACAAGAAAAAGTCTAAGTAACAAAAAGCTAAAACCAACGACAACTGAAGAAAAACCACCTGTCCCAGGAAGACATGTCTGGATTTCAAAGATTGGGGATCTGGTCAGAGAAAAGATCACAGTGAAGAAGGAATTTGGGCCTTCTTACAGAAAATCAGTACCTGTCTTAGCTGTCAGCGGAACAAGATCAGTAGTACTACCGCCTTTTGCTGGAAAAAAGGAGAACCGAGTTATATCAATCGACCTGGTGAAACCACAACCATGTGGCCAATAATAAGTAGTAGGCCCAGTGGACTCCCAAGAAATAGCAGAAGACCAAATCTTGCTACAATCCAAGAGGTTCAAACTGAGAGACTAATCACATTTGATAAACCTTCAGTGAATAATAAAGGACTATGCAACAAAGCCATGGAACTTGTACCTCTTGATACCCAAATCACAACAGTTCGTCAAGAAACACCTGTCTACAACGATGTAGCCTCGTACTATACAAATGTAACAAAAGAAAATCCAAACATCAATGGAAATCCGGAAGCAATTCCACCAATTGACAGAACTGCATCTGGCTACTTTATCAACTTTGATTACTTTTCCGATGATCCAAGTGAACATGGAGACAAGCCAGCAACAAAAACATTCAAAGAAAAAATCACAGAACTCTTTCATCAACTCAGAGAAACATATCTAACTTCACCATGGATTACATTATGGATTGTGTTAGGTGTACTTTTCCTCCTTCTGTGGCTCATCTTGGTTTTAAGTTTGGGTTGATTTATTGATGGAAAATATAGTACAATGGACACAGAAATTCAGAACATCAACTTGGTCCTGAAACCACACAGATCCTCTCACATCGAAAAAAGAGAACTATCATCAGTGAACATCACAGCTATCCCTATACCTGGTGGTATAGCATGAGACAAAACTGACTATGAAATCTATGGCCCGGTTGAGCTCTTGAAATATCCACACCAATTTAAGATTTCCTTAAGTGACTCCGTATCACCTAGTACTTTCTCTGATGATTGGGACTTTGAAAATATTCATAATATGATGTCAGATTTAGAAATGTCAGCAACATTTACAGAACATGAATATTTACAGGGTTCATCGAATTATGAGGAAATGTAGTGTTACAATCACTTTGGGCATCACTATCTGCATAAATCTGCAAATCCTAGAATTTTTTTTAGTTATAATCAGTGGAAACATTGTCCAACCCCGCCAAAAGGCTGTTCGAAAACATTTCAAATGTTAAATAAGACAGGAGTGAAAAACATGTTGACAAATACTAAACTGATTTATTCAGAAAAATGTTATGAAAAAATGTCTACATTTGGTTTTGAATTTTGAAAATACAACATTGAGACAAAAACCATCTGGGGTACAAAAGAATGGCAGGTACAAGGTCTAGAATCATTGTTTAGAGCCTGTATGATCCCAGAACAAATAATGTTCCAGAATGACACCATTCAACAAACAACCTGTCTTGGTTTAGCCAAGATAAAAGATTTAAACAACCCGTCTATACCAAAGCCTATGCCTGATAGAAACACCACTACAGATGAGAGTTAGACGTGTCCTATATTTTAAAACAAAACAGAACATTTCCTGATTGGAACAAATGGTTGATCTGGCCCACAGACACTAATAACTGTCAAGATAGATTCCTGAACAAAATACAGGGGTTCAAACAGAACAGGCCAGACCCTAGATATTCCCCGAGACAACATCCAGGGATAGTTACAACATACAGTGTTGGAAAACTATGCCTCGACTGGCTACAGAGATCCACACTTCCCGAAATTAAGCAACACTTGACTTTACTTAAAGGATGTGCTGACTTGCGAGATTTCTTACTGGGACCTCGCAAACAGCGTCAAAAACGTTTGATATAAGCCGGTATATACGCAGCTTACAATGAAGCTTGGAAAGTAACACAAATTGAAACTGCAGAAAAAATACGAGAAATTGATCGTATTAATTTGGAAAAATCACTTTCTGTAGTGGACAATGGGTTAACGACTCTGTCCTCCAGAATTTATTCACTGGACAGCATTTTATCATCTGCTATTGATATAATAGAACAGGATATGCTAATGTTACAACATGGTCAATCCCAATTGCGTTCTATTGTACAGCTAGGCTGGACGTTACAAAACCTCCGTTCAGGCCACGTGCCATGGCATCTAATCAACATAACGTCATTATTTTCGATCTTTAACCTTACTGATAGACAAATCTCGTTGGCACAAAAAGGAGCAGACTATACGGTGCTGAGCATTGAAAAACTAGAAAGATTACCATTGACAATGCCAGAAAGACCTGTCATTGAATGGATAATACATGGCACCATTACAATCCCGATAACAACTTTTCAGTTTCAATACTGCCAAAAATATATACCAGCAGGCCTGTATGAAAGGTTGGGTAAAGGATACATCAAATCAACCTGGAATTTACCTTTTACACATAAATGTTATAGTGAAGGGAAAAAAGAGGTATTTCTTAGTGGTAACAATTGTAAAAAATCACTAAGCGGTACACTTCTGTGTCAAGGTATTAACTTGCATGGAGCCTGCGAAGGTTCATCAAACAACCTTTCATGTCATCTGCACGGCACCCCTGCTACACAGATAGAGCCCTTTTTCAGACAACTTTCCAACGATAGCTACGTTATATTAAGTGACCACTGCTGTTGTGGCATGATGCCAGAAAAAGCCTATATCGTGAGCGTCACTTCCAGGGTCATTTGTTGAATGCAAATATTGTATCCAAACAGCAATCCAGACATGAGGGCAGCAATATGGCCTTCTGTGAATATCTCTTCTATTCGAATTGATACTTTAGGCAGAATAAAGTCTATTCTTTTACAAACAACTGTGCCTTTAACCTCGTCCAAAGAAACGTATGATCTGCAAGTTGCAAGGACAGTGGCAGAGATACATACCCTATTATCGACAAATTCCCCCGTGCATTTCGTAGAAATGTTAAGCCAAATCTTAAACATGTCCGATACTAGTGGCATCGCACATGTATTTAAGACAATTTTTTCGGGACTGTTAGCACCCTTTGAAGCAGTTCTGGGCATCTTCCCGAATTTTGTGCATTCTCTTTTCGGTGGCCTGCCTCTTATTTTGGGACTCGTAGCAGGAATTTTATTTTTGTTCCTTTTGCTAAGATATCGCAAGCCAAGTCACAGACAAAACTCAGGCTACAATGGAAGAAACGATCCTAGCAATACGAAACCGAGACCGTATCACTAAGGTCCTCAGATTGGCCCGGCTAAGTGATCGGAATACTACCTGGTTTCTTTTGTTCAGACCAATTTGGCAAAATTGCATCTTACCTATGCTTCGATGTCTGCTATGCGGAGAAGAATGCGTGTTGGACGTCTGTCTTACACTACCATCAGCAGTACCAATGGATATCGATGCTTTGCTTTGTCTGGTAACGACTCATGCAACGTGTTGTCCCCAGCGGCTACCAATTCTGATGACGGCATTCGTTGAGACTTCACCATTACGATTAGGTGGCGGTGAAGTACGAGATGAAAGCGGCACCACACAGGTACAACCTTTCGTGACCATTGCTGATCTAGACACCGATGATGGCAATGCATCGCATATATGCACTATTTCAACTTTTTCGGAGTTGCCCCAACTTTCACCTACTGTGGTAGACGCGTTTTTTGCTGGCCTGTCCGAGGTAATGTTCTCTCCAAACAACGAGAATAATATTTGAAATAGCGAGCACACAGCGTTCCCTGAACTCTGAATTCGGCCTTCAGTTTTTATAAACAACACTACTGAAAACATTTGGAACTATTTTTTCCCTTGAAAGCAAAATATTTTTTCCCAATTTCCAAAATATTTACCTTTTTTTGGCACAAGGTACTCTGCTTAAAGTAGAACTATTCTTAGAGAACAGAACTTCTATTTTTGGAGACTCTAGAGACAAATATTTTTAAATCAGCCTCTAGCGCATGTACATTCTTGTATGAATATGTAATGAAATGGTCTCGGACTCTTTTTTCTGTATTAAGAGCCATTTCATGAATATAAATTTTGTGATTCATTCAGTCAACATTCTAAATGAACAACATTTTATCTGAATGATACCACTGCTTGAAAGCGTACAGTATAATACTCATTTCGTGTATCTATACCATTTCAAATGCATTTGATGTATTTTGGGGTGGGCTGGAAAACACATGTATACCTATATGTTTATATGTTGCTTAGTATTTAGTAATGATGGACATTATACGTGGAGTGGGTGTTGTAAATGTATCTAGAACCCTAATTAAATATCCCCAATTTATGCCCTTATGTGGTTATAACAAATCATATCCTTATAAAGGCATAAGAATCATATCCATATTTAGTAATAGCCAATGCAGTCCAAATACGGCAAGGCTACTTCCTTAGACTCCTAGAAAGTACAACGAGTTCTTTAAACAAACCAAAACTCCAGCAACCTGGGAATTCCCCATACTTTTGTTTTGATTTGTCCTAAAACTCCTGCGGGTCCTGAAAGAACTGCCAGTTCCTAGTGACGGTTCTTATTGACGGCTTATGTCCAACCTTACATCAAACACGGCACCTTCCAGGTATAAATATACCAGCATTTGCCTTAAGCAACACACAGTGGTTTGGAGCAGAGTGGCTATCTACTTACCCAGAGCCCAGCTGATGCGAGTGCTGAAGGAAGCCGTCCCTCCCATTTGACGCACTGAGAAAGACGTTGTCTTTTCTCCTGCCGAGAAAATCCAGCTCCAGTGTTTCCAGTCACCCTTGCGGGTTACTAGGTGATCGAGTCCTGAGAACGAGATACAAGACCTCCTTCATTCTAAAACTAAGGTACGGAGCTGATTAGACCCTTAGAGAATTCTTGATTCAGATTCTTGGGAAAACTAACTTAACTTAAACTGCAACTCCCTTACTTCTTCCAACGTACTAGGCTTAGGTTAGGTACACTGGGGTAGGCGTATCTTAGAAGCACCAGTTGAGTACATTTAGTCAACTTTTACCATTGTATGTAATTGTATATATTTTATCCAATTTAATTATCATATGGCTCAGAAACCATATCAATGCTTTTACAGTATTTTTTCATAATACTCCTTTTACTGTACGCACTTTACTTTATGACAAGTATTGCAATTGTGGCAATTCACTTCTCTTGCATGAGAAAGAAGACTGCTCAATAAATAACACCTTTTATTGAAAACGCCCGTCTCTCTATTTCTCTGCACTCTGTTGAAACTAAGTATGCACGATTGACTGAGTGAAATAGTTATCTATTGTTTTCACACGACTCTGGAGATATACTCCTTATTCTGGAGGGAGCAAAGTTTTCATGTTTATGCGGTTGTCAGAAGCTAATCCCTTCAAGTCTAATCAGGGAAGTTAACTCCTCACTATTCATTCGAGAACGTTTCTAGTGACCACTGAGCTAGCTGGCATACCTAATTAAGTCTAACATATTCAGTAGAGACCTAGTCAACCTCAGTTCTATGTCTAAACTGCCGTTTATGTTATTCCAATGCGCAAAGCCTATTGGGAATATAGGAACTACACTACACTAGGATGACAGGTAAAGTATGTTTTACTTTTTTTTCCTTTGGACAGGGATACATCGGAGGCCATATTATGTAAAGCTTCTCCATTAGTCCTTTTCCATTGTATAGCAGTTGAAAGCAGGGGCAGATAGATGTAGGGCCATTATAAAATGGAAACAGTGAATAATGAGGATGTTTTTCAGTGAGAGGTTCTGAGTGATATCTAATAGACAACGAGACAATAGCTTCAATATGCTTGGGTCAATTCAGAAAGTTGGAAAGGGGAAGTTCTATCACAGAATCTTCATTGCTTAGTTAATCCAAATTGGTCAAAAACAGTGGTGACTGATAAAGCTAGAATAAGTATACCTTTGAATTAGGTAATTTAAAAATGTAATGAAACCTACGTCAGTTGCAAAAGCACATGCATACTAAAGATAATCTGATTAGTTCAGCAATAAATAAAATAGAACTGGAAGGAAATGCTAAGGAAAATTAATTTAGTGGTTCAGCTTCAGCATTGAAGGCTGTGGAGGAAAAAGAGAAAGAACATCAAATATGATATCAGGCCCTGAAGTCATAGAAGTAATTAAAGCCTCAGAATCCTCTCATGAATTTGCCCAAAGAGAATAAGGTGAAATAAAGGGTGTATACAAAATCAGAGAGGAAACTGAGGGTGCACATTCCCACAAAATCACAGAAGATTGTAGTAATAAAGCATCAGGGGAAAAAGGAAGGATAACACTAAAAAACTGTGAATAACCAAATTTACAGAGGATTACAAGCTAAATTCTACAAAAAGGGATTGGGAAACAATAAATGTTCCAGGATTCAGTCCTCAGAAATCACTCATTGTTGACTGTGGAAAAGGCATTCTGCAGGAGGTTAAAGTACCTCATGTAGAGAACTCCAAAGGGAACTCTAGTTAGAAAATCCTGGACTCATTCTTGATAGTAGAGAAAAAGGCATAAAGTGAGGCTAACTGCAAGCAAAAATTAGTCACAAATAATGTTGACGATCTATAGGAACATCAATATTACCGATGCACTCTCAACAGATTTGAAAATGTCAACAGATGTGAAATTATCAGTGAGTACCTCAAGGAATAAAATCACTGATCCACAGACTAGAGCTTGAAAAAAAATCTGAAAACGAAGAGCAAAATTAATTAATGTGATTCAGAATTTCAGTGTAGAGATAATGAGGCCTCTAAATATTAAGGAATAAGAAAACACAGAAAAATAAACAATATAGCTGTAGTTAGTAGGCTATTTATTGAAAATGATGCTCCCTCAATTAGTTCATCAGATAAAACAAAGGCGTTGTTGCCTGAGGATATCTTATGGGATGAATCAATTCATACCCTCTTGAACAGAAGAAAACACAATTTTGCATTTGATGTTACCTTTATAAAGAAAGGAGTAAGGCTAAAGATGTTGATTTAATATCAAGTAGAATATTAAGTAGAAATAAGCTAGTAGAGATAGCTGCAGACAAATTAAAGTTTAATTTTATTCAGAGAAAACAAAATGCAGCAATAACTAATTCAGTAATGATTTCCCTTAATATAGAATAGACACCCTGCCTATAAATGAACATTCTGGTATGAAAAACTGCATTTAAAAATCTGAGGTTGATAGTGACATGACTATTATAGTAGCTAGAGAATTGCCTAATTGCCTACTCAAAGAGGCAGTAAAAAGCAGCCATAGAGGATAGTGGTCTCAAGATCAATCGAGGAAAGAATGAAATATATTTGTGATCAAGGAAGAAAGATGTAGGATTGGTGTAAGCAAAGATTGATCTTTATTAGCAGAGGAGTTAGACTACACTCAAAAAGGTTGCCAAGGTCAGCATTCCTAGCTGCAGGTACATAAATGTAGGTACCTAGAATGTGATAGTCCTAGCAAAATGCCCAAAATTGTTAGGACATGAACTAAGAGACAAAATATGGAGATGATGAGATTGCAGGAAACACTAAATATTTTGGAAACCATATATAACAACAATAGCCATATGATAGATTATCAGGAGAAGTATTTATTATTATAAGTATCCCTTTTCAGTGGGATGTGTTTCAGATATATCAGAGACATGCTATTTTTGACAATTGTAGTGGTTGTTTTTAAAGGTAGAATAGTAGCACCTGGGTCTAAAAAGGACTGTGCCTGCCTTCCACAATGCTGGCTCCACCTCCTGTGGCATGTCTGATGACCCTTGCCCACCCTGCCAAGGAATGAAGGAGTCCTGTAAACAAAGTGCTGCAGAACTGAACAGAATTGGTTTGGACTAGGTACAGATCCCTCTGACTTCAGAGGACAAAGGATTTTTGCAGTATATATATGGGGACCCAGACCCCAAGACTTTAGATCACTTCTGAAACTACAAGACAAACATTTGCCAAGGAGAAGAACCAAGGGAGCTGCAGGAGTTCGGACTGCCCTCCTGCCAGTGTGCTGAGTTGCTGGGTTGGCCTGCAGTGGTTTCTTTATTGCCAAGGAAAGGAGAAGGAACTTTCAAAGAACTTTCATAATCTTGCAGAATATTTCTCCAAGGGCTTGAACTTGTGCTTGCCTCCTGCTGAAGTCTCAGGGACAAAGGAATTCACCACCAGCTCGCCTCCGAATTTCCATGCTGGGAATTCTGTCTGCAGAAGCCTGAGTGTCGCTGGGAGCTGGAAGCGTGATTCAACGAGAAGAAGCGTGTCGCAGTCGCAGCTGTTGCATTGCTGGAGAAGTGTGTCGCCGCCGCAGAGGTCGCCGCCGCATCACCAGAGAAGCGTGCCTTCATCACAGCTGTTTACGAACGCATCACCCGAGAAGCGTGTTGCCACCCACGGTCGCCGTCGCATCACCGGAGAAGCATGTCGCAGGGCCTGCCGTGGCTCCAAAGTTACAGAGTTTGTCGCATCCTCCTCACATCGTCGCATCGCATCAATGGCGCCATCTTATCGCATCGCACTGGATTGTCGCATCGCATCGAGGCGCCATCTTGTGGCATCGTAACTGGATTGCAGTATGAGAATCAACGTATCACCTCCTCTCCGGTAAGGAACAAGATGCATCCCCTACTCTGCACAAGCATTGGGGAGCGGCGCATCACCTCTCCCGAAGCAATGAACCAACGCAGCTCCCTCCCTGCGAACCTTTTGTTTGTTTGCGTTACGCACCCAGGTACTTTTGTGGGAAACGTGTTGCATTTATCATCAACTTGAACTAAGTTACTTCTACCATCTTTAAGTGTATTTGGAGTACAGGAGTGTGGATTTTTGTCGTTTATGGTCTTGTGTTATGTCTATATAAAGAATACTTGTTTTTATAAAACCTGTGTGGTGTCCATGTGTAGTGTTTTCACTGCATTACTGTGTGTGTTCACAAATGCTTAACACACTGTCTGCTCATGCCAAGCTACCAAGAGGGTGAGCAGGGGTTATCCACGAGTGTAAACCCCTTTCACTGACTTAAAAGCAAGGGTCCCTATTTGGTCAAAGGTGTATACTATTGCCAACTAGAGACCCCCAGTTCTAACATTGGTGGTCAGCGGTGAGGATCTGGACTTGCATTTGTGACTCAAATACAGTAATTGGTGTACACTACTAGTGAGTGCAGACCAAACACAACCACATACTTTTTTGGTAACATTTATTTTTCCTTGGACTGTTATTTTTCCTGAGAGCTGCCAATTCTTACTGCCATGAGCAGACCAGCATCTGTTGCATCTATGGATCTAGATTTTGAGGAAGAGAGGTTGGAAACCTACAATGTAAAATAGCTAAAGTACTTCTGCAGAAAATTTAAAGTTGCTACCCCAGGCGTTGCCAAAAAGGATGTATATCAAAAGGTGCTGAGGGCCTGGGTGGAAGCAAGAAATGCCCCTGAGCTGGTGATGGAGCCGGCTGGGGATGCAGATGGGCAGCTGGATAGGCTATTGGTTCCAGCCAGGGAAGGGGTACCGTCCCCGCCTGGCAGTAGTGTCTCTTCCAAGGACCTGTCCCCCAGAGAGCTGGAAGACAGGGTGTGAAATAGGGCTGTGTGTAGTCTAGTACTGCCATGTCGACTTGGCAAGTGCACCCACTAGCCAGTCCCTAAACCTTCCCTTTTCTACATTTTAGCCACCCCTAAGGAAGGCCCTATGGCAGGGTGCATTGTATGTAAAAAGTAGGTCATGCCCTGATGTGTGTGGCATGACCTGATAGTGAATTACAGCCTATTGATTTTTTCACTATTTTAAGGCTACCTGTCCCCATAGGCCAGAAAGGGCAGTTTGATTATAACATCTTATAATGCTAACTGACCCAAGGAACATGGTAGAAATTAGAATTTAGTGTGCCTGAACTCAGAATGATAAAATACATCTTTTTGTGAAGTTAGTTTTAACATTCTGTGTTTGAAAATAGCACTTTTAGAGAGTAGGTATTTTCTTGTCTAACCATCCAGCCTGCCTCTGCTAGCTTGTGTATGGTGTGTCTGGTTTGTGAGTGCCAGAGGCTGGGGGGACTCCAGGAGACAAGGTGATTCAGCACAGGGCTGCAAAGACCTATCTGCATGTAGAATGGTGGGAGGAGTGGCACCTGGGTCTAAATAGGACTGTGCCTACCTTCTACAATGCTGGCTCTACCTCCTGCGGCATGTTTGATGACCCTGGCCCACCCTGCCAAAGGAAAGAGGGAGTCCTGTGAACAAAGTGCTCCAGGACTGCACAGAACTGGTTTAAACTAGGTACAGGCCCCTATGCCTTCAGAGGACAAATAATTTTGCAGTATAAATATGGGGACCCAGACCCCAAGACTTTAGATCAATTCTGGAACAACAAGACAAACCTTTGCCAAGGAGAAGAACCAAGGAAGCTGCAGGAGTTTGGGCTGCCCCCCTGCTAGTGTGCTGTATTGCTGGGTTGGCCTGCAGTGGTTTCTTTATTGCCAAGGAAAGGAGAAGGAACATTCAGAGAACTTTCATCATCTTGCAGAATATTTCTCCAAGGGCTTGAACTTGTGCTTGCCTCCTGCTGAAGTCTCATGGACAAAAGATTTCACCACCAGCTCCCCTCTGAATTTCCTTGCTGAGAATTCTGTGTTCAGAAGCCTGCGTGTCGCTGGGAGCTGGAAGTGCAACTTAACAAGAAGAAGCGTGTCACAGTCGCAGCTGTTGCATCGCTGGAGAAGCGTGTCAGCCGCCGCAGAGGTTGCCGTCGCATCACCAGAGAAGTGTGTCTTCGTCGCAGCTGTTTACCGA
Organism: Lissotriton vulgaris; assembly: GCF_964263255.1. Taxonomy (NCBI): domain Eukaryota; kingdom Metazoa; phylum Chordata; class Amphibia; order Caudata; family Salamandridae; genus Lissotriton; species Lissotriton vulgaris. Next base: position 539,577,601 of record NC_141698.1, on the reverse strand, counting down.
CGCATCACCGGAGAAGCGTGTCGCATCACCAAAGAAGCGTGTCGCAGGGCCTGTCGCCGCTCCAAAGTTACAGAGTTTGCCGCACGGCCACATTGCGTGCATGCTTTGTCTTCACATTGTCGCACATCAAGGGAGCCATCTTATCGTATCGCACTGGATTGTCGCATTGCATTGAGGCGCCAACTTGCTGCATCGTAATTGGAATGCAATACGAGAATTAACGCATCACCACCTCTCCGGTAAGGAACAAGACGCATCCCCTACTCTGCGCAAGCATTGAGGAGGGACGCATCGCCTCCCCCGAAGCAAGGAAACAACGCATCTCCCTCCCTGCGAACCTTTTGTTTGTTTGTTTTGCGTTACACAACCAGGTACTTTTGTGAGAAACGTGTTGCATTTATCATCAACTTGAACTAAGTTACTTCTACCATCTTTAAGTGTATTTGGAGTACAGGAGTGTGGATTTTTGTCGTTTATGGTCTTGTGTTAAGTCTACATAAAGAATACTTATTTTTATAATACATGTGTGGTGTCCATTTGTAGTGTTTTCACTGTATTCCTGGGTGTGTTCACAAAATGCTTAACACACGGCCTCTCAGATAAGACTGTCTGCTCATGCCAGCTACCAAGGTGGTGAGCAGGGGTTATTCAGGAGTGTAATCCCCTTTCCCTGACTTAGAAGCAGGGGTCCCTATTTGGTCGAAGGTGTATACCATTGCCAACTAGAGACCCCCAGTTCTAACAAATGACTTTCTCAAATTGTCCACAGTAAACAGTAAAAATAAAATCAAGAAACACTCTCGAATTCTAGATAATATACAGAAAGGGAATATCTTTGAACAATAATAGCCATGGTACTGAAAAGGAAAGATATGAAGCCTTTATGGGACTTTGTCAAGATATCTAAAAAATTAAAGGGAGCGAGTATCAATCACAGAATTAATTGGGTAAGACATTAGTGATTTGTATAACCCCCCAAGAGAATGACAGGCAGTTTTAGGATCTCTAGCAGAAGAGTTGAGGAAGAAAATGTTGAGGACTTTTAGAGTGCACAACATACAGCTGTGATACAAGAATAATACAATTAATAAAAATGTAAAAGAGCACAAGTCTGGATGGAATAAAAGCCTCTTTTATAGAGGAGAACTCTATTCAATGAGCTGAACTGTTGGAATCAACTTTTTAAAGTGTCATAGCCAAAGTAACAATTCCAGAATCTGAAAGGGCAGTATTAGAATTTCAAATTTTAAGAAAGGAGAAATGGCAATCCGAAGTATTATAGAATGATTGCCCTAATGGAAAAGACAGAGAAATATGAGAAATATTTGTGAAATATATCCTGGGTCTCCCAGAGACATGGGTTGAAGAAAATAATTTCCTGCCAAAACAGAACATTGAGTTAAGGAAAAACCACGTAGTTAATGATGGCTGTATGTTACTACATATGTTTGTGGATAAATATACTGATGTGTAAAAGATTGCATTGTGTGCAGCATAAATTAACAACTTTTGATCTTGGACAAGGTAGATTGGGGCAAAGATGGATACTTGGTAAATCCTCAAATACCAACTAACATTAAATACTAACATTAATTATCCGATTATCCGATTATCCGATTTCAATCAGATTATAGCCTATAGCACTTGTACTATGGCAAACAAAATATCTGCTGCATTTGACAGAGTATCCCAGTCACCAAACTTTAAATAGGGCTATACATCTCTTGTTGTGTACTTCCGAGAAAAGCTCTAGTCAGGTAAAAGCACTACAGATGGTTGAAAATGTTCTTCTGGAAAAAAATTGTTATTTTCTGTTTCTGTTTCTGCTTCAAGACTAGAGATGGGGATAACAAACATAATATTTAAATATTATACAAAGTTACTGTTCTATCTGCATAACATAGAGTTGGTTAAATAAGGCACAGTAAGATACACTATAAAGTAAGTTCTTGAAGGTTTAACATCTAGCTAGTTGGTAACAACTATTTCTTGGATTCTAGAGGAATTAGGACTTGGCGAGAATAGAAAGCATTTTAGGGAGGGACATTTTTGTTGGTTGTTAGAGATAGAAATATTTCCAAATAAATCAATTAGAGAGGCTGATCTACTGTTTTTGTGAGTAATTAGAAATATATCATCATCTAACATTAAAGGCCACAAGTGGGTAGCCAAGAAGAGTCTATTTTTTCTATAATCACGTTTTGTCAGGCATTGGATTTTAATGATGAGTTTAAGGCAATTACCCATGACTGGAGAACTGGAGCTTATTCCTAACAGTCCCTGCCCATTGTGCATACAAACAGGACAACCCTTCTCCTAGATCTTGTTCTCTGTACAGCCCTTGCCAGAGAAATTGCTTATTTTCACAGCCTGGTTTTAGGTATAATCAGATATGTAAAGTAAATTAGTAAGTTAATTTAGTCACTACAAAGTTCTAATGTGCATTGTAAAGTATTTGCAAAAAAGATGACCAAATAGTTGAATTTAGCGGGACACCACAGAACAATATATATTGCTTAGTCGCATCTGATGTACAACAGTATATTTTAAGGGAAAAAAAATCAGTTTTGTTGATATTTAATGCACATCCTGAAGCTATTGAGTACTTATTAATAATATCCAAAATAGACGGAATAGATGTCTCAGGATCAGAAATCAATAACAGGGCATCACCAGCATATGCTGCAGTTTTAAGAGTAATATTGTTAAGTTGTATACCATTGTTATGTGGTGAGTTCCAAATGAGAATAATAAATGGTTCAATAGCTCAAAGAAACAGAAGGAGTGAGCGGGGGCAATCTTGTTGGGTTCCTCTATAAAGATGAAATAATGTAGAAATAGGTACAAAAACAATGGTAGCGGTGTATAAGCAAGTTGCACATCAAAAGAAGCCTGAAGGTGTACAGGACTCACAAAATAGAAAAGTGAATTTGTGCGCAAAAACAAGCAATCAGAAAAATTGTGGTGCCCATCAGGATTACTAGCACCCCACTACCATGGGTTCGAATAAACACTTAAACCCAAAGTGTCCAAATGTATAGAAATATGACTGACCAAATCCCGGCACTCTGAAATTTTAACAATTTATAGGTGTATAACCTTAATCAGTTTTTACATCAATATAACAAAGTTCTGTTCTTTCTCAGGTTAGAGCCCAGAGACAGATTCATAAAAATATTTAGTAGGATTTCAAGAATTTAATGCATATCAAAATTGATTTTGACATGTAAGCTAAAAACAACATCATAATAGTTTTTGTCAAGACTGAATACTTTCAGGGTTGATCCCAAGACTAATATAGATGGCAGAGTGTTTCTTTGGAGATTACGTGCATCAGTCCCAATGAGCAGAAACAGCTGACACATGTTTCGTCACATCCAGTGACTTCCTCAAGGCTTTTTTTAAAAGAACTTGGTGGTCCTGGAATAATTATGAGAATGAATACTGTGAGTTATCAGCTTGTCATTTTTGATACATAAGTAATTAGCAAGTAGTTTATCAGATTTATTGGCTTGAAAATGAGTTCTGACTTTATTGTTTGAAATCTGGAGTCCTGCATGCTTATAAAGTATTGAGTTATACACATATCACAACTTTTGTAGTTGCATTTTATTGTCTGCATTGGTAGAAGAAATAAACAATCTTTCATATTTAGAAATATCCTTATCTAAAATAACAATGTTGGTATGAAATTGTTTATTTTCATGGGCCATGATAGAAATAGCAGTACCGCTAAGAAGTGGTTTAAATGCATCAATGTTGTTGTTACCATGTTAGAGGTACCACCATCTAAGTTAATTGCAAACAATTGGGTGATGGAATTCAGTACTTCATGCTTATAGCCATCGTTTAGAAGAATATCAGTATTCATCTTCCAGTGATGCTTAGGGAATTAAACTATTTCTAATTTCATGAGAAAAGAAATCATAGAATATGGTCTGAAATTTCAATAGTATGCATTTAAGGTGAGGAAATTAAGTCAATCAATACTAAAGTATGACGAGTGAGGGTTTGAAAGGGAAGTGCAATTTTTATTAGTTGGAAAGTGAATCCCCATATATCCAACAATTTCCAGTTGTTGATAAAGAATTTAAAACTGTGGAACATGTGAGGAGTTTGTGTTTATTAAATCTAGCAGATTTCAGCCTTATGTCTAGATAGATATTCACTAGTATTTTTTATCTTTAACATCTAAAGAAATAACTTTAAGCTGGTGATTTGAAGACAGAAAGACAAGAAAAAGAGACAGAGAGCTTTGCAGTGCTGATATGAGATAGCAGAAAAGAAAGAACATATTGCAGACAAACATAGAAAAAAACATTTAACAGCATTGCAGCCTACCCACCTAGAACCATATGCATAAGAGGTACAGAACGGTAAGCCAGCCTAAATAATTGGTATATGAAGAATGACCAAACTGATCAGTGTTAAAAATTAGCGTTCATCTGTGCTATAGTCTTCAATGATCATAGGATGATGTCTATCAAGAAAGTTAATCAGGTCTTCCGGGGGAGCAGTGAAGGACTTAGTACCCCATCTTTCCATATTCTTATAGCAGGTAGGCTGAATGAACCATATATGTATCCTGGTGTTTTGAGCTTGGGTCAGAGAGAAGAAAATTGTTTGCAGAGGTCGAAGATTTCTTTAGCAAATTTTTGATAAATATAGACTTCATTGCCATTCACCATTAAAGTCTGAATTTCTCGAATGAACTTCTGAATCATGACAAGCTGGTGATCTCATTTTACCTTGAATATAACTGTCTATGGTTTAGATTAGCCTGCTTTCATATTCAATCGTATACAATGTGCGTTGTCAACTTATAATTTCTCTGTAAAGGCAATATTTAGTAGATTGGGTATAAGAGTTTCTATATGGGCACGTCAATCTTGGCCTTTGATTGAGTCTGATTGCTTAAATATATGAAGGTTATATTGCTTGTTACAATTTTCTAGATCCGGAGGCTCTTTAGTAGAGGAGTGGATTGACCAATCTTAAATTGATTGTCTCTAATTTTGTTCTCATTGCCAGAAACATTCATAGGGAGTAAACCAATATAATTTTGAATATGATTAATAGCAAGACTTGTACCATCAGTATGTGTGCATATCATCTGAATTTTTTGCCAAGCCATTCTCCAGTTCACTCCAATCTATTCTACGACATGCCACTCCAGTCTACGCCATTCCACTTTTTGCCCCTCCACTCTAAGACTCTCTATGACACGCCACTCTAGTTCCCGCCACTCCACTCTACTCTATGATGAGGGATTCAAGTCCATGTCACTTCACTTCAAGACACACTACAACAGACCACTCTTTGACACCCCATTCCACCCTACGCCACTCCACTTTACTCTATGACACATCACTGAACTCTATGCTACTCTACTCTTTGCCACTCTACTTTGTACCACTCCACTACATGCAACTCTACAACACACACTCCACTCCACACACCCCCACTCTACACCCACCTACTCTGTGCCCCTCTACTCTACTCCCCTCCACTCAATGCCACTCCACCCTACGCTACTCCACTCTATGCCACTCTATTCTACGCCACTCCTTTTTTTTTATATCTTTATTGCATTTTATCAGTTCCTCAGTGTAAACAAATCAAGCACAGATATATATTGTATTTACATACAGAATCAATATTGCTGTGTCGTTACATATATAGTTCCAGATGTTACCACTTGGCAAGTACAGCACAATGTACATCTGTTTCGCAGTAGGCAACGTGTATTGGCAATTTGGCAAGGGTATATGACTTCCGTATACCATCACCTCCAGCTGAGGGGTAGGACCTATCTATTATATACATCTTATCCGTACAGCGAGTAGTCAAATGCGAACATGTCCATTATCACAATTACATTAACTTGTTTGCAATACAATTGTTGAATAACAGAAGACAATAAAGCATGGGAGATAAGAAGTGAGCAACATCTCTGAATGCAAGACATCTTCATTTTTTTTTAACCTTGAAGTCATAACTAATAAACTTAATACTAATGCAAAAGTGAAAGAGACATCAAGTACACAGTGAAACATGTATCTGGTGTATTGTATGCCTTCGAGTAAGGACCTGTCGAGAGTTGCGCACTTTTTAACAGTTTTGGGTTGCTTTACCTGGTCAAACTGTGATTGCGCGGATGCCAAGGTGTCATGCGTCTAAGGTTACGTCCATGTAGTGACTTGAAGGAATGTGGGGTCATTGTCTAACCTATCAATCATGTCCAAGAGTGTCTTGTGCACACGGCCTATGCATGCCACCGGGGCAGCACTTCAGGTATCATCTCCTGCTTGCTGTGTGGGGGGGGGCAAATAATGCTGCGCTAGTGTGTAAGAGAGCCTTCAAAATATCATCCCAGGCCTGTCCGATGGGAAACTTGCACAGCCCAGCCGTTTTTTCCCTGTAAAGAGTGGTGCTCTCCGCCTGCGCCCAGTTTTCTAGTGATTTTAGCCAATGGGGTATGACCGGAGGGTCCTTGTGTTTCCATCTCTTGGTCATTCATCGTTTTGCGGTGATGAAACCTAAGTCGCAAAATCCGGAGCTTACTCTGCTAGTTTTCGTACGCCTGTAAAACCCTAGGATGCAAATTTCCCACGTGCGTGGCACTTCCATGTTGGTGCTGCTGGCAAGAGTTGTCGTTATTGTGCGCCAGTAGGAGTGGAGTCGGGGCAGTACCACAGCATGTGTAGTAGGTCAGCGTCTAATAAATTGCATCTTGGGCAAGCGGAGATATTGATAATAAAATATCTATTAATCTTGTCCGGCGAGAGATACGCCATGTACGTTTGTATGAGTTTGAAACGTGAATTACGTGGTATGTGTGTGGCACTGGCTAGGACACGTTCCCAGTCGCTATCTGTCCATGGTTGTCCTCTATCCTCAGCCCATCTTGCCCGAAGTTTCTGTGGTAGCTTTAACACGTAGGGCCTGCACTAGCCAATGGATCACGTGTGTCCCCTCCCCCATCACATGCAGATACTGCAACAACTGGTGTGTTTGCGGTTCAAGTGTCAAATCCCCCACACTGGCGTCAATGTCCGCATGATGGCTGCATGTAAGAGGAACTAACCCACTGGCAAGCCAGTGTCCACTGACAGGGTTGCAAAAGATAATAAGGCACCATCCGCGTACAGATCCCCCAACGACTCCACTCTGCTTACAAAACAAAGTCCCTGCCACGAGGCGTACCAATCAGAGGCAGTGCTGGGGCATAGGGAATAGCATCTTTCATAAATTGGAGGCATCTTCGGTAGCATCTATGGGCTAACTCAATATGTAGCTGTGTCGGGCGGGGAAGTTTCTCAAGAGGATGAAATAAGCCGTAGATTTGTGTTTGTGACCACGAACGCAACACAGTAGCGATATCTTCCAGGTTTCTCCCACTTAGCCACTTCGCAACCCACTGCAACCCACTGCAGTTGCGCAGCTAAGTAATACAATTCTAGACGAGGAACTGCCAAACCCCCACATTCCGGTGGTGCATACAATTTCTGCAGCGCTATTCTGGGCCTCCCTGTTTTCCATATTAGACCTCTGATTAAACCTTCGAGCTCCCGAAACAGTCGCACCAGGACATATACCTGCAGATTGGCAAAATAGTATAGTAGCCTGGGTAACACTATCATCTTAGTTAGGGTGACGCGACTCATCACATTAAGGGGCAGAGTCTTCCAAAATTGTACTTGTGCCCGTCTGGAGGAGATGGCACGCACTAAGTTGCCCTCCAGTATATCCGTTGAGGATCTATAGATGTATATGCCCAGATATCTAAACATTGTCCGGTACCAGGCAAGCGCCGTATCATTTATCGTTATATCAGTCACCTCCACATTCTCGCAAAAAGAATAAGCGCCCGATTTGGTCCAATTTACCTTAAGGCCTGAGATTTCCTCAAACCTATGGAATATGTTGGATATGTGGAGAAGTGTGGCTCAAGTGGTTGGAGCAGCAGACCTTGATGCAGAGGTCTGGCCCGGACCAGGGTTCAATTCCCCGCCTCGGCGGGTCTTGGGCTCAAAATTTCCCCGGACCTGACAATTCTCGCCTCGGTGCCTATTCCAATCATGGAGTCCCACTCTGTAACTCTGGGCAATAGCTTGCTTAATCTCCACACCGGCCCCTCGCAGCGGGATGCCTGGCTTTCACCTTGGGGATGCCCACTAATGGGTTATCTTGCAGGAGAATACCAGGACGGGTTCCCTAAGCAAGCGCTGGGACGCTTTCGGGTAGCCATGCGCTCTATAAATCAAATTTCATTTCATTCATATAACTGGCAGTATATCATGTAAGTCTTTCATGTACAGCAACAGGTCATCAGCATACAGGGAGGCCGTCTTCCAGGGGTATGCCCCATTCTGCTCCACTTTCTCGCACAAGGGCTCCATGGCAAGGGAGAAAACCAATGGGGACAAAGGGCATTCCTGTCTAGTTCCCCTGTCTAGTTCCACTCCTGACTCTGATTGCATCAGACATGAACTTACCCGTGCAGAGTCGTCCCATTGGCCGCTGGTACAATAGCTGCACTATTTGTAGGTTCCCAACTCGTATTTACGCAACGCCGCGAGATAGGGCGATTCTACCGAATCAAAGGCCTTCTCCTTCTCCAGGTCTAGTGCCAAACACCCAGATCGCGGCAAGTGCTCTGTTGCATATTTCTGAACTTTAAATAACCTGCGGATGTTAAGAGAGGTGCTCCTAGTTGGGTCGAATCCATTTTGATCGCTATGGACCAGGGTTTGTATAAACGGGGATATATATGCCTAGCCAGTGTGGAGGCAAGAATTTTATAGTCTGAATTCAGCAAAGCCAATGGACGATATGAACCAAGATTTTCAGGGTCCCTGCCTGGTTTCAGGAGGGAAATCAGTGTTGCTTCATTCTGCGTAAGTGTAAGGGCAAAGTCATCTAGGGCCGCTGTGTATACCTGCAGCAGCTCCGGTATTAATATCTCAGAATAGGCTTTGAAAAATTCCGCCGGTAGCCCATCCGGACTCGGGGATTTGCCATTTGAGAGAGAGAAAATACTATCTCGCAGTTGCTCTGGCAGTAAAGGACCTAGTTCGTCTTGCTGATGCTCTGCCAGTTGCAGTAAGGTCAGAGCATAAAGAAACTCCTGTATAGCCGTATCTGTAGCACGCAAGCAAGACTGATACATCCCAGTGTAGTGCTCTACAAAGGCGTCGTGTATGTCTCTCTGGGTATTTACCGTGTCGCCATGTGTGTTTTGTATAGATGTTACGGGTGTGGTAACCGTATCCTGTCGTATTAGCCACAACAACAACTTGCCAGGTTTGTCTCCCATATGGTGGGTGCGCGCCGAGTCTGCTGCATAATTCAAGTTTCTGAGTCGGTCAAGTAATCTGGAATGCTCCCCCCTGACTCGCGCCAGTGCTCCGTCATCTCTTCCCACAGCCTCCCCCGCCCTCTGGAGCAGGTCATTTTCCAGACCTGTAATTTCAATCTCTAGCTGTCTGCGCATACCCGCCTGCATACCAAGACACTCACCTCTAACCACTACTTTAAACGCATCCCATTCAATTTGGGGCATTGTGGCAGTGTCAGTATTCTCTTCAAAGTAGTGTGTTATATGTGTTTGGCAGTAGGCTCCGAAAGGGTGCATCGAGCAACATGTCTGGTTGCATTCGCCAGGTTGGGATCGGCGGCCGGGGGAGCTCCCACAATACCTCCAATATGTGCGGGTTGTGATCTGAATGTGTCCTGCCTAAATAATAGACCATGGACACATGTGGAAGAAATTCCTCCGAAAGCATGTACTGGTCTAATCGCACATGCAAACCGTGTGCACCGGAATAGTAAGAATACACCCTGTCATGGGGATTACGATGTCTCCAGATATCCCTGAGTCACCACTGCCACGCCCAGTTAGTCAGCCCCTTCATGGCATTGTGTGTAGTTGTGCCCGGAAAGGGTGGAAAGGATCGGTCCAGTGTGTCGTCAAGTACGCTATTGTAATCTCCCCCCAGAAGCATAGGTGTATCATGCCACGGTGCTAGGACGCGTGACATATCATCAAAAAATATTGCCTGGTCAGTGTTGGGGGCATACAGTGATGCAATCACAACCTGCCTTCCATCTAGCATGCCCTTCACCACTCCATATCTGCCATCTGCGTCTATCTGTGTTTGTGTAATTTTAAGTGGAACCCCAGGCTGCACCCAAATCAGCACACCCCGTGCATATGCTGAATACCCTGTGGCGTATAATTGGCCTCGCGAGCGGCGGTGTAAGCGTTGGATTTCTGATTTGGCCAAATGCGTCTCTTGCAAGAGAGCTATTTGTATGTGATGTCTCTTGAGGTATGAGTATATCTGATGCCTGTGTGACGGCGTGTGCATGCCCCGCACATTCCATGTACCAATTTTAACTGCAGACATGTCTTCTAAAACGCACAAACCTACCATGTGTCCCTAGCAACCCATCTGTCAGACACAGTATATATGACCTTGTGGTGCACAACTTCCCCCACATGACACCTCACGGCCATTTTCGTTGGGTGAGAAAGGTGTACAATAAGGGGTGTCTCATAACAAACCAATACAATGACATAAACATAAAAAATTTCCAAAAGGGCGATGATGAAACCTGCAGTCGTCCAAACCCTCAATAGAGGTAACAGTCAAAACTACCTGGGGGGGGTGCACTGCGTGTTACGTACAGGTGATTAACAACTTATGTGTCTCATATTCCAGAGGCCCCACGTCTACAGGCACAGTGCAATGTAATTTGAACAAACTGTGCGCCCCCTCCTGGGGGTCTCCGCCAGGCCAACAGCACACATTGATACCAATTCAGTCATGGAAAAGCATGAGAGCAAACACCCCCCTCCCCATCAATAACATGATGGCACTCACCGCTCCACACACGTCTCAGTGGATGAACCGCATCCTCGCATATGTACACATCTGTAACAGCTGGATACTTTTACATACATATCACTATACCTCAGTGTGTAGTCCAATCAAGGATAAAGTCTTGCAACATTCATATGATGGTATCAGCTGTCTGCGGAGCTGTCTGCGGAGTAACGTCTGGCTGCTCAGTCGAGTCCTGCGAGTTTTGCAGACCGTACACCTGTTCATCATTGCTGGACAGGTCGCGTTGGCTCGAATTTGATGCGTTCTCAGCTCCCAAAGAACCGCTGATCTCCGTCACCGCCTGCAGGGCATCTCGTTGACCGCTTAGAATCAGGTCCTTGTGTGGTCCCAGCAGCAGCGACGGCGGCGTCCGGGCTCCAGTCAATCTTCTCTCCCTCCGACGGTGGCGAAAGGGGCCCTTCAATTTTGGCAAGGTGACCGACACGTGGGCATCTCGAGGTCCCGCAGTGGTGAAGGTGTCTAGCCAATCCTCAGCTTCTTTCGGTGTAGCAAAGAAATGTGTTTTGTCGCTCCCCACTACTCGCAAGCACGCCGGGAACAGCAGAGAGTATTTCAGGCTGTGTTGCTGAAGACGCTTCTTCACTGCCATAAAAGAGCGTCGCTGCCTTTGCACCTTGATGGTATAGTCCGGAAAGAACATTATTTTATGATTGTCTATCTGGATGTCTGGCAGTTTCCTGGTTTCCTGTAGAATGGAGTCACGATTTCTGTAGTTGAGAAGTCAGAGGAGCATGAGCCGAGGGTTCGACCCCTTGGGGGGGTGGGGCGTGCAGGGACTCTGTGTGCGCATTCTATGACAAAGTGAGGTGAGAGGGTTCCCTCCAGTAAAAAGCCTTTGAGACAATCTTCCATGTGTAGCGCAGGCTTCCTTCCTTCCCATCGTTCCGGCACTCTACAACACTCTACTCCACTATGCCACTCCACACCACTCCACTCTACTCTACGATACTCTTTTCAACTCTATGACACGCCACCCTATGACACTCGACTCCACACTGCCAGTGGCAGCTAGCATGTAAGGAGGTGGTAAGCTGGGTGGACTCAAATAAACAAACAAAAAATAATTCATCTTACAATTTGTAGGGTGACATCCTCCTCACTGTGGTTTTCTCCAGGCAGGAAGGCTTCAACAGGACTGCATGATACCAGTTCCAAGATTGGAGGGAGTTGCCTCCTTTTCTGCTCCTGAAGACACTGTAGTCCTATTTGTTTTCTACTCAGCTGTCTAGGACAGCATAGTTATAGAAATATACGCAAGTCTGGCTCTCTACTCTACTCCAGTCTATGTACCTCCACTCCATGCCGTTCCACTGTCTCTGTGACACTCCACAACTCTCAACTCTTTACCACTCTATGCCACTGCACAACATTCTGTGCCACTTCATGACACTCCACTCTAATCTATTCCACACTACGCCACTCCATGACCATCTACACCACTCCACAACACTCTATGTCACGCCATGACCCTACGCAACACTCCACTCTGAGCCACTCCACTCTATGCCACTGCACTCCATGCCACTCTCGTCCACACCATAAATTTTAGCCAAGCTGAACAGCAGCCATTCTGGTGTATAGCATGGCTATGAAAAATTGGCAAGCCAATAGCTCTTGCATTGGCCAGATCTAATATCTTTGCCAATGCATGTTTTCAAAGCAGTGACCCTACTGGAAGCAGTAGTGGAGCACAGCTGAAATCTCACATATGTATTTCACAACCAGCAGTCCACCTGTTAAAGAAATGAGACACTCTGTAATGTCACTCTACACATTACCAATATATGAAGCAGATTTTAAAACATTTTGACTATCTCATAATCCATGTCTCTCTAAGATGTGTAGGTATGATCAACATCTACATTTAATATAAGAACATTTATTGTGTGTTTTGTGAAGAACTGACATATTGCATAATTTAGAGGTGTAAAAGAGTACAAAAAGAACAATGCTGAAATTGTGCAGTGGACATTTAGCTTAACTAATAATATTAAATCTTTATTGGGAAGCAAAGGCAACCATAAAAGATACAAACATGCATTAAAAAGAAGAAAAAAATAGCATAATCAAAAGATTTAAAACACTGCACATCCAATTTAAAGATTGAGATAAAACACCACTCATTCTCAGAGATTATAAAAAGGGTAGAAAAAAATCTATACTAAAACACAGAAGGTCAATCAATGTTCAAACAGGTCAGGAAAGTCTGGATCAAAAGTGACCTGCAGAACACTTTTCACTGCACAGAGTGTAAGTTCAGAAGGCAACAGCTGTAAATACATAAGTGCCACTCTGGCTTGCCTAAACTTCACGCTCTTTGAAGGGGGGCACAGAAACTGCCTTCTAGTGAGGGAAATAAATCTACACAGAAGGACAAAATGTAACATGTCCTGTGGAGACCTAGAGTCGCAGCCACAGGACCCTCTCAAGTTTGGGGTGACAAAGCCAGATGGAGATGCAAGGAGGAGGAGCAGAAGGTTGAACCTAAAGCGGGTGACTAAAAAACTCTTGAGTGTACTAGTCAGGGCAGAAAGGTAATATTCCATTAACTGGACAGACTTTCACCAGGCATGCGCCCTCTTTGTTGGCTTCCTAAGCTCTGTGCTTTCCCAGTGGGCAGAGGAATATTTGAAATATAGATGTTTTATGATGTTAAGGCCCTGAAGCCGTACTGTGTCACATGAGAGAAAAATATCTTGCCTACCTAGAGCAGAGAAAGACTCTTTTACACAACGTATTCAGGGAATTTTATAAGCATGCTCTAGTTAGAGGCAATCTGAGAGGATCAGGCGATTTAGGTCCTTGTTTTCACTCAACCAAATTTTTACCCAACACAATTGAGGCTTAACTATAAAGCTAGCAGGACAGCTTCTAAATCATTAATATAAATAGATAATAAAAAAGGGGCTAAAATGCATCCTTGGGAGACCCACCTGGGTGCAATTAAAATGTTCAGTTAGGCCCCCCTCCGGGGAGCATCTTACTGCCACTGTCGTGTGGTCATGAAGACTCATTAGTAAGGATAGAATAGAGGGATCAACACCCAAAGAGGTCAGTATGTTCCACAACTTCTTCTGGTTAACTTGATCAAAAGTGGCTGTAAGGCCCATTAAAGCTCAAAGCAATGCTCCTGGTTGTGCAACTGTATATTTCTTCATTAAAAGGTAGAGGTTGAGACATTGATCAATACTTGACTTTCCTGGGCAAAAGCCGAACTGAACCTCCGATAATATTTGCTTGGCATCAATCCACAAGGAGAGTCTAGTTAAAAGGACCCGACCTAGCACCTTAACTACAGCATCAATGAGGGAATTAGAGTGGTAGCATTGCGGGTTATCTCTATCCCCCTTTTTGTAAATTGGACTGATGGTGGCCATAGACCAGGAGGGCAATGTCCCTTTCAACGCTGTGCATTTCACACCAGTGTCAGAACTGGAGCACAGACTTCAATATTGCCCTGGAAGAGATTTGGGGTAATCCCACAGGGCCTGGGGTCTTGTTATGAGACAAGGACTCAATATTCCTGTAAACCTCCTCCAAAGTTAAGGTAGCTGGTGTGGCTGCTGGTTTAGGCACTATATCAATTCGAGACCCTTCAGGAAGGCTAGCAGTATAAACCCTTTCAAAATGCGAAACCCACTGATCTGGGGTGACATGATGGCACAGGATAGGATTCGATGGCTCCAAGAAACAAGGGCTATTGATTATCTTCCAAAAAAGTGTAGAGTCCCACAGTTCACCAGCTTTGATTGAATCAGCCCATGCCTGTTTCTGTAATTGATGCCTACATTCTTTCAGGGCTCCTTTATAGTTTAGACAGCAGTTTAACATCCATTCTTCTTCCTGAGGTGAATGTTTCAGGGCTTTCTTCAACTGACTTAGGGCCCGTCAATACTCTGGATCAAACCATGGAGGAAGAGCAAGACAATGCCCAATCACCTTGGTCAATAGAAGCCCAGAGACTGCCTGAGGGATGGAGGCAAAAGAACTTAAAACCTCCCCGCCAGGTGTTGAAAGATAGCAAAGAGCATAAAGGTTATGATTGAAAGCCTTAGTGTTTATTTGGAACCAGCGAAAGTGCCTTCCCTAGGCAATGGGTGCCAAGGCTCCCAGGGGATTTCCATGGACAGGGACAGCGGGTTATGATCGCTGAAGGTACTATATATAATATTAAACAAAACAGGAGGCCAACCCATGCAAGAAGATACAAAAAGAAAAGTCAATATTTGTGATTCCCCTTCCTCTATATGTTGTAGGGATTTGAGACCTAGGCCCAGGTAACAGCTGATCTAGGGCAAAAACCAGGTGCATGTATAAAAAATTATTTATCTCCTCCCCTTTCATGGTATGCTCAGGTGCAAATCATCCGAAATTGGGCAAGGTTGTGGGTTAGATAACCGGCATAAGAAATATGGGCACGGGTAAAAATTAAAATCTTCTGCCAGGATAAGATACTAATGCTCAAGGACTCCCCCCTATAATCAGTCTAAAGAGCTACTTAGGGCTGTAAAGTTAGAGGACCGACCCAACCTCCGATTTGCATTATAAAAATGAATTACTACCATTGAGAGGGCTCTCCCAATGCACAATTTTTCATCCTGATACACCACCTCATAATTTGCAGGGTGCCAAAGTACTCAAGAGCGACAAAAATTATAAGACCCCCCTCGCTCTGCCCGCATTCGAGCCCATTGCTGGCCAAAAAATGGTCTTATATCATTCTAAGAAAAATTAATTTTTTGCTTCCCAAGTCTCTTGTAAGCAAAGGATGTTGAAGGACTTAATAAACTGTAACCAACTTTCATCGGAGAACTTGGAGGACAAGCCTGCCACGTTCAAAGAAATTAGTCTTAAGTCTTTACCGGGTTTGGGTATAAGGCCCATTGGAGAAGTTAAGGAGGAAGGGAATTATTATGAGAATCCCCTGGATTGAAGGTTGCCCTGAGGGGTGCCTAATTATTGGGGAGTGTGACAGGAGCTGAATTGATCTTAAAGAACTTTCATCGGAGAACTTGGAGGACAAGCCTGCCACGTTCAAAGAAATTAGTCTTAAGTCTTTACCGGGTTTGGGTATAAGGCCCATTGGAGAAGTTAAGGAGGAAGGGAATTATTATGAGAATCCCCTGGATTGAAGGTTGCCCTGAGGGGTGCCTAATTATTGGGGAGTGTGACAGGAGCTGAATTGATTTTAAAGAAGGTGAATCCCTAGCCACTTCTGTACACTGAGGCAATAAGCCCGGACATTGGAGTGGCAGAGTGCATGTCTCTTCTGCCTCAGCGAGTCAGTCCAAATCATTAGGGTCTGCCAAAGGAACATAATGATTTGAAAGTGACTGGTGGGCCCCACACTATTATCTATGCACCCACTGCCCAGTTGCTGTTCTACTCTGGAGGTGCTTGTGGTGGGTCTATAAAAAAAGACCACAGGAGCGGTTTTATACAGGACCCTGGGTTTTTGTCCCAGTTTGGGTTGTTTAACACTGATAAGAATACTGTCACCCCCAAGTGTTTTCCTTGTGGGCCCTATCCAGGTACCCTCTGAGCCATCAAGATGTTTTTATGGTCTCTAATGGTAAAATATGTGTCTGTATACCTAACCAATGTGAGGCCTTGTTACTCAGTTGGCCAGTGGTTTCCAAGACATGTTTGGTAAGCCCTGGAACCCAGTCAAAACAACAGTGTAAGGGGCACAAGCTGGAGGTAGATTAATTGCCGGGCACAGAAAACCAGTGATAAACCAACCACCGGTACAGGGTACGCCTGCCACATTAGGAACCAGGGAAAGCAAATTAGTGGGGTCTGGCCCTTCTTTGTTTCAGTGGGGGTCACTAGTCTCTGAAGAGGTAATATGAATCAGTACAGCCTGGGGCTTAAGGTAGGCAGTTTCACACTGATTACTGCTACAACTATGGAGATTGACAAGGAGGTATGTTGGAGGCTGGGGAGTGGGGTGGTAAGAAATGGGGAAACGTATCCTTAAGGCTTAGAAGACTGTCCATTCTACTTGACATGTCCCTGGAGGCTACCTCCAAATTGTCCAGTCTAACCCAAAGAGGGGCCAATAAGTCAGTGAGATGGGCTGTAATTTTTTGTAATACAGGAGCTAAGTGGACCACCACGTCCTTTGGGCTACTCCTGGCATTTGTGCTCACCAGCCCCTTTCATGTGACCACCAGAGCTTTATCTGTCCTTTTGGCCTTCCGTTTGCCTGTAGGGGCTGTGGGGTTCACCAAGTCAGTATTTGGTGATGAAAAAAGAAGGGGTCTGGATGTCGAATGGCCAGGGGAGAGAACCACGTCTGCAGCAGGATTGAGTAGAGGAGCCACAGGGATTGAGTTAGAAGTGACTGTGTCCAGACCCCGAACATTAGGAGCAAACAACGATGGAACAACTGTGGACAAGGTTCCAGTGCTTCCTGGTTCGACTGAGAGCCACCTTTCAGCCTGATTGGTTTCTTTAGAGATGGCCCCCACGACTTTTGCCAATAAAGAGTCAATAGTTGAGCGAGGCTGGCCCGAGAGTGTCAAAATCAGTAGCACCTTCCTCTTCCTCATGGTGGCAAAAATAACAGTATAACAGTTTCTGCAAGGCCCCTCAGAGTATACAAGGATGGGTGTGCAGAATACATGAACCCACAATAACGGATACAAAAAACAGCACGAACTTTATACTTACTGTGCATGTTCCAAAGCCCTCCTAGATGCGAGCTAGTGTTGGAAATGATGGCCTGAAGGTTAAGAAGATGAGCTAAACACCAAAATCAGCCGACCAAGAAGGTGGGCCCATCCTCAGCTCAGACAGGCCCGCTCTTGGCCAAGGCATGCACCCGGGTGCATTCTGTGCGCATCCAGTGCAGTGGGAGCCCCTGCAAAGGAAACAGGTTCCTCCGGGCGCATTGCTGCTGGTGCCATGGGTGGCGTAGGCCGTGGGAGCTCCGTGGACTTGAAGTTCTCTGCCCCTCCTGTGCTTCACTATCACCAGCGGGCTCCCCGCACAGCGGAGCCCCAGCGAAGGAAATAGTTGCCTCTGGGCGTGTTGCTGCTGTCGTGGGCATCGTCATCCGCAAGAGTTCTTGAGATTTGAAGATCTCTGCCCCCTCCTGTGCTCCACTATCACCAATTGGCTCAGCGGACAGCTGAAGTCCCAGCGAAGGAAATAGGCGCCTTCGGGCGTGTTGCTGGCTTCATAGGTCGCATCGGCAGCGAGAGCTCATGGGGTCTGAAGTTCTCTGCCCCCTCCTGTGCTCCACTATCACCAATGATCCCAACACACAATTTTTCACAAGAAACTCATTTAAACAAAACAAATGTGAAAATGATGCAAGGAGTGTTAGTTCCTTGCATCCAAATTAGAGTCATAGTTAGAGTGGGGAATTATATCCTTCTGCCGTTGTTATTACATTGGTTAAGATATTGAATCAATCAAAGTTTGAAATTGAAGCCCACATACAACAGAATTTCTGTTGTGCCCTCTTCAACCGAAAATGGGCGTAACTTTTATTTTGCAAAAGATAATCATAAGAAAAATGGGTAAAAGAAATACTGTGTATTCACACTATATACATGATACAAAAGTGACTCAAGTGACTTATGTGCCCCAGTGTATTTTATTTATTTATTTAAAAGGTTTTATATAGCACTGGCTGGACCCAGAAGTATCAGAGCGCTTTACCAGTTATGTTGAAGATTCAGATTGAAATACAGCATAGGTACTTATGAGACAATAAGATAAACAATTTGCACATGTGGCGCATACATTAAATAGAGCAGAACATGGAAGATCAAGGATTAAACAACAGATCAAAGAAGATAGAGTGGGAGAGATAAGATGGGATAGAGCTGCATAAGGCAGAGTGACCAGTGACCAAGTACTCCAGTATTTGTTAAGAAGAAGCAGCTTGGGCTCTTTTTTAAAGCAGGGGTATGAGGGGTCACAGCGTAGTTCTTTAGGGAGAGCATTCAAGACAGAGGGTGCATTTCCAGAGAAAGATCGAGATTGTGTAGTTTTCTTTTTAGTAGAGGAGGGACAAGGGTAAGAGCGTTGGTGCTCCTCAGTGCTCTGGTGCAGCCCGCTTTGTGGAGTTTTTCAGTTAGGTGAGATGGGGTATTTTGATGGAGGCCAACCGTGACGTATTATACAGTGACTAGTAAAAATGAGCAGTTGGTTATTGGAGTAATCAGGTAGGTCCCTTATTGGGATAAGGTTCAATTCACTTTGTAGAAATTATTTTTAATGTTCTATGACTCTCCCTCCTTTTGTAGCCTCTCGAGTCACGGGGTCTCTTCAGGACAGGGGGTTCTGGGGACTGTAATGGGACAATTATGAAAATGACAAAGGGCTAGAGTGAGCTGTGAGTAGAAAAATAACCTAAAGTGGCCTTACCCTAGGCACTCACATGTGGTCGAAGGTATCTTCCTAAAGTAGGTAGTCAGGGGATTGCAATCTGGTGAAAAGGGGTTGTGGGGGTAAGTTAGAATATATATAAAGTTCAGCCTGTGCGTTTAATCCAACATACAGCAGAGTGAGTTTACTTATTGCTTACAAATGGATGTCTGTTATCCAAAGGTACCTATCAATAAAGAACCCCAGTTAGGTGGACATTTGATAAGGTTGGATGGGTGAACACTGCGTGAAGATGACGACTTTTCCTGTACTTACCTGGAGACAGGAAGATAGTAAGGGGCACTGGGCACCCTGTCAATTATAATCAATTCCTCGCACTGTAATGGGCACCGCCATTACCTTAAGTATGCTTTAGGAGGGTTAAATAAATAGAAAATTGGAGAGTCAATGTCATAGAAGTGCACTGTTTATTTTTAATGTAGAAAATGAAGGCGGGAGAGGCAGAGCCTACCACTGAAGGTTGAGCAACATCGTGTTAATAACGAGGCATAAATACAAAATCCAGGCTTGCCTGTCTAGGTTTGTTATTACAATAATGTACAGAGCACAGTGGGGCATATTATCAAGAAAGGTGATATAATTATCGCCGCTTTAGGGGCAGGAAACTGCCGCTAAAGCAGCGATAATGGGCTTGATAATGTGCCCTTGTGAATTCCCATAGAAGCCCAGGTTAACACCAGAACCTGGGCTTCTATGGGAATTCACAAGGACATATTAGCAAGCCCATTATCGCCACTTTAGTGGCAGTTTCCTGCCTCTAAATCTGCGATAATTTTATCACTGTTCTTTATAATATGCCCCACAATTCCTGCGGACCACACAAGAGTTTCTACAACAAAAGCATCTCTGAGCAGAGATTGAAAACAGAACTTTCCACTAAATGAATTAATCGTCAGAGTTACCTTAACAGTATTAACCCATACAAATTCCTTGATACACATATATATGTGCAGCAGTTTACAAATGAAGCTTGTTTATGGTCTTTTAAGTAACCCATAACAGTAATGCTAGGCAGTGCCAGGACTTGTCTGACAGGTCAGTGTTGCGTGGGCCCGTTTTTCAGCTGTTTGTGAGCTTGTTTTATGGTCTGGTGGGCAGCTTTTTACTGTTTATTTTACTTATATAACCATAACCAGCAGCAGGTACAAAAGCATTCAGGCTACCATAACTTGCAAAACACCCATACAAGGTACCCGTTCAAGTTCAAAACCGACCTCATATGCTTTTTTTGTGCCCGGGTCTTTTTTCTATCCCATTCTCCTGGACTGAGACTCGGACAGCTCACACACACAGCAGCAGCCAGGCCGGTGCAGCCGGACTGAAGCTTACAATTTTAGTCAACAGTATGCAGCCACAGATAGATTGGTTCATGCTTAAACCAGGCAATGCTTGTGAGCGATTTAGTCCTGTATACCTTTCAAGTTTTTTTTTTGATAATCAATTTTATTAGGTTTATTACAACAGATAAAATCAATGGTTGCAGTTCATTAGACATCAGAAAAAGCATCGCAATACCCGCAGTTGACATGAAGAAAGGCTATCCTTCAGGGTGGAACATGGCAGACCATACACTAGGGATAGTTACACATAGAGGGAGAAGGAGTACGGAATACAATGTAAAGGAATAGGCAGTTCCTCAAGGGGGAAGCGCATTGAACCATTTACCCCACACCTTATTAAATAAATCAGGGCAACCCCGGGCTTCAAACATGGCTTCCTCCTGGATTCCGCACGAGTCCACTCCCCTCCTCCAACCTTTTATGTGGGCGCCTTAGCCTGGGACCAGTGCGCCCGAATGTCTCTCTTGGCAACTGCTACAGCTGTCCCCAGTAGGCGCTTGTCCGCCCTTGAACCATCCAGGCCATCAAACACCCCAAGCAATAAATGTATCGGGTCATGAGGAACCTCCCAGCCCAGGGCTATTGTGCGTGCTCTTTTCACCCCCCTCCTGAACTGCGTCAAAGCCGGATAGCACCATACCATGTGGTAGAAGTCGGCTGGGGCTGAAGCACAGCGTGTGCATGTCGGGGAGGGTTTCAGCTGGGCCTTGAATAGCTGTGTCAGGGTAAGATACGCTGTGTGTAAGTAATAGAGCTGGACAAGGCGTAGCTTGGAGGATGTGGTTAGGGTTTTGGGAGCCATAAGGGCATCCCTCCAGTCCACCTCCTCTAGGGGGCCCACCCAACCCTCTAATCGAGCCCTGAGCTAGTTGAAGTTTTACTTACCCTTGGATTCTATAAGAATATATACTTTCCCCAGATGTAATTCTGTAATTTATTACCACTTAATGTGTGACTCTTGTATAGTGCATAAAAGGTGAACTGAGGGGAATATTTAGTAGAAACTGGCAGAGCATATTAAGCCAAAATTACTACCGCCGTGCTCTGACAGTTTCAGAATTCAGGGATGCATCGTATTCACAAGAATGCGCCGCAACTGTGTTACCCCTAGCACTGCACTAAAAAAGCTGTCTAGCTCCAGCACAGGTACCCGTGTGCCAATATGCTAGGGCGTCTGCGCTGCAGGGACAATTGTGTATGTGAAGTAAGGGCCACCTTACTGCATATAAACAATCTTTACAAGTGATGTGCTCCATCTATGGGTGCTGCAGAATACAGCACACATGAAAAGAGAAAAATATGAGGAGAAATAAAACTGTTGTCCTCTTATCGCCTGCTTAAGACCAGGTATTCTCTGGCAGTACTTTTGGCGCTGCCACATACCTTGTTAATATGGGGCAGCGTCAAAAAGCAATGGATGTTGCAGCAGAAAGCCCACTGCATCACCCATACCCCCCTTTCACACTAAGTACTGCATGGATAGGGGCATTATTTACAAGGCGACATTAAGCCGCGCTAAGTGGCTTAACGCTGCCTTGTCAATAAGGCAAAAGAGTGAGGTTCTGGTGGCATTAACACCTTGTAAATATGCTCCTGAGTTAACTTTAAATGTGTTAAAAAATTCACGTTACGGGTGGGTGTATATTTATGGAGCATAAATGACAGCTTTGGTGTGAGGATTAATGCAGTGAGCGGTTCTCAAAGTGCTTGTTGGTGGCTCATGAAGGTGTTCAGAACACATGTTCATGAATTCATTAGCCTCTCTATAGTGCACACAGAGAGACGGTAACCGTTCCCTTAGGGTAATCCATGTCAGTGACATAACATCTGTTTACAGTTCACGTTTTACTCGTTCTTGCATTCCCGAAGAGTACAACTTTTTTCCAGGTGTTATGCTGCTACAGATTTTATTTTGTGGCACAGCTGACTTTTGTAAAGTGCATATTATGAATGCTGTTGCCCCAGGCATGTTTAAAGCAGGTTAAGTGTGGGGCGTTCATGTCGGTGCATGATTGCTGTGCAATTGAGACTGTAGTCAGGGTGGGTCATTAATTTGTCTTGAAAACATGCTCATCTCTGTTAAGCTGTGTTCCATAAAACAGTCATAAAAGCACCAATTTCATAATCAACAACAGTATAAAAAATACAGTGCATGGATATAGTAAAATGGGTTTAAATTATACAAACAAATGTTCTTCTGGTTTTGCTGATGGAAGGCTGAATTTAGAAGTGTATGTGAAAAAACTCCTAGGCAGTAACAATTTGGAAAACAACCAGCATGAAATGACAGCAAAAGCAAACTAAAATTAAAATGTCAGTTTAATAAACACATTTAAAAATCATACAATTTATAGAACGATATATACTCTATGACAATGAAAATTTAAATCATAATCCATACATAAAAATACAAACAGTATCATCAGCTTATAGGCATTTCAATAGTTTTTAACCATAGAAACCAAACAGTAAGTGGCGAATGGAGTCAATTTAGAAAACATCCTACATAAATTCAGGTAGATTGCTACTTTTAAATGCTCATTACATTTCATTTGCGTAAAGCTGATTAAAGAAAAAAAATCCTAGATAAAAAAAGACAATCTGGGAAGCATTTTCGACATGTGTATGAATGAGCAGAGAGGTGCCCTCATCTTGTCTTTGCACGCTGTGCCTAGCACAGTGGCGTAACGAAACTTGAGGTGCACCCTGCAAAGTACATGCATTTTCCCAGGATCATCACTGAGACGCAAACCTGGTTCCCCAGCTCTGAAGTCGGCAGCTTTGGCCATTTCACCACATCCTCACGCCACTTTCACAGATAGTAGTTGGTTCTGTTTTAGGCGGTGCTAACAGGAGAAATGGGCTGGTGCAAGCTGGCCTCAGACAGGAGCCCCAGCACTTACTTTTTTGGGACAAATTAGCCACTGCTAGGAGTGTATACATTAGCGGCCCGTGATGGGAGTGCTGCTGGGTGCTGACGTGGGGTGGGGGAGGGGCGGGGTGGGGAAGGGGCAGGGTGGGGGTAGTAAACTATAGATTACGGCTGATTAGAGGTAAGTAATTATAAATAAATAAAACAAATTTTGTTGCGCTCGCTGCATCGCCAAATGTGAAGAAATACATTTGGGCGAAGAAATGGTTTTCCTGTAGGAAGCGTGCTATAGCTGGTAGGATTAGCCTGGCCATTACTCTAAGTTAAAAAGCACTGGCAAAGCCAATTGACCCCACCTCTTGGCTTTACCAGTGTCTTTTGAAGATTCTGCTCAATTTTGCAAAAGTGAAAATAATATATTACAGATTCTGAGCAGCAGTGGCAAAAATAAAACAAGCTGCAGAGTGAGGATGTATATATGTGGTGCATCACTAGTATATGCTCGTATGATTTATGATGCTGTGGTGACATATTTTTTTATTTTACTTACTGCCCCAAGATGGCATTACCTTTTGGAGTTACCAATGCCTTTTGAAGATGCATTTCAATATCGCAAATTCAAAGAAAAAAAATATTACAGATTCTGCGCAGCAGTGTAAAAAAAAAGCCCCAGTGTGATGATGTATACATGTGGTGCATCACCTAGCATGTGCATGTATATATGAGGATGCTGTGGCGGCATCTTTTTACATTTTATTTACTATCCCGTGATGGTGGAGGCACATCTTGGAGTGGTAAATGTAAAAGATATAAAATGTGCACAAAAGAGCATACTTTAAAAATGAACTGCCTGGCATCATATTGCAGCTTCCGGGACCCACCTAAAAAGAAAAAGCAAGAACATTTCTATAAAAAATGTATTAAATGGATATGGACAGTGGAGTAACAGTGGAGGGAAGTTAGAGAAAAGCAAGCAAATGCTGCTGAGAGGAAGGAGAAATTGGAAGTGGTGGGAGCAACGGAGGAGGTTGGTGGGGGAGTTTAAAATAACAAAAGACAGATAAAAGCCAAGCTGGGATGGGCAAACAATGGAGGAACTTGGGGTAGGGAATAGTACGGTGAGCCTGAGTGTGTAGTGTCGTGAGTGGGAAGAACGAAATGGGAGGGACAGCAAGAAAACACATGCACTTCCACATAGTGAAAAAGAAAAAAAGTAGATCTCTGAAGCGGAGCTGTGGGATGATACATTCATCCAATCAAAACAATGGTGAAATAGATAATCTCCAGGGTTGGTCACATTCAAAAAGGAAAAAGGAACTGATTTGAATAAGAATCAAGCAAATGTGACTGACATTAAAGCCAATGAATAGTAAGCAAAGGGCTGTTCCAAAGCCCACTCTAAGCATTGGTCTTGTATGCAATAGGTCTTTGAGAACAGATAGAAAGAAACTGTCTGTAGGCAAGACCTACAAAGGTATATTTGAGAAGGTTGGCAACAAGTGGGAAACCATCACATTTGATGCAATGTTGCAATACCTAGGTGGTTCCAGCCAGCAGAGCAGTGCCCAGGCAGAAGAGATGCCCCGGTTACTTACCAGTAATCTTCATTACTCCGAGTATAGTCTTCCTTGCCACATGACTAACAAAGTGAGCTTCAGCTCCACACGAGAACCATCCAAAGCAAAAGTCAGCCTCCCATCCCTTCCCAATATGGCTGACCCATTACACCCCTGACCTCTATAAGAGGCGGGCCGGCCCACCCATCAGCCTGAAACTACCAAGCAAAAACGTGAAGCCGATAGCCAGACAGGGAGGGAGGGATGGGAACTTATGTGGCGAGGAAGACTATACTCTGAGTAATGAAGATTACCGGTAAGTAACCGGGGCAATACCTCCTCGTTAGTCTTCCTCGCCACATGACTAACAAAGTGAACACATACCAAAGCCAAGCGGCTTCATGGAAACACACAAGGGACCACCGGACGCCCACGAAAGAGGGCAAACCCAACAGACCTGACGAGTGGAAGGACCACCCAAGAGAGTCCACCATGAGAAGGAAGAACCAGCCTGGGACAGAAAGACACCGGGAAAGAAGAAAACCCAGACCCCCGAGACACGAAGTGTAGCCAGAAAAATCTGCCCAAACCAAAGGCCGAAGAAGAACAGAGAATGCCCCGGACCAGACCGCACTGAGCCAAAAGCAACCGCCAACAGGCCCCAGAACAGAAAGCGGTAAGACGGTCCAAACACACCAAGACCCCCCAACGTACAGCCCAAAACGGAAGGGGAGCAGAAGCCCAGAGGAACTGAGGAACAGAGGGCATCCCCACCACAGTGACCCAACAAAAAAGCCACAGCAGAAAGGAGAAGCAGTCCGACAGAAACACAGCAACACCCCACGGGGGACCACCAACCGTGAGACCACCAGAACGGGGAACGGGGCAGCGGAACCAGACGCCACCAAACAGACAGGCGGGAGCCGCAAGAATGGATAGGAGTGCAAAAAGTAACTCAGCACGCCAACCGAACAAAACAACGAAGGTCACCACAACCCCACCCGCAAGGAAAGAAACAGGTGGGACATGGACCACAGTAGCACAAAGGACCCCCGGAAGGGATAGCGACACCAAGGGGAGAATCCAGGCAGTCAAACAGCAAAAGAGACCTAGGAAGGCGCCTGAAACTACACAGACGAAACCCGGCGACCAAGGGAACCAAACCGGCCAACAGGTAAAAACGGAAACCCACAAGGTCTCCCACGGAACCCGAAGAGACCAGGACGAAGGCCAAGCCACCCAAAAGAAGCGAACGGCCACCAGAGGCCCCCCAAGCAGGAGAAAGCACATAGCGCCCAGCAAAGTGGGGGGACGCAGCACGGAGGAGCGAGACCGCCCTGCACAGGGTCCAAGCAAACCATCCCAGGAACGTTCCACAAGAAGGAAGCGAGCCGCCGAAGCGAGAGGCAGAATTCACACCGGAGGAGCAAGGTCCCGCCTAGGACAGGAAAACCGGGAAACCCAGCACCCCGGGACACCCAAAAGCACCGCTGGAAACAAAAACCAACAATGGTAAACCAGAAAGCAGGGACCGGACACAACCTGCATCCATAGAGGCACACCACGGAAATCTAAGCAACAGCTCCAAAGTCCACTGAACGCAGCAGCAGACGCGAACGGAGAAGCACCCTGGCGAGTACCACCCACAGGACAAATGCCCTGTCCAGGCCCAACCAACATGGACCACACCTATCCAGGCACTAAAGAGGCTCAACCCGGAGGAATGGCTAAGATCAGACAAGACCATGTACAGCCAGGGTGGTAGAGCAAGGACAGCACAAACGTGCAAATAAGACAAGAGGGACGAACCCCGCAAACCCCCCGGACCACAAAGCAGGGGAGAAACCGACCAGGAGAGCAACAAGAAGCCCCCACAGGGGCGATGCAAAACCCAGAAAAGCCAAGGAACGGTTGACAGAAGGCAGATCAAGCGACTCAGCACTGAACAGGAACCCATGCACGCCCCAAAGAATGGCAAAGACCGCCACCATCCGGGAAGGGGGACCCAGAACAGAAAGGCCACTGGCCCAATAAGGAAGAATCTGAAGACTGCGAGCCATAAAAACACACAAGACATGGGCCCCACAGGAGAGCGAGCCCACCGCACCAGGGAGACCCAGGCAGGCACCCATCAAGGCGTGAACACTCAGAGTAAACGAGAACAGAAGCATACAGGGCAGTAAGGCCACAGCGCCCTGGCAGCCCAAGCACGGGAAGCAGGAGGCGACGCCCAAAGTCAAGGCAAAGCACCCCAACACATGTTGTAGCAAGCCACACATCCGAGGACAAAGAGATCCGAGAGGGCGCCACAGAGAGGAAGGAAGGGGACACCCAACAACCTCACCAGACCATCCGAGTGCAACCCAGCCAACAATGGGCGAACAACCCCCCAACACAACCAGAATCCCCCACAATAACGAGAGGGGGACACTAGAAAAGGACGAGGCCACAGCGGACCCCACAGGAGAACCAGAAGAAAAGGAATCTCAATGCTGAGGCCCCAGTAGCCTAAGGATTGAAGAAGGCACAACAAGCAACCCGCATGAAAATGAGCCCAGGGTAGCACAAACAGATAGAGGGAACTAACACAGAGGCAGCACGCAAGAAGCCACCGCAACCGAGGCTCCAGAAACAGACCCACTAAATGCCAAAAAACATACTCGGCAAAACCGTCAGATGGAAGCATCCTCCAGGATGAAGGGGACCCCCCTGCCACGGGGCCAAGGAGGCCAAAAACAAGCTGCACAGTGGAGAGCCACACACCTGCGACAACATGAGCAGAAGACGAGGAGGGCAGAAAGAAATCACACTGTGCCTCCACAGTGTCCCAAGCCCCTGTAGGGACTCAGAAAAAATGAAAGAAACAGACGAGGAAAGAAGGCAACATCCCAGTCCAACAGCGTACCCACAGAAGCAGCCATGGGAAAGGACAGGCACCAATAGCAGCCCGCCCCCATCAGAAATGCTGAAGCCAACAGCCCTTGCAAACTTATCAATGCAGAGTTTGAAAACATTGCCACCACAGAACACTGAGACAGCAATAGCAGGTGACGAACCCCTGCCCATTGAGAAAATTCTCCCACACAGGCACATGACTTACCAATGAGCTAAAGCACCTGTTACGCCAAAGACCTGAAAAATCTGCTTCCATCAAGACGAAAAACAACATCAAAATAAACAGGTGCAAAATAACAGATGTTCATAGTTACCCAACTCAAAGGAACTCATCTTATCAACCTCAGGCGAATGAAAGTCCGAGTAGACCCACCGGGATAAGAAACCATGAGGACGAACACAGGCCCTTTCAGAGGCTGCCATAGTCCACTCAGCCACCAGACCCTGCAACTCAATGTCCACCCAAGAAGAATCTTAAAATACGACCAGCAGATAAAAGACTGGAAGAATTCACGTAAACAAAGCCGTAAGGTGGATCACTGGCAGAACACGAACCTACGGCCTGGGAGAGCCGGCGCCACCAGTGGTGCAAGACTGACCACAGTGCCATAGCGCACTGACCTTGAAGAGGCTATTCAGCATGGCGTTTCATGAATGCAGGCGCTGAAAATATGGGGCCTCATTTATGAAAAGTGACGCATTGCTGCGTGAAAACAGCGATGCGTCACTTTTCACTGCGCACACCTTGCGACACCAATGATGCGTCATATTTAATGTATGACGCATCATGTCGCAAGGACTTACAGATACGTCAGTATTTCTGACGCATCTGTAAGCGCAAAAGTGACGCATTGCTGGAGTGTGTCACAAAAGTGACGCAACTCCAGCAATGCGTCCTTTCACATGGGGAAAGCCCCATGTGAAAGGGCTTGCGTCAGTCTTACGCCTGCTGTGAGGCAGGCGCAAGATTTTGACGCAACAGCATCCTAAAAGTGACGCAGTGAAATCTCATAGATTTCACTGCGTCACTATTACGAGGCTTTTTGCGGGGGAACGCCCCCTCTGCATACATTATACCTGACGCAGGTATAATGTGGCGCAGGGGTTTAAAAAGTGACGCATCTACCTAGATGCGTCACTTTTTAAATATGGCGCAACAAGGCGCATTTTGTACGCCGCTGGTGCGTCACAAAAAGTGACGCACCGGCGGCGCAAAACTGACGCAAGGCCTCATAAATGAGGCCCATGGCTTTTAAAGATGAAGCCAGTATTTTATCTTAAGAGGGTCACGTTCAGAAAAAACCCGAATTTGAACCTTAGTTATGCACAGGGTCAGACTGGCATACAAGGGCAAAAGGCAGCGCCCAAAGAGCTGGTCTGACAAGTCAGAGAAGGGTCCGTTTTCTGTCTGTTTGTGGGCCTACTGTATGGCCTAATGAGCTTTTACTGTTGATTTCCCCAGTATATGAAAAAAGCATTGCCTGCAGCAAGCACAATTCCTTGTCAATTTCCATACCTAGCAAAACACTGATTGAGTGGGTCTCCGCAAGTTCACACCAGCTTCAGTTTGCAAACATGAGCTGCCTTTTTAGCTATCTTATTCGCTAATGGATGGCCCTTATTTTGGTGCCGTAGATTTTGTTTGCAGATTAGTGATTGCAGTGGAACAGCATCTACATTCTTATTGGACCGCCAAGTTGGACACATATGATTGAGGATGCATGCCTGACACACACACCCAGAGTCCGTAGAACCATTACTACAGCAATGGGCAACCACGTCTCGAAAACATACCAGCGAAACCGCGCAATTGGGAAAAGTGAACGAAGTAGAAGCGAGAGCCCCCAACAGCATACTTACACAGACACTGTGCTAGTCTGAAACCAGGGAAACAGACCCGCTGCGTAGAGCGCATGCGTGAGTGCAAGACACCCGACAAAAAAATATAGCAAAGAAAGCTACCCCATCAAGCAAACAAAACAAGGTGCGGCCAACGGACCAAATCCTAACACTATCATAAGCATTAAAAAGATCGGGGACACCCCAAAGGATACAATACCAGCCGCACATCGATCGGCCCGAGGAATGGTAGAAACTGCAGCTCCCAACGGGACAGGGAGTGAAACAGCCGTGCTGAAGCCGAACGAGCACGGCCGCCCCACACATGCCGGATCAGAAAAGCGGCCCCCTAAGGCACCTCGCCCCCTAGTGAGACTCCGGGAGAAGTCAACGCCAGGCCAGGGAATGGCATCCGTCCCGGCGGCAAACAGGTAAGTCTATCAACAACAAGGGGGAACCAAGAGTAGACGATATTTAACGGGGTCCAGTGTACATGTACAGAAGACTAGTAACACAAGAGGGGTACAAAGTTCCCCAATGTGAGTGAAGAGGACAAGTGTGCGTAGAGCGTAGAAGAAGAGAAACAAGGGAGGGGAATTACCTTTTTGGAACTAAAACCCTCACACACTTAGCAAGCTAGATGTCATGCTTCATCATATGGGTTCTGCTCCTCGTCAGACTGGCGCTGCAATGTCTGATGGGCACCCGTAAAGGGGCTCTTTATCTGAGATCTTTTGTTCCAGCCATATGGTGCATGCGGGTGAGAGGGCAAGTGAAAGTGTAGTCGTGAGATAGTGGTGAGTTAAATAAGGTGGGTCAGTCCACAATGAACTTTTATTGGTCGGAACGGTCGGGGTTGGTGTGCAGGAAAGGTCTGAGCAAATATAATAAGTGGAAAACCCTGGAGTGCTAGAGTAGTAGCAACAGGGATATCTACTCTCCTACAGGAAGAATGGTGCTCACCCACACCAGTCTCATTCATACTAGCGTGTGCAACCATAGCCCTAACTGAGAACTTTTTCCAGTACGGGACCCAACTATACCACCAAATCAGGGGGACCTCTATGGGTTCAACCTCTGCCCCTAGTCTAGCCTGCATCTACATGGCCACCTTCGATGAAAGTGTCATCAGGACCACACACAACCCCTTCTGTGACCACATAACACTCTGGCGCAGGTACATAGACGATATCCTCGTACTATGGAAAGGAGATCGGGCGACCTGTGAGGCATTCTGCACGTGGATCAATCGGCAGAACCCTTTTCTTAAATTCACTGGTACCATCTCAGAGACGGCTATCCCCTTCCTAGACTTGAGTATTAGTCTAAACCCGGCTGGGCTAAAGACTACACTCTACCGGAAAAACACCGACAGGAATAGTCTTCTTCTTTATGAGAGTTACCACCCGAGAGCCCTGAGGGACAATCTCCCTTTTGGACAGTTCCTCAGGGTACGTAGAAATTGCACAGACAGGGCAGACTTTAAACAAGAAGCGAGTCTCCTACAACACAAATTACAGGACAGAGGGTACCTGGCTAGGCTTGTGTACAACTCCTGCAAACGAGCCCTGAACAACCCTAGGGAAGCACTACTCGAGACACGTCCCAAGGAGTCCGATGATTTGATCACATGTGTCACCTGTTATACCAAAAACTCAGCCTACATCAAATACACGATAAACAAACATTGGAATATCATCAACTCTGGTGGTTTGGATATTCCACAGCCTCGTTTTGCTTTCAAACGGACGTCCAACCTGAAGGTCGCACTAATTCACACACGGCCCAAGAAGCAAAACACCAACAGCCAGAGTACACTGTGGGGCCTTCCCCCCGTGACAGGTCACTTTCCATGTGGGGGGTGCGCTGTTTGTCCTCAAACGCGACAGTGCAAGGAGAACGCCCTTACAGACACTTTCACCTGTCAGCTCCGTAAGCATACCAATTGCAACAGCACTAGATGCATCTACATGCTAACCTGCCCATGTAATAAACATTACATTGGGATGACCATGAGACAAGCCAAACTGCGAATTATGGAGCACAAAAGCAACATTAGATGCTTAAAGACACACACCAGGTTGTATGAACACTATACACAGCAGGGACATCAGGCAGACAGTATACGCTGGTTGGTTTTGGAATCCCATCCCACCATTACCCAACAGGCCTTGTTCCAAATCGAATAAAGATGGGTCCATCGGCTTAAATTAGACACGACTGGCCTTAACGACTCTGTACCATGGTCGTCTCTCACATGTTAGAACTGACCCTGTATACGCCTGGATGCCAAGACATAGCTTTAAACTGAGGGACAAAAAACCTAATCACCCCAGTTAGCGAATCCCTGACAATATAAAGTAGGACCTATTGTATAACTTTATTATTGCTTCCCGGAAAGATCTGATTAAACCAACTAATGAACATGTACATAATGAAATAATCAGCAGCATGTACAGTGTATATATGTTTTGTGTATAGTCGAATGTACTGTGAACTTAAATGTATTTTGTTTTTCAACAGCAATGTATGATTTGTATAAAGGAGAGCTTTGAAATTAATGTAGATACCAATATACAATAAGACATACAAAGAAAAAGTCAAAACGTGAGACAGCGCAGAGTCAATAAAAGGGACTCTTGTGTTAAAAACAATAAGTGTAATTCATGGTGTCAGAGGTATCCTTTGTGTTGAAATGGCCCTAGGCTATGGGCACAGTCTTTGGTGGGCGCAGCTTCCGTGCCCTTATGTTATTGTTGGCGCATGGGTTTTGGCCCTGGCTGGTCCTCGCTCCTCACCGGTTTCCTCGTGTGGGTGTGTAGGGATGAGTCGGGTTGAGTCCTTGTGCCGGAAGTTGTAATGGAGTACGCGCTGCCTCAAGAGCTTGTGTGTAACTAGGAACCATAGTCGCTCACTGCGTAGTTTGACTTGCTGCTACCCCTATGGCAGCCTCCCCTCAAGAGCCACGACCTATGGCAGGGTGTGATCTCCTCACCGCCAGATCCATGAGTGAATGTAATTTATGTACCCCCTCGCTCTTGTCCATCTCCCTTCCTCGCAGGTACCTGACCCATACGTGCAGGTCCCACAGGAGCTGACTGCGGGCGCCTTAGGATTTTCCTTAGGGTAAGCTCTTACACTTTTTGCCTTTTTTTCCATTTGTCTCTAATAGCTTTAGCGTCTCTACCTTGCTAATACAAGCATCTGATACCCACGATGTGGGTACACTTATGACTATTCATCAGATGATTGTTTGTTTTAAACTCACGAGTGTACCTTTGAGCGTAGAATGTATGTGACCTCTATCCCTGTAAACACAGCACTGATTTCTCTCCTATGTTATGTATTTTCTTTAGGTCGCATCAAATTGGCAGGACCTGCTGGCCTGCTTAATTACTGACCTCAAGAAATAAGGTTGTAATACACTTTTATACTTAGTTTTTCACTGTGTAGTACTGAACACCTAGGTCCTGAAGAATTGCCATTTGGGCAAGAAACATGTTGACCTGATCAGAGGGTTGTACGTATTTTGCTTTGAATCTCCTCAGCATATATCTCCCCTCCCACTATTTTAATCAAGGGCGTCGGCCACTCCAATAAAAGTTAATTGTGGACTGACCCACCTTTTTTAACTCACCACTATCTCAGGACTACACTTTCACTTGCCCTCTCACCCGCATACACCATATGGCTGGAACAAAAGATCTCCGATAAAGAGCCCCTTTACGGGTGCCCGTCAGACATTGCAGCGCCAGTCTGACGAGGAGCAGAACCCATATGATGAAGCATGACATCTAGCTTGCTAGGTGTGTGAGGGTTTTAGTTCCAAAAAGGGAATTCCCCTCCCTTGTTTCTCTTCTTCTACGCTCTACACACACTTGTCCTCTTCACTCACATCGGGGAACTTTGTACCCCTCTTGTGTTACTGGCAAACAGGTAAGCCCTTAGAACGCCTCAGAGCTCGGACACAACCAAAGACCCCGGGCCTCCGCTTGCAGCCCGCGCGGAACACCAACACGGGACAGCGTCACAGTGAGCAGGAGAACTTTAGGAAAACGGGGGCGCGGCCGGGGACCACAGGACGGCCCACCGGACCCCCCCCACCAAGATCAGTAAGTGTCTGAGTAATAAAAGCGCTAACTTGACCTGAATGAATCAGAGCGCATTCAATATTATACCATTATAAGCACAAGTACATGTCAGGCACTGGGAGAACCAGAGGCTCGAACGCGGGTCCCAGAGTTGCATCCGCCAGCCGTATGCACAGACACAAACAACAGGAGCATCCCACGGGAGGCCTGGGCAAAGACAATGTATGACAGGTAACATCAAGCCAAAACCATTGACTCACACGGACGGGAGGTAGAAGGAGCCGCATGGCATAGCCCCAGACCACCCCGGCCACCCCCCTGTAAACCCTTGGCTCACTAGGGCAGAGCCTAACCGGCCCTGTAGGATAACGGGGGAAGGAAGAGGGGAGGGTCCTAGATCCCACAGGTCCACTAGAGCAGGACCATCAACCAGGGACCCATGTACCCGCTCCAGCAGGTACCACTTACCTGAACGCGCATCTGGAGAGTAATGTTGCGCAGAACAAAAAAAAACAGGCTGATTGGTTGGGCCGGCCCGCCTCTTATAGAGGTCAGGGGTGTAATGGGTCGGCCATATTGGGAAGGGATGGGAGGCATGGGAGGCTGACTTTTGCTTTGGAGGGTTCTGGTGTGGAGCTGAAGCTCACTTTGTTAGTCATGTGGCGAGGAAGACTAACGAGGAGGTAATGCTATTCAGTCAAGTGGAACAAGGAGAGTGAAACAAATATTATTAATTATTTTCTTAAAAAGGAGGGACTAAAATGGATTGCCCATTAACCCTTCTTGTTTGAGATTTCTGAGTCTAAATAATAAACCAGGGACAAACACCCTTCAAGACTTGCCTCACAATCATAAAACGGGATGCATTGAGTATAACTAAATAATCCCTCTCACGCTCAAAGGAGCTTGAAAAAACTAAAAAAGATGCACAAGCCTAGAAGAGAGGAGCAACATAAAAAAGATTGACCATCAAAGAGCACAAACGGTGCCTCTGTTACCAGAAGGTGTATGCTTTGATTCAAGAAAAAAAAACTTTCAACTTGGAATGTCATGGAAATGTAGTGATACTAAACCAAATCAGGGATTAAGATTTACCAATAGAGCTAAGGAGAAAGACCCTCCTTCAAAAGCATAGTATACATTTAGAAATCTAACCTGGTTATCGAACCAATGATCTGGGAAAATGCTATTATAATTTAATCAAACCCAAGAAAGAATAAAGACAATCAACAGTTTGGGCACTGTAAAGAAAAGTTTTAAAGTCAGAGCTGTGCAAGTTAGTTTACCCCAGTCAAAACTGAGAAAAAAGCCACATGCAAGAAGAGAAGATGCAGACAATTTGATGCCCCTAACTGTAGTAAGTGTGGTTGAAAGCTGCAGTCAAAAGTTAAACTGAGTGAGCGGCTTTAGGTAAGTCATAAGTGTGAATTTTGCCCATAAAAGAGA
The DNA here is from genome assembly GCF_964263255.1 of Lissotriton vulgaris. Classification (NCBI taxonomy): domain Eukaryota; kingdom Metazoa; phylum Chordata; class Amphibia; order Caudata; family Salamandridae; genus Lissotriton; species Lissotriton vulgaris. The sequence goes on along the minus strand of NC_141698.1, from coordinate 539,542,246 downwards.
TATAATGAACTTGACGGAGAGAAGAAAAATGTGTCTTATCTCAACTAGATAGTTTCTGTTGTGTACCCAGTCACACATAAGCACCATATTAACATGTCACCCGCAATTCATGACTTACTAAATTGGACCTTTTCTATAGAATGAATAATAGGTGCTTAGTGAGAGTTCAGTTTGTGCCAGGTTATTCAGGCCTTGCAGATGCAACTTCTTGAAGCTCTTTCAAAAACAACTCTCAATCTTTTTTGAAATTGACGAAGTTTGCAAAGTTTAATAAAACAACAGATAGCAGTAGAACACTTTGAGTAAAAGTAAAGTTTATGGAACTAAAACTCTAAAAAAAACACCATTAGTTGCAGAATTGCAAAGAACGATTTTGCAATTTTGCAAAAACGATTACAAATAACTTCTGCAAGTGAAGTTGAGAAACTTAGCATCTTCGCAAATTTCATTATAGAAAATAGTATAAAATGTATTAAAGAAAGACATTTTGTTCTTCATTTTGGCAGAATCATTCAATTTTAGCACAAGTATGCCCATCGCACAGACCTTAATTTTCATAGAAACTTTTGGCTCACCATGATCTTAGATTCATGGTAAATTACATATATTATAATGAATTCCACAAAGTGACACACGTAGAATTAGGGAGTAGTTTTTCTACGGTGAGATAAAGATTTACATCACCAATCTCTGGCCAGGAAGAAGGACATGGAACCAACCAATTTGAAGAACTAAGACTGACACCATGTTTTTAAATTTATTTTTTATATTAAGTTTTACCCATCAAATACATAGGTGCATACATCTTTTGCTACTCCTTTCATTGGTCCATTAATCATTACATTGATGTCATTAATACAAAGTATACATAGCCTTAGCTGCCACTTACAACTCCTCTACGGATCCCTGATGGATCCCAAGATTGGAGAATGCATTATATGGCATTATGAGAGTATATTGCAGGTGAAAGATCAACACATCTATTGCTGCTTCTCTCGTCTTGAGGATTGAGCTATCACTGTCCTTACCCTACGCCACCTTCTGCCCTGGGTATATCTCACTACATCAATTTTTCATTATCGGTCATGTGAAGCATCAGTTTGGCTCCTCCCTTAAATACGCCAGCAAGGGGACCCAGATATCTTGTGGTTGGGAAGTCAATGGCAGGAGCTGTGCATATGTGGTCAGTTGTTTCTTGCACTGCGCTAAATTATGCATCCAGTCTTTGAATTTGGGTGCTCTCCCCCTGCTCCACCGACATGCTACCCTTCGTTTTGCAGGAGCAGTCTCAGCAAAATAAATTTGCTATGCGCAACTGGGAGCTCTTCTGTGTAGCCCAGAATCGCTATGATCCATCACTTCCAGCCAATACTTATGTATTGCTTCACATTGCCATCCTAGGTGTAGGAACCCTGCGCCCTCCTGTCTCCATCTGTCACAGCAGTCATCTGATCTCAACTTGTACCTGTACAGGTTTGTCAGTGTATAGGACACTCTGTGCAAAAATTTTAAATGAATGATGTGCGGTCTGACAGCAATCATGCATGTCTCTTTACAACAATAGACCCACTGTCGGTCAGTGAGGGGTACCATTAGCTCTGAGTCCCAGCCTGATCTCACAGTAGTCTATGTGTCTAGTGTCTCAGCAAGACCAGCCCGTTAAAGTCTTGAAACCAACTCCGCCGGACTCGGTAGCTGCAGCAGGTTATGTGATGTGTTGAGTGTGGGAGGCTCAAGAGGGATGGTGGAAGGCCAGTTCGGACATCCTGTCTTAATCTAATGCATATGAAAAGTTTCTGAGGGTGTTGGGGGTGTTCATCTGAGTAAGGTGACTTTATCTTTAAATTGTCCATCCGTATAGAAGTCCCCCCAGGTTTCAACCTTCCTCTTGCTCAACATGGTACAGGATGAGCCCTCACGAGTAACAGGGATTGAATGATAAAATGGGGGAGGTATCAGTGGAGAGTACAGCAGGGGTTTGTTCAGTCGTCTAGCTAACTGTCTCCATGCAAGGCTGATGCAGTTCACAGTGGAGTAAGTAGTGTCTTCGCCGGGAACTCCAGCTCCCAAGAAAGAAGATAGTGGTAAAGGGGTCCTGTATCTCTGCTCGATGGCCAAGTGAGGCATGTATGGTGGTGGGTGGAACCAGTAGGCCGCATAGTTGGCCTGTGTGCATAAATAGTAGAGTTCCATATCCGATGTCTCAAACAACCCTCCCCCCAGTGCAAAAGGAAGAGTGAGAGTCTTCCAGATTAATCTGGGCTGCTTGCTCCCCCAAGTCAGTCAAATTACTTGAGTTTGTAAAGTATGAAAGAATGACCCCCCTGGTGGGTATGGTATGTTAAGGAAGAGGTATGACAACTTTGGTAAAACTACCATTTTTACAAGAGAGATTTGGCCCGCTAATGATAAGTGTAATAACACCCAGAGGGATATGGAGTCTGTAAGCAAAGTTATTGCTGTGCCATAGTTTGCCCCCAGTGTTTCCTCCCTGTCTCTTGAGATGGTTACTACCAGATATCTCACCTCTGCTTTGCACCATTTCAATGGATAATCTAGTGTAAATTTCGTGGTGTTCGGGGTAAGTGGGAAAAGCTGCAATTTACTCCAATTTATTTCAATACCTTACAGTGCCCCAAAGCGGATACATTCTCTGAATATGGGATTTAGACTGACATGAGGCTCACAGATATACAGTGTTATGTCATCAGTATAAAGTTACACAGTAGATGATGTGTAGGGTATCTGAGTGCATACTCTCTATGGTGTTGCCGGAGCTTGGCCGCCAGTGGTTCAACAGTGAGTGCAAATAACAGGGGAGACAGGGGGCATCTCTGTCTAGTACCTCGCGAGATGTGAAAAGAGGTGGATCTACTACCATTGATCTGTTTGGTAGCTCTTGGTTTATTGTAAAGGAGGGAGATCAAGGATAGAAATGCAGGGGTACCCCATCCTCTTTAGCACCGCTAACATATAGTCCCATTCTAGTGAGTCTAAAAAGACTGCCACCGCAGCCAGGTCTGGGTCTATATCTTGAAGTAGAGCAAATAAAGTGTGCAGGTTGGGGTAAGTAGCCCATCCAGGAATGAAACCTGATTGGTCTGGCAGTATAAGGCCATCCATTAGGAGGCCTAGTCTGTTGGCCAACACCTTAGCTAGTATCTTAACATTGCAATAGTGGTATGTAAGCCTTGCACATTGTAGCACTTTTCCCTGGTTTAAGAATGGCGATGATTAATGCTTTGCACATGACTGTTTATAGGATGAGGGCTAGTGTTTCCGCAAAGCATTTATAAAAGTCCGCCGGCAGGCTTTCCGGTCCCGGAGCCCTGCTGGATCTTGGGTGCATTTTGGCCACTCAGATTTCCTCTTCCTCAATGTCAGCAGAGAGGAAGTCCGTTTATGCACCAAGGGCTATTCTCAAGGTACTCGTCCACGTCTATGTGTCCGATCCTACGGGTGGTGTAGAGGAAGAAGTAATATGCGGAGAAGGCGTCAAGAATGTTCTCTGTATCCCTGCATACCGAGCCGTTGGCGTCATCCACCACCAGCATATAATTAGTAAACTTGGGGGTGCGGACTACTTCCGTCAGCACTCTCCCCATATCTCTCTCCCTCTACATACCTGCGGGCGCGCTGATACCTAGATCTAAACAGGACCTCCCGTTCTGCAACGTGCCTTTCTCTATTCGTCTGATGTGCCTGCAGTTTTTGTTACTTAAGCTTTTATGTCCGTTTCTATCTTTCTGAGTGAATTGTGGATGTTTCTCAGGGTCCCCCCTCCTTTTGCAATACCGATGCTGTGGATGGTTACCTTAAAGGCCTCCCACATACAGGCTAGTGTCGGGACTGAATCTAGATATCTGGGGAATAAGTTGCGTATGTCCTGTCCGAGCTCCGTTCAGAACCAGTCATCGAGAAGGGCAGTGGTGTCTCCACAACTGGTGGTGAAGTCTGTTGCCCGGAGGGAGTAGTTTCAGCAGTACTGGGGAGTGGTCCGAATATGTTCATGCAAGATGCTCGGCACTGACAAGCCAAGTGCCCAGTCCCCTCGATATAAGACAGTAGTCTATGTGAGACCAGCTGGAATGTACACTGGAGTGTAAGGTTCCCTCTCAGTCCACAGGGTGGAGCATCCTCAATGCATCTAGTAACTGGTGATCCAACATAATTTCCACCAGGCCTTTTCTGCTTTGGCTTGGGGGCCTGCCGTACTGCAGAAGCGGTCCATGCCTGGGTCTAGTGTGGTGTTAAAATCGCCTCCCCATATTAAGTGTGTGGAGCCGATGTCTAATATGAGTCCCCATATCTTACTAAAAAAAGTTGCATTGTCTACAGTAGGTCCGTAGCAGTTTACTAGTGTGATAGAGTGTGCAGCTATGTGTCCCCACATAATTCATTATCGACCCTGGGGGCCCTGTATAGTGCCAGATGGATGAGATTGAACAGTGGATTTAATCAGTATCGCTATACCTCGAGTAGAATATGAAGCATAGCACCTATGGGCGGCCCTTTTCAAGCGCTGCCACACTCTGTGCCTGACTGTGCCCCCGATCTCGCCTCCTGTGGTATCGTATTGGCTGCTGATCGCTGCTAAAATAATTTGTGTGCCAGACTGTGCATCGCGCATTGCTGATGATCGCATTTGCTGCTGCTAAAATTGATTAATTTGTGTGCCAGACTGTGCTTCACGTTTCTGCTGCCTGAATTATTTTCTGTGCCCCGATCTCGCCCTGCATCACCTTGTTGTTGTTTGGTGCCATTTTGTTGTCCCAGGCCGTCTCCCCTCCCCGCTCCCAGCCGCTGCTCCCCCGCGGCCCCACCCCCGCTCCCTACAGCACCTAGTATCGATCCCCTCTCAAATCGCCACCCCGCTCCCGCCTCCCAGCTGCTCCTCCCTCCCACAGGAACTTAAGAGGAGACCGGAACGGAGAAGAGCTGTGACCGCCCTGACCTGGTCAGACACGGTTGCTCCACCCGCTCCTGGCCATCCTGTAGCGCTGCCACACTCTGTGCCTGACTGTGCCCCTGATCTCGCCTCCCGTGGTATCGTATTGGCTGCTGATCACTGCCAAAATAATTTGTGTGCCAGCCTGTGCATCGCGCATTGCTGATGATCGCATTTGCTGCTGCTAAAATTGATTAATTTGTGTGCCAGACTGTGCTTCACGTTTCTGCTGCCTGAATTATTTTCTGTGCTCCGATCTCGCCCTGCATCACCTTGTTGTTGTTTGGTGCCATTTTGTTGTCCCAGGCCGTCTCCCCTCCCTGCTCACAGCTGCTGCTCCCCCGCGGCCCCACCCCGCTCCCTACAGCACCTAGTATCGATCCCCTCCCCACTCGCCACCCCGCTCCTGCCTCCCAGCTGCTCCTCCCTCCCACTGGAACTTAAGAGGTGACCGGAACGGAGAAGAGCTGTGACCGCCCTGACCTGGTCAGACACGGTCGCTCCACCCGCTCCTGGTCATCCTGTAGCGCTGCCACACTCTGTGCCTGACTGTGCCCCCAATCTCGCCTCCTGTGGTATCATATTGGCTGCTGATCGCTGCTAAAATAATTTGTGTGCCAGCCTGTGCATCGCGCATTGCTGATGATCGCATTTGCTGCTGCTAAAATTGATTAATTTGTGTGCCAGACTGTGCTTCACGTTTCTGCTGCCTGAATTATTTTCTGTGCCCCGATCTCGCCCTGCATCACCTTGTTGTTGTTTGGTGCCATTTTGTTGTCCCAGGCCGTCTCCCCTCCCCGCTCCCAGCCGCTGCTCCCCCGCGGCCCCACCCCGCTCCCTACAGCACCTAGTATCGATCTCCTCTCCACTCGCCACCCCGCTCCCACCTCCCAGCTGCTCCTCCCTCTCTCCGCCCCCTCCCACTCTCCACTTATGACAGCTGCACTTGCGCGCAGCATCCACGCGCAGCATCCACGCGCAGCGGACGCACACTATGCGTGCCGAAGGTGCGCCAAAGGTAAGCCCGTCTACGCCCGTCCGCGCCTGGACCGCGCCCAGCGCCAGACCCCCTGGCCCCCGCAAAACCCACTCCACCTGCATAACGTACAACTCCGCTACCCTCTCAGCACTAAACCTCGGTCGTCTCCCAGACTGCTACCAAGCCGCCCCAGGACACACCCATGGACCCTTCACCTGCCACTCCTGCAAGTTCGACTACATTAGGACCCACACCAAATCCACAGACTCCAAACAGAGCTCCAACACTAACCACCTGAAGTGCATCCTACTCAACACCCGCTCGGTCCACAGACACGCCATTGAACTTTGAAACCTACTCGACACCACATCGCCGGACGTCGCCTTTCTTAAAGAAACCTGGATGAACGCCTCATCAGCGCCCGACATCGCCATAGCCATCCCGGACGGTTACAAGATCATCCGAAAGGACCGCATCAACCAAACAGGAGGAGGAATCGCCATCGTTCATAAGAACACCATCCGCATCACGACCAGTTCAGATGACAACCTCACAACCGCCGAACACCTTCACTTCCAGATTCACACCGACCCTAAGACCACACTCAGAGGCACCCTCATCTATAGACCACCCGGACCCCGCACACAATTCAGCGAAGACATCACTGACTTCATCAGCCCTCACGCCCTCCCCTCCGAGGACTATATTCTACTGGGAGACCTCAACTTCCACCTGGAAAAGAACAACGACAACAACACCACCACCCTTCTGGACAATCTCGCCAATCTCGGACTTAAACAACTTGTTGACACCCCCACCCACTTTGCCGGGCACACGCTCGACCCAATCTTCACCTCCAGCAAGCACATCTCCTTTAATCACACCACAGCTCTCCACTGGACGGACCACAGCTGCGTTCACTTCAACTACAAAAAGACTGCGACCCACAACCACCCACAACCAATTCCCCGGAGAAACTGGAATGAAATTACCACCGACCAGCTCTTCACATCGCTTCACCAAAACCCTCCTGCAAAATCATCGGACCTAAACCAAGCAGCCACCAACCTCACACAATAGATCACCCACTGCGCTGACGAATTAGCACCCCTAAAAAACCATCAAATCAAGCAAGGCAGCAAAAAAGCCCCATGGTTTAACGATGACCTTAAGAAATCCAAGAAGATCTGTCGCAACCTCGAGAAAGCCTGGCAAACAAACCCAACCACTGACAACCTGGCCACCTTCAAGAACGCCACCCGAAAACACCACCAACTGATCCGTTCCACCAAGAAATCAGCATTCAAGGATCGACTCGACAACAACGCCCACAACAGCAAAGAACTATTCAACATCGTCAAAGAGTTTACCAACCCCACCGCCGGCACCAACGACATCACTCCATCCCAAGACCTCTGCGATTCTCTAGCCTCGTTCTTCCACAACAAAATCGCTGACATACATAACAGCTTTGGAGACCAGCCCACCCCACCTACCTCCAAACTAAAACCCCCCTCCAACATCGCTTACGCCTGGAACCCAATCACCACTGAAGACACCATCCGCCTGATGAACACCATTCACTCAGGATCGCCAACCGACCCATGTCCCCACCACATTTTCAACAAAGCAGACTCCACTATCAGACCCCATCTTCGAGATGTCATCAACTGCTCCCTCAACTCCGCCACCTTCCCAGAAAGCTGGAAACACGCCGAACTCAGCGCCCTCTTGAAGAAACCTACAGCAGACCCCACTGAACTTAAGAACTACCGCCCCATTTCGCTCCTCCCATTCCCTGCCAAAGTCATTGAGAAAGCGTCAACAGTCAACTCGCTGCCTTCCTCGAATCCAACAAATCCCTCGACCCTTCACAGTCCGGCTTCCAATCCCAAAAACAGCACCGAGACCGCCCTCATCGCAGCAACAGACGACATTCGAACTCTACTGGACAACGGAGAAACTGCTGCCCTCATCCTACTCGACCTCTCCGCAGCCTTCGACACAGTCTGTCATAACACCCTTATACAACGCCTCAGCAACGTCGGAATACAAAGAAAAGCATTGGACTGGATAATCTCATTCCTCGCCAGAACAACCCAGAGAGTCCGCCTCCCCCCTTTTAAATCAGAGGCCACCGAAGTCATCTGCGGCGTACCCCAAGGGTCTTCACTCAGTCCCACCCTCTTCAACGTATACATGAGTCCCCTCGCACCAACTGCGCGCCAACACAACCTCAACATTATCTCCTATGCAGACGACACTCAGCTGATCCTATCCCTCACCAAAGACCCAAACACTGCCAAAACCAACGTACACAAAGGGATGAAAGAAGTAGCTGAGTGGATGAAGAACAGCCGTTTAAAACTTAACTCAGACAAAATGGCAGTCTTCATCTTAGGATCATCCCCCTCCGCCTGGGACGACTCATGGTGGCCACCGGCCCTGGGAACCGCACCCATACCAACGGACCACGCACGTAATCTGGGCTTCATCCTGGACTCCTCCCTCTCGATGACCAGAAAAGTCAACGCCGTCAGATCATCATGCTTCAACATCCTACGTATGCTCAACAAAATCTTCAGTTGGATCCCCACCGAAACAAGAAAGACGGTCACCCATGCACTGGTCACAAGCTGACTAGACTACGGAAACACCCTTTACGCCGGAACCACAGCCAAGCTACAGAAAAAACTCCAACGCATCCAAAACGTCTCAGCCAGACTCATCCTAGACATCCCGTGCCAAGCTCACATTTCCGGTCACCTGAAAGACCTCCCCTGGCTCCCCATCAACAATAGAATAACGTTCCGCCTCCTCACCCAATCACACAAAGCCCTCTACGACCTAGGACCTGAATACCTCAACACGCGCCTGTCCTTCAACACCCCCACCCGCCAACTTCGTTCGTCCAATCAAGCCCTCGCCGCCATTCCACGCATCCAAAGATCCACCATGGGAGGAAGATCCTTCTCCTACTTAGCGGTCAAGACCTGGAATTCCCTCCCCACCCACCTCCACCTCACACAGAACCACCTTTCCTTCAGAAAACAACAAAAAACTTGGATATTTGATAAGTAAAACTCCCCCCCCCTCCCTCAAGCGCCTTGAGACGCTCTGGGTGAGTAGTGCGCTATGCAAATTTAAACTTGACTTGACTTGACTAGCTAAGGTGGCTGGTGTAGCAGGGTCTATGTGGGTCTCTTGTAGCATTGCTATCTGGACGTTTTGTCTGTCAAGGTACCCTAAAACATATCTACACTTCCAAGGGTCCCTGAGTCTGCGCACAAAGGTTGATAGTGGAGCAGTCTAAGGGTGCTGGGGCGATGTTGTGGTGGTCTGGCCATTGGCGCCTATCAGTCATGGCCATTTTTCAAGGGGGTCTGCATGTGGTGTGGCGTCCTCAAGTTCATATGCGACTGTGTATAAGAATGTAAAACCTTGCATTGCCTATCTTTATAAGTCCCTTACCTCTCCCTCCCACACCAGCGGCACAAAAACCATTGGTGAATATGTCCCCATAACAATGCCCAACAGGGGCTAATCCATAGCACAATCGTCTCAGCTGTGTGTGAACTCTGAGGCACTTCATAAGTTGGGTGCTGAAAGAGAGAACAGTGGGTTAAGAGAGAAGGAATGTTGATGGTGAAGCATGGAATTCAACAGGTGCAAGGAGGAAGGAGAAGAAAACTGAAAAGGGGGAGAGTTAGTAGAGTTTGCTTTGAAGAAAAGCAGCCAATGATATCGGTGAATCCATGTCATCCTCAATGGCAATTCCTGCTGGGGGTGTTCACCAGAGTTCCTATCAGTTCACCTTGTGTACACAAGGGAGCCGGGGATCAAGGTAGGTTGCAGAGGATTCCCCCTTCTTAACTAACACTAAAGAATTGGTACATTATTCTTGATGTGTTTCTTTGCCAAGGATGGGTTTTTGGCCAATGTCGTTCTGTTTCATGGGGGAATGTGTCTTAAGGGCAAAGCTATGAGGGGCAGAAAGAATAAGGGATTGGAGTTACATGGAATGTATTTTTTGGCGTGTGATTACCCCTTCGTCCTTTTCAAGTTCAGCTGAAATGCTACGATGTATGGGATAATCAGTTCCAATGGCCGGGCGTTGGCTCAGGCCACATCCGAGCAGAAGTAAATCTGGAGCCACGTTCTGGTTCCCAGGCCGGGGCGGCCGTCAGGTTGTGCGTTTTCAGAAATTCCTGCTGAGGAGTGGTGAAGAAGTGATGTTTGTCATGGTAGGTTATGCGGAGCTTTGCCGGATACATGGCATAGGGAAGATTGACCTGCTGTAGTTTGCATTTCACCAGTATAAACCTCTTACGGGCCTCCTGGACTGCCATTGTGAAGTCTGGGTAAATAGAGATAGAATTGCCTCCATAGTTTAGGTCAACCATTTCTTCTGCAATTCTCAGTGCAGTGTTCTGGTCCCGGTAGTTGAGGAACCTAGAAATTATGGGCCATGGTGGAGAGCCTGGAGGGGGACTGGCAGTTAATGGGCTGTGTGCCCGCTCCTCTACCAGCTGCTTGGAAAAGGAAGTGGCCGCTTATAGAGTCACCAGCATAGCCTCTATATAATCCTCCATTCGTCCAGTCTCTGTAGATTCTGGGATTCCGATATGCAGATATTGTTTCTTCACAAATGCACCTCCAAATCCTCATTTTTTGTTCAGATGACCTTCAAAAGGCTCTCCATACCCTGCAGTCGTTCCTCCTCTTGTCGCGGCCTCATCTTCTAAGTGAGAGATTTGTTGCTTTGTCTTGCTAATGTGCCTGTCATGCTTCTCAAGATGCTGCGTGATGCAGTCCATATGCATGCTCATGGAATCCATCTTGGATTTGATTGAGGAGAGGCTCTGTTTCATTGTGAGCAATAGGGACTTCATATCCAGATCGTCCGATTGTGAGGGGGGAGATGACCATCTGCCATGTTGGCGTCCGTATCTCCTGGTGAGTTTCATGCAGAACTGCAGGGCTCAAAGGGTAGTTTAGCTTGCTTGGTATCAGTTCAGCCCATGTCTACTGGGGAAGGTCAACGGTCTCCCGATGTGGAGGGCCTAGGGGGATCCAGGGGGTCCAAAGCATCAACCTCCAGGTCAAGTACTTATTATTCAGTTCTGGCTTCATCTAGGTTGAGTGCACACAGGCCGAAGCTCTCAGATTGTCCGTAGGGCATCCCCAAAAGTACAGTCACCTCTCCTCGCTCTTCAAACGGGCAGGTTGGCTCTGGCCTCAAGTTTCAGGCTTAAATTGTTTGTTTGTCTTCCTGCTGTTGACTCGACAATGGTTCTTGCCACACAGCCCGGTGGAAGCTCCTCTGGGCAGTAGCAATGCGCCATGCTAGGCCTCCCCATGGTCTCCTCATGGCGCAGCTTCTCTGTCACCACCCACGTGGTCTCTGATTTCAACATCAACAGGCAGAGAGGCCTGGACAAAGAGATCAGGGCTCGGTTGCAGGCATACTCATATGCTTACTGAGCAAGCTGTAGCTGAATACTCTGTGCTCCCTACAGGCCGGCTCCTGGGATTCGCAGCTCGGTCCCGTAAGAACATCCTGGTGCCTCCGTAGGCCTCAGTGCATGGCATGTGGACCTCACCTCGTGGGTTCACAGTCCAGTTAGCACCAGACCAGTTTCGCCATCCCTGTCAGGGTGTCTTCGCACAGGCTCGGTGTCCCCCCGTGGCAACAGGCCTGCTCTCAGCTGCTGGGGATCACAGCTCCAGCCCAACAGGTAGCCCAAGCAGCCCCACTTCCCAATAGCTCTGTGTCAAACTTGCTCTGTATGGCGTGTTAGTCGCATCTAGCGGCGTCGGAGTCTGGTCTTTATCCAGGAAGGTGCCGGCGCTCCTGCCTCATCTCTCTCAGGGACCGCGTCCCCATCACAGTATTTCTTCACCCGAGTGTGCTGCCATCTTCCCTTGCAGGTCCTGGCGCACTCTATGGCTTCACAGCGGGCTCTCCAGCTCAGTGCCCACCATTGCAGCTGAGCCCATCTCCAGTAATAGCAGCAGCCACAGCTCTCAGCTGCTAGGGATTGCGGCCTTTGCACAGCGGGTGGGTTGTCCGCCGTCCGCTTTCCCAACTGGTCCGTTTCTCATGCAAGCGGGGGCAGTCTCACCTTGTCGGATGTGGCAGTAGCTTCAAACGGGCAGCGCCCTTTGCTTTAGGAACATCCAGTGTCTCGGCTACCTCAGTAGTGTCCGTTACAGGATGGGGGAATGAGGGGACAAAATAATTTCCCCTCTCCCTTCTGTTATTCGCAAGGCTGATAGAGCGCAGGCACCCGTGCTCAACATACTCACCTTGGCCCATACATCTATATATACATTAAACAAGTAAACCTACACTCAATCAATTGGGGTTTTTACCATTTGGATTTTATACTATTTATCTTACCAATCCAAGTCACTGATACTTAAAGTCCTAAAGGATCAAGGGAGAGAGAAAATAGGTAGCAATAATAACATTTAGCATTTCATAAATAACCACAAACTCGGGAAAAGTTTAAAATCTTTATCTAAGTAAAAATCTTTGAAAATTTATAAACATGAAAACTCAAATGAATTTCTTATTATGTTTTAGACTAATGCAGATTTAAAAACAAACATTTGCAATAACTTGGAGACAAATTGTCGTTAAGCATTTGAACAGAGGGTGGGTAAGAGAAAAGGGAAAACAGTACAATGACAAACCCACACTTAATAGTTACCTATTCTGGTGTGATGACCAACCCTGGTCATAGTCTGAGTCAAAGAAATAGAATCCCAAAGTTCAGATGCCAGCAGAAAAGAACAGGTGCACCCCAGAATCAGGACAGGTTATGGACCAAATTGGATTAGGATAGGACCACCACAGGCTAAGACCAGCACCACAGTTAAAGTTCAAAACGCCAGCATTGTAAACCCCCTCCGCAGCTAACAGTCGAACCCTGATTGGGTCATCGATCTCCTCCCCAGAACCCCGATTGGGTTATCGAATCTTCTGAGAGAGTGCTCCGCCAGCAACTCTGCTCCCGATCACCTATTGAGTGCGTTGGGTCAGTGAAAGGTCAGCTATTCGGACAAGTCGGACAATCTAGCTAGCTAAGCCTACCTTAGTTATACTATTTTTCAGGTCAGTGTACCACCCCTAAATGTTGCAAATGTGTGAATCCCATAATTTTATTGGACAAGAACGAGGAGTAGCCATCACACCATACCTTTCTAAAAGCAACTTGTCAATCTTGTATTCAAGTCGTTCCCTCCCACAACTTTATCTACCCATGTTCTTTATTCCTCCCGGTAGTAAAATGTATCAATGATTTGTTTTTAAACAATTTAATCAATTCAGCTTCAACCGGCAAGGCAAGGAGTTCACTCTTCTCCGCCTTCCATATCCGTCTTGGCCACAATTCAAGGCTACAGCTTCTGTGGCTTCAGGACATTTGTCGCACAGGCGCAGTTTTTCCAAAGATGGAGTTCATCAAAGCGTTTAGGCTCGTAATTTTTGTTAACATGAAAAAATTGAAAAGAAACAGTTTTAGAAACACAGAATAAAGGAATGCACTGTATACCATTTCTTTCTATTCCCATTATTTTATTTTAACTATTGTGTTAGATATTAAGCAAAACAAACAGCTTAGCAAAGCAGTGATGCAAGCTTCTTGTACATTAGGACACATTACAGCCATCTTAGTTCCATTGCGCAGAAGCAAAAGTTTTCGACACCAAGCATGTCAGGTGAGCATGACAGATGCATGCGCAGTAGAAAATCTAGCGCAGCAGCAGCCACTTTAGTGCAAGTGGATTATAGATAGTAAAAGCACATTGGCAAGCTTCCCTTAGATATCTAACATGTCATGTAATGCGATATTAATAAGACAAAACATGTTACTTAGTACATTAATATTATTATCGAGAAGGTTGAGTATGAGCAAGTCACTTTACATGTGAAACCTTGCTCCATCAAGGCCATTAGTGCGCAAAAGTGCTACCTTATGGACCTGCACTTGACCTGTGACCTGCCTGCAGTCAAAGAGGCCACCCGCCCTCTTTTTCCTTTGTTATGCTGCATTAAGGCTTGGCCGGTCTGAGAGGGGCAGAGTAAAATAAAAAAAACTCTTGCCTCTTTTGCTTCATGCCCAGAGAAGGCAAGAACAGTGTCCGCTTCTCCTGCTCTGCCTCTGGCAGCTGCCTCCTCCCCTCTCTCACTCTCTTTATTCCTCCATCTCTTTCTGTCTCCGTCTAGCGCTGATTTCAAGAGACAGCCATTACGTACTGTCTCTTGCCTCTCCTTTTCTTTATTTGTTCCCCTGTGAAATGGATCCAAAAACGACCAGAACACTTTGGCTGGAAATGTCTTCATTTTCTGACCGTTTTATATTTATATATTACAAAGTACAACCTCGGACGGAGAGACAAAAGTATCAAAATACGAAAAATAATTAAATAACCAAATAAAGCAATTCATAGTGGTCAGCAGATAGGCTAGATTGTTATTTACACCCACGCACCTTAGCGCCCCTTTACATAGTTTTTAAGTGAAGCGCTACTTTCTTTTTATCTTCTTTCTTTGAATAACATTGTTTTCCCAGGGTGAGGAAGTGCACCATTCCTCAAGGGACTGCAAAACCTGGTTGATGGGTGGAGTGGAAAACGTTTAATATGATTGTTTTCAACTGTTTTAATTATTTAGGGATGTGGCATTTTTTAAACCAAACTACTTACATTTTGTAAGAATATAAGTAATGGACAATGAAATGGATCCCTTCTTGGTCCTGTAATCATGTCCTGACTTTTCAGGCAAAATAACTTACTGATTTCTGAATAATGAATTTAAAACCGTTAAGGTAACCATGTTGTACCTGCTTACATTTCACATGCTTTGCTCATCCTTGCATTCCCTATGAGTGTTTGCTTTTTTCAGGGTGTTATCACTTTTTTCAGGCAGCATTTTACTCTTGTCTAATGTATAATTTGAATTGAGTTGCAGCACAGTTGTAGCTGAAGGCAGTGGGAGTTTCTCCCAGAGGGGCAGGATGGTGTTCAGTGTGGAAGAGAATCTGGCACTCTGGCCAGATCTGCCAAATTTGGAACTGGAGAACCATGTTCAGCCTTCATGACCAGTCCACCAGACCACTCTCCTGACAGAGCACATTCCGATGCTACACCTTAGAAGGCCTGATAGACCTTAGAAGCCCTGGCGTCTTAGCACCAGCAGATGGACCCTTAAGGTGGCAAGTGTGAGATAACCTTGAAGGCCTGTCCACCACAATCCATGCAGTTCACCTCCAATCTTGCGGGCAGGAATACGAAGAAGCACACACTAGAGCGACAATGACTCTATCACTAAGGTCACAAGACACTTTAGGCCAGTCCCCTCACCCATTGGTACCTCCATTGGCCTTTTTCAGCACTAGTAGTGCAACTTACCAGGGGTTGGCAATGTAGGATTTGCATGCACACCAAACTTAGGGGGGATTATAATGGAGGTGGGACCACTACATCAACCCGTTGGTGACGGTCGCACCGCAATCAGTGATTGCATCACCGCCCACCATATTACAATGGCGGGCGGTTCCCTGGTAGTCGGAATGACAGATCGCCACGCATCGAGCGGGCTCCTTGAGCCCTCCTGCGCGACGGAGGGGCTCGCAGTCTCTAAAATGCTGGTGGTGCCTACCAGGCACTGCAGTAGGGACTACGATGTCTTTTACCCGCCAACCTATCCATAGCAGTTCACCGGCCATAGAAAAGCTGGCAGAAAGGGACATTGGGGGCCTGTTGCAGACCCCTTTACCCCCGGCCCCCAGACATGGGGCTTGGAGGGCACCTATGGTGCTCCCCTACATATTACTGCACCATGTGGCAAGTATCGTGGGGCTGCTGCTTTGTAGGCGAGGTGTCCCATTCACCAATTCGATGGCGGGCGGACTGAGGTCCATCTGCCATTGTAATCAGTCCCTAAGTTTTGGGTAGAAAGGGGGCAGGGACTTTGAGATGAGGTTGACCATGTGGCCCTTATTTTTGGTCATATGTAATGTTTCTGTGCTAGGTCATGGCGAAGGGAGAAGGCTGGGGTGCTTGTGTCTTGCGGAAAGGAGAGAAAAGGGTGTATCTGCTCTTCAGGAAGGATATACAACGCAGAAAGGGCCGGACTAGCCACTCTGGCATTTCATTTTCAGGCTGCAAGCTAATGGAGCTTAATTTAAGTTGGTGTCTGCAGGTGAGGCCCTACTGCATTCTTTGTTAGAGACCAGTACATTATTTAAACTATCAGTCTGTAAAACCGAACAAGAGAGAGAAAGGCATCAAGAGTTGTGGGCAGAAGGAGGAAGGGAAATATGGAAAACAGAGAAAAGGGAGAAAGCAAAGAAGAGAAAGAACCAGGAAGAGTGAGATAATGTGGAGGGAGAGTTTGTTGGTGGATGAAGGAGGCAGGAGCTGAAATCTAATAGACAGCTTTGGTACAACCCAGCTCCTTAACGGATTCCCTCACTATCACCCTTTAATAGTGCTGCTCAAGTCTCCATAACCACTCTCTCAGATGCATTTAATTATTTACATAGCTCCACTCATACTAGTGCAGAGTGTCAGTACTTTACATCACTCACTCAACACAGAGGCAGTCAATCATAGGTGTGTAAATCTGTGTATAGGAAATGTTACATAAAACAACAGGGTGTAGGAGTCACATGTCATCCATACTTGTAGATAGTATTTTTTAAGAGTGCTTGGTCTGGATGTTGGAATGTGGGTTAATAGTAGGGGCAAATGTATATCTGTCCCCGGCAATAAGGCCACTACCTCAATATATGGCTCAGTACCGGTCTTCAAAAATTATTCCCATGCTCAACCCTTGGTAGCTTGGCTGTGAGCAGGCAGGCTTAATTCCAAAGACAGGTATGTAAAGCATTTAAAAAAAAACTGTAAATACTTAAGACACAACACCCAATAAAAATCCCACCCCAATTTATAAAAATAGGAAATATTTTTCTCTTTAAAATGAAAGAAATGCCCCCTTGATGAGGAGGATTGGCGCAACGCCCTCATGGCGCCCAAGACAATCACCGCGTCCGCCAAACTTCGGTGGATCCAACTCTACTATCTGCACACTGCTAACCTCACTCCCTAGGACCTCCACCGAGTGGGTTTATGCCCGTATGTGTCCTGCTTGAGGTGAGGCCATGCCCAGGCTGATTTTTTCCATGTGGTCTGGTCATGCCTCCGCCTGGGGTGATTTTGGGGGCCATTGAGGAGGAGGTCAAGGAGGTCCTGGGCTGGGGTTCCTCATGACCCACGTCATTCACTATAGAGTATCATTGATGGGCTGGATGGCTCCAGAAATGAAAACATATTTTTTAACTCAGCCATGATGAGGTTCTGTAATTCTCGAGTCTGACTCCATTTTGTTCTGTGCCACCATTTTGTGTTGCCCTCCCGTAGGCCTGTGAAGGTAGCCTGGCGAATAAAGTGGCCTGGCCTTCTTAGTTCATGTATACATTAACTAAGGTTTCTTTTTGACTCTGAAATGAACTGTAAGAAACTGAACTCTTCACCTGAAACTGACCTCACAAAGCCAATTTCCCTGATCGATCTTTGTCTGAGATTGCCAATCAATGTGCAGGACATCGTTAACTTTCCTTGCACATGCCTTATCTTGTTCAGCATCTGTTACCGTTTCCTATTTATGCTTCTTCTTTACATGGGTTATGCTTTCAATTATAGGTTTGTCCGGCTTGTGGAGATTGAATTTGGGACATTCCTAATAATTAACTTTTGGGTTGGGATACTGTAAATTGAGTTTTTGTTATGTGACACTTGTTTGAAAATGTACCTTATTGGCTAGAATTTTTGCAGTGGGTGTACATTTATAATGTGAATATTGGGTATAAAAGGAGACGTCTCGCCTTAGTAAAATGAGCAGTCTCCTGAGAATTTACACTGTGATGTATTTCTAGGATCACTGTTACTAGCTGCAGCTAATAAACTTGGTCTCTGATGCCATCCAGAAGTATTCCGTGTCTCTGTATACCAAGACAGGTGAACTCGAAGATGTTAGGCGTGCCCCTGACGCCACTGGGTTAAACCCTGGTTCTTCAACTGGCGCCCAACGTGGGGCGACTTCAGCTGTACTGGTCCAAGCCCGAAGATTGTGAAGAGCCCAGTGAGGAAATTCTGGAGGACGGCCACCACGTCATCGACCCTTGCATGTTGACGTGGACCAAAGGTTTTTTTCTGCGAGGCTTCCCCTTTTCGACAACTGCAAAGGACTGCTGCTCTGACTGTCGCCCTGTCTTGGACCCTCTTGTGATGATTTATAAGGTGAGACATTAGACGGTCCTCTGGTGGCGTGACATACATTTTGGTTAAGTATAAGTGGGTCGCTCCCACAACTTTGTTTTGTTTCTTGGATTTGATTCGGCCATTGCAATAGTCGAAGCCGAGGGGTTCGTATATTTGCGAGTGTATCATTTTTGATAACCCCTTGAAGTTTGAAGCGAGACTAGTGAGCTAAAAGATGCCTGGTTTTAGCAAATTTAGGAAATGGTTTTGTTGTAGTTGTAATAGGGATTCCCGATTGGAGGACTTGTGTCCGATACCTCCGGTTGAAACTCCAACTTATGAGCTCTATTCAAAGCATGGTGTAGGTCCCATTACCTTTAATGAAGTATGGGTCCGTTATACAAGGAAAGATGGTGTTTTACGATGGGCCCAACATGGTAGTTTTGAATCAGATGTTTTAGATAACCTAGAAGTTGCGCTATTTAAGAAGAAAGCCCGGCCGGCGATGTTTGACTTTTTCCGCCTTTGGCGTAAGGAAGCCAAACAGCGAGAAATTAAGCAAGCTAAGAGAGATAGGAAGGAAAGGAGCATATCGGTAATGCAAGCTGCTAGGCAGTTTAAGGAAGATGAAGAAGATCGTGCGATTGAAGTGTCAGATAGCCACATTGCATGGCCATTGACAAATGTTACCCGGCTTTGCCACCTCCCCTTTCAAATGTGACTGAAGACCCTGAAAAAAGGATCCTTTGATGTCACATTTACTGAGATTACCACCCCCTAATGTGCAGGGTACTACTGCACCTCTGTTACCTCCAGTTGTTGCACCCCTTGTTGTCGTTCAACCCCCTGTTGTTGCTCAGCCACCCGTTGCTTCACAGGTGGTTCTTCCTTCCCCGGTGCAGCCCCCTCCAGGGCCGCCAGCCTTGCCAGCAGCCTTGCCTCAAACTCCTTTGCCTTACACTCCTTTATCTTCAACTTCTCTTATTTCGGTCCGTACGTCTCTGTCACCTCAAAACACTTTGTCTCCTGTCCTCATGTCAACTTCTTCTCCTTCTGCTCGGCAACGAATGACTGAGACTGTCACTAGTCTTTTGTCTCCTTTCTTTGGGTCACTGAATATGACCCCTGTTTCTGAACGTAAGCAGAGACGTAGTCAGCTCCCTGGTCCCGAAGAGCGGGCAGTGTTAGATCTCCTTGCTCGTAGATGGGTTTCAAATACCTCCAAGTACAGTCTACAAGTGGTTATGGATATCTTCCTACAGTGGGAGGCACCCAAACAAAGGTATGTTTTTGATGTCATGTGTACCTTCCTTCGTCAGGAGTGGGAAGATAATGAGTTGGGTTCAATTCCACTGGAATTGCTTAATGTTCAGTCTGAATTTGCTAAAGGAATGATAGTGGGTTCCGATGTTGAGGAAGCGGTAGAGACACTACTCACTTTTAGGTCTAGACTTCCACCTCAGTCATTGTTCAAACCTGACCCTTCTATTAGGAGAAAAGTGAAGCAGTATCCTATGAGAGAGGTTCCCCCTGTATGGAGAGAGGCAGTTGTGACTGATGTCACTCATGGTATTGCGGCTGCACCGGCTCATTTTCAGCGAGTGTGGTGCATGAGCCTTGGAACAGAGCTGAGGTCCTGGCTCTTAAGCATACCTTGCCTGACCCCTGTAAAAATCGTGCTGGTTATTATAAGGAGTTGTCTCAGACAGTTGATGCGTGTGTTATGAATTTAGCTGACATAGATATGTTGATGGGTAATGTAGTTCCTCAACCCTTGTGGGCGAAGATCCGTCACGAGGATCACGCTCCAGAGTTGGGAGATATGTGGGTTAATATTACTGCTGCAGATGGTCGGCAGGTAGGAGGTGCCAAACCTGAACCCTTAGTTGCAGAACTACCTGGTAGGATTATTAATTTAATGAAAACTATGATGCCTTCTCTGCGGGTGAATTGGGACAAGTTAGCGGCATGCAAACAAAAGAAAGACGAGAGTGTGTCTGATTTCTTCACTAGGTTTGAGGAAACATTCATTGATCATAGTGGTCAGGACATGAGTACAGAAGGTGGTCAGAGGTTGTTTGTAGATAGTTTGTTTTTAATTTACTTCCTGAACTTTCTAATAAGTTAAAGGACTCTGAGAGTTCATGGGCTGTTTCTTCTTTGGCCCAGATATTGGCTACTGCACAATACTATGAGAATAGAGATAAAGATGAGAAGGATAAAGTAGAGAAGAAGACTAGAGAATTAAAAACGAACGTTCTTCTACAGTAGGCTTATCCGCCTCGCCCTAATCAGCGTCAGTTTCAGCAACCTTCCCAGTTTCAGCAACCCCCACAGTTTCAGAAACTGTTGCAGAAGCCTGAGTCTTTTGCTTCGCGACTCCGGCTAGGCCCTAATCAGTGTGCTTATTGTAAAAAAGAAGGTCACTTCAAGAATAGTTGCCCGATCTTGCTACAGAGTGCGAATGATATGTCTGGTCTGAGAGGTCGTGGTGGTTTCCAACAAGTACCTAGGGGTAGGGGACGTGGTACCTTTCCCCAGAATGAACGTTCCTTTTCCCCTCAGAATTCTATTAATTATTTTGACCAACAGAATGTTCCGACCGTCCAGTCCGCTCAGTACTACACTGATGATTATTATGTTGGAAGTGAGAGTGCTGGTTTTAATGATAGTTAGGACAGCCATGGACAAAGGGAGGGAGTAGTGTCAGTTTCAGTAGACCAGAGTGGACCTTATGTTGAAGTGATTACATCAGGTGTGGCAGAACCTTTTCTTTTGGATACTGGTGCAGCAAAGAGTTCTATCATACACTCTAAACTCCCCGGCGCACCTTTGTCTGGCTTGACCAATGTTTCAGTAGGATTTTCTGGCGCCCCAGTTTGTAACCCGGTTTCTTGTCCTTTGCCCCTTTCTATTGGTCCCTGTGAATTGGAGGCTCCCCCTATTCTAACGACTGGCTGTAGTGAGAATCTGTTGGGTTTGGACTTGTTGAAAAGATTGCATGCGACATTACATTGTTCTCCTTCGGGAGTACATCTTACGGTGGGTAAGAAAGTGATTTCCCCAATGTATCTGTCTAAGGATCGCCTTCCACTGGAACTGCGTTCTCTCCCTGATACACTTTGGGCTACAGGTCCCAATGATGTTGGTCTCTTGCAGATTCCACCCTACGTTGTTACCCTTAAGTCAAATGCTAAATTACCTCGGATTCCTCAGTACAAAATTTCCAGTGATGGCGAAAGAGCTCTTTTAGCGATTATCTATGATTTGGTTGAGAAAGGTGTGGTTGAAGAAACGAGAGGTAATGTGTGTAACAGTCCTGTTCTGCGGTCCTTAAGCGTACTGACTCTTCTCAGCCACCTGTGTATTGGTTTGTGATCGACCTTCGAGAGGTCAATAGGATCGCTGTGCCACAGTTTCCTGTTGTCCCGGACATTACTGCTTTATTGACTATGATCCCTGCCTCAGCTGCTTGGTTTTCTGTTATTGATCTGAAGAACGCTTTCTTCAGTATTCCGATTGCTGAGGAAAGTATGGATATTTTTGGCTTCTCTTTAGAAGGCCGCAGTTTCCGGTTTAAGCGCGCTCCTCAAGGTTATTGTGAGAGTCCCTCCATTTATAGTCAGGCTTTGAAATCTCAGCTTGATACTCTTGCATTGCCTTCTGGTGCTACTCTTATCCAGTATGTTGATGATCTGTTGGTTGCTGCTGATGATGAAGAGATTTCTTAAGAAGTTAATCTTTCTTTGTTGCAACACCTATCTGACCTTCATCATAAAGTGTCACCTTCGAAGTTGCAGTATTGCCGCCATGAAGTGACCTACTTAGTAAGCATGGGCGAATTTTGCGAATTCGAGATGCGTGAATTTGCGTATCCACGAATTCGCAATCCGCAAAACCCACAAACTTTCGCAAATTTGCGGATTTTTTCTTTTTTTGTGTTCGCAAGGGTTTCTGCCAGTTCACAAGGGTTTTTTCCCAGTTCGCAAATGCGAACTTCCTTGTCGGGTCGCAACGGTCGCGACCATGTTGTTTCTACGTCGGATTCATCACAGCACAATCTGTTTCACCACTGCCACCCTCTGGTTCACCCATGCCACCATCTGGTACATCACTGCCACCCTCTAGTTCATCACTGTAGACTATGGGGGGAAAAGCACACCTGCCCTGCCTCAACTGACCTGAATCAATTTGGGGCTGATTAATGTGGCACTGAATTTGAGCTGGCACCTGCTTCCTTAGCTGTAAGTACTTCCTGATTAATGATGAGCTTGAACTTTTGCACCTGCTAAGTGCTTTCAGTGTTGCAAAATTCGTTAGCACACCTGCCCTGCCTCAACTGACATGAATGAATTAGGGGTTGATTAATGTGTCACTGAATTTGAACTTCCAGTCTGGCACCTAGTTCCATATCTGTAATTGCTTTCTGTTGCAGTGTAATTTTTTTTAACAGAACCTTTGTGGCATACTAGTAGCTATTCTCTGAGCCTGCTGTGAGGGTCAGAGCAGGGTCATAGAATAGTTGCAAGTAGGCAACTGAACTCTGGAGGGGCCCCTCAGGAAGCTCTACAGGGAATGGTTACTAATGATGAGCTTGAACTTTTGCACCTGCTGAGTGCTTTCAGTTTTGCAAAAATCGTTTTTCTGCAATTTCGCGGGATTCGCGGGGTGCGAATTTGCGCGAGATCGAATTCGGAAGCCACAAATTTGTGCGAATATGCAATTTGTTTTTTTGTGGCGTATTAGTTCGCATGGCTTTTTACATTTTCGCAAGCTGCTGGTAGCGCAACGAGGCGAAGTTACCCTACCGGTCGTACATGGGCGCGGCCATCTTGTTTGCGTGACGTATTTCCTTTTCCGGGCGCTATGTGTAATCTCGCAAAGTGTGCGGCTCGCTGATACAAGTTCGCGTGTGATCGCGGGGGAAATCTCGTGCGAACTTACCCACGCGGTCGTGAACGGGCGCGGCCATCTTGTTTTTCATTCATTGCTATGGTTCTGGGCAAGCTTTGTGTATCCTCTCTCAATCTCTACCATCCTTTGCTTGTTTGAAGTTTTTTTTAATCTATTTTACTTATTATCTATCCCTCTAATATTCTAACTCTATATTTTTGTGTTTTCTGCTACTTTTATTTAATTTTAAACTACTTTTTTAAACTCTTTTCTTTTCTTCTTCCCTATTCTATTTCTTATTTCTTATTTACCTTCCTTTCTGCCCAGGCCATGGTATTGGGAGCCAGGAAGCAGCCCGAGAAGGGGAAGGGTCCCGCACCCTGTGCCCGGCTCCCATGCGGGCGTTTGAGGGGGGAGCTAGTGATGCCACGGGAGATCTTTAGCGCGGAGGAGGTGGCCGCACTAGTGTTCTATGTGCAGCGCCGCCTCCCCAGCACCATCATGGCAGGCGGCAAGATCGCAAGCGGCTACTGGCTCCGGGAGCACCGGAAGCGGTGGGAGAAGGTGTGCCGGGCCATGTATTTTCACTCTCGGGTCCGGCGCACCTACAACCAGGCCACCCACCGTTGGACGGATCTCCTGGACGGGGAACGCAACTTGCTCGACCTGCTCGGCATCGAGATCCCCGGGCTTGGTGAGTAGTAGTAGCTATTTCATCACTACTCTGTTTTCTCCTGCTCCGTGTTATTATATTGCAATTTTTGTTTTTTACCAAGAGCAATAATGCTGCCGATTACATTGTAGGTAAATTGAATTTCAAAATCTTCTGTGCATTTCAGGTGCACTGCTCTCCTTCTCAGTAGCGTTGCTACTATGCTTATTTGTTTTCGATTTTGTGTTCATTTCATTGGCCTGAGAAATTATGTATGAGTGTAGTTTACAGAACTGCGTAATGCTAGACACTAAGGGGCAGATTTGCAATTACCGGCGCATCCCTGCAAAGTAGCAGGGATGCACCAGTAATTGTGCGCCACATCACCACCACCCATGGTGCGCCGTATTTACAATGCGGCGCACCATGGGCCCTAAACGTCACCGAAGCGTTAAGCTTCTGTGCCGTAAAGGCGGCGCATTGCTGGAGTTGCGTCGCAACGATGGCGCAGCTCCAGCAATGCTCTGGGGTGCCCTATCTCCCCAATGCTACATCAAGCCGTACGTCTGCTTCAAGCAGGCGCAGGGTTTGAGTGACGCATCATTGTCCTAAAAGTGACTGATTGAAATCTTGTAGATTTCCCTCAGCCACTTTTAGGATGCGTTCCTGTGCAGGAACGCCCTTCCTTGTGCCGGAACGCCCCCTGATGGAACAGGGCTTTACAACGTGATGCATCTCCCATATGCGTCACGTTGTTAATATACGCTGCACCATGGTGCCTCTTTTGTTCTGCCGCTGCGTCACAAAAGTCACGCCACAACGGAGCAAAAGAGCCGCAAGGTGCTTGTAAATCTGCCCCTACAGACTCAAGTCTAGTCCTTCCTTTGTACACCTGGCAATAAGAAGAAATAGTGGTGGTGGATTGATATTTTGACTAGTTAATGTAGTAGGAAACTTTTTAGTGTTGTCACTGATCTGCAATCACGATGGAGTTTGTCTGTCACTTCGCGTGCTGCGGACTGCTGCCTGCCAGTCCTAGGCGAACCTTTTTAGTAGTTTGTTTAGTGAGTTACATAACTTTCCAAGTCGACGGTCCACAAATCAAACAATACTAATATGGTAGTAGACCACATGAGATAGGTCAATATATCCAGTGGAATAGTTGTCTATTTGCTATTTCGCCAAAATATTTTGTTATTGTTCTTTTGAAATGTTTCATTTGGTTGACAACAATCATCCATGTTTTCGGGTCTTTCTTTCTTTCATGTTGTACATCAGCTCCCCCCAGGGACAAGAGGGCAGAGGAGGAGGGGGTATCGGCTGCTGCTGCTGTACAAGGCCAGGATCGGTCAGGCGAGGGCTCCTTTGCTGGCCCCGGTAAGTTTTAATTTTAATATAGAGTACCTATTTTTTCCTAGCGTTCCTCATTTGATTTTTTCTAAATCGTCTTTGATCTTCTTGTAGACTGTATCTAAATTCTTATCCTGCCTCTACTATGACTCCCTGTGGTATTACTAGATTATTCTTATTAGTCTGTCTGTGTAGCTAACTAAGATTGCACATTTGGCAAAAGGTGTTAAACGAAACTCCCATTCTAGTCAGCAATAGCTCTATGCACTGAGTGCAGTCCTCTGGGATTGTCCATAATGTCTTTTCAAGTCTTCTAAATATTTATGCTTTGACAATTACCAACAATAAAATGTGAATGACCACCAAGAAATAATAAGATACTACTTTACTTTTGGTTTGGATAGGAGGACAATCCATACTACTACTATTGCAGGGACAAATCTGCACAAACAGAACTATGGACACTAAATAGTGGATTGTTTGTCAATTATAATAGGCGCAGGTAGACACTTTCCACATACATTAGTGATATGAGACTTTGAAGACCCCCAATCTCCTTACTGACTAGATAGTGTGGCAGAGTCAATTATGCCCACATGCATCAAGCGTTTTTGCATTCGCAAACGGCGCAAATCACAAAAATCGGCCGTTTGCGAATGCAAAAACCTTTTTTTGGATGCATCATTTTTTCTTCATTTTTTGCAATTTAAGAAATTGCAATTTTTTGCGATTTCTCAAATTGCGATTGCATTTAAGAAATCGCAAATTTTGCGATTTCTTAAATGCTATGCATGATTGTATTTAATTTGCGAATTCGCAATTAGGAAGGGGAAAATTACCATGAAGTAAACGTTCATGGTAATTTGCGAAAAGTTTAAAAAAATGCAAAAAATTGCATTTTTGAAACTTACATTTTACACACACACATTCAATGTGTGTGAGTAAAATGTACTTACGTGACATTCCAGGGGTGCAGGGGGGGTGAAAGAATTGGCTTGGTAGTTTGGTTTGCCCTGTTCCCATGATACACTGGGCCAGGGACAGACTAATTTGCATATAGCCAGGTTCTGAACTGGGATGGTGCAGTGAGCTAAAAAACGGTGTTGGATTAAGCCCTGATCTCTTGACTGGGTGAGAGTATTCTGCTTAATTCAGAAACTCTGTCCATCACCACCCCCTGTTGTTTAATTATTTTGTCCACCATAAGCGTGGAAGGGTATACTCAGACGTGAGTCCCTAGCTCATTGCACCATCAGGATTCAAGCAAGCCGGGCCGAAGATGGCTGAAATGCCAGAAACCGGTCCCCGGTAGCTTGTTTCCTTCCCAGTGAAAGAATTGGCTTGGTAGTTTGGTTTGCCCTGTTCCCATGATACACTGGGCCAGGGACAGACTAATTTGCATATAGCCAGGTTCTGAGCTGGGATGGTGCAGTGAGCTAAAAAACGGTGTTGGATTAAGCCCTGATCTCTTGACTGGGTGAGAGTATTCTGCTTAATTCAGAAACTCTGTCCATCACCACCCCCTGTTGTTTAATTATTTTGTCCACCATAAGCGTGGAAGGGTATACTCAGACGTGAGTCCCTAGCTCATTGCACCATCAGGATTCAAGCAAGCCGGGCCGAAGATGGCTGAAATGCCAGAAACCGGTCCCCGGTAGCTTGTTTCCTTCCCAGTGAAAGAATTGGCTTGGTAGTTTGGTTTGCCCTGTTCCCATGATACACTGGGCCAGGGACAGACTAATTTGCATATAGCCAGGTTCTGAGCTGGGATGGTGCAGTGAGCTAAAAAACGGTGTTGGATTAAGCCCTGATGTCTTGACTGGGTGAGAGTATTCTGCTTAATTCAGAAACTCTGTCCATCACCACCCACTGTTGTTTAATTATTTTGATTATCCAACGCAGGACAAGAGTACGGAGTCAGAGTCCAGAAGTGTCAGAGGCACGGACTCATGCTTGCAAATTGCAAAACCTTTTGCTCAGTCACGCTTGACCAAAAACCACAGAGTCTATTTAAGTTTTAAAGCTTTATTAAAAGTAAAGACATTTATTAAAATCAAGCTTGTCATAAAACATAAACGGTTGATTAAAAATGGAAAAGTGCTTACTGATTTATTTCACACATTTATTGTGGGCGAGCCGAGCCCTCACCTGGTTTGAACTTTAATTTTTCTTTTTGGTGCTGAATCGTTGGTCACTCCGTCCTAGTGATGATGATCTGATCTTGCTCTTGTTCTTAGAAGTGAAGCTTCTGTCTGTTATGAGAAAAATGGTGCGTGTTAAAAAGCAAGCATTCATCAGTTGTGCCAAAAAGTGCAGCAAGACAACACCCTTCCCTGGAAAAAGGGACATTTTTACTTTAGAGTAGACAGTCCCAAATTATTAGATTGGTTTCTGTATTCACATTTCTTCATTCCTAGACAAAATACTAGTGAGTGGTGTATGTCTATGACATCTAACATTCTTAAATGAACTTTGTAGGTGGAACATCTGGTGCCGGGGCCAGCGCGGAGGTGGAGGAGGACACTTCAGGGGAGGAGGTGGTGCAAGTGCCGGAGGAAACTGCTGTGCGGGTTGCCACGGTAGTGGCGAGCAGTGGTAAGCTCCTATATTCCTTACTTATTGAGATTGCAGACTGCAGAGTGTGCTCTCTGCATGGGTGTAGTATATATGTTCTACAGTTAAGTTACTATACTGTTAAGCAGACTTTCAAATTTAGAACAAAGTTTTGATCAACCAGGTAGTAGCCTCCTCTAAATTTACTTCAACTCAGCGGTGAATTTTTTTTCGAGAATCCAAATCAGATCTGAGATGAACTTGATGGATGGGATGAAAGAAAAGCGAAAGAAGGGTATAAGTAAGTGTGGAAGGACGAGCAAGTTAAATGTAATGATGACTGACAAAGAAGAATGATACGTGTTTGATTGGTGCCCGAGGTGGCTGGGAAGGAATATGATGCATGGCTGGGTGAAGGATGAAGCAAGGATGGGTGGAAGGAGAACAGCCTGGGTGGGTGAAACAGAAACGGTATGTGTGTGCAATATATGCTTTGGTTGAAATTCAAATGCAAGTCAAGCACGGATGTATGGCTTGCGGTTTCCCAAATAAAATGAAAAGGTTGTTTTACCGTGAGAAAACGTAAGGTTTGTCCAGAGGCGAATTAGCCGGGAGTAGACGCTGTTTGCATTTTAACTGAATTTTGGTGATTTTAAAACTGTACTTTGACCTCTGTAAAGCACTTTTGCACTTCAGGGCATCACGGAGCGGATCTAGCGCTCACGTGACCCCTCATACCGGCGTCCTTCGCCGCTGGCCACGCCCACCTCTAGGCCACGCCCTCTTCCCGCCCTTGAGGCCTCCTATTTCAAATGTGCATCTACAGAACGCGCAGCGGACGTGCGCAGCGGGCGCGCCGTTTGCGCGCTGAAGGGGCGCCTAAGGCAAGCCCGTCTGCTCCCGTCCGCGGCCGGACGGGGCTAGGGGCACGACTCCATGCCAATATTATCTCATACTCCTCTGAGGAGCTTACCACCCTCCAAGGCCATTGGCCACTCTCAGATTCCGTCCGTAGGCACATTATCTCACTAGGGCTTGTCCCTTCTTCCACTCCTACACTGCCGTCCTCTCTGCCCGCCTCTCCCCCACAATGCCCTCCCCCACCCGACCCTCTTCCTCCTACTCCGTCACTATCTATTCTCTTACTTAACACCAGGTCAGCGGTCAAGCACCATCATGAGCTCTTTGTCCTGCTCGATTCTGAGAAGCCTGACTTACTGCTCTTGACCGAAACCTGGTTCTGTGATTCTTCCCTTCCCGTTCTCTTGGCTACCCTCCCCCCCTCCTACGTGACCTTACGCGCCGATCGCCCGGCAGGCAGGGTTGGCGGTGGTGTGGCGATAATTGCTCGGTCGGAACTAAATTTTCAATCCATCCCCTCCCCCCCATTCCTTTCACTGAATTCCTTACAGTCCGCTCCCTCGCCTTCTCCCCCCCCCCATCACCTTTCTCCTAATGTACCGCCCTCCCCAGTCTTCGCCTCTGTTCTTGCCGGCATTCCAAGACCTACTGGCCAACATGGTGGTCAACTATGCATCGGTCTTGGTACTAGGGGATTTCAATTACTGGCCCTCGGACCCTTCTGAGTGCACTGCCTCAAAAGATTTCACTGAGTCTCTTACATCTCTGAATTTTGTGTCGCACATCTCTTTCCCCACTCACTCTCATAGTCACATACTCGACCAGGTCTGGTCCCTCAACCTTCCAGTCTCCCCGGTGACGGTTTCCCCCTGTCCCTGGTCCGATCATGCCCTTATTTCTTTCTCCATCTCTCTCAACCCGGTATCCAAAGTCCCCCATGCCAAAAACACCTGGGCGCGGAATTGGAACAAAGTTGATTTTCCCACACTGACTTCTCACCTTCGGAACTCTACCCCGACCCTCTCTGGTCTTCCGTCCGACTCTCAAGCCAACACTATCAATACTTGGTTGGCTAGAGGTTGTGACTCAGTGGCTCCCCTGCGTCACATTTCCATCCGGCGACCCAAGGAGTCTAATAGGTGGTTCAATGACCACCTAAAAGAACTAAAACTGTCCGTTCGACAGGCAGAAAGGCACTGGAGAAAAAATTACTGCCCCTCACTCAAAACTCTTTATCTTTCATCACTCGCCGATTACAAGACCGCAATCCTCGCCGCCAAAACCTCTTATTTCTCAACAAAAATAATGTCTGCTGAAAATAAACCCAGGGAGATCTTCGGCATAGTGCAGGACCTGGCCTACTCCGATAGAGCTTCACCTCAAATTCCCCCATCCCAGCCTCTATGCAACCAATTAAATACTTACTTTCTCGACAAGATCGCTACCATTAAGGCCAACATCCCCCCCCCTCGTCTGCCTTTGTTGACCCTTCTCCTCCTACCATTCAAAACCGTCTTACCTCCATCCCTCCCCTCACTGAAGAGGTATTCCTGGAGATACTCCCCAAAGTAAAGTCAGGTTCTCCGGCAGACATCTGTCCGGCGCGAATCCTGCAACAAATCTACTCCTCTTGTCCTGAACCCCCCATTACCTTCCTTAACAGCTCCCTAGCGCAGGGAGTAGTGACCCCTGCGCTCAAATCAGCCACCATAGTGCCCATTTTAAAAAAGCCTGGCGCCGACCCAACCATCTCAGCCAACTACCGCCCCATTTCCCTGCTGCCCTACCTGGGCAAGGTGCTGGAGCGCTATGTCACCGCGGTATTCAGCACCCACGTAGAGGCCAATGGGGGACTGGCTTCCCGCCAGGCTGGCTTTCGACCTAGGCACTCGACTGAATCAGTCGTGGTATCAGTCCTGGATAACCTCAGGAAGGGTATGGATCACAACAAACACCAGGCGCTGGTACTCCTCGATCTCTCTGCCGCATTTTACACGGTAGACCACACCATCTTACTGTCCCGTGTCAAGGCGGCTGGAATTGAGGGATCAGCCCTGGTGTGGCTTTCCTCCTTCCTGAGGGACCGCACCCAGGCGGTCCGGCTAGGAGACTTCACAACCACCCCACTCCCCGTCACGTGTGGTGTCCCCCAGGGCTCTTCCTTGTCCCCCCACTATTCAATCTTTACATCTTTCCCCTCATTTTCGCTCTTCAGCAGCTGGAGGTCACCGTGTACAATTACGCGGATGACCTCCAGCTCATCTTTGACTTATCCTCCTCTCCCCTCTCTGTCTCTAGCTTCCAGCACACCATGACATTCATCAGGGACTGGATGAACCACAACCATCTCAAGTTGAACCCGGATAAAACCGAGTTGGTTCTTACCGGGGGTTCTTTCAGTCCCTGGAACTCTCTCTTCTGGCCCCCAACCCTTGGTCCCGCCCCCACTCCTTCCACCACGGTCAAAACACTGGGGGTTAAAATGAATAATCAGCTCACCCTTCACTCTCAAATCAGCTCTGTAGTTTCCTCCTGCTTCCTCACCCTCCGAACTATCCGCACTGTCGCTCGTTTCTTTTCCCCCCAGGCACTCAAAATGATCATGGCCGCTTTAGTGATATCCCGGCTGGACTATGCTAACACCCTCTACAATGGCATACCAGCATACAGTCTAAGAAGGCTTCAGATGGTCCAAAACCAAGCTGCTCGGTTGGTTTTTGGTCTTCCACGCTACCACCACTCCACACCCCTCCTCAGGGAGCTCCATTGGCTCCCTGTCAAGGAACGATCCCTGTTTAAGACCGCCTGCATGGTTTTCCAGGCCCGTCAAGGCACTGCCCCCGCCTTTATTTCCTCATTAATAAAAGAATATGTTCCCCCCAGAGAACTTCGTTCCTCCTCCAAGTCACTCCTTCAAATCCCACGTCTCAGACGCAAAAAGTGGGGTGGGTCCAACTTTTCTACCTTAGCTCCCACTTTTTGGAACTCCCTCCCAGACCACCTTCGTGCGGCTACCCATTATGTATCCTTCCGTAAGGAACTAAAAACGTTTCTCTTTAAACAGGCCTTCCCTGTGTAACCTCCCTTCCCGGCTCTACCACTGGTTCTTACTTTGTCTCTGTAGCCAATACCCTCCACTAGCGCCAAGAAACCGTTCGGTGCACGCTGCGCTCTATAAATGTTTTAAATTAGAAATTAGAAATTAGATGAGAGACATGAAGAAGAATGATTGACACATAGATTGAATGGATGGATGCCTGGATCATGGTACTATCTGACTCTTAGATACCATATGTGTATCTAGAGAGAGTAGACGGTCACTGGATGAACTGAGTGTTACTTTGAAGAGCATGTAACACCGCACCCGCACGTCCGTCCCAGTGAAGGAAAGGCAAGGAAAAGAAGTTGTAATTTTGTCCGAATACTACCATGAATAGTAGCAGTAGTTTGTATTGCAAGCACAGCATATATCCGGCTATTACGATGGCCACTCACTACCTCTGTTAATAAGTTTAGTAGAACTCGGTCATTCATGTGTGGATGTATCACTGTTCACTCAATAAAAAGCAAAGCACCTAAAGTCATCCCATATGTAAGCAAATACATACCATGTGCAGTGATAGATAAATCAGATTATTTATCTTCTTCATTTTCCTTTTCTAGTATTCATTGGCACTGTAGGGTGAAAGTTAAATTAATTAAGCAGTAGCCCTTGTAACAGAGTATTCTCAGTGCCACCCGTAATAGAAAAGTAGGAGCATCACCACCTGCATGTACTGGACTGGTACAGTAACGCAAGTCTGTCTCACTCATCATGGCGGGCGTCTGTTTTTCTCGGGTGCAAGTTGACTGCTCTGGCATTATGCCGGCTTGCAGAAGTTAACGTACCAATTTTGGTAAACAAGAGAGAAGAAGAAGAATAAGACTGGTATACTGTCATAGTCGACTCTAATGGAGTGAGTCCATAGTGCTCGTAGAATTGATTCCTTAAACTCCCACTAATGTTAGAGCAAGGATGAAGAAGTGGGAGGTTAGATAGATACTGGCCACAATAGTTATGTACTGCGCTTGCAAGTTGCTAGTTCTACTGTGACACAACTTTCTGTTGAATCATTTTGTGTTAATCTTAAAGAGTATTGGTTACAGACTATGTCTTTCTTTCTTCATATAGATGCTCCTTACAAATCAACACGGAAGGAGCTGGCTAAAAGGGCCCGGCAACGGAGGCTGGAGGCGACTGTCGCCGAATATCAGCAGCTGGTGGCCCAGGAGGAGGGGGACACGCAGTCGACCACAACATCGACCGGGACAGCTGCATCCTCCTCCGCGCTCCCTGGGTCAGCCAGTCAGCGCAGCAGGTCTCCAGCGGTACGGAGCCGGGGTACCACAGCCACCCGCCACCGCCGAGCAGCAAACAAATCAGCTGCCCCCCACAGCAGTACCAAAAAAAGGTTGCACCGCCTTTCACTTAGGGTGCCCTACCTTGAGCAGGAGCTGTTGAACACCAAAACCCTGCTCGAGACCCTCCGCAAGGAGCATACCGACCTGGCCCAAAAAGTGAACAGCAGCCAGCAGTAGGAGGATACTGTCCCTTACCCCTTTTTTAAAGACTTCTGGGGGTGGGAATTGGGAGTTGGGTTTTTTGGACTTTTCACGGACATTTGTTGGGGTTAGGGATGGGGTGGGTTGGGTCTTGCGGGAGATTATTTATGTTAGGGATATAACTATACTTTAAACTTTATCTTAGCATACGTGTTTTTTTACTGCTTTTGAGGCTGGTGGGTGGGGGTTTAACAGTAAGTTTGTTTTCCTGAAGCAGAGATCAAAGAAATGCAGAGTCACACTCATAGAAGTTCACAGCAATAACATTACATAAAAGATAATTAGAAAAGAACGGATATATGATGTTACAACGCGTACTTTTAGCACGCATACCATTACCACAGATTTTTTACAACGCAGGTCATTTTACAACGGATACCTTTACAACGCAAAACACTACAACGCAGATACTATTACAACGCATACCATTACAACGTAAGTATAGGTAAGTATATAATATTAATATATAATATTATTATATTATGTAAATATTTATTTTTGTATTATTTAATTTAATTATTTATTATTTAATTATTAAAAAAATGTATTAATTAAATTAATTGTAATTTTATTATTTGTAAATATATGTTAAAAATACCCCTGTACCCCAAAACCCAAACCCAGCCCTAAATCCTAAAAATACCCCTGTACCCCAAAACCCAAACCCAGCCCTAAAACCTAAAAATACCCCTGTACCCCAAAACCCAAACCCAGCCCTAAAACCTAAAAATACCCCTGTACCCCAAAACCCAAACCCAGCCCTAAAACCTAAAAATACCCCTGTACCTCAAAACCCAAACCCAGCCCTAAAACCTAAAAATACCCCTGTCCCCAAAACCCAAACCCAACCCTAAAACCTAAAAATACCCCTGTACCTCAAAACCCAAACCCAGCCCTAAAACCTAAAAATACCCCTGTACCCCAAAACCCAAACCCAGCCCTAAAACCTAAAAATACCCCTGTACCTCAAAACCCAAACCCAGCCCTAAAACCTAAAAATACCCCTGTACCCCAAAACCCATACCCAGCCCTAAAACCTAAAAATACCCCTGTACCCCATAACAAAATACCACTAATAAATGTTTATAAAAAAAGATAAACTTACCTATAATTATACTTACGTTGTAATGGTATGCATTGTAATAGTATGTGCGTTGTAGTGTAATGCGTTGTAAAGGTATCCGTTGTAAAATGACCTGCGTTGTAATAGTATGCGTGGTAATGGTATGCGTTGTAAAAAATCTGTGGTAACAGTTACATACCGAAAAGAACGGATACTGTATCTGTATGTTGTTGTAGTTGTCCTGTTGAATTTGGTAAGTTGCATGCATCCAACCATTCCTCTTATTAGCGGGACTCCTCCATTCCATCTGACGCTCCCTCCATCAATGTTGGTGACCAGAAGACACCCTGTCCACTGCCTGCCTGGCGGATGCTGAATTGCGGCTCGCTAATGTGAAGCCTGACTTCATCCTTTTTTTCCCATTGCACAGGCTGAAACCCGGCCTGTAATTATTAATGGAAAAACAGGAAGTGATATTAGAACACCACTGACAAATACATATAAGGTATGTATGCTGTGTAGTGCAAAAAGTCACACTTTGAGTTTCCTAATAGACAGTACAATATTTTTGAAAGTGCGTACTCTGTCTGAGTCTCTTTTTGAAGGATAAATAAGTATGGGCAAATTAATTTAGCGGATCTTTCCCCTCAAGCTAGGTGAACTGTAAACTGTGTTTTAGAACAAAATTAGACCTTCCCAGCAGTGCTCCCAGACCCTTACTAAACCCAGTCGCAAAAATGTAGAAGACCCCCAATCAGATCACCAAAAACGAGGTCTAGTAGAAAATGGTGACAAAACATACTTTGAAAGTAAAGTAGGCCCAAATCCCCCCTTACCCACCATGGATTGTATTCAAACCACTTGCAAGCAAGCAAAAGTATCCATACCCAGCATTGCTCCAAGACTCGCAAACCCCCCCACAAACACCAGGAACCCCCACAAACAGCCTCCCAAAAACGGTAGAGTGAGCGAAATCTCAGAAAATGCTAAAACTTTTCCCCCAGGGATTGTCTCCAAAACACTTTATTTTGGGTACTAGACCTTCCCAGCAATGGCCCCAGAACTGTCAACCCGGGCGAAAACAAGTTTAACCCCCCCAACAAGCCAAAAGGCAAAACCCGGGAAAAGCCACACTTAGAAAACTTTGGGCCTACCAGGAATTCAGTCCAAATGCGCTCTGCAGCTAGGCCCCAACTCCCCTTTTCCACCATGGATTTCCTGAAAAACAAATGCAATCAACATTAGACTGTGCCAGCAGTGCTCCCAGACCCCAAAACCCACCCACAAAAACCTGGAAGCCCCCCAAACAGCACCCCAAAGACAGGCAAGTGAGCAAAAATGCAAAAACTTTTTCACCATGGATTTGGTCCAAAACACTTGATTCCAATATTACACCTTCCGAGCTATGCCCCCAGACCCCTGCAGCCACCCGCAAAAAAGCAGAACACCCCCAAACAGGCAAAAGCAAAAATGGGCCTACCTTCAATTCAGTCCAAATACGCTGTGCAGCTAGGCTCTAACTCCCCTTTTCCACCATGGATTTCCTGAAAAACAAATGCAATCAACATTAGACTGTGCCAGCAGCGCTCCCAGACCCCAAAACTCACCCACAAAAACATGGAAGCCCCCCAAACAGCACCCCAAAGACAGGCAAGTGAGCAAAAACGCAAAAACTTTTTCACCATGGATTTGGTCCAAAACACTTGATTCTAATATTAGACCTTCCGAGCTATGCCCCCAGAGCCCTGCAGCCACCCGCAAAAAAGCAGAACACCCCCAAACAGGCAAAAAGCAAAAATGGGCCTTCCTTCAATTCAGTCCAAATACGCTGTGCAGCTAGGCCCTAACTCCCCTTTTCCACCATGGATTTCCTGAAAAACAAATGCAATCAACATTAGACTGTGCCAGCAGTGCTCCCAGACCCCAAAACCCACCCCCAACAACCTAAAAGCCCGCCAAACAGAACTCCAAAGACAGGCAAGTGATCAAAAGCGCAAAAACTGTTTCTGCTCCGATTTTCTCCAAACCACTTTTATCCGGTATTAGACCTTCACAGCAATGCCCCAGACCTGTCAACTCACCCGCAAAGAAGTAGAACACCCCCACAAGTGCAGAGTCTTTCTTCACTGGGCGTAATCCAGCCATCTGCTTTGAGGGAAATAGGAGTCTGGAGGAGGAGGATAGAGGAGCATGTTCTTGTGAACTTGTGAACCTGAGGAATGTAGACTGCGGCACCTTCAAATCAATAAGCAAATAAGTGAAGATAGTTCTGCTGATGGGCTTGTTTTTGTGATTAGGTGTTTAAAGTTCTTTTATATAGATTTTGCAAAACAAAGAAAGACAGACACACAGGAATAAAAGTGAATAAGGACGGAAAAGAAAGTTAGTGATTCATTGACTCATTTTCAGGGCTCGGTGTCAGGGAAGAAGAGCTTGTCCTCAAACTCTGCGAATTCAGATGGGAGTAGGTCAGTTAACAGAGAAGATTTTCCCTCATCTAAGTTGGTGTCCTCCTCGTCTTCTTCCTGCATGCATTCTCGTATTTTGTAATCTGGTGGTATGAGGTGCTGATTCATCTTGATCATTGTTAACCTCTCCACATTTTTGGGCGAGAGGCGGGTCCTTTATGAAGTTACAATTCCAGCAGCAGCACTGAAAACATGTTCAGGAGACACACTTGCGAGTGGGCAAGACAAGTAATTTATAGCCAGGTTGGTGATCTCTGGCCACACATCTCTTTTCCCATGCCAGTACTCCAATTGGTCATCAAAAACATAGACCTCTGTTGAGTCATTCAGATAGTCCTGCACCATCGACTCAAGGTTCTCCAGGGTTCCTCCACTTTGCTTACTTTTTTCTGGGACCTTTTGAGAAGCAAACCCAAGCTGAGTTAGCCAATCCACTTCTTCACACAATGTTACTGTTGTGTCTGGTGCTGATGATACGGTTGCTGGTGTCGTTAACGGCTGAGAGGGAAAATCACTCACTTCTGCCACAGCCACAGATGCAGAAGTGGATTTTTTTGACTCCGGATGGCCTGCTGATGCTGATGTACTGCCTTTTCCTTCAGTTTCCTGCCGTTCTCTTTCAAACCGACTGGCTGACACAGCTAGCCAATGTTTGTACTTTGTAACATCTGCGTCATCAAAAGGAAAGAATACTCTGCCTGCCACTGCCTTTTAGTACCGTGGATCCAGAATAGTAGCAGGAATGTAATGCTGTTCTGTGTGGATCTTTTGAAGACGTTCATCGCAAAGTAGGCACTGTAATAACTTCTCCGCCAACTCAAATGCTTCTTGCTTTCCATTTTTTGAAACGTAGAAGACACCGCCTTCAGTTGGTGCTCTAGCATGCGCAACAATGGGATAGCTTTTCCCAAATTACAGTCCTCCCTGCTGACTGCACACGTGGAGACCTCAAAAGGACGAAGCATGTCTGTCAGGCTTTTAACTGGCTCCCATTGCTCCACCTGTATCCTCAGGTCTATCATAGGTGTACCCAGTTGAAAGAAATACTGATCGACTACCGCATACTGCTCATACAGATGCTCAAGCATGTAGAAGGTTGAGTTCCAACGTGTTACCAGCCCCTGGATGAGTGCTTTCACTGGCCCTTTACGTTCATGTTTCATGCACCTCAGCTGCTACCGGGCCTTAAAAGAATGGTTGAACTGTGTGCACATTCTTCGGCAGGTGGTCAGTAACTAGCACACTGGACTTTCTTCACTCAAGAATTTTTTAACAACCAGGTTTATACAGTGCGCCAAACACAGCACTCTGAAATAGTTACCCTTATCTATGGCCTTAACTACATTGGGGCCATTATCTGTGGAAACATAACGAATCATGCGTTTTCTTGGGGACAGCCATTAAAAGACGTTTGTGTTAAACTCATGCAAAATGTTTTCTCCTGTATGATTTTTCTCCATGGCAAACATGGCTAGTATCAACACCTGTGGTTACCTTTGCTTTAACCCCTGAAAAAGAGACCCAGTGTGCAGTGATGCACATGTAATCAATGGCTTGGCAACTGGTGCACAAGTCTGTTGTCAGATGTATAGTGTGAACAGCACTCTTCTGCAAAGCTGCCCCAATCACCTTCAGCAAATCTTCATGTAGTGCTGGAACCGCAACTCTGGCAAAATAGAACCGGCTAGGAACCTTCCATTTAGGGCAGAGCGTTGCCACTAATTCAAGAAAACCCACCCCTTCCACAAAAGAAAAAAGGGAGAAGGTCCAGCGCTAGCATTTTAGCCAGCTTAGTGTTATACAGACGCGTCATTGGGTGGTTGCGTTCAAATGGCGCATTTGAAAACAACCTGCTTCTAATGGTGGGCTGGACCATTTTACGGGATGATGATGACTTCTTCGACCCAGTTACGCTCGGTGATGATGAAATTTTTCGCATTGGTGTCTCACTCTCTCCCACATTCTTAGTGTGGCTCATATATCTTGCAGGGGGTGTGCTGCTGACAGGGGTACTGGGTGTAAGTGAAGAAATGTTTGACGCTTCTTCCTCCTCGTCATCATCAGATGAAACATCAACGGATACAATTTGTTGACTTGCAATTCGGGCTGCCTTGATCTCCTTTAGGTGCGCATGCCATTTGACAGTGTGCTGTCTCTCAAGATGACCTCTCTGGCCTCCGGTACCATAGTTGGTACCAAGCTTCCCACGACTAACTCAAACCTTACAAATGGTACAAATGGCTATGTTTTCCCTTGTTGGGCTAACACTAAAGAAGTCCCAAACTGCGGACTTCAAATGTCTGTGGGGGCGGAGTAGGCGATACTGGTACTGCTAATGCCAGATGAAGTGGAGGATGTGTGTTGCCGAAATTTACTACGTTGTGTACTTACAGCACCACTAATTGAGGAAATGGAGGTCGAGGTGGATGGAGGTCCCTTCTGGCGAGAAAATATGGAAGCGGTAGGTGGTGGTGTACTAGTTAACTGCATTGGTGGTGGTCCCATTGCCACGTCGCCAACATCACGCTCAGCAGCATTTCGGGATAGGGTAAAAATGTCTGTTTGCTGCATGCCTGCTGAGGCTGGAGTGATGTGTATGATGACTGCGACGTCGTTGTGAGAGTCTTTATTAGCAGGAGTATACGCCACTTCTTGTTCAGCGTCATCATCACACTCTATAACTTTGACACTTTCGGGGACCTTCCTTTT
Source organism: Lissotriton vulgaris (assembly GCF_964263255.1). Classification (NCBI taxonomy): domain Eukaryota; kingdom Metazoa; phylum Chordata; class Amphibia; order Caudata; family Salamandridae; genus Lissotriton; species Lissotriton vulgaris. The sequence continues at coordinate 539,502,898 of NC_141698.1, read as the reverse complement.
ACGCTTAGCTACCTTTGTCAGATCATGGTGTGCCTCACTCTCAGAAGGCCGTGGTGGTCCAATTTTCATCCATATCATCAGAAGGAAGGGGGCTTGAAGAAGATGTAGACACCATCCTTGATCTTTTCCTTTCTAGGGATCTGGAAGACAATGAATGATCAGGAGGAGTGGCTTCCTCAAATGATACATCGGCTTGAATGTCGATTTCCTGATGTGCCCCTACTTCAGGAGGAACAACTATTGTGGGCACTTGTGCCGCTCCATGCTCCTCTGCTTGCGCCTCTCCTTGCACCTCCTCTCCTTCCACATGTACTTGGGCTTGTACTTGCACATGTGGTTGTTGTTGCGGCTGTGGTTGTTGAACACTCATCAGATGAGTTACAACAACCTATGTTGATTGAGGGATGCTGCTACTTTCTTGCGATGAGCCAACATCACTGGTCGATGTGAATTAAACAACTATACTGGCTGCCTCTGCAGCACTCAAGGGCTTGGACCTAAGTTGGCGTGGTGGTGGTGGTACTGAGCCCAATGGAGCGGAGGTTCTGCACCCAGCTTGGTCCCGAGCGGACCCCGCTGCTGCTTCAGGCGTACTTTTTTTCCCAAAAAATGCGGCGGCCAGCACACCAGTGTCCTTGGTAAGTGGTGCCACTTGCTTCTTCTATTCCTTACTGGCAACTTTGTTGCTAGAGGCGCTACGGGCAACTTTTTTTGGCGCCATCTTCTTCAGATGTCAGAACAGCAGGCCGCAGTTGCACAAGTTGCAGAGTTGTCTGTGGCCACACGTGACGTTGTGCTGCACACACCGCAGCAGGACTTGTTCCTGGCACTAATGAGGAACGATGAGGCTGATGATTCATCTTTCTGCACCTAAAAGCAAACACAGCCAGAGGAACATCAGTTAAATAAATGTTGCATATGTAGCGCTTCAAATAATAGTTTGCAAATAAGCATTTTTATTATACCCACCCCCCAAAATGGAAAGACCAATAAAATGGACCACTGAGTATAATGGATGAAAGCATGGCAGACTGGGTGCAGGCCTATGGCACAACAAAGCACACTGCCTGGCTTCAAAATGGCCCCTAGACCCCCACCCACATAGCCAGGGCCCCTGGGCTAAAGGCCCCAACAACAGCCAAAAAATCGAAACACACACAAAAATCACCACAATCCAATGCCATCCATGCCCTCCATGATGTTTACATTAAAGAGACCCCACAGAAAGACTCAGTCCATGCACCACTGAGTACCCCTGGGCAAAAGGCCCCAACAACAACCAAAAAATCGAAAAACACACAAAAATCACCACAATCCAATGCCATCCATGCCCTCAATCATGTTCAAATTCAAGACACCCCACAGAAAGACTAGGCCCATGCACCACTGAGTACCCTTGGGCATAATGGATGAAAGCATGGCAGACTGGGTGCAGGCCTATGGCACAACAAAGCACACTGCCTGTCTTCAAAATGGCCTCTCGATCCCACCACATGGCCAGGCGCTGCCTGTACCAGTCCTCAAAATGGCCCCCACCCACATGGCCATGCCCCATCAACACCCCAAAAAATCGAAAAACACACAAAAATCACCACAATCCAATGACATCCATGCCCACAATCAGGTTCAAATTCAAGACACCCCACAGAAAGACTAGGCCCATGCACCACTGAATAACCCTGGGCATAATGGATAAAAGCAAGGCACATTGGATGCAGGCCTATGGCACAAAGCACACTGCCTGGCTTCAAAATGGCCCCTTGACCCCCACCGCATGGCCAGGCCCTGCCTGTACCAGTCCTCAAAATGGCCCCCACCCACATGGCCATGCCCCATCAACACCCCAAATAATCGAAAAACACACAAAAATCACCACAATCCAATGCCATCCATGCCCTCCATGATGTTTACATTAAAGAGACCCCACAGAACAACTCAGTCCAGGCACCACTGAGTACCCCTGGGCAAAAGGTCCCAACAACAGCCAAAAAATCGAAAAACACACAAAAATCACCACAATCCAATGCAATCCATGCCCTAAATCATGTTGAAATTTAACAAAACAGTTGTATCATGCACCATAACTAATGCTGGTCCTACTGGATACTTGGCTACCCACAATATATTTTATTTAATGTTCTGAAAAAGTTCCAAAATTGTAGTTGCAGCAACTGTAATGCCCCAAACAAACTTACTTGTGAAATTTCTATCCAAAAGTGATCCAAAGAAAGTCAAAAAGGCCTCAAATCCAAATATCCAGCAGCATCCACATAAAGTAATCCTCCCAGGTCAAGATCCAAATCAAAGTGACCAGGACATGAACAAAGCACTGGGAGGAGCCTGCTGGAAGGGAAGAGGAAGTTGGAGACTGTGGGGCACTTTCTTCCTCCCACCCCCCCCCCCCCAAAATGGACTCCTTGCAAAAAAAAGTGCCGGCAAATGTCAACCTGAGGAGTTATTCTGATAAAAATCATCATTTTGAGAAGGTTTATGCTGCCTGCTGGTGGATTTCTTGTGCAGAATTGCAAATTTTGCAATTTCGCAAATGCGAGATTGTTGCTGCCCGCCGCATCTACATGTTCGCAAATGTTTACTCCTGCGATGCGTGATCACGGGCCTTTATGACGTACTCGCGTTGACAAACTCTCGCTGTGCAAGGTGGCAAGCCGCGATGACGTAATCGCGGTCGACAAACTCCCGCGGGATCCTGCAGCAAGATCCAAAATGGCGCAGCACACGCAAAACATGGAGATAAACAACTCAGCAAATGCTGAATGACGCTAAGTGAACGCCGCGCGCCGCAATATTGTATCACCAAGCAAAAATATCCGCTGCGTGCGAATTTGCGAATTTTCGGGAAATTCGCGAGAATTCGCGGATCGCAAATTTGCCGAAAATCCGCAAATTCCACGAGCGGAACGGATTTTACGCCCATGCTTAGTATTAATTAGGAAATTCCGCCTGGACAGACCAACACTGAAGATCCTGTGTGATCTATTGGAGCCCCACCTGCAGCCTCGCCGTCACTATCCTACGGCATTCACACCCACATACAAGGTGATGGCAGCACTCTACTTTTTTGCGACAGGTTCCTTCCAGGAGACCATGCCTAGTGCTGGAGGGATGTCACAGCCCATGTTCAGCATGGTGCTGAGGGATGTTCATGCTGCCATGATGCTGTATCGGAATTGCTACATCCATTTCCCTAGGGGAGGAGAATTGGCTGCCGTGAAGGATGACTTCTATCCCCTTGGGCGCATGCCACATGTTGTTGGTGCCATCGATTGCACCCATGTAGGTCTGGTGGCACCACAGGCGACAGAGCACATATATAGGAACCACAAACATTATCATTCCATCAATGTGCAAGTGTTGTGCCTTGAGGACATGACCATTTCTCATGTGTGTGCAAAGTATCCTGGCTCGGCGCATGATTCGTACATCATGAGGAACAGCATGGTGCCCCGGATGATGGAGAATCTGCATCCCGAGCGTGCTTGGATTGTGGGTGAGTATGCCTACTGATATGGTGTGCTGTGTGTTACCTGCTGCACTCTGGCTGTGCAACATTGCAATGGGTGTTTGTCATTCACAGGTGACTCTGCATATCCCAGTCGGCCATGGCTGTTGAGCCACCTCAGGAATCCCAGGACCCGGGCTGACATCCGCTACAATGTCACCCATGGCAGGACCCGACGGGTAATCGAACGGACTTTTGGCCTGCTGAAGTCTAGATTCTGCTGCCTTGACAGGACAGGAGGTGCACTGGCATACTTGCCTGGGAAGGTATGCAAGATCGTTTTGGCATGCTGTATGCTGCACAACCTGGCCATCCACAAGGGGATCCCCCTGCTCATGGACGATGGTGAGGAACCAAGGCCACCAGCTGCTCAAGGACCTGAGTCTAGTGATGAGCACAGTGGAGAGGATGAAGGAGTAGACCTGCGCCAGCAGCTCATCGAACACTACTTCACTTGAAGGTGGGTGACGAGGTATAACGTGTACATTGTGTGGTGTGGTTGCTGTTTTTGTGAAGGGCTATGCTTGGATGTAACAGACAGGCACACGTTCAGTCACCTGTGTGTGGTAAAAGTGACATTGACGTTTCATATGTGAATGTATGCGGGACCCTATTTGTTCACACCTGCAGCCCATTGTCTAGTATGCCTGTAGTGTCTTGTGTATGTTTTGTGTAGTGTTCTGCCTGTGGTGCCACAATGAGACCAGTGGCTGTTGTGTCTCCCTAGGTGCTACAGACGAATCCTGCACTACATACTGTACATCATTTGGACACTTCATGGACATTGTCTACATTGTAAATATTGCACTAAAAACGATACAGCACAAAATCTGGTGCATCAGGTATTTTATTTTGACAGTGGACATGTGATTTGTTCGGGAATATTTACATGACAGTGGGGAATGAGCAGTGAGTTGACAGTCCTGTTCACTGAGATGCAAGAGTCCACATGGATGTGGTGACCCAGTGCAACAGACAGGTGACATTGCCAAGGAAATGTGGGTAAAGACAGTCCAAACAGTCAATGCAGTAGGGAAGAGGGTTGTCATCAGGGCTGGCTCCGTGACTGGCGTGTGGCAGGTGCTTTGCCTCCGGAGACTCCGAGGCTCTTCTTTGGACGCCCCCTAGGTCTTTTTGGCAGTGGGGGGCCTGCTGAATGGCCAGCGGCGTCAGGGGAAACGTCCCTCTCTGTTGGCGCAGGGGAGGATGGTGCACTGTCAACCTGCGGCACAACAGGAGGGGAAAGAGGTGGTGGTTGGGACACAGACCTGTCCCTCTGCAACACCACTTGCTGGCCCATGAAGTCCAAAATCTGTCCAAAGCGGTTGTCGATGGACCTCATCTGCAGGATTAGCTCCCTTAAAAGTTAATCCGAACAGCCACTTTGTCCCTGGACCTCTTGGTATGCCTCCACTACTCTGGTGAAGTGGTCCAGGGATGGTGTCCACTCCTCCCGAGGTCTGGTGGTGACCCTGGCCCTCCCACCTGCTCTTCTGCCACGGACCTCTTGCCTCGCCACTGTCGGTCCACGCACTCTCTCCCTGCCCTCCACAGTAGTTGCTGTGGGCTGGTCATCCCCTGGGACAGGGAGGGTGCTGCAGGCGGTACTGGTGGCACTAGTGGTATTGATGGTGGCGGTGGTGATGGTGGTGGCTGCGGTAGAGGCAGAGGCCATGACAGCAGGGGTCTGCTGCGCTGTTGTTGCAGCAGACTTGGTGGTGGGGAGGATGGGGGCCTGGGACCTCTGGGTCTGTGGCACACCAAATGGGCCGGGCTGGAGCTCATCGTCCAAACGGTCCTGGGAGTCCAAATCTAGGAGTCCATGTGCCGGGGGTGGAGACTGACTCTGCTGGTCGTTGGTGTGGTCCTCAGCAGTGAGTTCTTCATCACCTGTGGATTAGATGGGGAATGGTCAGTGTTGGGCACTGTGCAAGTATTGTGTCAGCTGCATATAAAGGACTGTCTGTACACTACACAAATATGAAGTAACCAGTAGTACAATTCATGGCAACACTGTGTGTAATTTCATAGTGCAGAGGAACATCATTTACTCATACATGTTGGATGTCAATGCATTGCATGCAATTGTTGCTGCGTTTCGGGATGCAGGTCTCCACACACACATCAGGAAGAGTTAAGATAGCTACCTACTGGTTAAGTGAGGGAGTACAGTGCAATGGCTGACACTTGCTCCTGGGTGGGGGTGGCCTCCATGCTGCTGGAGTGTGGGCCAGGGGGCACACTGGGAGCAGTGATTCAGGGCCTTCCACCCCCAAACATTTGCTCCAATACAAGATGGATACCGACCTGTATGTCTGTTTGTTGAGCTGTGCAATGGCTGACACTTGCTCCTGGGTGGGGGGCCTCCATGCTGCTGCGGTGTGGGCCAGGTGGCATGCTGGTAGTGGTAGTACAGGCCTACCACCCTCAAACTGTGATTCAATACAAGATGGATACCGACCTGTAAGTCTGTTTGTTGAACTGTGCAATGGCTGACACTTGCTCCTGGGTGGGGGTGGCCTCCATGCTGCTGGAGTGTGGGACAGGGGGCATACTGGGAGTAGTGATTCAGGGCTTCCCACCCCCAAACATTGCTCCAATACAAAATGGATACAGACCTGTAAGTCTGTTTGTTGAGCTGTGCAATGGCTGACACATGCTCCTGGGTGGGGGAGGCCTGTATCCTGCTCAGCTGTGGGACAGGGGGCATGTTGGGAGTGGTAGTACAGGCCTCCCTCCCCCATACAGGCCTTCTAAGCAAGATGGCTAGCTACCTGTTGTGTGAGGGTGGACAGTGCAATGGTGTTTTGGTATTGCAAGGAAGTAGTTCTCAGTGTGTTGTTTGGCATTTGTACTTACCAGCCTCCGCTCCCCCGGCTACTCCTGTGAGACTCTCAGGAAGCAGTATGGCAAGCACCTTCTCCTCCCATGGTGGGAATGTTTTTGGTGGGAGTGGAGGGCCACTGCCAGTCACGTTCGCCAGCGTCCAGTTCTTACTCCTCCTCTCCTTGACAACCCTCTTGAGATCATGCCACCACTTCACGATCTCCTTCTTGGATCTTGGGGTGGTCCCTACTGAATTCAACCTTTGGACTATCCTTTCCCACATTTGTGTCCTCGTGGCTAATGGTGTCTGTTGGACCGGGCTAGCAAACAGTTGTGGCTCTACTCTTACAATCTCATTGACCATGACTAACAACTCACTCTCTGTGAATTTGGGCATTGTTTGTGTTGTCATGGTATGTAGTGGTTGAGGTGTTTGTGGGTGCAGGGGTGTGGGTGCAGGGGTATGGTGTTGCGGTGTGAGGTGTGTTGTGTGCTGTGGGATTATTTGTGCTGGTGTAAAGGTGGTGGTGGATGTGTGTGTGTGCTGTGCTCTTTTGCCTCTCCTGTTAGATGTGGGGTATGGCCTTCTATTCTAGAGTGTTGCAAAGGATTGTGGTTTGTGAAGGGGGTGGCTTTATACTCAGCTGTGTGGGTGTGTCCAAGTGGATTTTGGGTGTCAGGTGTGTTGTGGGAGTTGTCCTGGGTTTTTATTTAAATTTTTGCTTTATTTGTTTTATTTGTATGTGTGTTATATATTTGGGGGGCATGGCTGATTTTATTTGTGCACTGTTTGGCATCACTGCAGTGTTTTGGCATCATCCGCCAGGTTTTTCATGTCCCGTCCGCTGCGGTGTCTATGCTGCAGCTCTTCCGCTATTTTTCCCATTTACTCCTGTGTGCGACCGCGGCGGTCGGTAGCAGCAGTTCCGACCCCGACACCGTCAGGGTCATCATAATTTCCCGGGTGGTGTGTCCTCTGTCCTCGCGGCGGGTTGTGGCTCCCACCACCGCAGTCGATTTTTGGCCGTCACCGCCCGCGTCGGACAGCTTTGTTTGGCCCGCTACCGCCGCGGTCGGTCTTTAGTGGCGGTTGATCCTAATGTGTCCGACGGTGTTTCCGCGGTGCAGGCGGGCAGTTTGTTTCTGCCTCCATGGCGGTCGGGGTGGTTTTCCACCCGCTATCCTAATGATCCCCAATGTGTGCTGGTGTATAATGTTGAAATAGGTGTATAAGTATATTTGATAGTGTTCTGTTAATTATTCACTGCATATAACACTAAATCTATAGGTAAGTGATTACATGTGTGTATAGGGATCACTGACATAATATCGATAACACAAATATCGATGTAGCAAAATATCGAGTTAAAAATAAAGAATACAAAAATATCGAACTCCTATCTCGAAACAGGTAAGTGCAAAAATATCGAATCAAAAATATTGTTGTAAAAAATATAGATAGTTAAAATATTGAATTTTTTAAATGTCTTAAAAGTAAATGAAAAGTAATCACATATTAAATATAATTAACTTAAACATACTTAAAATACTTAAATAGCCTTAAAATTAATAAATAATTAATGTAAGTTAAAAATAAATAAACATACAATTACATTTTTAAATACATACATATATATAAACATAATATTAATACAAAATATACAATATTTTTACCGTAGGTTAGCGGGACAGTAAAATTTACTATTACCACACCACTGAGTGTAACAATAGAGAAAGCATTGGATAGCGTAGGGGTAAAAATTACTATTCCCACTCCAGTAAGTGCAACAGTAAGGAAAGCGTTGGATAGCGGGAAGATAAAAATTACTATTCCAACTCCAGGGAGTGCAACAGTAGGGAAAGCGTTGGATAGCGTAGGGGTAAAAATTCCTATTCCTACTCCAGTGAGTGCAAAAGTAGGGAAAGCATTGAACAGCAGGAGGGTAAAAATAACTATTACCGCTCCAGAGAGTGCAAGAGTAGAGAAAGCGTTGGATAGCGTAGGAGTAAAAATTACTATTCCCACTTCAGAGAGTGCAACAGTAGGGAAAGCATTGGATAGCGTAGGGGTAAAAATTACTATTCCCACTCCAGGGAGTGCAACAGTAGGGTAAGCATTGGATAGTGTAGGGGTAAAAATTATTATTCCCACTTCAAAGAGTGCAACACTAGGGAAAGCGCTGGATAGCGTGGAGATAAAAATTACTATTCCCACTCCAGTGAGTGCAACAGTAGGGAAAGCATTGGATAACAGGAGGGTAAAAATTACTATTCCCACTCCAGACAGTGCAACAGTAGGGTAAGCATTGGATAGTGTAGGGGTAAAAATTACTATTCCCACTCCAGAGAGTGCAACAGTAGGGAAGCTTTGGATAGCGGGAAGGTAAAAATTACTATTCCCACTCCAGGGAGTGCAACAGTAGTGAAAGCGTTGGATAGCGTAGGGGTAAAAATTACTATTCCAACTCCAGGGAGTGCAACAGTAGGGAAAGCGTTGGATAGCGTAGGGGTAAAAATTCCTATTCCCACTCCAGTGAGTGCAAAAGTAGGAAAAGCGTTGAACAGCAGGAGGGTAAAAATAATTATTACCGCTCCAGAGAGTGCTAGAGTAGAGAAAGCGTTGGATAGCATAGGAGTAAAAATTACTATTCCCACTTCAGAGAGTGCAACAGTAGGGAAAGCATTGGATAGCGTAAGGGTAAAAATTACTATTCCCGCTCCAGGGAGTGCAACAGTAGGGTAAGCGTTGGATAGTGTAGGGGTAAAAATTATTATTCTCACACCAGTGATTGCAACAGTAGGGAAAGCGTTGGATAGCGTGAAGGTAAAAATTACTATTCCCACTTCAAAGAGTGCAACACTAGGGAAAGCGTTGGATAGCGTAGAGATAAAAATTACTATTCCAACTCCAGTGAATGCAACAGTAGGGAAAGCATTGGATAGCAGGAGGGTAAACATTACTATTCCCACTCCAGACAGTGCAACAGTAGAGAAAGCATTGGATAGCGTAGTGGTAAAAATTACTATTCCCACTCCAGAGAGTGCAACAGTAGGGAAGCTTTGGATAGCGGGAAGGTAAAAATTACTATTCCCACTCCAGGGAGTGCAACAGTAGTGAAAGCGTTGGATAGCGTAGGGGTAAAAATTACTATTCCCACTCCAGGGAGGGCAACAGTAGGGAAAGCGTTGGATAGCGGGAGTGTAAAAATTACTATTCCCACTCCAAAGAGTGCAACGGTAGGGAAAGCGTTGGATAGCGTAGGGGTAAAAATTACTATTCCCACTCCAGAGAGTGCAACAGTAGAGAAAGCGTTGGATAGCCGGAGGGTAAATATTACTATTCCCACTCAAGAGAGTGCAACAGTAGGGAAAGCGTTGGATAGTGTAGGGGTAAAAATTACTATTCCCATTCCAGAGAGTGCAACAGTAGGGAAAGAGTTGGATAGCGTAGGGGTAAAAATTACTATTCCCACTCCAGGGAGTGCAACAGTAGGGTAAGCGTTGGATAGCGTAGGGGTAAATATTACTATTCCCATTCCAAGGAGAGCAACAGTAGGGAAAGTAAATACTTCATATATGATTAAAAATGTATTAAAAATTAATACCAATTACAAATTAATTAAAATTAATTACAAATGTAATATAACATAGTAATTAATCAATTAAAAGTAATAAAAAAAATATTTACTAAAAAATAATTACCTAATAATACAAATTAATTACCAATAACAATTAATTAATTAACAATTGAAAAATAATTAACAATTAATTCAAAATAAATACCAATTAATACATAAAAAAATTGAATTAGAGACAATTAAATTACTTCCCACCCAATTCCCCTATAAACCCACAAGCTACAGAAAATAAATGAATAAAATGAACATAATTATCAATTAATCAATAATAGAAATTAATTACCAATTATATTGTAATTAATTACCAATTAAAAATGTATTAACAATTAATTTAATATAAATACCAATAAATTAAAATATTTAATTAATTATAATTAAATTACGTCCCACCCTATTCCCCTATGAGCCCACAACCCGCTACAGAAAATAAATAAATAAAATTAACATAATTATCAATCAATTAATAAAAAATAATTAACAATTATATTTTAATTAATTACCAATTAAAAATTAATTAACAATGAATCCAAAATAAATACCAATAAATAAATTAAAATATTTAATTAATTATATTTAAATTACTTCCCACCCTATTCCCCTATAAACCCACAACCCGATCCAGAACTATATTACGCAAAAATTAAATACCATAAAATAAATTAATTAAAATAAATTATAAAATACAAATACACATTTTACACATATACTAACATAAAAAACACTTACATAATATTGAAAAATAAATATTAACTTACCTAAAATTCAATATTTTTGTTGTCTATATTCTGCCCATAGATATTTTAGTTGTCTAAATTCTATCCATTCGATATTTTGTCCATTCTATATTTTGGATTCGATATTACTGTTATTCTATTCAATATTTTTGAAGTCTATATTCTGTCCATTCAATATTTTGCCCATTCAATATTTTTAACTCGATATTTTGCCTATTCTTATATTTTTTACTCGATATGATGACTGTATACCGTGTATAGATCAATGAATCACTGAGTTGGTGTTTAGAAATTTCTATTGGTGTGTCATTGGTTTCAAATATGGCACTTTCTATTTTACATTGAGTGATGAAATATTATTCTAGTGTGTAATGAGGTGTATTTCATCGTCACATGGATGATTTCATCAGTGATGTCATTTGAGATGTCATCAGTGATGTCATCAGTGATGTCACTGACCATGTCTTGAATGATGTAATAAGTGACATCATCAGCAGTGGATTGCGGGCGCGCAAGTTATAGTGAGTACAACTAACTATAACGGGGGGATTTCAATGGTTTTGTATGAGTAAAATGTCAAGCTAACTATAACTGGTGTGAAACCTATGGTTTTTTCAGTGAATGTGTAAGGTTTTTTAAATGCTAATTCCTAACTAAAACGTGGCTGAAACCTATGGTTTTTTCAGTGAATTTCCAAGGTTTTTTAAATGGTAATTTTTAAATGTATTAATAGTTTTTTTTATACTGATTTACTTCATTATTTTAATTATTTATTTTTAGATATTTTATTTTTTTAATTACATTACATATTTTTAATATAAATTGAAAAAAAAATGTTTTTAGACCTCTCTGCAACGCAGCCCCCTGGCGCGTTTGCAGAGGGGGAACTAATTCTCCTTGCATACTCGGGGTCCCTGGGGGCCAACTAGCCCACCTGGAACCTCCAGTATGTGCCAGGGGGCTGCATTGCAGAGGGGTGTAATGAGGCCACACCGTTTTTTACACCTCTCTGCAATGCAGCCCCCGGGCGTGCTTGCAGAGTGGGAACTAATTCCCCTTGCATACTGGGGGTCCCTGGGGGCCAACTAGCCCACCTGGAACCTCCAGTATGCGCCAGGGGGCTGCATTGCAGAGAGGTGTAATGAGGCCACACCCTTTTTTACACCTCTCTGCAACGCAGCCCCAGGCGAGTTTGCAGAGGGGGATCTAATTCCCCTTGCATACTGGGGGTCCCTGGGGGTCAACTACCCCACCTGGAACCTTCAGTATGCGCCAGGGGGCTGCATTGCAGAGAGGTGTAATGAGGCCACACACTTTTTTACACCTCTCTGCAACGCAGCCCCCGGGTGCGTTTGCAGAGGGAGAACTAATTCCACTTGCATACTGGGGGTCCCTGGGGCCAACTAGCCCACCTGGACCCTCCAGTATGCGTCAGGGGGCTGAATTGCAGAGAGGTGTAATGAGGATGTGCCCCTTTTTACACCTCTCTGCAACGCAGCCCCCTGGCACGTTTGCAGAGGGGGAACTAATTCCCCTGGCATACTGGGGGTCCCTGGGGGCCAACTAGCCCACCGGGAGCCTCCAGTATGCACCAGGGGGCTGCGCTGCTTTGCCCCGGGGGTGGCGGTCCCCGGGGCAGTGTGGGGGGGGGATTGGGACCCCCCACACTTCTTTATCACTATGCCCCTGCGATTTGGTCCCCCGGGGGGTAATTTCATGCAGGGATCAAGCTAGCCAAAAAAGCCCACTATCTGCAGGCCATATCTATTGCGGGCACTGGACAAAAGGAAATTTTCAAAATAGTAAATGATTACATCAATCCACCATCTTTATTGCAGGAGATTCCTCCATCTCAGGACTTCTGCAATGCGATTGCTGACTATTTTGAACAGAAGATCTTGGATATCGTGAAGACCTTCCCTCCGGTATCCCCCATTCCAGGGAATTCAGAACAGACAGAGGGGGAGAAGTTACTTACTAGGTCCCCTCACCTGGACTCATTTGATCCTGTCTCCCTTGATGATACTCTTAAGGCCATTTTGGCCAGTAAAACTGGATCTCCTTTTGATCCATGCCCACCTTCAGTTCTGCAGACGCTAGTATAGGTGGTTAACCCTACTATTAACAACATCAGAAACTCATCATTAGCCACAGCAGAAATTCCCAATGAATGGAAGCTTGCTGCAGTCAAGCCTCTCCAGAAAAAGGCCCTATCGGATGTGACCACCCTCTCCAACCTGCGTCCCATTTCCTTGCTCCCACTGGTGGAAAAATTTGTGAATAGCCAACTCACAAATTTTTTAGAGGAGAACAACATCCTGCCCCGTAACCAGTCAGGAGTTCGGTCGAAACACTCTACCGAGTCGGCCCTGCTGTTTACAGCAGAGACCCTGCGAACTGCCATGGACCAGGGAAAGAAGGCTGTCCTGATTTTACTCGACCTGTCGGCAGCCTTCGACACGGTCTCACACACCATCTTAGTGGACCAGATGGTTACTGCAGGAATAGGAGGGGTGGCTCTGGCTTGGCTCAGAAATTTTCTCAACAATAGACGCCAAGTCACAGTCCTGGGCCAATTTCAATCAGAAGCTAAAGTCATCAGTTCTGGGGTCCCTCTGAGCTCTAGCTTAAGCCCCATACTTTTCAACCTGTACATGGTACCCCTGATTGAGCTAATTACGTCATTCCAGATTAGCACAATATCGTATGCTGATGACACGCAGCTCATTCTGGTGTTGGATAAGGAACTGCCTGGTGCAGAGGAAAACCTGAAAAAAATGCTTAACAGCTACGTTTGAGTGGATGACTAACAATCACCTCAAATGTAATTCCAGTAAGAAATCTTGCCGTTTGGAAATCAAAATCTGTTTTCCCCGAAACACTGGTGGCCTGATGATGCTGAAGCCCCCCCAGTACCATCTCGTCTGCTCGAAGCTTGGGCATTAAATTCGACGACCAATTGTCCTTTAAACAGCAAGCAGTGGCCGTAGCTGGCATGTGTTTTCACATAATTCAATCTTTGAGGAAATATTTTGATCTTCTTCCTCTGCCAGCCAGGAAAACGGTATCAGTTGCGCTAATAACCTCGAGGCTGGACTACTGTAACAGCCTATACGCTGGAGTTAATAAGTCCATACTCCATAGGCTACAGATGGTCCAGCACGCAACTGCCCGGTTGGTACTACGGTGGCCGCGTAAGTCATCTGCTTCGGCCACACAGTGCGCTTCATTGGCTACCAATTGGCAAAAGGATCTTATTTAAGATCCTTCTGATGACATTTAGAGCCTTCCAACAGCAAGGACCTAAATATCTGTCCAGTGGCTTTAAACGTTATTGCCATACCCGCTGTTTGAGGTCTGCTGGCCAGAATCTGCTAATAATCCCCAGATTTAGGTTGTCAACTAATGGAGGGAAATCTCTGTTTGTCATGGGAGCTAAGGCCTGGAACAAGCTTCCGTTGCACCTTCGATCACTGTCCCATGAAAGTCACTTTAGGAAATCCCTGAAAACTTGGGTGTTTTCCCTCACATACGCTGCGTGCAGGGCACTAGTGTAAGGTATGTGGTCACCGAATGGCTTCTTTCCCTCCAACCTATTTTCATCTGGGTTGGGGGAGCGCCAAGATACTCCTTGGAGTGGTAGGAGCGCTATATAAGTGTCCATTACTTTACATTACATTTGGAAAAAAACAGACCGGGCTTTTAAAAATAAATTGGGGCATTGGGGGTCCTTGTGGGACCACCTGGACAGACCTAGGGGGTCAGGGTGTTTTTACCCTGCCCCCTTTTTGTGTTCTACACGTTTGTTTTTCTACTTTCGTGTTCCTCGGTCTACCGAGCACAAGATGGCTGCCAACACTTCCTAGTTTGAAGTGTTGACAGCCAATGAGCATGCAGCTTTCTCGGGAAGGTACGCGTACCGTACGTGTAGGTACGCGTACGGTATGCGCAACCCGCAATTTTTCGCAAAAAAACATTTTTTTTGGGGCCTTGGGGGGAGAAGCACCCTGACCCCTTTTTGAGTTCTACACGTTTGTTTTTCTGCTTTCTTGTGCCTCAGTCTATCGAGGTACAAGATGGCTTCCAACAATTTCTGGTTTGGAGTGTTGACAGACAGTTGACAGCCAATCAGCATGCAGCTCATGGTCGGGAAGGTGCGCGTACGTACGCGTACGGTACGCGGACCCGTAGGCGTACGGTGCGCGCTTATAGATATATATTTTTTTTCTTTTGATTTTCTAAGGAACTACTGGAGGGATTTACACCATTTAAGAAAAAGCGTGATCTGCGAAGCAGACTCTACCGTTTTGCCAAATTTCTTGTAATTCCGTTCAGCAGTTCGGGTTGTAGCCGTGTCTAATCGTCCAATGGAAAATAACATGGGGAAAACACGTTTTGGGAACCCCCTTTTTTTCTCAGCCCCCACTTGACAAATCCTCTCAAAACTTTCAGGAAAGGAGGGTAGCAGAGCGGGCCATCTTCTTTGAGAAATTCACAAAGATTCATCAACCGGCGCCAAAGTTATTCCCAATAGAATGTAGTTTCCTGTGGAAACTAGGTCCTACCTATAACTACCTACTGGCGACCACCAGTAGGTAATATATATACATATATATATTTATTCACTGAAACAAAGGTTACAGGGACAATTATAGTTAGGCTCAGATTTCCCTCCTACAAAACCATAGAAATTCAGCAGTTATAGTTAATTGAGCTAACTATAACGTATGCCGCCGAAATGCACTGCTTATGACCTCACATCTTACATAACTTATGACATGGTCAGTGACATCACTGATTACATCATCTAGTGATTGTGAGTGTTTTCTAAAAGGTTATGGGAGATAAACATATATACTACAGTACTACTAATGTTAAATTAGTGTATTTTATGTACTACTGAGTGATTACATTATTAAACAAAGATTATGTGAGTGTCTGTGTAACTGTGTGTACCTGTCTGTGAGTGAGTGTGTTTGTGGGTACATGTTTGAGTGAGTGAGTATGTGATTGACTGTATGGGTGAATGTGTGAGTCTTTGAATAGCTGTATAGGTGAGTGAGTAGGTGTGTTGGTAGCTGCATGAGTAAGTGAGTGGTTGTATGGTAAGTGAATGACTGTGCAGGTGAATAAGTGGGTGTATAAGTGGTGTATGGATGAGTGAGTGGGTATGTGAGAACTGTGTAAGTGAACAGGTGGGTTTATGAGTGTTTGTATGGATGAGTGAGTGAGTGTATGAGTGTTGGGTGTGTGAGTGGCTATATGGGTGAGTAAGTGAATGTGTGAGAGGCTGTATGGCTGACTATATGCTTGTCTTAATGACTGTTTAGATGAGTGAGTGCATGTGTTAGTATCTGTATGAGTAAGTGTGTGGGTTTGTGTGTATATGTATGGGTGAGTGAGTGGCTGTGTGGCTTGCTGTGCGGCTGGCTGTATTAATGAGTGAATGGATGTGTGGGTGGTTGTTTGGGTGTTTGAACGAGTGCCTGAATGTCTGTATGACTGGGTGTGTGATTGACTGTTTTGGAGTGTGACTGTGTATATGAGTGGGTCAATGAGTGTCTCTGAAAGTGGTTGTATAGGAGAATAAGTGAGGGTATGAGTAGCTGTATGAGTGAGTGGATGGTTGTGTGAGTGGCTCCGTGGGTATATAAGTGGGTGTGTGAGTAGTTGTATGGGTGAGTGGTTGTGTGAGTGGCTGTATGAGTGAATGAAGGCATACATGAGTGAGTGGGTGTGTCTAGTTGTATGGGTCTGTGAATGGGATGCGAGGGGCTGTGTGGGTGAGTGAGTTGGTGTGTGAGTAGTTCTGAGGGTGATTGTTCCAGAGGGAGTCTGTGCCGTCCAGTCCTTTCTTATGCATAGACTGGCCCAGGAGGTGGTGATCCCTGGTGCAAAGGGGAGCATTAGAGGTGGGTCCGCACTGCCACCCTCCTTTTTATCAATAAAGCCTCAAGGAGATAGTAGTACCCGGGCCTCCTAGAGCCTCAGGATGGAGGGCCCCTTCACCCCAACATTTTTATTAAAAAAAGCCCAGTGGAGGTGGTGGTCCCCAGGGTTCCAAGAGCTTCTGGAGGGGGTCCCACGCACCCCCTCCTTTTCTATAAATAAAGCCACGTGGAGTTGGTAGTCCATGGGGCTCCAAGAGCCTCAGGAGGGTGCCCTGTGCACCCCACTTCTTTTTTTAAAGAACGCTAATGGGACCTGGCCCTCCTGGGGGCTCTTTTCTAAAGTAGTGTGTGAGCCTGCGCTTGTTTTTTTCTTTCACCAGAGTCACAGATTTGTCATGAATTTCCCTTTGGGCGCAGGGTCAAGACTGATTTACATATGGCTTGGTTTAAACTAGAATGGCATGGGGAGAAAAAAAACAATGGATTTAGGCCCAGATCTCTGTACTGGGATGAATGTATGACATTGTTCTGCATTCTGCCCATCAATTGTTGTTTTTGCATTTATTGGCTGAGATGCATGCTGCCTAATTTCACTTTCTGCATGCCCGGCATGCTCAGAGCTTCAGAGAAGCTGGTCAGCGTGTGCAGTGCTGCTGGGTCAGCATTATCACTCTGTTTGTCTCAACTGACATGAAGATGCTCTCGGTAGCGTGTGGGGAGAGTGTGTTCCTTTCACCATGTAAAAAAGGTAATTAAATTGTCATTGTAATTGCCTTTTTCCTTTCGCAGTCCTGGAATAGGAAGGGTGCAGAGGCTTTTGCCGCCCATGTTTGACAGTGTCTGTATTTGAATATCCAATGTTGCTATCTCTGCACTGCAGTGAAAAAGGTGCTTCACCTCAGGAGCTTGAAGCATTGACAGAGCTGTGTGCCAGTTTCTGTAATGGCTTGTCAGAGGTGCTGCAGCTCAGAAAGGAGGTACACGATAGAGAGGTGTCTTGATATTGGATTGCCAGGTTTCTTAAAAATGAGGTATCTTGGTTGAGGCATACCTGATTCTCTGGACTGAAAGATGGGTTGCTGCAGGTCGTGGCTGAGGCACATCTTTAGGGCTGTGTATGCAAATCTGAATGCTGGCCCTGCGAGGCAGGCTGACAAGAGTGTTGACAAAGACAGCTCCTAGATAGGGGTTCAGGCACATTTACAAGAACTTGGGCATTCAGACCGAGTAGTCCGTTCTCTACAAGCATGACTGAGAGACCCATAGGGCTGGGGATAGCTTCTCACATTAGTAGTGACAAGCGACTGATGCCTTTCCTGGAAAACTGTCCCTGGATGACAGCCTGCCTCCTGCTGTGAATGATGGACAGCTATCTTCTCCCTCCATGGTGGAAGCTCCTTCCCTTTGTTGAAAGGCAGACATGTCTCCCAAGAGCCAGGCCAGTCAGCCATGTATGTTCGCAAATTAGATAGGACGTTTCTGAATCATTATTTACACAAGTTCTCCGAGAGCTCCGTATGCCTGCTGCACTCCCTGTGAACTTACAGCATTCATCACTGTCATTAGATGCCAGACAGGCTAATGCTCCCACCATTTTCTTGAGTCACCAGCTGCCGCTGGAAGTCAGAGACTGCGAGAAAGGAAACACAGCTCGGAAGGACACCGACTGTGAGAAGTTGGCCTGGTGTATGCTGTCCACTAATTAAAGTGGGCACCTTGCACCAGTCCAAACAACCCTTAGGGTGTTTTAAGAGGTCTAAGTTAACCTTCGAAAGCTAACGGGTGGGGAGGGTGGGTTTGAGGGGGTTCAGGGGGGTGTGGGGCAGAGCATAGTTTGGTTTCTGCGAAGTAGTGGCGAATGCGAGAGATGGAGCAAGCCAAGTAAATGGATTCAAAATAAAGATCTTGAGAAGTTAGGATCCATAAAGTGGAATTTAAGTAGTGGATTGTTGGATAACTGGTTGGGACCGCAATTTGATTTATTTCAATGACTACACAAAAAGTTTAATTGAATGTATGTGGTTTAAATGATCGTTTGAAAAGACAACGAGTCTCTGCACTCCTGAGAACAATGCGAGAAGATTTTGTATGTTTACAAGAGACGCATATTGAGGGGGGAAAGGGGTACCTGCTGGAGCAACTGGGGTTTCATCTTATAGCTCACTCTAGACAGGGGGCCAAAACCAGAAGGGTGGCAATACTCTTGAGGAGAAATGATGTTGTAGTTAGGAAAAGGCTGGAAGATCAATGGGAGAGATGGGTTTTGGTAGAGTGTATGATTGGTGGCGAGTGGGTTACGTTGGCCTCAATTTATGGATCAACTGAGGATGACCCAGACATATTTAAATTTTTGGATTTAGAGTTAGCTACATGGTCAGTACCCATTATGTTCTGTGTGGATTTCAACATAAATGGCGCAGATGGTCTGGGCTTGGAGCAAGGAGATCGATACTCAGGCAGGAAAAAAAGAACGTGTGGAGCAATCCTTAGTCTGGCTCGGAATAATTCTTTGGTAGACGCTTGGGCAAAGCAGAAACCTAATGACCTTGGTTATACTTATTACTCTGCCCCACACAAGATCTGTGCTAGGCTGGATTACTTCTTTATTTCTAATTGCTTACTATCAAGAAGTCGGATGGAGAAACTGCCTCGAATTATTCCCGACCATAGCCCGATAATTTTAACCTTAGAAGCTATAAAAATTATTAGAAAGGAGCGTACATGGACCTTTGAGCGGGGATGGCTAAAAGATGAAGATTATATCTAGGGGTGGGCGGAATTTACGTAATCGCGTCACGCAAATCTCTGCGAAACGGTAAAAAATCTCTGCGAACACGCAAAAATTCTGCGAACACACGGAAAGGCTTGTTTGCAATCCTTTTTTCCTGTTCTCAATTGCGGTTTGCGTGCTCGGGGGTAATATATCGCATACACGCATTTTGAGAACGCGAACAAGCAAAACATTTTGCAAAGTCGCGGAACGCAGAATTTTGGGCAATTTCGCATTTTCCGTGGGACGCGAAATTACCCAAATTCCGCGAGCGGAATGGAATTTACAGCCCCGGCCTAATTATATCCAGCATATGAAGGAATGGATAAACGGGTATTGGAAAATTAATAGAGGTAGTACTTCCTCGGGGGTAACCTGGGATGCCTTTAAGGCGGGTATTCGTGGGGAGACATTGAGTTTTAGTTTATACAGACAGGAGCAATTGAGGGCTAATAAATTGACTAAAGCAGTAGTGGACGCGGGAATTATTTCAAGCAACAATCTCAAGGGCACCCCTGGATCAGGTACTTTTTAAAGTTATACACGCAAAAGCAGAAGCTGAGGAGAGTATAGCTAGTAAAGCAGCCTCTATTTACTCCGCAAAAAGGGAACAATGCTATGAATTAAGTGAGCAAGTTGGACATATATTAGCGGTTCAAACAAGGCCGAAAGTGGCTTCAGGGGAGGTTATCGAGATTTCGGATGATACAGCAGGGGATATTTACAGACCGATGTGGGATCTGGGAGGTTTTTAGGCAGTTTTATGCTAGATTATACAATGAAGATCAACCGAGGGGCCTCTTGGAAATCCTAGAGTATTTTAGCGATGTTCCGTCCCTATCTGAGGAAGATAGGGAGGAGCTGGATGCGCCATTGGCCTCCGAAGAGATTCTGGCGGCTTTAAATAGTTTCCCTTCGGCTAAAGCTGCGGGCCGGATCAGATCTGTCTTGAATTTTATAAAATATTCCAGACTGTGATCTCTGCAGATTTAATAGACACAGTACAGCAGGCACAGCTAGGGGCCTCGGTTCCGAAATCGTGGGCTGGCGCAGACATAGTGGGGATCCTGAAGAAGGGGAATCCACCTAGAGAACCACGGTCCTATAGGCTGATAACTTTGATGAACTCCGAAGCCAAGATTTTTTCGAGGGGGAATGGCTCTTAGGCTTTGTAAAGTTATTAGTAGAGTTGTCAGCCCCACTCAGCATGGGTTTATTCTGGGAAGAGGCACTACGCAACATGTGAGGAGGGTTATCACTCCCTTTGATGCCATGGAAGTCCCAGGAGATCCTATGGTAGCAATGTTATCGGATACCGAAAAGGCATTTGATCGGGTCTCCTTGGACTATCTTTGGTCGACATTAGTATGGTTTGGCATCGGAGAGGGATTTATTAAGGCTATTGAGGCGTTATACATAGCTCACACAGCTCCAATTCGTGTAAATGGGGGTTATATGGCATCTTTAAAAATTAAAAGGGGTACAAGGCAGGGCTGCCCATGCTCGCCGTTACTTTTTGCGTTCTATATCGAGCCCTTATTGCATAAGCTTGAAGCAAATAAAAAGATACTGCCTATATAAGCCCATGGTATGTAGAGCAAAATACTGGCGTACGCTGATGATGTCGCCGTCATTACCCCAAGGCCTTCTGATGCTATAGCTGAGGTAGAGTTGGAGGCTCTGTCTTTTGGTCGTGTGTCAGGATATGCTCTAAATGCATCTATGCAGATAATCAAGAATGAGGGGGCGGTGTGTAACGATACACGAGTAGTTGACTCTGGGGTGTATCTCGGAATTAATATTTCGGCGGATGTAGACAACATTGTAGATAAGAATATTGAAACCATATTGGCTAAAGCTAAAAAAGACTTGGATAGGATGCATAACCTCCACTTAACTATAGTAGGGCGCTGCAATATAGTCAAAATGCTTTTACTACCTAAGTTCCTCTACCTCTTTAGAGCTATTCCACTTACATTCGAGGCCAAATGGTTAAAGTTGTTAGATAAGATGATTAATAGGTTCATCAGGGCTCAAGGGAAAACTAGTAGGGCTCTACGGTTTATAAAATTGCCTAGGGATGGAGGGGTCTGGGCTGTCCCTGATTTTAAACTATAATATTGGATGGCTGCCCTTCAGGGTATGGTTGGGATGTTAGAAGGAGCGGCGTCTGATCCAGAAGTCAAATTAGGTTCCATAGATATGTATTTGTTTTTGCTTGGTGGGGAGGCAGAGAACTGTTTTTAAAGTGTACGGATCCTAGCTATTTTAAATGAACTAAGTTTAAGACTCTGTGGGTTGCTTATAAGATTTGGGCTTCACTTAAGAAAAAAACTGAATTGGGTAGGTTCAATGCTTATACTAGCTTAGGTGGAAATCGCGCCTTGCCTGGTGAAATATTTGCAGATGCTGTCTTTGCTGAATGGGGGCGACGTGGAGTTAGGAAGTTAGGGGATCTAATGGGTACGAATGGGATTCGGTTATTTTCAGATATACAGGGGTTTTTTGGTATTGACACAAGGAATTTTTTTAAATACTTGCAAGTTAGGAGTTTTTTCGCAAATAAAAAGGGAGGGCCTGCTGGGTTTCAGAAAAATAAAATCTTGGATGATATTGAGGGCAGGGTAGATTGTACAATTCATAGGTTCTATGCGGAACTGATTGCAATAAGAGAGGATGACTTAGGTAAATATGAAAATAAGTGGGCTGAGAAGTTTGAGATGGGACAAGACTGCTTTCAATATTCATCAGAGCTAGGACAAACTATAATATGCTCTGCGTCACTACAGGCCCAGCATTATAAAACAATGTATTCCCTATAAAATACGCCTGCAAGGATCGCGCAGTGGGGAGGTACAACGTGTACTAAATGCCCTCGCTGTGATAGTATAGATGCTGAAATAGTTCATATTTTTGCTACCTGTCCCCATTTATAGCTGTTGCATAGTGCTATAGAATCTTTCTTAGAGAAATCTCTGGAAATTAAAATTTCTTGTACGCCGTCCATAATACTGTTAGGGCTGAATAGTGAGGATATTTCATTTTTATGGCTATGTCGGTCCTTCGTATGTGTATTGCAACAGCATGGCTAGATAAAGTTCAACCAACATTTCACCACTGGTTGGCTAAGTTGCTCTCTGTATATAATTTAGAGAAGGGGGTGTATGCTAGGAAGGGTAAAGAGGGGAAAAAATTGGGTTCACGAATATGGGAACCTATATCTATTTGGAAGGGAAAATAGAGTGGGTCCTTTTTTCCTTTCCTTTTTTTTTGGTTTATTGTAGGTTCCGTATATCGTGTTTACGTATCCATCTCAACTGATTTACTGTTCTTAATCTGTGTTTATTTTTGTATATTGTTGTGCCCGGCAAAAATAAAAAAACTAATAAAAATATAAAAATAAAAATAAAAAAAAGCTATCCAAGTGGTAGTTGTGCAGAGCAGCCTTCAGGCTTAGTCTTGAAGGAATGTTAGGCAGCTTGTTTTACCAGAATGTAATCTTATAGTATTGGTTAACTGAAAGGAGAACCACACAGTAGTTATAAAAAGATGTATTTTATTAATATAACACTCTCTCGTACAACACAGTATCTCCTACATGGAGATAATCACAAAGCACACAATACGTAAGGGTAGAAATGACAGGTAATAGCACTAATACACAGTGGGCCCCGGAGGGACCACACCATATACTAAAATAGTGGTATATGAACCACGACTCGAGTCAAGACAGTGTTGAGAGGGCATAGAATTGCTGGGACCCCAAGGGACCACCCAATCTGAGTAAGTAGGGGCCCCATGGAGGACGGGTGAAGTGTGGGAACATGGCTGTGTGCTCTTACAACTCTATGGGAAAGTTGTGGTTAAAGTTTTAGAATTTAAGGACCCTTCCCAGTGGACTTCGAAGAAACCCCGTGGGAGTTAGAAGGTTCAAAAGCCACCCCACCCGCGGATACTGAGGTACCCAAGTTACCTATTCCAAGAAAGCCGGGTGCATAGATCTGAAGTGGCGTTCAAAACCGCAGTCAAACCCAATGAAGGACCTTGGAGAAAAGCTGCTGCTGGAAGGAAGAAAAGAGTCCATTGGAATCCAAAGTTGGATTCTTGATGAAGAGTACCTGAAAGCAGAGGGGTCAGAGTCTGGGTCACTTAGGCGTGACCAGGGGCTAGGTAGACGAATGCCCACCGATGTTGGGTGCTTCAGGTGCGTTGATGGAGTTCTTGTGTCTGCAGCTACAGGGACCAGGAGATGTTGAGGACAACAAGGAGCCAGAAACAAGCTGTCCCACACAGGATATCGAGTGTTGAGGGGTCGGTATTAGGCGGGAGCACCAACAAGCCATGGCAACGGCAACCAACGCATACTGTCATGGATGTGTACTGGTCAGAACAGAAAAACCTAGGAGACTCACCAAACACAGGGGAGTCAGGGTAGGCCTGGAGCAACCAGGGGAGACCAAGAAAAGTAGAGTTAACCCTCATTTGGACCCACAGGCTGGAGGCACAGGAGTCACAAGAGTACCTCAAGCAGTTTCACCAAAAAACAGCCCACGGAGCACTCGGTGCATGGAGGTCAAAGATCTTAGCAGAAAATGGTGCCAGAGGTTGGGGCTACTTGGAGCCTAATGCACTTGTGCGGCCAACACCAAAAAGCATATGCACTTCCAAATATACACGTTGCACAGGGGTTCAAGTATTGCAGCCCCACAAGGTATTCTGACCTCAAACTTGGTGAAAGGGCAGCTTGTACTTCGTGAGACATGCAAACTCACCTCCTGGGTTGCTGAAGCTTGCGGAGAATGTAGGTGCTCAGGATCAGCAGACTGGACAGCAGTGTTGCAGTGCCTGTGAATACAGGGGAGTGACTCCTTCACTCCAAGGAAGATATCTTTGGCTGTCCTTGATGCTACTCAGGTGTTGCACAGAGCCTGTATGGTGCACAGGCACAGACGATGCTTCAGGGTGAGAGGGAGACTAGGTCGGCCAAAATAAAGTCCAGCAAAATCCAGAGTGTCCGCAAGGACGAATCTCAGTGGTTTCTGGTTCAGAATCTTGTCCACGTCGAATCTAGGAGCCTACAGCCAGGTAAAACCCTTTTGTACCCACGGGAAAGGGTGGGACAGATTCAGGGGATTGTCTCTGGGGAGGGTCTGGACCATGGAGAGGTTACTCCCAAGTACTTTGTACAGTTTTGTGTCAGAGCAGGAGCCAACAGCTCCCAGGACTGGATTGAACTGGGCTATGCACAGGGACACCAAACGTGCCCCTCATGCATATTTTTGGTCACTTGCAAGCGCACTCACCCAACCCTAATGCACTAAATCCTGTAGGGGAGGTGGTCACACCTCCCAGTGGCAGGATGCCTATTGTTCTGCCTGCCCCTGTTCGAGCTTGGCTTAACATCAGGAGGGCAGAAATGTGTCTCTGGTCGGCAGCAACCATTTTGTGCTGCCCAGTACTAGAAGGCTGGTACCGGGAACACCACAGACCCAATGAAGCTTACTTCAGAGGGTGGCATCATACCTCCCACACCGGTTACCGGTGTGGGCTATGATTCCAACATGTTTGACACCAAACACAATAGGGTTTGTTTCAGCTGTTTTAGAGTTGGTCATCACGTGGTCGCATAATGCCACTCTATATGTCGTAAATGGCAGCTTCACTGACAACCCAGGAGAATGGACTGCATAAGCTGCAGGGTTGTTCTACTCATGCAGTGACATCCTCTCTCCTAGAACCAAGAACCCTGCCCTCAGGATTGTAAAGGTCTGCTAGAGGGGTGACTTATATGTTTTAAGTGAAGTGACCCTAGATATAGTAAACCTATATCTTAAGTAAGTGGTGCATGCACCATCTTACACATGCTGCAATGGCAGGCTTGTAGTTCTATTTTGCATGGCCTCTCATGGGTGGCATAATACATGCTTCAGTCCATGTGAGGCCTCTGGGGTACCTTTGCCCTGGGAACATGCGTACCATATACTAGGAACTGACAAGAGTACCCCAGTATCCATTTTAGAGTATACCTAAGTACATAGCATCACAGTTTAGGGAGAAAGCAGATAGACTGGGGTCCTGATTAGCAGGATCCCAGTCAGACTAGTCAAAAACCAGCTTAGCACCAGGCAAAAAGTAGGGGTACACATGCAGAAGGATTCCACCTTCCTACACCAACCAAGACACGCATAGTGAGGAGAGAGAACCTGTGGACAATCCCTGGCTACTGGCAGGACAGTAGGAGGACAAAACTCACCTTGAGAGCCACCAGACCTACTGGCTAACCAATTCGACCGGACACGCTTCCAGAGGAGTGTGGGTCTTCCTGGTGCATGAGAAGTTGCGGAGCTGGCCAGGGAGAAGGGGAGGAAAGTAACGGGTGGGTTGTACTGAGCTTCCGTTATCAACAAAGTCCTTAGCATGTTCTTGGGCAAATGAAGGATAGATAGCCAAGAGAAAAACAATGCATGTGAGAGTGATGATCGTGTTGATTTAAACCCTTGAGATTTATTTGTTGATTATTTTATTTGGTAGTAGGATTCCAGGTGCAAATCTGTATAACCTTTTCTTAACAATAAGAGTATAAATGTGGGGAAAAACAGTATAGCACCCAACCCAAGACTGGAAAAAGGATATTGAGAGGAACATTAGTCTAGAAGACAAGGTAGTGGGTAGACAAATATGACACTTTACCTCACATGCGTTTACAACGCGTACCATTACCCAGCAGTTTTCACTCCTCAAAATATTTTATAATGCAGGGCTTTACAACGCAATCAATTACAATGCATTGTACATTACAACACAAGTTACTATTCTAACTCCACCGGGGTGTTGTAATTTATTTTAGTTTCTTGTAGAGCGCTAACAATCATCCAGGGTAGGATATCACGGCGCTATGTTAGCTAGTGTGTGTATGATGTGGGTGAGGGCTCTTTTAATTATTCAGGCTGGGGAAAGAGAAAGGTTTTTAACTGTTTCCTAAATGCCAGGTGGCATTCTGTAAGTCGGAGGGCTGTGGGTAGTTCATTCCATTTGGCAGCAGCGATGTGGGAAAAAGCGCGCTCTCCCATCCTAGCTCTTTTTACCCGGCAGGTTTTTGCACGAGCCAAGTAATGGGGAATGCGTTGTAATGGTTTGCAGTGTAAAGCCCTGCAATTAAAAAGATTTTGTGGAGTAAAAACTGCAGGGAACGGCAAACGTTGTAATGCAATCGTTGTAAAGGATGTTTACCTAGATGGACATATAAAATATAGGAGGGGTAAAGTAGAAGGTAAAACAATACAAGTTTGTGAGATTTACCTATGGTATATTCTTTTCTGAGGTTGCCAGTGGGCAGAATCTAGAAATCGACCTGAAGAAAACAGAAAAAGAGATACAGGTATTGACCTGAAGAACTAGAACTGACCTTATCTCATATACCGCAGAAAATCTAAATATATAATAAAGTATTGGACCGTGAGAAATACACGCTAAAAGAGTGAAGTGTTTTATCTTGCAAGCGGCATTTGGGGGAGAATGTGGGCATCTTAAACATCTGATATAAGATGGTGAACATTATC
This sequence comes from Lissotriton vulgaris, assembly GCF_964263255.1. Classification (NCBI taxonomy): domain Eukaryota; kingdom Metazoa; phylum Chordata; class Amphibia; order Caudata; family Salamandridae; genus Lissotriton; species Lissotriton vulgaris. The sequence continues at coordinate 539,475,960 of NC_141698.1, read as the reverse complement.
CAACAATTAAAGTACAACGTAAGCTCAGTGGGCCGTGCAAAGATATATGTCTACTGCAGCAACGGATACTGGAGTCTTCTATGACACCTTAAAAGCACAAGCGGAACTGCTAAATAGAGTTTTGCAAAATCAACTGCAGTTAACATCGGGGATATCTCATGCTATAGGGGCTACATTAATAGGATCTAGAATATCGCTTCAGGAACTAACTCCTGGGAATAATTTGGATTCCTTTCTTTTAAACTTCGAGAGAGTTGCTCATGCTAGTGTGTGGCCAGTAAAAAGGTTGCCCTTTTACTTAACCCCTTTGTTAACCAGTGAAGCACACACTTCATACCATACTGCTAATGCCAATGGGTCTACCCCATATCTAGAAATTCAGAAAGTTATCCTGGACAGGTTGGGGGCTGATGAAGAAACTTATAGGATAAGGTTTTGAAAAGAGAGAGGAACCCACAGTGATACTCCAAAGACATTCTTTTTCAAACGGATAGGTGCTGCCGACAAAAGGTTTAAACCTCAAGAGTCAATTAAGGAAGAGAACATGAACAAGATATACCTGGAGCAGTATTTAGAGGCTCGTCCAACCCCTACCCAGAAATGGATTCACCAACATTCTGGGTTAACATTATAACAGGCGGTGGAGATGGCTACTACCTTTTCAAGAGCACAATCGTGGTTCTATCGGGTGGAAAATTACAAAGACCCCAAATTCACTTACATTTTTTGCCTAATCAGAATGAAAAAATAGAATCAAAGAAACTTGGTTGAAGTATCAAAACACCAGCCCCTGAAGGCAGAGGGGCCAACGCCTAGTGGCCCAGAGTGCTTTGAATGTGGAGAGTGAGGTCATATTGCCAGATTTTTCAAAAATAAGAACCCTGAAGAAGAACCAATTAAAGTGAATTATATTCCTTGTTTCATTTTCTTTACCCAGGAGATTGGACCATGCTGATATATGAGTCTCCAAATACATAAGAAATTGGTCACTGCCATTTTTGATTGAGGATGTAGACAATCTATAGGTCAAGGAGACTTAATACTCCCCTGTCAAATAGATGTGTCCATGGTGATGTTAAAACCTATCCAGTTGCCCAGATTGTTGTAGCCAATAAAAAGGGGCAGGAAACCTAGATTGAAGTTGGGATACTCAAAAATCTACCCAAAACCATCATATTAGGGACAGAAAATCCTCACTTCCCAGGCATGTTTCTAAAGTCTCTAAATATAAAGGGAGGGAGGTCTTCAAGAAGAAATAGCCAGGATAATGTTAAGCGGGATGCCCCAAAATTGCTGAATGCTTGACTGACCCCCGAACCTTGAGCTATGGACCATAACTTCAAGATGACCCAATTAAATGTTTCTACATTACAAAATGCCTGACAGAGTGCAAAACAAAATGAAGGTAAATCCCACCTACCATAGCCTCACTTTCAGATTAAGATAGGGCTTTTGTATCATAGCGGATTAAATGAGTCTCCAGAGGTGCCAGCTCCCCAGACGTTCAGAGAACAAATATTGTTCTATACCCATTCCCATCTTCTTGTAGGTCACACAGTCTTTGAGAGATCACCCACGACATTTTATGTAATTTCTTTTGACCCTGAATAATAGCACAAAAGAAGAAATACAGCCAAGAATGTGGCATATGTCAATGAAAAATCCCTTATCGTCCTCTCAACATCCTGAGCCCCAGAGCATGATGGAACACCAGTTGCTTGTAGATGTTTCTGATGGAGCGAGTTTCAGAAATAATTTTATTCTGACTCGTGAAGCCATACTTCCATAACTATTAAATATATTAATGTGTTTGTGCACGATTTTCATTAACCAACCTAGAATAAAATGTGAACGAAAACAAGTGGGACTAATACTATCTGCTTTATGTTGCATCTGCAAGTACGTTTAAAAATATTTTATTAAGTGTGGCTCAATGGTTAGAGTGGCAGACCCTGATGCTGAGGTCTAGCCCGGGACCAGGGTTCAATTCCCCGCCTCGGCGGGTCTTGGGCTCAAAATTCCACAGACCTGATAATTCTCGCCTAGGTGCCTATTCTAATCATAGAGTCCCACTCTGCAACTCTGGGCAATAGCTTGCTTAATCTCCACAACGGCCGCCACAACGCTAAGGATGCCTGGCCTTCACCCTGGGGGTGCCCAGGAGTGGACGCCTCACAGGGAAAGCCAGGATGGGTTCCACAGCGGTATTCGTACAAGCGCCTTGAGACCCTTGCGGGTGAGTAGTGCGCTATACAAGTATCAATTTTTACTTTTAATGTCCTTGTCAACATTAATGCGGCTGATTAATTAATAGCATGTGCTTATTTTATATGTGCTTTTGTCTATGTCGTGTCTTTTTATTTTTGCACAGGTTCATGAAAATCCTGCTGGCCTGAAAGGAGAATGGTATATATATTCTCGCTGCATAAGTGTGCTTTTTGCTAGATAACATAAACTAATGGGTTAATATTAGCTATGGTGGGTGGGAAACAGAATGGGTATCAATTCTCTAATTAATTACTGCCTTGTGTTTGTTTAAATATTAGTTATCGCATGGGCCTTCCTTGTAAGATGGCTGACTGGCAGAGCTGCTAAGGACAAGACTTGACCAGAGTAAAGCTTTTGCTCACGTGCAAAGAATGTTTTCTGCCAAGTCGAAAAGAATAATGTGCAGGACTATTGTCGTCGAGATTTCATGGTTCTTGGATTGCGCCAAGGACAGTGAGCCTGCTTTGCTTGCCAAGTACAGGATGTCAAATGTCCTCTTGCCTACTTTATTGTTACAAACTTAAGGAAGTTGGAAGGATGGATTCTATGAACAATAGGGGCTTATGATGTGCCTCGGACTTGGTCACGAACAAGTGACACGTTGGTGGACTGACATGGCTCAGCCAATTCCGAAGCTGAATTTTTGGTGTCTTTTAGAATTTAGATACATAGCTAGTTAGAAAAGGTATAAAACTGGCCCCTTGACAGGGGCTCGTGTCCGCACTACCTGATTTCCAAGAGACAATGACATGCTGATGGACTTTTCTTTCATGTAAGCATTAACAGGGCTAATTACTTTACATTTTCCCCTTTAGGTTGTCAGTTAGGGAAATAGATTTAGGGAATTAAAAATGTTTGATTAATATTCATGCTTCTGATTATTTTGAATTGCCATGATCAATGTGCCTTTACTAATACAACTGCTAAAGTTAATGCTAATAAAAAGGTTTCTTATTAAAATGCTTATTCTTTGAAACTAAAAAGATTTAAAATGTCAAGCTGGCCTTGATTATTTTAGTCGTTACCATCAGTTAATCTATCGACCTGTGTGGGTTAATTAAGTGTTTCCGTTATTTTTACCATGGTTATAATGATGATAAACTGCAGTTGTATATAAAGTGTATATAATTTTTAGATGGGTTTAATAATTAGGTCACATGATTCAGTTGCCAAAATAACTGTCTCGGTTTCTTATGGGCCTTGTGAGAGTTTATAATTAATGGTGAGTATTGTGGTGTTGGGTGGGGTAGTTGAGACAGAATTTCTTTAGTGGCATGGATCAATTTCTCTGGTAGGAGAGTTACTGTTACTATGGTAACGTACATGCTACATGGTAGTTACATAGGATACATGTCTAAAACATGTTAAGTTTGTCCTCTTGTTACATGTAGTCGAAAGGTTTTTTCCTACAGTGTGAAAATTCCTGGTTTGGCCGGCAAAAGAGTAGTGTGACAGGTGAAGTTACACAGTGCATTTGTTCTGTTTCAAAATAGTGGTATTGGTATATCACTAGTGTTGCGGACGTACAACACAAGTTTAGGGACCTTAGGTGTATTTGGTTAAATGTATAGTGAGGATTGTCTATGAAATTGTAGCTTTGAGGATAGGGACTTGGAGACCGTTTTAAAACTCTCTGTGAAAAGAGTAATAGGATTTATCCAAGCTTGAGTGAAGGGTAAGGAAGCGTCGTCTATTCTTACTGGCGATTCAGGATTTCTATGGTTGGTTAAAGTCTTGCCAAGATTTCATGTATTTATGATTAGGTTTTCCGTTTGAATGCGTAAATGATTTTGTGAAAATAGCACTGTCTATTTCATGCGAAAGAAATTTCTGAATGACTGTAAAAACTATCACTTTACTTAGCAAAACAGACAAATGGTTTGTTTTTCTGTAGTTACTAACTGAAATTCATTGAAAAGTATTGTTAAAATGGTGCTGTGAAAATATTTTGTGAAGGAGGGGTGAGTTTACGGAGTGACACACACAGTGAAGCTGCAGCAGCAGTGTACGTCATTGGGTTCGCACTGTGATTGGTTAGCATATGTCACAGCAAGCGCACTGAATGGTTCACGTGACTGAAACAAGCTGAAAGCTGATTGGTCCTTTCTGAAAACAGTATTTCTATTGGTTGAGCAAGGTAGTGACGTGGCTTAACCTGATTGGCTTGTTGGTGACTTTCGCGCTCGGATTGGCTAGAGTAGCGGAACATCAAGAAAATATTTACGATCTTTTTGAAATAAGCGATTTTGCTTAAAAACATGAGTTATTGGTACGGAAAAGAGGAAAAGAAGCCTTCATGGTTTCAAAAAATAAAAAATATATTTAACCCTGACAAGAAAATTGAAACGCGTTGTGGAAAATTACTTCATAAGTATAAGACACCTAGCAGCATATATGGAAGGTGAATTTGGTTATCATACTGTAATTTGGTTTGAAAATTGGATACAATATTCCAAAATGATGGTGTATTAGCATGGCCAGAAGATGGATCCTTTAATATGAAAGTTTTAAGAAACCTGAGAGAAAAAATGATGGCTCTTATGCCAAAGCCTAGACCTACACAATTTGAAGCTTTAGTTGAATGGGAGGTTGAAATGATGGAACTCGATCGAGAAACCAGAGGTTTAGCTAGAAACCCTAAATTAAATGTAAATATGGAGAGACACATGAAGATAAAGTGAGACGCTGGAGAAAAGCAGACATGTATGATGGCCTGTACCCAGTGAGAATAAAGACTACTGAAACACCAGGTCAAAAGTGTACCCAAAAGAAAAATAATCTTGATGAAGAATTAGATGATGCAGTTTTAGAAGAAATGTATTCTACTAAACGCAAACCGCCACCTTATCAAGCAGATTCACAGTCTACCTCGAGAGTTTCTTCAGGAACTTCTCCAAATGCACCTCCTAGAGAAACTGATGAAGGTTCGCCCGGATTTTTAAAATTACCTGAAAGGGTAGGGTCAAGAAATAATTCTAGTACGCCAAGAGAAAACAGAGAATATCCTCAAATTCCAGAACAGAGAAATGATTTCCAGAGAAACCCAGAAAGACTAGCTGATGTACCAGAAATTTCGAATTATAATAGAGCAAAAGAAGAATTAATCCAGCAATTCACTAAAAGCATGGAAGCAGTAACAGTACCAGTAACAATCGGTCCTGTTGTACCAGTTTTTGATCAAAGAGAAAATAGACACTCAGCTCTAACTGTCCCATTAAATGCAGAAATTCAGAAAGCGGCTGAAAAATTTAATTCGGAATTAACAGAAATTCACAGAGAAAAATTAATGATGCCAGAATTAACTTTTAATCAAAGTTTGTCAGGTTGTCAGACACCATCTGTTGCAGATTCCGATTCTGGTTCTTTAGAAAAGAGCTTGAATAAAATAGATTTAACACAAAATGCACTGTATCCGCAAGCTCCTGAATTTAAAAAGCTTGATGTTGCTAAATTAAAAGCTGATTTGGAGGAATTAATAATTGGCACAATTGGCACTGACAATTTAAGTTCGTATTAGGATGATGAATTGCTTTTTATCTGTAAGAGTTTTCAATAGAAAACGAAAAACAGGTATGATCAGTTGGAAGAAATAGCTGCTGAATTAGAAATTGATTTAAGCAAACAGAAACATTTGCAAAAACATTACAGAGTGGATTTTTCTGAAAAGGATATTGATAACCTGAATACTACAGGAAAGATAACCCATATCAAATAATTAATAATTTTCCTGAAAAGATTAGGTGAATTAGGCAAATGGAGAATGAAATGGTCAAAGAATAAAGAGCAGGACAAGAGAGACAGAGGAGAGACAGTTTCTGAATTTCCTATGAGGGAAATAGCTGGTGGAGGGTATGTGCATGTTCCTTGGACAAGACAAGACATTCTGTTGTTCACAAATGATTTTCCTCGGCTAAGAGAAAAGCCAGTAGAATGGTATAATCAGGTAGACAGATTTATCAAAGTTTCAAAAGTTCTGTGGATTGATCTGGATGGATTCTTTGACATTGTTGTCCCATCAGATCTTTGGACAGAATGTAAAATTTCTGTGAGTTGGCCCAAATAAGAACCTGCTCGAGACACAATAACAGGTACCCCATCTAAAGATGTCATGGAATTATATAATAAAGTAATTTATTGGCTGAAAAAAAAAATTCCCCCGAAAGAAGTAGATTGGGTTAAAATTGACAGAACAAACCAAGAACCAAAAGAGTCAGTACATTCATTTTATGAAAGGTTACTGTTGGTTTTTAAACAATACATTGGCTATGAAAAATTAAGTGAAAAGGACATGAGCCACTTCATTTATAGATTTGTTTATGGCCTGAGACCTGAAATAAGTGAAATGATTAGAAATGGAATTGTGGATTGGCAATCACTTTCAGTTGACGACATTCTGAGGAAGGCAAAATATTGCAGTGACGAGATTGATGCGAAGCAGAAAAAGCTCAAGGAAAAGGCAATGTGGGCACAGGTGAAGGTAGCTGAACAACAGCAGATAGCCTTAGAAAATAAAAATGGACAACAGAATCAAGGCAAATTTAGAAACAACTTTAACAAACCAAAATTTAATGTGAATATTGAAGAGCTCAAGCAAAAGCTCCCATGTTTTAATTGCGGTGAAATTGGACACTGGAAGCGAGAGTGTAAAAATCCGCCCAGAAATTTTAAAAATACATAATTGAATCCACAGATGCAGAGTGAGATAAATCAGCAGCAGCAGCTACAGCAGCAGTTAAACGAATTAAGTCAGCAGCGACAGCTACAGCGACAGGTAGCGAATCAGCAGAGCCAGATTCCACAAGCACCTTTTCCCAACTGTGTGAATGGTCAGAGGTACACCCCTGAAACAGGTTTCTGCAGAGGAGATCAGGTAAACAGATTGCCAAAAACAAATGTGTCAAATGTTTTTCAACAATTTTGGTTGAAAGATAATGAAACAAGTGATTCTTCTGAAGATTACGAATGACGGTGCCTGAGAGAGGAAGAAGAGTGTAAGCTTGGAGCCACTCTTGAGGTAGATCAAGCTGGTCCATTTGTAAATGGTAAAGTGAATGATGTAGATGTCACTTTTCTTGTGGACACAGTTGCTACCCGTTCTACTGTTAGATCAGTGGGAATAGAACATCTCTCTCTCTCTGGTGAGACCATCCAAGTAGTAGGTGTTGCAAATCAGCAAATTAAAACTAACTTAACTGAACCAGTTAATGTAGAGATAGGGAATTTCAAAGACAAACACAGATTTGTAGTTTGTGACAGTAGTCCTGTAAATTTGTTAGGAAGGGATATATTGTGCAAAATGAACTGTAAAATTGATTGCTCACCGGATGGTATTGAGCTCCAAACATTAGAAGAAGATGGTCTTTACAAATTAACAATGTTGATGGTCGAAGAGGATAGTAAATTGTTTCCTGCTTTTGACAAAAATAATTTGCCTGAAGAGCTCAAAGAGCCAGTCAATCTGAAAATTTGGGATTTAACTGGAGATGAAATGGGTTTAATGAAACATGTAGATCCAGTGAAAATTACTGTTAAACAAGGAGTAGATTTCCCAAACATTCCTCAGTATAAAATGAAAGCTGAAACCATTGAGGGAGTCATTCCTGTGATTGAGAAATTCATAAAACAAGGTGTTTTAAAAGAGATTGAGAGCAGCCCATGTAATTCACCGATTATGGGGATCAAAAAGCCAAATGGAACTTACGGAATTGTTCAGGACCTGAGAAAAATTTACCAGATAGTTGTTCCATGTTGTCCAGTTGTCCCGAACCCTGCGGTACTTCTCTAACAGATTCTGCATGATGCAGAATGGTACACGGTCATTGACCTTTGTAACGCCTTCTTTACAGCTCCACTGCATCCAGAGAGCCAACAAATGTTTGCGTTCAGGTTCCAGGATCGCATCTTAGCATGCTGTCTTATCCCACAGGGGTATACTGAGAGTCCATCTATCTTTAATCAGTTGTTAAAGAAATCCCTGGAAGATTTAGATTTACCCGGAAAATCAACATTGGTTCAGTATATTGACGACCTTCTGGTGGCTGCAAAAACACGAGAAAATTGTGTGACTGACACCATTACCCTTTTGAATCGATTGGCAGATGAGGGACATAAAGTGTCACCTGCAAAATTACAGTTTTGTAAACAAGAGGTAAAATATCTTGGTCACAGAATTGCAAAAGGAATCAGACAAGTGACAGTTGAAGGGATTAAAATGATTCGAGCAATACAACCTCCGACAACTCAAAGACAGGTCAGAATGTTTCTGGGAATGGTTGGTTATTGTCGTCAATGGATTAGTGGATTTTCGGTAATTTCGAAACCACTACAGAGACTGACAAAAGCAGACATAAAAGATCCAATTACGCTGACAAAAACTGAGTTAGAAGCATTTGAACAGCTAAAAAGAAGTCTGTGTGAAGCTCCAGCTTTAGGAATGCCAGACTACGACAAAGAATTTGAGCTGTATTGCAGTGAAAGGGAAGGTTGTGCATTGTCAGTTTTGATTCAGAGACATGGAAAACTGAGAAAGCCAATTGCTTACTTTTCAGCAGTTCTGGATCCCGTTGCAAAAGCATTGCCAGGTTGCTTAAAAGCAGTGGCTGCAACAAGTGTAAGCCTTGAGCAGAGTGAAGGAATCATAATGGGGTTTCCTGTAAAGGTATATGTACCTCATTCAGTTGAAATTCTTCTTACCAGAAGCAAAACCCAGCATTTGACAAGTAACAGGCTAACCAAATATGAAAAAACAATTCTGGGATCAGATAATGTTTCAATTGCAAGATGTGTGAATTTAAACCCTTCCACATTATTGCCTGATGGTATTATTACTGAAGTAAAAAATGAAGCAGACATGTATCATGAGTGCTTGGATGTTTTAGATTATTGCACCAAGCCCAGGCAGGACCTAAAAGATGTTCCCTTGCCAGAAACTTGTTTTGTTTACTTTGTTGATGGTTCCTGTCTAAGAACAGAAGAGGGCATTCTGAGAGCAGCATATTCAGTCTGTACAGTCTCAGATGTTGTTGAGGGTTCCCCTCTTGAAGGAATTCGTTCAGCTCAAGTGGCAGAATTAATTGCTTTAATTCGAGCATGCGAAAGAGCAAAAGGAAAAAAGATTACCATAGTGACTGATAGTCAGTATGGATATGGTGTAGTCCATGACAATGGCCAGCTCTGGTCTCAAAGAGGTTATTTAACTTCTGCGGGAACACCAATCAGGAATGCAAAATTGATCAAAAGATTGATTGATGGCATTCAGTTACCAGAAAAAATTGCTGTTGTGAAATGTGCAGCACATAAGAAAGGCGATGACTCTATTACCAAAGGTAATGCTTACGCAGATGAGATTGCTAAGTACTGTGGAAAAACAATTATTCAATCAATCAGGAAAAAGACAACAGTCACATTTTGAACTCTCTCATGCTAATATCTGTAGTTGAAACACGGCAGGGAGTAAAGGAGTTACAAGATGAAGCAGATGATGAAGAGAAAAATACGTGGCTAAAAGCAGAGTGCAGACAGGGAGAAGAAGATGGAGTTTGGGTTTACAAAGATGACAGACCAGTAATGCCAAATTGCATGATTGCTGACATGGCACGGATGTCCCATGGTCCAGGGCATTTGGAAAGAGACCCCATGATTAGGTTATTTAGGGAGACTTGATGTAGTCCAGAATTCAGGATTATTGCAGAATCACTTTGCCAGAGATGTTTGACCTGCCAACAAATGAATCCAAATAGAAAAACCGTTGTGAGCTTGGAAACCATAGGACAGGAGGGTGGTCCTTTTACCAGGTTGCAAATGGATTTCATTGACATGCCATCACACAATAAGCTTAGGTATGTACTTGTGATTATTTGTCTGTTTTTAAGATGGGTGGAAGCATTCCCAACTCGTCACAATGACTCAGTCACTGTGGCAAAATTGCTTTTGAGGGAGATCATATCTAGATATGGTTTTCCAGTCACTATTGAAAGTGACCGCGGAACACATTTTGAAAACAGATTGTTGCAATTGATTTGTGAAGCCCGGAAAATTAAACAGAGGTTACACTGTGCATACAGACCAGAAGCATCAGGAGTTGTAGAACAGATTAATGGCACAATCAAAAACAGAATTTCCAAAATGTGTCTAGCTACATGAGTAAAGTGGACAGATTCCCTTCCACTTGTTCTGATGTCTTTGAGAAGTACTCCTGACAAAAAGACAGGCCTAAGTCCTCATGAAATTCTTATGGGCAGAGTTATGAGGCAGGCATTTGTTCCAGTTGGCAAACTATTAAGAATTAATGAAAGTGCAATTATAGAGTATTGCAAAAACCTTTCTGATGTAGTGACTTGTGTATTCCATCAGGTGGTAAAAGATGTGATTTCAAAAGAAAAGGAGCAAGCTCATGATCTGTTACCAGGAGACTGGGTCAGAACGAAAATTCACCGAAGAAGAAACTGTTTAGTACCCAGGTGGCAAAGAGCAAGACAGGTGAGACTAGTCACAACAAATGCTGTCAAATGCAAGGGTCTGAAAAGGTGGGTTAATGCGAGTTATACCATTCGTGTACCACCTCCTGATAATCCTGACGAAGAAAGTGACACAACTACTGATTCAGACTCTGAAGGAGAACCTGAAGATCCAGATTCTGAAGATCGACAAGAAGGTCGACTTCTGGAAGATTCAGGTGCGAATCAGGCATTGAATGAAAAAGATCTGGAAATTGTGACTCTAGATCCAGAAGACGATGAAAATCTGCTAGAAACAGAATCTGAAGCAGAAAAAGAATCTGAGCAAGAAGATAATCAAGTCCAGGAGAGTATTGAAAAGCAGATTGAAAGCTCTGAAAGCAGGAACAAGAACTCTGAAACTGGGAAGTTGAAAGTAATTCCTGAAGAAGAGGAAGAATTACCAAGTACCAGCTACAAGGATGATGTTCCTAACGGAGTGAAGCTGCCGAGTAAAGAAGTTCCTAGATGTAGATTTGAAGTCTCAGAAACTGATTCAGATGAGAGTGATGAAGAGTCTGAAATAAGAAAATTCAGAAAAAGAGCTTGGAAAGCTGAATTTAACGAGTCTGTGCCAAAGAAGAAAATCTTAAGAAAAGGAGATATTTGGCCAAAAGAAAACTTAAAATTCAAATTAATGAACAGATCAAAGGAACAGATCAACGAGATATCAAGCCAGAAAGGTGATTCTGAAAACGAGACAGGAAAGAAAATAGAAGTAATTAGTGGTAAAGCAAAAAGAGTGATTAGGCCCAATCAAAAGTACAAGTCCCCAGAGTGGACTTACATTATTATTCCTCCAATACTAGATGTTGGTAGTAGCAGTCAGGAGGATTTAGAAGAAGCCAGTGACAATGATTGAAGTTGTTTTCTTTTAAGTTGAGGTTTTATTTTTGGCATAAGGCTGAAGAAATTGTGTCAGGTGACACTAGGTCGAAGAAATTGTGTTAGCTGGAGAAACACATTCATGTGACGCAAGGTCGAAGAAAAGCTGTTAGAGGGTTACTAAAAAAAAAAAAATTAAAAGGGGCGGTATTAGTACTTTTAAATTTTTGTTTTTGTTTTTTTCATTTTTCTAGAATGCCTAGTTCTGACACTTCAAGGTGTTCCATTCTAAGAAGATGTTGAAACATGTCTTCTATTTGTGTGATTCTATTAATCTTGGTTTGGTTAATCTTAGCTGTCATTTTCCCTTTTGGAATTGACAAGGAGAAATTCAAGGCAAACAAGATAAACATGTCGGCAAAACTAACAGAGTTATTGAGCACAAACCAGAGATCCATCAAGATAGATCTGTTGGTGATTTTTCTAGCAATTCTTTTTCCAGACTCTTGTCAGAATACGTAAGAGTCATGAATGTGAAGGATTGTTATGTTTGTGTGAAGCTTCCTGTTTCTGTTTCAGAGGGGGTCACTTACAATATGCTACCCCTTACCTATGGAATCACATGCAGTGTTATAGCTAGTTTGCTCTATCAAACAGGTCGTCTGGAGTACTTTTATTCAGATTATGGCGAAATCTTTGCTAACCTAAAAAGTTGTAAATAGCTTAAACAAAATTAGACCTGCTAAACAGATGAGGGAATTCTTTTTCGTGACTAATGAGCTAACTTACGAATATGCATACAGAAACTATTTAACATGCAAGATGAGAGCTGAAGAGAAAACTTTCCTAAACATGGTTGAGGAGAGGAGAGCAATTTACAAAAGGAATGAGATGCTGAAACATGCTATATCCAAGTTTTGGCAGCTTGAGGATGAGAAACTCAATGGTGTTAATACTAATGCTGCTATACACATAGATGAACCAGTTAGTGGAAAATGTTGCATTAGAAGAGATAATACACTATATGATAATCTTTTTGTGGGTGCTAGTCGATGTGAGGATACATACCTTATCACAGGGGGATGGGGATTTAAAGGTGGTAAAGACCCAATTTTTCCTGGAATTTATGTTGTCTGTGGTAACAAAGTGTATTTTAGCCTCCCAGACCATTGGTATGGGACGTGCTATCTTGGATTAGTTTTTCCAAAGATTTTTCATGTTGACAGAAATGCAAAGGGTTCTTTTGAATTTGGTGAACATCTGAACAGGTTCAAGAGGGAAAGTTTTTTAGAAATCATGGGAGACATTTTTGGCGCAATCATTCCTATGGTAGGAATAACCCTGAATGCAATCAAAATTAGAAAGGTTTCCACAATTGTAGATAGATTGTCAACGGACACAGCAAGTGGTTTCCAATTAGTTAACACAGAACTTGTTGCCACAAGGAGCATGGTTATGCAGAATCATCTTGCTTTAGACATTCTGCTTGCAAAAGAGGGAGGAGTCTGTGGAATTTTACATGTCCAGCATTGCTGTATTTATATCACAGATAAGAGTCAGAATATAGAAACACTTATTAAAAACATTACGGAATTCCATTCAGAAATCGAAGCCCTGGAAGATGAAAATTTTTCTGAACGCTTGGGCAAAAGGATTACAGCAATTAAAGATTGGTTTCAAGAAATTGGCAGTTCAATCATTGGCAAAATACTTTTTCCTTTAATAATCATAGTTATGGTGATACTTATGTTGAAAATTAGTTGCATGATCCACAAAAGGAAAAAGCATGTGAGGGAAAAGAGAAGGATATATAAACTTAGAAAGGAACAGGAGAAGGAGATAGAATTAGAAGAGTTTCGGAGAGCACAATATGAGAGTACCAGACAAACTGCTGAGACCGGGCTTTAGGGAAACTAACACAGAGAGTGTTCAAATGTGATGTCACTAAAATTGGTTAAAATTTGCTAAATTTTTGGGTATTGTTTGGTGATTTTAAAATCACCAGATGAGGGAGTTGATGGAGCGAGTTTCAGAAATAATTTTATTCTGACTCGTGAAGTCATACTTCCATAACTATTTATTATATTAATGTGTTTGTGCATGGTTTTCATTAACCAACCTAGAATAAAATGTGAACGAAAACACGTGGGACTAATACTATCTGCTTTATGTTGCATCTGCAAGTACGTTTAAAAATAATTTATTAACCTTGTCTAATGTCCTTGTCATAATTAGGCCACATGATTCAGTTGCCAAAATAACTGTCTCGGTTTCTTATGGGCCTTGTGAGAGTTTATAATTAATGGTGAGTATTGTGGTGTTGGGTGGTGTAGTTGAGACAGAATTTATTTAGTGGTGCTGGATCATTTCAATAACCACCATTCTTAAGATCTGTCAATTTCATTTTGAATGGCCTGTCTTCGGGCAGCAGGGATTCTGTAGTTTGGTTGTTTCACTATTACTCCTTCCTTAGTAGTAATTGATCTTTGTTCGGGGACAGCTTCAATCTATAAGTTACTTCACCAATCTATTGTTTTAAAGAGACCCTGCCAATCAGCGTTCATTTTCTTCTCCTGCTTTTTCAAGTTGGTGGTCAGGGGTCTTTCTTCGCTTTCGCACTCCTTATATCTATGTCCCACACCAGTACCTGACCTTGTTGTTTCTTTGTTTTTTTATGGGCGTCTCTGCTTTCAGCAAAATGAAAGCCCTTCTTTATTTTATTTTGCAGGCATATGGTGGGAGTATACTAGCAGTGGACTTTGGGTAAGGCCTCCTACGAGTCCCCCTTACCTCCTTCAACCTGATAAACCCACTTCAGGTGAGGCCTAGTAACCTAGTGAGAGCAAACAGTTCGGCTCTCGTTGCAGCAGTTTCACTTTCACCTTTGCAGCTGCTGCACAAGTTAGGCACAGCTCGAAAAGAACTGTGAAGTTATGAGGCTGGTAGAATGTCTCACTCTATCACCCTGTAGCCTGTTTGGGATTGTAGAATGTGTGCCCAGACTGAAATGACACCCAGATCCTGCAGTACTGAGTCTTACAAAACCCTGGAGGACTTCTTCCCTGTGTCTCCAGCTGAAAGTATGTTTGTTTTATTTCCTCTCAGTAATCTACTGACAGTCATAGGGCAAGGCGAAAGCGAGTCTTACAACTCTCAAAGTTCACAGGCACAGCTGACCAACCTATGTTATGCAACACGGTCATGAAGACTAAAAACATCTGTCTCTTGTATGACCATCAAGTGTGTGTTATCTCGGGAGGGTATAATAATATGTTGTGGAGTATGAATGAGTATTAATGTGTGTGTTAGAGGCCAGTATATGTTTGTGATTTTATCCACAAGGGTTGTCAAAAAGAAACTTCACGTGAATGTACATATCCATGTTGATTGTTCTTCTTTGTAAAACCCGGAAATGTATAATAATTTTGTAAATGAAAAGGGAAAAAAAGTTTTTGAATACAATGTATGTCTTTTCATCTTTTTGATAAAAAATGTGATGACCATCAGGAAAAAATAAAATGATGGTTTAATAAAAATACAAATATTGTTCATGTCTGAGATATAAATGGCCCTATAGAGCTGATTTAGCCTAAGCAAAAAGTAAAATAGGTCAAGTGGGAGGTGTTGTGTTTGGTTCCAGCTGTGCAAACATACACCTATAGATGGAGCTGTTAATGTATGCCTGTCAGATTTCAGTATCTGACCTCAAACTATGCACTTTCATAATTAAAATCTAACTGCTCCAGATGTTACTTTGGGAGGGGCAATGGTGCTTATTTACAAGCTCTTTGCACCACCGGTGCATCACTTTTAATGCGGGGAAAAGTGACATGCCAGTGGCACAGGGGCTTGTAAATAAGCCCATATGTTTCGTGTTGAAGCTTATTTACACATCTTTAGTTTTCAGGGAATCTGGCATAAGTGAATTCATGCATCTGACAACTGACCCAATGTCATATGTGACGGATTTGGAGAAACCTAACATTTTAGTAAAATTACTCTGCATTCTGGGGCTCATGTTCTTGTTTCTGAGAATACAAAACTGAAAGCTTACAAAGTGTTTTGCCTAAAAAAGAGACTGGCAGAAAGTGTCAAACTTGGCAGGGTCCACTTGGCAGCTGCACACATCACCCATTAACTAAGCGTACATAGCTGTAGCATACACTGAAGTGTTTATTTTGTGCTGCCTGCACTGTACCTGTTTTCTGTGATGAAACTCTGTTCTGTTCTATACCTGTGGCATGAAAAGTGGTTTGCAATAGCCGTTCCCATCTGTTACTTGTGTTGCTGAATGCAGGTGATCCAGCGCTCTGATTAAAAAACTGTCTCACAAACGCTACCTAACACCTCAATACTCACCATTAAACATTAAATACTTATAGAGGCCCATAACACCAATGAGACAATTTTTGAGCAACTGAATCAGGTGATTTGATTAATAGATCTATTCACAAAATATTTACATTATTATATACAACTGCAGTTTATCTTTCTTTAGCATGATATTAAACATATTATCTCTCATAAATCAAATCACTTAAGGCGATTGGATCAACTGATGGAAACTAGACCATGAATAAACAAGACCGCTTGTCATTTAAAAATCTAATTTTATTATCTTTATTTTTCATAAGGAAAAAGCATTTACCTTTTAGAATCTTTATTTTATTTTGCAAAAGAAGAAAGCAGCATTTAATAAGGTAATGAAATTAAGACTGACATATTAAAGCAAGCTCAGAAACATGAATTATTAGCAAAATAACAGTTTCCCATTCCCTAAATCTATTTCCCTGACTATTTCTTTCTTCACCTGAAAAGGGAAAAATCATTAAAAGTCTGCTGTCCTTACATGTGCCAAAGGTCCATCAGCATGTCACGACACTCAGGAATCGGAAAGTAAGAGTTTTGTCCTTGCTCATTGTGTCAGACTTTATACCTTTCTTTCTAGCTAAACTTTCTACATTTTACATTCTTTCATGGAAATCCGTGCTTTTCATTGGCTGTCCTGTGTCAGTCCACGATTAAGTTATTAGGTCATATCCGACTCTAGACCAAGACAAGACTTTACATAAGCCCTATTGTCTTTTAATTCAGCTTCCTCAAGTAAGTATCTTTTCCTCGAGTTTTGTACATTTCACTTCCTAACCTTGGCAAGCATATCACGTTCCTGTCCTTGGGTCATCTTTCCAAGACCACATTCAACGCGACCAAAGAATTGTTTTTTTAATTCACGCTGACAATGCAGCAAAAATCTTCTCAGCTCTGCATGTGTGAAAAATTCACTCTGGACAAGCTTTTGCATCTGCAGCTCTGTCAGCCATATTTTCTGAACCATCTTTTAGGCCTCACTTTGGAAACTATTATTAAACAAACACAAGACATCAATTAATTAAAGAATTGAGACCCATTCTGTTACCCTCCCCCTTAACTAATTAATCCTGTTAATTATGTTACCTAGCAGAAGCACACATAGGCAGCATCATAATTACTTCTCCTTTTTGTACAGCAGGAACTCCATGGGCTTTTATCACAGAAAGACATACAAAAGCACATAAAATAAGCACATACCATTAGTTTAACTGCCGCGTTTAATACTGACAAAGAAAATAGACAAGGTTAGTTTATTATTTTCTTTTGCGTTTGCAACATAAAGCACATTAGTTTATCCCGCGTGTAATGATAAATGCATTCTTAAACTAAGTTGATTAATAATTTCCCCACAAACTTTTATTCAGTTACTTTGTTATTGAGAGATTAACTTCACAAGTTTGAACAAAATTTTGTTCTTCACCTTGCTCCATCACAGGCCTACATAACCTTAAAGCAATGCTATGCCTGTATGAAATGGGTGTTTGCACTGCTATTTCCAATGCTGTACCAGGCTTTTTTATGTGGTGTACGCAGCTACTCGGAATGTCATTGTATTCCCTTTCTTTAAGTGCTGATTTTGCTTATCTGGTATCCTGGTTCTTAATTCTGGCCTTAGCCTCACACTAATCTACAGTGAGGTGCTGTGACCTGGAAGGACACAACAAGCTTGGTCACATTTCACTGACAGTGGACTCCATAGAATGGTGGTGGCAGCACACCATACTTTGTGAATCCATAGTTGCGACTAGACTTTTTTTATCCGTCTCACCTGAGGAAAGACTCACTGACCCACTTCTGAAAAGTTCTGCTGCTTGCACTAACATCAATCCTGACGATAACATCCCAAGTAGATGCTGTGTGTCTTTCTGTGTGTGACCACCATGACACATGCATTGTTTGTATGGGTGAGGCAGAGTAAATGGGAGGCCCATGGCATCCATTGTGGTTGTCCCTGGCCTGACTGTGTGCACAAGGTGGAGGTGAGATTATTTTCTAGAAAGTGGAAGTGTATTGTTGGCATTCCTGAAGTTGGAGGAAGGAGACCTAGGCACTGAAGTGGGGAGACAAGAGTCTTTTTAGTAACTCAATTAGATTTGTTTGCTTGTAGAAGCTGCTGATTGGTTTTACTGTAGCACTATCCTTTAGTAGATGGTGGGGGTGAAGGGTGGAACTGCAGTCACTGTTGTTCACGGTGAAAGGGACACTTTAGGTGCAGCTAGCCTTTGTCTTTCCTTGATTACTGTTCGGTGTGGCTGAGCACAACCGTGTCAGAAAGATCACACCACCACTAGGCCGGAGACTACTCTGCTATTAGGATCATCACTCTACACAAAGGCTGTGTCTGGAGAGCAGCATGTAAATGACACTTGAAAGGAAAAATCCCCCATACCAGTTCATAAAGTGCAGACAAACACAGGCATCATCTGTCTGGTTTTCTATAAAAAGTGGAATTCTTTTGATTGTTCTAGTTCTAAGTTCTCAATGACCAAGAAGGAAGAGCTTCAGTAACTAATGTCCACCATGTGCTGGGAGCACATTATGCAGGGAAGTTGAGGAAATTTCAAGAGAGCTTTTGTCCTCATACTTTGCATGCTGTTCCTGGACATAAAGAAAGTCCATAGAAATGTCTGAGGCCGAAGTGCTGAGGTGAGGGGCCAGAAGGCCATAGAAGTAACTCCTCCAGGATGCACCACAATAGGTTTCTCCTATAGGAAATAGGCAGCGCACAGGCAATAGCAGTACAATGTTGTTCACACATACAAATGGTATTCTTAGGTAGTAGTACTGCAAACCTCATGCACTCACAAAAACGATGCAGCAAAGACAGAATTGTAAGATCCACTCACACAGGACTGGTTCAACATCAAGAGTGCTGTTTCCTTCATTCAATAGGGACAGAATATGGAACAGCTGCCCAAGCTTCCTTGATACAAAACAAGCACTGCAGGTAGGTGAAACAGAAGTCGAATACTTGCCACACACAGAAAACTCACAGAATGGGCAACGACTATAAAAGTATAAAAAAACAACTTCACATATTAGAGGTTCACTACAGAAAGTAGAAGTACAAGTGCCCCTCGCAAAACAGGTGCAGTAATGAAAGCAAACCTGGAGGCTTCCCTCACTCAAAACAGGTACATCAGGGGTAGTAGTAGTGTGAACAGATGTCACAAACAGGTAGTGCTCAGAAAGCAACTATAAATGCCCCCACACACAAAAGAGATATAGCATGGGAAGCAGCAGTGCAGGCTGTATTACTAATAAATTGATACAGCACAGGAAGTGGCAGTGCTAGCTACACCTGGGTGGTTAAATATGGAGGGGAGAGACAGCGATAGACATAAGATGGGCACTAGAAAAGAAGAATATGAGAAATGTGATAGAGATGTCTTCTCACACAAACTGCATTGGTGCAGTGAAAATGTACTTTACAACTGCACAGAGGTAACACACATTCGCAGTGCCTTCCCATAGGTGATTGTAGCTCTAACTACCTATATGTGCCCGCTCTTCCCCTGAATACGCTCCATTGAAAATTGTGCGCAGCTCCTCCTGACCAGGAGGCTGAAGCTGGACCCCCCTGTTTCTAGTAGAAGCAATACATATAAGTTATGGAGCTTCTGTCAGAATTCAAACACAATTTCTGGGCAAGATAATACCTCACTACTGAAAATGGATATATTGTATATTTCAAACTGTCCAATTAAAGCGGTGTGAGGTGTTTATATTGTAGTTGATTGGATCTGTATGCACCTGTGTTGTGTATATCACTGTGAGACGCTCTGTTGTGTTCATCTTTTGTGCATGTCAAGTATTTTATGTGCAGTATGGCAGCCTAAATGGCTATATGTGTTGTACTGGGGCTTTACACAAACTAGCATCATGCTCTTATATATATCCAGGGAATAAAACTGTAGACGCCCATGTAAATTTGTTACACATGTTTAAGGTGTAACAATAACTCGTGATAACATCCTTAACAGCTTAGGCAAAATAAGCAGCCCAGGTCTATTTGAGCAGAGCTGTTGACACATTGGGTTTTCATTTCTCAATTGGAGAACTCCTTGATAGGCTGATTGGTACAATATACATTATTTTAACACCAACACCCATGAATGAGTAGCAGTCTGGAATGTTCAGGCACTACACACAAATTTATATTGGAAGTACAGATGGATATTGTGGCAGCACACTCACATATCAATCCGATTACCCCAAAACAGAATATTGATTGGCTGCCATTATACCATAAGATAAACCATCTGCAGATATAATCATTTATATGGACGAATAATTGGCACATGAAAAATAATGTAAAAACATTATCAAATATCAAATATCAAATCTCCGGGCATCCTAGCAGCCATCCCCGCTCCCTATTACATCCTTCATGTTGATAGGGACGCGGATAAAAAGGGCGGGGTGTGGCCGCAATTATCTACAAAAAACAACAGTTCACTGCACTCTCAACCACTCAAATCGCTCTGACGGAAGCATTTATTAATAAACTGGAAACACATTTCTCCTCGCTGGCATGCGTCGTTGCTTATCGTCCACCATTGCACATGCCATCTTATCCGCTGGAGTTCGGCAATTTAATCGGCCATTTGGTCATCAATCACTCCAGAGTGTTGATCATGGGTGATTTTAACTACTGGCCGGGTGACACAAATGAAACCCCACTTTCTCTCTACTTCACGGACCTATTGACCAATCTCAACTGCACACAGCATGTTCATACCCCTACGCACAACAAAGGTCACATCTTAGACCAAGTCTGGTCCTTTAATCTAGACATTACCCAACTTGCTGTCCTTCCCTGCGTCTGGTCAGACCACTGTTTAATTAGATGCATGTTTGCAGGCTTAGCAGTACCTCCCACGATCAGACCCAGCAGCATGAAGGCGAGGAACTGTGGCCAAGCATGCATTGAGACCTTTAAAACTATTCTTATCAACACTGCCCCGCCGACCCAAGGTACCTCGCTCACAAACCAGGCGGAAAACCTAGCCACTTGGCTTCAACAAGCCAGTAACAAGGTTGCCCCTCAAAAAAACATTAAAGCACGCAGGTCTCATGATGCTCAAAAATGGTTCTCTCCCGCCCTAAAGGAACAAAAATTAAGTCTCAGACAAGCTGAGCGAAAATGGCGAAGGAACTATGAGCCCGAACTGAAAACCAGCTACTTGTCCCTTTTTAAGGATTACAAA
The DNA here is from genome assembly GCF_964263255.1 of Lissotriton vulgaris. Lineage (NCBI taxonomy): Eukaryota > Metazoa > Chordata > Amphibia > Caudata > Salamandridae > Lissotriton > Lissotriton vulgaris. Next base: position 539,454,791 of record NC_141698.1, on the reverse strand, counting down.
ACGGCTGTGCTTAAATGTAAAACCGAGTTCATCACAAGTAAAATCTTGAACTCTGTCAACAAAACTAGAGAGATCTTCTCGATCGTTGAGGAACTGACAGGGATGGAGAGAGTCTCAGCACAACCTGTGCACTCTCAAGAATTGTGCGACAGGTTAAATAATTACTTCTTCGAAAAAATTGACATAATTAAATCAAGCATGCCCTTAACAAGCACACCCACTCCTACAGCCTTGCCTGACGGTATACATCCTTTACCATGAAGTTTTTACCACGCGGTACCTTTACCACGCGGTCGTTACAACGCAAGTCGTTACCACGACTTGCGCTGGAGGGCGCTAAAGTATTAAAAATAGTAAATTTACAATCCCAACACCTTCCCTAAGGTCCACGGGGACTGGTGTTAGAATAGTAAATTATACTATTCGAAATCCGCGCCCCCAACGCAAGTCGTGGTAACGACTTGTGTTGTAAGGGATGCGGTGTAAAGGGATGCGTTGTGACGGTACGCGTTGTACCGTCATACATCCTGCCTGACAAAACCCTACCCCCTCGACTGGATCATTTCTTCTCCATCAACTCAGATACCTTCTCCAACCTGATGAACAGGGTCAAATCTGGCTCCTCTCTAGACAATGGTCCTCCCCATATACAGCGCGAGGCGTTTGGCGCCTGCCCCGACCCTCCCATATCTCTCCTCAACACTTCTATTTGTAGTGGCAATTTCCCAGACTCATTCAAAAGTGCAGAGATCCTCCCCATCCTCAAGAAACCTGGGGCGGACCCCCAAGTGATGAGTAATTATCGCCCAATATCCCTCCTACCTTACTTAAGTAAGATTTTGGAGACACATGTGGCGGAATGCTTGAGCTCCTTTATTGAGGAGTCCCATTATCTAGACCCTCATCAAGCCGGCTTTAGGCCTGCCCATTCGACCGAGGCGGTTCTGGTAACGGTCATGGACGAGCTCGGCACCGGGGCTGACCACAACTCCCCCCAGGCCATGATCCTCCTCGAACTTTCTGCCGCATTTGACGCGGTCGATCACAACATCTTGATCGCCCGTGTCCGCAGCGCTGGCGTGGGAGGCCAGGCCCTGAGGTGGATACGCCCCTTCCTGACGAACAGACATCAATCTGTCAGATGGGTAATTTTTGCTCAAAAAAAGGCCAGCTCTCCTGCCGAGTCCCACAGGCCTCATCATTATCCCCCCTCCTATTCAACCTATACATACAACCTTTAATACCGGCCCTGAAGGAAATGGGAGCCCTGGTCTACAACTATGCAGATGACCTGCAACTCATCTTTAACATCCAACCTACGAAACTTTCAGAATCCAACTTACAGACTACCATGACCTACATTAGTACATGGGTGACTACTAACCAATTAAAACTTAATCCGGACAAGACAGAGTTGGTCCTGACACTCACGCCTTTTAACCCCTGGAATGCCAGCTTTTGGCCCACCGCTCTGGGATCTCCGCCCACCCCAGTCTCTTCGGCAAAAAGCTTGGTCGTCAAAATCAGTAGCGATCTTTCGATGAACCCTCAGATCAGCTCTGTGGTGTCAGCCTGCTTTCTCATGTTACGGAAAATAAAAAAAATGAAAAAGATTTTTACCTATAGAAGCCCTAACTCTGGTCGTTCTTGCGCTTATCATCTCGCGGCTAGATTATGCCAACGCACTGTATGCAAGTAATCCTGCTTACCAGATGCATCGTTTGCAACTGATACAGAACCAGGCGGCCAGACTGATCTTCCAACTCCCGGCTCGCCATCATATAAAACCTTCGCTCAAAAAACTGCACTGGCTTCCTGTGGCGCAACGAAGTATCTTCAAGCTCAGTTGCATAACGCATAAAGCCCTATCAGACAAAGGCCCCAGGTTCATCTCCAATCGGATCAAGAAATACATTCCCTCCCGTACCCTCCGCTCCTCTGGTCAACATTTACTGACCGTCCCTAGATACAAGCGCCTAAAATACAGCGGGATCCGGTTCTTCACGCTTTCCCCTCAAATCTGGAATTCCCTCCATCTTTCAATCCGTTCCACTAACTCGCATTTCCACTTCAGGAAACTGCTCAAAACGTGGCTTTTCCAGCAAGCCTACTCCTCCTAAGTCACCAACCTCATAGAGCTCAATCCCAGAAGCGCCAAGAAATCGATCAGATGAACGTTGCGCTATACAAATATTTTAACATTAACATTAACAAATACTGCTTTCGTTGTCGGAGAGATATTTGTATTTTGTGCATTATGTTCTGTGTATCGAATTGGCACAGATATGATTAAAAGCTGCAAAGAAATTAGTGTTCTGAGGCAAAATCTGAAGTATCGGTCTACTCTGGGAGCTCTTTCTGGACTGACAGTAAGACCTTAGGTTCACTAACTAAGGGGCATATTATCACGAAACGGTTTTAAAATATCGCCGCTTAAGGGTCAGGAAAGTGCCGCTAAATCAGCGATAATGAGCTTGATAATATGCCCTTGTGAACTCCCACAGAAGCCCATGTTCTGGTGTGGATATGGACTTCTATTGGAATTCTCAAGGGCATATTATCAAGCCCAATATCCCCACTTTAGCAGCAGTTTCCTGCCGCTAAAGCGGCGATAATTTTTACGCCGTTCTTGATAATATGACCCTAATATCTAGGGTACATTGTGCTGTAAAAGCCAACCTACTTCCCAATTACTCTCTTACTCTTGTGAGGGGCAGGGATCGCCATCTATGAATCCTTTTTTTAAAGACTGTTTTGAGGTGAGTTTCTTAAATCTGAGTAAAATAAACAGTGAAACTGTAAACAGCAATGTTGTAAATAAATACCACACAAACTGGTTTTCAGTGTCCCATTTTTCTACTTGCTTGATATAGTGGATATTGTAAGTGTATGGAGCACCACTCGTTGCAAGCAAGCATCTGTATATGTTAAACTTGAAATTTATATAACAATGAATTTGTATTGTGTAATATTCATATGTGAATTAATATGAATATGATGTGACACTTCAAAGAATACATTCATGTGAAATTTATGGAATGAAACAAAATTGAGAGAAACCCAAGTGACAATTGTAGTTTGTGTACATTGGCTGAAGTACATGTACTTGTTTACATGAGCCCTTCTCAGAGTACCTTGTAGGGGACCCTTGAGCTTCTGTTACGCCACTGGGTGTGACTAGTATGGACATGCAAAGACTCTGTGACAGAGGAACCTTCTCAGGACTAGAATGGCCTCCCTTATGAGGTGGCAACTCAGGGGGCCTCAGTCATTATAAGGTATGTTCCCTCTAAGCTGCGCACCTGAGCAGCCACACATACTTGTCAACATGAAGAACAATCTCACTGTGCGAGGAGAGGGCGGAGCCATAAAGGGGATGGGACCTCCTGCCGAGAAGTATCAAAGAGAAACCTTTGAACGCAACCCCCCCAACCCCCTCCTCTCAAAAAAAATAAAAGCTTAGAGGCTGGTGCTGATGTCCTGGGGTGTTTACAAACACCTTCATGGACGTCGGTAGTTTAAAGACTTGAAAAACGAACTGGGAACCACTATTTACAATGGTTTTCAACTCTTTTCCCCTGCCACCGTGTGATATCAGTTCCTCACCCGAGAGTGTGATGGGAGCCTATATGTGTGTCACACGGTGGTGCCCTGTTCGTTGCCAGGTATGTGCCATGCAATGTGTGATTTTTCAGCGCACAGGGAGCCACCAGAAGAAACGCTCAAAACTAAGGGATCTCTTGCTGACAGAGGACGACCTCTTGATGAGCTGTTAATTAAAGCAAAGTGTGTTGTGTGATGTTTCTCCTCCTCTGTCCTGTCTCCTCTGATTATTCTGACCCTCTCGCCACCATAATTTTAGAGGAAAACAGAGTAACACACTGTGGGACATATACTCAAGAACGTGTGAGAATTACCACAAAATTAGCTTAACGCAACACTTCACATCGCAAAAATCAGCGTTAACCAGCGACAGGTCTGCAATTCCCACGCGTCAAGTGGGAAAATGCACCATAAAAGCATAACAAAAAAAGGGAGAAAAAAAGAAACTGCGTAGCACCATGGATGCACCCGGACCGAGTGCAGAGGCCAACGCAAAATCCACAAGCCCCACAGACCACCAGCAAGGAACCCCGGAGTCCGGGAAGGCCAAGGAGAAGAGGATGAGGAAGACGGGGTTCAGTCCACAGGAAAACTGGATATTCGCCATGGAGGAGATAGAACACTAACAACAACTGTTTGTTGCCTCCACTGTGTCATTGGCAACACAAACAGAAATATGCTAGTCCATCGTGGACAACGTGAATGCAGTTGGAGTGTCGAAGAGGTCAATGGAGGAGGTGAAGAGGTGCTGGCATGATGTCAAAAGCCAAACTAAGTGTAACCCGCTGCTAACAGGAAGGCAGCCACTGCGACTGGATGTGGGAGTCCTGCACCACAGGCGGAGCTGGAGGAAATGGTGGCCACAGTCATCAGTGTGGAGAAGGTGCAAGGAGTTCGGAATCCAGACACAGCTGTATATGACATGACACAACATCAACAGGGTGAGTAATGACCAGGGACTGGGGGGGACGGGGGAGATGGGCACAATGGCACACATGTGCAATCATGCGTAGCACACTGCACACCCACAATGACCCTGGATTATGTCCTTGATCACCGTGGCACACTGCAGCACACATACAAACACTAAGTAGGCCCTTGTCCACCATGTGCCCAAAGGGGTCCCACCCCACACATCACCAATCTCACAGCCAACATATGCACATGTGCGAAACACAGCAAAGATGCGTATATGTGAGCCACACTGACAATGCAAGTGACACTACTTGACGATCAGCATGGCTGCAGTACAATCATTATGACATTGTGCACGCCACAACACTGAGGTGGCTGAGTGTGGACCACAACCATAAAGGAGCAGGTCACACTCTGACACATCCTCATGCACAAACAACCCCTGACATCAACAATACATCTGCAGATAAACAATGCACAAGAGAACAAAAACCGTCCAAGAGCACAAATGACCCAAGTCCCCAACATCTCAGCACCGTAAAAGCACAAATGTCAAAGTCAAACCGCCTCAAAGGAATAAGGGGCAGCAAAATCATTGCTGCAGGGGCGAATCCCCCACAATGCAGCACACACACAGCAATAACAGCACATCCACATTGACGACAATGCGGGACAAAGTGCAACACTTACACTGCAGAACAGAGGACACAACTGGGTCCGCTTGTGCGTTGAAACTGGCCAATCACACCTGACATAGCAGGAAACTGTGAGATCAAAATGTACGTGTACAATCTCACATCCGTGATGTAGCCCAAATGTCCACTGTCCCGCATCAAATAGTCCACTCCTCCCAAACAGTCACAATGTACATTGTCATGCAGTCTGTATGTAAACATGAACAATGCCTCAACATACATGTCAACACAATGTCAAAATGCATCTCCCCTTCACATTGCAGAGGGACAAACAGCACCTCTAGCAGAGCAGACCAGACAACTCATTTGTGATGCTGAAGAGGACCGCCACACCTTCGACATCGACGCCCTTCAACAGTTCATGGACATCTGAGCCAACCCACCTCCAGGAGCAGGGCAGCCAAGCTGCATCGATGAGACCCCAACCCCTGCACAGACCACACAGCGGAAGCCCCCACCACCATGGCTGGCTCCCAGCACCCCCCCAAAGTACACATTGCATTCCAAGGCCAGGTTCCATACGACAAGAAGGAGGTAGCCGAACAGGTGCGGGTGGGGTTAGACCTCATGGAACCCGAACTAGATCACATATGTGGGTGTCTAAGTCCCATCAGGGACCAATTACAATCCCCAACGGAAACCCACACTGTGACAGAGACACGTGCATTTGCACATTTACAGTACTGAATCACGCCCAGAGCCCCGGGATAATCATTCACACCCCACGCTGGACTTGCGTATGCTGGCCCAGTCTACAACTCTTACGTACTGAGTGGGGGATGACAAAGCTACATGTCCAAGGTCTTACCCGCTGCCTGCGGTAACATGTTTGCATCCGCTGTACACAGCACAATGTAATTTTGTAGGGCCCAGGACCCTCATTCATACATTATGACCACACGGACACACTCAGATAGTTTGTGGAACAGGCTATGGGCACGTGCGCCCGGCACCTTTATTACCTGGGTCACATGTACAGTGACGCCTGTGCTGGATTTGTGTGCAGTGAGTGTAAACCAGCCCTCATGGAGTGGTTGGTGCTGGCAACAATTTGAACAGTGATCACAATTAAAGCTGAAACGGAAAACACCAGCATAACAGAAACAACTATAAAGCATCATGATGGTAGCCGGAGCAAGTACAGAGGCCACCCAATATCCAATCAGAAGGGTCCTTGAGTTGCAGTGCACTAAGGTTGGGGCACCGGAGCTTGGCGTGCTCATGTGAAGAAATTGTCTAGCATTTTGTCCTTTCAGGATATTCCTGCTGCAGCTGCAGTGTGGTGTGTTACACCTGCATCATCTTCCTCATCATCGTCCCAGATCTTCCAAACTGCCAAAGGTGACATTGCTGCGTAAACTGTCCACAGCACAGAACTCAATCAGAAATGGTCCATGAGTTGTGGTGCACTGAGTTAGTGGCACCTGAAGAGCTGAGCAGGGTATCAAGCTGATGATGGCACCCACAACAGGCGTGAGCAACTCTGATAGTCTGACAGTAAGACTCTTCCGACTCTGGCATTAGTTGTTTGGTGGTGGTCCTGGCGGTGGTGGCGTGATGTGACGTCCGGGCAGGTCAGAACTCAATTTGATGTGTGAGCCCAGGTGGACCGCAGTTGAGGCCGGGGGCAGCGGACAGCCACAGACACATGGCATTGATGAACCCCAGTCCATCGACCCAGAGGCCACCCAATATTCAATACGACTTGAGCTGCACAGAGTTAGCAGCCCCGGATGAACTGCAACCGACACAGGCCTACTGCCACAAAACGGTGACTTGCTGTGCACTGAGGTAGGGCCATGGGAGCTGAGCGGGTCCTCGATGATGTCAAACGTGAATGTAGCGGAGGGTAGCAGGGGACAGTGGAAGGTGTCCTCCAGGGCATGATGCAGAGGGCAGAAGCCGGCAGGAAGCGGCAAATGAAGGAGTGGAATGCTACAGCCTTGTTTTTACCACCAAGTCAGTATCACCTACATGATGATGAAGACAACCGCCAGTCTATAGACTCAGACGTCACCAAAGTTCAACAAGAGAGTGTCTATGAATGTCGGGCACAGACTTAGTGGCACCGGAGCTGAAAGGGGACGCAGTCTGTGATGAGGCCTGTACAATGATATAAACTCTCAACCGCAGTGTAGGCCAGAGGCAGCGGTCAGCAGGGGACCACATCCCCGTCTTGTTGGATCGCAATACACAGAGTTAGTGACACCAGAGCAGTTGTAGGTAGTGTTCAAACACCTCCATATTGATGATCCTTTTATCCTCCGGACTGAAACGCATCTTCCTTTTACACCTCTCCTAGCGTGCAATGATATGAACTCTGCCATTGAGAAATCAAGACTCAGTTCCAAATGTGTGACCTACTGGACCGCAGTGTGGGCCAAAGACAGTAGACAGCGAGGGACCACAGACATGTGTGGTTGGAATGCTATAAACAGACTTGGTGGCACCAAATCGAAGGAAGTACAGTGATATCAAACATCTCATGAACATATGAACTCGGCCATCAGGATATCAAGACTCAGTTCCAAATGTGTGACCTACTTGACCGTATTTTTGGCCGGAGGCAGTGGTGTAGTATGTCAACGAGAAAGGAGTACTGCGGGCCTGTGTCGCGGAGGCCATGATGGTTGGAGGAGGCTGCCAAGGTCATGGGCCTCGGGCTTGGAGCTTGCACCGGCATGTGGTGGGCCCTCTTTGACACATGCCTGTGTCAGCAGTTGAGCAGTGAGACCTGGGTTCACAGGGGCGGCCAAGACGGGTTCGGGGACCAGCGGCCCTGGGTGCAGCAGGCAACACCTCTCACATGCCTTGTTCCCACCTCTCCCCACATTCTGCTATTGTGTTGCTGGGGTGCCATACCGTTGATGGCTCATGCAAATGGCTAGCCCAGGTTACCACAGTAAGTTGTGCTGTCGTGTCTGGTGTGTGGGCATGTTGTTTGGCATGTTGTGTGTGAGTTTGTAACGTATGCATTCCCAGAGTTGTGAGTTGCGTGATTGTGGAGTTGGGGTGTGTGGTGTGTTCATTTGGTACTTACCAACGAGCAGAGCATTTCCGTAGATGCCATCCGGCAAGTGCTAGTTGATGTTGGACTGTCGGAAGATGTAGGAATCATGCACACTGCCTCGGTAGTTGGTGAAGACATTAGTAAAGAGTCCCCGGTGGTCCACTATTGCCTACACATTGATTGAATGCATGTGCTTTTTGTTGCGGTAACTGTGTACAGTCTCGGCAGGGTGCACAAGTAGGACATGTGTGCAGTCAATTGCCCCCAACACGTGCTGGAAGCCAGCTATGGCGAAGAAGAAGCCTTGCTTGGTCTCCAGCTGTTCCTGTGCAGTGTGGGGAAGTGAAGGTGCTGGGGTATCAAGCTGATGATAGCATCTAAGACAGTAGTGATGAACTTTGATAGGGCTGGCTGTGAGACTCCTCCGACTCTGGCAGTTGTAGGTTTGAAGGTATCTGTGGCCAACAGATGCAGCACAGCCAGCATCTTTCTGCGGAGGTATGTTGGTTGTCCGCTGTGTGGGTACCGTCAGCCTGTGGGCAATGATGTTCAGGATGCAGAGGATGGTTGTCCTTTTGAGCCTGTAGTGGGCAATGATATCCTCTTGTGTTGGGTCTGTGAGGCTGGTGCGTTTTCTGAAGGTCAGCTGTCTTGGTCTGTGCTGCCTCTGTGGTAGTCCGGGGGGAGGGCGGGGAAGGGTTTGGGGGGTTGGCGGGCCTGGGTGTGGTGGCAGTGGGTGTTGTGGCCCTCTTGAGGCTCCGAGCTGCATGATCAGCAGCTCCATGGCATCTGCTGTTCTTCAGGTGTGGCTCTCTCCTGGGTTCCCTTTTCTGGTGCAGGATGTCATCTGACTTTACACCAGGTCAGAACAGGTGTTATTATACTGCTGCTAAAGCACCTTATCGCCTGTTTTGGGATCTTATCGCCGATCTGGCTGGTCATTGAGAATGTTGCGGAGTGGTACTGTGGCGGTTTTTTGCACAGGAACGCCTACTCTGCATCTCAAAAGTGATAGTTGCCAAGGTCATCTGTGGTGATTTTTTGGCGGCTGCTATCACAGGTAAACTGGTGATATCGGCTGTTAGCACCAGCTTGTGAATGGGGCGGTAAATTTATTGCCAATTTGGCAGCGGTAGAGTGCGATAACTCTGCGATAAGTCGTTGACAATATGCCCCTGTGTCTGTAAATTCTTCAGCAGTGTATATGATTTACAAACTTTGCAAATGTGAAAACAAGGAACATGTTTGTGTTAGTACAACTATTTTTTAACAATAAAAGATTACCACAAAAACACAGGCTGTTTAGGTAAAACTAGACTCATGTGCATGGACTTGAAAGTCAATGTCCCAAATGCTATTTTAATTATATCAAACAATATTCAGTTCAGAGTCATCCTATTGCTAGCTGAGTGCTGTACTTTTGTTTAAACTTACAAAACTTTTAAACGTTTCTGCTCATTGGATTTTGTGTAAGCATGGGCGAAATTTGCGAATTCGCGGATTTTTTTGCGATTTGCCCTGGAGTACTTTCTACTGGCTAATCCAGTAAGTGCTCCCTCATTGAGTAAATGTATAGTGCTTTTACTACACTGCAGCTGCGTAAAGGGCCAGAAGATGTGTCTCCAGTGACCATGTGTGCCACAGGCACAGGCACACATGGTCACTGGAGACACATCTTCTGGCCCTTTACGCAGCTACAGTGTAGTAAAAGCACTATGGGGCAGATTTACAAGCAGCTTGCGCCTCTTTTGCGCCGCAGTTGCGTCACTTTTGTGACGCAGCGGCAGCACAAAAGATGCGCCATGGTGCTGGGTATTAACAACATGACGCATCTGAGAAATGCGTCACATTGTAAAGTCCTGCGCCATCAGGAGGCGTTCCATCGCAGGGGAGGGCATTCCGGCGCAGGAACGCCTCCTAAAAGTGGCTGAGTGAAATCTACAAGATTTCACTCCATCACTTTTAGGCCATTGCTGCGTCAAAACCCTGCACCTGCTTGAAGCAGGCGCAAGGCTTGACGCAGCATTGGGGAGATAGATAGGGCCCCCCAGAGCATTGCTGAAGCTGCGTCGCGCTTGCGACGCAGCTCCAGCAATGCGCTGCTTTTACGGCACAGATGCGTGACGCATCTGAGCCTTTTTTGCCACAAGGTGCGCCGCATTGTAACGCACAATGCGCCGGCGCACAATAACTGGCGCATCCCTGGGGAGAGGTATTGCACAAAAAGGTGGCATCTTCGTGGACAAACACGCAGGGCGGGATTCATTCTGCCCCCTGTTAGACTCGTTTTTTGTGCCCTTCTGCCCTCTGTTAGACTCGTTTTTCCCTTGTTTTTCTGCCCTTCTGCCCTCTGTTAGACTCGTTTTTCCCTTGTTTTTCTGCCCTCTGTTAGACTCGTTTTTCCCTTGTTTTTCTGCCCTGCTGCCCTCTGTTAGACTCATTTTTCCCTTGTTTTTCTGCCCTTCTGCCCCCTGTTAGACTCGTTTTTTGTGCTCTTCTGCCCTCTGATAGACTCGTTTTTTGTGCCCTTCTTCCCCCTGTTATTCCCTTGTTTTGTGCCCTTCTGCCCTCTGTTATACTCGTTTTTGTGCCTTTCTGCCTCCTGTTAGACTTGTTTTTTGTGCCCTTCTGCCCTCTGTTAGACACGTTTTTCCTTTGTTTTTCTTCCCTTCTGTCCTCTGTTAGACTGTTTCTTGTGCCCTTCTGCCCCCTGTTAGACTTGTTTTTCCCTTGCTTTTCTACACTTCTGCCCTTTTTTATACCGCTTTTTGTGCCTTTCTGCCCTCTGCATCACCACACCATCACTCAGGGCTAACCCAGCATCACTCAGCACCACCACATTATCACTCAGCACCACCACAGCACCACTCAGCAGCACCACAGCATCACTCAGCACCACCACAGCATCACTCAGCACCACCACAGCATCACTCAGCACCACCACAGCACCACTCAGTGTGACCACAGCATCACTCAGCACCACCACAGCATCACTCAGCACCACCACATTATCACTCAGCACCACCACAGCACCACTCAGCACCACCACAGCATCACTCAGCATCACCACAGCACCACGACAGCACCACGACAGCACCACTCAGCGCCACAGCAGCATCACTCAGCGCCACCACAGCATCACTCAGCGGCACCACATTATCACTCAGCACCACCACAGCATCACTCAGCACCACAACAGCATCACTCAGCACCACCACAGCACCACTCAACTCGACCCTTAACCCGGTCACCCCACTCACCTCGCGGCCCCGTGTGCCCTGGTCACCACTGCTGCCCTTCTTGCCGCCACTCCTGCTGCCTGGGCTCCCACCCTCAGGCCTGCATGACCCTTGACCGCCGCCTCCTGTGACTGCCTTTCCCGTCGCTGTTTTTCCCGCCGTGTCAGCTTTTTTCCTGCCCTTGTCCCCCCCTGCTCTCCCCTCGCCGCCTCCTGTGTCTGCCTTTCCCACTGCTGTTTTTCCTGCCGTGTCAGCTTCTCCCGCCCTTGTCCCCCCGCACTCTGCCGTCGCTCCTCTGCGGCCCCATCCCCCTTCCTTATCCCCGGTCCTCATTCGTCACCCCGCTCCCGCCTCCCAGCTGCTCCTCCCTCCCGCTTCGCCATATATGGCGGGGACCGAGCGGCAGTGAACTGTGACCCGTAACCCGGTCACCCCACTCACCGAACGGCCCCCGTGTGCCCTGGTCACCGCTGCTGGCCTTCTTGCTGCCACTCCTGCTGCCTGGGCTCCCGCCATCAGGCCTGCGTGACCCTAAACCGCCGCCTCCTGTGACTGCATTTCCCGCCGCTGTTTTTCCATATATGGCGGGGACAGAGCGTACGTGCAGCGGCCACCTGCCGCAGGCGCGCCGATTGTGCCCCGAAGGCGCGTCAAAGGCAAGCCCGTATGCGCCCGTTCGCGCCTGGCCCGCGCCCAGGGCCAGGACCCCTGGGCCCCGACGCTGCCAGCCCACACGACGGACCTACGATGCCGCCACCCTCAACGCACTCAACGCCGGCCGGAACCCCGCCTGCTACCGAGCCACCCCGAAACGCACCCACGGACCCTTCAACTGCCAAGCCTGCAATTACACCTGCCTCCGGACCTGCACTGCACCAGAAAGACCAGGCACCAGCAACAACCACCTCAAGTGCATCCAGCTCAACACCGGCTCCGTCCACAGACACGCCGTCGAACTCTGGAACCTGCTCGACACAACATCACCAGACGTCGCCTTCCTCTCGGAAACCTGGATGAACGCCTCCTCACCGCCCGACATTGCCATAGCCATCCCGGATGGATACAAGATCACCCGGAGGGACCGCGTCAACCAGACAGGAGGGGGCATCGCCATCATCTACAGAAGCACCATCCGCATCACAACCAACTCCGACGATACCCTCACCGCCGCCGAACACCTTCAATTCCAGATACACACCGACCCCAAGACCACCCTCAGAGGCACTCTCATCTACAGACCACCGGGACCACACACACAATTCAGTGAAGCCATCACAGACTTCATCAGCCCGCACGCCCTCACCTCCTCAGACTACATCCTCCTAGGGGACCTCAACTTCCACCTGGAGAAGAACAATGACAGCAACACCACCACCCTGTTGGACAACCTCGCTAACCTCGGACTCAAGCAAATGGTGAACACCCCCACCCATTAACGCCGGCCACACGCTTGACCCCGTCTTCACCTCCAGCAAGCACATCTCCTTCAGCCACTACACCTGACTTCATTGGACTGATCACAGCTGTGTCCACTTCAACTTCAGGAGAACCACGATCCACCACCACCCGCAACAGGTTGCCCGCAGGAGCTGGAGCAAGATCACCGCGGACCAACTCACCACCTCCCTCAGCCAGAACCCTCCCGCCAACATGACGGACCCCAACGAAGCAACCCGCAACTTCACACAGTGGCTCATCAACTGCGCCAACGACCTCGCACCTCTGAAGAACCCACCCAGCAGATCCGGCAGCAAGAAAGCCTCGTAGTTCACCAACGAACTCAAAACCTCCAAGAAAAACTGCCGCACCCTCGAAAAAGCCTGGCAACACGACCAGACCACAGAAAATATGACAGCCCTCAAGAACGCCACCGGCATACACCACCAATTGATCTGCACCAGCAAAAGGACAACATTCAAAGAACGACTGGACAACAACACCTCTCGGAGTCAGATGTCTCAATTCTAACAAAGCATCTTACATTTGTACCCCATTCAAATGTAAACGTATTCGAACTCTATCAGGATATACACTCCTTTTTTAGAAAAGTGAGATTACAAAAATTCTTCTTGAATAAAGAAGATCTACAACCAGAAATAGGTATAAATAATATTGTATCCTTACCATCTACTTTTACCCCCTCTCTAGATCAACTTGGCCCTGAGATGACCATATTTGAAAAAGTTGTTATCAACAAATTAAAATCAGCTCTCCAATATGTACCCAAACCGATTTATAATATTACAAAGGATGAACATACAGCTCTCTTCAATCTGAAAAACAACAAAGCAATTACAATCAAAAGTAGTGATAAGGGAGGAGGGATCGTCCTGATTGACTCTGTCAACTATGAAGCAAACATGCTCGCCATGTTGAATGATCCGATCTTTTACAGAAAAGTCACAAAGAACCCAACGGAGAAAGTGATTAAATCTATTCAGAAAATAACAACCCAAGCCTTAAATAATAACATCATTACCAAAAAAGAACATGAATTCCTCAATAAATCACAAAGAAAGATAGCATGCATTTATGGCACTCCCAAAATGCATATAAATGAAGAAAACCCGCCCTACCGCCCAATTGTGTCAACTATTGGAACTCCCACTGAGGCACTTTCTAAATACCTTGATAACATCTTAAGACCATTCATTCAGTTTACCCCATCTTACATAAAAGATACTGGGGCTATCATCTCTAAAGTTGAACACCTACCATTTGACAAAAATAAAGATCTATTAGTCACGCTGGATGTTGAATCCCTCTATAGCAACATCCCTCAGAAAGGAGCTATAGAGGCTACTAGTTGGTTTATTGACCTGCATAAAACACCATGCAATAAAACCTTCATCTTACAATGCCTCTCAGTAGTACTTGAAGAAAATGTGTTCCAATTTGGAGAACACATGTACCAACAAACAAAAGGCGTAAGCATGGGGGCAGCAATGGCCCCATCGATAGCTAATATTTATATGGCTAGGTTTGAATTCCATCATATACACAACGAGATGGCACCATTCTATGAGTCTGTTTCCCATTGGTACCGGTTTATTGACGATATATTTTTTATATGGACCAATGGGGAACAGACTCTAAAAGAATTCCTAGAATGGATAAATTTGGCAGATAGCAATCTCCGTTTTACTGCACATGTTGATGCGAATAAAGTAGAGTTCCTTGACATATACATTAAAAATGACTCTGAGAAACTAATGGTTGACTTATATACAAAGTCAACAGCTAGGAATACGCTACTTCATTTTAGTAGCTATCATCCAAGAAATCAGAAGGATGGAATACCATTCTCGCAGTTTTTAAGAGTGCGGCGAAACTGCACCAACATTAAAGACTATGATATCCAGGCCATAACAATGAAAGAAAATTTTCTCGCTCGTGGATATCCGAACCGACTAATACGTGAGGCATATAAGCGAGCGAGATATTTTGATCGGGATGCCCTTTTGAACTCAAATAAACACCAAAAAGAACAGAAGCTGGTCAGTATAACAAAACATTCTCCTTTAAATGCTACAGTCAGACAAATCATCAACTCAAACTGGCATTTACTGAATATAGAACCATCGCAACCAAAACTTCCTAAACTCATGTTTGCGCATCGACGCAACAAAAATCTTAAAGACTTAATAGTGAGATCACGTTTTAATGGAGCCACTAAGACTGCACCTTTTGTACAAAAATCACTAAATGGAGAGAATGCCATTAAAGGAACCTCCAGATGTGGCTCATGCCAATCTTGTGATGGCATCATACCAGGTGAAACGTTCACATTTAATAAAGTACAAATACAGGCTAAAGAACTATGGACATGCAATACAACCAACATTATTTATCTGCTATTATGTCCATGCAACTTAGGATATGTTGGAGAAACTGCAAGAACTATGAAACTCCGCCTAACGGAACATAGATCTGCAATTAAAACAAAAAAGCTGATAGCACCTTTGGCAGCCCATTTTGCTGAGTTCAATCATTCTCCATCCCAGATTCGTTGGCGTATCCTTGAAAAGATCCATACAGCCAACAATAACGGCGGAGATAAAATCAGGAAAAAAAGAGAGGTTTATTGGATCTTTACTTTAAATACATTTACCCAGGGCTTAAATAATGATTTACCATGGATAAATGCAATACTATGAAAATATGAACTATCTTAATACTTCTCTCAATCTGGAGCAAGGATCAAACCAGTCAATCAAACTACAGCTTAATATATAGCTAAACCCCTCTACATAAACTACCGTACAATAAGGACCCCAATGTGGGTAAAGGCTTTATTATAAAAATAAGAAAATGCTCTATTTCTCTTATAAATGAAAGTAATGGTTAATCCAATCAGGTAAAATACAGTCAAATATGCAATAAGATCTCTTTACAAAAATCCTATACAACAAGAGTCTACCATAGATAACACCTTAGTGGAATAAAGAGAAAAATGATTAAGCAAAATAAAGCTCATTATAAAGCAAGATCCCTTCATATAAATTTTACACAACTAGAGCCCTTCATAGACAACATTTGAGTAGATAAAACTGGCTAAGTAAAATAAAGCTCACTATGTAATAAAACGCCTTTACATAAACCCCTACAAATTAAGATCCTTTATAAAATTAATGGTAAATAATTTCCCTTCAATAGAGATATACGTATTTACATTCCTCAAGCATGCCCGTTCCATAAAATGCTAGCTACGTAAAAAAAAAAAATTATTTTCTCTTTTTTATCATGCTCATCGGTATTTTGACAATAAATGTAGTCCAGTAATACCAAACACTCTCATACCGTTATAATGCAGACGTGTGGTAAAATGGAACCGTGTCACCTTTAATTGCTCGGCACAGTCGAGTGAACCAATTAGCTGCCGGTATATATAAACCAATCACAAAACGCTTAACAATCTTTGTGCCAAAATACCGCAACCGTCGATACGCCGCCTTAGGAGGTCTGCTCGGTAATACAAGAGGAAGGTAAATACCCTGGTTACTGCTCGTCTTTAAAAAAAACTTTAAGCCCCCGCTAGCAGAGATGGGTAGGTCACGATAAAACGTGAACATTGTGCGTTTCTTGTCGTTTCGGCTGCGCTTATAACACATTCTCAAATAGCGCGAAATGAGCTACCGAAAACAAACAATATTGAACGGTGGCAGCCTCCAAGTCCCCCCGTTGTTTGAATACCATCATTAGCGGTAAAAACACCAACCGTTATGTATAACATGTGAGGAGTCTCTCTAGTTTAAATGATAACTACATGTGAACGTGTCAATTTTCACCCCGTCGTGTAAATGCCAAATGGGATTTAACGCGAGTTGCATACACCTTTGTTGTTTGTTTCAGCCTACAAATGCTAAATACAACGCTGGCAACAACGTTTGGTGCGCTCATCCGCATATAAGACTCTGGGTAAATTTTTAAACTCCCCTAGAATAGTACAAACTGTCTTAACATGGAATAAATAGAACCTATAATAAAAATGGCCTTTTCTCATAGATGATGTACCTCTAACGTGGACTGAAAAACATTAAATATGGCACCTATGGGCAATGAAAACTGAAGAATGTGTGTTATAAGGCGGTAAGCAAATATTACGATAACCAATAAGATATACATAGGTTAAGAGCTAGCAGGGAATCAACACTCCATTGCTTAATCGTGACATAAATCAAATAACTAAATGCCTAAGCACAGTTTATTAACAAGCCATCAGTGTGAATACGTAATTAGCCACAATGTTCTCATATTGCAGATTTTATCATCCTTGAAATCCATATCCAAATCATCTTTCTACGGCAACTCCTTACAGCTTTGAACATTGTTCAGCTTAGGCCAGAGACGTTTATCCTGTTTTATCCTAATAATAGGTAAGCGTAACTAATACTTGAGATAAGAATAGATGGCACATATGGTTAGTATCAGAATTGGAATAAATATGAAAAAAAGACCACCCAGAATGGGACAATATGTAATTAGGAACCTAAAGACATAGAAATTTATGTTTAGGACAACTGATAAGATGATCAGGGAACAACCAAAAATTTAGGTAAAATGAATCTTTCTGGGAACCTATTACTTAATATGTACATATTTGCTTGTCTGTGCTATTACCTCTGTTACCAACCAGGCCTCTAATCCTGGGCTTATAATCTTCAACTCTTCTTTGACCTTTATCTTTTTTATGACCTGTTAGCACTAGGGTATTGAATGATATAATAAAACCACTTATAGAGACAAATGAGATTGAATCTGAACGAGTTTACATTTGAAGATCTGTATTGGCTATCAATGTATATCAATGTATAACTGAAGAACATGTTCCCATTTTCATCATGTAATACAACCAAAATTTGCTATCAATGTCAAAATGAATGTCATGTTCTATCCTCTGTCTCATAAAGTATGTTATATATGGCAACCACAATATAAGATAAATAATAAGTTGTATAAGCGGTATTATCAAAATGTTTGTTATAAACCAAAATCTAACACATGAATTAAAATGCAGAATACTAGCTGTTTTGTACATAGAATTATAGTATCGTAAAAATCTTTTTAAAATATTTTTTACAGCATGATGGTACAGTCCTGAAGAAGGCACGTTTAAGTGTCGAAACGCGTAGAGAGGAGACAGTGAACCATCCAACAGTTTTTTATATCTATGAATTATTGTAAATCTTATAGTCATGCATATGCTATAATGCAAAATTATTTTTTATATCTTGTGAGCATAATTATGCCAATTTTATCAAATGTGATGTAATTCTAATGAGTATTAAATTTTGAATTTTATATATGTACAAGCAGTAGTGGAATATCTTTTCTTTATGTGGTTTAAACCACCTTTTATGTGTTAGTTGGGTTATAAATTTGCCTGGGTATTTTAGTCACATTTGAAATCTGCCCTGACCCAGAAAATTGAAAGGTATCAGGGGGTCCTTGTTGTCTCACATATTGGACAACAACACCAACAACAGCAAGGAACTCTTCAGCATCGTCAAAGAGCTCTCCAACCCCAGCGCCGTAAACAACGACATCACACCCTCGCAAGACCTCTGCGACTCACTCGCCTCGTTCTTCCACCGCAAGATCGCAGACATACACAACAGCTTTGGCGCACAGACCATGCACCCAACCACTAAACCAATGCCCCCCCACCACCACCCTCTGCAACTGGACCCCGGTCAGCACCAAAGACACCACCCGCACGATGAACACCATTTACTCCGGCTCACCTACCGACCCCTGCCCCCACCACGTCTTCAACAAGGCCGGCTCCGTCATCGCAACCCAACTCCGGGACATCATCAACATCTCCTTCACCACCGCCACCTTCCCGGAAAGCTGAAAGCATGCTAAGCTCAGCGCCCTCCTGAAAAAACTGACAGCGGACCCCACCGACCTCAAGAACTTCCGCCCCATCTCGCTCCTCCCTTTCCCTGCCAAAGTCGTCGAGAAGACCGTCAACAAACAGCTCGCCGCCTTCCTCGAAACTAACCAATCCCTCGACCCCTCACAGTCGGCTTCCGAGCTAACCATAGCACCGAGACCGCCCTCATCGCAGCCACTGACGACATCAGATCCCTGCTCGACAACGGGGAAACAGCTGCCCTCATCCTACTGGACCTCTCTGCAGCATTTGACACAGTATGCCACTGCACACTGATACAGCGCCTCAGCAACACCGGAATCCAAGAGAAGGCACTGGAGTGGATCATATCGTTCCTCGATGGAAGAACCCAGAGAGTCCGCCTCCCCACGTTCCTATCCGCGGCCAACGAAGTCATCTGCGGCGTACCTCAAGGATCCTCGCTCAGCCCCACCCTCTTCAACGTCTACATGAGCCCCCTCGCAGCCATCACACGCACACACAACCTGAACATCATTTCCTACGCCGATGACACCCAGCTGATCCTCTCCCTCACTAACGACCCCGCCAACGCCAGAGCCAGCCTACACGAAGGATTGAAAGATGTCGCCGAGTGCATGAAGAACAGCCGCCTGAAACTGAACTCAGACAAGACGGAAGTCCTCATCCTGGGATCATCCCCCTCCGCCTGGGACGACTCCTGGTGGCCCCCTGCTCTGGGCTCCACCCCCAAGACGACGGACCATGCACGAAACCTGGGCTTCATCCTGGACTCCTCCCTCTCGATGATCAAACAAGTCAACGCCGTCTCGTCATCCTGTTTCAACACCCTACGCATGCTCTGAAAGATCTTCGGATGGATCCCCACCGAAACCAGGAAGACAGTCACCCAGGCCCTCGTCACCAGCCGACTGGACTACGGGAACGCCCTCTATGCTGGAACCACGGCCAAACTACAGAAAAGACTCCAGAGCATACAGAACGCCTCCGCACGACTCATCCTGGACATCCCCCGCCACAACCATATCTCCGCCCACCTAAGAGACCTGCACTGGCTCCCCGTCAGCAAAAGAATCATGTTCAGACTCCTCACCCACGCACACAAGGCTCTCCACGACCTAGGCCCCAAGTACCTCAACAACCGCCTCACTTTCTACACGCCCACCCGCCAGCTGCGATCGACCAGCCTCGCCCTCTCCACCATCCCATGCATTCGCAGAGCCACCGCCGGAGGGAGATCCTTCTCCTACCTGGCGGCCAAGACATGGAATTCCCTCCCCATCCACCTACGGCTGACCCAGGACCATCTCTCCTTCAGGAAGGAACTCAAGACCTGGCTTTTCAAACAGTAGCAGTCCCCCTCACCTCCCAGCGCCTTGAGACACTCACGGGTGAGTAGCGCGCTCTATAAATCTGATTGATTGATTGATTGACTCAGCGCCACCACAGCATCACTCAGCACCACCACAGCACCACTCAGCACCACCACAGCATCACTCAGCACCACCACAGCATCACTCAGCACCACCACAGAACCACTCAGCACCACCCCAGCATCACTCAGCACCATCCCAGTATCACTCAGCACCACCACAGCACCACTCAGCATCACCACAGCACCACTCAGCACCACCACAGCACCACTCAGCGCCACTCCAGCATCAATCTGCGCAACCATTCAACAACAACTAGTTCAAATATGTTCTCTCAATGTTTCAAGCTTTATTACAAATGTCACAAAAAGATGTTAATATTTCACTTCTGTTCTTGGATTTTCGTCACAATAAAATACACTGAACATAATATTCACAAAAGTTATTTACAAAAGTTTAAGCTATTGCCATTATAAATTAAATTCACTTTTATTTAAGTATTAATTATTTAAAAAAATTAAAAGCCATTGTTATTTGTAATATCAATACATCTAAGTCACGTAAATACGAAACAAGTTGCATTACAAATGCTATAGGTGTCCCATTTGCGAAAGTTATAACTATTCGCATTGTAAATGACAAAGCTATTAATTTAGCTATTTTCAAAACCAACACATAAATAAAAAAAATTGTCATTTACAAGACCAATAGCTCAAACTTTCCTAATGCGAGACCTATTGCATTGCAAATGCTTGTTTTTATATCTGTCAGTGCTTCCTGTTGAGGTTTAATTTTCGTGACAGGCGCCTCATTGCCTACTTGTAACTATTCTCTGACCCTGCTTCAAGGGTCAGAGCAGGGTCATAGAATAGTTGCAAGTAGGCAACGAGGCGCCAGGAAGCACTTACAGGCTTACAGCAGCAGGTGCCCAAGTTTAAGTTAATTTCTTTGTAACCCTTTTGTAAAAGGTTACAAAAAATTAGCTTCAACTTTTTCACCTGCTGCTGTAACCCTGTAAGAGCTTGGCTGAAAATTCGTCCCCGCTGATTCGCGGATTTTACCGCGATTTCGCGAGATTCGCAAATTCCGCGAGCGGAACGAATTTTCAGCCCATGCTTAATTTTGTGTAAGCACAGTGTGTCATGTGAAATTTATAATAAAATACTATGGTCTGCAAACAGCTACGTATGCTTGAGTCCTAGTGTTGTAATTTAGCAGCGATTAGGTTAAGCATTAGCAGAAGACATCTTGTATTTAGAGACTATCTTGTCCGTTGTGTGGAATCCATTTTGTATTTCTGGCAGCCATTTTGTTTTCCATGTGCTCACCATGTGCTCTGTCCTACCTTCCTGTCAACTGCTCTTGAAATCTGCCTTGAGATGAGATATATTTAGCCTCTTCTGCTTCGCACATGTTCAGTTGAGCTCAAGTTCAACTTGTAACTGTCAGGATGTGTCCACAAGAATTAGCTAACTGTCAGCCCCTCCCACTTGTTGCCAGCACACCCTCTGTATGACCTTATATGTATTTAAAACCAGCATTCTGTACTCATACCGCCTTCATTTGAGCCCCTGTGTGGGTATAAAAGGACCAAGCTCCTTCCAGTCAGTGTGCTACTTCATACATTGCCGAAGGGTGTTGTGTGAATGTAGTTCCACCTCATGAGGTTTAGTAAACTCTGTCTTTTCTATTCCAGCTTCTGTGGAAACTTCTTTCTATTGGTCTGAGGGCTCTCTGCAGAGAAGGGAGAAACCTGAGCACTGGTAGGCCTTTCTGAGGCTCACCACTACAAATTGTCACTTCCAACGCGGGGCTCATCGGCGACTCGGATGCCCGAAGGACTGGTCGCGACAAAGGATTGGAATCTCGCTTTGGACGCGATCGCTTCCTGAGGAGACCTGAGTCTTGGCACCCACGGCGTTTTTCCTTTCTTTCTGATCTGACCATCCAGGTGGTGCCGGTCCTCGACTGAGATCTCTTCTGTTGATTCGCCGTGCAGTGATCATTTGGTCGATTTGAGAACTTAGCAGTTGGAACCTGGACCCCATTTGATTGGTAAGAGCCGTTCTGCGGCACTTGCTTTTGGTTTGATGCCTTTGATTGGAAAGGTAGTTTAGTAACACTTACTGCGTCTTTGTTTGTACGATTGGCCAATATTGAAATCTGTTTGACAATTATATATGTATTGCAATTCATATAGGCAGGTAATGAGGAGATTTTTCTCCATTTAACTTTGTTTGAACGGTGTAACATACGAAGAGTACCTTAAGCGCTACTTTGATTATAATACTGCATATTTTGCACTATTTTTGGAATGCCTATTTCCAGCACACTTTGTAGGATGTGTTACTTTTGTAGTGGTACCAATTTGAGACTTGACGAAGCACAACCGCCCCTCCTGGATGGGACGCCTAATAGGGACATGTATGTTAAGTATGGTATTTCTTCCATAATGTACAGCACGTTATGGAATAAATGCACCTGTAAAGATCCTGAGTTGCCTTGGCCAATGCATGGGCCATTTGATTTGCGAAAGATTCAGTATGTGGAGCAACAAATGTTTAAGAGAAAGGCTAGGCAAGATATGTTCGACTGTGTGCGAATGTGGGAGAAAGAAGTGCGTGAGCGAATGAAGTGTGAACAAGCGTTGATTGAAAAAGAACAACGAAAGACCATTCATGCGAAAGCATTGGAATTGAAAAATAGGGAAATTAAAGAAATTAAAGAAATGGAAGAAAGGGAGCGTCATTTACAGGTAAATGGCCAATACGCTGTTCGTAGACCTCTTTATCCTATTCTTAATAAACCCCAAGATGATTCTCTCTTATAAGATCGTTGTCCACCTCCGTATACTCTTCCTACTGCTCCTTATGAGTCAGATGAGGACTCTCCTACAGCCCAGGACAAAGTTCGAGAAACTCGTTCAATGTTATCTGCTGGGCGTGCATCTGACATTAAATCTGCTGCACGTAAAGCCATTTGTAGTACTGCCACTGCTTCTGAACTTTTAGATAGTATAAAAGGTTGGCAGGAAAGAGAGCAAATATATTTTACCAATACATTTGCCGCAGAGGTTATTGAATGATTTAGGAAACATTCGGTAGAAATGGAGCCCGATGATGTAGCAGCTGATTGTAAACAATTTCGTGACAGTCTTTTTGCCATTTCCCAGGTGCCTGACACGATCAGACGCTTGGTTAAAGTGCATATTGATGCAGCCCGTTTGTGAGAGGAAAAAAGGCAGCAGATGCAGCTGCACAAACATCCCACATCAGCATGGCATGAACTTCTACTCTTGAAACAGATAAGAATGTTGTAATTAATGTGAAACCCATGCGGGAAGAAGAGCCTTTATATGTTCCTCCTAAAGGAATGGGTACAAGTGATGATAAGAATTCTATTATTGCAAAAGGTTATTTTATTTATAATTGGGTTTACACTCTTTGGAATAGAGCAGATGTTATGGCCCTTAAAAATGTATTGCCTGGTCCGCAATAGAATCCAGCAGCCTTTTATGAGGAAGTTGAGGGTGCCATTAGCTCTTGAACTATGACTTTGCTTGATATTGATTTGTTTTTTGGATTAATATTACCGCCTGATATGTGGAGAACTGTGCGTAAAATTGATGATCGTGCGACATTTGGAGCATTATGGAAAGATTTAGAGCAGTTAGGTGAAGGTAGAGAACCTGCACAGAAACCATGTCAGTGAATTTTAATTCTCCCAGCAGCTATATTAGTTAAGCTAAAGACGATTATTCCCCCTAAAAAGATATATTGGACTGTATTAGCGTTGTGTAAGCAAAAGGCAGATGAATCGGTTTCAGATTTCTTCACACGCTTTGAAGAGGCATTCCACCATTTTAGTGGCCAGTCATTGACGGATGACAAGGGTAGGCATCTGTTTGTCGATAAATATGTTGCAAACCTTTTGCCAGGAATAGCTAGTCGCCTAAAGGCCAGTAAGAGTTCATGGACTACCTCTTCTCCAGTTTCTCTCTTAACCATGGCTCTGTATTATGAGCAACAAGAATTAGAAGCTAAAAGTAATGAGGTAAAAAGTCTAAAGAGTTAAAAACATAGGTTATGTTAGCTCAAGCTTATGGACCACCTTCTAGAGGTGATGATAGAGGCGGACGTGGATCTTATGGTTCGTCTTTTCCTTCTTATACTCGTTCAAATTTGTAGGTTGACCAGTGTGCGCACTGCAAGAAATTTGGGCATTGGCTTTCAGTTTGTCCAGTACTGCGTGCTCAGCAGTGTCCACGTGGTCGGGCACAAATGAGAAATCGCTCAGGATATTCAAGGCCTAGAGGAAGCACGAATGATCGTGCTAGGTTTGATGCTAATAGACGTGGGCAGGATGGGTTTAACACTTTTGATAGAAGGAACCAATATCAAATGTCCGACTATGTGCCGTCTGATTTTCAAGATTCTGCTTATGCATAGGATTGCCTGGGATGGGGTAAGGAATCAGTTGAAGTTCCAGTAGATCAGAGGGGTCCCTATGTAACAGCACATGTTTTGGGTTCTACTGATCAGTTTCTGGTTGATACAGGAGCTACTCGTAGCACCTTGTCTAAACAATTGGTTCTAATTGCTCCCCTGTCTGGCTTAACCATTACATTTTGATGGAACACCTTTCTTTAGCCCATTGTCACAACCACTTTTATTCCTTGTTGATAAGTTTACTGCTCCATGTCCGTTTTTGCTTTCTCCAAACACACCAGACAAAATTGCGGGTCTTGATATGCTTAATTATTTCAGGGCTACGATACGATGTTCTCCGGAAGGAGTACAGGTTATTTTGCATGACAACTACCCTGTGATTGAGAGATCTTGTATTGTTAAAGAGGACATTACAATAGCCTCACTCCCTAGTACTTTGTGGGCTACTTCAGACACCGATGTAGGGCAAATTGTTATTCTGCCAGTGCATATTAGTGTCAAGGAGGGTGCTTCTTTGCCATGACTGCCTCAGTATAACATTTCTAAAGAAGGAGAAGAAGCACCTACACGCATTGTTCATCATTTGATTAAAGTGGGGGTTGTGGAAGAAGATCCTTGCAATGTTTGCAATAGTCCGATCCTTCCCATTTTGAAAAAAGATACTGACACCAGGATTTATAGATTCATCATTGATTTAAGAGAAGTCAACAAGATTGTAGTACCGCAGTACCCTGTGGTTTCTGACATAATGATATTACTTACTTTGGTTCCTCCGACAGCAACTACATTCTCTGTTATAGACTTGAAAAACACTTTCTTTTCGATCCCTATTCATCCTGAAAGTCGATATTTGTTCGGTTTAACTTTGAATAACCGATCGTATAGATTTTGTAGAGTTCCTCAAGGCTTTACCTAGATTCCTAGTATTTACAGTCAAGCATTGAAGAGACAGCTTGATTTCTTTACTTTGCCTGAAGGAGTGGCTCTCATACAATATGTCAATTACATCTTTTTGGCAGCCGATACGCCTGAACTATGTGAAGAGTGTACTTTGTCTTTGCTTTCTTTTTTTGCTACACACCATCATAAATTATCACAAAAGAAATTGCAATATTGTAGACCGAAGGTAACCTACTTAGGTCACCTTCTGTCTAAGGAGGGCTGTGCATTGACACCAAATCGCATTCAAGCAATTTTAGAAACCGCAGTACCTTCCACACAGAAAGATGTCCGTGCATTCATTGGTTTGACTTCGTTTTGTAAGCAATGGATATTGGGCTTTTCACACATTGTTAAACCCCTGCTAGCGCTTTTGACTAAAAACACTCCGATCCCCCTTCCATGGACAGATGAATGCCAAAATGCTTTTCGTCAGTTAAGACAAGCTCTTTGCTCTGCACCAGTGTTAGGCACACCAGATTATACGAAGGTTTTTACACTCTATGTACATGAGGAAGATGGATGTGCATTGTCAATTTTAGTACAGACTCTCAGGGACAAACAGCGTCCTTGCGCATACTTTTCTGCTGTGCTTGATCCTGTTGCTCGTGCGTTGCCTGGATGCTTCCGTTCAGTTGCAGCAATAGGTGTGTCCATACGTCAGAGTGAAGGGATAGTTTTGTCACACAAACTATTGGTGCTAGTACCCCATCCAGTAGATGCCCTTTTTAATCAGACCAAGACACAACACTTAACTAGTGCTCGCCTGACAGGATACGAATTGACACTACACTGTTAGCACCTCATATTACCTTGAAGAGCTGGGCGACACTGAACCCAGACACATTGTCGCCATATCATGTGACTCAGTCCCAGTCAAAGGAACCTCATGATTTTATATTCCTTACTGAGGAACAGAAAAAGGGTCGCATCGATTTGCAAGATACGCCCCTTCCAGATGTAGATGGGGAACAGTGGGTTGATGGGTCCTGTCTGAAGTTACCAGATGGCACGACTTCAGCTGCTTAGGCAATCACCATGCTTGAGACAGTAGTGGAAACAGCTCGCATACCTCAGAAGTCGGCTCAAGCAGCTGAACTAATTGCTTTGACACGAGCGTGTGAACTTAGCACTGACTTGTGTGTGAACATTTACACGGATTGCCGCTATGCTTTTGGAGCGGTTCATGATTTTGGCCATCTCTGGAAGGAAAGAGGCTTTCTTACATCCCACGGGATGCAGATAATGCACGGAGAATTAGTACATAATCTCTTGACTGCACTTACATAACCAAAGAAAGTTGCTATCATGAAGTGTAGCGCACACAAAAAAATCATTGACAAAATAGGACAAGGCAATGCCTTTGCAGATCGCGTAGCTCGTGAGACTGCGATGCAGCGAAGCACTACTTCCATGTACGTAGTGAACTCTCAAGCTGAGCGTTGGTATGACGCTAGAGAGGAAGTATTGGATATACAGAGATCTGCCTCTGTGGAAGAGCTTGAACAATGGGCTAAAGGAGGAATGTTAGATGATGAGGGCTGTTGGCGTAACAAAGAAATGAATACGTGGAAATTGCCTGCAGCCTATTTACAACCTATGGTTGAAATGGCACATGGGCTGGCACATGTAGGAGCTCTAGCAATAACTAAAGTGCTTACACAAGTTTGGGAGCATCCTGAAATTGCCAGCACAGCTAAAAGAGTAGTACAGTCCTGTTTGATCTGGTGGCAGTATAATCCTGGAAAAGGGACACAGACTCCTACAGGAGGGTTTGCTACACCATCCGAACCTTTTAAAGTCTTGCAGATGGATTACATCCAACTTGAACGCTGCAATAATCTGAAGTATGTCCTAGTGGTGGTATGTGCCTTCAGTAAATGGATAGAGGCACACCCCCAAAGGATAATACTGCTCTCACCACAGCAAAGGTGCTTTTAAAGGAGTTTTTCCCCAGATACAGTGTTTGTAAACTTTTGTGGAGTGACAACGGACCTCATTTTATTGGGCAAGTTGTTGAGCATGTCCTGAAGGGATTAGGGATCAAGCAGAAATTCAAAGTGGTCTTTGGGAGACCGATGAATATTTGGGGAGTTCCTAAGCCACGGCCCATACATGATGTCCCTTGTGTTCTGATGAATTATTATTTTGCACAGTTAACCGACAGTTTGATCTCTATTCATCAACAGGTTCGAGAAGCGATTCCTGACAGATTAACAGGTGAGGCCCACGGACTCCTGGCGATTATGTGATGGTCAAGGTCTTCGACAGATCGAACAGCCTTGAACTGAGGTGGGGAGGTCTGGAGCAGGTGCTCCTGACTACAAGGACAACAGTTCGATTGACAAACAAGAAGAACTGGGTCCATAGCACACATGGTAAGCGTGTGTCGCCTGCATTGGTGGAACCTGCTGTGCTGACCAACCATCGAGAGATTCTGGAGACAAAGAAAGGTCAAGCTATCTCACCTGATGAATCTGCGGAAGTCTACCTGGACCACACGATTCCTGCAGCATCGCGATGCCAGTTGAGACCGAGGAAAGAATCTGCAGTGTTGAAAAAGACTGGTTGAGCTACCGCCCTGGGTTAGTGAAACGGAGAGCCGATGTGGCAAGGGGGGGGGGATCAGCCCTGCGTTAGTGTAGTGACACCTGTCTTGGCCCGTGGTGAAGAAATCAGAGACTCCCCAAGGTATAAGAGCTCCAACGATTGTTTTCAACGAGTTTTAGGAAAATCAATTATCGCTGTGGTTGAAATGAATAACAAAATAATCATTTGTGCTGTAGGGTTTGTTGTTGCTCAGGTGGTTATGGCGATAATCACCTGGTTTGTTGAGAAAGTGGCTCCTGCTCGACAGCTTCTTGTTGCCACTACTCCAGATTCAGTGGAACATCAATATTTTACACTTCCCTATCACAAGCAGAAGCATTGACAATCCTACTTAAATAACACATTCATCCAGATGTTGCATCATACACACAATGATACGAATGCTACCAACTGTTGGGTGTGTGGAATGATACCTGCACACCAAAAGAAAGGAGAAACACCTTTTATTCCTCTACCGTTTTCCCACAATGGTTCATGTCAAGCTTGGTATGCCCTTTTGTTTGCTTTCGGAAAGCCCTCAGTAGGTGGAATCATCTTTAGGTTGGATAAAGTATGCTATCAAGATGAAGATGGTTATCCTCAAGCTAAAGGGACTAAATGGGAATGGGAAGAGTACCAACAGGACAATATTTCGACACCATATGTCTTCACGAATATGAGGACTATCAAGGACAATGGACCTTTTGTAATTTCTGTGACCAGAGCTAAAGCAGAACTGTGTATAAGTGGTGTTGGGAGAATTCCAGTAGGACGGAGTGAATGTATTTTGGCATTGATAATTGAAGGAGCTAACAACAGCAGTTTTACGTCTTCGCATAGTACTTATTTTGTATGTGGTATTAAAGGATACTATCAGTTACCTTTTGGGTGGTCCGGGGTAGGATGTACGTTGTTACAACGCATGCTTTTACCACGCATGCCTTTACAACACAGGTTTTTCAACGCAAGTTGTTACAACGACTTGCATTGAGGGGTGCTGGATAGTGAATAGTTTAATTTACTATTCCAACTCCAGTCCCCGTGGATAGTAGGGAAGGTGTTGGATAGTAAATTGAACTATTACCTATCCTAGAGCGCCCCCCAGTGCAAGTCGTTGTAATGACTTGCGTTGAAAAACCTGCGTTGTAAAGGCACTGCGTGGTAAAAGTTGCGTCGTGAAGGATGTTTCCCTCCGGGGTATGTTACATATCATTTTTGTTACCACCTGTATTCTTGGCCCCTCCATCATATCACCTGAATTTAAAGTTGTATAATGATATTTCCAAGAATAGATACAAATGAACAATAAGTACAGATGAGGTTGGCCGCACAGATACCACTTTGCAACAATATTTCGATTTCAATTTGGGTTTATTCTTCTTTGTGGGTGCTGCATTGAATAGTAGAAAGATAAGGTAATTAACTTGTGTTGTGGAAGCTGTTACCAATCAAATAGCTATGGCACTTGGGAACATTACAGAGGAACTACAAATTGCGAGGATTGTAGCACTCCAAAATAGGATGGTGCTAGACGTGATTTTGGCTGATCGAGGTGGTGCATGTCGCATCATCGGTAGTAGTTGTTGTGTTTTTATACCGGATCACTCACCTTCAGTATATGATGCAATCTCAAAACTGCATAAGATTGCTGCAGAAATTCACGCAGAGACTGGTACATGGATATTTTCAAACTGGATATGGACACTCTTTGCTACTTGGGGCTGGAAGCTACTGACTATTCTATGTAAACTACTGGTGATACTATTTACATGCTGTACTTGTATACAATGTGGCCCTATGTTTTGCTCCATGTGCATCACTGCTTGTACACCTGCCAAAAGAAATATTGCAGATATAAAAGCACAGCAAATGTTAAAAAAAGAAATAGCTCAGATGATGAGCATCAATGTACAGGATGCATATCTAGATTACCCCAGATAGTCAAATGTCTTCAGCTAATGCTGAAAGGGTCGCCTGTTGTAATTTAGCAGCGATTAGGTTAAGCATTAGCAGAAGACATCTTGTATTTAGAGACTATCTTGCCCGTTATGTGGAATCCATTTTATATTTCCGGCAGCCATTTTGTTTGCCATATGCTCACCATGTGCTCTGTCCTACCTTCCTGTCAACTGCTCTTGAAATCTGCCTAGAGACGAGATATATTTAGCCTCTTCCGCTTCGCACATGCTCAGTTGAGCTTACAGCTGTCCCCAACTTGTAACTGTCAGGATGTGTCCACCAGAATAAGCTAACTGTCAGCCCCTCCCACTTGTTGCCAGCACACTCTCTGTATGAACTTGTATGTATTTAAAACCAGCATTCTGTACTTGTACCGCCTTCATTTGAGACCCTTTGTGGGTATAAAAGGACCAAGCTCCTTCCAGTCAGTGTGCTACTTCATACATTGCCGAAGGGTGTTGTGTGAATGTAGTTTCACCTCATGAGGTTTAATAAATTCTGTCTTTTCTATTCCAGCTTCTGTTTCAACTTCTTTCGATTGATCTGAGGACACTGTGCAGAGAAGGGAGAACCCCTAGCACTGGTAGGCCTTGCTGAGGCTCGCCACCACACTAGTTTTACAAAATGAAGCTGCATTTGCCACAGAATCCACATGGAAGGTGAGCTTTGGGGGGATACAGTGCTGGTGGGATGCCATACCTCCTCCTCCTCCCCCCTTCCCACCATTGGCTACCTTTCTTTGGGTTCAATTGGGGATCATTATCAGAGACCACTTTGATGGATCTTTATAAATAGACATCAGCTCGGTCGACTATTTCGCGCTTGCAAACACTTGCGCTATGGTTAAATAAAGCACCTTTATTTTTGAACTAGTTCAAACTACAAAGATGGCCGTAATGATGTCATCTTGTAGTTCTTGGGTGAACTACAACAAAGTGGATTGTGACATCACTCTGTAGTTCAATCGAATCCCGCGAGAGTACGTGATACTTCGCCCCTATCTCCTTTATAAGCTTCCTGTGGGCAGCCATTTTTGCCTCCCACGAAGCTCGGGTCCTGCAATGAGACAACGCCGGACAGGTTAGTGGCTCATTAGGATTTATTTTTGGCCTTTTTTTCTTTTGGGGTGGCATAGACAGGTTCACCTATGTTTCTGGGATATGAGACCAGGCTTGGTCTGTCAAACTTTTGCTAGCCCAGATCTAAACCTGCTACAGTTTAGCTCCATCCTATTGAGGACACTCATATTTAGAGGAAAGCTTTTTACATTAAGTGATGGATCTTGGGAACCTGGGACTTTTATGGGCTCTGTGACTTATTCCACCCTTAGGATTTTTTGTGGCTCTGTGAAGCTTGACTGTTATGGGGCTATATTATGTATTGGAGGGAGAGATAGAGTAGTACTGTCCACCCTTCCGTTCATTACCCCTTCCTTGCCTTCACAGAGCGGGGCCTCCTTTTTCCTGAGCTGGGTTCCAGGAAAGGTGAGGTACACTCCCTGTACTATTCAGGTGAGTAACTTTAGTAAAATAAATTGGCTTAATTAGTAGAAGCCAGTGCCAGGTCTTTCCTGTTTTGATAGGACTTACTACAATTTATTTCTTGTTTCTTGTTAACAGATGTAAGAGACACCGTTTGGTACAGAGGAACACGATTTTGGACTATTTATGTATATCCTTTACAGATTGTCGTTACGTTCACTTTATGTATGCAGTAGCTAATGCTTAGAACTCTGGCCCTGAAGAAGGCCATGGGATCTTGTCCCTACCGGCTGAAACATGTTGGCCTTGTAAATGCAGTTATATGTTTAGACTGCTTCCTCTGCATTGTTTTTGTTTGTTTGAGGGAAAGGACAAATTACATTAGAGTTTTTCGCCTATTGATCCTTTTACCCCTTGTTTTTAACTCACACATCTTTTGATTTTTGCACTGCACTCTATCCCATCTTTATCATTTGTTCATAGGTACCTTAGCGATTAATGGTGCGACCCAATTGAGTAAGGGCGATGGATGGGTCTCATTGATCAAGAGACATACCACCCCATTTTTGGATGACCAAATGAGAACACTTGATCTACATACCTATTTGATGGGAATCCAACACATCTCTGTACGGGTCTTACCAACAATCTCAGTAGGTCCTTCGACAGGTTTGTCCTGGCACACTTTCTGATATAGAGACTTATATAGCTCTATTAGCACCTAACTCACTTATGTAGGAGTTTTGCAGCAGCTCGGAGTACTTGAAGCTCCGGTATTGACCCCCGGTTCTTTTGTTGTTAGGATGCCATATCTCCTGCCTTGGGTTTTTATTTAATGCACTCTGGGAATTGTAATCTTGTTTGGCTGCAAATGGACTAATGCAGATGGAGTCAAATTGCAGAGGTGGCCCAGTGGAGTAGCTGTTGTACAAAGCACTTTTGTGATACTCCCTATTACACCTATCTTTCTACATCATCTCTATCTTTACCAGCTTCTCCCTCTAATTTGTCTATCAAAATACTCTTATCTTTATGTCCATGTCCTTCTTCGGTTTCCCTTTGCTTTTCTACTCAGCAGGGTCACAGGGAAATGTCTAGCCAGAGAAGTGCACACATTTAAACAGAAGAGGGACAAGGGCAGGAGATAGAAATTAGAAGCTAATTATCAGATTTTAACCAATGGAAAGTGGAAAATCCTTAAAGTAGAAGCGGGATAATTATGGGATTACAAGCATTAGGCAGATAAAGCTACAAATTTAGGTGCTGTGTGCACGTCTTATTTTAATAGTATGCAGTAGTCCGGTAAAAATATACCAAGTGACCTCCAGAATGTTTTCCTACATTAGGAATAACATTTAGAATTATAGATGGGTAACAGTGAATTACTGGGATGTTTTTTACCCCTGGGTACTGACTGACATCAAAAATACGAGAACACAGTTTGGGTTGTCTATGATGTCACTCAGAATCCCAAGGTGAAAAACCTTCTTATAATACACTTTATAACCATCTATAATTTTATGTTATGTATGCCCCCCCAAATCATCACCCTTTCCCAAATGAGAAAAAACCTTACCCACAATCCCTAACCAATACAGACCACCTTCTCTGCCTTCCTTCCCCCTCCTGCAGCTATGCGTTCTGCTTTTAGTCAAAGTAGACAAGCAGTGCTGCGCTGACAGGTTCTCAGATAGCCCTATAATCCTGGCCTGGAAGGCCTTTATGACATAACAACAGGGGGTAAGGAGTTTTGTAAGTATATACATAACAGGAGCTTCTGTTATCTATACATTTGTTCTCTTTGTTAGTGAAGTACCATATCATAGTATCCTTGAACAATTTGTATACATCATATTATAATCGTTAATAAGACCAACACATCAAGCTTGATATTGACCAAATATATGAATTATTGAGCCCAAAATCAAGGGAATGTACATTATTGATACTTAGGAGTCGCGTGATCTCAATGCAAAAACGCTTGATTCATTGCTATTCTTTTGTAGATGGAAACAATCATCCCAGCCAGCGCGTTTCATTCTTGCAAACCTCATCAAGGTTGTAAGTTCAAGATTTTTTGCATCGAAATCACACGACTCCTGTGTATCAATAATACTGTGGGGAAACATACAATGGAGTGTTGTGGAGTTGAGTAGACTCGCATAGAGTGACTTGAACTGGTGTAGAGTGAAGTGATGTGGATTGGAATGGTTTAGGGTAGAGTGGTGTAGAGTTGAGTAGCAGAGTGGCATACACTGGAGTGGCATAGAGTGGATTGACATAAAGTAGAGTGGAATGGCATAGAGTGGAGTGACATAGAGTACATTGGAGTGTCGTAGAGTGGAGTGGACTTGACTGGCGTAGAGCACAGTGGCATACAATAGAGTGGCTCAGAGTAAAGTACAGTAGAGTGGAGTAGAGTAGCGTGGAGTAGTGTAGCTTGGAGTGGTATAAAGTAGAGTGGCATAGAGTAGAGTGCCTCTTTCCCTAAACAATTATACAGTCTGTTGTGTTGCTTGTGTGGACAAGTCACTTAGGAGAAAGAAAAAATCATTTGGCTTATCTAACTGTTCTAGTTGGAGCAACTTACTGATAGTGCTCGTTCTTATGGAAATGTACAATGGGTGGTTCTAATAAATAATGCCTCAAGTCTTCTGAGGCCCCACAGACACATTTAGTAGAAATTGCTGTATTTCTTCTGTTTAGGGTTTAGTTTAATAATAAACAACCTCCTCTTGCCAGTGCAAAAGCCTCCTTTCTCCATGGTTTGCCAGCAGCATTAAATACTGCTGTACGATTGGCGAAGGATCGAAAAATCCCCTGTTAGCAAAACGGGATAGATTATCCAGTGCATCCATTCTCCATCCTCTTATCAAATGAGTACAATGTTTAGTACCTAAAGAGATTATTGGTCTCTTTTACATTATTTGAAGATCATTCAGAGCTTGAGGTAGTGCCAAATTAAGTCTCTTGCTTTCTCTGAGCCAGTGAGTTGTGAAAGAAGATTTGCTATTCAGCTTAAAATGTTTGTCCCAAGCCCTGTCTACTAGGTTGTTTTGGTGTGATTTTAAATTTTTTACGCCATAATTCTTGGGAGCAATGAGTGGTGCAGAGTAGAATAGCGTAGAGTGCAATGGCACAGAGTACAGTGGTGTATTGTGGTGTAGAGTAGAGTGCAATAGTGTAAAGTGCTGCAGAGTAGAGTGCAGTGGCATAGAGTGTAGTGCCGTAAAGTAGAGTGGTGCAGTAAAGTAGAGTGGCGTAGAGTGCAGTGGCGTAGAGTGCAGTGGCATTGAGTGCATTGGCATACAGCGCAGTGGTGTAGAGTGCAGTGCGTAGAGTGCAGTGGTGAGAATAGTGTGACACAGAATGCAGTGGATGAAAATGGAGCACATGTTATCTATGATGTCACTCAGAAGCTGGTAGTGAAAAACATTCCTTTAGTTGACTTTATAATGTTATGTAACGTTGAGTGCAGTGGCATAAAGTGCAGTGGGATAGAGTGCAGTGACATAGAGTAGAGTGGTTGCAGAGTAGAGTATCATAAAGTGCATTGGCACGATGTGCAGTGCTGTGGAGTGGCACAGAGTGCAATGGCCTAGAGCAGAGTGGTGCAGAGTAAAGTGCAGAGGTGCAGAGTAGAGTGCTATGGTGAAGAGTGCAGTGGCGTAGAGTAGTGGTGCAGAGTACAGTGGCATAGAGCGCGGTGTTGGAGAGTGATGCAGAGTAGATTGCAGTGGCCCAGAGTGTAATGATGTGGACTGCAGGGGCATGTAGTGCAGTGGCATAGAGTTATGCATAGTAGAGTGGCATAGAGTGCAATGCTGTAAAGTGCAATGGCATAGAGTAGAGGGGGCAGTGTAGAATGCAGTGGCATAGAGTTCAATGGTGTAAAGGAGAGTGGTGCAGAGAAGGGCAGGTTTACATAGAGTGCAGTGGAGTAGAGTAGAGCGGTGTAGAGTGCACTGGCTTAGAGTAGAGTGGTGCACCGTAGAGTGCAGTTGTTAAGAGTCCAGTGGCATAGAGTATAGGTGTGTAGTGTAGAGTGTAGTGCAGTGGCGCAGAGTGCAGTGGCGCAGAGTAGAGTGCAGTAGTGCAGAGCACAGGGTCGGGTGGTGGGAGGGAAAAGAAGCCTACATGGAAAGGGAACGCGTGGGAGGGGATAGAAGCTACATGGACAGGGATATGGGAGACAGACTGAAAACACAAAGGGGCACATGCATCATTGTTTCATTTTGCACTTCCTAATTTGCGATTTTTAGGGAATCGCAAATTAGGAAATGCAAAATGGGATGCATGTACATTTTCTCAAAATATTTGAGAATCGGTAAAAATCGCAATTTTTACCGATTCTCAAATATTATGCGATTAGCAAAGTGCGAATTCGCAATTCCCATTCATTCCTATGGGCTAAAATGCCCATAGGAATGAATGGGAATTGCGAATTCGCACTTTGCTAATCGCAAATCCTGATTGCATTTCAAGGGTGGAGAGGGGGGTTCAAATGACCCCCCCTGCACCCATGAAATGTTGTTTTCGAATCATGTTGCACACACACATGTCCTAAGGACATGTGTGTCCGTAACATGAATGTGTAAAAAATGCTTTTGCAGCGTTTTTAACACTTTTTGCAAATTTACCGAGTGGTTCAACCACTCGGTAAATTTGACACCCTAATTGCGAATTCGCAATTATAAAAGTAATCATGCATTGCTTTTAAGAAATCGCAAATTTGCGATTTCTTAAAAGCAATCGCATTTTTAGAAATCGCAAAAATGTGCGATTTCTAAAAATGCTTGATGCATTCCAAAAAGCATTTTTGGAATCGCAAACGGCCGATTTTAAGGAATCGCACCGTTTGCGACTCCAAAAATGCTTGATGCATGTGCCCCCATGATTCACATGTAGTGTTTGAACACAAAAAAAAGTAGTTGAAAAACCAGGAGTAGTAGGTGGACACAAGTACTTGGTTCATGCTTCAGGGCAGGGCCAAACACAAGAAGAGAACTTTTGTTTATGTCGTGGCAAACGGAGACGAAGGAAATGAGAGTGGCCCTGAAGCTAACACATGGTAAGCTATTGGTGGGCAGTAAACCCACTGGGGCACATGCATCAACCTATTTAGGAAGTGCAAACGGTGCGAATCGGTAAATTCGGCCATTTGCACTTCCTAAATATGTGTTTGGGATGCATCAAGCATTTTTGAGTAATTCGGTATTTTTACCGAATTCCAAAAATGCGATTGCTTTTAAGGAATTGCAAATTTGCGATTCCTTAAAAGCAATGCATCATTAAAAAAAAAATTGCGATTATTCAAATTGGAAGTGCAAATTACCACGAGGTTCAACCTCGTGGTAATTTGCGAAATTGTTTAAAAATGCTTGAAAATGCATTTTTTAAACTGTCCAGTTACAGACACACATGTCCTTAGGACATGTGTGTGTGAAACATGCACTTTCAATTGCATTTCAGGGGTGCAGGGGGGGTTCCTTTGGACCCCCCCTGCACCCATGAAATTGTCCCATGAAATTTTCTAAGTGCCACTCGCAATTCGCTACTGCCTTCCAATTGACTACATTGATTCCTATGGGCCTCTAGGCCCATAGGAATCAATGTAATGCCATTCCTTAATTGCACTTCGCAATTAAGGAATCGCAATTTCCGAAAATTAAGAAATCCTAAAAACTTTTAGGATTTCTTGATGCATAGCATTTTGCATTTCCTAAATAGCGATTCCTTAATTTTCGCTATTTAAGAAATGCAAAATCCTAGATTGATGCATGTGGGGGACTGTGTGTAAACAACACGCCTCGCAGAGAGCATGCGCTGTCTGGGCGAAAGCTAAAAACTTGATCCAAGTTGAAAAAGAAAAGGTCTAACAATGCTTATGATTTATTTAGGTGCTATTTGGCTGAGGGACACCAGGCAGCTTGAACTTACAGCTGTTTCTGCGTGCCCCATTTCTGAAAGTTTAACATATGCTTCAATATTCTTTGGCATTACAAGGGCTTGAATAAGTTAAAAATGGGTAATACATTCTAAGCTGCCCCAAACTTTACCTTGCCCTGGGCTCCACAAATCCTTACGATGTCACTGAAGGTACCTATAAATGATATAGATATATTTGACCCCCACTACCAATGGAGGTTGCTTTCAATATGGCGTAAATCAGTATTTCTCCCCAGGCATGGACAGTTGTGCCAGGAGCACAGCCAGTCTATTTCCAACGCGGGCATCTGTGTTCAGCACGTGATCCTTGGCATAAAATACTTTCCACACAGCAAGAGACCTCATTAGTGGGTGAAGTTTTGTTTTAGCTGCCTGCACTGACAGCCAACAACTTGGCATTTTAAAAATGCATTTATAATCCGTATGATCTTTCTAGGTGCCACCACTGTTTCCGCATAGTGGAAATGAAGTTCGTAAAAATTAAATAATTTGCATAGGTCGCATAATTAATTGAAAATGAAGCCAGGACTAGAACGGGAGCGTTCTGTTCCTTCGTTCATTTATTTAACGGTTTGCTATAGCGCAATTGCATCAAATGTTGCCTTCAGGCGCTTACGGAATACGGATGCGCTCTTCATTCTGTGGTCTACCTATTGGCTTGTTATGGAAACCCAAAATGATGGTTGCAAACAATGTTGCCCCAACAAATATGCAAATATGTACATCTGAATAATGTAAATGTCATAATGTACCCTTAATATACCAACACCAGTTCCATCTAGCTCGTTGAGATAGTGCCTTGAAGTAATTTGGTCGACAGTGGGTACCATATAAGGTAACTCACTTACTCAATAAATGCATTTGAATGAAGAACTCGCAGAATTTATTTAATAATTAAAAATGCATTTCGTTCCAACCGAGACAATTTGAATAATGATACCTTAAGCAATTACAGTCTGCAAGCAACAACATGGCACAGCTATAAATATTCATCAAACCCTTAAGCAATCACTGCCGCAATCTGACCCATTAGAATATAATTCCAAATGAAAAAAAACGTGCGTATGTTTTTCAGTGGAACGCGCTGAAACACAAACTGACCAGATTACTACTTTTGTTGGCCCTGTTTCCATTTTTAATCAGTAAATGTACAGTGCATGACGCTAGCACCAAATTACGTCACATAATATATTTATGATATATTGGCATGAAATATGTTTTTTTACAGTTGTAGGCTGCAAACCACCACTTAATTAAATATATTTAATCTCCTTCACAAACAACTCGGGCTCGTTTCGGTAATATTTGGCCTCATTATCTGGGTGTGCCTTGGACCTGAATGCTGCTTAAAGCTACGGATCCCCCATCTGGACAATCGTACTTGGCCTGCAGGGCTCGAGTCGGGGTACCACGTGGCTGGACGGTGTCCCCCCACTTATTTTACCGGGAGCTCGATAACTGGATCAAATGGAGCCACACATTCACTCTTTGGCCTCTCTGGGGCGAAATCGGAGCTCATTCAGAACGCTGCTCACGCGCTGGCTTCTCTGATGCCATCGCATTTAAGGGGTGAGCGAGGGGAGGCAATAAATCTGATGGTGCAAGCCACCTTTTGTGACGTCACTTCCTGTGGTGTCGTCAGCGTCTCCCCACTTCTTTTTTTAGGACTTGTGCTCTGACTTGGGGTGTACAAAAACAAATCTATGAGGGAGCAACTGTTGAATTCTTCTGAACTGCCGGTAATTACGCTGGGGAAATTCCACTCCATTGATTTTTTACTCTAGATGCCAATACAGGAGAGGACCATCCATATGCAAAGTAGACACCCAATGTAAAGGATGTCTCACATAAACTATAAGGCCACAACCTTATGAATGTAAAAAACACAAGTAACGCCAAAGTGGTCTTAGTTTTGCCCTTGACTGGTTTTCATCACTGCGGTGCAGCTGGAGTCCCTGAAGGACAGAATGCGACAGAATTCACATCTAAAAATATAAATGCTACTTACAAGTCTCATTGAGAAAAATGAAAAGGTGGTGGTGGAAAAACTTCCCTTAATGCCAAACTCCAGCCCTAACTCAAGATAGCATTCCACTCCATTGTTTTTTGTTTTGTTTTTTTGCTGGTCATCCCATCACCGAAGAGGAAGGACCATGATTTAAAATTCCTTGGGTGTTGGGTGTGCCTTAAAAGTCCAGTGGAGGCTCGCGGCATGTCCACATGCCCTCTCCATGGAAACAGAATTTCAAATGCTTTTTAACGTTGCTCGACTTTGTGGGTGGGTCCCTAGTCACAGGGTGTAACGGGATCCACGCGCGGGCATTCCAGTGCCACTTAGGGCACATCCGTGAGAACATCATGAAGGTGATGAAGGAAATACTTCTATTAATCTCAGTCACAGGTAATTACTCTGGGCTGCATTGTTTTCCCACATGTTTATTTAGTGTCATTCCAGTCAGCTGCCAACCACAAGCAGGTAAGTGTTATCATCACCTGTGAAGGAGGCTTTCCGCCCCATCTTTTCTAAATGGGGACACCAGTTATAACTGAAATGCTTTTTTTGGGGGTCATTGGTAGATTACTACTCAGAGAGTCATTAGATCAGGTCTTTGTATAACTGCAATATACATCATCTTTTTGACACACACTAGGGGCCAAATGTAGATACACTTCTGTTTGCGATTTCCAAATAGCAAATTTTTGCGATTCGCTTTTAGGAAATTACAAACAGCTATGTACAACAGTGTGTTTTACACTGTTTGTGATTCCCAATAGGTGGCAAAGGATCGGCTTCATTAATATTCATGAGGCACGTCTCAATTTGCAAACCATTGGGAATGGCCGGCAATCACAGGGATGGTGACCTGCTGGGGTCAGCAGACTATCATGTTTATGACTTCTTTTTCAATAAAGCAGTTTTTTATTTTGGAATGCAGCCTGGTTTCCTTATACGAAAATGGGATGCATTTAAAGAGAGAAATGTTATAAGTTTCCTTTTCATTCTTTAAGAGTAGGCAGTGATCCCATCCACTGCCTGCTCTTAGAATATGTTGTCGCTCACATTCACAAAGGGAAGGGGTCCCCTGGGTGCCCCTTCCAATCTGAGAATGGGTTACCACCTCCTTCGTGGAGTCGGTAAAATGTGAATGTTTTGCGACCGCATTCTGGTGGCAAAACATTCAAACATGCCCCTGCGACTCGTTATTAGGAAGGGTTGACCATGGCACCCTCCTTCCTAATAACGACTCGTAAACACAATTTGCGATTCGGTAATAGCTTACTGTATTGCAAATAGGGCTTTGTACATTTAAAAATGCTTTTTTTCAGGTCACAAAAGGCCTGATTTCCAGCTGAAAAAAAGCTTTGTACATCTGGCCATAGCTTCCTTGAGACAAGGACAGTGTTTAATTTGAGCTGGTGCATGCCAGTGGGCCGAAGGGACTCATTTATGGGGACTGGCACTTACTTTTGCTCATAAGACATTTCCCAAGAAGAGAAGACACACAGGAGGGAAGGAGGAAGAGACAGAGGAAATAGCCCTCAGGAAGGGAGACAGCAGGGACCTTGAGTGAGACAAATTAAAGCAATAGGGAGTGTCTGCGAGTGGATTAAAGAGGCTTGAGGTGCATTCAAGGCTACGCAGCCTTGGTATCTGGGGCACCGTCATGCAGTATCACTGGACGCCGGCTTATTGGCTGAGTTGTGGGCCCCAGCACACATTCGTTTAGCAAACGAATAAGTGCACGACGTTTACATGTAAACGATGTTTACAAGTTAAGCAGTGGGCAAGGATCAGCCCAGATGTAAGCGTTGCAGCTCTCTGTGCAGAATGAAAGGTGTCAGCTGTTTTGCCGCTATTCTATATGTTGTGACGATTCATTACGTGAATAATAAAGGATTTAAACATTTGGAAATAAACACTGAATTTTCATCTGTGTTTTCCTCGAATATGGAACTGATTTATAGTGTGGGAAGTGAAAATCAAAGGAAGGGACTTTTATTTTTTGTGTTTGAAAAGCTTTATTAAAGAGAAATGATAAACAAGCAAAGACATCACCCGAAAAAAAAAATTGCATAAACATGTCAAAACAGTAGTGAGTACTAATGTCAATGCATGAGAGGAAAAAAAACATTTTATAGGGATTTTAAGAGTGAAGGAATGGAAGAAAGAAGGGAGGGAAAAGAAAGCAATAACAACGCAAAATATATAATATAAGGCTAAATTATGGCAAATAAATAAATGGTACAATTTCCAATAACAAAATAAAACAGCATAAAGGATAACAAATCATGTAAAGTAGCTGTAAAAAATAAAATGACAAGGAGAGAGTGCAAAATTTTCAAGGAGGTTTAAAATTCTCTGAATTAACAGGAACAGGATGGTTCAAAGACAATTGATCTAGGTATAGGGTGAGAGGTAACCAGTAAAGATCAGTGTTGCATATTGGTTTACATGAAGAGGCGAAAGCAACATTAAGCCTGTGAAAATGACATAAAGTGTTCCACCAACCCTGTATGGAAATTTCAGTGAGAGATTTACAATTAGAAGAGATATGTTGGAAGGCGAGAGCAAGCATAAGATCAAAACGACCATGAGAATGTGGTGGGAGCTCTAAGGAGTCTGAAAGACTACCCAGAAAGAGAGTACTTGAGGTATATGGAATAGAAAGTGAACAAATGCAGGAAAGATATAACCAAACCTTGTCCCAAAAACCAGAAGCAACAGTACAGAGAAAGAACAAATGTAGAAGGTCTACATGTAAAGCAACACAAGTCCAGCATTTAGAGTCAGAGGAATGAAGAAAGCGAGACTATGCAAGAGGAGAAAAAAGAGTCTGTGATAGAAATAGAATAGAGATTGAGTAAGAGAAGCAGAACGGGAAACGTTCAGAGACCTGGACCAGATTATATCCCAAAGAGCAACAGATCAAGTACAACCGAAATCCGCCTCCCAAGCCAGCTCCACCTTAGTCTTAGCACGCTCAGGATTAGGTGAGTAGAAAAAGGTATAGATAAGAGAACCTTTAGGGAGAGTAGTAAGAATAGACAGAAGAGGGGATAGAAGTGAGATTGCTGGAGATGAAGAAGGAAAAGAATAATAGCGATCAAGAAAAATTCCCATAAGGACGTTAAACTTATGTAGAAAAGAGCGTGGGCACTTGAATAAAAGTTGCAATTGAGGAAAAGAGCAAGGGCTCAAGCCATCAAATAAATGATGAACCCATATGATACCTTTTAATCTCCATGAAATCCAAGATATCGGTCTGTTATTTAAAAGAATAAGAGAGTTATACCAAATGGAGGTAGTTAAAAAAGAAGCCTGCGTGATTCCTTGAGGGAAAACCAAAGGTTTTAAAAGAGAAGAGGTGTGTTTGAATAAGGGAGATAATATGAAAGGAGATTTGGTGGAAAAACGTATCACCTCATTAATAGAAAAAAGTAGCAAAAGAGTTTGTTCAATGAGAAGCCAAAGATGAGTGAAAGGAGAGGGGACTGAAGAAAGCCAATGTGACTCTTGACGGAGAGAAAAGGATTTATTGTAAAGGCACAAATCAGGGAATTTAACTCCACCATTCAGTTTAGGTTTGCGAAGTGCAAGAAGAGAGATTCTAGATTTTTTATTTTTCCAAAGAAATTTTGAGAGAGAGGAATCAATACGTTTAAAATAAAGGGCAGGAATATGAACAGGTAACATAGAAAAAGTATAAATTATAATGGGAGCTATCATCATTTTAATTGAGTCTAAACGGCCCCACCAGGAGAGAAAAAGGAGGATTCCAAGAGGAAAAAAGTTGATCAATGCGGGATAAAACCGCAGACATATTCAATTTAACAGAAGAAGAAATGGAGTTGGAGAACCAAATGCCCAGATATTTATTCTTTGAGCTGTTCCAAGCAAAGCCAGTAGTGGAGAAAAGGTGAGGAAGACAAGTTTTGGTTAAGGGAAGAATTTCCGTTTTATCTGAGTTGATCTTATAGCCGGAGACTAGAAAGAAAGATGTAAATTCAGAAAGTAAAGGGGGAATGGACACCTCAGGATTAGAAATGAACAAAAGAATATCATCTGCATAAGCAGAGAGTTTCAGTTGTTTTTCGCCATAGGAAAAACCAGAAATAGAGGGATTGTTGCGAATGGAAGAAAGAAAAGGTTCAAGAGCTAGAACAAAAAGGAGAGGTGATAATTGACCATTTACAAGAACTGATGCCTTGGGCGTAGAATAGAGGAGAGACACAAGGGAAATGAATTTGGAACCAAAACCATACCAACGTAAAGATGCAAATAAAAAGGACCAATCAACCCTATCAAAGGTTTTCTCTGCGTCAACAGAGATGGCGGCCAGAGGGGTAGAAAGAAGTGGGGCTATATTCAGAACAGTAAGGAAGAGATGGGAATTATCAGAAGTGAGCCTACCCTTCACAAAACCACATTGTTCTTTGGCAATAAGATGTGGCATTAGAGGATCTAAACGTAATGCAAGTAACTTGGCAAACAATTTATAATCTACATTGACTAAAGAGATTGGGCGATAATTTTTACAAAATTTGGGGTCACGACCCTCTTTTGGGATA
Organism: Lissotriton vulgaris; assembly: GCF_964263255.1. Taxonomy (NCBI): domain Eukaryota; kingdom Metazoa; phylum Chordata; class Amphibia; order Caudata; family Salamandridae; genus Lissotriton; species Lissotriton vulgaris. Next base: position 539,410,643 of record NC_141698.1, on the reverse strand, counting down.
AGACAGATGATGGCGTCTTGAAAAGTACCTTCAGCTTTACCTAAGGAATACAAGGATTGAAAAAGCGTTGGGGCAAGAGAAGATCAGAGAAATGTAAGTAAAATTCGACAGGAAAACCATCAGGACCAGGTGTCTTTCCTTTAGTGAGAGATGTCAAAGCCATTGAAAGTTCCTGTAGTGAGAGATCACGATCAAGGGTCTGGAAATTAAGATGAGAGTGGGAGGGTGTGGAAAGCTTTTCAAAATAAGACTGAATAAGAGCAGGAGAAGGAAGAGATTCTGCAGTATAAAGTTGTTGATAAAACAGTTGGAATTGATCCAATATGTCTTTATCTCTATGTAGGAGAGAGTTGCTAGGAGAATAAACAGCTTCTATGAGAGTGTGTTCCTTATGAGATTTTAAATAATAAGCCAGAAGTTTCCCAGACTTGTTACGGCCCCCATAGTAGAGAGCACTAGAACGGAAAAGAATTGAAGAATCATTATCAGTTGTAAGTTTATTAAATTGTAGCTTTGCACGCAGAAGCTCAGGTGCCAAATGTTTTTCTGATGAGGTATAGAATTTATGTTCCAAGAATTTTATACGTGCTAGAGAGGACTTACGTTTCTGAAGATATTGTTTCTTTTTCAGAGAAACAAAATCAATAATGAATCCCCTAGCAGTGACTTTAAAAGAGTCCCAGAGGATATAAGGTAGGGTACTAGGATCAGCATTAAGTAGAAAAAATTCTTCAGTAAAGGAACGGAATGTAGAAGAGAAGTTAGGGTCAGTAAGAAGTGTGCTATTAAAGCGCCAACGAGAGGGCTTGGGATGCGGTGGAAGAAAATCAAGGTCTGTCACAATGGGAGCATGGTCCGAAATACCAATTGGTTCAATAGAAAAAGAAAGTAAGGTTTGAGACAGAGATTGAGAGAGAAAAACTTAGTCCAATTGAGAAAAAGATGAATGAGGAGGAGAGAAAAAGGAGTAATTTAAAGTGTCAGGATGGGAAAGTCTCCAAGAATCAATACGTTGTGATTGTAGGATAGTGTCAAGAAATTGTTTATGAGGTTTATGAGGGATAAAGCGTACTGAGGATTTGCGATCAAGAAATTGGTCTACAAACTGGTTAAAATCTCCACCTAAAATGAAGGAAACATTTTTATATTGAATATATTTTTTTGTAATCATAGGCCAAAAAGCAGAAAAAGATTGGGTGGGACCATAAACATTGAAAACAGTTAAAGGAATAGAATTAATGAGCAACTTAAACAATATCCATCTACCATCTTCATCGTTTTCTTGTGATCACACTTTACATTTCCAATTTTATGACATAATATAGCAACACCGTTCTTCTTATTAGTAGAAGGAGAAAATAAAACTGTACCAACCCACTGTCTTTTTAATTTAAGGGATTTGATTTCATTAAGGTGGGTTTCTTGTAAAAGGACTAAATCAGGATTATAAGACGCTAAATGGGAAAGGACTCTGCCATTTAATGGGATTATTAAAACCTTTTACATTCCAGGAGATGACTCTGAATGTATAAGAAGTATAACATTAATATGAACAAGAATTGCAATCAAATTGAGACATAACAGACAGCCAAAGAAGAAAGGAAAAAGGGAAGAGAAGTGAGAAGAAAGAGATGCAGTAAGAAAAGGAGCAGAGCAGATTATAAAAAGGAGCCAGGAAATTGTACTAACGATAAGGCCAAAATGTACGAATAAGAAGAATAAAAAGAAACAAACAGCATAGGAAACATCAAAAAATGGGAAAAAGAGAAAGAAAGGAAGAATAATGAATAGAAAATGATGAGATGATAGTGAATACATACTAGGGAACAACTCTAAGTATACAAGTTGCAGACAGGTAATAAAAACAAGTAAGGCAAAGAGACATACATGCCACATGTAGCCTAAGAGAAAAAGGATAAGGAGAGAGAAGAGAATAAAACAGAGAGGGTCAAAAGGAGAGGTAGAGGTGAAAGCAGGAAAGGAAGAGGGGAATGAAATAAGAGAATAGACAGCACATATCCAAAGGATGACTGAGAGGAACATACCTCAGGGGGACAAACAATAGGGAAGTGGGGCAATGTCGACACTCAACAAGGCGGATCGCTCGGAGAGCGGGAACCCAACCGAACCAGGACAAGGAAGTCGAAGACAAGAAGCCACACGGAATGAGAAAACAAATACCAGGAACCTGTGTGAAAATAAATAAAGGAAGAGAATAAATAACAATAAATACACTATAATAATACACTAAAAATGTATAACAAAGAATGTAGAACAAAGAGAATTACATCATAACATATTCAAAAGGAGCCAGAAACAGGTAAGCAAAGAGTAGAAACATTATCAGAACCATATAAAAAGTACCATAAGAGACTAATAAACAAATATAAACGACAAATTAATCAGCCACTAGGAGAGGTGGAGGTATCCATGCTACTATTAGACTGAATGTGAATAAAGTTCTTAAGTTCTCCAGGGTCTTGAAAAGTCCATGTTCAATTCTGATGAGTGATTTAAAAATGCATGGATGAAACAAGCCATATCTTGCACCTAGAGAGAGTAATGGCACACGAAGACTGAGAAATTCCTTTCTTCTGGCTGCAGTGGCGTTGGAAACATCTTGACAGAGGAAAACTCTCTGGCACAACCAGGAAACTTGACGCTTGGACCTAGCTGAAGAAAGGACTGAAAGAAGATCTGTGAATTTCTAGAAGAGGATGATGACTCCTCGTGGTTTCGGTGAAGTGGAAGAATGAGGACCAAGTCTATGTGCTCTTTGGATGATAAGCGAAGTGGTGGGTGGCATATTCAATAATTTTGGAAGAAAAGAGGAAAAGAAAGTAACAGGATCATCACCTTCCAAAGACTCAGGTAGACCATAAATACGGAGGTTATTCCTCCTATTTCTGTTTTCCAAATCCTCTGTGTGCTGCTGAAGAGCAAGAACCGACTTCTCCAGAGAAGAGATGCGTTGAGTATGGGTTGGTATCCCTGAAACTTGTTGTTCCAAAGACGTAATTCTGCCATCCATAGCTGACCATTTCTCTTTCAGAAATGTCAATTCATTGTTAGTATCCTCAACAAATGGACGTGGAGCACGAATCTCCTCCAAAATGAGTTCCATGGAAATAGGAGAGGATGATTTATCTGGAGAAGGAGGATCCTGCTTCAATCGCTTGGACGAGGTGATAGGAGGGGAGGATTCGGATGACGTGGACTGCGATGCAGAAGATCGATTAGGAGGAGCACCAGCCATTGAGTTGAAGAAGGAGAGATAGGAGCAATTGGAGAAGCCAGATCCTCAACACAGCGACGAGAAGGGACAAAGACGAATTCCGGTTTGCCCAGTTTGCCCATATAGCGTCACCAAAGAATGAGGTATAAAAAGGAGAGTTGATGATGATGTCAATAAGGTAGAATAAACCTCCAGTGAGAGAAAGCCCACGAAATAAGATATGCAGTGGTCAATACCTCAATGCAAAAATGTGGAAAAACAATAGCCACAGAGGTCACAATACTAGAGAAAAGCCAAAAATCCAATGCACAGCGCTTAAATACATTGAAAAAGGAAGGGCGTCATAATGCGATATCCGTAAACACCATAGAAAATACTGTAGGCAGAAGTAGTAGAGCCTCAGGGCGCAGAAGGTTGCACAACACAGTGAGATAGCAAAAGGCACATTACCAAAATATCGAAAAACAGTAGAGAAGCTCTCCCTTCATGTAACATGCAGAAGCAGTAGAGAAAGGCATTCACAGGTCATCTTAAGTCACAGCGTCATATTTAGAGATGTGCGCAGATTTATGAGAGTAAATGCACTCCAGGGAGATGGCAGGTGGCACAAAAGACAGGCGTGGCAGCTCTAGAACCAACAAAGCGCAGGTCAGTAGGTGAAGCGAACAGCAGTAGAACATGCCAGTTATGAATGCCGAATGAACATGTCAATCATGAATGCCAAATGAACATGCCAATTATGAATACTAAATGAAGTGTTGAAGACAATAGAACTTCAGGGTGCAGAAGATGCCATTATGTTATGAGGAGGCATGAAGGCACAGAAAAAACGAGCATGAGAGCACTAAAGAAGCCACAAAAAATTCCATAAGTGTGGAAAACGTATGACAGCAAGGAAAAAACAGTCACAGGGGTTACCATAAAGCTCAATGCGGCATAGCAGTAATGCGCGTCGGTTCGTGAGGAGAACTGCGCATCAAGGAAATGGCAGACAGCACAGCCGAGGGACGCGGCAGCTCCGAAACCAGGAAAGCGTTGCACGGGGGTGAAAATAATGAGCTCACCCTGCAGCTTTTACATTCCGATGAAGAATCGTCATTGTTGAGGATCAGGGCATGTCGTGAGGAGGACGGAAAATGCCACAAGAAGGTCCAGCTCGGCAGAGGTGCGCTCTCAAGCCGCCATCTTGTGTGGTGCCGTAACCACGCTCCTAAGGAAGGGACTTTTCAATATAGAATTGATAGTTAAATGTATGCAGTACATACAAAGCACTCAACCTTGGCACTTGCAATGGGGCTTTGCAGTGCAGTCTCCTCTCTAACAGCGAAACTCTGATTTGGGTTTACCTTTCTGTAAATTAGCATCTGCTTCTATGGGAGCCGGGGTGCAACGCTGCTGAGGACGGGGAGGAGACCACAGACCATTGACAATGAAGATGAACTTAGCGTAGAAGGTTCTTTCTGATAAATGTTTGAATCAATATTGTTGATATGAGTATAGGGGCCCGGGGCAGGTAAATCACGAGCTACCAGTAGATCACAGGCTGCCTCTGAGCAGCTGGCACAGGATCATTGCCTGTCAGCTGGTCTGAGACTTTTCAGCAGTCCTCCAGCTAAGGCAGCACTCTAAAACACTACGCCCATTTTGGTAAAGCGCTGGAAGCCATAGGTGGAGGAAGATACAGCCTACCTGCTATTGAAATGTTGTTTTATTTCGTTCTTTACTTGTTTCTTTTACTTTTTCTCCATTTTTCTCCTTTCTTATTCCGGTCATTTTCCTATTTCCCTTTTTTCTCTCGTTCTTTCTCAATTTCACATTTTTACCTCTTTCTTTCCTGTTTTTTATTCTATGTATCATTCTCAACATTTGTTTTTCTATTTTTCCCTTCTTACATATTTCCTAATTTTGTCTTCTTTTTGCTTCACATGTATTTGTCTCCCATGTTTTCTATCTTTCGGTACTTGTTTCCTTCTTTCTCTGTTGTTCCTCTGCTTCTCTTATTTTCCTTTTATCACTTCTTTCTTCTCTTTCATTATTTCTTTTTTCTTCCCTTCTTCTCTGCCTCATTGTTTCTTTTTCAGTTTGTGTCCAATGATTCTCTTTCTTCTCCTTGTCTTTTTTGTATACTCCCCTTCCAAACCTTCTCCATTTCTGTTTCCTTTCTCCATTCTTTCTTGCTTTCTCTTCTTCCTCTCTCCACGTCTTTCTGTCTCTGATTCTTTCTCTGCTTTCCTTCTTCCTCTCCTTTCCTTATGTTATGTTTTATTTGTCTGTGTCATCCTCTTTTTTCTCTGTCTATCTTTCTAACTGTCTTTCGTGCTTTACATTTTTCTGTACTTTCCCTTTTCACCTTTTTTCCACTAGTTCCCTCCTTTTGTTCCCCCATCTTTCTTTCTCTCAATTTTCTGTAGGTCCATTCTCTAGTTATCATCTAGTCTTGGTATTTATTTTCCATAAGGAACAGCGTCCGGGTATTTAGTTGTATAATCAACTATGACAGATATGTACTTATACTCTCTAGTGAATGTACTAATAACCAAACTCTCTGGAAGGGAGTACCTATAATGGAAAGTGGAAACAAGGGAGATTTATACATATTCGATTTCTGACAGGCAGGACACTTATGGCAGTCATTTAGTTTTGGACATAAATGCCAGGCCAATAGATGTGTTACTTTGAGATGTTTTTTCTGACCCAAAGAGTCCAGCCAACAAATGAGAATCTGAATGGAACAATTCCTGCTCTCTGAAAACTTGTGGCACCACTAATTGAAGAGACTGACCTTCTTTCCCTACCTGAAATATTAGAACTCAGGCTGCCCGTCACAGGCTGTTCATCACCCTTGGAGGAAAGGAGAGAAAAGTGTAAGTTAAGTGTTGTCCTTTTGCCCGGTTTCCTCTATATATTCCTCCGCTTATGTTCCTTTTGCATTCTGGCTGTTTACTCTATTATTTATACAGGACCTCTTTTCTTTACCAGTTTAGATTCCCTTAGTTTTATAGTAGTCACATGTCTCATTTGGTTCTTGTTATTGGCAGGAAACTCTTGGCCTTTCCTAACTTACAGCTATTGGTACTTCCCAGTAACCCATTTAGGTTTGTTCCAACAACATTACAGGTCTGCCATTTTGCCCACATTTCTTTAACCTCTCAGTCCCCATTAATCAGAAGGTGTTTGAACCTTCTGGTAAACCGGTATGCTGATCACTGTACCTGGTCACCCACCTGAGTATGCCATGTTCTGCCTGGAACGTACATGAGCTAAGTGACGGTCCGGTCCATCCACGAACTGGGAGTCACTCCGCTGCTGCCATCTGCCTCCTTCTGTGCTCATCAGCTTCAGGACTCTAAGCATTGAACCGGGATCAGCCTCTTAGTTTTCCGGGTCCTCCATCGGTCCCCTTATGCTTCTCCTACTCAATCGAATATGTTATGTGTTGGCTTGAGGAATGAGGTAGACATTCGTCTTGGAAAAAGTGTTCAAGCCTAAAGACTGCAAGAGTGCAGATCCACCAACCCGTGATTAAGCACTGACACCTCTGTCTTACCCATTGTCTACAGATGTTTGCTACAGGCACAGCAACTCGATGCGTTCTTGAACCTTCTCTGGCAAACTGCTTTCCACAGGCCGACTGTCTCCTGCATCACTACTGTGACCAAATTGGAGTCAGTTCATGTGTCTTGAAGAACAGGTGGGCAAAAGAGCCCAACACTACCTTCTCCTTGCTATCCACTTTCTCCATTCTTGTCTCCATGATGAGTGTCCTCCTCAACCCGATTTGTGTCTAGTAGCAGAGTTACCATCTCTATCATCAATGGATAGACTTTGTAAGACTTCTTGGTGACTTCAGTGTCAACAAATTATTTGGCATTGCTAATTTTCTTTAAGTATGTGTAGGGCTTCCCCAACTTTTCTCAAAAGATCTGGGGGCAGATCAGCTTCAAGATCTGAATTAGCTAACTCGCTTGGTAACCAGGAAAGTTTGCCTTTGGGTCAAGCTTCTTCTTTATGGGTTTCTGCCTCCTGCTTTTGCAATGTCTTGACAATCTTCCTTCTGAGGACCAGCATATAGTCTTTGACACCATGAGCAAGGTATTACCTCCCAGCTGTCTCTCATCAGACTGAAGTTGTGATTAAAATGGTACCCGTAGAGCACCCAACGAGGATATCAAAGGGAGTTAACCCAATGCATTCTATCGCAATTCCTTAGAGATGAATAAGAGTCATGTAGGAAGATGTCCCAGTTCCTACTATGTGCTCTTTCAAGCTGTCACCATGGTCCTCTTGATTTTCTCGAGCTTTTCCACAAACCTATAGTCTAAAGATGATATGGTATGGAGAAGTGATTGTTCCTCTCACACGGCCTTAAAATACCTGAATAGGGAGGCGCACTGTCAAAGATCACAGTCCTAGGAAATTGTACATGAGAGAAGATGCCTAGGAGCACACTAGTCGCTGCTGGGGTATTAGTGCTTCTCAAAGCCACTCCCTCAGGGTTCCTGGTGATCTGGGCCACAACAAGAGTATGCACTTGTTGCCTGAGATCTTTGGAAGACCCAGGGGACCAACAATGTTGATCCCAACTTTCTTGAAAGGAACTGCAAGTGTGGCATGGGTGCAAAGGGGAGCCTCTAATTACCGCCATGATTTTCTATGTTCCTAGCAAGTCAATAACTCTGACAAACAATACTGTGTGCACACAATGTTGGGTCAGTAGAACAGGGGATATAGATGTTACCTTTTTCCTTGACCCATGATGTACTTTTTTTCTACTAGTAAGGTTAATTCCCTAGCTAAACACATCTTATTCAGGTTCCTCTGGGAAGACTTCTCCCACACACGAGTCGCAGCCATCTTAACTGGCCCCACACTGACCATTTACTGAAATGTATTGAGTGTTGTTTAGTATTTTCTGAAGTTTTGAAAGTAATTTTTTCTCTACTTGCCCAACTCTGTGAGGCCTTTGCTTGGGGTCAAGATGAAGGCATTCTTTGGACTTGGATGGGAGTCCTGTGCCTGGTTTGCATGATGGGATGTTTGGCCACTGTGCTAGAACAGAGGACAGATTGTATCCAGCTAGGACACTTCTATCACTATGTCTGACATTTGTCCTACTGACAGGGCCGGGTTTACAAACAGCAGAGTAAACATATCTCAAACCAGATTTCAAGCAACAGACTTGTATTGCAGTGAACTGGTTCCACTTTTCACCAGTAGAACATCACTGGTAGTACTGGCCACAGGACCCAATTGTATTTGTTTTCAAAGTACCTATCAGCTATAACACATTTGTGATTCTATTGAGGCACCAGAAAGTGCAGCACCTCCTAGATTAAAGTGTGTATCACATTTGTATCTGCCTTCCCCAGCCTACCTGCAGAAAAAAAATAATTCAGGTTCTTTACTGAACAGACAGTAATTTTGTTGTTATTTACTGCACCTTACTCTCTGTTTCTACTTGTACTGCCTCCTGGAGTGTGCTTCGACTGCTTGGCATTGCTACTCTTGGCGCATCACATACCCAAACAAAATAACTTGATCATCCAGCTGGCACGTAATTGTATTGGTGGCTTTTGGGTACCAGAGGTAAACTTAAGTGTCAACTTAGGACACTGCCAGTTGCCAACGACTGCCTATATAATCCAAGGAAAAGTCTGCCTGCTGATAATAATGCTTTCTACCAGAATAAAATTGAAAAGAATGATCCATCAATCTCGCTTAGAAGGGGCACATGAAATAGTTCATCCTGCTTTAAAATTTTCAAGATTGTAAACACATCATCGGATAACTCTGGAACCATGGTTTGACGAAGAACGTGCAAGACCCAATAGTTCTGCACTGGATGTAGTCCATTGATGTATCTGTTGGTTCTATCCACTTGTCATCTCTTAGCAAGTCTGCTAATGGCTTTCTACTGTTTAACAATGAATTCTTTGTTTCTGCTTTTTACCCCCCAGATGAGCTGACAATATTTTGAAGAGGAGGAAGGGATCACCTAGCAAGGGTGTGCATTGGGGTTCCTTGGCTCCCCTTAGTCCATTAAGAGGACAGCCTTGGATTGAAAACTGACTTCCGTCACATCATATCTGCTACACTGCAGGGTTCTCCAAAGCCGATCCTGGACAGCCGGATCCATGCCAGGGTTTTAGCATATTCCCATTTAGATAAATGTAGGGATCTTAAAAATCTGGCATGGATTCAGCCCTCCAGGATCGACTTTCGAGAAACCTAAGCTACAGGATCAGTGTGCATCCCAACAGCTTGTTTGCCATTGTTCATGCATCTATAATTCAGCGTTGGCATAAGATCAAAGCTGCACCCTTATTCGCATTGGTCCACCTAGGACCTCTTGGCTGACATTTTGTGGCTGCTTGATGTATATTACAGAAGAGGCAGCACAAGCATATCAGGCCCCTTCTGAATGAGCAAAAAGTGGGTGCAAATCCACATTGTATACTGGGGCCCCGATTTGCAATAGAACCTCTGGAAGATGTTGGGGTATATTCTATAAAGAAATGGTGCAGCGTGGCGCTGCAAGCAATTCAGCTACACTGCTCTGTGTCATTTCAAAAGTGCAGGGATGCACTGTATTTAAAGGAATACGGCACTCCCCTGTGTTTTCCCTTGCACCAGCGCTAAAAGAGCTGCCACGGTGCAAGGGTGCCCGCGTATTTAGAAAACAATAGGGAGAAATATGAAAAACCCTGAGAGATGAATTTTCCTATTAATTTATACTGGTGTGAATTATGTTTTAAGTTGGAGAAAACTATTTTTGCAGAAAAAAAAAGACAGTTCTAAATCGAGTATTGGCACATATTGGTGTAAATTAGGAGTCAGTCACAGCTATGAACAGAAACATGTATGTAAATCTAGCCTTCTTTTCTTAAGATGACACCATTTCAGATCAACCAAACAAGTGTCAATACTGAACACTACTTACCATACACTTTTTCAATGGTACCAATGCAAATACATCACAGGTTCCAAACCGAAATTAATTCACATATTTCTTTTTATTTTCAAACCTTTAGCTAATTTTTAGAAAATCCTTCACAATATATTAATAAACTCGATAGAAAAATACAACCACCAATTCAGGACGCATTTGTGCTGGTGATGTATATTATGTGGTCTGAGAAGTAAGAGAATGTGTTTCTCCCTTTCTCTTGAAGATTGTTGTGGTCCTGAGGAGAACCCTGGCATTCATAGGGTTCGTAACGCGTCGACCTTGCGCTGCTTCTAGTCAAACAAACATTTATAAAATGTATTAGGTCTTTTGTACACTGTAAACAATTGTCTGTCAACTGTGCTTATTGTGAGTTCAATTTTCTTGGTGTACTTTCTTTTCTTTGAGACTGCTGTTCAAGTGTGGTGTTGTTTGGCTGTTGGCGCGGTGTTCCCTTCTGGGTTCTGCCTTTCTAAAAAACGATTCATTTTGGCTTAACCTGTAGGGAAACTGTTGGTTGTGTGGAGTGGGTTATGTGTCCGGTATGATTGTGGAATGGCTGAAGGAAAATATTGAGTGAATGTGGTGTTGTAATGGTGTTTGTGTAAATTGTTATGAATTGGTGGTTGTATTTTTCTATTGAGTTTATTAATGTATTAAGATGGAATTTCTTAAAATTAGCTAAAAGTTTGAAAATAAAAAGAAATATGTGAATTGATTTTGGTATGGAACTTGTGATGTATTTGCATTGTACCATTGAAAAAGTGTATGGTAAGTAGTGTTCAGTATTGGCACCTGTTTGGTTCAGATAATATTGGCTCAGCCTTACTGAGTAGAGTCAAGGCCCTTTATGTTTCTTGACTATTTCAGATAAAAAAACATCAACATGTGGAAGTATTCATTATTCTCAACGTCCAATTGTAATTTCCTATACAGTTCTCTTGTTATTTTCTCATTATAGTAAACGTTTGTTGCTCTACGCCTTAATGCATGGTTCAATCTATATGGTAATAGCGCCATCTTGTGACTTCTTTTCGGTATAACAGCTGAAACTCATATCATTTCTTTGCTGAATACATACATTAATAGCTTGCCGCTGCACATGTTGCCCCAATATATTTTATTGTGAACAACTGTGCTAGTAAAAGTACTGTCATAAGTTTATTACTTCAGTGCAAGTGTCAAGTTCCATGTTAACACTCGAGTACAATCAGCCTATCTTGAGAAATACGCCCTTTATCACTGTGGATGGCACCTCCGAACACAGCATTATTATTAAATTACACACCGGTCACAGGCGAAAAAATGCATGTAACATATTAAGATCAGTAAGTTTTCAGTATAAAACATGACATCCGCAGAAAAATACTTATTTTGAAGGGATGTTATGATTAGGGTTCAGTTCCTAAATCTCTGGAAATTGGGAAGTTACAGTGAGATAAGCAAACGAAACTAACCCTGACAGCACTATTCATGACGTCATGCATGGCATTGCACGCATTCTCGATTACTTCACTGGTTATATCATATTTGAAGTAATAGGATCGTTGATGAAATCACTGATGTTCCATTTTGTACGATAAGACGTGGCCACATAAAACTTGTGACTGGGTGATATTGCTGTAACCTTATATCGGGAACAAAGGATACTATAACATTAATAGTTAGCTAGCTATAAAGATCGGGGGGGCATATTAACAACAAGTAGCGATATTTATCGCTCAATAAGCTTAGCGACATTTTTTTTGTCGCCGCGCATCGGCGGATTTTATCGCAGAGATAACGTGCTATTAGCAACGTTTATCTCCAAAGCAATAAAATATCCGGCGATAGAGGCGAAATGCCTGAATATCGCTGGAAATTCAGTGATATTCAGGCATTAACCCTAATAGGGACTTAACCTGAATATCCACTGTAGGAGAGTAGGGTCTGCTATCCTATGGTCACCCCAAATTTTTGCTTTTTGCTTCACTGGTTTATGACTTAATGTGGCTGTGGGCCTGCTAATCAGACCCACAGACTGCTGTTCTCTCTCTAAATTACTGCCAATGGGGGGGGCGTGGCCAAGATGGCGGGCTGAGAGGACACTCTTGCCGTGAGCTCCCGAGCCCCTGGAAAACCCGCACCTTTCTACACCGCTGATCTCCCCCGGATTGACCGGAAAACGCACCCAGTGTTCCCCGTGGTGGTGTGGAGCAGCCAGCAGCCCTCAGTCTCCTTGCTGCCGCAGCGGAGCCGCTTGAGAACCAGCCGCGGCGAGGGCCGACGGAGGAACCGCCGGAAGACCCGGGGACCCCTCGATCGCGGGGCCTCGGCAACCCAACGAGGGGAGCCAGTAGCACAGAGTGGACCAACGGCTTGCGGGTGTGTCGACCCCACGACCGACCCCGCTGTGGCCTGAAACGACCTTCCTTGGCGGAGCAGAGCCGCATTAGCGGAGAGTGCGGAGGCGGAGCAGAAAGGAAGCAGCTACGCAAGCCCGGGGATCAGGTAGGCTGCGAGGCCTGCACCACGTGGCCCGACCCTGCGCCCCGCCCTTAACCACTGCCAGGCGCTGCCAGCCCCTCCGGCTCCCACGGTCGCCTTCGCGGCCCACGAGACCTAACCCCTCTCTGGTCCCAATTGCTGAACGACTCGCACGACTGGCCCCCAGCTATGTGATAATCAAGTGGACCAGTGGGGAGGGACTGCTGCGATCCCCGAGAGCGGGCCTAGCCGGAATCGCCGGATGTGGTGTTCTGGGACGATCACTGGAAGGACTGTCCAGTAGTGCCCTAGTGCCCTCTTGTACCGGCAGTCCCCTTGGGCGGAGCGAAACAGCACATACATAGTCCGGGAGACGAGACTACGCCACACCGGCGCTGGTTCCCCAGGCCGTAGCGGCGGCCATCTTGGACGAGAATGGAGTGGTTGCATCGACCTCTTGGAGCAGCCCTCGCTCACGGCGATCGAGGGCGCCTCATTGGGATTGGACCCACATCGGCGCGAGCAGTGTGGATCGCCACCTACTGCTGCACTGCTGCCCCGGTCTGTATTGCCTCCTCGCCACAGCACGTGGGCTTTGGTGATCCCCCCCCTCCGCGATGTCGAACGCCAGGGGGCCGAAGAAGGGTGACCGGACATTGCCGGACATGTTGGGAAGAGGCGCCCCGAGGCAAGACATGAACCAACCAGCTCCGAGCCCCCCGACTAGTTCTCGGGGCGCAGAAGGCGGGGAGCCCCCGGTGACTAGATCATTCCTGGAGTCACTGTTCAGCTCCTTGAGAGAGGACTTTCAAGCCTTGAAGCAAGAGGTGGCCGGGGAGGTCCGGGAAGTCCGGAGAGAGGTGGACTCCCTGGGAGAACGAGTGAACACTGTGGAGGCGGCTGGCCACTCAAGGGATGAGGAAATCACCCACTTGCAACAGGAGGTCCTGAGGCTGAGGGACCAGCAGATTGACCTACAGGCCCATGCCGAAGACCTTGAAAACAGATCCAGACGAAACAACATAAGGGTCCGAGGCGTTCCATCCAACGAGGAGGGTGAGGACGCGGCCGCCTACTTAGGGGCCCTGTTCCGTAAAATTCTGGGAGAATCGGAAGACTTCCCCATCCGGATCGACAGAGCACATAGAGTTGGTCGGCCTCGCAGGGCCTCGGCGCCTCCTCCGGACATTTTAGCTTTCTTGCCGGATTTCCCCCTGAAGGAGCGGATTCTTCGTGAGGCCCGACGACAACAGCCTTTCCGCTTCAGAGATCACCCGGTGGCTCTCTACCAGGACTTGTCCGCAATAACACTGCAGAAACGGAAGGCCTTTAAAATTGCTACGGACTTCTTGAGGGAACATGGCACACAGTACTCGTGGGGGCACCCCTTCCGCCTCATCTTTCGCTGGAATGGAACTCTGCACCAGCTCCGGTCCCTCCAGGATGTTTGCGGAGTGCTGGGAATCACTGCATCGGACATGGACACCCCGGCGCCTCGTCGCAGGCGGAGCACGCGAGATGGCTGGCAGTTAGTCGGGGAACGGCGATCCCCGCCGCCCGCGAGGCCCGACTCGCCTACAATTCGGGCAGAAATGTCCAGCGCCATACAGGAGGCTTCCAGGACTACGCCGAATGGTGATGTGGCCTTGACGGCCTGAACATGCTCCGGGGGGAGTCTGCAGTAGCCTATCTTCATCGCAGGTGCAGGGGTTCCGGGGGTAGGGGGTGGCGGGGGCGCTGGAGGTGGTGGCTGGACGTCCACTTGAACAACTTTCCACAGCCTTGTCCGTTGAGGACCGGACTGGGACAATGAAGTACTCTGCATGGTTTGGGGTGAGGGGGGTGGGCAGGGGAGTTGAAGGGGTGAGTTTGGGGTAGGGGGGTTCACTGGGCAGCGCGGGAGAGGGGGGTGTGCGGGGTTCCAGGGAGGGGGTCCTCACAGTTGGGGGTTTGGGGGCTCGGGGACTGTACTGTGCTATGAGGTGGTTTGCTATCACTGTGTGCTATGGCCGCTCGCTGTTGCCTTTGAGTTTAGTCCGGCGGGCCATGCCCGCCTTGGTGAGCGTTTCTGGTATTCCCCTCACTGATGGCCCTTAAGATTGTTACCCTGAATGTGAAGGGGCTGAATAACCCGGTCAAACAGAAGGCTGTACTGTCCCTCCTGGAGGACTCACAGGCAGACATCTGTCTTCTACAGGAGACTCATCTTCTAGCTAAAGACTGTCACAGGCTACGGACCCCAAAGTTCCCCACGCAGCTTTTATCTTCCTGCGCTTCCAAAACGGCAGGTGTAGCACTCATGATATCTAGGAGGTTCAAAGGGGAGGTCATGCAAAAGGTAGCGGAACAGAAGGGGAGGCTCCTGGCGTATAGAGTCTGGGTGGGGGGTCTAGTGTTAACTATAGGCTCCATATATAGCCCCAACGATCATCAAGATCAGTTTCTGCACAGGGCACTGGAAGACGTGACATCCACTCCTGACAGACACATCGTGATTGGAGGGGACTTAAATATGGTATTTGATGCGTCCCTGGACAGGTCGGTGCAAAGGCGCCTACAATCGGGAGAGCTCTCGGGCTCGGTTCGTTCCCGTTTGGAGGATCTTGATATGCACGACATGTGGCGCCGCCTCCACCCCGCGACCCGCGCCTATTCCTACTATTCACACGCCCACAAATCCTATGCAAGATTGGATCATCTCCTGGTGACGGGCCCGATGTACGAGCTGGCCTCGGGCGCCGACATAGGGGTCCTGTCTCTCTCAGAACATGCCCCGGTGGAGGGCACTTTCCGGCTACCTCCGGTGTCTCCCTCGCGAGGGGTCTGGCGTCTCAGGGACACTCTGCTGCACAAACAATCCGTGGTGAAACATATCCGTGAGTCAATAGAGGAATATAAGCGTAATAATGACAATGACGACACCACCCGCGCGACGCAATGGGCCGCCTTGAAGGCAGTGCTCCGCGGCGAGTTTATTGCCATCTCCTCGGCGGAGAATAAAGACCGCCAGCTTAAAAAGGACGAACTTACACGCCAGGTGAGGGAGCTAGAACAGGTGCATCAATGGACGGGGGCCCCTCGAGTCTGGAGGCAACTTAAGGCCGCCAGGAAGCTCCTGTCCGCGCTCGATATGGACAGAGCGGAGTACGCTGTACTTTGCCTGAAACATAAATACTACACCGGCGGAGACAGGTGTGGCCGGCTTCTTGCGCATAAACTCAGTGTGCAACACCAGCAGCATCGGGTGAAAGAACTAGCGGCCCCCACTGGAGGGACAGTCACGGAGGATGGACAGATTGCGGACGTTTTCCGTGGTTACTACACTGACCTCTACGCTGGTGTTCCTTCCTCAGTGCGAGCCGAGACAGACTATTTGGAGTCGGTGTCGCTCCCGTCCCTTACGCCGGACCAGGCCCAATATCTTGAGCGGGAGATCCGGATTGAAGAGGTGGTTACGGCTATCTCCCGACTCAAACACGGGAAAGCCCCGGGGCCCAACGGTTTTATCCCTCTTTTTTACAAGACCTTTTGCCAGGACCTTGCTCCACAGTTGACGCGCCTGTTTAATTCGTTCTCCGAACCGGGCGCTATCCCTCCGGAGTTCCTTCAGGCGACGGTGTCGGTGATCCCTAAACCGGGCAAGGACCGGACTGAATGCGGGTCCTACCAACCGATTTCACTTTTAAACTCCGACCTGAAGATTTTCACCAGTATTCTAGCGGCACGTCTGGCGCTCCACCTCCCGGGTATGGTTGACCCGGATCAGGCCGGGTTAGTCCCGGGCCGGCAGACTGTCGATAATACTAAAAGGGTGACCCATATACTGGAGAAGGCCTCACGGATACCCGGGGAACGCATGCTCCTTTCCATTGACGCGGAGAAGGCGTTTGATAGAGTGCATTGGCCTTACTTGGAGAAGGTATTGAGTAAATTCGGCATAGGAGAGAAGTTTAGGAACCTGGTATTCAATTGCTACCGATTCCCGTCCGCGTTAGTGAGGGTGAACGGTTGCAGCTCCCGGCAATTTGCGATAGAGAGGGGCACCAGACAGGGGTGCCCACTGTCGCCATTGCTTTTCGCTCTTTATATGGAGCCGTTCGCACACAGAATCCGCCAGAACCCCAATATCACAGGCGTCCGCATGGGGGAGTTCCACCACACCCTTAGTCTTTACGCGGACGACGTGATAAAGACGCTCGACGACCCCAGGAGGTCGTTGCCTGCTTGTATTGCAGAGATGGAAACCTTCGCGACTGTAGCGGGTTTCAAGGTAAACCTTGGGAAGTCAGCGGCCCTCGACATCTCGCTGTCCGGCGCCACCAGGGCTGACTTACAGAGGCTTTTCACGCTGAGCTGGTCTAGAGACCAAGTACCCTATTTGGGGATTCTCCTAGCACCCTCTCTTCCTGCTATGGTCGCGGCCAACTATACGGCTTTAAGTAAAAAGATCAAGGAGGAACTGGCCCGTTGGGACAAGGGCACGTTGTCGTTGCTGGGCAGGGTGGCCGCAGTAAAAATGACCCTTCTGCCGCAAGTCCTGTACCTCTTTCGGGCCCTCCCGTTGCAACCCCCCAAGGGATGGCTCGGGCAGACTCAGTCTGATATTACACGCTTTGTGTGGCAGGGCCGCAAACCTAGGCTCAAGAGAGCCATAGCCACGCTAGCGCCTGAGTCTGGTGGCCTTGGTATACCGGACTTGCACAAGTATTTCCAAGCTGCTCAACTACGCTACCTAGTAGAGTGGAGCCGGTGGGAATCGGACAAACACTGGTTGTTTCAGGACCAGGTGGTGGCGGGCAGGACGCTGCAGGAAGTGCCCTTCCTGCGGAGAGCCCACCGCCCCCCCAACCTCTATGCGTCCTTCATAACGCGGGTCCCGCTCCGAATCTGGGACTCCGTGTCCACCAAACACGACCTTACCACCTTCCCTCTTCCTTTTACACCAATAATCGGAAACCCGGACTTTGGCCCGGGTATGGAGCCGGGAGCCTTTGAGCTCTGGCGGGCGGCCCGTTGCTCCGCCCTATTCCACATGTATGGCCCGGAGGGTGCGGTCTCCTTCCAGGATCTACGGCGGGACTTCGGTCTGCCCGAGACGGAGCGCATGAGATGCATGCAGGCGCGCCACTGGGCGCTCCAGCCGCAGGTACGAGCCTCGGCGGACCGGAAACTCACGGCATATGAGCGTTGGTTGGTGACTCGCTCCTCGGACGCCAAGCTTATCTCCGACCTTTATAAATTGTTGCAACCTCCCCCCTTTCACATCTACAATCCCGGGAGAGAACGGTGGGAGCGGGAGCTGGGGCGATCGCTGAGCCACGCTGACTGGGACCACATCTCCTACCGGGCACGACACTCTGCTTACCACACTGGGCTTACTGAGACATTCACAAAAATTTCCACTTACTGGTATCGCACCCCAGAGAAGCTTCACGAAATGAACCACTCAATACCCAAGACCTGCTGGCGAAACTGCGGACAGACTGGCACACTTACTCACATACTATGGGAATGTCCCCTGCTGACCCCTTACTGGGAGGAGGTGCAGAACGAGGTTGGCCAATGCTTTGAGATTGAATTACCCCGCTTTCCAGCCTATGTTCTACTTGGCTTGCCAAATGGTTTGATGTACCCACTACGATCTAAGAAGGGTAGGCAGATAGCGATCGCCCTGGGATCGGCAATACAGAATATACTCATTCACTGACGCACTACCACGCCTCCTACTGTTGTTGGTTGGCTACATAGATTGTGGCATGTCTTAGGCATGGAAAAGATGTCCCTGGTGGTAGCGGGGGAGGTAGACACATTTGAGGAGCTGTGGTCACCATTTCACACACTGTTAAGGTCAGAATTCAAAGAAATTACTTGCCCTAGATATCTTAGACTGCTACGGCTGACACCACCGCCAGACCCGCCCATCTGAGTTGCCCGAGTAGTTAGCTAGAGGGGGGGATGGATGACTATGCTGCCATAGTGAACAGACGGAAGTTTGATAGCACAGTACGGGGGGTGGGGGAGGGAGTCGGGGGGTTTGGGGGGGCAGTTGGTTGGGGGGGTTTTGTCTTTCTTTCTCCTTTTGGTTTGTCCTCGTCCACAGGTGCACCAGCCATGTGACTCTGGAACAGAATGTGCCCATCGCACTGCACGAACTGACTTCATGTCTATGTTGAACTGTATACACTATTTTGCGGGGGCACCTGTGGTTACTCGTTTGTAATGTTGTCCTTTTTCTTTCAATGCTGCAATAAAATACTTTAAACCTAAATTACTGCCAATGCACTCTAGGTGCATTACGAATTGGAACTGGTTCACCTATTGGCCCCTGTAACTGTGTCCCCTCGGTACCCAGGGCATAGGTGTAGCCAAGGCCTACCAGGGGCTGCAGCATGTATTGTGCCACCCCTGGCCTGGCCTCCATATTTGACACAACTGGCTGATCAATCAGCTGGGGTAAGTTGGTGTAATCACCTCTTACTTAGATATAGTATCCCTATATCTAACCTTAACTGGACACATATGCTCCTATCAGCCACTCCTATGGAAGGCCTCATCAATCCTGGAGGCAGAGTGCTTGGAAATATGTGAGATGGTGCTCTAGCATGAGCTGAGCCTGTCTGCAGCTGTCAGGAACCACTCCCTTAGCTGTTCCGGGATATTGCCATACCATATACTCTTAAGTGCATTATAATCCTTGCGGTTATATGCTATCTTTGGTTTGGCTTTATCAAAACATGTCGAGTAAGGTGTCATACAATTTGGAATACTATGCCCTCGACAGTTCTGTCGACGGGGATAACACTCCACCCTTCTAGAGGGACACGACATGTGTGTAGCCTTAACCCCGGTTAAAGTTAACTAGAGCCTCAGCATCACAAAATGGATGCTGCCACCACAGACACAAGTCTGACCTCCTGCTGCTGGGATTCCTTCCAGCGAGGAAGGCTTGGACAAAGGGTTTCCTGCCTTGGGAGGTGCGAGCACCACCCCAGACAGGATTTTGTGTATTGGGTAGGACAGGGCTGAATAGATTGAGACATGCCCGGGGCACACAAGGTGTCCCCGTGCATAAGCCAGTCCAAACCGGTCCTGGGACTTTCCAGACCCAGGCCTGGCGAGGAGCTGGACAAAGGAAAGGGGGTGTAACCGCCCCCCTTCCTGGTCCCACCCAGAGGAGGGACCTATCAGGTGATCCACCCCTCAGATTGGGAATAAGAGTGGGAGCAGTGCCATAGCACCTCAGATCATCCTGAATCAACTTTAAACAAAGAAGACGACTGGACTTCGACATTCTGCTGCACAGAAGACGGAAGAAAATCTCCTTTGTAGCCTAGGAGTGGCCACCCTGTGAATACAGGTACCAACCAGCGAATCGACGTCTGCTTTGCCGCCGCCTCCCGCCAAAGCCCGAGCCCAGAGCCTGACAAGACCCAAACTCCCAGACTTTTCCCAGCCCGATCCACAGTCCCTGCAAAGAAGGGACCCGTGGAGGCACCGAGAGACGTGGGACCGGACATCTTGGAAGACACCTGAAGAGCTGACTGCGCAGCATCAGAGGAACCCTCGATGTTGTGCTTTAGGGACTGAGAACCCCCACCACCGAGCAGCCCTTGCACCGAAGATCAGCCCCCCAGCATCTCCACGATCTGCGTGGGGCCCTTTTGCATTGTGCCACTCGACGCGCCATCCCGGCCACGTGGTCAGCGGCCATCTTGGTGACGAAACCGAAGAACTACACTACGGATCTGGTTGCTCAAGACTTGCCCTCGCTCCTGTAAAAAGGAGCACCCGCTCTGACCTTGCTGGTCCGAGTGATAAGCCTTTTTTGACTCCTGCGTGGCTTGCATTAGCCAAGGCCTGTTTGCTCTGATCAAGTTGCCGACACCGCCAACAGCAAAAAGCCTGCGTAGGACAGCTTGTGACTGACTCCTGGACATCCTCAACCCCCGGTGTCCACGTGGCTGCAGAGAGAAGCTACACCTCAACGCCTGTTTGCACCCGACATCGCCTGGTTCCAATCTGGTTCCACGGAAGTCACTGGCTAGTGACTCTGAACATTGTCCCCTCTGCTTTCAGGTCTTCACAACTTCAGATCCACCCTTGGATCCACCGGAACTCTTCACATCGAGCCGCCTGCAGCATCTTCAGCTCCAAGCACCATCGACCAGCGTGACGAAACCCGACACTACTTCGACCCTATGCACCCTCGTCCTGTGGGTGAGGTAACTCAGCAACGCCAGTGTTTCCACCCTGGTACACACCTCTAGGGCCTGTGTCTCAAGTTTCAGCTTTCTAGGTCACTCGGAAGGTTCCAAACTAACTAACTTTATAACTTTTACGCACCATAGACTTAACATTGGTGAGTGCGTGCACTTTAAACACTGCACCCGAGTCCCGTGGGTCTTTCCCGACTTAGTCACTGCTAGTCCCGATCAGCTCCAGCGATTCCCAAGGCCCTAGGCCTGTTTCCTTTCTGATTGGGATCTCTTATACCACTTTCTTAGTATATGGTTTAGGTGGCCCCTAGGGCTCATCCATATTGAGCAACTTTTGTGTATTTTGAACTGTGTTTTGTTTAACGCTTGTGCTTCTGTGCTCATAAAGAGTTCAGGGGATATTTGTAGTTAATAAATATATATATATATTTTCAATATATATCTGTGTGGTGTCCTTTCATCTGGTATTCAAGGGGGTTGTGTATGGTAACACAGCTGGCTTCACATGCCTTTCAGAGTTTAGCCTAAGACTGCTTTGTCCACGTTACCACTAGGATAACTGGTCTATAAGGTTGACTTACAACCGATCATCATAAGGGTTGCTTGGCATGATACAAGGTGATCACTAGAACAAGTGAGCATCATATAACAGGCCAACTTCTCACATTGGTGAGCAGCGGATTGGGATCTGAGCTTGCTGTTGTACAATCTTTGAGATTATCATTTGAAAGATCATACAGGTACCTGTTAGGTACATATAAAACAATACTAGTGTACATAAGTTCTACTGAACTTAGTTGTTGTAGAGGATAGGGAGTAGCACACCCTGACTACAACTACTAGATAGGTTTAGTAGGTAAACACCAGTGTAGGTAGATTGCAACATATCCACCCACACTAGAGCAATGTCTGGAGCAGAGGGGTCCAGTGGACTTACTCCTGTTGAGAGTGACCCTCCAAGGGCACCATCCAAATTTGCTATCTTTTCCTTAAAGGAACTAAGGCAGCTTTGCGCCTTAAGGGGTCTGAAGACAGGGCCATCCCTTACTACAGACCACCTTAGAGAGATCTTAGACCAGTCTGAGACTCTAAAGACCTCTAAAGCAGACCCCACAGGAAATGCTGAAGGAGGCTCCCCTTCTGAGGATGACAATGCTGATGCCCCTGTCCCTTGAGTCCAGGTAGATGAGGGTGTCCACATCACTGGAGTTCCTCAGGTAGATCTTGAGGAAGATGAAGAAGAGGAGACAGAAGGGGGGAGCAGTGATTCTGATGATGGTAGAAATAGCCAGGTGCTAGTCAGTAGGCTTAACCAGGCTAACTTAAGTATATTTGGGACTGAAGCAAGGCTGACCTTGCCCAGACACCCAAGTGGACTTAACCAGGGGCATAGGAGGAGGAGGAATCACTCAGGTGACTCCAATACCTCCCAGGCTTCTAGAGGCTCTCATGGTCACTCCATAAGGGAGATGACTAGCCTTCAGAGAAGGGAGCATGAGGCCAAAATGAGAGAGGCTTAACTTAGGATCCAGAGACAAGAGTTAGAGGTTTCCCTGGCCCAAGAGAAACTTGCTAGAGCAAGACAGCCTAGAGAGAGTGGGGTAATAGAACCCACTGGTGGCAGCAATATCCACAAGGATAAAGACAGGTCTTTTGATAACAGAAACCTGAGTAAGAGTGTGCCCCCCTACAAAGCTGCGGGGCGCGAATTCCGCCGCAGTGCTGAAGGTTCTAATCGCGGGCGCGGTCATGAGGGCTCCCGACCGTCATCAGCACACGCCCACCGGGCCGGGAGCCGTCATCAGCATCGAAGAGGTTTTATAGCACAAACTTTACCCAAAGGTGTCAGATGGTTATACCATAAAACCAAGTAAGTTACACAAGGTACACGTTTTGGAATATACACATTAACAAGTTACATATACAATCAGGATTATAACAAAATCAAAGGTGGCAAAATTAGGTTAATACAGGTATAGAATACATCTTAAAAAAGTTGAGCTCATGTGAATGCCAAGCGGACGTGAGGGTCATGAAATGGGTTGAATTATTCTTGGAAGTGTCTTTGGAAGAGAAGAGTTTTAAGATCTGTTTTGAACGTCTAGAAAGAGGCGGTGGTGGTAACGAGTTCCAAATACCAGCCGCTTTTCCCGAGAAGGATTGAGCCATAAATCTTTCTCTTTTGAAAGTAGGAGGTTCGAGTAGAACGTTTTCAGCATTGTATGAAGGTCTAGAGCAACCTGAGATTTTGAGTTAATTTGCAGATTAACGAGGGGTGGAAGTGTGCAATGCTTTGTGGGTGATACAGGCAGTCTTGTAAATTGATCTAGCTTCAAAGGGAAGCCAACGAAGGGAATACAGTATGAGTGTGATGTGATCTTTTCTTTTGGGAACTTAGTGTGCAAACTCTAATCACCACAGCAATTAACGGGCCCCTGTGGCGGTCTCCCACCTTCTACTATAAGGGTTCACCAGGTCCCACTCTGCTCAACTGGCCTTCAAGGGAAGACTCTAAGTAGCAGTTCCAGACCTTCATAGCAGCAGAGTCATAGCCAGTGCCACTGATACTATGTGTCAGGAGAGGGCTAAATTATGCGGCAGGGTTGAGTACATTATGCAGCAAGAAAAGGCAAATTATGCAGCATAATGCAGCACATTTTGTAAAAGTATCAGTTTATTATTTTGTCATTTTTAAACTTGGTAGCACTGTCTGGGCATTGGTTGCACCTCATTAGCACCAGTTTAATGTTCAAATATAGCAGAAAGCAAAAGAAAGGTGACCAGTCCCGCTTTTGAAAGGGCCGAACACTGCGCTGCAAAACGTGTCACCACATTTTTAGTAACGTTTGAATCGTTTCAGTTAGAAATACATTTGTTTTAGAATCTGCAGCTTATGCAGCAGAATATGCATTATGTGGCAAATGCAGCAAATCTATAATTACAAACAAATTGTTGCAGTCGAACATTCACATCATTTCAGTGGTCCTGGTCATAGCCCATTCTTGACACGGACTCTTCGACGTCCTCCTCTCAAAGAGCTGAAATGGCTGACTGCCGGGGGTGCCTTTACCGCCAAACTGTAAGCCAAGGGCAACCCCAATGACAGCTCTCTCACACATCCACCAATGGTAAAGTGCCATTTCCTCATCACAAATAAATCACGTTGGCTGTGGCTGTTTTCCAAACTCTCATTCATACAAAGACTAGTCTTATCAAGAGGAAATAAACAACTACAGTGAGTTCCTGGTAGAGTTCTCTTGAGCACATAGGTGACCCTTATAGGTGAGGTAATTGCTGAGGCCACACATATATGCATCTCTTATTCATGCTGATGTTTTTCTGCACCAATCGGGGACAAACTAAAATCAGCTAATTTTTTCCCTCATTGCTACATAACATCTATAGAAACTTCTGTTATGCATCCTTCACATTTACCACAAAAGTAGAGGCATATTGGACTAAAACAAATTGCCTGTTTGTTTCGGAGTAGGTCTGTGACTGGGAGGGCTAGGGTCTGGGTGGATCTGTGAGTGGATGCATGAGTCTTTGATTGGGTGAGTGAGTGGGCGCATGTATATCTGAGTTTATTTGTGAGTGAGTGTGTGAGTCTCTTAGTGTATGAGTGAGTGAGTGACTGAGTGCATAAACCTCTGAGAGGGTCTGTGACTGGGTAGTGTGTGACTGACTGTATGGGCGTGTGAGTGGATGTATGAGTGTCTGAGTGGATCTGTGAGTGGGTGTATGAGTATCTCAGTGGGTCTGTCAGTTTATATGGGGCAACCATGAATACAACTGGTACTGCAATGCAACATGTGTTTGCAGTAAGTAGCTTTGTGCAGTGTGGCCCATGAATACTGAGTCCAGGATATCATGTGACACAAATGCCATGAACAGAATATTGAGTGACAAAATATCAAAAGGTAAGTATGTGGAGATTTTCTATTCCTAAGCCCACATCTATGTACCTTGACAGAATATACACTTTTGGAGTTAAGTACAGTAAATTTATACTTCTCTGTGTGCACATACATTTTGCTTTTTTGTCCCTCTATGATCTGTTCACGATATTAGTACACAATATTCAATATTTAAGAGTAATAATAAGGGGGATCTTGTCATGCGCGGACTTAGCCCAATGGGCATCAAGGCGCCTAATTCCAAAAACAGCTCATAACAAAGGAACTCTGCAGCTCAACCTGTATAGGCTCTGGAGAAACACCATGTTTTTAGGGCCTTTTTGAACAGCGCCAGAGAGGATAGCGTCTTAATCTCTGTCGGCAGGATGTTCCAAAGCTGTGGAGCAGCGACGGAAAAGGCCCTAGCTCCCCATCTGGAGAGCTTAAAGCGGGGGACGGCAAGTTGGAGTTGTCCAGAAGAGCGTAAACACCTTGGAGGGTGATAGCGGGTAAGCAGGGAGCTGATAGCGCCTTTAGGTCCATCCTCGAGAGCTCTGTAGGTCAGACACAGAATTTTAAAATAAATTCTGTGCTGGATAGGCAGCCAGTGAAGGTCTCTCCTCGCAGCAGTAGCAGAGGAAGACCTGGGAAGATCCAGGACAAAACGTGCGGCAGCGTTCTGCACTACTTGCAGTCGATGTATAAGGCCCTTGTTGGCTTCCATGTAGAGAGAGTTACAGTAATCCAACCTGGAACCAACAAGGGCAACTGTAATCTGCTTACGTGCTTGAGGAGACAAGTAGCTGCGAATTCTGTTGAGTGTCCTGATCACGCCCCAGCAGGTCGAGACAGTCCGATTCACCTGTAGAGACATCGAGAGTACAATCGCTTTACACTACACTGACTCACAATACACAATTCTTTTTTGGGTGTGCAATAAACTTTTGACCAAACAGGAAGCCATGGCAAAATCAAACTCCAATTACAACTTCTCAACACTAATTGAACAAGGCACAGTATATGGAAAGATAAGGAAACCCAATGTATTAGTAATGAAGGTCCCCAAAGACACATAAACATTACAACTGAAACATTTTGTGGCATCCGTCTTAGGTAAAGAGCGCACAAGATGATTGGTGTATTCTGAACTGGAAAATACAAAGCAATAATTCATAACCAAGAACATTTATTAGAAAAAGAATATCAGTAATAACAATGTTTACCAAATACCACATCAATCACTCTAAAATAACCAACTTTTCACTCAGCACCCACTCCAGTGAAATATACAAACACTACTAACCCATTGGCCTCTTTAACTCTCTCCACCCTTTCCACATTCCCAAGTCATCCACTAGAACAACCGCCTGTGGGGTCTTAACAACATTTCCATCCCTTTCTGAAAACACCCTTCTCTTCCATTGTACCAAACACAAATCATTTTTTGCTCAGCAGCACTCTGTGCCAAATCCCAAAAGGTCGAATAAGCCCCAATATTCAGATCCACAAATCCCTTTCATGAAATTCAGTCTTCCCACCAGCTCAACCATATAACCCATGGTTGACATCAATGACCCTTCACCTTATCTAACTGTCCTTTGGTGAGTCTCACAGATATAAGGTTGAAAGAGAACTCAGTTGTTTCTCTTAAAGACCTTCTTTCCCTGGTCATAAAACCAACTTAAGCATAAGAGCCCAGCAGAGGCTAGGCTAGCCCACACATATAGTAATTATGGTAAATATTTAACCTGCTTCAACAACACCAACCTGAGATACACCTTATTCCTGGGACCTAGTGGAGCAACAACAGGTTTGGGTGTGTCACTCATTTGTCGCCATCAATCCATCTAATATAATCAAAAATTGGATCAACTCCAAGTCTTTGGCTACTGTCCTTTTAAGGCACCTCAAGAACTGCTATTGCAGAGAATTTTGAGTCTACATACAAAGCTGTGAAGACCGAGCAATCTAACCTAAGAACCCTTCATACCACATTGAATTATTTCTATTAGAACCGCTTCTCCACTGTAACTATCCCAGTTCCAGCCAAACCCTGAAAACCCACACAAGGCATTTAATAAAGTGCTAGATAAACCAAAACACCCTAACCACAATATTAAATGGTGCAAGGTGAAGAAAACTGAAGTAATCATGAGCAAGAAAGACCTTCTTTAATTAAGATATTAGTATTCATTCAAGGATTCAAACCTTGAACAAATCTAAATCTGGTGCCTTGAAAGTTACTGATGGCCATCCCTACCATAAGCGAAGAGCAGCTAGACTAATTTAAATAAAAAATTGCCAACATTTTCAACTCAGTATCCAAAACACCTTCACAATCCCCCTTCCCACTAACTATGAAGCCAAAAATACATCCCAGACTGCAGCTTCATGCCTAAGGATTCCTCTGAGCTACACATCCTAGCTAGCATAATAAAAGCACCTAACTCACCCATGCTCAGACTTTTGTTTCCAAAAAGAACCAGTCCCCTTAGAGCCGTGAGGGACGCGGAGCAGTGTACGGGAATCCATTTACACATCTAGGCATCCTTTATATTCATCCTTTTTACTCAGAATTTCGAACATTTTATGGTGCTGCCAACCATGGTTTAGGCAGTCTATGCCTTTGCAACTAGTCTGGAAATAGAGTGTGAGAATTACAAAGAATTGAAAATAATTGCTGGACTTCTATACCCTCTCAGGTCCCAGAAAATACTTAAACAGATCACCTGAGAGATTGTGCTCATTTTTAGTGATAACAGTAATAACTATCATCATTTACCATCTATTCCATTGTTCCGGTCTAAACTATTGGAATTCTGATTTTGGAATCTTGTTCCCTAAGTATATGTGCTTGAATGTCACTGTGCTTGACTTGGACAAGGTACTGAAGAAGGTGGTTCATGTCCTGTGTTAACCCACCGAAAGGCGCATCGACCTCGTGTGTCCAGACCTTTGTATTATTTTTCACCTTGTTGGAAATGAATTACATCTTTTTGTTTCTCGTTTATCCCAGATGTGCATAAGTGTTTTGTATGAATGTGGACGTATGTGACCCCACAGCGGTGGGTGCGAGTGCACCCTGCTACGACCCCTCTCGGTTCTCCTCCATGCGCTGCAAGGCTGCGCGGCTGTTCTCCACATTACGTGACAGCTTTGAGCCGTCAAAGGTGAGATCCGCAGTCAAGACGCCAGGCATGATATAATAGCGAAGCCTTCCACGAGGCTTCAATGTGAATGATGAAGTCAATTAGCGCTTCAAGGTGTTAGAGGAGATGCTATGGTAGACATCGGGATTAAAATGTAAGGAAAGAGGAGTTGTGGCCACACTAAGGGAAAGTGAAGCTCACATTGAGGCACTACTGGATCGAGACCACAACTCAAGCATGCTGATCTTGATTACAGCTCATCCGCAGGAGGCATGTAAGGGTACTGAGCCCCCATCTTGAACGACCCGCCCCCGCAACAATGGGGTGAGTCCTGTAATGCTTTCCTGTTCAAGACTCTAACTGAGAGAGCTATGCCAAAATAGTAATAAAAAGAGGACTAATAGATCCCCAGCAGCGGCCATCTTGGCATGGGCACTCAACCAATTTCCCGCCTAAACGCCCCCACTATACTATAGAATGGCACAATATCAAGATCTACTACAAATATCTCTCAAATTTCTATGGCCATACTGTTGAGTTAAGAGAGGCAAGGCATCATCTGTTCCACTATGGAGCAATTCTAAGTGAGACAAGACATCATCCATCCTAAGCCTGACAATCTCAACTCCTCAACACCCCCAGGTCCTACGACAATGGCACCTTAAGTGAGATAGTGCCCCCTCACCCCGCCCACAGCAGCAGTAACTAGGCCTCCCTGCAAATTAACCTCTAACCCCACCCTCATTTGAGCTCACCGCAGGCTGCGCACCAGGTCTCCCCCTGTCCCCAATCATCTGGCACTTCTCCTCATTATATCTAGTGGGAATCTCCAAGCCTACTCCCTCCCTAACCAATCTCCACACAGCTCCACCCCCCCACTGACACATACCTCTCCAGAAAATACAGTACGCAACAAGACACAGCTTACCCCTGACATACCCATCCCACTAACCCTTCCCGAAACCCCCCTCCCCATCCCGCCCGACCCCCCTTACCCCTCATTTAAAAAGATGCCAACCAACTGTAACTCCCACCAGACCATCCCGTCATCCCCCACCCAACGGCCGCCCCCCAACCTGAAACCCCACGGCCCACACTCCTTCACCATCATCTATCCCCCCAAGCTCTTGCCTAACACCACTAAAATCTTCAAACAAAATCTACTCAAGCAACACACTGAAACTCTCATAGCCGACCTCTACCACAACTCCTCTGAAGGCTAAACTAAAACTGACCTTATCTTCTACACCACCCAACAAGCCTAATGGAAAAATAACCTAGCCAACCACCTGCAAGTTACCAAAGCCACCAACATCCCCCATGGCCAAAGACTAAGTATCTCCAAGTCTCCCCCACTCCCAATTAACGCCTCCATAACCCTATACAGAAATGGTAAAGTCATGGTCCGAGCCAACGACTTCAACCTACACCAATTCAAACTCACCTTTCCCAAGCTGGAAAACTCTATCCTGACCCCAGAAAGACCGGACCTACCTAACTCTGTAGATTCACCCCACTCACAGGCAAGATTGCCCTCTATCCCCCACTCCCACCCCCCCAACCACACCTCCCACCCCAAACACCAGCTCCCTGCCCCACCCACCAAGCCCCCCAAAACATCCTTCCCAATCCCCCTCCTCATACAAACTCGAGCACCCGTCCAACCTATCCCCGACCATCAGACAAAACCAGACCTGGTCTCTCGAGAAATACCCTACACAATCCCCCCACCACCACCTATCGGAAGACACACGCCTCTCCACTTCACCTAACCCCCCCAACCCCAGACCCAGCCGCCCCAACCCACACCCCCAACCTAACCCGCCACCTAATCCCTCTCCTGCCCCTCACCGCAACAACACTCAAACCCCCTGTCGCAACCAACAGCCCCAGTCAGTTGCGCCTCCCAAACCCACTCCTCCCCAATCCCCAGAGACAATGGAAGTAATAAACGAGCGCCTCACACGCATAGAAAAACAACTCAACTCCCTCTTAACGCTGTCCCCAACTCACCTCTTAACCATAACTGAAAACCTGTCCCTACTTCACATCCAATTCAACACTATCACCCATGCCATTAACAAAATCCTTCTCAACACCACTGCGTACTCCTACACCTCCAAACATCCAATACTCCCCTCCCTCTCAAACACCAGTGAGCCACCTCAACCGCCTAATCTCATGACGCCCAGCTGGCTCTCTTCCCCTCGCAACTCCCAATCCACCAGACCAAAAAGAACAACCCCCACCCTCTCAAAAACCAGTGAGCCACCTCAACAGCCTAACCTCATGACGCCCAGCTGGCGCTCCTCCCCTTGCAACTCCCAATCCACCAGACCAAAAAGACCTACCCCTGATGTCTCCGAGAGAGGCTATGACACTCGCTAAAACCAATGACCCCAGAAAAACCCTAACCCCCCTTCTCACATCCAAGTAATCACCAGTATAGGTAGAGACAACCCCCAACCTAGGCCCACAAAACATCCCTCCCAACGCACATCTATTCCCCAAGCCCCCCCCTCTCAAGCCCACTCCGACAGCGACATGGTAAACTGCATGCTTATAAACTGCAGATCCACAGCCAAGCACGCTATAGAGCTGGCTGATGCCAAACTGTGTAAATATGTAAATTGATACTTGTATAGCGCATTACTCACCCACAAGGGTCTCAAGGTGCTTGTACGAATACCGCTGTGGAACCCATCCTGGCTTTCCCTGTGAGGCGTCCACTCCTGGGCACCCCCGAGGTGGAGGCCAGGCATCCTTAGCATTGTGGGGGCCGTTGTGGAGATTAAGCAAGCTATTGCCCAGAGTTGCAGAGTGGGACTCTATGATTGCAATAGGCACCGAGGCAAGAATTATCAGGTCTGTGGAATTTTTGAGCCCAAGACCCACCGAGGCAGGAAATTGAACCCTGGTCCCGGGCTAGACCTCTGCATCAGGGTCTGCTGCTCTAACCATTGAGCCACACACGGACATTGGATTCCTCACTGAAACCTGGCTCAATTAAACATCTTACCCACTCTTTGACCTCCTAGTCCCCCCTGGCTTCTCCATCATTAAAAAAGACAGAATTGACCAATGTGGTGGCGGCATTGCCATTTTCCACAAGAACAACATCAGCATAACTGAACTAAAAAATACTCACACCTTCTCAACCTTCGAATGCCTTATCACCATCATAACACGCCCAAACAACAAAACAAGAAAATGCCATATCATCTACCACCCCCCAAGAAATTCTCCGGCGTTCAGTGACCAAATCTCGGACCTACTAACTCAGTGCTCGCTAAAAAACTCTGACAACATCATCCTAGGTGACTTTAACCTCCCTTGGAACAATGATAATGACACTGTTATACAGTTCCTAAATGAACTCCTTCTCACAAACGAGCTCATCCAGCGCTGCAAGGGTCAAACCCACAACAAGGGCTCTACCCTAGATGCTATCATAGCCAGAAATGAAACTTTAACCATAAATAACATTCTCCCAATCGACTGGTCAGATCACCACATCATCCTTTTCAGTATCAACCAAATAGTAGCTACTCCAATCAAGTCTCAAATCACCCACCAATGGTCCAGAAATTTCAAAGACATCCCCCTCCCTGCCCTTCAAGAAACCATAACATCACTGCTCCCAACCTGTTCAGACAACCTCAACACGGTCGAGCTCACCACTCTGTACAACAAAACAATGACAACTGCCCTTGACCAACTAGCCCCCCTAAAACTCAAAAGAGTTAGAGACATCCCCTCCCGAGCCTGGTTCAATAATGACCTTAACTCCGAACGAAGAAAAGTAAGAGCTGCTGAGAGACTCTGGAGAGGGAACCCATCCACAATCAACCTCTCGCAACTCAGGAAAGAATGCAACAACTACAATAAACACATAATCAAGGAGAAAGCCTCCTTCTTCCGGAACACACTAGACAAAGCCAAAAACTGCCCAAAAGAACTTTTCAATATCATCCAGAGACAGACCTCCAAGCGCACAAAAGCTAACCCCCTGTCTCTAAACTGCACTGTAACAACCTGGCTAAATTATTTGGTGACAAAATCTCCAATATTGAGCTCTCCCTAGACCACCACCCTCAATCCCAACACAAAAAATCCACACCCCTTATGAAATCTCTCCCATCTCCAGCACACAACACACTCACAGAAGCCAAGACCACTCCTCCATCGACTCCCAAACTCACCCCTCACCCTTGCCCCCATCCCCTCCCAAGCAGTGGATAGACTTCAACCCTCTCTCCAAAGAGGACATTTCTAATGTGATTGCTAACTCCAAACCCTCCAACCATTTCGCAGACCCTTTACCCGCCTCCCTAGCCAAGAACCTCAACCTCACCCTAACCCCACTGTGGACAAAGATTATCAACAGCTCTCTAAACAACGGACTGATGCCCGACTGCCTCAAACTAGGCCAAGTCACCCCCTCCTAAAACACCTGAGGCTGACCCAAATGGCCTCAAAAATTTTAGGCCCATCACCAACCGCCCTTTCCTAGCCAAAATTCTGGAGAAATGCGTTCTCTCCCAAATGAACCCATACCTGGAATCTAATAACCTACTCGACTCACACCAATCTGGGTTCAGAAAAGGATGCAGCACAGAAACCGCTATACTGAGAATTATAGACTACATTCACAACTCCCTTGACTCCAACAAATGCTGCCTACTTGTCCTTTTCAACCTACAGCTGCTTTTGACACGGCTGATCACAACCTACTCTTAGACGCCCTTCAAAAACACGTAGGAGCTGATGGCAATGTCCTAAAATGGTTCTTCTCATTTCTACATAACCGCTCACAACTCATAAAAATCAAAAACTCAATGTCCGACACCTCCACCTCAACTCGAGGTGTTCCTCAAGGCTCAGACCTCTCCCCCACACTCTACAACATTTACATGAAACCACTCACTGCCATTCTAAAACAAGCAAGAATCGCCTACCACCTCTATGCTGACGACACCCAGCTGTACCTCGAGATCTCCTCCCTCAATGACATCCTCCGCCTCAACTCCACTCTCTCAAAAGTAGAGCATTGGCTAACTCTCAACCACTTCAAACTCAACCAAGAAAAAAATGAAATCCTTGTCTTCTCAAATCACGAGCAACCCGCTCAGATCCAAGAATGGCTAAACCACCTTACCTCTCTAAACTGCAAACTCACTCCAGCAAACTCAGTCAATCACTAGGGATCTCTCTAGACCCAAGCCTCAACATAAGTTCCCACATCAAATCCACTGCAAAAGGCGCCCTCTACAACCTAAAACTCCTCAACAAAATCAAACATTTCATACCCCCCAATGACCTAAAAACTGCAACCTAATCTCTAGTTCTTTCCAGACTTGACTATGGTAATGCCACTCTAGCCGGGACAGCAAGAACACACACAGCCCCCTTGAGAGCCACCCTAAACACTGCAGCAAAGAATGGTCTCAGGGACCAGGAAATTTGACCACATCACCCCTACTCTACAGGCCCTGAAATGGCTACCCATCGAAGCACGCTGAGCCTACAAAACAGCCTGCATCACACATAAAGAATTGCACACAGACAAACCGGATTACCTTGCTGCCAAACTCACAAAAGCTGGTCAAACATGAAACCTAAGAACCTCCAACTCACTCCTCTTAATTCGCCCAAAAAAGACATAAACAAAAATCTCTCTCTTGCTCTTTCTCTGG
Organism: Lissotriton vulgaris; assembly: GCF_964263255.1. Classification (NCBI taxonomy): domain Eukaryota; kingdom Metazoa; phylum Chordata; class Amphibia; order Caudata; family Salamandridae; genus Lissotriton; species Lissotriton vulgaris. The sequence continues at coordinate 539,377,039 of NC_141698.1, read as the reverse complement.
GAATGCCCCAAAAATCTGGAACTCTCTCCCTACTCACATCAGGACGAATCGATCTTTCACGATCTTCAAGAGGCAACTAAAAGAATTTCACCTCAATCGCCACCTCTATGCTTCCGGACAATGACTTCGTTACTCTTGGTATCCAATATCCTCGTGATTCTCACTGTACTTTATTGCTTATGTTTTCATTTTTATGTATGCTGTAAAGCGCTCTGATACTCCGGGGTCTTGTAAGCGCTATATAAAACTCCAACATAAATAAATAAATAAATGTATGAGTAGAAATAGATTTGTTTATTAGGGAACCTTTCATGTTGCTATATATTTTTGTATCAGTAGTTATATGTATTTACAACAAAAAACTATTTTTCGAAAAAGACAAAAAAGTCTCATATCTATTTACAAAAATGATATTGTGCATTAAGAAATATGAAATAAGAAATTTATGAAAAAAATAAAGTTTTTATAAAAAATTGATCCTTATGTTATGTTACAAATATTGATGATTGTTCATATTGCTTACCCATGCTAGATTGAAACATTGGTTAAAGAAATATAGGTCTAAGGGGAGTGTTTTCTGGTTCTTTTTGGTTGTTGTGTCCCCCTCTTACTCCCAGACCTCACTGCACTCTAGAGGGGATCCCTTGCTCTTTTATTGCAGACTTTTGTTTCCAACAACTGCCCCGTATGCTGCAAAGGTCCCTATAACCTTTATAACTGCCTGCATCAACCCAGGTGCAAGATATTATCCCCATGTTATCCATGACCTCCAGTCCAGATTTAGACCCTTGAGGGACACCAAATCATCCCGAAACATTACTAGATGTGAGCGCTTTCTTTCAACCAATGAAGATACGAAAACATCCCTTATATTTCTTGACCACTCAGCAGCCTCAACACTACTGACCACAGAATATGCTGAAAACTGTGAACTCTGGATGGGAGTCACAGGACCTGCTTTGTCATGGAGCCATCTGTTTCACTTCAACCACAACTCAAAAATCAGGATCAGTTGGTTGAGTTGCCCACAAGTCAGATGCCTTTTTGCACCCAAAAGGGATCCTGTCTCACATGCATTTTGATATATTAAATGATAAATATATTTATATTATTTCCACATATACATATATATATATATATTTCTCCAGTTTGGCTCCAGTTTAGCAAACCCCTGGCGCTGCTTACTCCGGTGCAGTATTCCTCGGCCGAGCCCAGCCTTAATCAATTGCACACATCTCTCCTCAGGAAGAAGAATTGAATACGCACTCACAGAGTCATTCCGGTTTCCCTCGATTTATTTTCATTTGGCATTCAGTTATCCAGCACAAAGCACCGACGCGTTTCGCTGTGAACACACAGCTTTCTCACGGTCAAGACCGGTTCTGTTCATCTTTCACAAAGCCTAGTAAGACAAAGGCCTTAACTAGCTGCAGAAATTTGGCCCACATTAAAACCAAGCTAAAAACCTCCAGTCCTTGTCCACCTATCTAATCCAGCAACATGTATTCAAGTGGGGGAAATTTGGTGGCAGGTCCATAGATGTACAGGGGACTAGACTGTGGCATGCAGCGACCTTAAGGAAAGATTAAAACCTAACCAAGACTGGGCAATTCAAACATGCTTTTTAATAAAATCCCTCTTAGTTAGAGATGGCTATTGAGGAATATTGGATAAGGGATCTACCCATTCATTTGGGCTATCCTGCCTTGCCACTTCAACCAGCTCTTCCAATACTCTGAATGTAGCAAGCAGAACTTTACAAAACCTACAGATAGATTAATGTGAAAATAAATATATGTAGTCACAATTAACATAAGTCAAAAAGAGCTTTACAGTTGCATTATTCATATTCTAAATATTACTCTCAAATAGATAACTACGAGTGACAAGATTATATGGGTAAGTATTCGTTGTATTCACCATTTTGGAGCTAGGCATAATATTAGACTTTGACCAATTGATTTTCTAGCCTTTTTCTAGCCTGAAAATTAGCTCAACCAAATTCAGTATTTCATTTGACCATAAAAGGCACGTGCAATGCAATAGCATTTCATTAAAACGGCCCATATGGGCCCGTGCCCAGACCCCATGTCCCTGGGTTAGAGTTTACCCATAAAAGTGCATTTGCATTACAGTAACAATTTAATAAAAATAATCTGGGCACATGCCCAAACCCCTTAACCCATGATTAGGGTTTCCAACACAAGGGCAAGCACACCCATATCGTATTCAAAGGTGTACTTAAATATAAAACTTTCTGAGAACAGGTATGAATCGTATTACAATCACAACAAAACTCTAACATTCTTGTATATTAAAACAAATTTAAAATGTATACGGTCCGTTTTAAAATATTGTAAGGTTGTCAGCTAGAGCCTATGGATTAATCTTCAAGAGCAATCTGCGTACACACCACATAGAGAATAAAAAGCACGAAACTGAAAATACACGCAGCGCTTTGGTTCCCAAATTTCAGCATGGCTGAATCAACCACCGATGCCTGGCCTTCCTATAGCCTGACCAAAAGAAAAGTTCTTGTTATTCTGACTCCACTGTATTACTACAGGCCGGACAGCCCAAAGGAGATGAATCAGCCCATTTGTTTGTAAAGGCACTCAGCGGGAGGACCCCTTACCCAAATTGCAGGTATAGCTTCCTGGCAAGCGTGGATTGAATGTCATCCAGTACTGGCTCTAGGCTATCCTGATCTTTAATTTCCAGGAAGACTGCTGTGAGAGAGCCAGCTGTAGCTATAGAGCTCCCCTGCAGGTGGGCCAGTTTACTCTCCCTATAGCACCGTACCAGATCCTTGCTAGATAATGTAGGGCAGATTGCCTCAGCATTGAACCATAAATTACCCCTGCCATTGGCCCAAAGTGTATCCTTGACAAAGGCTAACCATGGTAGTTTCCCGCACCCTGAAGGCTCAGGACCTCCCTCAGCTCCGCCCTGTATTCAGCCAGTTGTGGGGTAGCCCGCAGGTGACTCCAGAATGTAAGGAGTTAAAGAGCAATTTCGAAATGGCACGTCTGGTACTACTGAATCTGCGGGCGGACACTGTGCCATTGCTCTAGGAGACATTTTCACTCACGAGACCATCAGGTTCTTCACACAAATAATTTGAGCTTTAGAACACGCTACCAGACGCGCCATTTCGACAGCGATACATTGGATTACACTGTTTCACTATTCCCATATTGCCTTGAAAAAGTCTGAGTACAGACGAAACACGTGTCGGCTAAATTGTGTGCTGGGAATCTTAAAGAAATCAATAAAAAGAAAGGGAATTTTCCACTATTGATGCTTTTGGACTTTGCTGAATGCTCTAAATATAACGTGTCGTATTTGACTATCTTCATGTTTCCAGGAACTGATTGGTTTCTAAATTGTGTTTAGTATTTGTCCGACATTATTCTTGGATGTATCAGCTTCATATTTTTGTGTATTCATATGCATGTTATTTTATAATGTGCTAACCACACCTCTAGGTAGTAGGTGTACGAGGCTACCTTAGCACCCCGCTGTAATTACAGCAACAAAACTATTCAAGCTAACAGTATTGTCAGTCATAGACACATTGTCCTAATTGATGTGCATTTTTTTCCCTCATAGGGAACACTACTACCTACTTGCTCAATACAATTTACATGTAGGGGGGAGGAACTCATTATCTATGATGCCCCCCTCATCCTCCAACTTTGAATAGAGGGTCTCAAAGTGTGACTTCCAGACATCTGCCCCAATATTAGGCTCTGTGGCCTGTTTTCCCTCAGAGCAGCCTGTGTTTACTACATCCCAAAAGACCTTCATATCGTTGTTGGCTAAGGTCCTTCTCAGGGAGTCCCACTTATCACATTCCCACCTTTTTTTATCATCGGCAATGGTACTTTTGTAGAGCTCCCTTTTTTCTCTGATTAGGAGTCTATCCTTGGCTTTAATTGCAGCAATAAGGGCTAGCTTAGCCATTCTGCAGCTGTAACGAAACTGCATCATCCAATTGGGCCAATGCGTGTCATCGCTGCGGATGCCAGCTACTGCGTATGTGAACACATACTGCATTTGCATTGGTTCCATGCAAATTACATCACACATCACAACTCATTTCCTGAAGTGATTGGTGCACCCCATGTGTAATGTTGTGGGGCACGAGACCCCCATGTATAGAAAGTAACCACTCAGACACCATACATGTATAGGAGAACTGGCTCAGGGCACATGCGTCCGGCCACATTTGTTGACAGGGTCATATGTCCAGTGATGCCTGTGCTGAGTGGCTGTGGGGTGGGGGGAAAGCCAACCCTCTGGGAGTGACTGGTACATCAGAACAACTAGAACAGTGACCAGCTGGTCACTACACTGTGAAAGTATGAAAGAGGGTGACCTTTGAGTCAAGTCTACACACACGGTATGTCCAAAAAAAGGAGAGTGAGAGTACATACATAGTCATGCCCCGTGGCCAGCATGGACTGAAATGTGGGAAGGAGTAAAAAAGGACAAAGGTCTCTCGCAGTGTACCAATGTTGAGTAATGAAACATCCAAACTGTGAGCATCGCTTGTATATACCTGGACATCTGACTGGCATCTCTTGGCCAGGGGTCGACTTGTGAAGGGCCAGCAATGTTGGCAGACAATAAGAGGTGTCCATTGTCTGCAAATCAGACATACTTGTAATCCCTAGCACTATCATCACAAGTACTGGTGTGCGTGCAGTGTGCATAGCTGCCATTGCCTTTAAATGTTTCCACACACGTCATAGGATTGCACATGTGGAACAAAAAACATAGCTGTGACCTGGGGACGATGGAGGACATCGAAATCATCCGGAAATTCACTTTGGATCGCCGCACACTACGAAACCTATGTGCTCAGTTGAGGCCCCATTTGAAGCCCAAAAGAATATATCCGGCTGCATTGTCTGCTACAGTAAAGGTTATGGCTGCACTGCATTTCTTCACTACTGGGTCTTTCCAGTACACTGTGGCCAGGGCCGGAGGGATGGCACAGCCCATGTTCAGCATGGATTTGTGTGACGTCCTGTCAGCATTGAAGCCTTACAAGCACAGTCATGTCCACTTCCCTAGGATGGATAGATTGCCGGCTGTGAAGGGGGAGTCCTATGACCTGGGAGTCATTCCAAATGTTGTGGGAGCCATTTATATCACATGAAGAAAGATGTCATATCAATAATACCTCTGGACGAAGACCCACAAGCATATCCCCCACCCCCTACTGGGAGGAGTTGTATGAAATGTCCCAGGTCTAAGGGTTTTGTCAGCCGACCCATCCCTCAGCGAATACATGGTGAAATGTACATCCCATGTGCTGTGTCGCTCTCATCAGTGGGTGGATCACTCTCCAAGTGTGGGGCAACTAGCCCACTTCCCCATGACATCTAAAAGTCACCCTTGTCCTCTAGCAGCTGTGATACTTTGTTTAGTCGGGGTGCAAGGGCCTGACCAGAACAGAATGACGATGGACAATGTTCTATGACCACGGACAGAATGTTCAGGCAGTACTCCTGAACTGTGCAGAGAACAAGCTCTGTGTGACAGACAAATACTAATGTATTTGCAAAACGACTATGTCATGTAAATTTCGTACGCTACAGCTGCATGATGGAAGCCGGGCTCATGCCAGTACACAATGTCCATGACGGTCAGATGACAGGCTCCCCTTGCTCAGGTCTGTGGTACCAATCAAAACACACCGCAGAGGTCAGCAGAGTCAAAGCAAATGCAGACAGGGCCAAAGTCAGAGAGCTGATTGACAAGTCCTGTTAGTAGGCGTGAAAACAGGTAAGAGGACAGTTAAGTAGTCACCAACAGTTCCTGTTGCTATTAAGTAGTTATGGAAATAAGAAGGCACAGGCAGCTTCAGAGAGAATCAGTTCCAAAAGACGATCCAAATCATCTTCAGCAAAAAGGACCGCCATCCAATCCAGCAGTATGAAGGCACAGATGTGCTCCTTGCACCACAAGAATGAAAGGAGCATCCTATGGCAACCTTGGAGAGGTTCGATGTAGGCATTGCAGAGGAGCCTTTGCGCAAATGCACAGGCTCAGCTGGCAGCCTGTCTGACACATTGGAAGGCATCCCACAAACATGTATCACCGGAGCAGTCCTGGTTGTGGATCAACTAAGGAATTACCCACATCTCATGATCCAAGGCAGCAAGGGATGTGTTGGAAAGGCAGACATCCATGGACCACTGAAAGGGGCATTGTCGGCAGTAGAACACAGGTTGCACGCAGGTGAAATGGGCATAGCGGAAGGTTAGACTATAACTGATGCATAGCACAGCTAATGGGACACATCCAAAGAGAAACTGCATGCGGTCACGGAACAGTTGCAACTGACCGGGGTTCGCCTGGACAACAGGACAGGCAGACATGGCGTGGAAGTACTCCTAGAACCAGCGTTCAGCTGTACAGCCACAATTAGTGATACCAAACCGCTAAATGCAGTCTGAAAATTGGAGGAATGACACCCGGTAGTACTCCAGAAATTGCATGTAATGAAGGGATAAGGCCAGAGCCCACAAGTTTGAAAAAAGTGTGCAACGTCCTTCGGTATCAGAGGCTTTCAATGATTTTTGTGTCAGTCCCCAAGAAAAAAGTGGGAGTGCCATGTTCAGCAGTGACTGAATCGCGCGGGACGGTCAAGGCACCTGGAATACGAAGGTCTCAGGGCTGGTATGTGAGCGTGTACTTGTCGAAACAGAAGGGCATTTTGCCTGCACACTTTTTGAAGCCTGCTTTAGCTGTGGGAATTTGAGGCCATGAATGACTATCCACAATCACATATGGGGAAGTAAGAAAAAAATTGCTACAGCAAGGAACACGGAGTGCAACAGTTCCTATATACGCGAGGCCTCCCCTGTGACTGCAGCAGTTGTGCCCATTCAGAAGAAGATAACTTCTGAAAAACAGATTGAGCGTGGGTATGTTTTCAGGGACTTGTGTTCACGTGGGTAAACATGCATAGATCGTACATGCCACTTGAAAATCTTTGGGCAACAGTACTTGAGTGTGTGAATGTGACAATGTCCCCATTGTCCACATGACAGGATGTGTTGTGATGCTGACTCTTGTGGGCACACTGCTAAGGATGTCCATGATGATGTTATTAGGGGGATGGGAGCACACTGCTTCACCTCACAGCACAGTTCCCCCCTCGGCAGTATGGTAAATGCAGTTCAGTCATTATGCTTACTTGTCATGTGACTGAGGTGTTTCACCTAAGATGGACAGGGAGAGGTAGAGACCCAAGTAGATTGTGGCAGCTTCCTCAGCAGACACCGATCACAATGTATCTTACCCCTTCTGTTGTGGGAGGATAACGCAAAAGACATGTGTCTAGAGATTCACAGCACTGACTTGCACCAACCTTGGTGACACACAACAACAGTAACAGAAGTAAGCCTTTCAACTGAACTGCATTTACCAGGATGGTAAGGGCTAAACTGGGTTGGGAGGTGCGGTTGTGTGCTTTAGTCCCCCTGCTGTCCATGTTGATTGTGTTGGCCGGGTGTTGTCTGTAATGCATATTGTACAGTGTTGCCTTGTGGTGTGCTTTTGCGGTTATTCCATAATATGGCATGCACTGGTGTTTCCTTGTGTCTTTCCAGGTTCCTCTACTCTGTCAATGGATTTTCGCTTTTACATATTCGAATAAATTGCAATGTGAGTGAACATGCTACTTACTGTGATGAGAATGCTCTTGACACAAAGGTATACTGTTGTGAGTTGTGTTTATTTTGCGATGTGTGACAGGTGAGGGGTGAAGAAGAAGTCGATGGTACACGCATAGTTAGGGTAGAACACGCAATGGTTCCAAAGTCCAACCAAACTCTCCCATCCTTGTGGCAATGTGGTTTGGTATTCACAACAAAGTCAATGCTCAGTGTTACAGTGGCGACATCAGCGGTTACTCCAAGAACTGGTACGGTACAGTGCTGTGGCACATGATCCTCCTGGGGTCTTTTTTGGATGCCCCCTGTGCCGTTTGGCCGGGGGGTACCTGCTGCATGCTCAGAGGTGTCTGAGGATTCGCCATGGTGTGACTCACCCCTCCCTGTGGCCGCTGCTGAGGTGGTGTGACTATCATCAGGCTGGCCAAGGGGGAGGGGGGGGGGGCGGGTTGGCAGTGATTGGAGCCGCTTGCATATCCTTCAGGGCACCCACAAACGGGTCCATGTACTACACATGTTGTCCCAAGCGAGTGTCCATGGAGCTCTGCATCCAGCAGAGTTCCCACAGTTCTTCAAGGATCTGGCCCATCTGTACCTGGTTCTGCTGGCATGCACCAAGGACAGTTAGCATGGTGTCCAGGGCCTCAGTCTCATTGTCCTCCTGTGGCTGCCCCCCAGTTGGCCTCCCAACTGCTCTGCTGCCACGGGCCTGTGGCAGTGCCAGGCGCTGCCGCCACACACCGTCTCCAGCATCCCCGGTCTGCCTGGTGGTATTCGCAACTGCTGGCAAAGGGACAGTGTTGAAGGCAGCGGTGGAGGTGGCTGCCACGCAGGTCGTTGCTGCAGGGTTCTGCGTTGGTGGTGCAGCTGTTGTGGGAGTCATGGTATTGGTGAGGAAAGTGAGGGCCAGAGACTGAGCTTTCCAGGGCACGCCGGAGGGGCCAGCTCGGTCCTCCTCACCTGAAAAGACCAGGGAGTCTGCATCCAAGGGTTCACCTTTCTGGGAGGGAGACTGGCTGGGCTCATCCATGGCACGGGCACCTGCTGTTGCTGGCGAGTCACCTGTTGAAGAGAGGTTATATTGTAAGCATGTTCAGTACACAGTACAACTTTGATGTTCATGCTTGGTTTACTTTGTAGCTTGGCATTACTATGCATTCATTACAGTTTGTCAGCAGTCGAACGTGATGTGGAGGTACATACATTGCTCATTAGCTATGTGTCATGGCTGAAGATACAATATCATTTGTACAGATATTGTAATTCCAAGGACATGTCCTCTGGTACCAACTAGTTGCTCATCCGTTTCAGTTTATGCTTGGATATTTGTGTCTTTTCAATGAGTATCTGACTACTATGCCGCAACTTAATGATTTGTGTTATGCTTTTTGTACTTACCTCCTGTGGTTTGTGAGGTTTGACAGGGTTTTCATGCATGTGTTGTGTTGGCCCGAGTCATTCTGCTTTGATGCAATGGGACTTGCACATTGTGTTTTTGTGATCGCGTTCTTGAATTTTGCTTTGCAGTTACATGTGACTTCTGTGAATCATGTGGCCTCTCAATGGTATTGGCTTTATTTGCACTGCCTACAACTTATGGGGGGTTTCAGAGTTGGCTACCAAGTGCGGGATGTGGGGGTCATTTGGCTCCATGCTGTCTGTGAGGGAAGACAGAGGGCCTTGTGGGAATTGGGGTCTTGCTGTCAGGGCTCAACAACCCCCTACCCAGTGAGGTGGCTACCTGCCAGTTAGGAGGCGCTGTCAACCGAGTTAGCTGACACATGGCTGTGGGGTGGCGAGGGTGGGCCATGCTGTTTGGGAGGGAGGTCAGGGTACATGAGTGACTACCTACCTGTGAGGTAGAGCTAAGTAAGGATATGCTCACCATGTGAACCATTCATATTGAAAGCATGCATTCCACATGAGTTTGATGTGGGCTGGCGATTGAGGCTCACTTGTGGTGCACAACAGTACATTTCAGTGTGATGGGAGACATTTGTTAGAACTTACCAGCCTCCACTCCCCCCTCGATTCCTGTGAGACTCTCTGGATGTATTATGCAAGCACCTTCTCCTTCTATTCGGTGAAGGTAAGTGGTGGAATGGGAGGCCGCCCCAAGTTCTCTGGGCCGCCGTATGATTCCTCTGGGCCCAATGCTTGACCCGGCCCTTGAGGTTGCCTCACCACTTCCTGATGTCACGCACTGTGCATAGGGTGATCCCTACAGCATTGACTTTGCTGTGGATTCTCGCTCACATCTGATTCTTGCACACAAGTGGGATGTGTTGGACTAGGTGCCCAAACAAATGTGGTCAGTGATGTCATCAGGATGTCAGTGACCATGTCATGAATGATGTAATATGTGACATCATCAGCAGTGGATTGCGGGCGCGCGAGTTATAGTGATTCCAACTAACGTGGGAATTTCAATGGTTTTGTATGAGTAAAATGTTCAGCTAGCTATAACTTGTGTGAAACCTATGGTTTTTTCCGTGAATTCCAAAGGTTTTTTAAATGCTAATTCCTAACTATAACGAGTGGTAAACCTATGGTTTTTTCAGTGAATTTCAAAGGTTTTCTTAAAAGCTAATTCCTAACTATAACGAGTTTTTAACCTACGGTTTTTAAAGTGAATCATTACGTTTTTTTAATAGCTATTTTTTATAGCTATTAATTATTTTAATTCTAATAAAATTATTTTTTTATTTTTTATTTTTCTAACATTAATTTTTCAATGTATTTTTTCTGTGTTTCAAAAAAAAATCTTTTTACCCCGGAGCGCTCAGGGTACGCGCACCCGTAAACGCACCCGTACACGTAGCGAGAGTGCTATTCCCGCGTCCGAAAAAAATATAATTATGTATTTAAAGTAAATAATAATGCAAGACATTCAGTAGCATACTCATAAAAGTAGTACTTTTTATTTTTATAAACCGTATTTTGACTTTAAACACATTTCTGAAAATCAAATAAAACGTCATTGTGACGTGCAGCGTAAGCGCCCCCGGAAGCGCCTCCGTAAGCGCCTACGTACGTGCCGCTTAAACGCACCCAGAAGCGCTCCGGAGCGCGTAGCGTAAGCGCGTCAAGCCATGTGACCTTAAAACAACACTTTTTATTGGTTCATAACAGTTTTTTTTCCAAATATTGAAAGATCCACCCATTTCCCTCACTACTACTTTGAACTTGGAGAGAGCAAGAGGTGTTCCTTTGATCATCTGCAGCATCTTTTCATTTTCAGAACAATGGCTGGAAGACAACCAACCTCCAGTGAGTCAGAAGAAGAGTTTTTGCCTGAGGACCTTCCTCGGCACAAAGTTAAAGAACACTTCATTTGGAAAAATGTTACCTTCCCTGAAGGTGAAAAGAAAGAGAATGCAGCAAAGGTGTGCTGCAAAATCTGCGGCACTACCTTGTCACGTGGTGACCCAACAAAGAAATACAGTTTTGGCAACACCACTTTACTCAGACACGTGGAGAGGAGGCACCCCAATAAATTTGCGAGGGAGAGTGTCAGGGACCTGGCACGCAATCCCCAAAGAGAAGGCGGCAGCACCTCCACCGGAGGAGCAACACCTTCGGGAAGATCAGAAAGACTAGTTCCTAACATTCAGCCGGTCTTTGCAGGTTTGAAATGTGTCTGCAAGGACTGCGATGAAGTTATTTGCTACGGTGAGCAGAGCGTCGAACTTGTTGTTCGCAGAAAGGAGGAACATCGCTGCTCCACCCGGCACTAATTTTCCCCCTTTTTTTTGCTCCTGTTGAGCAGTTTGGCATTCTGTAGTTTTGTTTTTGTTCTAAAAAAAATACAGTTTTTTTTTAAATCGTTCGAAAAAAGTAAAAAAAAAAAAACTAAAAAAAGAAGAAAAAAAACTGTTATTTTTAGAACTACCTTCAATTCTCCAAAAAGAGCTATATTCTTTACATATTCCCAACGAGTGAGTGAAGTGGATTACGGTGAGAGAGGAAAGGAAAATGAGTGAGGGGAAGGGGACTGAACATGGGGAATGAGGATAAGTGAGGAAAGCGGACTAAGGGAACGGGGGTGAGGAAGGGTAAGAGAAGAGCAGTGAGGTTGAGGAAAGAGTGGTGATAGAGGGTGGATAAAGGCAAGTGAGCATGAGACAAGGGGAGTGAGGGAGTGAGGAGACAGAGAGAATGAAGGAAAGAGTGAGATATGGGGACTGAGTGAGGGTGCATAGAAAGGTAAGTGAGGGAGTGTGGGTGAGTTAAAGGGAGTGAGCATGAGGAAAGGGGACTAAGAGAGTGAGGGGACAGAGGTAGTGAAGCTAAAAGAAAGGGGGTGAAGGAAGGAGAATGAGGATGTGATGGGACAGAGGGAGTGAGAGAAGGAGTGAGTGAAGTGGAGTAAGGTGAGTGAAGGAAGCGGAATGAGTGAGTGAGCGAAGGAAAGAAAGAGAGTGGAAGAAGACTGAAGCATAGGTACTGAGAGAAGGTGAGTGGGGGATGAAAGTAAAGGGAAGGGGAGAAAAGGATGGGGAATAAGGGGTAGTGAGGGAACTGGAGTAAGGGAACGGGGGTGAGGAAGGGTGAGAGAAGGGCAGAGAGCGTGAGTAAAGAGGGGTGAAAGAGGGTGGATAAAAGTGAGTGAGGGTAAGACAAGGGGAGTGAGGGAGTGAGGGGATAGAGAAAAAGAAGGAAGGAGTGACAGAAAGAGACTGAGTGAGGTAGCAAAGAAAGGTAAGTGAGGGAGTGTGGGTGAGTTATAGGGAGTGAGCATGACGGAAGAGGAGTGAGAGAGTGAGAGGACGGAGAGAGTGAGGCTAAGAGAGAGAGAGTAAGGGAAGGGGAGTGAGGATGTGAGAGGACAGTGGGAGTGAGAGAAGGAGTGAGTGAAGGGAGTAAGGTGAGTGAGGGAAGGGGAATGAGTGAGGGAGCAAAGGAAGGGAAGAGAGGTAAAGGGAAGTAAATCAGGGGGTCTGAAAGAAGGTGAGTGTGGGAAGGGAGTGAGGGAAAGGGGAGTGAACATGGGGAATGAGAATAAGTGAGGGAAGCGGAGTAAGGGAACGGGGTGAGGGAGGGTGAGAGAAGAGCAGTGAGCTTGAGGAGAAGAGTGATGAGAAACTAAATTTTGTTTGCCAAACTTACCTTATAAGTAACGTAAACTTAATGACATATTTTTAATACATTTAATACCTGTGGAAGAGGAAAAAAAAATAAGTTATAATTTTTATAATATATATTTCAAAATACAAGAGACAAGGCAGGAGATTAAAAGTCATAAAAGGGTACTAAGAGATAAAGTAGGAGTGAAGGACACAGAAAGGGAAATAAAGGAATGGTGAAGAACAGAGAGAGGGAAAAAGAAATAGAGGGAGAGCAAATTACTAAGAGGATAATGAGGCATATAGATTCAGTGACAGAGAGGAAGAGAGGGAGAGAGAAATGAACTGAAGGTGAGTAAGGTACTAAAGGAATGTGAGTTAGGAAAACTAAATGAGGAAAGGGGAGTAAGGAAAGGGGAGCGAGTGACAGGGAATGGGGAGTGAGTGAGGGTGGATTCACGAAAATGAGGGATGGAAGGTGAGTGAGGGTGAGTGAAGGGGTGTGAGAGAGTGAGGGGACAGAGAGGGAGTGAGGGAAGAAGAGTGAGGGAGTGAGAGGACAGAGGGAGTGAGAGAAGGAGTGAGTAAAGTAGAGTAAGTTGAGTAAGGGAAAGAGAATGACTGAGGGAGCAAAGGAAGAAAAGAAGGGAAAGGGGAGTGAAATAGAGGGACTGTGAAAAGGTGACTGCGGGAGGAGAGTGCGCGGAAGGGGAGTTAAGGATGGAGAATGAGGATAAGTGAGGGAAGTGGAGTAAGGGAACAGGGGTGAGGGAGGGTTAGAGAAGGGCAGTGAGACTGAGGAAAGAGGAGTGATAGAAGGTGGATAAAGGCGAGTGAGTGTAAGACAAGGGGAGTGAGGGAGTGAGGACATAGAGGTAGTGAAGGAAGGAGTGAGATAAGGGAACTAAGTGAGGGAGCATAGAAAGGTAAATGAGGGAGTGTTGGTGACTTGTAGGGAGTGACCGTGACGGAAGAGGAGTGAGAGAGTGAGAGGACAGAAAGAGTGAGGTTAAGAGTGAGAGAGTGAGGGAAGGGGAGTGAGGATGTGAGAGGACAGAGGGAGTGAGAGAAGTAGTGTGTGAAGTGGAGTAAGGTAAGTAAGGGAAGGGGTATTACTGAGGGAGCAAAGAAAGGAAAGAAGGGGAAGGAGAGTGAAGTAGAGTGACTGAGAGCTGGAAAGTGGTGGAGGGGAGAGAGGGAAAGTGCAGTGAAGGAATGGGGAATGAGGGGTAGTGAGGGAAGTGGAGTAAGGGAACGGGGGTGAGGGAGGGTGAGAGAAGGACAGTGACGGTGAGTTAAGACGGGTGACAGAGGGTGGAAAAAGGTGAGTGAGTGTGAGACAAGGGGAGTAAAATATATATTTCATAATACAAAATACAAAATAACTTGTACAACATGTTATATGGTTTATTTTTGCTGTTCTCAGAATATATTGAATTTCACTTAAAACAGTGAGTTCAATACTACTCATCATATGACAGCGGGCAAAAAAAAAACACAATCAAAAAGATTGTGTTTAAAAAACCCATACAACGTTTCAATAAATAATGTAAAAATTAGAAACAACATATCTTAACTCATTTCTGATCCACTTACTTTTCCATGAGGCTAAATAGTATATGGAAAGTCCTTTTCTTTGGAAATTACTCAATAGTACTGTTAAACTTCCATTTACCCAAGTTTCTGAAAGAAAAGCTCCAACATCTTTTACATCATGTAACAATAGTTATATTTCCAGCTGTGGCTCACTCATGATCAACATTTCCTATAATACTGATATCCCTCACTATGTGATACACTTACACTACCTCTATGACAACTACAAGTTTTTTATTATCTTGAACACTCTCACTCACAAAGTAATTTTGAACAGCAAAGTAAGTTTTATTAACTGCTCCAATCTTCATAGGCCTTTCCTAAAATTTTGGTTGTAAGAACACTGGGTAAGAATTTTCTAAGTCAGAAGGCAAACGTTGTTTGAAAGTCAATTGAGTATCATTACAATTAGTCCAGCCTTTTTGACATTTTAAATAAGCTGTGTAATGTCCTGATGTTGTCGAAGGACCATCATGGTAAATAATTGCTGCAGTTGCAAAGGTTCTTCCTGAAATTGATAATTGAGAAGCCACAAATTTTTTAATAAAAGTTGTCAATTTAGTTCCATCAGGTCTACATCGTTGGAACATTAAAATTACATACTGTCCATATCTTTCTATAAATAATGTTGATAGCATTGCAGATTTACACTGAGTACAGACCATGTTTTGATTTGCTTCTCTAACTAGATTATTAAAAGACACTGATTTGCAGTCTGGTAAAGTCAAATATATAAATCTTTCAGTGTCTGTTGTAGTAGTACTTGAAAAGGAACAATTTTCACAGTCATGTTGCCAATTATAAGAAAGGCCAAAATACTTTTCTACATCTATACCTTCATCTTGCAATACAACAAGCATATACATTAGAAATTCCTGACAATCTTGCTGAATATTCTGTGAAAATTGATTTAGACCAGAAAGTATGTCTAAAACATTTCGAATTTCAGAAACACTTTCTATTTTTGTTCTATCACTGCTACATTTCTCAAACACATAATTCAACAAACAACAAAATCTTTGATCCCGATTTTCAACAATCTGTTCTTGTAAAGTTTGAAGAAAAAAACAACATTAACCACTACATTAGCATAGCAGTTGACACCAGAACTGTTTTCAAACTGAAGTCCAACAACATCTTTAATTGAATCATTTTCCTTTCTGCTTACAATTACTGGTTCATCTACTTTTTTTCTTTTTGCTACAACTTCACTGCAATTTTTCTCATTTCTTCTTTTTTGGCCTACCACACGCTTTTCAAATAGAGGATATTGAGGTAAATTTGGAGCATACTCTCTTCTTAACCTATTATATTCTTTTACACAATTTAAATCTGCATTAATCTTTGTCTCAGCAAAATCAATCAAGTACAATCCAGATAAAGTTCTGACTCGAGATAAAGCAACATATGCCATACCCTCCTTGAACACAAAACTTCCAATATTCACCAAAGCACTATCTACACTTAAACCTTGAGATTTATGAATAGTCACCGCATATGCCAAAGAAACAGGAAACTGTTTTCGGCTGACATAAATCTTTCACAAGCAAAAATCGAGCAGAACAATGACTGTTTTGTTGTACTTCTTCAATTCCATCAAATTTAATTTTTAAAAATTAAATTCCATCTCTATTTCGGTAATTCACAAAATCAACAACATGACCCATTGCTCCATTTACTAAACCGCTTTCCACATGTAAATTCCGTCGTAAAATTATACGACAATTTAAACATGCATACAGAGTCTTTTCCAAACCAGCAGTTTTAAATATTGTCTTCTGTAACGAATCCAATATTGATTTCAACTTTTGTGACAAAATAATAGTTGCTCCTTCATGCTCTATTTTATCAATAGCTTCCAGTTTCATAATCTCTTGATTTTCTAACTTTAACATTTTGTTGTTGAAGATTGAACATTCTTGCAGAGTTGGCATCAAGCATATCACAGATTTCTTTTCAGGTATTTTCTTAAAAATATTCTCTGGGAGAATATTTTCATTTGGAAACAAATTTGAAATTAATCGTGCACGTAAAGCTGCTTTGCCATGCTCAGTTACTTTTCCAATTCTTACATCTTGTAGAATATTTTTATAATCTTCATCCTTTGCCTGTCGCATATTTTGAAGCAGTTCTGCATATTTGAAATTTAACCATATGTTAACATGTCCAATGCTTCCTAGGCACTTCCTGGAATCTTCATGCATAAGCATTTTAAACACTGGTTGTCCTTTCACTGGAGTTAGCTGCAGTAGATCTCCAAAAACAATGATGTGTTTGCCTCCAAATAACACATCATACTCTGTTTTAAGAATTTCTTGCATTCTTAAATGCACAAAAGCAAGCATTACATTTGATATCATGCTTACCTCATCAATGATAAGAAGTTTCATTTTCTTCAGGACTCTGGAAACTTCACAACAAGCTTCTCCAGATAGCTTGTGGTATTGTAATTTATTATCATGCTCTACTGGCAGCATCAATAAACGATGTAAAGTAATCCCTTTAATGTTATGTGCTGCCAACCCTGTTGGAGCGGTAACAACACAAGGCAGCGATGATTCCGTTCTTTTCTGCAGATAAGTTGCAATTGCTTTAATCAGAAAACTTTTCCCAGTTCCTGCTTCTCCACTCACATGCAGTCGGACAGGCATAAATGACATACATGAGCACTCTTTTTTCTCATGACATAAACCATGCTCAATCTGTTCTGTGACTTCATCATATATTTGTTTCTGCTCAACGTTTAGTTCTTTTTCCAAATCTTCTAAGTTAACTTCATCCTCCTGAGCTTGTTCCACGGCTCTTTCCACTTCATCCTTGGCAGTGGCAGCTTCATTTTGGATAATTGGTCCTCCTAGTGGATCCTGACTCAATGAAGCAGAACTCTGACTGTCTTGAGAACTGTCTCTAGCAATCTCTGCTGCAATTGTAGCTTATTGCTGTATTTCCTCATTCAACATTTGCAGATAATTTGAAAAAACAGGACATTCTATGGTATCCTTGGTTGCATTGAAGGAATCTTCATAACTGAGAAAATCTCCAAGTAGTTCCTCTTCTATACGCCATGGCTTAAAGAGTTGCAAAAGAGCTAAATAGTAAAATTCCCTTTTGTCAGGAGATTCGCAACTCAATTTTCGATGATTAATCGAATGGCCTTTTCTTTGTTTCACCAGACATCCTTCACATCCAATTACAGCATATACTCCTTTATTGATATCTTCTGTGATGTTCCTCTTAAAAGTATAGGTTTGCAGAACTTCATAGAGACAAACATTCTCAAGATGACTAATTCTATTTGGATAGTATGTATCCAACATGTTTGTCTTCAAAATATCTGTACTGTTTGGTTCTTTCTCCACCAAATACTCAATTTCTTGTACAGATTTCAAAACTCGGTTTCGTGTTGCAGCAAGACCTAGACTCACCCAAATGATTGTTCTAGATTTTGCATATAGACTTGCTGATGATAACTGATCAGAACATTCATATGCTCCAATTTCTCGATGCGACAACATCTTCAGATTGTAACTGTACAATTTCTTACTTAGACTCTTTTCATGTGAAATTTCCTCCCACATTTCCTTCAGTTCCGTCTTTTCTGATTTTGTGATGTAAGACATCACATATCGAGCCACAGCAATAGAGTTGTCAGCAACATATTGAATATCCATGTTAGCATTCCACATGGACAAAATGACTGGGTTGTAGTCATTTATGTATTTGGACTCTTAATTTCTTCTTAAGTTGTATGTATTTTTCGGTGATTTTCTTGTCACAGTATGTCGCAGAGAAGACATAAAATTGTTCACTCTTCCTTTAGATATTACTGGTCGTGGAAATGCAAAACGACATTTTGTGTAGAACTTGTCCTTGGATTTGAACTTTCGAGGCCAGTATTTTCCACAACGAGGGCTTTGAAAGCGTAAGACTTGATGTCTTAATTGTTTTCTTCTGTACTTTTCGGAACAGCACATGTAGAATACTGTTCAATGAAACTCATCACTGAGTCATCCGAATCTGTTCCAAATTTGGGTGCATCTTTGATCCATAGCAGCATATGTATGTGAGGAGCACCTCTTGCTTGATACTCCTTTCTTCCCAAAAAATCCAAAACCTCTCCAAGCGGAGGATTTTTTTTGTTTGTGATAAAAGACATCATAGCTTCAAACCTATGATTGAAATACCTGCATACATTAACTGGATCCAAAGAGCACAGTTCTCCAGGTGTCTTGTATTCAATATTTTCAATGTTTGCATTTGCCTCACGTAGAAATTGAAGTAAGTCTTCCCAAGCATACTCAGCACAGCTAAGAGTGAGGAACCATGTAGGAGTTCCTAAGTTTCTTAGCATACATTTCAATTCCCCATGACGACGGTACCAATACTCGTGAGTACCACGCTGACATGCCATGAGATTAATTAGGTGAGATTCCAAAATACTGTCTTGCAGTTTGACTTTATCCATAAAGTCCCTTGCCGAAACATTTTGCAGATGTACTCCACTTTTCAGTATATGGTTCACTGCATAAGAAAGTCCAGACAAGTCACTCTCAAACAGTAGATTAAACAAATATGGAATGCATTGACGAAACCTTGGATCTTCTGCATATAATCTTAAAGTCCGGTATTCAGATGCAGGAATTTGAACAGGTCGGTCGTCATATCGTCCACCTTAACCTGTTGGAAATAACTGAGGAAAACAACGAGCTTCCAAACTTTCTTCCCATACACTAATGGGACTTCCTTTTGCTTCTTTCATTTGAAACAAGTCAATAGCATTCCCCATTACTTCTTTGGAATGCAAAGGATGAACACTATAATGTTCATAAATATCTTCACTTCTAGAGACATCAACTTTTTCTATTTGCCCTGCTGAGAAATCACTGTCCTCTGCTACAGTTGTTTCCTCTTCTCCTACATATACATTTTTGTAGTTGTGATTATTTTTTACCAAATACAACGTTGCCTTTTTGACTTTCCTAACACCCACTAATTCTTGCCAGATTTACTTACTCTTTGTCGGAACACCATTAACTAGAATAACCAGAGGTTCCTCTTCTACTTTTTCTACACCAATTGTATCAATGTTTTTCTTAAAATCTAGAGGCAAATAAACAACTCTTCCCTTTAATCCTCTCTGTAAATCTGAAGGAGGCAATTTCCCTGTCTTAGGCTCCATGCGAACAATAGCCTCAAAAGGATGCACACATTGAATCAGAATAGACTCATAGGTATTTAAATCCATCAATTCAGAAGAAATGTCTACCAACTCCAGATTATTATGAACAGCTCTAGCAGGTATTCTGTTTTCATTTAATTTATTATAACAATATTTACAAATACGTTGATTAGAACCCAAATCAAAACAATTTTCTACCAACAAATAAGTTGCAAAATCCTTCCACTCATTATTATTTTCCATTTCACTTTTTACATATAAATCAACTAACCTAGTCTGATTCTTATAATTAAGAAAAATTAGGCCTTTCACTTGAATTGACCTTAAACTTTGTAATTTCATGGTCAAATTTTTCTATACTTTGTACATTCTCTTCCACATTACCTTCTATTACTGTATCAGTTTCTGCACTGTCCTCTTTTTCACCAAAGTAACAAAACTCAATTTCTTCACAAATATTCTTCACATCTAATTCAGATCCATGCAAAAGAGCACTGTTTAACAGTTTTAGCTTAAGTGCTGGACTTTTTGCATAATACAACCTTCTCACTAATTTCCTCACTTTATTATGATGCACTGCTAACATCCTAAAATGGTGAAAAACACTCTGACATACTTTTCTTGACAGACAAGCCAGTGAATGCCCATGCACACCTGTTTTTTCTCTCACTCTGCAAGGATCTTTTGATTTAGACTTTTCTTAGTATATGTCCGTAAGAAATTGAGAAACAAATCAATTGAATCCTGTCGCACACTACAAATACTACTACAATTCCAAGTATACACTGGAGCCTTAGGACATCTCCCTACAACTTCATCAGCTAACACCTCTTCTGCATTTCTAGGCACAATTTTTTCTTTTTCAACCAGACAACCGTCCTTCACCTTATATGCTCGACCACTGGTGTCAATTGCATGCACCAAATCATTATCCTGAAAGTAACTCTCTTCATTAAAAAATGGCTCACAACTTGAACTATGCTTCCATTCTCCAGAAAAAACATCACAAAAATTAGTCCGATTAATTACTCTATTCCATTTACATTTTGATTTGAAAACATTGATTACCTTATCTAGTATACGAATTCTATTGATTACTAAAGTGAATAATTTATTTTTCACTTCAAAAGCCTGATCCACAATCTTTACTATACTTTTCTTTTTCTTGTAAAAAGAACTCCTCTTTTGATAAATCTTAACATTTTTTAATAAATTTAAAACAATTCTGTTATAAAACATTCGTCTACGAATGTCAATAAATTGATTTCTACTTCTATTACTAGACACAATATCATCTCCTTCTGCAGGTCTAACATTTTTTGGGGCGCTCTGCTTTTTCTTTGTATTTATAGATTTTTTTTGTTCTTTGAAACAATATCCAGATGTTTATTACTTTGAGTTAATTTCCTAAAAAGTCCTTCGTTTGCTTACCAGGAGCATTCTTTTTTTTCACTGAAGATTGTGTTTTGGATGAGTCTTCTAATTGTGTTTTCTTGGCCAATAAAGCATATTTGTAACTTTTTCTTATTCTTTCCTTCGTCGGCATATTCTTTTATCTTTCTATAGATGATTACAATCTGTGGTAAAGAAAAAATAACATATTATAGACCACTACTAACATACTACATATCAATTACAATAAGTGAACCATATAAACACTAAATTACAACATAAGTAAGTTTATAGCCCAGCAACTGTGTCACAGCAACAGCAACAGTGCAGTACAGTTTCATTATTAATCTCACTCTCTGCCTGCACCATCTCACACTTTGCATGTGTCATCTCACTCTGTGCCTGCACCATCTCTGACTTTGTATATGTCATCTCTCTCTTTGCGTGTGTCATCTCTCTCTCTGCCTGAGCCATTTGTCTTAGCGTGTGTCACCTCACTCTCTGCCTGTGCCATCTCTCTCCTTGCGTGTGTCATCTCACACTCTGCCTGCGCTATCTCTCTCTTTGCGTGTGCCATCTCACTCTCTACCTGCACCATCTCTGTCTTTGCGTGTGTCATCTCTCACTTTGCGTGTGACATAGTGCAGGCAGAGAGTGAGATGACACACGCAAAGAGAGACATGGTGCAGGCACAGAGTGATATGTCACACGCAAAGAGAGAGATGACACATGCAAAGAGAGGGATGGTGCAGGCAGAGAGAATATACAAAAGCATCTACCATGTCATCTCAGTCTCTGCCTGCGTCATCTCAACACTGTCATCTCACTCTCTGCCTGCGCTATCTCACACACAAAGAGAGAGATGACACATACAAAGAGAGAGATGGCGCAGGCAGAGAGTGAGATGACACACGCAAGGAGAGAGATGGCGCAGGCAGAGAGTGAAATGACACACGCTAAGACAAATGGCTCAGGCAGAGAGAGAGATGAGTCTCTACTAGTACATATCCTAAAGCCTAACTGACTTCAAGAATACATGTATTCTCATATTTTTAAACACATCAACTGAGCAAATTTTTCACCCAGATACATTTAAAATCAAGCTTGACTCACAGTGTGATCTTAGACACATGACCAGGATGTTACATGTAATCTACCATGTCTGTCTCTGCTTGCAGTATGTGTGCCTGTGCTCAGACTATCTCACTGTCTCTACTGGCAACAAACAGACCATATATATACAAGCAAGACATAACATTCCCTTTTCATTTCAATAGCACACCCTGGATCTTTATTGCACAGCTTAGAGTTTATTTGGGAACTAAGAGGCCTGACGGACATGCTGCCTAAGATTCTCTACTAGTACATATCCTAAAGCCTAACTGACTTTAAGAATACATGTATTCAATCAGCTAAGCAAATTATTCACCCAGATACATTTAAAATTAAGCTTGACTCACAGTGTGTTCTTAGACACATGACCAGGATGTTACATGTAATCTACCATGTCTGTCTCTGCTTGCAGTATGTGTGCCTGTGCTCAGACTATCTCACTGTCTCTACTGGCAAAAAACAGACCATATATATATACAAGCAAGACATAAAATTCCCTTTTCATTTCAACAGCACACCCCGGATCTTTATTGCACAGCTTAGAGCCTATTTGGAACTAAGAGGCCTGACTGACATGCTGCCGAAGATTCTCTACTAGTACATATCCTAAAGCCTAACTGACTTTAAGAAAACATGTATTCTCATAATTTTAATCACATCAACTGAGCAAATTATTCACCCAGATACATTTAAAATCAGGCTTGACTCACAGTGTGATCTTAGACACATGACCAGGATGTTACATGTAATCCACCATGTCTGTCTCTGCTTGCAGTATGTGTGTCTGTGCTCAGACTATCTCACTGTCTCTAATGGCAAAAACAGACCATATATATATACAAGCAAGACATAACATTCCCTTTTCATTTCAACAGCACACCCTGGATCTTTATTGCACAGCTTAGAGCCTATTTGGGAACTAAGAGGCCTGACGGACATGCTGCCTAAGATTCTCTACTAGTACATATCCTAAAGCCTAACTGACTTCAAGAATACATGTATTCTCATATTTCTAAACACATCAACTGAGCAAATTATTCACCCAGATACATTTAAAATCAAGCTTGACTCACAGTGTGATCTTAGACACATGACCAGGATGTTACATGTAATCTACCATGTCTGGCTCTGCTTGCAGTATGTGTGCCTGTGCTCAGACTATCTCACGGTCTCTACTGGTAAAAAACAGACCATATATATATACAAGCAAGACATAACATTCCCTTTTCATTTCAACAGCACACCCTGGATCTTTATTGCACAGCTTAGAGCCTATTTGGGAACTAAGGGGCCTGAGGGACATGCTGCCTAAGATTCTCTACTATTACATATCCTAAAGCCTAACTGACTTTAAGAATACATGTATTCTCATATTTTTAAACACATCAACTGAGCAAATTATTCACCCAAATACATTTAAAATCAAGCTTGACTCACATTGTGATCTTAGACACATGACCAGGATGTTACATGTAATCTACCATGTCTGTCTCTGCTTGCAGTATGTGTGCCTGTGCTCAGACTATCTCACTATCTCTACTGGCAAAAACAAACCATATATATATACAAGCAAGCCATAACATTCCCTTTTCATTTCAACAGCACACCCTGGATTTTTATTGCACAGCTTAGAGCCTATTTGGGAACTAAGAGACCTGACGGACATGCTGCCTAAGATTCTCTACAAGTACATATCCTAAAGCCTAACTGACTTCAAGAATACATGTATTCTCATATTTTTAAACACATCAACTGAGCAAATCTTTCACCCAGATACATTTCAAATCAAGCTTGACTCACAGTTGGATCTTAGACTCATGACCAGGATGTTACCTGTAATCTACCATGTCTGTCTCTGCTTGCAGTATGTGTGCCTGTGCTCAGACTATCTCACTGTCTCTACTGGCAAAAAACAGACCATATATATATACAAGCAAGACATAACATTCCCTATTCATTTCAACAGCACACCCTGGATCTTTATTGCACAGCTTAGAGCCTATTTGGGAACTAAGGGCCCTGACGGACATGCTGCCTAAGATTCTCTACTATTACATATCCTAAAGCCTAACTGACTTTAAGAATACATGTATTCTCATATTTTTAAACACATCAACTGAGCAAATTATTCACCCAAATACATTTAAAATCAAGCTTGACTCACATTGTGATCTTAGACACATGACCAGGATGTTACATGTAATCTACCATGTCTGTCTCTGCTTGCAGTATGTGTGCCTGTGCTCAGACTATCTCACTGTCTCTACTGGCAAAAACAAACCATATATATATATACAAGCAAGCCATAACATTCCCTTTTCATTTCAACAGCACACCCTGGATTTTTATTGCACAGCTTAGAGCCTATTTGGGAACTAAGAGGCCTGACGGACATGCTGCCTAAGATTCTCTACTAGTACATATCCTAAAGCCTAACTGACTTCAAGAATACATGTATTCTCATATTTTTAAACACATCAACTGTGAAAATTATTCACCCAGATACATTTAAAATCAAGCTTGACTTACAGTGTGATCTTAGACACATGACCAGGATGTTACATGTAATCTACCAGGTGTGTCTCTGCTTGCAGTATGTGTGTCTGTGCTCAGGCTATCTCACTGTCTCTACTGGAAAAAACAGACCATATATATATACAAGCAAGACATAACATTCTCTTTCCATTTCAACAGCACACCCTGGATCTTTATTGCACAGCTTAGAGCCTATTTGTGAACTAAGAATACCAATTTCCAAAATACATTTCCAATATGCACCATTACATTTTTTACCAGCATTACAAAAAAACATGACACACAATGCAAGAATAAAAAAGCCCAATATTCTTCTTAATCTTCCCCATAGTGCATACAGCACTCTATCTATATTAAATGAATCATTACTCACCTTTAAAAATGCTGTTGAAGATTTAAAACAGTGTCACACACACACACACCAGATTTTCTTAAGCATAATCTCTGAAATGCACCTCAGACACTGCAACCACAAATGGCCCTTATTCCCTGTCATTCTTCACACATATCCCTGGACTTAACCAATTAAAATTCTTCCCACACTGTTTCAAAACCAAACTAACATTTTAATTGGTTCTACATTTCATCACTTTCAAACTCACATAAAATTCACCCATCCCCCCCAGTGCTCATTCAGCCTGTTACCATGGTAACTCCTACCTAACTCAGCACACAGGTGAAAAGTTTATCATACTATGTTGCAAATGAACTCAGCAAGGGTGTTTGAACTCTCAATATACTAGCTAATCAAGTGCAATGTTTCTTTCAATGACTTTTTCTCAACCATTAGATTTACTTCTTTCAAAAAACAAAAGCATGCACCCTAATTTTCAGTGGAGAATTTTAAGAAACCACCAATCATTTCTGCTTTTTCAAGTGCACTGAATCTCAACCACTTTTTTTCATAACTCCTACTTTCAAACTGCCATTTCATTTCCACAACTCATCTGAATACAACCACATCTACCTTCAAGATGCCTAAAGTTTGGATTGTGGGTCATAGCTTTGTTCACTGGAGTGAAAGATATGCAGCAAACAGAGGTATTCACAACATTGATTTACCAAATGTGGAATTTATGTGGATTGGCCAGAGAGGTTTGAATTGCCACCAATTCATACCATTGGTAAAATCCTTTATGCATCTTCCACACCCTGACCTCATAATTGTGCACTGTGGTGGCAATGACCTGGGCACTTTGACTGGGGTAGGTCTGGAAATGCTTTTAAAGGACACCTTTGGGCAATTGATGTTACTTATTCCAAAAACTGCCTTGGTATATTCTAATATATGCCAAAGGCAAAAATGGAACTGGTCCAACCAATTTTGTCCACAGATTGAGAAAGCAAGGAAACATGTGAATAAATCTGTTTCTACTTTCCTGAGAGACTACGGTATGGGTTCCATATACCACAATAACTTGCGTTACAACATGCAAGGCATCTATAGGAGAGATGTTGTACATTTTACAGATGAGGGGAACAGAATCTTCCTCTTGAATTTTAGACTCTGCATCTGTACCTACTTGTAGGTACTTAAATCACCCACATAACACAACAGCTCTTTTCAGAGCTACCCTACCTCTAAGCACTCTGAATTATTTTTTTACTCTAATTTTTTGCAATGTTTTTCCCCGTGGTGCGCTCAGGGTACGCGTACCTGTAAATGCCCGTGTAAGCGCACCCTGAGCTTACTCCTCGAAATTAAAAAAAATAATAATAATAGTGTTTTTGCCCTTCAGGGTCCTCCCAGGCCCCCCTAAGAATACCTAGGGGGTCAGGGTGTGTCTACCCTGCCCCCTTTTAATCATTTCCCCCTTTTTTTACCTCTTGTGTCTCAATTCTACCGAGACACAAGATGGCGGACTCTCCGGACTGTTTGGAATGCTGACAGACACCCGAGAGCCAATCAGCTTTCCGCTCGTGCACTTCCGTGGCGCGCCAGGTGTGCTCCCCGGTACGCGTACCGGTAAGCGCTCGAAGCGCGCATATAGATATATATGTGTTTTTTTAATTTGCTTTTCATAAAAACCAATGGAGCAATTTTCATAAAATATAGAAAAGGCATTTCTGCGTACCAGTGCCTACAATTTTACAAAGTTTGCTGTAATTCCGTTCAACGGTTCGGGCTGTAGCCGTGTCTAAACATCCTATGGAAAACAACATGGGGAAACACGTTTTGGGACCCCCTTTTTTTCTCGACCCCCACATGACGAATCCCACCGAAACTTCCAGGGAAGGAGCGGAGCGGAGCGGAGCTGGCCTAAATTTTGGAAAATTTCACATTCATTCCTCAACAGGCGCCAAAGTTATTCCCAATAGAAGTTGCAGATTTCCTATGGTCCTAACTATAACTACCTACTGGCAACCGCCAGTAGGTAATATATATATATTGATATATTGCTCCACATTGCTTTGTTTTTCCCACCACCTCCAAAGCAGAGGGCGCGTCGACGAATGGACTCCCAAGCGATGTCCGATAATATCCAGCACTACTTCCCTTGAAACGAAAATGCAGACGCAGTGTCTTCTTGCAAAATATCTTTTATTTGTCAGCTGCAACTGTTGTACGCGTTTGTTCACTTGGTGCTGGATATATATATATATATATATATATATATATATCACGCTCACACTGCTGCTTGAACGACCCTCAACCAAGCAACGCTGATGCCGTCGGTAGCAGCAGCCGCTACCTGGATGCTGAAAGGTACTGGATCCCACCAATTAGAAGGAAGCAGAGACGGCACACCAGGAAACCTTGCACAAAATCCCTTTATTGTGCACTCGTTAACCCAAGACGACGCGTTTCGGCGTAAGCCTTTTTCAAGTAACCGCCATTTTGTTTTTTGCCACATTTATAGTCCCACAACTATTTTTGTAAACAATAGACATACAAGAAATACTTCAAGGTAAACCATTGAAAATGAAAGATTAAATCTAACAAATTATATTTCATTGTGTCCTCAATTCAACATTCATTGTAAGTACGTTGATGTTTGTGTATTCGGTGTGGGAAGTGGACGATATTTGCTTACCCGACTGCCAAATTGCGTAGTGGTCATAATACAAGTTGACTATGTGCCCTGCCGGGAACGTTAGCTAATTGATGTATTAAGCGACTGAGACCTGCATACACAGAGATCGAGGTAAATATTCCTCGTAATGTGTGCTATCGCTAGCATGAAAACCGCTCAGTATCATGGGATATGTAGTCTGATACAGCGGATCGGGACCTTATAGTCCCGAGAAAATATATGGGAGCTCCCTGATTTCGGATGCGTAGTGGGTAACACCAAGCAGGGCTGTGTCATAGAGGAGAGCTCCCCTCGTGATTAGACCATCATGAGAAATAAGGCAGGGGGTCTATGGGCGGTAAAGGTCAAGGTATGAGTGCTTTAATCTAGGATGAGTGTAAAGTGAGAAATATCGATCCAAATGCATGTGTATATACAGTGAGAATTTAAAGAAAAACATAAAATTAAGTGACAACCAACTCAAATTTAAATCCATTATCCTGAGTATGGGGTCATATTCCTACGTCCAGATATTAGTGCAATACATACAATTCAAACAGTGGGTATACTGCCGTACAGTCCCCCAATTCCTAGAGGCTGAGCCACCCCACTCATTGTCTTACGCATATCAAAACATAGGAAATATTATATATAAAACGTGCAATAGTGTAACTCACAAATCATTCATCACAACGCGGGTATACTTCTGCTTAGTCCTGTACAGTTCTAGGAGCCTATATGGGATGCCAATTCCTCCCCATAATTAAGTCCTTTTGGGGCCTTACTCTCCATATCAATGATTTTTCTGGACTCTCTAATCCTAAGCTGCGTTTCACGGTCCCCACCTCTGATGGTTCTAGGTATCTTATCTATTCCATAGAATCTGAGACTGCCATTATTGCTGTCATGTTTTTCCTCATAATGGCGAGCCATGGGATAATTATGGTCTTTATTCGAAATGGCACGGAGGTGCTGCAGGATCCTGATTTTAAGTGGATGCTTGGTGCTTCCCACGTACTGGAGCCCACATGGGCATTCCAGTACGTAGATGGCAAAATCAGTATTACAATTAATGGGTTGACTGATAGTACGTATTTGGCCTGTTCCTGTTTTATAGTTTTTACAGGATTTCCCATTACGGTCACATTTACAGCTCCCACATGTGGTGAAACCATTTGGGATTGGGGGCCATTTCGTATTCTTTTCCTCGTTGGGATAGCTACGAACTAGTTTATCTTTTAGGGATCGCGCCCTTCGGTACGTTATCTGTGGTCTATTGCCCACTAGTTCCCCCACTATGGGGTCCGATGTTACTATGTTCCAGTTGGCTCGCATTATTCGTTCCAAGGCCCAGGCTCCCCTGCTGTAGTTAGTAATCATTCTGGGTGGATTGGGTCGGGTGCTATTCTCCAATTCTTTCCTTCTGGAGTCACTTCTAGATGTTCTAAAGAGGACTTCCTCCTGTTTCAAACCTTGGACTTTGGTCTGAGCACTGGTTAGTACCTCCTCATCATATCCCCTTTGGCTGAATCGTTCAATCATGGCCTTTTGTTCCAGATGGAAATCTTCATCGGTGCTGCAATTGCGTCGAGCCCTCAGAAGCTCCCCGTAGGGGATACTTCTCTTCAGGGGAGTCGGATGGTGGCTCGACGCATGCAGGACCGCATTTCCAGCTGTAGCCTTCCGAAAAAGGCGTGTTGTCAGATCCCCTTCCTTTACCTCTACTGCCACATCCAAAAATTCACAGTATGTGTTACTGATTACATAGGTGAACTTGAGGTTGAGGGTGTTATTTCCTAGATGGCTGATGTACTGTTTCGCTAGTGCTTCAGGGCCGTTCCAAATTAAAAATAGGTCGTCGATGTACCTGACCCACATAAGAATGTGGTCAGTGTACATCTCAGATCCTTCAGCCCAGACGACCTGTTCCTCCCACCAGCCTAGGAAAAGATTCGCTAGGCTGGGGGCAAAACAAGTCCCCATTGCGGTCCCGGATAGCTGCCGGTATACCGCTTTTTCAAATAGAAAAATATTTTCTTGGAGACAGAATAACATCATTTTCTGTAGCATAGTATTGTGTCTCCAACAATCCACATGGCGACTCCTTAGGTAGTGCATACAGGTTTCCACACCCTTCACCTGATTAATACATGTATACAGAGAGCATACATCCATACTGATCATGTAGTATCCCTCCTCCCATTTTACATCATGCAATCTTCTTAGGAAGTCCGTACTGTCTTTACAAAATGAATTCAGATTTTGTACATATTGATTCAAATATAGATCCAGGAATATAGATGTGTTTTCCAATAGCCCTCCATTGGATGAAACAATAGGACGCCCTGGTGGTCTAGTGGGGTCCTTATGGATCTTGGGGAGGAAGTATATACAGGGGATACGCGGATTCTCTGTCTTCAAAAATTTGTACTCATCAGTGTCTAATAGGCCAGTGTGGTACCATTCCCCAAGTAGTGAGTGGTATTCCTTAATGGTGCGTCTATATCTCTCCCAATTGATGAGTTCATAACAAGACGAGTCACTCAATTGTCTCATGGCTTCTTCCTTGTAATCTTTGTAGTTCATTACTACCACATTGCCCCCCTTGTCGGAGGGCTTGATGATAATGGAGCCATCATCCTCTAATGCTTTCATTGCATTACGTTGTTCCTTAGTTAGGTTGTCCCATTTGGAATTATTAAAGTTCATTCGAGTGCGTTTTAGCTCATTCGTCACTACTTGATTGTATGCTTCAATGTTATCAAATGGGACATTGGGATTAAATTTCGTTTTTAGTTTTAGACCACTGTGTTTGACTTGTTCGCCTGTTACTCCACAAGCTTGTAGTACAGCATGTTCACTTCTCTCATTGGCATCAGCCGTTTCCAATGCGTACATGTCTCTCAGTAGTTCTAGGTCATGTACCTGCAGGTTGTTGACATTAGAACCCACTTGATCCGGGGTTCGTTGCTTATTGCTGGAGCGCGTTGCATATATTTTCATCAATTTTAGTTTCCTGATGAAGAGGAAAAGATCCACCCTAGTGTCAACATAGTTCAGTGGGGTACTGGGGCAGAAGGATAGACCTAATTGTAGCACTGAAGTCTCTACCTGGCTCAGGGTTCTGTCTGAAATATTTATGATAGTCTTGTTTACTTCGTTGTCATTTTGCATGAACTTGCACATCTTGGTTTTTCTGTGTTGCTTTTTTAATTTTCTTCTTCTACTGGCATCCCGCGTCCTCTTCCTCTTACTTTTTTGGTGGTGCTCTTGCCCCTCGATGTTTGGCCTCTCGTTTGTACTCTGTTCTGGTGGCCCGGATCGTTTTTCTGATTCAGGATTTCGAACTCCTGATGGATGGTCAGTGGAAGCTCGTCTAAAGGGATGCCACGTGTGCGATCCTCCGTGTCGGTACTTAGATCTGAGCTTGATCCAGATGTAACTGTCGTGGACTTTTTGTTGCTTACTAATCTAGCCCTGATATTTTTCTGTGCTTTGTCGTATTTCCTAGCATACGTTAATATCCGTCCCTCTGCATAATCTCGTTTGTCCCTAATGAACTTGCGTTGTTTCTTTTGCTTGATGGTTTCCTCGTAATCTTTCAATCTCTTTGGGAGTGTCTTATTAAATTCCTCAAATGCTTTTTCGTTTTTGTATTTCTCCAGTTCAGTCCTGAGTTCCACTAGATCTTTGCGTGTCGTTGTGAGATCAATTCGGGCGTACTTCACGAGCATTTCAAGCATGCCCTTACAAGTCTTGGCCATGTACGATGCCCATTCCGTAAGTAAGTCTTTATTAGGATTATCGTAGGTTGGTACTATGCTGATCCTCAATCCTCTAGGGACTCTGCCCACCTCGATGTAGTTGGTGAGGGAGGCCACCTCCCACCATTTATTAATCTCTCGTTTGCTTAAACGTTCTAGTAGTGCCAATTTCTGTTTTAAGGTGGGCTCTCCGCTGCTTGGTAGTTTATTGCTTACTACGTTGATAGGCGTAGTATCCTGCTCCTCACTGAACAGGGACAGGGCTTCCGCTTGCCTCGCTGTCTCCCATTCACTCATCATATAGATCTGGGTTTCCTCGCGCCACTTTGTTGCCAGTGGCAGCCGCGTTTGCCTCCGTGTTCTGACTTGGAATTACGCGCGTATTATTTCAGCGCTAGGGCAGAGGCACAGTGCTGCAGGCGGGAGAAGAGAAAACCGGTCGGTAATCTCCTTCGAAACTCCCTCCCCGTTTCCCAGCCCCGCACACACAGCCCGGCTTACCCGTAATGTTCCGCAATCTTCTCCCAGGAGGCGGTCGGAGTCGTTTCAATTCAAATCACGCTCACACTGCTGCTTGAACGACCCTCAACCAAGCAACGCTGATGCCGTCGGTAGCAGCAGCCGCTACCTGAATGCTGAAAGGTACTGGATCCCACCAATTAGAAGGAAGCAGAGACGGCACACCAGGAAACCTTGCACAAAATCCCTTTATTGTGCACTCGTTAACCCAAGACGACGCGTTTCGGCGTAAGCCTTTTTCAAGTAACCGCCATTTTGTTTTTTGCCACATTTATAGTCCCACAACTATTTTTGTAAACAATAGACATACAAGAAATACTTCAAGGTAAACCATTGAAAATGAAAGATTAAATCTAACAAATTATATTTCATTGTGTCCTCAATTCAACATTCATTGTAAGTACGTTGATGTTTGTGTATTCGGTGTGGGAAGTGGACGATATTTGCTTACCCGACTGCCAAATTGCGTAGTGGTCATAATACAAGTTGACTATGTGCCCTGCCGGGAACGTTAGCTAATTGATGTATTAAGCGACTGAGACCTGCATACACAGAGATCGAGGTAAATATTCCTCGTAATGTGTGCTATCGCTAGCATGAAAACCGCTCAGTATCATGGGATATGTAGTCTGATACAGCAGATCGGGACCTTATAGTCCTTCTAATTGGTGGGATCCAGTACCTTTCAATATATATATATATATATATATATATATATATATTCACTGAAAAAACCATAGGTTTCACACCAGTTATAGTTAGGTGGAAATTTTACTCCCATAAAACCATTGAAATTCCCACGTTATAGTTAGTTGGACTCACTATAACTTGCGCGTGCAATGCACTGCTGATGACGTCACATATTATATCACTCATGACATGGTCAGTGACATCACTCATGACATCACTGATGACATCTCAAATGACATCACTGATGACAACATTCTTGTGACAAAGTGGCAGACCTCCTATCAGCATAAAATAACCTTTGACACACACATTCAAAAATAGAAACTAACATTTTCTTAAAAAAGGAGAAACCAATACCAATTACAACAACTTATTAGGTAATTCCAACATCTACATACACATCCACTCATTCACCAACAGTTCTATATAGTCACTCATGCATGTACTTACTCATCATATGTACTCATACACCTATACATCCTGTTACACACTAATACTCATCCATATAGTTACTCACACACAAATTCACACATGAAAATAAACCATTTACTTGATTATACTGCTATATACACACCACTACACATACTTCTACAGAAACGGAAACATATTTACTCTCTTAAACAATCAATTATAAAAACACATACTCACTAACCCACCCATACACACAATCATCCACCCATACAGTCTTGCACACATGCTGTCTTCAAAATACATAAAAATAGTGAGTCACTCATTCATGCATCTGTGCTTTAAGTAATATCCCCACCGAACCATACAGACACTGATACTGATACTCAAAAAAACAACTAATAACCCATATACACACTCATGTAGCTACTCACCAACCCATGCAGCCACTTATACACAAAGTGAGACACAGATACAGATATTTAAATATTTAAACATTACTCGCTAATATATGTATTCACTAAGATACATTTAATAAGTCAGTTAACCAATCAATTTTACAAAAAAAAAACATCCATTTAGACATTTATTTACCCATTTATTCTTCCATCAACCTTTAGATATACATATATAAAAAATATGTATTTTTCAGAAAGATACACATTCACTGGATGATGTCATCAGTGATGTCATTTGAGATGTCATCAGTGATGTCATGAGGGATGTCACTGACCATGTCATGAGTGATGTAATATGTGACGTCATCAGCAGTGCATTGCACGCCCAAGTTACAGTGAGTCCAACTAACTATAACGTGGGAATTTCAATGGTTTTATGCGAGTAAAATTTCCACCTAACTATAATTGGTGTGAAACCTATGGTATTTTCAGTGAATTTAATAGGTATTTTAAATGCTAATTCCTAACTATAACTGGTGTGAAACCTATGTTTTTTTCAGTGAAATATATATATATATATATATATATATATATATATATATATATATATATATATATAGATAATATATTACAGCTCCAGATTTCTTTCACATCCCATGGAAAGAAATTACGGCACTCACAGGGAAAGTGTTCAGTATGTTTTTAATCGCTCAGCAGACAAACGCGTTTCGGTATTCCTTCGTCAGTGTCTGCTGGGGTAAGACAGGGGCTGAGGGCTGCGAGCAAGAGGGCTGGGACTACATTTCCCAGGAGTCCCAGTAACCCCGCCCGTTCCACCTGGGCTGCTCTCCCTCCCCGCCCCGCCCCCAACGACCGGGTGATCAAATACCGGCTTGCCCTGCACTTCGTGGGACACCTTGACAAACCTGCCTTGCTGTTTGGATTGCCCGTGGATTTTGGTGCAACGGAGCGGATAAGCTAATAAAAGAAAAAAGCACGAAAACTGGGTCTACCTCGTCTTTGCTGGTGTGTGGCTGCTGTTCTCATGTAGAGACGGAGGCGAGCTCTTGCAGAATATATATATATATATATATATATATATATATATATATATATATATATATATATATATATATATATATATATATATATATATATAAATTCATTAGAGTTGCCCCTGTGGAAAGAACACCAAGTGGATTAGATTTCGCCTTGATTTAATGAAATGCTGCAATTACACCTCCAAAAAGACCGGCTTTTCAAAGAAAATTGTCCCTCGACCAAACGCGCTTCAAGTTTCCTCTTCGTCAGCAGCTTTGGGACTGCAAGTGTTCAAGGCACAGCTTGTGCATATTTTATCCATTACGAACTTCCCTTTGTGGGTGTGGCCGCACCATCGCCTTCTGGTTCATGTAGTTCGCACTCTTACTCCAGTGAGTTTGCCTTGTTATTGCTCATGGGTCATCAATAACCTCAGTGGGCGAAAAGTCACACAGTTCTTTGGGGGTGCACTGCGTTCGCCACATTTCACCACTTGCACCACCTCCCGATTCGCGATGTCATCACTCGAAGGCATCTCGGGCCCGCATTAGCAGTGTCTTCCTTCCGCGACCGGACAAGGCCGCAAACATAAATTCATTAGAGTTGCCCCTGTGGAAAGAACACCAAGTGGATTAGATTTCGCCTTGATTTAATGAAATGCTGCAATTACACCTCCAAAAAGACCGGCTTTTCAAAGAAAATTGTCCTTTGACCAAACGCGCTTCAAGTTTCCTCTTCGTCAGCAGCCTCGGGACTGCAAGTGTTCAAGGCACAGCTTGTGCATATTTTATCCATTACGAAAACGCGCTTCAAGTTTCCTCTTCGTCAGCAGCCTCGGGACTGCAAGTGTTCAAGGCACAGCTTGTGCATATTTTATCCATTACGAACTTCCCTTTGTGGGTGTGGCCGCACCATCCGCCTTCTTGTTCGTGTAGTTCGCACTCTTACTCCAGTGAGTTTGCCTTGTTATTGCTCATGGGTCATCAATAACCTCAGTGGGCAAAAAGTCACACAGTTTTTTGGGGGTGCACTGCGTTCGCCGCATTTCACCACTTGCACCACCTCCCGATTCACGATGTCATCACTCGAAGGCATTTCGGGCCCGCATTAGCAGTGTCTTCCTTCTGCGACCGGACAAGGCCGCAAACATAAATTCATTAGAGTTGCCTCTGTGGAAAGAACACCAAGTGGATTAGATTTCGCCTTGATTTAATGAAATGATGCAATTACACCTCCAAAAAGACCGGCTTTTCAAAGAAAATTGTCTCTCGGCCAAACGCGTTTCAAGTTTCCTCTTCGTCAGCAGCCTCGGGACTGCAAGTGTTCAAGGCACAGCTTGTGCATATTTTATCCATTACGAACTTCCCTTTGTGGGTGTGGCCGCACCATCGGCCTTCTGGTTCGTGTAGTTCGCACTCTTACTCCAGTGAGTTTGCCTTGTTATTGCTCATGGGTCATCAATAACCTCAGTGGGCGAAAAGTCACACAGTTCTTTGGGGGTGCACTGAGTTCGCCACATTTCACCACTTGCACCACCTCCCGATTCGCGATGTCATCACTCGAAGGCATCTCGGGCCCGCATTAGCAGTGTCTTCCTTCCGCGACCGGACAAGGCCGCAAACATAAATTCATTAGAGTTGCCCCTGTGGAAAGAACACCAAGTGGATTAGATTTCGCCTTGATTTAATGAAATGCTGCAATTACACCTCCAAAAAGACCGGCTTTTCAAAGAAAATTGTCCCTCGACCAAACGTGTTTCAAGTTTCCTCTTCGTCAGCAGCCTCAGGACTGCAAGTGTTCAAGGCACAGCTTGTGCATATTTTATCCATTACGAACTTCCCTTTGTGGGTGTGGCCGCACCATCGGCCTTCTGGTTCGTGTAGTACGCACTCTTGCTCCAGTGAGTTTGCCTTGTTATTGCTCATGGGTCATCAATAACCTCAGTGGGTGAAAAGTCACACAGTTCTTTGGGGGTGGACTGCGTTCGCTGCATTTCACCACTTGCACCACCTCCCGATTCACGATGTCATCACTCAAAGGCATCTCGGGCCCGCATTAGCAGTGTCTTCCTTCCTTGACCGGACAAGGCCGCAAACATAAATTCATTAGAGTTGCCCCTATGGAAAGAACACCAAGTGGATTAGATTTCGCCTTGATTTAATGAAATGCTGCAATTACACCTCCAAAAAGACCAGCTTTTCAAAGAAAATTGTCCTTTGACCAAACGCGCTTCAAGTTTCCTCTTCGTCAGCAGCCTCGGGACTGCAAGTGTTCAAGGCACAGCTTGTGCATATTTTATCCATTACGAAAACGCGCTTCAAGTTTCCTCTTCGTCAGCAGCCTCGGGACTGCAAGTGTTCAAGGCACAGCTTGTGCATATTTTATCCATTACGAACTTCCCTTTGTGGGTGTGGCCGCACCATCCGCCTTCTTGTTCGTGTAGTTCGCACTCTTACTCCAGTGAGTTTGCCTTGTTATTGCTCATGGGTCATCAATAACCTCAGTGGGCAAAAAGTCACACAGTTTTTTGGGGGTGCACTGCGTTCGCCGCATTTCACCACTTGCACCACCTCCCGATTCACGATGTCATCACTCGAAGGCATTTCGGGCCCGCATTAGCAGTGTCTTCCTTCTGCGACCGGACAAGGCCGCAAACATAAATTCATTAGAGTTGCCTCTGTGGAAAGAACACCAAGTGGATTAGATTTCGCCTTGATTTAATGAAATGATGCAATTACACCTCCAAAAAGACCGGCTTTTCAAAGAAAATTGTCTCTCGGCCAAACGCGTTTCAAGTTTCCTCTTCGTCAGCAGCCTCGGGACTGCAAGTGTTCAAGGCACAGCTTGTGCATATTTTATCCATTACGAACTTCCCTTTGTGGGTGTGGCCGCACCATCGGCCTTCTGGTTCGTGTAGTTCGCACTCTTACTCCAGTGAGTTTGCCTTGTTATTGCTCATGGGTCATCAATAACCTCAGTGGGCGAAAAGTCACACAGTTCTTTGGGGGTGCACTGAGTTCGCCACATTTCACCACTTGCACCACCTCCCGATTCGCGATGTCATCACTCGAAGGCATCTCGGGCCCGCATTAGCAGTGTCTTCCTTCCGCGACCGGACAAGGCCGCAAACATAAATTCATTAGAGTTGCCCCTGTGGAAAGAACACCAAGTGGATTAGATTTCGCCTTGATTTAATGAAATGCTGCAATTACACCTCCAAAAAGACCGGCTTTTCAAAGAAAATTGTCCCTCGACCAAACGTGTTTCAAGTTTCCTCTTCGTCAGCAGCCTCAGGACTGCAAGTGTTCAAGGCACAGCTTGTGCATATTTTATCCATTACGAACTTCCCTTTGTGGGTGTGGCCGCACCATCGGCCTTCTGGTTCGTGTAGTACGCACTCTTGCTCCAGTGAGTTTGCCTTGTTATTGCTCATGGGTCATCAATAACCTCAGTGGGTGAAAAGTCACACAGTTCTTTGGGGGTGGACTGCGTTCGCTGCATTTCACCACTTGCACCACCTCCCGATTCACGATGTCATCACTCAAAGGCATCTCGGGCCCGCATTAGCAGTGTCTTCCTTCCTTGACCGGACAAGGCCGCAAACATAAATTCATTAGAGTTGCCCCTATGGAAAGAACACCAAGTGGATTAGATTTCGCCTTGATTTAATGAAATGCTGCAATTACACCTCCAAAAAGACCAGCTTTTCAAAGAAAATTGTCCTTTGACCAAACGCGCTTCAAGTTTCCTCTTCGTCAGCAACCTCGGGACTGCAAGTGTTCAAGGCACAGCTTGTGCATATTTTATCCATTACGAACTTCCCTTTGTGGGTGTGGCCGCACCATCGGCCTTCTTGTTCGTGTAGTTCGCACTCTTACTCCAGTGAGTTTGCCTTGTTATTGCTCATGGGTCATCAATAACCTCAGTGGGCAAAAAGTCACACAGTTTTTTGGGGGTGCACTGCGTTCGCCGCATTTCACCACTTGCACCACCTCCCGATTCACGATGTCATCACTCGAAGGCATTTCGGGCCCGCATTAGCAGTGTCTTCCTTCTGCGACCGGACAAGGCCGCAAACATAAATTCATTAGAGTTGCCTCTGTGGAAAGAACACCAAGTGGATTAGATTTCGCCTTGATTTAATGAAATGATGCAATTACACCTCCAAAAAGACCGGCTTTTCAAAGAAAATTGTCTCTCGACCAAACGCGTTTCAAGTTTCCTCTTCGTCAGCAGCCTCAGGACTGCAAGTGTTCAAGGCACAGCTTGTGCATATTTTATCCGTTACGAACTTCCCTTTGTGGGTGTGGCCGCACCATCGGCCTTCTGGTTCGTGTAGTTCGCACTCTTACTCCAGTGAGTTTGCCTTGTTATTGCTCATGGGTCATCAATAACCTCAGTGGGCGAAAAGTCACACAGTTCTTTGGGGGTGCACTGCGTTCGCCGCATTTCACCACTTGCACCACCTCCCGATTCACGATGTCATCACTCGAAGGTATCTCGGGCCCGCATTAGCAGTGTCTTCCTTCCGCGACCGGACAAGGCCGCAAACATAAATTCATTAGAGTTGCCCCTGTGGAAAGAACACCAAGTGGATTAGATTTCGCCTTGATTTAATGAAATGCTGCAATTACACCTCCAAAAAGACCGGCTTTTCAACGAAAATTGTCCCTCGACCAAACGCGCTTCAAGTTTCCTCTTCGTCAGCAGCTTTGGGACTGCAAGTGTTCAAGGCACAGCTTGGGCATATTTTATCCATTACGAACTTCCCTTTGTGGGTGTGGGCGCACCATCGCCTTCTGGTTCATGTAGTTCGCACTCTTACTCCAGTGAGTTTGCGTTGTTATTGCTCATGGGTCATCAATAACCTCAGTGGGCGAAAAGTCACACAGTTCTTTGGGGGTGCACTGCGTTCGCCGCATTTCACCACTTGCACCACCTCCCGATTCGCGATGTCATCACTCGAAGGCATCTCGGGCCCGCATTAGCAGTGTCTTCCTTCCGAGACCGGACAAGGCCGCAAACATAAATTCATTAGAGTTGCCCCTGTGGAAAGAACACCAAGTGGATTAGATTTCGCCTTGATTTAATGAAATGCTGCAATTACACCTCCAAAAAGACCGGCTTTTCAAAGAAAATTGTCCCTCGACCAAACGTGCTTCAAGTTTCCTCTTCGTCAGCAGCCTCGGGACTGCAAGTGTTCAAGGCACAGCTTGTGCATATTTTATCCATTACGAACTTCCCTTTGTGGGTGTGGCCGCACCATCGGACTTCTGGTTCGTGTAGTACGCACTCTTGCTCCAGTGAGTTTGCCTTGTTATTGCTCATGGGTCATCAATAACCTCAGTGGGTGAAAAGTCACACAGTTCTTTGGGGGTGGACTGCGTTCGCCGCATTTCACCACTTGCACCACCTCCCGATTCACGATGTCATCACTCGAAGGCATCTCGGGCCCGCATTAGCAGTGTCTTCCTTCCGCGACCGGACAAGGCCGCAAACATAAATTCATTAGAGTTGCCCCTATGGAAAGAACACCAAGTGGATTAGATTTCGCCTTGATTTAATGAAATGCTGCAATTACACCTCCAAAAAGACCAGCTTTTCAAAGAAAATTGTCCTTTGACCAAACGCGCTTCAAGTTTCCTCTTCGTCAGCAGCCTCGGGACTGCAAGTGTTCAAGGCACAGCTTGTGCATATTTTATCCATTACGAACTTCCCTTTGTGGGTGTGGCCGCACCATCGGCCTTCTTGTTCGTGTAGTTCGCACTCTTACTCCAGTGAGTTTGCCTTGTTATTGCTCATGGGTCATCAATAACCTCAGTGGGCAAAAAGTCACACAGTTTTTTGGGGGTGCACTGCGTTCGCTGCATTTCACCACTTGCACCACCTCCCGATTCACGATGTCATCACTCGAAGGCATTTCGGGCCCGCATTAGCAGTGTCTTGCTTCTGCGACTGGACAAGGCCGCAAACATAAATTCATTAGAGTTGCCTCTGTGGAAAGAACACCAAGTGGATTAGATTTCGCCTTGATTTAATGAAATGCTGCAATTACACCTCCAAAAAGACCGGCTTTTCAACGAAAAATGTCCCTCGACCAAACGCGCTTCAAGTTTCCTCTTCGTCAGCAGCTTTGGGACTGCAAGTGTTCAAGGCACAGCTTGTGCATATTTTATCCATTACGAACTTCCCTTTTGTGGGTGTGGCCGCACCATCGCCTTCTGGTTCATGTAGTTCGCACTCTTACTCCAGTGAGTTTGCCTTGTTATTGCTCATGGGTCATCAATAACCTCAGTGGGCGAAAAGTCACACAGTTCTTTGGGGGTGCACTGCGTTCGCCGCATTTCACCACTTGCACCACCTCCCGATTCGCGATGTCATCACTCGAAGGCATCTCGGGCCCGCATTAGCAGTGTCTTCCTTCCGCGACCGGACAAGGCCGCAAACATAAATTCATTAGAGTTGCCCCTGTGGAAAGAACACCAAGTGGATTAGATTTCGCCTTGATTTAATGAAATGCTGCAATTACACCTCCAAAAAGACCGGCTTTTCAAAGAAAATTGTCCCTCGACCAAACGCGCTTCAAGTTTCCTCTTCGTCAGCAGCCTCGGGACTGCAAGTGTTCAAGGCACAGCTTGTGCATATTTTATCCATTACGAACTTCCCTTTGTGGGTGTGGCCGCACCATCGGCCTTCTGGTTCGTGTAGTACGCACTCTTGCTCCAGTGAGTTTGCCTTGTTATTGCTCATGGGTCATCAATAACCTCAGTGGGTGAAAAGTCACACAGTTCTTTGGGGGTGGACTGCGTTCGCCGCATTTCACCACTTGCACCACCTCCCGATTCACGATGTCATCACTCGAAGGCATCTCGGGCCCGCATTAGCAGTGTCTTCCTTCCGAGACCGGACAAGGCCGCAAACATAAATTCATTAGAGTTGCCCCTGTGGAAAGAACACCAAGTGGATTAGATTTCGCCTTGATTTAATGAAATGCTGCAATTACACCTCCAAAAAGACCGGCTTTTCAAAGAAAATTGTCCCTCGACCAAACGCGCTTCAAGTTTCCTCTTCGTCAGCAGCCTCGGGACTGCAAGTGTTCAAGGCACAGCTTGTGCATATTTTATCCATTACGAACTTCCCTTTGTGGGTGTGGCTGCACCATCGGCCTTCTTGTTCATGTAGTTCGCACTCTTACTCCAGTGAGTTTGCCTTGTTATTAACCCTGGGCGTAGTGTGCGGAGTGGGGCTACGCGGAGCTACGCGAAGTGGGCACAAAACTACGCCCACCCGCGCACTCCACGTAGCCCCACTACGCGCCGCCCGCCTCCCTCCCGCCCTCCCTAAATACTTAAATAAAAGGATAGAAAGCTTTTAAAAACACTTTCCTTGTCTGCCTCGTCCCCGGGGCTCCCTCTCGCCGTCCCGCGATTCGTGCCGCCACAGATTCAGATACTAATGCGCATGCGCGGGCGCCCGCGCATGCGCATTAGTATCCGAAATGGCGGCGCGAATCCAGGGACGGCAAGAGGGAGCCCCGGGGACGCGCCGGACAAGGTAAGTGTTTTTAAAAGCGTTCTATCCTTTTATTTAAGTATTTAGGGAGGGCGGGAGGGAGGCGGGTGGCGGCCGGCTACGCACCGTCTGCGGAGTGCGCGGAGTGCCCCTGGCTACGCCCGCTACGCAAAATGCGTAGGAGACGGCACTACGCGCACTCCGTGCACGGAGCGTAGCTGGCCGCCCACCCTTACTTGTTATTGCTCATGGGTCATCAACAACCTCAGTGGGCGAAAAGTCACACAGTTCTTTGGGGGTGCCCTGCGTTCGCCGCATTTCACCAATTGCACCACCTCCCGATTCACGATGTCATCACTCCAAGGCATCTCGGGCCCGCATTAGCAGTGTCTTCCTTCGGCGACCGGACAAGGCCGCAAACATAAATTCATTAGAGTTGCCCCTGTGGAAAGAACACCAAGTGGATTAGATTTCGCCTTGATTTAATGAAATGCTGCAATTACATCTCCAAAAAGACCGGCTTTTCAAAGAAAATTGTCCCTCGACCAAACGCGCTTCAAGTTTCCTCTTCGTCAGCAGCCTTGGGACTGCAAGTGTTCAAGGCACAGCTTGTGCATATTTTATCCATTACGAACTTCCCTTTGTGGGTGTGGCGGCACCATCGGCCTTCTGGTTCGTGTAGTTCGCACTCTTACTCCAGTGAGTTTGCCTTGTTATTGCTCATGGGTCATCAATAACCTCAGTGAGCGAAAAGTCACACAGTTCCTTGGGGGTGCACTGCGTTTGCCGCATTTCACCACTTGCACCACCTCCCGATTCACGATGTCATCACTCGAAGGCATCTCGGGCCCGCATTAGCAGTGTCTTCCTTCCGCGACCGGACAAGGCCGCAAACATAAATTCATTAGAGTTGCCCCTGTGGAAAGAGCACCAAGTGGATTAGATTTTGCCTTGTTTTATTGAAATGCTGCAATTACACCTCCAAAAAGACCGGCTTTTCAAAGAAAATTGTCCCTCGACCAAACGCGTTTCAAGTTTCCTCTTCGTCAGCAGCCTCGGGACTGCAAGTGTTCAAGGCACAGCTTGTGCATATTTTATCCATTACGAACTTCCCTTTGTGGGTGTGGCCGCACCATCGGCCTTCTGGTTCGTGTAGTACGCACTCTTGCTCCAGTGAGTTTGCCTTGTTATTGCTCATCGGTCATCAATAACCTCAGTGGGTGAAAAGTCACACAGTTCTTTGGGGGTGGACTGCGTTCGCCGCATTTCACCATTTGCACCACCTCCCGATTCACGATGTCATCACTCGAAGGCATCTCGGGCCCGCATTAGCAGTGTCTTCCTTCCTTGACCGGACAAGGCCGCAAACATAAATTCATTAGAGTTGCCCCTATGGAAAGAACACCAAGTGGATTAGATTTCGCCTTGATTTAATGAAATGCTGCAATTACACCTCCAAAAAGACCAGCTTTTCAAAGAAAATTGTCCTTTGACCAAACGCGCTTCAAGTTTCCTCTTCGTCAGCAGCCTCGGGACTGCAAGTGTTCAAGGCACAGCTTGTGCATATTTTATCCATTACGAACTTCCCTTTGTGGGTGTGGCCGCACCATCGGCCTTCTTGTTCGTGTAGTTCGCACTCTTACTCCAGTGAGTTTGCCTTGTTATTGCTCATGGGTCATCAATAACCTCAGTGGGCAAAAAGTCACACAGTTTTTTGGGGGTGCACTGCGTTCGCCGCATTTCACCACTTGCACCACCTCCCGATTCACGATGTCATCACTCGAAGGCATTTCGGGCCCGCATTAGCAGTGTCTTCCTTCTGCGACCGGACAAGGCCGCAAACATAAATTCATTAGAGTTGCCTCTGTGGAAAGAACACCAAGTGGATTAGATTTCGCCTTGATTTAATGAAATGATGCAATTACACCTCCAAAAAGACCGGCTTTTCAAAGAAAATTGTCTCTCGACCAAACGCGTTTC
Source organism: Lissotriton vulgaris (assembly GCF_964263255.1). Taxonomy (NCBI): domain Eukaryota; kingdom Metazoa; phylum Chordata; class Amphibia; order Caudata; family Salamandridae; genus Lissotriton; species Lissotriton vulgaris. The sequence goes on along the minus strand of NC_141698.1, from coordinate 539,333,141 downwards.
AAGTTTCCTCTTCGTCAGCAGCCTCGGGACTGCAAGTGTTCAAGGCACAGCTTGTGCATATTTTATCCGTTACGAACTTCCCTTTGTGGGTGTGGCCGCACCATCGGCCTTCTGGTTCGTGTAGTTCGCACTCTTACTCCAGTGAGTTTGCCTTGTTATTGCTCATGGGTCATCAATAACCTCAGTGGGCGAAAAGTCACACAGTTCTTTGGGGGTGCACTGCGTTCGTCGCATTTCACCACTTGCACCACCTCCCGATTCACGATGTCATCACTCGAAGGTATCTCGGGCCCGCATTAGCAGTGTGTGAGAAGTTGGCCTGATATGTAGTGTTTCCAATTCTGGAACCACTGGGTATCAGTCCAAACAAACCCCAAAGATGTCAGGTTGTAAGTCAACCTTGTAGACAAGCTATCCTAGTGGTAGCATGGACTAAGCAGCCTTAAAGGCTTAACTTAAGAGGTCGTGTTAAGCGAGCTGTTTTACCACATACAATCCTGTAATCAAATGAAAGGACACCACACAAGTATATATTATAAAAATATATGTATTTATTTCTAAATTACTCCCCAGTACTCTTTATGAGGAAAGGGGCACAAGCGTTAAATCAAAAAGCACTGTTACACATATAAAGCCACTCAGACCATATATTAAAAAAGTGGTATAAGTAACACTTATCGAACAATGGTTAGGCCTAGGGCCTAGAGATTCGCTGGGAGCAGTCAGGACAAGCAATGAAGAAGTCGGGAGTAGCCCACAGGAGACGGGTGCAGCACGGAAAGTGCGGCGCGCACCAATGCACTATCAATGGTGCGTAAAAGTCAGTTAAAGTGAATTAAAAGATACTTCCGCTGAACCTAGGAACACAAAACTTTAGACACAGACCCTAGAGGTGTGTACCAGTGTAAAGACACCGGCGTTGCAAAGTTACCTCACCCACAGGCCGTGGGTGCACAGGGTCGAAGTGGCGTCGGGTTCTGTCACGCAGGTTCTTGGTGCTTGGAGCTGTTGCAGCTGCAGGCGCTGTGAAGCAGAAGTGTCCGGTGCGATCCAAGGGTGGATCGAAGTAGAAAAGTACCTGAAAGCAGAGGGGACAGAGTCTGGGTCACTCAGCAGTGACCAGGGTGGAACCAGGACGGAACCAGGCAATGTCGGGCGCAATCAGGCAGTTGTCGATAGGCTTCTCTCCGCTGTCACGTGGGCTCTGGGGCATCTGCGACGTCCAGGAGCAGGTCACGATCTGTCCCACGTAGGCTCTCGCCGTCAGCACTGTCGGCTTCAAGATTGCAGCAAACAGCACTTGGCAAAAGCAATCCACGCGGAACCGGGAGATTGCTTATCACTCGAACCAGGAGGGTCAGAGTGGGTGCTCCTTTTCACAGGAGCTGGTGCAGATCTGGAGCAACCAGAAAAGCAAGTCGTATTTCAAAGTTCGTCGGCACAGGGGCCACAAGCCAGCTGGCAAGTGACCGGGCCAACGCGTCGAGCGCACACAAGCAGAAGGGCCCCACGCAGCACTCGTCGAGTGTGGAGGGGTGAGCTTTGGTGCAAGTGGAGCTCGGGGCTGGGGCTTCTCAAACCCCGGTGTACAGCTTCGAGGGTCACTCGTGGGCCGCACGGTCAGCGTCTCGTGGCCTTTTCAAGATGGCGTGCCCCACGCTTCCGGTCACCTCCACGGGTCTCAGCTCTGCAGGGACTGTGGATCGGGCAGGTAGAAGGCAGGCAAGCTTGATCTCGTCGATCTCTGTCGCTCGAGTTCCGGCGGGAACTGCAACAAAGCAAGGGTCGAGGGCTGGATGGTGCCTGTTTGCACAGGGTGGTCACTCCTTGGCCACAAGGGAGATTCTTCAGTCTTCTCACGTCGTGTAGAAAGTCGAAGGGTCCAGATTTCGTTTCTTATGTTTCTTCAGGATGATCTGAGGTCCGTTGGGACTGCTCCCCCTCTTATTCGAATCTCGGGGGTTGGACATCCTGCTAGGTCCCCTCCTATGGGTGGGACCCAGGAAGGGGGTGGTTACACCCCTCTCCTTTGATCCTGGCCGCGCTGGGACAGGGGCTGGGAGGCCCCAGAACCGGTTTGGCCGGATCCTGCAAGGGGCAGCCTTGTGCTCCCCAGGCAGTGTCTGGTTTCATTGAAACCTCCCTACTCCAATCCACTATCTCCTGTCTGGGGTGGTTTTGACACCGCCCTGTGACAGGAAACTCTTTGTCCAGGCCCCCTCTGCCGGGTTTCGGTCAGCAGCAGGAGGTCAGACCCGTGTCTGTGGCAGGGGCATCCATTTTGTGGATCTGAGGCTCATTTTAAATCAACCGCGTTTCAGTAAAGTAACATGTCTTCTCCCTCTAGAAGGGTGGAATGCTACCCCCGTCGCCAGAACTGGCGAGGGGGTAGTATTCCAATTCGTATGACACCTTACACGACATGTTTTGATAAAGCCAAACCAAAGTTGCTATATAACCGCGAGGATTATAAGGCGCTTAAGAGTATATGGTATGGCATTATCCCGGATCAGCTTAGGGAGTTGTTCCCGACAGCTGCAGACAGGCTCAGCTCATGCCAGAGCACCATCTCACATAAAACCACGCACTCTGCCTCCAGGATTGATGAGGCCTTCCATAGGAGTGGCTTACAGGCTATATATGTGTCCAGATATAGGTTTAGATATAGGTATACTATATCTAAGCAAGGGGTGATTACACCCACTTGCCCCAGCTGAGTGATCAGCCAGTTGTGTCAATTTAAGAACCAGCCAGGGGTGGCAAAAGCTATGCTTCAGCCCCTGGTAGGCCTTGGTGGCACCTATGCCCTGGGCACCTATAGTGCATGGTACAGGGGCTGACAAGGAGTCCATTTCCAATTGTGGTATGTACCTATAGCACATGTATTATAAATTTAGAGAGAGAACAGCAGGCTGGGGGTCTGATTAGCAGGCCCACAGCCTCAGTAAGTCGAAAACCAGTGAAGCAAAAAGCAAAAATTGGGGTGACCATAGGATAGCAGACCCTACTCTCCTACATAACCCCCCCCCCCCAAACGCAGGGACATTAAACTTAACCTTGACCAGATAAGTCTTCATGTTCTAAGTGGAAGTACCTGGAGAGACCATCTGCATTACCATGGTCAGTCCCTGGGCGGTGCTCCACTGTAAAGTCCATCCCCTGTAGGGAAATGGACCACCTGAGCAGTTTGGGATTTTCACCCTTCATCTGATTTAGCCACAAGAGGGGCTTATGGTCTGTCTGAATTAGGAAGTGAGTACCAAACAAGTATGGCCTCAACTTCTTCAGGGCCCAAACCACAGCAAAGGCCTCCCTCTCAATAGCTGACCAACGTTTCTCCCTGGGGGTCAGACTTCTGCTAATAAAAGCAATGGGCTGGTCTTGACCATCTTGATTAAGTTGTGAAAGCACAGCTCCCACCCCCAACTCAGAAGCATCTGTCTGTACAATGAACTGTTTGGAGTAGTCAGGACTCTTCAGGATAGGTGCAGAGCACATGGCCTTCTTCAGGTCATCAAATGCCTTTTGACAGCTAACTGTCCACTGAACCTTTTTGGGCATCTTCTTGGATGTCAAGTCATTCAATGGTGTCACAATGGACCCATAGTTCTTTACAAATTTTCTGTAATACCCAGTCAGGCCCAAGAAGGCTCTGACTTGTGTCTGGGTAGTTGGAGGAGCCCAGTCCTGTATGGTCTGGATCTTGCTCTCCAGTGGTTGAACTTGACCCCCACCTACTAGGTGGCCCAAGTACACAACCTTGCTCTGCCCTATCTGGCACTTTGTCGCCTTGATAGTCAGGCCTGCCTTTTGCAGGGCCTCCAGAACCTTCTTCAGGTGGATCAGGTGATCCTCCCAGGTGGAGCTAAAGACAGCAATATCATCTAGATATGCTGCACAAAAGTCATCCAACCCAGCAAGGACTTGGTTCACCAACCTTTGGAAAGTGGCAGGTGCATTCTTCAAGCCAAAGGGCATTACCACAAACTGATAATGCCCACTAGGGGTAGAGAATGCTGTTTTGGCTTTTGACTCTTCAGCTAGTCTGATTTGCCAGTAGCCAGCTGTCAAATCAAATGTGCTCAGAAACTTGGCAGAAGCCAATTTATCAATGAGCTCATCTGCTCTTGGAATGGGATGAGCATCTGTCCTAGTGACAGCATTGAGACCTCTGTAGTCCACACAAAACCTCATTTCTCTCTTCCCATCTTTGGTATGAGGTTTTGGCACAAGGACCACTGGGCTAGCCCATGGGCTCTCTGATGGCTCAATCACTTCAAGCTCCAACATCTTTTGCACCTCAGCCTTTATACAATCCCTGACATGGTCAGGTTGCCTGTAGATCTTATTCTTCACAGGCAGATTGTCACCAGTATCCACCTCATGGGTGCACCAGTTAGTCTGACTGGGTGTGAGTGAAAACAATTGTCTGTGGGCCTGCAACACCTGTCTGCAGTCCACCTGTTGCTGCTCAGTGAGGCTGCCTGCCAAGGCTACTCCATCAACTGAACCATCATCAGGGTTCTGGGAAAGCAGGTCTGGGAGAGGGTCACTCTCTTCCTCCTGTTCCCCATCTGTGGCCATGAGGAGACTCATGTCCTCCCTGTCAACAAATGCTTTCAAACGATTGACATGGAGCACCCTGTGGGGGCTCCTAGGGGTGCCAAAGTCAACCACATAGGTGACTTCTCCCTTTTTCTCAATGATAGGGTAGGGTCCAGTCCATTTGTCCTGGAGAGCTGCTGGCCCCACTGGGTCCAACACCCACACCTTCTGCCCTGGCTGGTACTCAACCAGAACAGCCTTTTGGTCATGCCAGGCTTTCTGTAATTCCTGACTTGCCTCAAGGTTTTTGGATGCTCTCTCCATGTATTCAGCCATCCTGGAGCGGAGACCAAGTACATAGTCCACAATGTCTAGTTTAGGCTTTTTGAGAGGTAACTCCCATCCTTCCTTCACTAAACTCAGTGGACCCCTCACAGGGTGGCCAAACAAAAGTTCAAAAGGGCTGTAGCCAACCCCCTTCTGTGGGACCTCTCTGTAAGCAAAGAGCAAGCAGGGTAAAAGGATGTCCCATTTCCGCCTAAGCTTCTCTGGTAACCCTTTTATCATTCCCTTTAGGGTCTTGTTGAACCTTTCCACAAGCCCATTGCACTGTGGATGGTAGGGTGTGGTAAACTTATAGTTTACTCCACACTCTTTCCACATTGCTTTTAAGTATCCAGACATGAAGTTAGTACCTCTGTCTGAAAGAACCTCCTTTGGAAAGCCCACTCTTGAGAAAACTGCAATGAGGGCTTTTGCCACCACAGGAGCTGTGGTGGTCCTCAGGGGAATTGCTTCTGGGTACCTGGTGGCATGATCCACTACCACCAGTATAAATCTGTGCCCAGATGCTGTTTGAGGATCCATGGGACCCACAATGTCTATTCCAACTCTTTCAAAGGGTACCCCCACCACAGGTAGTGGTATCAGGGGGGCCTTTGTTGTGCCACCTGACTTACCACTGGCTTGGCAAGTGACACAGGAGCGACAAAACTCCTTGACATTTTCTGACATGTGAGGCCAGTGAAAGTGTGGAACAAGCCTGTCCCAAGTCTTATTCTGGCCTAAGTGTCCTGCAAGGGGAATATCATGGGCCAAGGTAAGAAGGAAGCCCCTAAACTTCAAAGGTATAACCAACCTCCTGGTTGTGCCAGGCTTGGGGTCTCTAGCCTCTGAATAAAGGAGTCCTTCATCCCAATACACTCTATGGGTACCTTGAGCATTCCCTGCAGCCTCAGCAGCAGCTTGCTGTCTGAGGGGTTCAAGTGAAGGGCAATCTAATTGGGCCTGCCCCAGGTCTGCCCTTGAGGGTCCCCCTGTCCCCAGAAACTCAACCTGATCAGGTTCAAGCTCCTCTGAGACAGTCTCCTCTTGGACTGCAGAATCAGTTTCCTGTGAAACCTGATCCTCAACCTGGGGCAAGTGGGAAGGCACAGCCTTAACCCTCTTGCTCCTTCTCTTGGGTTGTGGTTGGTCTATTGTTTCAAGATCCACCACTGGTTCAGGAAGGCACTTCTTAGCCTGAGACCTTGTCACTGCAAGGACATGAGCTGAAATCCCTAGCATTTCTGCATGAGTCCTGTACTCCACTTCTGACCAAACTGAGCTTTCAAGATCATTGCCTAACAGACAGTCTACTGGGAGGTCTGCACTCACAACAACTTTCTTTAGGCCATCTACCCCTCCCCAGGAGAAGTTCACAACAGCCACACTATGGGAAGTAGTGGAGTTGCTTGCATTGGTCACTAGGTAACTTTCACCTAGTACAATCTGTCCAGGGTCCACAAAGCCAGGTGTCACCATTGTGACACTGGCACAAGTGTCCCTGTAGGCCTGAGCCAGTTTCTCATTAATTAAGGGAGTCTGCCTATATTTGCCCAGGTTACTGGGGCTTACTGCAGTGGGCAAAGATAAGTCCACATCATATAGGAGAACTGCCTGTGTGGGGATTCTGACTAGGCCAGATTCCACCTCAGTACCCAGGGTCAACCCTACTAAACCCTTTGGCTGTGTACCACCACTGCTGACTGTACTAGGGGGTGCAGTTGCTTTAGGAGCTGCAGTGGTGGGGACTGGATTTTTCTTAGTGCATTCACTGCCCCAGTGTGAAACTGATTTGCAGGTATTACACCAAGGTTTCTTTGGGCCATCATTCTTCTTTTTCTTGTTTCCATTTTGGGAACCCCCCTCCTTATTGCTAGTTTGGGGGCCTGAAGGCTTCTGGTCCTTTTCTTTATCTTTCTGATTCCCACCCTTCTGGTCTGTTTTCTTCTGGTCACCTTGGTTCTGGTTTTTCTGCTTAATCCTTGTTCTGACCCATTTGTCTGCCTTCTTTCCCAATTCTTGGGGAGAGGTCAAATCAGAGTCAACAAGGTATTGATGCAACAGCTGGTTCTGACAGTTATTAAGGATCTGTTCTCTCATCATAAGATTGTACAATCCTGTATAGTCTGAAACTTTACTTCCCTGCAGCCAACCCTCCAGAGCCTTAGTGGCACAATCTACAAAATCAGTCCAGTCCTGAGTCTGTGCTTTTTGGGTGTCTCTGAACAACAACCTGTATTGCTCAGTGGTTAGGCCAAACCCTTCAATAAGAGCACTCTTCAGAACAGAGTAGTTTTTGGCATCCTCAGGTCTAACAGTGAGGAGCCTGTCCCTCCCTTTCTCAGAAAAGGAGTACCATAAAATTGCTGCCCACTGATCCTCAGGGACCTGCTGTACCATGCAGGCCCTCTCAAGAGCAGTCATCCATTTGTGGATATCATCCCCTTCCTTGTAGGGGGGCACAATTTTTGTCAGGTTTCTATTGTCATAGGCCCTGTCTTTTTCTTTAGGAACTTTGCTGCCACCAGTGGCATCTAAGCCACACAATTTTCTCTCTCTTGCTAAAGCAAGTTTAGCTTGAGCCAAGGCTACCTCTTCCCTTTCTATTTGGAGTTGGACAGCCCTCATCCTGGCCCTATGCTCTTTTCTCTGGGAGGAAGTCATTCCTCTTTGAGATTCTCTTGAGGCACTAGAAAGGTGAGAGTCCCTTGACAGAGATCTCTCCCTTCTATTACCTGGGAGAATTTGGTTATGAGATCTGGAGTGGTGCTGGCCCCCTCCATTCCCATGTAGGTCCAAGTTGGCCTGGTTAAGCCTGGCAACCTGTACCTGGTTTCCCCCCTGATCCTGATCTTCAGGCTCATCTAGATCAGAGCCTTCTTCTTCTTCTTCTTCCTCCACTACATCATCTTGAAGATCCTCATTCTCAGGGGAGTTTATCCCTTCCTCTGTTTCTAAGGGAGTCTGACTCACCTTATCTAGGTCATCCTTTTCTAGGAGAGCTACTAGGGAAGGAATGGTAGGGCCTCTGCCCTTTTTTAGCCCCCTGGCTGTGCACAAGGCACTCAGGTCTTTGTGGCTAAGGTTGTCATATCTGGATGTTGTCCCTATAGGATCAACTATCACAGGAGCAGAGCCTGAAGCTCTACCTGTCTCAGACATGACTGCTAGTGAGGTGTAAGTGGTGCACTTACCTACACTAAGTGGTTTCCTACTGTACCTTGCTAGTGAGTTGTAGTCAGGGTGTGCTAATCCCTTTAATCTACAACTACTAAGTTCAGTAGAACTTAATATGCTAAGCTTTTGATTTATATGTACCTAGAGGTACTTGATGTGATCTTTCAATTTGATAAAGATTGCAATGGTAAAACAAACAGCAAGCTCAAATCCGCACCGCTGCACACCAATGTGAGAAGTTGGCCTGATATGTAGTGTTTCCAATTCTGGAACCACTGGGTATCAGTCCAAACAAACCCCAAAGATGTCAGGTTGTAAGCCAACCTTGTAGACAAGCTATCCTAGTGGTAGCATGGACTAAGCAGCCTTAAAGGCTTAACTTAAGAGGTCGTGTTAAGCGAGCTGTTTTACCACATACAATCCTGTAATCAAATGAAAGGACATCACACAAGTATATATTATAAAAATATATGTATTTATTTCTAAATTACTCCCCAGTACTCTTTATGAGGAAAGGGGCACAAGCGTTAAATCAAAAAGCACCCGCCCTCATCCATAAACGTGCAACTTTATATGTGTAACAGTGCTTTTTGATTTAACGCTTGTGCCCCTTTCCTCATAAAGAGTACTGGGGAGTAATTTAGAAATAAATACATATATTTTTATAATATATACTTGTGTGGTGTCCTTTCATTTGATTACAGGATTGTATGTGGTAAAACAGCTCGCTTAACACGACCTCTTAAGTTAAGCCTTTAAGGCTGCTTAGTCCATGCTACCACTAGGATAGCTTGTCTACAAGGTTGACTTACAACCTGACATCTTTGGGGTTTGTTTGGACTGATACCCAGTGGTTCCAGAATTGGAAACACTACATATCAGGCCAACTTCTCACACAGTGTCTTCCTTCCGCGACCGGACAAGGCCGCAAACATAAATTCATTAGAGTTGCCCCTGTGGAAAGAACACCAAGTGGATTAGATTTCGCCTTGATTTAATGAAATGCTGCAATTACACCTCCAAAAAGACCGGCTTTTCAACGAAAATTGTCCCTCGACCAAACGCGCTTCAAGTTTCCTCTTCGTCAGCAGCTTTGGGACTGCAAGTGTTCAAGGCACAGCTTGTGCATATTTTATCCATTACGAACTTCCCTTTGTGGGTGTGGCCGCACCATCGCCTTCTGGTTCATGTAGTTCGCACTCTTACTCCAGTGAGTTTGCCTTGTTATTACTCATGGGTCATCAATAACCTCAGTGGGCGAAAAGTCACACAGTTCTTTGGGGGTGCACTGCGTTCGCCGCATTTCACCACTTGCACCACCTCCCGATTCGCGATGTCATCACTCGAAGGCATTTTGGGCCCGCATTAGCAGTGTCTTCCTTCCGAGACCGGACAAGGCCGCAAACATAAATTCATTAGAGTTGCCCCTGTGGAAAGAACACCAAGTGGATTAGATTTCGCCTTGATTTAATGAAATGCTGCAATTACACCTCCAAAAAGACCGGCTTTTCAAAGAAAATTGTCCCTCGACCAAACGCGCTTCAAGTTTCCTCTTCGTCAGCAGCCTCGGGACTGCAAGTGTTCAAGGCACAGCTTGTGCATATTTTATCCATTACGAACTTCCCTTTGTGGGTGTGGCCACACCATCGGCCTTCTGGTTCGTGTAGTACGCACTCTTGCTCCAGTGAGTTTGCCTTGTTATTGCTCATGGGTCATCAATAGCCTCAGTGGGTGAAAAGTCACACAGTTCTTTGGGGGTGGACTGCGTTCGCCGCATTTCACCACTTGCACCACCTTCCGATTCACGATGTCATCACTCGAAGGCATCTCGGGCCCGCATTAGCAGTGTCTTCCTTCCTTGACCGGACAAGGCCGCAAACATAAATTCATTAGAGTTGCCCCTATGGAAAGAACACCAAGTGGATTAGATTTCGCCTTGATTTAATGAAATGCTGCAATTACACCTCCAAAAAGACCAGCTTTTCAAAGAAAATTGTCCTTTGACCAAACGCGCTTCAAGTTTCCTCTTCGTCAGCAGCCTCGGGACTGCAAGTGTTCAAGGCACAGCTTGTGCATATTTTATCCATTACGAACTTCCCTTTGTGGGTGTGGCCGCACCATCGGCCTTCTTGTTCGTGTAGTTCGCACTCTTACTCCAGTGAGTTTGCCTTGTTATTGCTCATGGGTCATCAATAACCTCAGTGGGCAAAAAGTCACACAGTTTTTTGGGGGTGCACTGCGTTCGCCGCATTTCACCACTTGCACCACCTCCCGATTCACGATGTCATCACTCGAAGGCATTTCGGGCCCGCATTAGCAGTGTCTTCCTTCTGCGACCGGACAAGGCCGCAAACATAAATTCATTAGAGTTGCCTCTGTGGAAAGAACACCAAGTGGATTAGATTTCGCCTTGATTTAATGAAATGATGCAATTACACCTCCAAAAAGACCGGCTTTTCAAAGAAAATTGTCTCTCGACCAAACGCGTTTCAAGTTTCCTCTTCGTCAGCAGCCTCGGGACTGCAAGTGTTCAAGGCACAGCTTGTGCATATTTTATCCGTTACGAACTTCCCTTTGTGGGTGTGGCCGCACCATCGGCCTTCTGGTTCGTGTAGTTCGCACTCTTACTCCAGTGAGTTTGCCTTGTTATTGCTCATGGGTCATCAATAACCTCAGTGGGCGAAAAGTCACACAGTTCTTTGGGGGTGCACTGCGTTCGCCGCATTTCACCACTTGCACCACCTCCCGATTCACGATGTCATCACTCGAAGGTATCTCGGGCCCGCATTAGCAGTGTCTTCCTTCCGCGACCGGACAAGGCCGCAAACATAAATTCATTAGAGTTGCCCCTGTGGAAAGAACACCAAGTGGATTAGATTTCGCCTTGATTTAATGAAATGCTGCAATTACACCTCCAAAAAGACCGGCTTTTCAACGAAAATTGTCCCTCGACCAAACGCGCTTCAAGTTTCCTCTTCGTCAGCAGCTTTGGGACTGCAAGTGTTCAAGGCACAGCTTGTGCATATTTTATCCATTACGAACTTCCCTTTGTGGGTGTGGCCGCACCATCGCCTTCTGGTTCATGTAGTTCGCACTCTTACTCCAGTGAGTTTGCCTTGTTATTGCTCATGGGTCATCAATAACCTCAGTGGGCGAAAAGTCACACAGTTCTTTGGGGGTGCACTGCGTTCGCCGCATTTCACCACTTGCACCACCTCCCGATTCGCGATGTCATCACTCGAAGGCATCTCGGGCCCGCATTAGCAGTGTCTTCCTTCCGAGACCGGACAAGGCCGCAAACATAAATTCATTAGAGTTGCCCCTGTGGAAAGAACACCAAGTGGATTAGATTTCGCCTTGATTTAATGAAATGCTGCAATTACACCTCCAAAAAGACCGGCTTTTCAAAGAAAATTGTCCCTCGACCAAACGCGCTTCAAGTTTCCTCTTCGTCAGCAGCCTCGGGACTGCAAGTGTTCAAGGCACAGCTTGTGCATATTTTATCCATTACGAACTTCCCTTTGTGGGTGTGGCCACACCATCGGCCTTCTGGTTCGTGTAGTACGCACTCTTGCTCCAGTGAGTTTGCCTTGTTATTGCTCATGGGTCATCAATAACCTCAGTGGGTGAAAAGTCACACAGTTCTTTGGGGGTGGACTGCGTTTGCCGCATTTCACCACTTGCACCACCTCCCGATTCACGATGTCATCACTCGAAGGCATCTCGGGCCCGCATTAGCAGTGTCTTCCTTCCGCGACCGGACAAGGCCGCAAACATAAATTCATTAGAGTTGCCCCTATGGAAAGAACACCAAGTGGATTAGATTTCGCCTTGATTTAATGAAATGCTGCAATTACACCTCCAAAAAGACCAGCTTTTCAAAGAAAATTGTCCTTTGACCAAACGCGCTTCAAGTTTCCTCTTCGTCAGCAGCCTCGGGACTGCAAGTGTTCAAGGCACAGCTTGTGCATATTTTATCCATTACGAACTTCCCTTTGTGGGTGTGGCCGCACCATCGGCCTTCTTGTTCGTGTAGTTCGCACTCTTACTCCAGTGAGTTTGCCTTGTTATTGCTCATGGGTCATCAATAACCTCAGTGGGCAAAAAGTCACACAGTTTTTTGGGGGTGCACTGCGTTCGCCGCATTTCACCACTTGCACCACCTCCCGATTCACGATGTCATCACTCGAAGGCATTTCGGGCCCGCATTAGCAGTGTCTTCCTTCTGCGACCGGACAAGGCCGCAAACATAAATTCATTAGAGTTGCCTGTGTGGAAAGAACACCAAGTGGATTAGATTTCGCCTTGATTTAATGAAATGCTGCAATTACACCTCCAAAAAGACCGGCTTTTCAACGAAAATTGTCCCTCGACCAAACGCGCTTCAAGTTTCCTCTTCGTCAGCAGCTTTGGGACTGCAAGTGTTCAAGGCACAGCTTGTGCATATTTTATCCATTACGAACTTCCCTTTGTGGGTGTGGCCGCACCATCGCCTTCTGGTTCATGTAGTTCGCACTCTTACTCCAGTGAGTTTGCCTTGTTATTGCTCATGGGTCATCAATAACCTCAGTGGGCGAAAAGTCACACAGTTCTTTGGGGGTGCACTGCGTTCGCCGCATTTCACCACTTGCACCACCTCCCGATTCGCGATGTCATCACTCGAAGGCATCTCGGGCCCGCATTAGCAGTGTCTTCCTTCCGCGACCGGACAAGGCCGCAAACATAAATTCATTAGAGTTGCCCCTGTGGAAAGAACACCAAGTGGATTAGATTTCGCCTTGATTTAATGAAATGCTGCAATTACACCTCCAAAAAGACCGGCTTTTCAAAGAAAATTGTCCCTCGACCAAACGCGCTTCAAGTTTCCTCTTCGTCAGCAGCCTCGGGACTGCAAGTGTTCAAGGCACAGCTTGTGCATATTTTATCCATTACGAACTTCCCTTTGTGGGTGTGGCCACACCATCGGCCTTCTGGTTCGTGTAGTACGCACTCTTGCTCCAGTGAGTTTGCCTTGTTGTTGCTCATGGGTCATCAATAACCTCAGTGGGTGAAAAGTCACACAGTTCTTTGGGGGTGGACTGCGTTCGCCGCATTTCACCACTTGCACCACCTCCCGATTCACGATGTCATCACTCGAAGGCATCTCGGGCCCGCATTAGCAGTGTCTTCCTTCCGCGACCGGACAAGGCCGCAAACATAAATTCATTAGAGTTGCCCCTATGGAAAGAACACCAAGTGGATTAGATTTCGCCTTGATTTAATGAAATGCTGCAATTACACCTCCAAAAAGACCAGCTTTTCAAAGAAAATTGTCCTTTGACCAAACGCGCTTCAAGTTTCCTCTTCGTCAGCAGCCTCGGGACTGCAAGTGTTCAAGGCACAGCTTGTGCATATTTTATCCATTACGAACTTCCCTTTGTGGGTGTGGCCGCACCATCGGCCTTCTTGTTCGTGTAGTTCGCACTCTTACTCCAGTGAGTTTGCCTTGTTATTGCTCATGGGTCATCAATAACCTCAGTGGGCAAAAAGTCACACAGTTTTTTGGGGGTGCACTGCGTTCGCCGCATTTCACCACTTGCACCACCTCCCGATTCACGATGTCATCACTCGAAGGCATTTCGGGCCCGCATTAGCAGTGTCTTCCTTCTGCGACCGGACAAGGCCGCAAACATAAATTCATTAGAGTTGCCTGTGTGGAAAGAACACCAAGTGGATTAGATTTCGCCTTGATTTAATGAAATGCTGCAATTACACCTCCAAAAAGACCGGCTTTTCAACGAAAATTGTCCCTCGACCAAACGCGCTTCAAGTTTCCTCTTCGTCAGCAGCTTTGGGACTGCAAGTGTTCAAGGCACAGCTTGTGCATATTTTATCCATTACGAACTTCCCTTTGTGGGTGTGGCCGCACCATCGCCTTCTGGTTCATGTAGTTCGCACTCTTACTCCAGTGAGTTTGCCTTGTTATTGCTCATGGGTCATCAATAACCTCAGTGGGCGAAAAGTCACACAGTTCTTTGGGGGTGCACTGCGTTCGCCGCATTTTACCACTTGCACCACCTCCCGATTCGCGATGTCATCACTCGAAGGCTTCTCGGGCCCGCATTAGCAGTGTCTTCCTTCCGCGACCGGACAAGGCCGCAAACATAAATTCATTAGAGTTGCCCCTGTGGAAAGAACACCAAGTGGATTAGATTTCGCCTTGATTTAATGAAATGCTGTAATTACACCTCCAAAAAGACCGGCTTTTCAAAGAAAATTGTCCCTCGACCAAACGCGCTTCAAGTTTCCTCTTCGTCAGCAGCCTCGGGACTGCAAGTGTTCAAGGCACAGCTTGTGCATATTTTATCCATTACGAACTTCCCTTTGTGGGTGTGGCCGCACCATCGGCCTTCTGGTTCGTGTAGTTTGCACTCTTACTCCAGTGAGTTTGCCTTGTTATTGCTCATGGGTCATCAATAACCTCAGTGGGTGAAAAGTCACACAGTTCTTTGGGGGTGCACTGCGTTCGCCGCATTTCACCACTTGCACCACCTCCCGATTCACGATGTCATCACTCGAAGGCATCTCGGGCCCGCATTAGCAGTGTCTTCCTTCCGCGACCGGACAAGGCCGCAAACATAAATTCATTAGAGTTGCCCCTGTGGAAAGAACACCAAGTGGATTAGATTTCGCCTTGATTTAATGAAATGCTGCAATTACACCTCCAAAAAGACCGGCTTTTCAAAGAAAATTGTCCCTCGACCAAACGCGTTTCAAGTTTCCTCTTCGTCAGCAGCCTCGGGACTGCAAGTGTTCAAGGCACAGCTTGTGCATATTTTATCCATTACGAACTTCCCTTTGTGGGTGTTGCCGCACCATCGGCCTTCTGGTTCGTGTAGTACGCACTCTTGCTCCAGTGAGTTTGCCTTGTTATTGCTCATGGGTCATCAATGACCTCAGTGGGTGAAAAGTCACACAGTTCTTTGGGGGTGGACTGCGTTCGCCGCATTTCACCACTTGCACCACCTCCCGATTCACGATGTCATCACTCGAAGGCATCTCGGGCCCGCATTAGCAGTGTCTTCCTTCCGCGACCGGACAAGGCCGCAAACATAAATTCATTAGAGTTGCCCCTGTGGAAAGAACACCAAGTGGATTCGATTTCGCCTTGATTTAATGAAATGCTGCAATTACACCTCCAAAAAGACCGGCTTTTCAAAGAAAATTGTCCCTCGACCAAACGCGCTTCAAGTTTCCTCTTCGTCAGCAGCCTCGGGACTGCAAGTGTTCAAGGCACAGCTTGTGCATATTTTATCCATTACGAACTTCCCTTTGTGGGTGTGGCTGCACCATCGGCCTTCTTGTTCGTGTAGTTTGCACTCTTACTCCAGTGAGTTTGCCTTGTTATTAACCCTGGGCGTAGTGTGCGGAGTGGGGCTACGCGGAGCTACGCGAAGTGGGCACAAAACTACGCCCACCCGCGCACTCCGCGTAGCCCCACTACGCGCCGCCCGCCTCCCTCCCGCCCTCCCTAAATACTTAAATAAAAGGATAGAAAGCTTTTAAAAACACTTTCCTTGTCTGCCGCGTCCCCGGGGCTCCCTCTCGCCGTCCCGCGATTCGTGCCGCCACAGATTCAGATACTAATGCGCATGCACGGGCGCCCGCGCATGCGCATTAGTATCCGAAATGGCGGCGCGAATCCAGGGACGGCAAGAGGGAGCCCCGGGGACGCGCCGGACAAGGTAAGTGTTTTTAAAAGCGTTCTATCCTTTTATTTAAGTATTTAGGGAGGGCGGGAGGGAGGCGGGTGGTGGCCGGCTACGCACCATCTGCGGAGTGCGCGTAGTGCCCCTGGCTACGCCCGCTACGCAAAATGCGTAGGAGACGGCACTACGCGCACTCCGTGCACGGAGCGTAGCTGGCCGCCCACCCTTACTTGTTATTGCTCATGGGTCATCAACAACCTCAGTGGGCGAAAAGTCACACAGTTCTTTGGGGGTGCACTGCGTTCGCCACATTTCACCACTTGCACCACCTCCCAATTCACAATGTCATCACTCGAAGGCATCTCGGGCCCGCATTAGCAGTGTCTTCCTTCCGCGACCGGACAAGGCCGCAAACATAAATTCATTTGAGTTGCCCCTATGGAAAGAACACCAAGTGGATTAGATTTTGCCTTGATTTAATGAAATGCTGCAATTACACCTCCAAAAAGACCGGCTTTTCAAAGAAAATTGTCCCTCGACCAAACGTGTTTCAAGTTTCCTCTTCGTCAGCAGCCTCGAGACTGCAAGTGTTCAAGGCACAGCTTGTGCATATTTTATCCATTACGAACTTCCCTTTGTGGGTGTGGCCACACCATCGGCCTTCTGGTTTGTGTAGTTCGCACTCTTACTCCAGTGAGTTTGCCTTGTTATTGCTCATGGGTCATCAATAACCTCAGTGGGCGAAAAGTCTCACAGTTCTTTGGGGGTGCCCTGCGTTCGCCGCATTTCACCAATTGCACCACCTCCCGATTCACGATGTCATCACTCCAAGGCATCTCGGGCCCGCATTAGCAGTGTCTTCCTTCCGCGACCGGACAAGGCCGCAAACCTAAATTCATTAGAGTTGCCCCTGTGGAAAGAACACCAAGTGGATTAGATTTCGCCTTGATTTAATGAAATGCTGCAATTACACCTCCAAAAAGACCGGCTTTTCAAAGAAAATTGTCCCTCGACCAAACGCGCTTCAAGTTTCCTCTTCGTCAGCAGCCTTGGGACTGCAAGTGTTCAAGGCACAGCTTGTGCATATTTTATCCATTACGAACTTCCCTTTGTGGGTGTGGCGACACCATCGGCCTTCTGGTTCGTGTAGTTCGCACTCTTACTCCAGTGAGTTTGCCTTGTTATTGCTCATGGGTCATCAATAACCTCAGTGAGCGAAAAGTCACACAGTTCTTTGGGGGTGCACTGCGTTTGCCGCATTTCACCACTTGCACCACCTCCCGATTCACGATGTCATCACTCGAAGGCATCTCGGGCCCGCATTAGCAGTGTCTTCCTTCCGCGACCGGACAAGGCCGCAAACATAAATTCATTAGAGTTGCCCCTGTGGAAAGAACACCAAGTGGATTAGATTTCGCCTTGATTTAATGAAATGCTGCAATTACACCTCCAAAAAGACCGGCTTTTCAAAGAAAATTGTCCCTCGACCAAACGCGTTTCAAGTTTCCTCTTCGTCAGCAGCCTCGGGACTGCAAGTGTTCAAGGCACAGCTTGTGCATATTTTATCCATTACGAACTTCCCTTTGTGGGTGTGGCCGCACCATCGGCCTTCTGGTTCGTGTAGTTCGCACTCTTACTCCAGTGAGTTTGCCTTGTTATTGCTCATGGGTCATCAATAACCTCAGTGGGCGAAAAGTCACACAGTTCTTTGGGGGTGCACTGCACTCGCCGCATTTCACCACTTGCACCACCTCCCGATTCACGATGTCATCACTCGAAGGCATCTCGGGCCCGCATTAGCAGTGTCTTCCTTCCGCGACCGGGCAAGGCCGCAAACATAAATTCATCAAAGTTGCCCCTGTGGAAAGAGCACCAAGTGGATTAGATTTTGCCTTGTTTTATTGAAATGCTGCAATTACACCTCCAAAAAGACCGGCTTTTCAAAGAAAATTGTCCCTCGACCAAACGCGTTTCAAGTTTCCTCTTCGTCAGCAGCCTCGGGACTGCAAGTGTTCAAGGCACAGCTTGTGCATATTTTATCCATTACGAACTTCCCTTTGTGGGTGTGGCCGCACCATCGGCCTTCTGGTTCGTGTAGTTTGCACTCTTACTCCAGTGAGTTTGCCTTGTTATTGCTCATGGGTCATCAATAACCTCAGTGGGCGAAAAGTCACACAGTTCTTTGGGGGTGCACTGCGTTCGCCGCATTTCACCACTTGCACCACCTCCCAATTCACGATGTCATCACTCGAAGGCATCTCGGGCCCGCATTAGCAGTGTCTTCCTTCCGCGACCGGAAAAGGCCGCAAACATAAATTCATTAGAGTTGCCCCTGTGGAAAGAACACCAAGTGGATTAGATTTCGCCTTGATTTAATGAAATGCTGCAATTACACCTCCAAAAAGACCGGCTTTTCAAAGAAAATTGTCCCTCGACCAAACGCGTTTCAAGTTTCCTCTTCGTCAGCAGCCTCGGGACTGCAAGTGTTCAAGGCACAGCTTGTGCATATTTTATCCATTACGAACTTCCCAATGTGGGTGTGGCCGCACCATCGGCCTTCTGGTTCGTGTAGTTCGCACTCTTACTCCAGTGAGTTTGCCTTGTTATTGCTCATGGGTCATCAATAACCTCAGTGGGCGAGGTTATATATATATAAAATTTCTATGGCAAAATGAAACCCCTCCTTTTGTTCCTTTTCAAATTAAATGTATTAAGTGTTACCACTTTATTCCAATCAAGATGACTTCAGGTGTGCCATACTTTTGTCATAAGTAAGACTGTTAGCATTCTAGTTGTTCTTTAGAACACTCTGGGACATTCTGTCATTGGGCTATAGTTGGGCTACATCTGGCTGATATTTGGGCTACATTTTGGCTCTCTTATCTCTGGTGGCCATCTTGGGAGACTGCATATCAGAATTTTTGTAATGAAATATAAGAGGATTTGAGAAGTCACTCAAAATGTGCCCTAATTTTTCTTTCTTCAGCACTAATCATAATTTCTATGGCAAAATGAACCCCCTCATGTTGTTCCTTTGCAAATCAAATGTTTTAAGTGTTAACACTTTATTCCAATCAAGATGACTTCAGGTATGCCATACTTTTGTCATAATTAAGACTGTTAGCGCTCTAGTTGTTCTTTAAAACACTCTGGGACATTCTGTCATTGGGCCATAGTTGGACTACATCTGGCTGATATTTGGGCTGCATTTGTTTTTTTTGTCTCTGGTGGCCATCTTTGGGCTACATTGGGCTACATTAGGCTACATTTGGGCTCTAACATATATATAGCCCAATGTAGCCCAATATAGATTTTTGCAAAGTAAATTTTCGTAAAAACCACTGGAGCATATATCTTGAGACATAGCAAAGGCACATCGGGGTACCAGTCCCTACAATTTTGCCAAGTTTGGTGGAAATCCATTCACACGTTCGGGCTAAAAGTGAGGTCGACCGCCCTATGGAAATTAACATGGGGAAAACACGTTTTGAGACCCCCTTTTATCTCGGCCGCCGCTTGATAAATCCCCCCCCCCAAACTTTCAGGGAAGGACCGGGGCGCCGCGAGGCAAATTTGAGGAAATTTTCAGGCAGACTCCTCAACCGGCGCCAAAGTTATTCACAATAGAATGTTGAGATTTTGCATTGAAAATAATCCTAACTATAACTACCTACTGGCGGCCGCCAGTAGGTAATATATATATATATATATTTTATGACAATTTTATGACAATTCCATACTGTCATATATTGTCATCTGTTTCTCCTGTTGAGCAGTTGTTGCTTCTGAATAGATAACAGTGGTGTATTTGTCTGTCCTCCTATTGAGATTAGTGTCGTCAACACTGTACAGATCAGAGGGTTGGATGGTTCCTGAAAGTGGGGTGCAGCCTAGGCTTAGGTTGCACTATGATGTACTAAGAGCTTTGCTCACTTTTATAAGAACTCATCAGCTTGATCTACTGGTAATGAGTAGGAGAAAACAATGTCACAGAGTCACAAAAAATCTTGAAAATTTTCACATAAAAAAGTGCACATGTTTATCTTCTTTTTACTCACCTTTCACTTAGGTACATCTGGTTCTAGGTTTTGGTCTGTTCAGGCAATTCATGAGCATAGTGGATGGTAGCGGGGCAGAGGCTGCGATGGTTTCCCCTCTCTTTTTTTTGGGAGGGGTCAACGTCTCCTCTGCCCGTGATCTTTCCAGCTCAGCGTATGTGTAGACAATTTTGTGCATTTATAATGGGATGCTGCGATCTGGGTATTAGAGCGAAAACATTTATGCTATATTATTATTTTTACGTACTATAGATCTCATCCCAAGTGAACGGTGTTGTGCTTATCTGCATATTTGTTTACAATGCACTGTAAAGTCATGGTTTTAACATATATATTTATATATTTATGATATATTTTTGTATTTACTAACTTATTAATTAGGTGTTATACATGACTTTGTGTGCAGAGTATATATTGTATATAGTAGACATGTGTTAAGTATGATCTTCATGTAGCACATTGCACTTTGCACATCGTTTCTGATTTGCACAATTGGATTTATCCAGTGATCTTTGTTTACACTGTGTATATATATATGAATTTGCATTTGCACTTTATTGATACAGGATCCATCGTTACAACATGACGTTAGCCTAGGGATTATCCCGAGATGTGTTTGAAATTCAAAGTCTGTTGTCAGTATCTATAAGTAGGTGCATCATGTGACCACAAACCTACCAATTGGAATGTATTCTCACTTAGCACTAGCACTTTAAAAAATTGCCCTTTCCCAGCGTGCGTCATGTGATCAAGGCCTCTGTGTAGGCCGAAACGTCATGCTGTGTGCCGCTTCCTCGAAGGTACAATAAAGAAAAAGATTGCTCACTGCACCTGAGGTCTCCTTCCTTCTTCCTGCGCAGCGGTCTCCTGTATATATATATATATATATATATATATATATATATATATATATATATATATATCTATCTATCTATCTCCTACTGGCGGTCGCCAGTAGGTATATATAGTTAGGGCCTAGTTTCCATAGGAAATCCACAACATTCTATTTGGAATAACTTTGGCGTCGATTGGGGAATTTGCGTGTAATTTTCCAAAATTTTGGCCCGTTACGCTCCGCTCCTTCCCTGAAAGTCTCGGGGGGATTTGTCAAGCGGGGGCCGAAAAAAAGGGGGGTCCCAAAATGTGTTTTCCCCATGCAATTTTCCATAGGACATTTAGACACGACTACAGCCCGAACCGATGAACGGAATTAAACCAAACTTGGCAAAATGGTAGGGCCTGGTACGCAGTATGGCCTTTTGGTAAAATCGTGTAAATCCCTCCAGTAGTTCTTGAGAAAATCGGATTTTAAAAATATATATATCTATAGGCATTGCACCGTGTGTGCACTGTAAGCTTACTGTACTCTGTACCTTCCCGAGTATGAGCTGCATGCTGATTGGCTGCCACTGTCTGTCAACACTCCAAAACAGAAATTGTTGGCAGTCATCTTGTACATCGGTAGACTGAGGTACAGGTAAGCAGAAAAACAAACGTGTAGAACTCAAAAAGGGGGCAGGGTAGAAGTACCCTGACCCCCTAGGCCTGCTCAGGGGGTCCCACAAGAATCCCCTAGGCCAAAAAAAAAAGATTTTTTATTTAAATCGTGGGGGTGCGCGCACCATATGCGTACGGTGTGCGCACTGTATGCGTATGGCCTGGGGGGTCCTTTTGGGACCCCCTGAGCAGGCTTAGGGGGTCAGGGTGCTTCTACCCTGCCCCCTTTGCCTGTTTTTCACCTTTGTTTTACTGCTTTCTTGTGCCTTGGTTCTACCGAGGCACAAGTTGGCTGTCAACACTTCCTTGTTTGGAGTGTTGACAGACAGTGGCAGCCAATCAGCATGCCTTTCACAGGAAAGCAGCAAGCTCATTGGCTGTCAACACTTCTAACCAGGAAGTGTTGGCATTCATCTTGTGCTAGGTAGACCGAGGCACAGGAAAGCAGAAAAACAAACGTGTAGAAAAAAAGGGGGCAGGGTAGAAGCACCCTGACCCCCTAGGCCTGCACAGGGGGTCCCACAAGGACCCCCAAGGCCAAAAATATTTTGAAAAAGAAACCCGGTATGTTTATTTAAAAATTACCCCCAAGGGGGACCAAATCGTGGGGGCATAGTGATAAAGAAGTGTGGGGGGTGCCCAATCCCCCCCACACTGCCCCGGGGACCGCCGCCCTCCGGGGAAAAGCATAGCAGCCTCCTGGCGCATACTGGAGGCTCCTGGTGGGTTAGTTGCCCCCAGGGACCCTCAGTATGCAAGGGGAATTAGTTCCCTCTCTGCAAACATGCCCGGGGACTGCGTTGCAGAGAGGTGTAAAAAAGGGTGTGGCCTCATTATACCTCTACGTAATGCAGCCCACTGTCTTATACTGGAGGCTCCTGGTGGGCTAGTTTCCCCCCAGGGACCCCAAGTATGCAAGGGGAATTAGTTCCTCCTCTGCAAACGCGCCAGGGGTTGCGCTGCAGAGTGTTGTAAAAAAGGGGTGTGCCCTCTAAACACCTGCCTGCAAAAATGTAGTAAATCAATATAAATAAAATAACAATTAATACATTTAAAAATTGTCATTTAAAAAACCTTCGAAATTAAATGAAAAAACCATAGGTTTCAGGCCTGATATAGTTAGGAATTAGCATTTTAAAAACCATTGAAATTCATTAAAAAATCATAGGTTTCAGGCCTTATATAGTTAGGAATTAGCATTAAAAAAACCTTTGAAATTCACTGAAAAAACCATAGGTTTCAGGCCTTATATAGTTAGGAATTAGCATTTAAAAACCTTGCAAATTCACTTAAAAAACCATAGGTTTCAGGCCTTATATAGATAGGAATTGGCATTTAAAAAACCTTGCAAATTCACTTCAAAAACCATAGGTTTCAGGCCTTATATAGTTAGGAATTAGCATTAAAAAACACATTGCAAATTCACTGAATAAACCATAGGTTTCAGGCCTTATATAGTTAGGAATTAGCATTTAAAAAACCATGCAAAATCACTGAAAAAACCATAGGTTTCAGGCCTTATATAGTTAGGAATTAGCTTTTAAAAAACCTTTGAAATTCACTCAAAAAACTATGGGGCATATTATCAAGTTGGTTTATCTCTGCTTTTTTGGCTTTAAAAGCCAAGAAAGCGGAGATAAAATTATCTCCCTATTACCTAGCTGTCGCTAACACTAGTTAGCGACAGCTAGTAGGAGATAGCAACCTTCTTGGGCCCCACTTTGCATGTCAGTGATATTTATCACTAATGACATGCAAAGTGGGCGTGCCAAGATGTTAGCGACTGAAAACAGTCGCTAACATCGCTATCTCCTATTACCAACTTTTGGAGATATTTGCGCTAAGCGCAAATATCTCCAAAAGCTAACACCTGCCCTGAGCAGGTCTTAGCCATGTTATCCAATGGGAGGTGGATAACATGGCTAAGAGCATTAGCTCGGTAATGCATGAATATCGCTGACTTTTCAGCGCTATTCATGCATTGCGGCGATTTTTATCGCATTTGCGATAAACCTTGGTAATACCAAGGTTTATTTGCTGTAAAAATCGCCGCAGCTCAGCGGTACATTTTTGTCTCTAACCAAGCAATAGCGATAATTATCGCTATTGCTTGGTAATATGCCCCTATAAGTTTTAGGGGTGTTATAGTTAGCTGGACATTTCACTCATGCAAAACCATTGAAATTGCTCCTATATAGTTAGTTGTACTAACTATATTTCGCGCACCCGCAATCCACTGCTGATGATGTCACAGATGAACGGGTCAGGATACTCTGTTTGCCGACCGAGCTGCCTTTAGAAAACAATCGTTTTACACCTTCGATTCAAGCATACAGTTGTTTTCCCTACTATGACCAACTGAGGTTTGCATCTCCTTATTGTTAAGTATTTCAATTGCTGCCAACCAAACTCTTGCAGACCTATGGAGGTGGTCTAAACTCTTATACTTTAAGGGAGTTCTTTCTCAGCATTTCAATAAACATCGTCCTGATGATGGTCTTTTTGACGCCTGCATCCAAGACCGAAACGTCGACAGTTCATCATCTCCTTTAATGTTGTTTTGCTAACACGGATTTACAACCACTTTCTATTGATTAATTTGGGTTGTTTTTCCTCATTAATTAGGAGTTGATGTTTTGAGTCATGAACTATAGAGTGAATTTTGCCTATCTTTGTTCATGATTTTGTGCTACAATTGATTTGTTTGTATCTATCTCCCGTATTTTGTTTTTCTAGTAAACATTTTGTTTAAAATATAATTATCTTTGCTCTGTGTTTCCTTCCACTGATTAATTTAAGATTGTTATCCTGTGGATACTTTAGAGTTTGTTACTGCGGTACAACTCATAATTTAAATAGAACAGCTCAGAAATAAATCCCTTGTAGCATTTTCTGACTAGAATCGCATATTGCCCAAGCCTACAAGGGTCTATTGGGTTTCCCCTGCTTTTAACAACATATTGGATCATTCATGACATGGTCAGTGACATCACTGATGACATCTCAAATGACATCACTGATGACATCACTGATGACATCATCCACGTGACAATCACATACACCTTTTCATACACTAGTAAAATCTTTCATCACTCTTTGTAAAATACAGAGTATCATATTTGAATCCATTGTCACAGCAATACAAGTATCTAAAAACCCACTCAGTGATTCATAGATGTATACACACATCTAATCACTTACCTGTAGATTCACTCATACATGCTGTCAATGAACAATAGAACACTATCAAACATACTTATACACCTATATCAACATTAAACAACAGCACACATGCTATTCACATATGAACACAGAGAAGAGGGAAAGGCTGGGTCCTGTCTCTGACCGGCTTGGACCACTCTTATAAACCAAACAAAAGAAAGTGCCGGACAGTCTGAATGAATACAAACAAATGCACACCTAGTATAATTAATTGCTAGGCGGACAAACCATTTGTGATTGATCACTTGTATTTTTATGAAAAAGTTTTTTGAAACGTTTTTTTGGCATCAAGGGATGCACACCACATTCACAGAAGTACACAAATTCATTGAAACCAAAAACAATACATAAAATTACAATGTACACATATAACAATTGTGATTACAAAAAACAACTGTGCTATGCCTCAAAATATAACATTGTGCTGAGGCACCAATCCTGAATACAAAATGAACAAGTGGACAGAAAAATAAAATACTAGCCTACTTGTTTCCACCACCACTAGATACGTATTAATTTTGACATGTGGTACAACGGAATAGGAACACACAAAACTAAGCGGAAGTGTAGAATTTGTGCGAATTATGTTCCTATTGTGCCCTGGTGTTTGCAGTATCTGGGTGGAGCAGGACGCCGACGCGTTTCGAACCCATTGAATAAGTTGAGGGTTCTCCTCAGGACAAGGATTGGGGGGGTCGTTGTTGCTGTGAATTTAAAAAGATTGGTATCAATACGATGTTGACTACCACCTCACTGAAACTGAAGCACTGTACATAAACATATGAGTACCTTGTACTGGAATGTCAGGATACTCCCTGTGGGTATTCCCTGTGGGTAAGATGATATAAACCCTAATTAGTCACTTTGCCATATACAACACGTGGGCCTCCAAATGATCAAGGGAAGGAAGACACGTACCTTGATGGATACAACACTAAAAAGTGTATGGGGTGCCGATGTGCATAAAATCAAAGATTACGAGGATTATGCCTGGGGAGATAAACAACACTATGTATCAGTAACCAAACTCCAAGCGCCCTGGTTTGGTTTCGCACATGTAGCTAACACTGCCACAAAGGTAAAAGGGGCTCCTACCTTGTTGGGTAGACGTTCGTGACTGTAGCGGCAGCCGCCGCTGCAGTTCAGAAACTGTGGGGACAAAGGGAAGCGGTGATCAGTAAAGGGCCGGGAAGGCGTTCACTGGTTCTCTATTAGAAACACCGAGATAGAGCGGGACTTACATTTTTGACGATTCAATCGGTCTGCACGTCGGACACACAAGCTGCAAGGAACTGGCAACGCGAGTGAGTTGGGGGCGTGTCCCGATCTTTTTAACGCGTAATGCATTAGCAAAGGTCTGATGGGACATGTAGTCCGCTGTAACGCGAGTGAGTAGAGGGCGTGTCCCAATGTTTTAACGCGTAAGGCGTTAGTGATGGTCTGGTTAAACATGTGGTCCGCTGTAACCCTGACACCCACAAGTGCAATTGTGAAACTAAGAAGGACATGATTCGAAAAGAGGGCAGCTGGAGCATTGTGTGTGGACTAAATTGTCACTCCAAGGAGTCATGTATTTATGGCAATCCGACCCTTATATGATCATAATAGGGGAGGCGGGGGTGACGGGTACATCAATACGTTTAGGAGTGAGGATATTTATAGACACATGAGCGACAAGCAGCAAAAGCAGACAACGGCTGCAGGCAGGCTATCTAGAGATTACTCAGTTCATTAAGATCATTCAGTCCCACCATAGCAGTGTTGAACCTCAGGATGAGGTAGGCCTCTTTCTGAGCAAGGCGGACATCGGGGTCCCCTCCAGCTCCCGGAGTATTCTTGATGTTTGCTAGGATAGTCCACTTCAGGTCATTGGATGAGTGTTCTTTTCGCAGAAAGTGGGATACCAGGGGCGCAGTCAAAACTTTATTGTTTATCCTAGATCTATGCTGGATGATGCGTTGGCGCACCTCCTGGGTTGTTTTGCCAATGTAGACCTTTCCACAGGGGCACGTTATAGCATATACTGCGTACTTGGTGTAGGAAGGTGGATATCTGACTATGGTTACCCCCAAACTTTTTGCCTGGTGTTTAGCTGGTTTTTGACTTAGTTGGCCTGGGATCCTGCTATTCAGGGCCCCAGGCTGATTGCTCTCTCCTTAAAATGGACTCCATGTACCTTAGGTGCATAACACAATTGGAATTGGTTCACCTTATAGGCCCCTGTAACAGTGTACCATAGGTACCCAGGGCATAGGTGTAGCCAAGGCCTACCAGGGGCTGCAGCATGTATTGTGCCACCCCTGGCCTGGCCTCCATATTTGACACAACTGGCTGATCACTCAGCTGGGGTAAGTTGGTGTAATCACCTCTTACTTAGGTACAGTATGCCTGTGCCTAACCCTAAACTGGACACATGTGTTCCTATCAGCCACTCCTATGGAAGGCCTCATCAATCCTGGAGGCAGAGTGCTTGGAAATATGTGAGATGGTGCTCTAGCATGAGCTGAGCCTGTCTGCAGCTGTCGGGAACCACTCCCTAAGCTGTTCCGGGATATTGCCATACCATATACTCTTAAGTGCATTATAATCCTCGCGGTTAAATGCTATCTTTGGTTTGGCTTTATCAAAACATGTCGAGTAAGGTGTCATACGAATTGGAATACTATCCCCTCGCCAATTCTGGCGACGGGGATAGCATTCCACCCTTCTAGAGGGACACGACATGTGCGTAGCCTTAACCCCGGTTAAAGTTAAACAGAGCCTCAGCTTCACAAAATGGACGCTGCCACCACAGACACAAGTCTGGCCTCCTGCTGCTGACCGAAACTCGGCAGATGGTGGCCTGGACAAAGGGTTTCCTGCCTTGGGAGGTGCGAGCACCACCCCAGACAGGATTTTGTGTATTAGGTAGGACAGGGCTGAAAAGAATCAGACATGCCCGGGGCACACAAGGTGTCCCCGTGCATAGGCCAGTCCAAACCGGTTCTGGGGCCTTCCAGCCCCAGTCCTGGCGCGGAGCTGGACAAAGGAAAGGGGGTGTAACCGCCCCCCTTCCTGGTTCCTCCCAGAGGAGGGACCTAGTAGGTGATCCACCCCCAGTTTGGGAATAAGAGGGGGAGCAGTGCCATTGCACGGCAGATCATCCCGAAATCAACTTAAAACTAAGAAGAAGACTGGACTTCGACATTCTGCTGCACAGAAGACTGAAGAAGAATCTCCCTTGTGGCCAAGGAGTGACCACCCTGTGAACACAGGTACCAACCAGCGACTCGACGTCTGCTTTGCCGCCGCCTCCCGCCGGAGACCGAGCCCAGAGCCCGACAAGAACCAGACTCCCAGACCTCTCAGAGCCCGATCCACAGTCCCTGCGAAGAAGGGACCCGTGGAGGCACCGAGCGACGTGGGACCGGACCTCTTGAAAGACACCCGACAAGCTGACTGCGCAGCTTCTGAGGCATCCTCGACGTTGTGCTTTGGGGATTGAGAACCCCCACCACCGAGCAGCCCTTGCACCGAAGATCAGCCCTCCAGCATCTCCACGATCTGCGTGGGGCCCTTTTGCATTGTGCCACTCGACGCGCCATCCCGGCCACTAGCCACGCGGCCAGCGGCCATCTTGGCGACGAACCCGAAGATTTAAACAGCAGGTCTGGTTGCTCCAGACCTACCCAAGCTCCTGTGAAAAGGAGCACTCGCTCTGACCTTGCTGGTCCGAGTGAACAGCATCTTTCAACTCCTGCGTGGCTTGCATTTGCCAAGGCCTGTTTGCTCCGATCAGGTCGCCGACACCGCCAACAGCGAGAAGCCTACGTGGGACAGCTCGTGACCGACTCCTGGACGTCCTCGACCCCGGGTATCCACGTGGCTGCAGAAAGAAGCTACCCGACAACGCCTGTTTGCACCCGACATCGCCTGGTTCCACTCTGGTTCCACGGTAGTCACTGGCTAGTGACTTTGAACACTGTCCCCTCTGCTTTCAGGTCTTCAACTCTTCAGATCCACCCTTGGATCCACCGGAACTCTTCTCATCGAGCCGCCTGCAGCATCTTTAGCTCCAAGCACCATCGACCAGCGTGACGAAACCCGACACATCTTCGACCCTGTGCACCCGCTTCCTGTGGGTGAGGTAACTCAGCTCCGCCGGTGCTCCTGCACTGGTACACATCCCAAGGGCCTGTGTTTTAAGTTTCAGCTCCGTAGGTCACTCGGAAGGTTCCTAACTTTCTAACTTTGTGCTTTTTACGCACCATAGACTTTGTATTGAGAAGTGCGTGCACTTTGAACACTGCACCCGAGTCCCGTGGGCCTTTCCCGACTTAGTTAACTCCAGTCTCGAATAGCTCCAGCGATTCCCAAGGCCCTAGGCCTCTTCACTTTCCTTTAGGTATCTCTTATACCACTTATTTAGTATATGGTTTAGGTGGCCCCTAGGGCTCATCCATATTGTGCAACTTTTGTGTATTTTAAACTGTCTTGTGATTTAACGCTTGTGCTTCTGTGCTCATAAAGAGTCCAGGGGATTTTATAGTTAATAAATCAATATATATTTTCAATATATATCTGTGTGGTGTCCCTTTCATTTGGTATTCAAGGGGGTTGTGTATGGTATAACAGCTGGCTTCACATGCCTTTCAGAGTTTAGCCTAAGACTGCTTTGTCCACGTTACCACTAGGATAACTGGTCTACAAGGTTGAATTACAACCATCATCATAAGGGTTGCTTGGCATGGTACAAAGTGATCACTAGAATTAGTGAGCATTATATACCAGGCCAACTTCTCACATTGGTGAGCAGCGGATTGGGATCTGAGCTTGCTGTTGTTTTACCATTACAATCTTTGAGATTATCATTTGAAAGATCATACAGGTACCTGCTAGGTACATATAAAACAAGACTAGTATACTTAAGTTCTACTGAACTTAGTTGTTGTAGAGCAAAGGGAGTAGCACACCCTAGCTACAACTACTAGATAGGTTTAGTAGGTAAACACCAGTGTAGGTAGATTGCAACACATCCACCCACACTAGAGCAATGTCTGGAACAGAGGGGTCCAGTGGACTTACTCCTGTTGAGAGTGACCCTCCAAGGGCACCATCCCAGTTTGCTATTTTTCCCTTTAAGGAATTAAGACAGCTTTGTGTCTTAAGGGGTCTGAAGACAGGGCCTTCCCCTACTACAGACCACCTAAGAGAGCTCTTGGATCAGTCTGAGGCTCTAAAGACCTCTAAAGCAAACCCCACAGGGGATGCTGAAGGAGGCCATCCTTCAGAGGATGACACTGTAGACACCCCTACCCCTATCATCCTAGTAGATGAGGAAGCCTCCACCACTGGAGCTCCTCAGGTAGATGAAGAGGAAGAAGAAGAAGAGGAGGAGGAGGTGGAAAGCAGTGAGTCAGATGATGACAGAGATAGTCAGGTGCTGGTCAGTAGACTGAACCAGGCTAACTTAAGTCAACTTGGGAATGAATCAGGTAACAACCCATTCAGACCCTCAGGTGGACTTAACCAGAGCCATAGGAGGAGGAGGCATCACTCAGGTGAATCCAATACCTCCCATGTCTCTAGAGGCTCTCATGGTCACTCCAGAAAGGAGATGACTAGCCCTCAGAGAAGGGAACATGAGGCCAAGATGAGAGAGGCTGAGCTTAGGATCCAGAGGCAAGAATTAGAGGTTGCCCTGGCTAAGGAGAAACTTGCTAGAGCAAGACAGCCTAGAGAGAGTGGATTAGGATCCACTGGTGGCAGCAATATCCAGAAGGATAAAGACAGGTCCTTTGATACAAGAAACCTGAGTAAGATTGTGCCCCCCTACAAAGCTGGGGATGATATCCACAAATGGATGACTGCACTTGAGAGAGCCTGCATGGTACAGCAGATCCCTCAGGAGCAGTGGGCAGCAATCTTGTGGCTCTCCTTTGAAGGTAGAGGCAGAGACAGACTCCTCACAGTTAGTGATGAGGATTCTAGAAACTACATGGTCCTGAAGAGTGCTCTGATTGATGGGTTAGGCTTAACCACTGAACAGTACAGGTTAATGTTCAGAGACACCCAGAAGACACAGACTCAGGACTGGTCTGAATTTGTTGAGTGTGCCACTAAGGCTCTGGAGGGATGGTTGCTGGGAAGCAAGGTTACAGACTATACAGGATTGTATAATTTAATTATGAGAGAGCAAATCTTAAGTAATTGTCAAAATCAGCTTCTACATCAGCACCTGGTTGACTCTGATCTGACCTCCCCACAAGAATTGGGTAGGAGGGCAGACAAATGGGTCAGAACCAGGATCAGGCCTAAGAACCAGGGTGGTGACCAAAAGAAAGAGACTACCAAGCCTCAAGAGAAGGGTGGGGATAAAAGTAAGGAAAAGACTTCCCCAGGGCCCCAAAACTCCAAGAATGGGGGTGGGTCCCAAGACACTTCTACATCCCAGAAAAAGCCTTATTGTCATACCTGTAAACAGGTGGGGCATTACAAAACAGATAGCTGTTGTCCCAAGAATGGCAATAAGGAGAATATACCTCCAGGTAAGGCTCCAACACCTCCTGTCACTGTTAGCAGTGGTCCCCCAGGTGGTGGGAGCACCCCCAAGAATTTGGGTGGGTTTACTTTTGGAGGACAGGTGGACTCTGGCCTATCCAGGTCCCCTAACTCAGATACTCTTGTCTATGAGACTGGCATGGGGTTTGCCAATTTCACAGCTTGCCCAAACACTTTGAGCAAGTATAGACAGGAGCCCCTCATCAATGGCTTGAAAGTTGAGGCCTTCAGAGACACAGGGGCTAGCATCACCATGGTGGCTGAATGTCTAGTCCCCTCAAGGCAACTTTTACCTGATGCCAAATATCAGGTGACAAACATTGATGGCATAGAATCCAATCATCCCATGGCAGTAGTCAATCTTAGCTGGGGAGGTGTCACTGGCCCAAAGAGAGTGGCAGTGTCAGCAAACTTGCCTGTAGATTGCCTACTGGGTAATGATTTGGAAATCTCAGCCTGGGCTGAGGTTGAACAGCAAACCCATTCTAGAATGGTAAATCTCCATGGAAAGGTTAGTGGGGCTGTAATGGCTACAGCCCCAATTCAAGATGTCCTTCCTGAAAAGGTTGGGAGGGCTGAGCAAACCTCAGCCCCATCTTTAGATAACTTCCCTCCTGAAAAGAGTAGCAGGGCTGTACTAGTAACAGCCCATACCCAAACTGAGTCTCCTCCTGAAAAGGTTGGTGGGGCTGTGATGGCCACAGCCCAAACTCAAACTGATACATGGGTAGTGAAGCCTGAAATGATGGATCACTCCACCCAAACAGAGAGCATTGAGGAGGAAGAGAAATCTCCCTCCCACCAGACTTTAGGAAAGGATCAGCCTCCTCAGGGAACTGATCTTGCCCCTGATGAAGGAACTGTCCCAGAGGTTGTTAGGCCTGGCCTGACAGAGCCTCTGATGGCAGTGGACCCTTCTCAGGAGGGACCCAGTCTGGAGCAGGTAACCTGCCCCTCTCTACTTTGCCTTACTCAGCCCAGGGCTGCAGAGGACAAGAAGGACAGTGAGACCCAAAGGGCCCCCTGTCAAATAAAGCACCCCCATCAACAGATTAGGGGCACCGAAACTAGTAGCCCTAGTGAGGTGCAAACTTTAAAAACTCCTGAGGGATCCCCCTTAAAAGTAGTTAGGGACCTCCCCCAGATGGATATTGTTGGGCACAGCCAAACCTGGGACCCTAAGGGCCCAAACCTGAACTGTCCCTCCAGTAAGCCAAACAGAGGGACTCAGCCTCCAGCTTTAGGTAGCCAGAGGTTGACCCTGAGAGCACAGTGCAACTCAGTCAAAGAAAGAAAGGCACACATGGTGGAGAGTGATTGGAGGAAGCTGAGCCCTACAGAGGAGACTCACTTCAGTACTCCATCCCAACACCAGCCTTTGACTTTGCAAAGACACACCACAGGTAGAGATTCCCTATGGTGGAGACCCTCAGATACCCTTAGGGTGAGGGATTGCTTAGTGGACCATGAGACAGGGGGTTACCAAGCCAGAGTTGGTACTTCCTTATATGGCCACTTAGGCAATATAGGCTTACCTGGTCAAGGATAGCCTTATCTCCTTTCGTTTGGGGGGGGGGTTATGTAGGAAGGTGGATATCTGACTATGGTTACCCCCAAACTTTTTGCCTGGTGTTTAGCTGGTTTTTGACTTAGTTGGCCTGGGATCCTGCTATTCAGGGCCCCAGGCTGATTGCTCTCTCCTTAAAATGGACTCCATGTACCTTAGGTGCATAACACAATTGGAATTGGTTCACCTTATAGGCCCCTGTAACAGTGTACCATAGGTACCCAGGGCATAGGTGTAGCCAAGGCCTACCAGGGGCTGCAGCATGTATTGTGCCACCCCTGGCCTGGCCTCCATATTTGACACAACTGGCTGATCACTCAGCTGGGGTAAGTTGGTGTAATCACCTCTTACTTAGGTACAGTATGCCTGTGCCTAACCCTAAACTGGACACATGTGTTCCTATCAGCCACTCCTATGGAAGGCCTCATCAATCCTGGAGGCAGAGTGCTTGGAAATATGTGAGATGGTGCTCTAGCATGAGCTGAGCCTGTCTGCAGCTGTCGGGAACCACTCCCTAAGCTGTTCCGGGATATTGCCATACCATATACTCTTAAGTGCATTATAATCCTCGCGGTTAAATGCTATCTTTGGTTTGGCTTTATCAAAACATGTCGAGTAAGGTGTCATACGAATTGGAATACTATCCCCTCGCCAATTCTGGCGACGGGGATAGCATTCCACCCTTCTAGAGGGACACGACATGTGCGTAGCCTTAACCCCGGTTAAAGTTAAACAGAGCCTCAGCTTCACAAAATGGACGCTGCCACCACAGACACAAGTCTGGCCTCCTGCTGCTGACCGAAACTCGGCAGATGGTGGCCTGGACAAAGGGTTTCCTGCCTTGGGAGGTGCGAGCACCACCCCAGACAGGATTTTGTGTATTAGGTAGGACAGGGCTGAAAAGAATCAGACATGCCCGGGGCACACAAGGTGTCCCCGTGCATAGGCCAGTCCAAACCGGTTCTGGGGCCTTCCAGCCCCAGTCCTGGCGCGGAGCTGGACAAAGGAAAGGGGGTGTAACCGCCCCCCTTCCTGGTTCCTCCCAGAGGAGGGACCTAGTAGGTGATCCACCCCCAGTTTGGGAATAAGAGGGGGAGCAGTGCCATTGCACGGCAGATCATCCCGAAATCAACTTAAAACTAAGAAGAAGACTGGACTTCGACATTCTGCTGCACAGAAGACTGAAGAAGAATCTCCCTTGTGGCCAAGGAGTGACCACCCTGTGAACACAGGTACCAACCAGCGACTCGACGTCTGCTTTGCCGCCGCCTCCCGCCGGAGACCGAGCCCAGAGCCCGACAAGAACCAGACTCCCAGACCTCTCAGAGCCCGATCCACAGTCCCTGCGAAGAAGGGACCCGTGGAGGCACCGAGCGACGTGGGACCGGACCTCTTGAAAGACACCCGACAAGCTGACTGCGCAGCTTCTGAGGCATCCTCGACGTTGTGCTTTGGGGATTGAGAACCCCCACCACCGAGCAGCCCTTGCACCGAAGATCAGCCCTCCAGCATCTCCACGATCTGCGTGGGGCCCTTTTGCATTGTGCCACTCGACGCGCCATCCCGGCCACTAGCCACGCGGCCAGCGGCCATCTTGGCGACGAACCCGAAGATTTAAACAGCAGGTCTGGTTGCTCCAGACCTACCCAAGCTCCTGTGAAAAGGAGCACTCGCTCTGACCTTGCTGGTCCGAGTGAACAGCATCTTTCAACTCCTGCGTGGCTTGCATTTGCCAAGGCCTGTTTGCTCCGATCAGGTCGCCGACACCGCCAACAGCGAGAAGCCTACGTGGGACAGCTCGTGACCGACTCCTGGACGTCCTCGACCCCGGGTATCCACGTGGCTGCAGAAAGAAGCTACCCGACAACGCCTGTTTGCACCCGACATCGCCTGGTTCCACTCTGGTTCCACGGTAGTCACTGGCTAGTGACTTTGAACACTGTCCCCTCTGCTTTCAGGTCTTCAACTCTTCAGATCCACCCTTGGATCCACCGGAACTCTTCTCATCGAGCCGCCTGCAGCATCTTTAGCTCCAAGCACCATCGACCAGCGTGACGAAACCCGACACATCTTCGACCCTGTGCACCCGCTTCCTGTGGGTGAGGTAACTCAGCTCCGCCGGTGCTCCTGCACTGGTACACATCCCAAGGGCCTGTGTTTTAAGTTTCAGCTCCGTAGGTCACTCGGAAGGTTCCTAACTTTCTAACTTTGTGCTTTTTACGCACCATAGACTTTGTATTGAGAAGTGCGTGCACTTTGAACACTGCACCCGAGTCCCGTGGGCCTTTCCCGACTTAGTTAACTCCAGTCTCGAATAGCTCCAGCGATTCCCAAGGCCCTAGGCCTCTTCACTTTCCTTTAGGTATCTCTTATACCACTTATTTAGTATATGGTTTAGGTGGCCCCTAGGGCTCATCCATATTGTGCAACTTTTGTGTATTTTAAACTGTCTTGTGATTTAACGCTTGTGCTTCTGTGCTCATAAAGAGTCCAGGGGATTTTATAGTTAATAAATCAATATATATTTTCAATATATATCTGTGTGGTGTCCCTTTCATTTGGTATTCAAGGGGGTTGTGTATGGTATAACAGCTGGCTTCACATGCCTTTCAGAGTTTAGCCTAAGACTGCTTTGTCCACGTTACCACTAGGATAACTGGTCTACAAGGTTGAATTACAACCATCATCATAAGGGTTGCTTGGCATGGTACAAAGTGATCACTAGAATTAGTGAGCATTATATACCAGGCCAACTTCTCACACTTGGTCTTGCAGTTCGTGAAATTATTATGGCGCCAGAATTTTTGACCGTCCGTGAAGAGGTTTCCTTCTGTGGTCAGGTTGCACACTGAGCAAGTGCCACATTTGCGGTGACCCATGACCGGGCCCATGTTGAAGAGGGTACCTTGTGATTCTTTTTTTGTGACACCTCTTGTGGACGAGATCTGTTGGCCAATGCTTCTGTTTTTTTTGAGAGCAAACAGAGGTTTGCTGATGTGGGGTAGAATTTCTTCAATCAAGTGCCAGTTACTGCGAATTATTTTCTGTACCGGGTTGGTGTGGGGACCAAAGGTAGAGACGCAGACCATTCTCTCAACGGTAGATTTTTCTCTTTTTTGTAGGAGATGTTCCCGTGGGGTCCATCTTGCTCTCTTCATGGACTGTTTTAGAAGTTTTGCTGGATAGCCTCGTGCCCTCAGCTTGTTCGTCAGGGCCTCCCCATGGGTGGTGAAGTCTTCTGTTCTCGAACAATTCCGTCTTACCCGAAGGTATTGGCCATATGGGAGGTTGTTCTTCAGGCTTTTAGGGTGGAAACTCGTGTAATGTAACGCATTATTCCTGTCTGTTTTCTTCTGAAAGAGTGTGGACTTCAGGCCCTCTGGTGCATAGATGACGTTTGGTGCATCTGGAACGGCACACCTGAGTCCCTTGAGGAGTTCCACCAGTGGCTGAACAACCGCAGTCCAGACATAAAATTCAGTCTGGCATACGACTGCAGATCCATGCCGTTCCTGGACGTGGAGATAAAATCTACACCAGAGGGCCTGAAGTCCACACTCTTTCAGAAGAAAACAGACAGGAATAATGCGTTACATTACGCGAGTTTCCACCCTAAAAGCCTGAAGAACAACCTCCCATATGGCCAATACCTTCGGGTAAGATGGAATTGTTCGAGAACAGAAGACTTCACCACCCATGGGGAGGCCCTGACGAACAAGCTGAGGGCACGAGGCTATCCAGCAAAACTTCTAAAACAGTCCATGAAGAGAGCAAGATGGACCCCACGGGAACATCTCCTACAAAAAAGAGAAAAATCTACCGTTGAGAGAATGGTCTGCGTCTCTACCTTTGGTCCCCACACCAACCCGGTACAGAAAATAATTCGCAGTAACTGGCACTTGATTGAAGAAATTCTACCCCACATCGGCAAACCTCTGTTTGCTCTCAAAAAAAACAGAAGCATTGGCCAACAGATCTCGTCCACAAGAGGTGTCACAAAAAAAGAATCACAAGGTACCCTCTTCAACATGGGCCCGGTCATGGGTCACCGCAAATGTGGCACTTGCTCAGTGTGCAACCTGACGACAGAAGGAACCCTCTTCACGGACGGTCAAAAATTCTGGCGCCATAATAATTTCACGAACTGCAAGACCAAGTACGCAGTATATGCTATAGCGTGCCCCTGTGGAAAGGTCTACATTGGCAAAACAACCCAGGAGGTGCGCCAACGCATCATCCAGCATAGATCTAGGATAAACAATAAAGTTTTGACTGCGCCCCTGGTATCCCACTTTCTGCGAAAAGAACACTCATCCAATGACCTGAAGTGGACTATCCTAGCAAACATCAAGAATACTCCGGGAGCTGGAGGGGACCCCGATGTCCGCCTTGCTCAGAAAGAGGCCTACCTCATCCTGAGGTTCAACACTGCTATGGTGGGACTGAATGATCTTAATGAACTGAGTAATCTCTAGATAGCCTGCCTGCAGCCGTTGTCTGCTTTTGCTGCTTGTCGCTCATGTGTCTATAAATATCCTCACTCCTAAACGTATTGATGTACCCGTCACCCCCGCCTCCCCTATTATGATCATATAAGGGTCGGATTGCCATAAATACATGACTCCTTGGAGTGACAATTTAGTCCACACACAATGCTCCAGCTGCCCTCTTTTCGAATCATGTCCTTCTTAGTTTCACAATTGCACTTGTGGGTGTCAGGGTTACAGCGGACCACATGTTTAACCAGACCATCACTAACGCCTTACGCGTTAAAACATTGGGACATGCCCTCTACTCACTCGCGTTACAGCGGACTACATGTCCCATCAGACCTTTGCTAATGCATTACGCATTAAAAAGATCGGGACACGCCCCCAACTCACTCGCGTTGCCAGTTCCTTGCAGCTTGTGTGTCCGACGTGCAGACCGATTGAATCGTCAAAAATGTAAGTCCCGCTCTATCTCGGTGTTTCTAATAGAGAGCCAGTGAACGCCTTCCCGGCCCTTTACTGATCACCGCTTCCCTTTGTCCCCACAGTTTCTGAACTGCAGCGGCGGCTGCCGCTACAGTCACCAACGTCTACCCAACAAGGTAGGAGCCCCTTTTACCTTTGTGGCAGTGTTAGCTACATGTGCGAAACCAAACCAGGGCGCTTGGAGTTTGGTTACTGATACATAGTGTTGTTTATCTCCCCAGGCATAATCCTCGTAATCTTTGATTTTATGCACATCGGCACCCCATACACTTTTTAGTGTTGTATCCATCAAGGTACGTGTCTTCCTTCCCTTGATCATTTGGAGGCCCACGTGTTGTATATGGCAAAGTGACTAATTAGGGTTTATATCATCTTACCCACAGGGAATACCCACAGGGAGTATCCTGACATTCCAGTACAAGGTACTCATATGTTTATGTACAGTGCTTCAGTTTCAGTGAGGTGGTAGTCAACATCGTATTGATACCAATCTTTTTAAATTCACAGCAACAACGACCCCCCAATCCTTGTCCTGAGGAGAACCCTCAACTTATTCAATGGGTTCGAAACGCGTCGGCGTCCTGCTCCACCCAGATACTGCAAACACCAGGGCACAATAGGAACATAATTCGCACAAATTCTACACTTCCGCTTAGTTTTGTGTGTTCCTATTCCGTTGTACCACATGTCAAAATTAATACGTATCTAGTGGTGGTGGAAACAAGTAGGCTAGTATTTTATTTTTCTGTCCACTTGTTCATTTTGTATTCAGGATTGGTGCCTCAGCACAACTTTATATTTTGAGGCATAGCACAGTTGTTTTTTGTAATCACAATTGTTATATGTGTACATTGTAATTTTATGTATTGTTTTTGGTTTCAATGCATTTGTGTACTTCTGTGAATGTGGTGGGCATCCCTTGATGCCAAAAAAACGTTTCAAAAAACTTTTTCATAAAAATACAAGTGATCAATCACAAATGGTTTGTCCGCCTAGCAATTAATTATACTAGGTGTGCATTTGTTTGTATTCATTCAGACTGTCCGGCACTTTCTTTTGTTTGATTCACATATGAAGTCATCCTACTCACTTATGCAAACAATGGATCATACTTACATATTTACTTAGCTACACACTTATACAAACACCACTTAATCTATTCATTTAGATAGTAAGTCATACTTAGTGAATTATAAAATCATTATTACAAGTATATAGTTATCCATACAGTCACTCACACAATCATTGAGTCTTATGTATATTTATTTATATACAACAACTGACACATACACTGCCTTTTATTTTTCTAGTTTGTTGGACCATGAAAAATATATTTGCTCATCACCACACCCATAAAGAGATTCACTCACCCAAACTGTTAGAATATGTAATTTTAACTTCATATATCTACTGAATCAACTATTCACACATCTTTGGACAGTCACACACCCCCCACCGAACCACACACACTTTCACTTTCCCATACAAATACTCAGTTAACTAATCAATAACTAATATAGACTTTCACATAGCTAGTAACCAACTGTAGAACCAGTTTACACAACAACTGACAAAGTGATACAGATATTCACAGTTTAGTCACTATCCACTATATTTAGTGAGACACTATAAATTGGTCAAGTAAACAGTCAATTACACTGCTACTAAATCCTCCATACAAATATTTATTTATATATATCCACTCATTCTTCAATGCAAATTGCTATATATATAATGCATATTTAAATAACGAAGCAAACCACATTCACTGGATGATGTCATCAGTGCTGCCATCAGTGATGTCATTTGAGATGTCATCAGTGATGTCACTGACCATGTCATGAATGATCTAATATGTGACATCATCAGCAGTGGATTGCGGGTGGGAGAAATATAGTTAGAGTTATAGTTACAACTAACTATATAGGAGCAATTTCAGTGGTTTTGTATGAGTGAAATGTCCAGCTAACTATAACACTCTTAAAACTTATAGTTTTTTTGAGTGAATTTCAAAGGTTTTTTAAAAGCCAATTCCTAACTAAATAAGACCTGAAACCTATGTTTTTTTCAGTGAATATATATATATATATATATATATATATATATATATATATATATATATATATATATATATATATATATATATATATATAACTTTAGTTATTTTCATTGTAAAATATGTTATTATTTGTACACATTCCCACTACACACTATATTTTTTAGGTCACAAAACTATCCACATGTATAAGTTACTATTCCCACTCCAGTTAGTAATAACTCAGAATAGGTGCTGGACATTAAACAATTATTAGTTACTATTCCCACTCCACTTAGCATTAAATAAAAAAGGTGCTGGACACTAAACATAATCATTTTACTATTCCCACTCCACTTAGTATTATGTCAGGGAAGGTGCTGGACACTAAACCTATATGATGTACTATTCCCACTCCAGTTAGTATTAAGTCAGGGAAGGTGCTGGACATTAAAACTATATAATTTACTATTCCCACTCCAGTTAGTATTAATTCAGGGAAGGTGCTGGACACTGAACCTATATAATTTACTATTCGCACTCACGTTAATAATAATTCAGAGAAGGTGCTGGACATTAAACCTATATAATTTACTATTCCCACTCCAGTTAGTATTAAGTCAGGGAAGGTGCTGGACACTAAACCTACATAACTTAATGTTCCCACTCCAGTTAGCATGAAGTCAGGGAACGTGCTGGACATTAAGGGATCCATTAGGATTGCAGGCGGATCGCCATCGCCATTTCTGCAGGGTTGGGCCTTTCTGTGGCAAAGGCAGGCGTTTTTCGCAATTGGGGGCCTGTAGCGTGCCCCCTGGTTTTCGGGAGAGGGGGGGTTGCACATGGGGCACATGGGGCAGTTCCATGCACAACATGGCAGGCACCGCGCGGTGCCTGCCATGTTGTGCATGGAAGTGCACAACATGCCTTCCTGGCATTGTGGCGGGCGGTGCTGAGTGCAACGTCAGCCACAATGTCAGGAATGCAGTATGCACCCGCCAGTGTGGTGGGCGCATCCTAATGACAACGACGGGACCCCCGCAGCATCGGCGGGCGGTCTCAATCCCCGAAAGGATGGCGGGCGGACATCCTAATGACCCCCTAAACCTACATAATTTACTATTCCCACTCCAGTTAGCATTTAGGGGATCAGGCCTTATATAGATAGGAATTGGCATTTAAAAAACCTTGCAAATTCACTTCAAAAACCATAGGTTTCAGGCCTTATATAGTTAGGAATTAGCATTAAAAAACACATTGCAAATTCACTGAATAAACCATAGGTTTCAGGCCTTATATAGTTAGGAATTAGCATTTAAAAAACCATGCAAAATCACTGAAAAAACCATAGGTTTCAGGCCTTATATAGTTAGGAATTAGCTTTTAAAAAACCTTTGAAATTCACTCAAAAAACTATGGGGCATATTATCAAGTTGGTTTATCTCTGCTTTTTTGGCTTTAAAAGCCAAGAAAGCGGAGATAAAATTATCTCCCTATTACCTAGCTGTCGCTAACACTAGTTAGCGACAGCTAGTAGGAGATAGCAACCTTCTTGGGCCCCACTTTGCATGTCAGTGATATTTATCACTAATGACATGCAAAGTGGGCGTGCCAAGATGTTAGCGACTGAAAACAGTCGCTAACATCGCTA
This sequence comes from Lissotriton vulgaris, assembly GCF_964263255.1. Classification (NCBI taxonomy): domain Eukaryota; kingdom Metazoa; phylum Chordata; class Amphibia; order Caudata; family Salamandridae; genus Lissotriton; species Lissotriton vulgaris. Next base: position 539,291,861 of record NC_141698.1, on the reverse strand, counting down.
TCTCCTATTACCAACGTTTGGAGATATTTGCGCTAAGCGCAAATATCTCCAAAAGCTAACACCTGCCCTGAGCAGGTCTTAGCCATGTTATCCAATGGGAGGCGGATAACATGGCTAAGAGCATTAGCTCGGTAATGCATGAATATCGCTGACTTTTCAGCGCTATTCATGCATTGCGGCGATTTTTATCGCATTTGCGATAAACCTTGGTAATACCAAGGTTTATTTGCTGTAAAAATCGCCGCAGCTCAGCGGTACATTTTTGTCTCTAACCAAGCAATAGCGATAATTATCGCTATTGCTTGGTAATATGCCCCTATAAGTTTTAGGGGTGTTATAGTTAGCTGGACATTTCACTCATGCAAAACCATTGAAATTGCTCCTATATAGTTAGTTGTACTAACTATATTTCGCGCACCCGCAATCCACTGCTGATGATGTCACAGATGAACGGGTCAGGATACTCTGTTTGCCGACCGAGCTGCCTTTAGAAAACAATCGTTTTACACCTTCGATTCAAGCATACAGTTGTTTTCCCTACTATGACCAACTGAGGTTTGCATCTCCTTATTGTTAAGTATTTCAATTGCTGCCAACCAAACTCTTGCAGACCTATGGAGGTGGTCTAAACTCTTATACTTTAAGGGAGTTCTTTCTCAGCATTTCAATAAACATCGTCCTGATGATGGTCTTTTTGACGCCTGCATCCAAGACCGAAACGTCGACAGTTCATCATCTCCTTTAATGTTGTTTTGCTAACACGGATTTACAACCACTTTCTATTGATTCATTTGGGTTGTTTTTCCTCATTAATTAGGAGTTGATGTTTTGAGTCATGAACTATAGAGTGAATTTTGCCTATCTTTGTTCATGATTTTGTGCTACAATTGATTTGTTTGTATCTATCTCCCGTATTTTGTTTTTCTAGTAAACATTTTGTTTAAAATATAATTATCTTTGCTCTGTGTTTCCTTCCACTGATTAATTTAAGATTGTTATCCTGTGGATACTTTAGAGTTTGTTACTGCGGTACAACTCATAATTTAAATAGAACAGCTCAGAAATAAATCCCTTGTAGCATTTTCTGACTAGAATCGCATATTGCCCAAGCCTACAAGGGTCTATTGGGTTTCCCCTGCTTTTAACAACATATTGGATCATTCATGACATGGTCAGTGACATCACTGATGACATCTCAAATGACATCACTGATGACATCACTGATGACATCATCCACGTGACAATCACATACACCTTTTCATACACTAGTAAAATCTTTCATCACTCTTTGTAAAATACAGAGTATCATATTTGAATCCATTGTCACAGCAATACAAGTATCTAAAAACCCACTCAGTGATTCATAGATGTATACACACATCTAATCACTTACCTGTAGATTCACTCATACATGCTGTCAATGAACAATAGAACACTATCAAACATACTTATACACCTATATCAACATTAAACAACAGCACACATGCTATTCACATATGAACACAGAGAAGAGGGAAAGGCTGGGTCCTGTCTCTGACCGGCTTGGACCACTCTTATAAACCAAACAAAAGAAAGTGCCGGACAGTCTGAATGAATACAAACAAATGCACACCTAGTATAATTAATTGCTAGGCGGACAAACCATTTGTGATTGATCACTTGTATTTTTATGAAAAGGTTTTTTTAAACGTTTTTTTGGCATCAAGGGATGCACACCACATTCACAGAAGTACACAAATTCATTGAAACCAAAAACAATACATAAAATTACAATGTACACATATAACAATTGTGATTACAAAAAACAACTGTGCTATGCCTCAAAATATAACATTGTGCTGAGGCACCAATCCTGAATACAAAATGAACAAGTGGACAGAAAAATAAAATACTAGCCTACTTGTTTCCACCACCACTAGATACGTATTAATTTTGACATGTGGTACAACGGAATAGGAACACACAAAACTAAGCGGAAGTGTAGAATTTGTGCGAATTATGTTCCTATTGTGCCCTGGTGTTTGCAGTATCTGGGTGGAGCAGGACGCCGACGCGTTTCGAACCCATTGAATAAGTTGAGGGTTCTCCTCAGGACAAGGATTGGGGGGTCGTTGTTGCTGTGAATTTAAAAAGATTGGTATCAATACGATGTTGACTACCACCTCACTGAAACTGAAGCACTGTACATAAACATATGAGTACCTTGTACTGGAATGTCAGGATACTCCCTGTGGGTATTCCCTGTGGGTAAGATGATATAAACCCTAATTAGTCACTTTGCCATATACAACACGTGGGCCTCCAAATGATCAAGGGAAGGAAGACACGTACCTTGATGGATACAACACTAAAAAGTGTATGGGGTGCCGATGTGCATAAAATCAAAGATTACGAGGATTATGCCTGGGGAGATAAACAACACTATGTATCAGTAACCAAACTCCAAGCGCCCTGGTTTGGTTTCGCACATGTAGCTAACACTGCCACAAAGGTAAAAGGGGCTCCTACCTTGTTGGGTAGACGTTCGTGACTGTAGCGGCAGCCGCCGCTGCAGTTCAGAAACTGTGGGGACAAAGGGAAGCGGTGATCAGTAAAGGGCCGGGAAGGCGTTCACTGGTTCTCTATTAGAAACACCGAGATAGAGCGGGACTTACATTTTTGACGATTCAATCGGTCTGCACGTCGGACACACAAGCTGCAAGGAACTGGCAACGCGAGTGAGTTGGGGGCGTGTCCCGATCTTTTTAACGCGTAATGCATTAGCAAAGGTCTGATGGGACATGTAGTCCGCTGTAACGCGAGTGAGTAGAGGGCGTGTCCCAATGTTTTAACGCGTAAGGCGTTAGTGATGGTCTGGTTAAACATGTGGTCCGCTGTAACCCTGACACCCACAAGTGCAATTGTGAAACTAAGAAGGACATGATTCGAAAAGAGGGCAGCTGGAGCATTGTGTGTGGACTAAATTGTCACTCCAAGGAGTCATGTATTTATGGCAATCCGACCCTTATATGATCATAATAGGGGAGGCGGGGGTGACGGGTACATCAATACGTTTAGGAGTGAGGATATTTATAGACACATGAGCGACAAGCAGCAAAAGCAGACAACGGCTGCAGGCAGGCTATCTAGAGATTACTCAGTTCATTAAGATCATTCAGTCCCACCATAGCAGTGTTGAACCTCAGGATGAGGTAGGCCTCTTTCTGAGCAAGGCGGACATCGGGGTCCCCTCCAGCTCCCGGAGTATTCTTGATGTTTGCTAGGATAGTCCACTTCAGGTCATTGGATGAGTGTTCTTTTCGCAGAAAGTGGGATACCAGGGGCGCAGTCAAAACTTTATTGTTTATCCTAGATCTATGCTGGATGATGCGTTGGCGCACCTCCTGGGTTGTTTTGCCAATGTAGACCTTTCCACAGGGGCACGTTATAGCATATACTGCGTACTTGGTCTTGCAGTTCGTGAAATTATTATGGCGCCAGAATTTTTGACCGTCCGTGAAGAGGTTTCCTTCTGTCGTCAGGTTGCACACTGAGCAAGTGCCACATTTGCGGTGACCCATGACCGGGCCCATGTTGAAGAGGGTACCTTGTGATTCTTTTTTTGTGACACCTCTTGTGGACGAGATCTGTTGGCCAATGCTTCTGTTTTTTTTGAGAGCAAACAGAGGTTTGCTGATGTGGGGTAGAATTTCTTCAATCAAGTGCCAGTTACTGCGAATTATTTTCTGTACCGGGTTGGTGTGGGGACCAAAGGTAGAGACGCAGACCATTCTCTCAACGGTAGATTTTTCTCTTTTTTGTAGGAGATGTTCCCGTGGGGTCAATCTTGCTCTCTTCATGGACTGTTTTAGAAGTTTTGCTGGATAGCCTCGTGCCCTCAGCTTGTTCGTCAGGGCCTCCCCATGGGTGGTGAAGTCTTCTGTTCTCGAACAATTCCGTCTTACCCGAAGGTATTGGCCATATGGGAGGTTGTTCTTCAGGCTTTTAGGGTGGAAACTCGTGTAATGTAACGCATTATTCCTGTCTGTTTTCTTCTGAAAGAGTGTGGACTTCAGGCCCTCTGGTGCATAGATGACGTTTGGTGCATCTGGAACGGCACACCTGAGTCCCTTGAGGAGTTCCACCAGTGGCTGAACAACCGCAGTCCAGACATAAAATTCAGTCTGGCATACGACTGCAGATCCATGCCGTTCCTGGACGTGGAGATAAAATCTACACCAGAGGGCCTGAAGTCCACACTCTTTCAGAAGAAAACAGACAGGAATAATGCGTTACATTACGCGAGTTTCCACCCTAAAAGCCTGAAGAACAACCTCCCATATGGCCAATACCTTCGGGTAAGATGGAATTGTTCGAGAACAGAAGACTTCACCACCCATGGGGAGGCCCTGACGAACAAGCTGAGGGCACGAGGCTATCCAGCAAAACTTCTAAAACAGTCCATGAAGAGAGCAAGATGGACCCCACGGGAACATCTCCTACAAAAAAGAGAAAAATCTACCGTTGAGAGAATGGTCTGCGTCTCTACCTTTGGTCCCCACACCAACCCGGTACAGAAAATAATTCGCAGTAACTGGCACTTGATTGAAGAAATTCTACCCCACATCGGCAAACCTCTGTTTGCTCTCAAAAAAAACAGAAGCATTGGCCAACAGATCTCGTCCACAAGAGGTGTCACAAAAAAAGAATCACAAGGTACCCTCTTCAACATGGGCCCGGTCATGGGTCACCGCAAATGTGGCACTTGCTCAGTGTGCAACCTGACGACAGAAGGAACCCTCTTCACGGACGGTCAAAAATTCTGGCGCCATAATAATTTCACGAACTGCAAGACCAAGTACGCAGTATATGCTATAGCGTGCCCCTGTGGAAAGGTCTACATTGGCAAAACAACCCAGGAGGTGCGCCAACGCATCATCCAGCATAGATCTAGGATAAACAATAAAGTTTTGACTGCGCCCCTGGTATCCCACTTTCTGCGAAAAGAACACTCATCCAATGACCTGAAGTGGACTATCCTAGCAAACATCAAGAATACTCCGGGAGCTGGAGGGGACCCCAATGTCCGCCTTGCTCAGAAAGAGGCCTACCTCATCCTGAGGTTCAACACTGCTATGGTGGGACTGAATGATCTTAATGAACTGAGTAATCTCTAGATAGCCTGCCTGCAGCCGTTGTCTGCTTTTGCTGCTTGTCGCTCATGTGTCTATAAATATCCTCACTCCTAAACGTATTGATGTACCCGTCACCCCCGCCTCCCCTATTATGATCATATAAGGGTCGGATTGCCATAAATACATGACTCCTTGGAGTGACAATTTAGTCCACACACAATGCTCCAGCTGCCCTCTTTTCGAATCATGTCCTTCTTAGTTTCACAATTGCACTTGTGGGTGTCAGGGTTACAGCGGACCACATGTTTAACCAGACCATCACTAACGCCTTACGCGTTAAAACATTGGGACATGCCCTCTACTCACTCGCGTTACAGCGGACTACATGTCCCATCAGACCTTTGCTAATGCATTACGCGTTAAAAAGATCGGGACACGCCCCCAACTCACTCGCGTTGCCAGTTCCTTGCAGCTTGTGTGTCCGACGTGCAGACCGATTGAATCGTCAAAAATGTAAGTCCCGCTCTATCTCGGTGTTTCTAATAGAGAGCCAGTGAACGCCTTCCCGGCCCTTTACTGATCACCGCTTCCCTTTGTCCCCACAGTTTCTGAACTGCAGCGGCGGCTGCCGCTACAGTCACCAACGTCTACCCAACAAGGTAGGAGCCCCTTTTACCTTTGTGGCAGTGTTAGCTACATGTGCGAAACCAAACCAGGGCGCTTGGAGTTTGGTTACTGATACATAGTGTTGTTTATCTCCCCAGGCATAATCCTCGTAATCTTTGATTTTATGCACATCGGCACCCCATACACTTTTTAGTGTTGTATCCATCAAGGTACGTGTCTTCCTTCCCTTGATCATTTGGAGGCCCACGTGTTGTATATGGCAAAGTGACTAATTAGGGTTTATATCATCTTACCCACAGGGAATACCCACAGGGAGTATCCTGACATTCCAGTACAAGGTACTCATATGTTTATGTACAGTGCTTCAGTTTCAGTGAGGTGGTAGTCAACATCGTATTGATACCAATCTTTTTAAATTCACAGCAACAACGACCCCCCAATCCTTGTCCTGAGGAGAACCCTCAACTTATTCAATGGGTTCGAAACGCGTCGGCGTCCTGCTCCACCCAGATACTGCAAACACCAGGGCACAATAGGAACATAATTCGCACAAATTCTACACTTCCGCTTAGTTTTGTGTGTTCCTATTCCGTTGTACCACATGTCAAAATTAATACGTATCTAGTGGTGGTGGAAACAAGTAGGCTAGTATTTTATTTTTCTGTCCACTTGTTCATTTTGTATTCAGGATTGGTGCCTCAGCACAACGTTATATTTTGAGGCATAGCACAGTTGTTTTTTGTAATCACAATTGTTATATGTGTACATTGTAATTTTATGTATTGTTTTTGGTTTCAATGCATTTGTGTACTTCTGTGAATGTGGTGGGCATCCCTTGATGCCAAAAAAACGTTTCAAAAAACTTTTTCATAAAAATACAAGTGATCAATCACAAATGGTTTGTCCGCCTAGCAATTAATTATACTAGGTGTGCATTTGTTTGTATTCATTCAGACTGTCCGGCACTTTCTTTTGTTTGATTCACATATGAAGTCATCCTACTCACTTATGCAAACAATGGATCATACTTACATATTTACTTAGCTACACACTTATACAAACACCACTTAATCTATTCATTTAGATAGTAAGTCATACTTAGTGAATTATAAAATCATTATTACAAGTATATAGTTATCCATACAGTCACTCACACAATCATTGAGTCTTATGTATATTTATTTATATACAACAACTGACACATACACTGCCTTTTATTTTTCTAGTTTGTTGGACCATGAAAAATATATTTGCTCATCACCACACCCATAAAGAGATTCACTCACCCAAACTGTTAGAATATGTAATTTTAACTTCATATATCTACTGAATCAACTATTCACACATCTTTGGACAGTCACACACCCCCCACCGAACCACACACACTTTCACTTTCCCATACAAATACTCAGTTAACTAATCAATAACTAATATAGACTTTCACATAGCTAGTAACCAACTGTAGAACCAGTTTACACAACAACTGACAAAGTGATACAGATATTCACAGTTTAGTCACTATCCACTATATTTAGTGAGACACTATAAATTGGTCAAGTAAACAGTCAATTACACTGCTACTAAATCCTCCATACAAATATTTATTTATATATATCCACTCATTCTTCAATGCAAATTGCTATATATATAATGCATATTTAAATAACGAAGCAAACCACATTCACTGGATGATGTCATCAGTGCTGCCATCAGTGATGTCATTTGAGATGTCATCAGTGATGTCACTGACCATGTCATGAATGATCTAATATGTGACATCATCAGCAGTGGATTGCGGGTGGGAGAAATATAGTTAGAGTTATAGTTACAACTAACTATATAGGAGCAATTTCAGTGGTTTTGTATGAGTGAAATGTCCAGCTAACTATAACACTCTTAAAACTTATAGTTTTTTTGAGTGAATTTCAAAGGTTTTTTAAAAGCCAATTCCTAACTAAATAAGACCTGAAACCTATGTTTTTTTCAGTGAATATATATATATATATATATATATATATATATATATATATATATATATATATATATATATATATATATATAACTTTAGTTATTTTCATTGTAAAATATGTTATTATTTGTACACATTCCCACTACACACTATATTTTTTAGGTCACAAAACTATCCACATGTATAAGTTACTATTCCCACTCCAGTTAGTAATAACTCAGAATAGGTGCTGGACATTAAACAATTATTAGTTACTATTCCCACTCCACTTAGCATTAAATAAAAAAGGTGCTGGACACTAAACATAATCATTTTACTATTCCCACTCCACTTAGTATTATGTCAGGGAAGGTGCTGGACACTAAACCTATATGATGTACTATTCCCACTCCAGTTAGTATTAAGTCAGGGAAGGTGCTGGACATTAAAACTATATAATTTACTATTCCCACTCCAGTTAGTATTAATTCAGGGAAGGTGCTGGACACTGAACCTATATAATTTACTATTCCCACTCACGTTAATAATAATTCAGAGAAGGTGCTGGACATTAAACCTATATAATTTACTATTCCCACTCCAGTTAGTATTAAGTCAGGGAAGGTGCTGGACACTAAACCTACATAACTTAATGTTCCCACTCCAGTTAGCATGAAGTCAGGGAACGTGCTGGACATTAAGGGATCCATTAGGATTGCAGGCGGATCGCCATCGCCATTTCTGCAGGGTTGGGCCTTTCTGTGGCAAAGGCAGGCGTTTTTCGCAATTGGGGGCCTGTAGCGTGCCCCCTGGTTTTCGGGAGAGGGGGGGTTGCACATGGGGCACATGGGGCAGTTCCATGCACAACATGGCAGGCACCGCGCGGTGCCTGCCATGTTGTGCATGGAAGTGCACAACATGCCTTCCTGGCATTGTGGCGGGCGGTGCTGAGTGCAACGTCAGCCACAATGTCAGGAATGCAGTATGCACCCGCCAGTGTGGTGGGCGCATCCTAATGACAACGACGGGACCCCCGCAGCATCGGCGGGCGGTCTCAATCCCCGAAAGGATGGCGGGCGGACATCCTAATGACCCCCTAAACCTACATAATTTACTATTCCCACTCCAGTTAGCATTTAGGGGATCAGGCCTTATATAGATAGGAATTGGCATTTAAAAAACCTTGCAAATTCACTTCAAAAACCATAGGTTTCAGGCCTTATATAGTTAGGAATTAGCATTAAAAAACACATTGCAAATTCACTGAATAAACCATAGGTTTCAGGCCTTATATAGTTAGGAATTAGCATTTAAAAAACCATGCAAAATCACTGAAAAAACCATAGGTTTCAGGCCTTATATAGTTAGGAATTAGCTTTTAAAAAACCTTTGAAATTCACTCAAAAAACTATGGGGCATATTATCAAGTTGGTTTATCTCTGCTTTTTTGGCTTTAAAAGCCAAGAAAGCGGAGATAAAATTATCTCCCTATTACCTAGCTGTCGCTAACACTAGTTAGCGACAGCTAGTAGGAGATAGCAACCTTCTTGGGCCCCACTTTGCATGTCAGTGATATTTATCACTAATGACATGCAAAGTGGGCGTGCCAAGATGTTAGCGACTGAAAACAGTCGCTAACATCGCTATCTCCTATTACCAACGTTTGGAGATATTTGCGCTAAGCGCAAATATCTCCAAAAGCTAACACCTGCCCTGAGCAGGTCTTAGCCATGTTATCCAATGGGAGGCGGATAACATGGCTAAGAGCATTAGCTCGGTAATGCATGAATATCGCTGACTTTTCAGCGCTATTCATGCATTGCGGCGATTTTTATCGCATTTGCGATAAACCTTGGTAATACCAAGGTTTATTTGCTGTAAAAATCGCCGCAGCTCAGCGGTACATTTTTGTCTCTAACCAAGCAATAGCGATAATTATCGCTATTGCTTGGTAATATGCCCCTATAAGTTTTAGGGGTGTTATAGTTAGCTGGACATTTCACTCATGCAAAACCATTGAAATTGCTCCTATATAGTTAGTTGTACTAACTATATTTCGCGCACCCGCAATCCACTGCTGATGATGTCACAGATGAACGGGTCAGGATACTCTGTTTGCCGACCGAGCTGCCTTTAGAAAACAATCGTTTTACACCTTCGATTCAAGCATACAGTTGTTTTCCCTACTATGACCAACTGAGGTTTGCATCTCCTTATTGTTAAGTATTTCAATTGCTGCCAACCAAACTCTTGCAGACCTATGGAGGTGGTCTAAACTCTTATACTTTAAGGGAGTTCTTTCTCAGCATTTCAATAAACATCGTCCTGATGATGGTCTTTTTGACGCCTGCATCCAAGACCGAAACGTCGACAGTTCATCATCTCCTTTAATGTTGTTTTGCTAACACGGATTTACAACCACTTTCTATTGATTAATTTGGGTTGTTTTTCCTCATTAATTAGGAGTTGATGTTTTGAGTCATGAACTATAGAGTGAATTTTGCCTATCTTTGTTCATGATTTTGTGCTACAATTGATTTGTTTGTATCTATCTCCCGCATTTTGTTTTTCTAGTAAACATTTTGTTTAAAATATAATTATCTTTGCTCTGTGTTTCCTTCCACTGATTAATTTAAGATTGTTATCCTGTGGATACTTTAGAGTTTGTTACTGCGGTACAACTCATAATTTAAATAGAACAGCTCAGAAATAAATCCCTTGTAGCATTTTCTGACTAGAATCGCATATTGCCCAAGCCTACAAGGGTCTATTGGGTTTCCCCTGCTTTTAACAACATATTGGATCATTCATGACATGGTCAGTGACATCACTGATGACATCTCAAATGACATCACTGATGACATCACTGATGACATCATCCACGTGACAATCACATACACCTTTTCATACACTAGTAAAATCTTTCATCACTCTTTGTAAAATACAGAGTATCATATTTGAATCCATTGTCACAGCAATACAAGTATCTAAAAACCCACTCAGTGATTCATAGATGTATACACACATCTAATCACTTACCTGTAGATTCACTCATACATGCTGTCAATGAACAATAGAACACTATCAAACATACTTATACACCTATATCAACATTAAACAACAGCACACATGCTATTCACATATGAACACAGAGAAGAGGGAAAGGCTGGGTCCTGTCTCTGACCGGCTTGGACCACTCTTATAAACCAAACAAAAGAAAGTGCCGGACAGTCTGAATGAATACAAACAAATGCACACCTAGTATAATTAATTGCTAGGCGGACAAACCATTTGTGATTGATCACTTGTATTTTTATGAAAAAGTTTTTTTAAACGTTTTTTTGGCATCAAGGGATGCACACCACATTCACAGAAGTACACAAATTCATTGAAACCAAAAACAATACATAAAATTACAATGTACACATATAACAATTGTGATTACAAAAAACAACTGTGCTATGCCTCAAAATATAACATTGTGCTGAGGCACCAATCCTGAATACAAAATGAACAAGTGGACAGAAAAATAAAATACTAGCCTACTTGTTTCCACCACCACTAGATACGTATTAATTTTGACATGTGGTACAACGGAATAGGAACACACAAAACTAAGCGGAAGTGTAGAATTTGTGCGAATTATGTTCCTATTGTGCCCTGGTGTTTGCAGTATCTGGGTGGAGCAGGACGCCGACGCGTTTCGAACCCATTGAATAAGTTGAGGGTTCTCCTCAGGACAAGGATTGGGGGGTCGTTGTTGCTGTGAATTTAAAAAGATTGGTATCAATACGATGTTGACTACCACCTCACTGAAACTGAAGCACTGTACATAAACATATGAGTACCTTGTACTGGAATGTCAGGATACTCCCTGTGGGTATTCCCTGTGGGTAAGATGATATAAACCCTAATTAGTCACTTTGCCATATACAACACGTGGGCCTCCAAATGATCAAGGGAAGGAAGACACGTACCTTGATGGATACAACACTAAAAAGTGTATGGGGTGCCGATGTGCATAAAATCAAAGATTACGAGGATTATGCCTGGGGAGATAAACAACACTATGTATCAGTAACCAAACTCCAAGCACCCTGGTTTGGTTTCGCACATGTAGCTAACACTGCCACAAAGGTAAAAGGGGCTCCTACCTTGTTGGGTAGACGTTCGTGACTGTAGCGGCAGCCGCCGCTGCAGTTCAGAAACTGTGGGGACAAAGGGAAGCGGTGATCAGTAAAGGGCCGGGAAGGCGTTCACTGGTTCTCTATTAGAAACACCGAGATAGAGCGGGACTTACACTTTTGACGATTCAATCGGTCTGCACGTCGGACACACAAGCTGCAAGGAACTGGCAACGCGAGTGAGTTGGGGGTGTGTCCCGATCTTTTTAACGCGTAATGCATTAGCAAAGGTCTGATGGGACATGTAGTCCGCTGTAACGCGAGTGAGTAGAGGGCGTGTCCCAATGTTTTAACGCGTAAGGCGTTAGTGATGGTCTGGTTAAACATGTGGTCCGCTGTAACCCTGACACCCACAAGTGCAATTGTGAAACTAAGAAGGACATGATTCGAAAAGAGGGCAGCTGGAGCATTGTGTGTGGACTAAATTGTCACTCCAAGGAGTCATGTATTTATGGCAATCCGACCCTTATATGATCATAATAGGGGAGGCGGGGGTGACGGGTACATCAATACGTTTAGGAGTGAGGATATTTATAGACACATGAGCGACAAGCAGCAAAAGCAGACAACGGCTGCAGGCAGGCTATCTAGAGATTACTCAGTTCATTAAGATCATTCAGTCCCACCATAGCAGTGTTGAACCTCAGGATGAGGTAGGCCTCTTTCTGAGCAAGGCGGACATCGGGGTCCCCTCCAGCTCCCGGAGTATTCTTGATGTTTGCTAGGATAGTCCACTTCAGGTCATTGGATGAGTGTTCTTTTCGCAGAAAGTGGGATACCAGGGGCGCAGTCAAAACTTTATTGTTTATCCTAGATCTATGCTGGATGATGCGTTGGCGCACCTCCTGGGTTGTTTTGCCAATGTAGACCTTTCCACAGGGGCACGTTATAGCATATACTGCGTACTTGGTCTTGCAGTTCGTGAAATTATTATGGCGCCAGAATTTTTGACCGTCCGTGAAGAGGTTTCCTTCTGTCGTCAGGTTGCACACTGAGCAAGTGCCACATTTGCGGTGACCCATGACCGGGCCCATGTTGAAGAGGGTACCTTGTGATTCTTTTTTTGTGACACCTCTTGTGGACGAGATCTGTTGGCCAATGCTTCTGTTTTTTTTGAGAGCAAACAGAGGTTTGCTGATGTGGGGTAGAATTTCTTCAATCAAGTGCCAGTTACTGCGAATTATTTTCTGTACCGGGTTGGTGTGGGGACCAAAGGTAGAGACGCAGACCATTCTCTCAACGGTAGATTTTTCTCTTTTTTGTAGGAGATGTTCCCGTGGGGTCCATCTTGCTCTCTTCATGGACTGTTTTAGAAGTTTTGCTGGATAGCCTCGTGCCCTCAGCTTGTTCGTCAGGGCCTCCCCATGGGTGGTGAAGTCTTCTGTTCTCGAACAATTCCGTCTTACCCGAAGGTATTGGCCATATGGGAGGTTGTTCTTCAGGCTTTTAGGGTGGAAACTCGTGTAATGTAACGCATTATTCCTGTCTGTTTTCTTCTGAAAGAGTGTGGACTTCAGGCCCTCTGGTGCATAGATGACGTTTGGTGCATCTGGAACGGCACACCTGAGTCCCTTGAGGAGTTCCACCAGTGGCTGAACAACCGCAGTCCAGACATAAAATTCAGTCTGGCATACGACTGCAGATCCATGCCGTTCCTGGACGTGGAGATAAAATCTACACCAGAGGGCCTGAAGTCCACACTCTTTCAGAAGAAAACAGACAGGAATAATGCGTTACATTACGCGAGTAACCACCCTAAAAGCCTGAAGAACAACCTCCCATATGGCCAATACCTTCGGGTAAGATGGTATTGTTCGAGAACAGAAGAATTCATCACCCATGGGGAGGCCCTGAGGAACAAGCTGAGGGCACGAGGCTATCCAGCAAAACTTCTAAAACAGTCCATGAAGAGAGCAAGATGGACCCCACGGGAACATCTCCTACAAAAAAGAGAAAAATCTACCGTTGAGAGAATGGTCTGCGTCTCTACCTTTGGTCCCCACACCAACCCGGTACAGAAAATAATTCGCAGTAACTGGCACTTGATTGAAGAAATTCTACCCCACATCGGCAAACCTCTGTTTGCTCTCAAAAAAAACAGAAGCATTGGCCAACAGATCTCGTCCACAAGAGGTGTCACAAAAAAAGAATCACAAGGTACCCTCTTCAACATGGGCCCGGTCATGGGTCACCGCAAATGTGGCACTTGCTCAGTGTGCAACCTGACGACAGAAGGAACCCTCTTCACGGACGGTCAAAAATTCTGGCGCCATAATAATTTCACGAACTGCAAGACCAAGTACGCAGTATATGCTATAGCGTGCCCCTGTGGAAAGGTCTACATTGGCAAAACAACCCAGGAGGTGCGCCAACGCATCATCCAGCATAGATCTAGGATAAACAATAAAGTTTTGACTGCGCCCCTGGTATCCCACTTTCTGCGAAAAGAACACTCATCCAATGACCTGAAGTGGACTATCCTAGCAAACATCAAGAATACTGCGGGAGCTGGAGGGGACCCCGATGTCCGCCTTGCTCAGAAAGAGGCCTACCTCATCCTGAGGTTCAACACTGCTATGGTGGGACTGAATGATCTTAATGAACTGAGTAATCTCTAGATAGCCTGCCTGCAGCCGTTGTCTGCTTTTGCTGCTTGTCGCTCATGTGTCTATAAATATCCTCACTCCTAAACGTATTGATGTACCCGTCACCCCCGCCTCCCCTATTATGATCATATAAGGGTCGGATTGCCATAAATACATGACTCCTTGGAGTGACAATTTAGTCCACACACAATGCTCCAGCTGCCCTCTTTTCGAATCATGTCCTTCTTAGTTTCACAATTGCACTTGTGGGTGTCAGGGTTACAGCGGACCACATGTTTAACCAGACCATCACTAACGCCTTACGCGTTAAAACATTGGGACATGCCCTCTACTCACTCGCGTTACAGCGGACTACATGTCCCATCAGACCTTTGCTAATGCATTACGCGTTAAAAAGATCGGGACACGCCCCCAACTCACTCGCGTTGCCAGTTCCTTGCAGCTTGTGTGTCCGACGTGCAGACCGATTGAATCGTCAAAAATGTAAGTCCCGCTCTATCTCGGTGTTTCTAATAGAGAGCCAGTGAACGCCTTCCCGGCCCTTTACTGATCACCGCTTCCCTTTGTCCCCACAGTTTCTGAACTGCAGCGGCGGCTGCCGCTACAGTCACCAACGTCTACCCAACAAGGTAGGAGCCCCTTTTACCTTTGTGGCAGTGTTAGCTACATGTGCGAAACCAAACCAGGGCGCTTGGAGTTTGGTTACTGATACATAGTGTTGTTTATCTCCCCAGGCATAATCCTCGTAATCTTTGATTTTATGCACATCGGCACCCCATACACTTTTTAGTGTTGTATCCATCAAGGTACGTGTCTTCCTTCCCTTGATCATTTGGAGGCCCACGTGTTGTATATGGCAAAGTGACTAATTAGGGTTTATATCATCTTACCCACAGGGAATACCCACAGGGAGTATCCTGACATTCCAGTACAAGGTACTCATATGTTTATGTACAGTGCTTCAGTTTCAGTGAGGTGGTAGTCAACATCGTATTGATACCAATCTTTTTAAATTCACAGCAACAACGACCCCCCAATCCTTGTCCTGAGGAGAACCCTCAACTTATTCAATGGGTTCGAAACGCGTCGGCGTCCTGCTCCACCCAGATACTGCAAACACCAGGGCACAATAGGAACATAATTCGCACAAATTCTACACTTCCGCTTAGTTTTGTGTGTTCCTATTCCGTTGTACCACATGTCAAAATTAATACGTATCTAGTGGTGGTGGAAACAAGTAGGCTAGTATTTTATTTTTCTGTCCACTTGTTCATTTTGTATTCAGGATTGGTGCCTCAGCACAACGTTATATTTTGAGGCATAGCACAGTTGTTTTTTGTAATCACAATTGTTATATGTGTACATTGTAATTTTATGTATTGTTTTTGGTTTCAATGCATTTGTGTACTTCTGTGAATGTGGTGGGCATCCCTTGATGCCAAAAAAACGTTTCAAAAAACTTTTTCATAAAAATACAAGTGATCAATCACAAATGGTTTGTCCGCCTAGCAATTAATTATACTAGGTGTGCATTTGTTTGTATTCATTCAGACTGTCCGGCACTTTCTTTTGTTTGATTCACATATGAAGTCATCCTACTCACTTATGCAAACAATGGATCATACTTACATATTTACTTAGCTACACACTTATACAAACACCACTTAATCTATTCATTTAGATAGTAAGTCATACTTAGTGAATTATAAAATCATTATTACAAGTATATAGTTATCCATACAGTCACTCACACAATCATTGAGTCTTATGTATATTTATTTATATACAACAACTGACACATACACTGCCTTTTATTTTTCTAGTTTGTTGGACCATGAAAAATATATTTGCTCATCACCACACCCATAAAGAGATTCACTCACCCAAACTGTTAGAATATGTAATTTTAACTTCATATATCTACTGAATCAACTATTCACACATCTTTGGACAGTCACACACCCCCCACCGAACCACACACACTTTCACTTTCCCATACAAATACTCAGTTAACTAATCAATAACTAATATAGACTTTCACATAGCTAGTAACCAACTGTAGAACCAGTTTACACAACAACTGACAAAGTGATACAGATATTCACAGTTTAGTCACTATCCACTATATTTAGTGAGACACTATAAATTGGTCAAGTAAACAGTCAATTACACTGCTACTAAATCCTCCATACAAATATTTATTTATATATATATATCCACTCATTCTTCAATGCAAATTGCTATATATATAATGCATATTTAAATAACGAAGCAAACCACATTCACTGGATGATGTCATCAGTGCTGTCATTTGAGATGTCATCAGTGATGTCACTGACCATGTCATGAATGATCTAATATGTGACATCATCAGCAGTGGATTGCGGGTGGGAGAAATATAGTTAGAGTTATAGTTACAACTAACTATATAGGAGCAATTTCAGTGGTTTTGTATGAGTGAAATGTCCAGCTAACTATAACACTCTTAAAACTTATAGTTTTTTTGAGTGAATTTCAAAGGTTTTTTAAAAGCCAATTCCTAACTAAATAAGACCTGAAACCTATGTTTTTTTCAGTGAATATATATATATATATATATATATATATATATATATATATATATATATATATATAACTTTAGTTATTTTCATTGTAAAATATGTTATTATTTGTACACATTCCCACTACACACTATATTTTTTAGGTCACAAAACTATCCACATGTATAAGTTACTATTCCCACTCCAGTTAGTAATAACTCAGAATAGGTGCTGGACATTAAACAATTATTAGTTACTATTCCCACTCCACTTAGCATTAAATAAAAAAGGTGCTGGACACTAAACATAATCATTTTACTATTCCCACTCCACTTAGTATTATGTCAGGGAAGGTGCTGGACACTAAACCTATATGATGTACTATTCCCACTCCAGTTAGTATTAAGTCAGGGAAGGTGCTGGACATTAAAACTATATAATTTACTATTCCCACTCCAGTTAGTATTAATTCAGGGAAGGTGCTGGACACTGAACCTATATAATTTACTATTCCCACTCACGTTAATAATAATTCAGAGAAGGTGCTGGACATTAAACCTATATAATTTACTATTCCCACTCCAGTTAGTATTAAGTCAGGGAAGGTGCTGGACACTAAACCTACATAACTTAATGTTCCCACTCCAGTTAGCATGAAGTCAGGGAACGTGCTGGACATTAAGGGATCCATTAGGATTGCAGGCGGATCGCCATCGCCATTTCTGCAGGGTTGGGCCTTTCTGTGGCAAAGGCAGGCGTTTTTCGCAATTGGGGGCCTGTAGCGTGCCCCCTGGTTTTCGGGAGAGGGGGGGTTGCACATGGGGCACATGGGGCAGTTCCATGCACAACATGGCAGGCACCGCGCGGTGCCTGCCATGTTGTGCATGGAAGTGCACAACATGCCTTCCTGGCATTGTGGCGGGCGGTGCTGAGTGCAACGTCAGCCACAATGTCAGGAATGCAGTATGCACCCGCCAGTGTGGTGGGCGCATCCTAATGACAACGACGGGACCCCCGCAGCATCGGCGGGCGGTCTCAATCCCCGAAAGGATGGCGGGCGGACATCCTAATGACCCCCTAAACCTACATAATTTACTATTCCCACTCCAGTTAGCATTTAGGGGATCTTTATGATGGTGGGTGGATCGCCACCGCCCAGCTGGCGGAGGCCAGCCGCCCGCCATCACAACATGATTCACTACCCGCCACATTAGCATGGTGGGAGTACCGCGGCAGACAGAAAGTCCGTACGCCGTGTTTCTGCCGGTCGGCAACCATTACGATTGCCAGCCGGGCGGACCTTTGGCATAACATTGTGGTGGTGCCTTCCAGGCACTACCAACCATATTATGTTGATGGTTGACAAGGCCTTTCCATGACGGCGATGCCGCCATGGAGAGGCTGGCGGGAATTGCTTTGGGGGCCCGTTGCGAGCCCGGGGGGGGGGGGGGAGCTGCACTCCATTGCCAAGGTGGCAGGCACCACGCTGTGCCTGTCACGTTGTGCATGGTAATGTACAGCATGCCTCTTTGGCATTGGGGCAAGTACCCGTAGCAATGTTGAAGATGCGGAATGCAACCACCAGGGTGGTGGTTGTATCCTATTTGGCAGTGCGGGACCGCCGCACCGCTGGCGGCAAGTCCCAGCACAGCTGGGGTGGCAGGCGGACTTCAGCCCACCCGTCATCCTAATAAGCCTCTAAGTCAGGGAAGATGCTGGACACTAAACATAATTAATTTACTATTCCCACTCCAGTTAGCATTAAATTAAAAAAGGTGCTGGGCACTTAACATTATTTTCCTAATTGGCGGGGCGGGACAGCCGCACCACTAGGGTGGCGGGCGGACTTCAGTCAACCCGTCATCCTAATAGGCCCCTAAGTCAGGGAAGGTGCTGGACACTAAACATAATTAATGTATTATTCCAACTCCAGTTAGCATTACATTAAAAAAGGTGCTGGACACTAAACATTATTAATTTACTATTACCACTCCAGTCACTGTTAAATAACAAATGGTGCTGGACACTAAACATAATTCATTGTCTATTCCCACTCCTGTTAATATTAAACAGGGTAGGTGCTGGACACTGGACACTAAACATAATTAATTTACTATTCACACTCCTGTTAATATTGAATCAGGGTAGGGGCTGGACACTAAACATAATTTATTTACTATTCCCACTCCACTTAGTATTACGTCATGGAAGGTGCTGGACACTATACATAATTACTTGACTATTCTCACTCCAGTTAGTATTAAGTAAGGGTAGGTGCTGGACACTAAACCTATATAATTTTCTATTCCCACTCCAGCCAGTATTAAGTCAGGGAAGGTGGTGGACACTAAACCTACATAATTTACTATTCCCACTCCAATTAATAACACATCATGGAATATACTATACATAAAACATATTTTCTTTAATGTACTCTATTTTAAAAATGAACACTATTTAATTTGATTACTGTCTTTACCACTAGCCTATTTTTATCCGCCACCTAAAGTAGTGGTAGCTAAGTGGAGGCTGAATGAATGGACGAGAGTGGAAAGGCAGGGTGGATATAGGGGGAAATGGAGTAGACCGATCCCTATGCATATCCTGAATCACTTTCTTAACTTTAATCGTTTTAGTTGTCTTGAAGCTGTGGATTGACTGCATTCTTCCATTAATGAACCAGGAACCCCCGAGGACAAGGAGGGTGCTGAAGAAGTATCCGTTGTTTCTTCGAAGCTGTTAGATAATGTACAACATAATAACATTGAGGACTGTGGCCCTACCAGAGATAAAGACCAAGAGCTGCATAAGCATATTGTCCAGGGCCCCACTGATAGTATAGGCCCACCCTATATGCAAGGATGCAGTAGCCCGATTTCCAACATAGCAAATACAGAGGCTGTAGATGTTATATACTGGGACAGGGGTGGTATCCCCGAGGAAGGGATTGGAAAAGTAAAAGAAAAAGAAAGTCAAGGGTATAATTTAGCAAGTTGGAATATCTTGCGGGCAGGGATAGCAAACTGGGAGTCCTTAGGTGGAGAGAAACAGTGGAATCATATGATATCCTGTGTCTACAAGAGACTTGGAGCGTAGATGATATTAGTTATGATGGTTATGTTGCTTATAATCTCCCAGCACAAGGATCGAATATGGGCATAGCTAAAGGGGGCTTACTTATTTTGCTTTCCGTTAGATTCCCTGTGCAGGTCATAAGATATGTGATGATCGGAAGTCACTCCCAACTGCTGTGGCTGAGACATAAGAATGGTCGTAATGTTTTATTGATTAATTTTTACAATAACTTGCCCGACCCTATGCGATCGACCGCGGTTAGCGAGGTCGACATGGCCCTGGATGGGATTGTTCGGGCTAATCATGTTAACTTTGAACTCATCTGGGGTGGGGATTTTAATATTCCGTTGTGCCCCTTTTCTTTAACTAAGGTATGCAGGATATATGATGATAGAGGAGAAGGGTACACCCATTTTAAGCACAGCACCTATGGTGAATCGCTGAACTCCGCCCTTGCTAAATTCGATCTGGTCGTGTTACAACCCGCAGGAGACGATGATGGAAACCCCGTCCCTACCTTTATAGGGAGGAATTTGGTCTCAGTTATTGATCATTTGTTGGTCTCAGCTGATATCAGTAAATATTGTGACACCCCGGTTATACTGGATTTTGCTATCAGTGACCATAATTGCGTTACAGTAATGCTGCTAGTTTGGGGTAATAATGTAGCAACAGCTAAAACTGTTGTTACCGATATCGTCCCATGTAGACCAAATGGTCACAGGATAAAATGGAAGGGTGATAACTCCGATAAGCTGTTGGTTAAAATTGTAGCGGCCTGTTTGCCCGATCTGTGCTCTTGCTTGGACGAAAGCACAGCATATTAACTAGTTTCAACAGAATTAATAATATAGTCGATAATACCCTGACCTCTACTAAGCGTAATAATGGCAAACCAAGGGTAGGTTGGTTTGATTTTTTGTGCACCGATTCTTTGCAGAAGCTTAAGAAGGCTCTATCTAGTAGGCCCAGAGATAGGTCGAATATCACAACCCTCAGGGCCGCTTATAAGGGGCATTTAAAACGTCGGAAGTTGGAATTGCACGAGGAAGCATGGGCTAATTTGTCTAAGGCTGTTGAATTATCGGACAGCAAATTATTCTGGGATACGGTTAATTGCCCCTTTCTTAAGAGTGATGAAACCCCGATCCTCACTGCTCTTGTCAGTGAGGATTGTTGGGTCGCTCACTTTGCTAGCATTTTTGACTCACAGAGGATGGTGGACTTATCCTGGGTAGAGGATGATCCATGGCCAATTGTTCCCCTAAGCATCACAGTTTCGGAGGTGGAACATGCCATTAGGACTAGCAAGGGAGCGAAGGCTCCTGGCCCTGACGGGGTGCCCATAGACCTATATAAGGCAGATACATCATTGTGGGCCCAGTCCTGACTAGGGTCTTTAATGCAGTAGTCCTGGAGGGCACACCGCCCACCTGGGGTGAATCTGTAATTATTCCGATATATAAAAAGGGGGATAGGTCGGATGCTAAAAATTACCGCCCTATCTCCCTTTTAGATTCATCACTTAAAACCATGAGTCGGGTGCTGTTGGCCAGATTAGAAGAGTGGGCCGAGGGTAGTGGTATTCTTGCACGGTGCCAATTTGGACTCCGTAAGGGTCTGGGTACCGTGGAACAATGCATTAATCTAGACCTCCTAATTGGGAAGTATACCCGTGCTAAGAAGGGCTCGCTTTTTCTCTGCTTCGCTGACCTAAGCAGCGCGTTTGACCTCGTTGATCACGCGCTGCTGTGGTCAACCCTATTAGATCAACGTGCCCCAGCAGAAATTATTTACTTTCTGGCCAGATTGTGTTCTAAACTCTCTGCCCGTATTAGATATGGTCAAGGGGGGGAATGTACTGATTGTATCAGTGTTAAGTTAGGTATAAGACAAGGTTGCGTCCTTGCGCCCCTCCTTTTCCCCCCTTTTTATTAACTCAATAGACTCTGTGCTCAAGCAAGTTAACTCTGATGCCCCGTTAGTTGATGGTCAGGCAGTTCCCATCTTACTTTATGCTGATGACTCAGTGCTCCTATCCAGAACCCCTAGAGGCTTACAGAAATTGATGGACAATGAGGAAGCTGAAATCTTTCCATATAGAGGGACAAAAAATAGAAGTTGTAATTACTTTCTGTTATTTGGGCATAACTTTTAATAGCAACGGTTTGTGGTCAGAGGAGATATCCAATGTAAAAGCCAAGATGTCCAAAAGTGCTCATGGAGTTTTTTAATTTGCAAATAAACTTGGCGACCGGCGCATATATGACATGCTACACATATATTGTTGCAGATGTGTTGCTATTGCGCTCTACGGATCTGGTGTTTGGGGGCATTGTCGCCACGGAGATTTGCAAATAGAAGAAAATAGTTTTCTAAAAAGATTGCTATGCCTGCCTAAATCTGCTTCCACAGTGATAATTCACCGGGAACTGGGCCTAGAGTTTTTATCAGATTTAATTTGTTTAAGACCGTTGCTGGTATGAAGAGCAATATGGCATAAAAAGGAAACTAGCTTTACGAGGTGTATCATCACTGATTGTCTCCGCCTAGATAAAAGCACATCGATCCCGTGGATTGATTATGTTGTGACAACTGCCAGGGATCTATTTAATCTCAATCTCCTGGATGATCAAGAGAGTTTCTCCGATATTTCCAAGAAAGAACTCAAGTGCTCCTATCTATATAAGAAAGCCCAAGTGCGTAGAGACACTACAATGTTGTTAACTATCCCTCAGTATTATTACTCCAATCTGGACTCATCTGGCTTTTCAAAATACCTAAAGGTTGTCTCCAGACCATCCCATCGCTTTGTCCTTACTAGATTAGGACTTGGAATTGTCCATCATTTGGTGGCATTTCCAGATATGAAAAATTATCCCTCTATACCATGTCCATGCGATGGGGTCACCAAACAGTACTGTGCATTTCTTATTCTTGTGTGACCTTATTCTCCTTAGATGACCGTGACATTTGTTTTTATGCAGCCATGTTCATCTTGAAATCTGTGGCCGCAAGGAAAAGCATGATATTTTAATAACTCTGTTTTATTGTACTTTCGAGCTGCACCAAATCTGTAAATTTCCTAGTTTTTAATGATTTATTCTGTGAATGTACATGCATATGCTTTTATGATTGTTTTTTTTAATAATCGAATAAAGCTTTTGAAACTTGAAGTCGATTACTGAGAATATTTTTTTAAATATAATACACATAAAATTTAATTGTCAGAAATTGTAAAAACAATAATAAACATTTCCCCTATATTTAAAAAAGTATGATACATAATACGTATTTTAAAATATAATATTTCAAACATGTTATTATAATTGTTTAGTTTTTTTAATTTCTAAAAAAATATTAAATATTATTAAACAACTTCTAATATATAATTATTAGTAAACACAAATAATATCTCTTAGTTATAGGTATTAAAACTCATAAAAATCAAATTATTATACATGAATAACTAATAATAATCCATATGTTATAATATAAATTTAATTAAACGTATTTACTATTAACACAATATTTCACAAGTAACTTTAATTTCAAACATTTTTTTTTAAATATTGTATTTACAATTTAACAAAAAGTATATGAAATCACAAACCTTCATTAAAAATCAAAACAACAAAACAATCATTATAAAATTACATTCAAAATCTCTAATTAAGGGGCTGATTAGGATGGCGGATGGATGCTTGACCGCTGGGCTGGAGGCGGCGGAAAATGCCCCTCATCGTCCACCAGCAGCGGGCCTTCCGTCCGCCATATTAGGAAGGGGAACTGGGCACATTTACCGTCCGCAGCGTAAAAACGTGAACCGCCGCGGGAACACACCAGACACCACGACGGACAGAGCCAATCCAGGCTCCACGCCGTGCGAAATGACGTCCCGACTGTCCGCAATATTACGATGTCGCAAACAAACCAGAACACCGCAGCGGAAACACCTCCATCTCATAGACGGCGGAAGCACCACAACGGAGAGGGAAAGCATTGCCACGAGACCCACTGCACAGACCCGACCGCCATGGACCCAGCCCTAGTGGGTGTGGACCCTTGCCTGTCAGGTTTTCCACCATGGGGGTGTTTTTGATGTGGGTTATTGGGGGAGGAGTGTGTTCATGGTAGGTTTGGGTTCTGATTTGCTGGATTGCAAGGTACCTTGGGGCGCCATTTTTTTTTGCCATCTGACCGCCGCGGTGGATTAGCTTTGCCCTTCCGCTGATACTTACATTTGTCGATGCTATTTTCCGCTATGGTCGTGGAGGGTGATTCTTTACGTTGCCCTGGCAGTTTTATCCTAATCGTGCGGCCGGTCACTCCGCTACACTGTCGGCGGTTGGGCCTGTTACCGCGGCCACTCCGTCTGCGGCGGTCGGTTTTTCTATGGTTCCGTCTGCGGTCTTTGGAGACATCCATCCGCTGCGGTCGGGTTTTGCTGGAGGGGAATCCTAATAGCACCGCCGGTTTCCCCACGGTGCGGTCGGACGGTCATTTCCTGCGAGACTGGCGGTCCAGACGCTTTCCGTCGGCTATCCTAATTGGCCCCTAAGTTTTTAACATATTTTAAAACACTTCCCACCCTTATCCCTTATAAACCCAACATCCCATTCCTAAAACGACAATTTTAAATTAGATGTATAAATTTTTGAATTTATTTAAATTGTGAAGTACATTTTTTTAAAACACTCCCCACCCTTATCCCCTATAAATCCAACACACTGCTCCTAAACTAACACTTACATTTTTTTTAAATTTCGTAATTAAAATAATAAATGTCAATTAAAAAAAAAATTGAAATCAATTTTTTTTAAAAACACTCCCCACCATTATCACCTATACAACCAACATCCCACTCCTAAAACTACAATTTTAAATTACATTTATACATTTTTTAATTTATTTAAATTGTGAAATCAATTTTTTTAAAACACTCCCCATCCTTATCCCCTATAAACCTAACATCCGCTCCTAAAACATTTAAATTTGTTTTTGTTACAAATTTTCGTAATTATTTTAAATTTCAAATCATTTTTTTAAAACACTCCACACCATTATCCACCATAAACCAAACAACCCTCTCTTAAAATAACATTTTAAATAAAATTTTACAAATTTCGTATATTTATTTTAAATTTAATTTCAAATTTTTTAAAACACTCCCCACCCTTATCTCTTATAAACCCAATATCCCACTCCTAAAACAACATTTTAAATTTAAGTTTACAATATTTTTATTTATTTTAAATGTAATTTAATTTTTTTTAAAACACTCCCCACCCTTATCCCCTATAAACCCAACATCCCGCTCCTAAAAAAACATTTTTAAATCAAATTTATAAACTATGAATTTATTTTAAAATTGAAATCAATTTTTAAAATACTCCTATAAACTCAATATCCCGCTCCTAAAAATTTAATTACAAATTGTAATTTGTATAATATTAATTAACTAATATTATAACAAAAACAAACATTAAACATAATAAAAAATACTATAACGATATTAGACATAATATTTTGACAGTCGACATTTCAAACTTCGATATGTTTTACGACACTAAAGCATTATATTTTTAACATTGATATACATTACATCGATATTGAGTACTGTCGATATACTTATCTCGCTATTAATGTATGTCAACATTAAAAAGTTGATATTATGTCCACCTACTGCCAAAAAGTTAACGTTGTGAATGGCCTGATCTTTAGTTGTGTGCAACGCACATAGTCAACACATGTTGATTGTCTTTTACGTTGTTGTTCCATGCTTTGCTTCACCTCAAGTAGGAATCTGGTCTACACATGTAGCACTGACAGCTGTGACACAACCACTTCATGTTTTTTGCAGTGGTAGCATCATGAATGTATTTTGATTGTCTGTTTAGTTGTGTGTTGTCGTGGGCTGTCTCCTGTGTGCTTCATTGTACACTAACTCATTAACATGTCATTCTTCTGTGAGTGCGTTTACTCCTGTTGCCCTGCAGGGTTTGAGCATGTGTTGTTGTGGACAGATGCTGTGAATTTGTGTCCCATACATATGTGTGTCTGGCACCTCTTATTCAACCATCAAATGTGTGTGTCTTACTATGTGCCATGCTGGGTGTACCTTGCTGATACAGAGATTGACACATTGGTCACACTCAACAGTACATGGACCCATGTTTGTATTTTGATCACAATGATGTGTTGTCAATAATGTGTTCCTTGGCATGCAGCCAGCGATACACACTGTCATGGGTTTCTGTGCAATGTCACCATTCAATTCAGGCTTAGATGAGGCACATTACTGCTGATCAAGGTGTGTGGTGTTTAGATAGACTGACCAAATTTGACTTGTCTCTGGGCAAGACCTCTACCTATTATGTGGCCTTACATTACGGGCCATGCCATAGGAGTAATATTTGGGTATGTGAGATGACAGAGATTCTTGCAATGAATGTGACACAGTGCGCAAGAGTGATTGGGCTCAAAAGTATGGCAAACATCCTAATTTAGCAGCATAGAGGATCAGCACTGTTACGGGAAGCAGGCTCTTGGGCAAGGGTCGATCCCCTAACAAGGGCATTTTTGGTTAGTTTCCAACCACACTGGGATGGAATCAGCCATTATCCAAGCCAATCTGCCCCTGGATGGTGGAAACCTAATAGACTCCACAGAATTAGTGCACATATTTTTTTGTGGGGAGCAGCCCCTTGAAGGAAGCATATTCTGTTGTGTTTACACCCTTCCTGGGGTGAGAGTGGCCATCTTGTAGGCTGATCTGACTCCAGGAGGAAACTGTCTAGACACCATGGAGTAGGTTTCTGCATAGGGGGAGTTGGCCCTGGGGTAAGGGTGCCAAGTTTTTTGCCTTAGTTGTTTGCCCCCTTTGGGAGTAGATCATCCTGTCTGATTCTGACCTGCCCATTGGACCAGACTTTATTGGTTTTTATAATGTTAACTGTTTTATATTCTTATCTTGTACATTTGTGAACTTATTCTTCCCTTTTTATAGTTGTGCATAACTTTTGATTTTCTGGGGGAGCGCTGTTGAGCCCACGGCAAGTTGGACGTGCTCTAGCATTGCTCTGCCGGCTGGGGACAACAATCCGACAATAATCCAAACATTGCATAGCCATCAATGGCTTAAAAGACAAGAATCGAAAGGCAGACTACCCCTGTGCCCACCTGTCTACAAGAAAGCAGGGAGAAACCCCGAAGAATGGTGAAATATGAGCTGAGGTGCAGTGACTTAAGGGAACAACATGGCAGAAATCACAGAGAGAATTGTGAGTTGACCCTGAGAACGCAGGGCTGCAACAGCACTGAACGTCTTGCACAGATCCACATATTGACACGTGCTGGACGTGCGACAAGAGAGAGTTGCGGCTGGGAGGTGAGAGACCGCTGCCACAAACTCCTGTGACCGCCTAGGCTATGTGGAGAGGCCCTGCGGTATGATGCGGTGAGTGCCACATGGATGCGACCCTGCCGACCCACAAGGCGGAGAAGTGTTGAGGCTGCTTGCGCAAGATCTTCCTGGGGCTCGGAGCTGTCGTGTCGACTTGGTGAGGACCTGTGGTCCGTGACTCTCCGAGGTGAGGAGACACTGATGCACTCACCCCCCTCCCCTCGGTAACTGCTAGCGAGCCGGGAGCAACAGAGCACAGGGCAGACACAGTGGACAGGCCCTAGGTGATGCTTCCGTCCCTCTCGCTTCTTCATGATCGGATTCTGGAGCTCACCGAGCCGTGTTCTTGTTGCTGTGACCCGCAGGAACTATCATAGTGCGGCAGATAGGATAAAAGAAGACGGCACACGGCCTGCTGGGACCCACACATGTGCACTCTGTAATGGCACAACATAATAAATAGAAGCTGCCACTCGATCAAGGTGAGATCTCCTCACAGCAAACCACAAACACCCGCAATCCGGCAAGCTAGCAAGGCTGGGGTGCGAGCATCCACTCAAGTCCGCACAGGTGCAACAAGAGAGAGGATTCTTCGACATACCTCCATCTGGGGTGAAAGACAGGAGCCTAACAGGGGGCATTATATTAAGCTGGAGCGGTGAAGAAAAGAGGAATTACATACTAAATAGCAGCGTGCACTAAACAGAATAGAGCCAGACTCATCGGGAAGGAGAGATAAACGTGATGCCATTTTGCAGCACTGGTAGGGTGCAGCACCTGAGGCTTCAGAACCATGTTGCCAGATCTACACTAACGCGACTGGCACCCTTGAAACATGATTTCAGTCTCACATGCCCAGACAAGACATGGGGAAGACAGACAGGCCGCAAACGCGCCTCGCTTTTGAATCCAAAAAAGTATGTAAGACGACGCAGTATGCCAACTCAGACTCTTAGCAAGACCCGCCTTCGCAATTTAAAATAACCTTGCAAGCCATGTAGCAAAGTCTTGTGTCTGTAGGTGGGAAAATAGATACCCTGAATGCGTGCATGGACACAATGGTGTCTAAGCTGGAGAAACATGATGGCAGGCTCACTGAGGCGGAAAAACAAATTTCAACTCCAGAAGATAAGGTGCAAAAGATGTGCAGCAAACAGCTGAATGTGAAGATTTGGAGGCGCGCTCACGCCGTAATAACCTATGCATACTAGGTGTCCCAGAATCCATGAACACCGGCCGCATGGAACACTGTGTGGAGGAAATGATACAGCGCATGTTTGGCAGTGAAGACCTCTTGGCGGTGTTCATGGTAGAACGGGCGCATAGATCCCTGCAAGTGAGACCTTCTGGAGCCCCGCCACGTCCCTTAATATCAAAACTATTAAATGACAGGGACAGGGACCCCATATTACACTTATCCCGAGAGAAGAGTACCATCCACTTTGAAGGGAACAACGTTTCTTTCTACCCAGACTTTACAGTGGCGATGTAAGCGGCATGGCACAAATTTGGACCTGCCAAAAAGAAACTTCAAGAGATAGGAGTGAAAAAGAACGGCCGCCCATTGATCTTCAACAGCCCTACAGATGCCATGGACTTCGCCAAAAAGGCAAAACAACCAAGGGTACCTCATACAAGTGAAGATGAAACTGCTGATGCCTGCCGCTCCCAAGACGAATAAAGTTGATGTTGCTTTGTATGGACAGATAAGTGAAACCGTTACGAATGTCTATCTTATGATCACTGCACAGCATGTTGTATAATGACCGATTCGGTCGGTGTGGAGGGTCCCCGGGGTGGGTGCAGACCACTAAGGCGCAAGGGCCGCCTTCTGATCAAGACTAAGTTGAGCCAGATGCGCAGGGTAATAGAAGTCTCTCCCCAACCCCTTTTGATTTTGGAAAGGTAAAAGTGTTCTGACACCCCCCAAACAGGGTAGACCCCAACTGTGACTGAATGTGTTGGTTCCATTGTACCCCTCCATGTCCAAGAGGGTGGTTACTGTTTAAAGGGAACTGTTTTCTCACTGCTGGGTATGGCCCTTCACAGTTATTTTGCTAGAGTGGGTGGGGGGGTCAAGCCATCTTTCTTGTTGGGTAATGCTCACACATGCAAAGCTGCCATACTTAGACAGAGGAACTAAAACACTCCAGTATATAATCACTTTCACGCATTGAAGTTACTCACAGTGCAGGCCTGAATAATCTTAAAAAAAGGTTAGACAGGTCTTCTAGTATCTTGACAGGCACTGGATAGATGTGGCCTTCAAACAGGAGACACACCTCAAGGCCCAAGCGTCAGCAAACATCAGACTGCGATGGTCACATGACAACCGAGTGTCCTCTTACTCCACCTATTCGAGAGGAGTGCTCATACTAATACGGAAAGGTGTTCCGTTCGTCACCACTCACATACAATTGGATGATCAGGAGAGTTATGTTATATGGCAGGGTAGCTGTAGGGGCACAAACATGACATTCATAAATGTATAAGGGTCAAACATTGATGACCCAGAACTATACACTGCTATATGTACTAGGCTTTACAAGCTTCAGCTATCCACGGTCATATGTGGAGGGGATTTCAATATACTGCTTGACTTGACCATGGACAGATCTGACTCCCAAGGCCCCCCAACCAAACAGGCACGCAGAGTCCTCACAGATGGCATGGAAACATGGGATCTCTTTTTTATTTTTTTATTTATTTTATTGGGATTTTAAGTGCATCACAGAAATAGAAAACATTATTGAATTAATCCGGACATAAAAACGTCAATTGATCAACAGACTCAGTACATAAATACATTCAATAGGTAATACAAAAATGCATACAAACAAACAAAGCCAATTATACAGGACCTAGTTCATCTTATTCACAATTCATAATAACAAGACCTTTAAAAGCTCGGAGATAAAACTAATAAAATGCAGGGTTACGTCTCAGGCAATTACAACTTAGTCTGCCTCCAATTAGTGACCGGGGCCCAAATCCTTCTTCCAAAATCCCGTGTTTTGACCCCCTTTTGTTCATACAGGCAGGACTCAATATTATGAATTCCAAGAAACCTAGAGAGCCACATTTGAAAGGACGGGGCCACAACATCCTTCCAACCTGCTGAAATTAGAATCCTGAGCACAGCCACGGATATAAAAACCAAGGCTTCTTCCTCTTTCACCAGTTTTAAATTAGAGTCAATGCCCAAGATCATCAGGGTAGGGGATAGATCAATCTTGTGACCTAGCAGCCCCTCCCAAAATGTTTCAATCTCATTCTTTACTGGGGTCAGGAGGCTGCACTTGAAAAACATATGCAATAAGTCTGCTTGTCCATCCCCACATCTTGGACACGTATCATCGTCCCTGACCCCCCATGCAAATAATTTCGCAGGGATGTAGTACAAATTGAACACCGTTTTGTAATGCTGGGCCCTTAGGTTTGTGGCTCTAAAGATCCTTTTATTCAATAGTAAGGCCAAGTCGACATCTACGTCTGGATTTCCCATTTTACTAGACCAGGCTACCTCCGTTTTATCAACATCGTCTTGGATCTCTAAGATAAGGATGTTATAAAGAGTCTTCATTTTTTTACAGCCTCTAGTCAATGCCTCCAGAAGGGGGCTATTGACGGGGAGTGGCGGTTTTGGTCTAAGTGCCTACAAGGAGCGGGTCAATTGGACGTATACAAACCAATGAATACCTGGAATTCCAAATCTATTTTGTAGGGCATCAAAGCTTACAATCCCCTCTCCATCCATTAGTTCCCACAGAGTCTTAATGCCCAACCCCCTACAAACTTTAAAAGTCCTATCTGCTCCTATCCCTGAGAAGAAGCTCAAATTATAAATCTGTAGGTATGGGTTAACCTTTGGGATGTTACACAACTTTCCACAGGCCTTCCACACCTGCCAGACACCGTCAACAATCTTATATCTAGCTTTCTTGTAAAATTTGCGATCAACTTCGCATAACATTAAGCCCATCGCCTCCTTCCTAACAGCAGCTCAAATATAGAAGGGGGCCGCTGAGCTTCGGGGCTTAAATCATTGTGAAAAGCCTCAGGCTGGAAGAGCACAGTCATTTGAGTCAAAAGACATGTCCAATGATACAATCTTAAGTTAGGCAAAGCCAGTCCACCCCTTTTTTTTTGGGAGAGACATCAGATTTGTAGACCGCCTTACCTTCCCAAATTGCCAGATAAATTTAATAAAAACAGATTCTAAATTCATAATTATTATCTCCTCCAGAAATACTGGTATGGCCCGAAAAAGATATAGTAACTTGGGGAACATCATCATCTTGACAGCATTCACCCTCCCAATCAGGGAGAGATGTAGCCCGTCTAACCTTCTCAGATCGGTCTCTATTGATTTAATGAGCGGTATATAGTTTTCTTCCACTATTTTATCTACTGAGGCATTCATTTTCACCCCTAGATATATAGCTGTGTCCACAAATCTCGAATCTGATTTAACTATGTTTTTCGTACAGATAATCTGGGTCTTTGCTTCATTTAATAAATACCCAGACCTAGCACCAAATTGTTTTGTCAGCTCAGACAGGACGACCATTTGCCTGCTGGGGGTCAGTAGAGAATACCGCAAGATCATACGCGTACGCTAGAATTTTGTTTCGTACCCATTAAAAACCACAGGTCTTAACCTAGGACACCCTAATATAGCCTGGATGAGAGGGTCAATATAAAGAGAGAAGAGAATCAGGGAGCACGGGCACCCTTGACGCGTTCCTCTCTTTATAGAAAACAGATCCGATTTCTCGCCCATGACCATGACTCTAGCAACAGGATCTAAATACATCGCCCTAAGTGCTCTAATGGTTTTCTGCCCAAACCCTCTTCCTGGCAAGATACCCCAGAGAAAGCTCCAGACCACACGGTCGAAAGCTTTCTCTGCGTCGAGCAGGATCATGGCCATCCCGCCTCCCGTGGCAGCATGGGCGTCAAATAGAGCTATTGCCCTGCTGGTATGATCCGTCGTGCCACGCCCGGGGACAAACCCATGCTGCCAAGGGGAGACGAGACCGCCAATAATCCTGCCCAACCTCAAAGCCCAGATCTTAGATTACAGCTTGGTGTCAGAGTTGATCAGCGAGATTTGTCGGTACGACTCCGGGTTCTCACTAGGTTTCCCTTTTTTGTGGAATATTATGATGTTCGTCTCTTTCCACGAATCCGGGGTCAGCCCAGTACAAACAATCCCATTAAAAAGATCTATTAACAATGCGATGATTTCTGATTCGATACGCTTATATACCTCCAAGGGGATGCCGTCGGGGCCGTCGGCCTTCCCTGAGGCTAACTCCTGTAGTGCAACCTTGATCTCCGTTTCGGTAATGTCCCTATCGAGTTCTTCTTGAAGCGAAACATCCAGACGCGGTCCTATATCGCCAATGTTATCCAGCTGTCCTCCGCCCCTAACCTACTCGTCATACAGTCTCTGGTAGAAGTCTCTAAAAACATGTAAGATCTCCTTAGCTTCTGTATATTCCCTACCACTTTCAACTATCTTTGTAATTTAATTTTTAGACTTCTCTTGCCTTAGACGGAGAGCCAGGGCTCTACCGGCGTGTTCTCCCATTTCATAGCGGTTAGTTCTTGTAGCCTGATATTCCCCAAACGCCTCTGAGTAACCGCTTTCTGTAGATCTGCCTTAATGGCCAGGAGCGCATTATGACTATTACTACTATCCCCGCCCGAGGCGATAGCCTTGACATGCTGTTCTTCAATGGTTGCTAGCCTCTCCAATAATTGCAGTTCCTCCATCCTGTCTTCTTTCCTCATTTTAGCTGAAAAGCTGATTGTTTCGTCTCTCAGAGCCGCTTTAAAAGACTCCCATACTATGTTGTGGGATGAGCTGTATCTATTGGCAGCAAAAAAGTCATCAGTCCAACTCTTAATATGGGCAACTAATCTAGTATCTTCCAATAATCTCCTCTCAAAGGACCCGGAGGACCTTACCCTTTCACCACAAACCCTTTGATATGTAATTACTAAAGGATTGTGATCCGAGAGTACTCTCGGTAACCTAGATATGGCAACTCTATTGATTTCCGGGGTGGAGATAAACAGATAATCCAACTTGGAGTGCTTCTGAGCTGGGTTTGAAAAATAGGTAAAACCAGGGTTTTGGGGCTCCTTGGTACCCCAAACATCCACTAAGCCTAGTGAGCCCATAAGTGCCTTTATCGCCCTAAAGACACGAGGTTTCCGCCCGACATAGTTTACACTATCAACCCAGTTGGCTGAGATATTTAAATCTCCACATACTATTAAAGGTGCCAGCCAACCAACTAATTCAATCTCCAAAAAATCGAAAATCTCTGGGTCATACCCATTAGAGCCATAAACTACGCACAGAGTAAAGCCCATTTCCAACTCTGCGATAGCCCATCTACCACAGCTGTCTACCTTCACCCTTTTGACACCTCCTAAAGCCTTCCTAACCAATATGGCGACCCCCCTGATTATTGAAGATTGCGATGAACAAGCAACCAACTCAAACCCATTTAAAAACAAAATGTTCCTCTTTGCCCAAGGAAGATGAGTCTCCTGGAGACAAAGAACATCGATCTTATTAAATTTAACAAAATAGGCCAGTCTTTGTCTCTTCCTCCAGTCATTTAGCCCCCCCACATTTATTGTACAGATTCTAATGTCTATCATCCTGACAATTGCTTTGACGAACGCTCCTTTCGTCCAAATAGAACAGCAACTACAATGAAGCACTTTATCCTCCCATTTTCTGTTTCCACCCTTCCACACCCCCACTGCCGCCTCCCCCCACACCCCACCCTACCCCCTACTCACCAGCCCCCCTCCCCCCACTCCCCACTCTGTGAGGCGCACAGATCTAGTCTGTGCATGTGACGGACGTGCAGTGATTACGGTGAGGACAGCAAAAGAAAAAAACTCTTAACACCTAAAATAAGCCCATACAAAGAAAGAATGCAAAGGAGCGAAATATCCACACACCCGGAGCCCCTATCCAAGGACCTATTCCTTCACCAGCTTATACCAAACAGAATAACCCCAAAAGATAGGTCTATTTGTCTAGGTCTATTTGCCCAAGCTATCTAGATACCCCTTGGCCTTGACTTCTGAGGAAAAGTATATTGTTTTCCCTTCATTGATGATTTTTAACTGTGCTGGATTTATTAAATAAGCTTGAAGTTTCCTGTCCTGAAAGAGCTTTATCAACCCCCTAAGATGCCAGCGTCTTTCAACAGTCACGTGGCAGAAGTCCGGGCGGACGAAAAACGACACCCCATCACAATTTCTCCTGGCATCCGGTCTTGCCCTCTCTGCATTCGCCTGTCGTAGAACAAAGTACCAAGAAATATCAACACCGCCCTGGGTTTGTCCCCTTCCTTAGCATTCCTTCTTATTTTAAAGGAGTACGGTGCACTCTTTGTAGCTCATTTGGCCAGTCCCAACTGGACAGCTCGGGGAAGGCTTGCTGAAAAAGCTTGATAATATATGCCCTGATGTCTGATCCTTCGGCCCCCTCCGGAATTCCCAGGACTCTCAGGTTGTTTCTTCGAAGCCTATTTTCCATCTCCTCCAGCTTCCACTGTATATCAGTCACCTGGGAACATTGAGCATTGACCTTGGACACAGCCTCTGCCACCTCGGCTTCTGTTGCCATCATCTGCTCTTCCAAATTTGACACTCTGTCCCCCGTGGTGGCACATGCCTTAGAGAGTTTCCGCACCACTCCCTGCATTTTCCTCATCGCAGCCTGTGATTTCTGACTGTCTTGGCGCGTTTCTTCTCTATGTGCTAGAATCTCTTGATGTATCATCTCAAGCAGGGACATTTGTGCCTGTTCCATCAGAGAGCTACCTTGGAGGGGCTGGGCAGAAGAGGGGTCCCAACTTAGTTCCCGTTGCACCAGAGCTTGACCCCAGACAGCCATTTTAGATTTCATGGCGGTACCCAGCAGATCATTATCGGGGTCGCTATCTGACTCCACACATGAGCTATGTTCCTCATCCTCTTCAGACCACTCTGCCCCACCATCAGGAACAGAAAAGAAGGCTTCACTCGGGGCACTCTCTTTTTCACAACCAGCTCCGACTGTTACCCCGTCTATTGCTGCTTCTACTTCAGCTACTGGGGGCTCTAATGAGCCAGTTAATTCCACTACTACAGCGATAATGTCCTCCCCAGTACTTTTGGCCAGAGAATGCGAGACGGTCACAGGCTGCTCCACCCCTGGGGGGGACACAATGGTCTCTGGGTTCTCCTTGCTCATGGCTGCGGAATTTACAATCTCCACTACGCTATCACCTACCCCGGGATTGCTACTCCGGGTACTTGAGCCAAGGGGGGTACAGAGTGAATACCCAGTTCATGAGCTGCATCTGTGGCATTACCCTCTCCCAAGTCCTTGGACCCTTTCTCCTTACCCGCTTTAACAAGCATGTCCAATACGGAGGCGGTGGCCAACCGAGTCTTGGGTGCGCCTTGTTGCCTCTTCTTTTGCTGGTCCTGCTGGGGCTGTTCTTCCACCGAGTAGCGTCTGAAGCGTCATTCTCAATTTCCTCTCTTGGGGCTTTTTTCTAGCATTGCCCGTTTTTGAGCCAAGGTTCTGTTTGGGAGCCATTCCCCACTGGAACCGCCTCTTCTGCCGATCACCGGCAGGCTCCGTGGACAGCTTCGACTCACTCCACCGGCTTGGTCGGCTCCGCGTCAGGCTCTGTGTCAGGCTCCGCCCTCCTCCCGAAGCGTAGCGTCCTCGGCTGGGAACAAAAGCCTCCAGCGCCTGCACTACCACCCTCAGAAGCAGCCTCGCTGATCCATGACGAGTGAGAGCCGTTAACATTGCTTTTTCGGCTTTTCGGGTTTTCTTCGTTGTGCGGGCACTTTACTTTCCGCAGGTAAGCCACTTGACCGGCTCCTCGATATGTGCTAAACCATCCTAGGGCTTCAACAATGCAGCGTCCTCACCGAAGCTCTGCACGGCCCACTCAGGCGGCCGCCATCTTGCCTCATTGTCGTCTTTATTTAACCAACCAAACAGGCACGCAAAGTCCTCACAGATGGCATGGAAACATGGGATCTCATTGACATATGACATCTTAGAAATTCTATTGAACACGGGTAGTGCAGTTCCCAAGGGGATGATGGAAGGGGAAGGGGAAAAGACAAAACGGTTGCCCTCACACACCCCGAGAGGTGCCATGCTTCATCATTGGGCCTTGCTCCTCGTCGAGCTGCCACTGCAATAATCGACGGGCTAACCGTTTCCGGGGCTCTTTGTCGGAGATCTTTTTGGAGAAGCCGTTGGGTGCGTCCGGGTGTGGCGGCAGTGGGGGGTAATGTGCACGTGTAACGTGATTTAAAATAAGTCAGGGTCAATCCTAATAGCAATAATTTTAATGCTGAAGTATATCCTGCCTAACTTAAAATGACTGGACGCCCTATGGGAATGTGATGTTCTTAACAGGCCGTGTCTAAAGTGGGGTCGACATGTTTCGTGCCTAATTGTTCCAGAGGAATCGGTTTGCACTTCATCAAGACCAATGTGAATTCAAGTGCACAAATGGAAAAAATGAATAAGAAAAAGAGGCTCCAAGACTTTTGGGAGTAGCCTGTTGTGGGGCCCTAGTAGTCCTGTTATGGGTGAAGTTGACACCTGCGGAACGGTTAAGAAACAAGGTTTTGTAGGGCCGAAGACAAAGGGGGGGGAGGTTGGGGGGGATATGGGAGTTTAAGACTTTAAAAAAAAAACTTTAAAAAAAACCTACTATGGAACAGTGAACTGCTATAGCCCCTAAATGAAGGGACATACTGTGAATTGTAGGTGGAACCAAATGATTGAAGGCATATATGGTGGGTTCTGGTATCACTGCCAATCTGTGGAATTGTATACATTAGGCCAAGGTAACATACCCTCAATGGTCACTCACCCTTTATGGTAAATCACATTAATCATACGTACTCTATGGTCAAATAAATTGAATCATCCGACAGCCAACTGTGTTGGAATTCAAAAGAAACCACATGTCAGCGTTATTTGGTGCGTTTAAAACCAAGAGTGGGGCCCCTTAGAAACCAGATTCCAGTGGTATTGGAGCTGGTAGGTTAGAGGTTTATTTTTATATATTGCAGAGTTGTCTCCATATGTCGTAAGGAGATTATACGTGCTCATTTCTAACTCCACATGATAAAATGTCACAATGCGGCTGAGCCCCTGGCATGTAATGTCTACAACCACACAAACACACTCACACCTAAAAAGGAAAAGTGCTGTTGGGAAACTGCAATGCGTGATCATGTCTACCACGACTACAGAAATGATTGCCTCCAACAACTCAACAACGGACAGTACTACACGCCCATCACAGAGGACCCCACCAAATGATTGACCACCAAGATTACCTTCTTGGTCTCAGCAGCCCTCAATCAAGACTGGATTACCAAACACGAGGCTGAATTCCTCATGCTAAAAAATCCCAAACTCCCCTACTTCTATACCCTCCCAAAAATACACAAAGGGGTTAGCCCACCATCCTTAAACCCCTTTCCTAATTTTGCGATCATTTTTTCCAGCCACTGGTCCGCACCATTCCTTCCTTTTTTCCAAGGACACCAGAGAGGTCCTCAAACTAATAGAATCTACCAACGAACAGGGTCTCCAACCAGATGTCCTAATTACACTGGATGTGGAGGCCCTGTACACAAACATTCCCAAACTCAACACCCTTGAAGTGATGGAATCCATTTTGTACAGCTGCACTTGGACTTCCTCCACACCCAGCTTCATAATGGAATGTGCCCAGATTGCCCTCGCAGAAAACGTTTT
Organism: Lissotriton vulgaris; assembly: GCF_964263255.1. Lineage (NCBI taxonomy): Eukaryota > Metazoa > Chordata > Amphibia > Caudata > Salamandridae > Lissotriton > Lissotriton vulgaris. Next base: position 539,253,537 of record NC_141698.1, on the reverse strand, counting down.
TCAATTTGAAAACAGCCTCTTCAACCAGAAACAGTGTACCTCAATGGGGAGCACCTTCGCCCCGCGTCTGGCATGTCTCTACAAGTCAGACTTCGTGGGCAGGCATATCCTCACTGAAACCAACCCCTACAGATCCAACATCCAACTGTGGCGTCGCTATATCGACGATATTCTGTTCTTCTGGAAAGGTTCCATTGATATCATCACACTCTTCCTAGGATGGATCAATGGTCTAAACACATACCTCAACTTCGCAGCTCACAATCCCTCTAGTGAAGTGCCCTTTTATTACTTCCCCTTCGAACCATGGGTGCAGGACCTGCTTAAAGATTGGCTCCTGGTCGCACCCCTCCTCTTTCTCTAGTCTTAGAAATTCTGACACGAAAGAGGGTACATTTATGTCCACTGCACATAACATGTGTTCTCGTCTAGACTACTGGTTGGTGACTAGGATGACAAGCATTTCGATAAATGAGGTCACACATTTAGCCAAAAGGCTGTCTGATCACTCTCTTGTTTTGTTGTCTCTAACACTGCCCACTGATACCCCACGCCCTCTGCAGTGGAGAATGCAACCCTCAGTGCTCATGGATCCGGTCTTCAAAGATGGGGTACGTACTGCAATTATCCAATACTTCACTGAAAATGAAGGGTCAGTTGAATCGGTGGGAATGCTATGGGAGGCATTCAAGGCCACCATTCAGGGTGTCTGCATTAGTCTTAGTGTGGGTGTGCTCAAATTCCTGTGGAATAGGCCATCTCAACTAGAACAACAGTTGTGCGAGCTTGAACTCTCTTATGAAAAGGAGGTTAAATACCTATCATAGCAGTGGGTGGCAAGAGCATACGGGGAGGGTGGTAGGCCAGGTCGCAGCCTAGCCACCAAAATCAAGGGTCCGAGAGATATCCCATTTATTCACATGCCAAGACACAATCAGGTATGAGGGTTCATACCTCTGCAGACCTTTGTACATTATTATACAGAATTGTATGAACATAGAGTCAGCAGAGGTAGAGGAAACAGACACATATCTAAATGACATAACATTGGCCTGGCTATCACCGGGTCAGAGAGAGTTTACAGTCCAACCAATTACAGAGAAGGATGTGAAAGACAAAATCCACACACTGCCCAACGGTAAGGCACCGGGTGGGGATGGCATCCCGGAAGGCCTACTCTGACTTACTGACACCGCGCCTATTGGCTGTGTATCAGGAAGCGTATGATAAGAAACAAATGCCCCCCTCCATGAGAGAAGCAATCCTGATAAACTTATTAAACCCAGGAAAGGAGCCCGAACAAGCAGAATTATATCGCGCACTGTCCCTCATCAAAACAGACGTAAAGATCCTGGCCAAGATAACTGCCACTAGACTTCAATTGCTGCTTCCGGCCTTAGTGCTGCCCGATCAGGCAGGTTTTGCCCCCTCACGAACCACCACTCACAATCTGCGTACAGTATTCACAGTCCTGAATTGGATAGAATCTACAATGCCATCAGCGGCCCTGTATTTAGACGCCGCCAAGGCATTTGACTCGATCCAGTGGACATATATGTTCACGGTACCGGCCAGAAAGGGAATGCCACCAGCATTCCTGAGCTGGGTCCTCTTGCTGTAGACGAGCCCACATAACGAATCCGGGTAAATGGATTAACATCCGATCCCATAGAAATATACAGGGAAACCCACCAGCGCTGCCCATTATCCCCAATATTGTTCACCACTGCTCTAAAACCCCTGGCTTGTATTATACGCCAAAAACACTCAGCGGCAGCGCAAAGATTTCACCTTCGACCCCTAGTGAGGGCTTTATATGCAGACGACATGGTAGTATACCTCAGAGACCCCAGCACATACCTGGGGCCCACACTAAGGGAATATGTCAAATTTGGTTGGTTTTCGGGACTGGCCGTAACATTTGTGGTATTCCCGCTAACTCCAGTGGCTACGCCGCACGACAGAATTTCCACTTGTGTGGTGTACGTCATCCCTTCAGTATCTGAGTGTTTGGGTAGATAGGATCCTGGAGTGGTCATCAGGATGAATTATGGTACAGCCATTACCAAACTGAAAGCTCAGATAGCGCAATGGATACTTCTTCCCCTATCGATAGTCAAGAAAATAGCACTAATAAAAATTGCAATTCTCACTAAATTTTTATATTTTTTTGTCAATAGCCCCATACCTCTAACACTGGCATTTTTTAAAACACTGCCATCCTGTTTGGTCACCCTAACCTGGGCAGGCAAACAATCTAGAATTACCTGGCAGACCCTCACTTGTCCATACGCCCTCGGCGGATTTAACGCGCCGGACCTATATTTATATTACTTATGTGCCCAAGCCCACTTTGCTCAATATTGGTATCAGCTTCACAACTTTATTGCACATGTGGCGGTGGAGGCTGATGATGCTTATCCCATTTCTGTCAACGCAGTGCTTCTACACGAGGGCAAGGTGTCGAACCTCAAAACTGCCAGTCCAGTGGAGAGCACATCAGAGCCTGGAACACTCTAGCAGCACAAGCGAGGAAATTGCCAATATGCGCACATAATTTACTGTTGCTGTGTCACCCTTCACTATCGGGTAATAGTGAAGCAGGAGCATTAGCGATATTACAAGAGGCTAGTCTTCACAATATAGGGGATGTCTTCCCCACAGGGGAGTTACTGTCTCTAGAGACATTCACCAACGGTCGCCCGAGTAACCTGATGCAGCGATTTGTGTACCATAGATTAAGACTGCCCATTAAAACACCATATCCCACCTTCCAGTGGGAACCGCCGGAGCTACTGTTACTGAGAACCATGATAGGGTGTAAAGATAGGAATAATTTGATAACTAATCTGTACAGAACTCCACAAAAAGAAATGTGTACCCCAATAGATAGTGCCAGAGAAAAATGGAATACAGTGTTGAACACAACAAAACTCACGCCTGATGACTGGGAAGCATGCTGGAAGTTATTAGATAAACTTACGTCTAACTATAACTTAAACATTATACACTTTAAATACAAACTGCAAGCTTATTACACCCCTCAACAATGACATACGTTTAGGCTGCAGTAGGATGCAAAAGGCAAACGTTGTGAAGCGGATTATGCAGATTTTATTCACCTCGCTTGGCTGTACAAGCCTATAGCAATGTACTGGTTACAGATAACAGGCATATTGACTGAGATGACAGGGGTGGAAACATGTTGCTCCTATTACCACACCAAACCACACCAGCTGGACAGACTAGCATGAAATGAGGAATAACACAGAAAACCAACAATTAAGAGGTACGGCACACCAATCCACAGTGTCACAACAACACACATCATAATAGCACTCTCAAATACAATTGCACAACACGGAATACTCCTAATTAATAGTGAATACAATTTGTTAGTGGTGTTCCCTAAAGGGAGTAACCGCACATCAAAGCATAAGCAAATGTACAAAAGTCTTGTAATCAGGGCACATTATTATCAAATTTGCTGTAACTCCAGCAGGGGTGCTATAAGGACCAATGCCACTCACTACCCAGAATGACTGGAGCAGATCAAAGCGACCTGCTGACACCTGTATCAAAATAGAAAGGTCAGTGAATCACAACCCAATTTTAACTGTTAGGAGATTTTGTCAGTCTCAAGATTATTTAATACAATTAGCCTATATAGTACAAGTATTGCGCCTACAAATTCTCAATTACATCAGAACAAGATAACCAAGTCGAAGTATTTATGCGTGTGATTTTCTTTATTCTTTGTTCAACATCAAGCATAAGGTGCCACCAACACATGTTTTGTTTGTACAAGTTGGTACTAAGACTTTTTCAAGGCTAAAAGGTGGTCAGTAGTATCCTGAATGGTTCAGGTCGCTTCAAGATAAACGGTCAGTAACCACAACGTAAAACAAATTCCATAGGTCATAGGCAGAAGAGCCCCGGCATAAGAAAAAAAGCGGGGAGATTCTCAATGTCCTATGAAGAGTATTCTAATGAAGTATCCCCTCTAACGTCAGTCAGAGGAATGCACTAAACAAGCGATTACAGGCTGGCACAGAAAATAACAAAACGAGGATGTTAAGTCATATCCAAATCCAAAATGGCGGCTTAACAAGACGAGGTGGGGCAAAACAGGAAGCAGCAAGTGCGCATTCTGTTGACTCCATGACCTTAGATGGCTGCGCGTGTAACACTCAAGCACACGTAACAGGCAGCAGCAGCACCAGACAGTATGCGCCGCTAAGAGCCACAAGCCGCATCCTCGTGGCTGGAGTCTTGTGGGAAGCCACAGCCTTGTGGTGAATTCAAATGCTGCATCACGCACCCAGACAACACCGCATCAGTCACTTTACCAGTAAGCATGTGCACACCACTCTTGAACAGCACATAAAAAACTAGCGCTTTGAGGCTCACCAGAGCACATATAAGGTGAAATAATCCACAATCATCCACAAAGCACCTCCCTTTTCAGGATGTCAGATAAAGCACATAACACTATTGGTTCGTCTACTGTAAACACGGACATCAATTGAAACTTTCTTTACATAAACACTGCAGTGTCCTTTAAAATAAATGTAGGCGGATTCTTTAAAGTTCCTCACCGTGAGCTTCAAGCTGACTCCACATGACCGCTACAGCTTAAAATCTGTCATACACTGCAAATTACTCTCCTTCTCATGGTACCAGTCTATAAATACCAACACCCTGGCTGTGGGCTGTAATAGCCATGGTGCAGATAGACATCCTGGCTGAGAGCTGTCCGATGGAGAGGACACTGGTGGGAGTGTAAGAATTCTGTTTCTCTCTCTATATTACTTTTAGTTTCATCAATTTTCCTTTATTTTATTCTTAGTTTCTATAGTTTCATCTGTAGGTTACTACCATGCCTGGTTTCTTTCCTTAGATCGTCACCAAAATGTTATGATGAAAACTTCTGGTAGCCGAGGTGTAAGTTATAAAAGATGATTTATTGGTCTTGATTGCAGGTACGTATACTTATAGACTCCTAACAGAGTCCTTAGAATAGCCCAGTCCTTAGGCTAGCTCCACCAGGAGCAGCCTCCCAGACACTCTCAACCTCAGTATCATCCAAGCATTCAATTGCATCATCATGCACTCTAACATTCCACACAGCTCATTCATACTAGCTTAGCAGCATGGACCAACGCACAAGAGAAGATGCATAATACAATACACCAGATATAACACTTTGGTATTGAAACATTTCTGTAACGTATACTTCCAATGTGTATCAATGTCCTGCTTGAATGTTTTTTGTTTTTACTGTTGTAACAATTAAAACATATTTTCCTTTTATTTTATTTCCTTTTAAATTCACATTTAGATTTGTCTGAAATCTATTATGCATTATCTCGTGTGTATTTTTTAAATTTTTTTATTTCTAGTGGGATATTATTGGTGCTTGCTGTGTTTGTGCTGAGCAGGTGCAGTTGATCCTCAGTCTAGCTGTCCATGGCAAGAAAATTGTATTTAGGTATCTTTCGTTAGTAGAAAGTTTATTGTGTGGTTGATATTGATAGTTTTTTCGGATCTTTATATTTAAATTGTTGTATTTATTGTTTGATATAGACACAGTTTGATGAGCACTAATTTGACATGTGTTGTTTATAATTGTCGGTTTTATGTGACAGTTTTAATAGGATTAAATCAGGCACCTCCATTGAGCCTAGTTTTATCGGTTACTGTTGCAGGCACTAGGCCCAGCCACACGAGTGAGAAACCATATTTTTCAAGAGACTTGGGCGATCGCTGGGTGGTAGGAAATGTGGGGTTCCCTGCAGATTCCAGAAGTTTCTGTAACAGAAATGTGAAGAAAATGTATGTTTTTATCCAAGGTTTGAGGTTTGCCGTATTTCTGGGTAAGAAAAGCTAGTGAGAGCAAAACAACTTATGCCACCCTGGATTCCACCTGTTGCGTAGATTTCAGAAATGTTTGAGTTTGGTAGGTTTCCCAGTGTGCTGGCTGTGCTAGGGCTCAAGATCCACAGCAACCCACAAAAAAGTGTGGATTCTGCTAAGTGAAATATGATTGCCTCCAGGTCGAGTCTTGTGGCATTTTGGGTAACAGGCTCTAGGCTCAGCCACACAAGTGGGGTACCAATTTTATTGGGAGACATGTGGGAACACATAATAAGGGAACACGTGTTATTACCGATTGGATTTCTCTGCATTTATGGCTTCTCAATGTAAATCAGTGTGCATGAAAGAACATATGTCGCAATGCACCCTTTAAATCACATGACACTATGGGTAACCCTGAATTTAGAGGTGCCCAAATAACCAATGTTCCCACACACAGTATCTTCTGTACATTTGAGAAATGCATACATTTCCTTCATATCAATTTTTCAGTCTTTTTATTTTACCAAATGGATTACTGTATTGTCTGAACACAATGAAAAAACATTGTAAGGTGCATCTCTGTTAGCTCTGGGGCCCTTGGGTTGTTGAAAAACGTGGGAACTCCGGTTGTTAGCAGTCTCAAATAATCCACTAAAAATGACGGGGCAGATTTACAAGCCCCTTGCAATACTTTTGCTCTGCCGTTGCATCACTTTTGTTATCCCACGGCGGCGTAACAAATGCAGCAAATTTAGAACTTGCGCATCTAGGGAGGGGCGTCACGTTGTAAAGCCCTGCGTGACATTATACCTGCATCAGGTACAATGTATGCAGGGTAGGCGTTCCCACGTAGGAAAGCCTCGTAAAAGTGATGCAGTGAAATCTACAAGATTTCACTGCGTAACTTTTAGGACACCACCGCATCAAATCCTTACGGCTGCTTGAAGCAGGCGTAAGGAGTGACGCAGTGTATTGGGAATAGGCCGCAACACGCATTGCTGGAGTTGCGCCGTGCTTGCGACATGACTCCAGCAATGCATGACTTTTCCGCCAACAGATGTGTCAGAATGTCTGACGCATCAGTTAATCCTTGTGCCTTAGTGCGCCGTATTGTAAATACAACATTATCTGAAAAGAGGCAAGGAGACTCTGCATGATTCTAACATGCGCTTGAGGCATCATTTTATACAAGCAAGGGTAAAAAGGACATACAACGAGGCTGTCTCTCGCCGAGATTTACTCTCTACAATTCGATCACTTTCAGGATCGGTTCGAAGGAATTAAATACTCTCCTGGACCCCCCATGACAATACCTATCACTGCCAGTCCTGACAAGGAAGCCACTCCAGATCCCGCCACCCCCCCCCTCATCAGTGGGTCCTGAAGCACATTTACGGATCTAGAGCCACGCCCGATTTATGGTTGATGCCCATAGACCCTTGAATCGTCCCTACTGCCCGTTCCTCAGCACTGCCCTCGACCCAGTCCTGATGAAGATCCTGAATTAACTGGATCACATTGTCACATGCGTCGCTACCTTGGTTTTCCCTGTTTCACCTAGAGCACCACGTACAATTTGGGTTGTTCTCCATTTTTGTGAATTGTATACTGTAGTAATAACTGCTAATTATTTCCTTTATTTTACGCTTGCTTAAATATTTGTAAAAAATGATGCCTCAAGCGCATGTTAGAATCATACAGAGTCTCCTTGCCTCCTTTCGGATAATGTTGTAAGCATATCCTTGCTAACTGCCTTCAAAATAATACCAGTTGGGATATTATATTCTTTTACTTCATCACACCCCAATCCCAACACGGTTGACGGGTATCTTGCTCCTGTGTTTTCTACAAGTATTGTAAATACAGCACATCTATGATGGTGCAAAGGTTTTTCACTCAGGTGCAGGGAAACTGGCGCATCTTTACAGATGCGTCAGTTTCCTGTAAATCTGCCCGACATTTTTGTGAATTAAGACCGCTCACTGTAATGAGAAATTTAGGGTTTTTTCAGGATCCCAGGCGGAGCTGAGACCGTCCGCCATAGGTGCACCGGTCCCACCCGCTGAATTAGGATGCTCCATCCACACTGGCAGGCGCATGCTGGCAGTTTGACATTGCGGACGATGCTGCTGGTTGCAGCACCATACACAATGTTAAACAACCACCTTGAGCATGGCAATGCAGGGGGGTACCACAGGTAGCCCCCAAGTGAAGCCCCCCCACACCCCAAGGGGGCCCGCAACCTGCCCTGTAGCAGAACTCTGTATGCCTTTCCATGGTGGCATCGCTGCTATGGAACGGCCAGTGTTTGCCTGCATCCTAATCTGGTGGATGGTGCCTACTAGGCACAGCCACCATTTTGGGCTCGCTAGACGGTCCGCCAGGCAATCGGGACGATTGCTGGTGGTGGACGGTCTTTGCGTCCACTGCAGATGCATTCATGTTCCCACCGCCATCCTAATCTGGCGGTGGAAAATATCAGTTTGATGGTGGAAGGACCGCCATCATAATCAGCCCCTAAGTGAAGAGCATTCATTGGTAGATTAGAATGTCTTGTGTCTTGTAAATTATTACAGGCGATTATCATAATTTCTTATTACATGTGTGTTCTGGATGCCGGACCATGTTATTAGTGAGAAAAGAAACAAATCAGGAAGACCTGCTAGTACCATGCACTTTTCACTGTTTTTCTTCCAAAACCCTATTTGTAAATAGAAATAAACAAGGCTAAACAAATATACAAACTGTCATTGTATTCAATTTGTTAAAAAATTAATCAGTGCATGTCAAATAATAATGTTCATAATACAGAAAGAATATTCTGTGCTTAGTAATGCATACCAATAATCAATTTTAATGATCCAAATAACCAATAAACAATCTTAATAGTTCAAGAACACAGTTGTACAACTCTTCATCTGTGTTTAGCGTGCGCCCGATGCATTTCGGGACGAAAGAGTCCCTTCCTCAGGGAAAAACCTGTAACAAATATCCTGAAGTTACTCATGATGTCGGACTATTGTTGGTGGAGTATATTATCTCAACAGCAAATAGCAGTAAACCCATGGTCAAGAAAGAGTGTGTAAAACACTAAATATATGCACCAATGGATCAAGGAGAATGTGAGTCAAGAAGTAAATGAGAGAGTGCTCACGTTAAATGCGACGAAAATAGGTTCAAGTGTGTCAAAACAAAATAGATAATCCCAAATAGTAAAGTGTGTCTCGATATACTCATCATAAGAAAAGGACCCAAAACACTCATTTATGTAAAAAAAGACTTTATAGAGAAGGTACTGGGGGAAAAAACTCACCATAGCACATCATAAGGTCAACACATGGTGTAAGGGACAGTCAAAGTGGAACAACATCTCTGTGAACAAGAACATTGTTCATCATAACCAAATCTAAAAAAAAATCGAAAATGTGAAACTTATAAACCAAGGTGCTAAGCGTTCACAGAAGCTCAGCTCAAGAACAGCAATATATAACACACACTTCGTGTAGATCAAACTCGGAAGTTTGAAAAATATCAGGAGCCTACGAGTAAAGTGAACACAGTCTTAGCGCAAAATGAAAGAAGACACGCAATACAACGAACAGCAGTAAAGGAATCTAAAAAGTCATGAAGTCTTACCGAGAGAATGCCCAATAATCCAAGAATTATCGTTGTTAAGCTAAGACTCGGTGTAAAGTCAGCGTTTATTGATATGGGGAAGATGAACAGTTTAAAAAACCGGGGGAACACGGAAGAAGCCTGTGTCACGTTGTGCGTCCAGAAATAAACGATGCACTGCCAGTAGTTCCAACAGGAATGTGGAAACTACTCATAGAGATACCAATGGTAGTGTAAGAATGAATACTGAATCAGTGATAAAAAATCGGTAGTGAGAAAATCGAGAATTAATGGCAAACTGGAGGCAAGAAAACATGCTTATTAGTATATAAAAATTATCCAAAAGTAACTGAGGAAACACGAGGGAGACTCGTGACCCGTGCTTGGAGTAAAAATAGACAAAGGACTAACTGTAGTACCAATGTTAGACAATAAAACTACCAGATGATTATCGGAGATAGTATAATGCTAAAAGCTTGTCCGATAATGGTTGATATAGAGCATACAGTGAAGCAAGAGAAATTTTGGGATTATTATATGCAAAGCTGTTCAAGGTCTACATGGCACCCCTTGCACAATTGGCCGCGCATCACGACCTTAACATCATCTCCTACACTGACGATTCCCAGATCATCCTCTCCCTCACCAAGGACCCACACACCGCAAAAACCAACCTCTACGAGGAAATGAAGGCCGTCGCCGATTGGATGAGGAGCAGCCGTCTGAAGCTGAACTCGGACAAGACGGAGGTCCTCATCCTCGGACCCACCCCCTCAGCCTGGGACGACTCCTGGTGGCCGACCATACTGGGAACAGCACCAACACCCACTGACCATGCACGCAATCTAGGATTCATCCTTGACTCCTCCCTCTCCATGTCTAAGCAGGTCAACGCTGTCTCCTCCTCCTGCTACAACACCCTCTGCATGCTCCGCCGGATCTACAAGTGGATCCTGACCGAAACAAGAAGAACGGTGACACAGGCCCTCGTCAGCAGCAGACTGGACTACGGCAACGCACTCTACGCAGGAATCCCAGCCAAACACCTACGATGACTACAACGCATCCTAAACGCCTCCGCCCGACTGATCGTCAACGTCCCCCACTGCAGCCACATCACCCCCCACCTGAGAGACCTACGCTGGCTCCCTGTTGACAAGAGGATCACCTTCAAGCTCCTCACCCACGCCCACAAAGCACTCCAAAACACCAGGCCTGCCTACCTGAACAGGAGACTCAGCTTCCACACCCCCACCCAACAGCTCCGCTCCTCAAGGCTCACCCTCGCCGCTGTCCCTCGCATCCAACGAATGACCTCCGGCGGCAGATCCTTCTCCTACCTCACCACCAAGACCTGGAACACACTCCCTACCCACATACGGTAGACCTAAGACCTACTCGCCTTCAGAAGACTCCTCAAGATCTGGCTCTTCAAACAGTAGCAGCACCCCCCCCCCCCCCCCCCCCTTCCCTCAGCACCTTGGGACCCTCACGGTAAGTAGCATGCCTTACAAGTACTCTGATTGAATGATTGATTGACAATTCGTCCAAAATTAGAGTTCGTATGTGAACGATACAACACATTTTCTTCAAAAGTTGGAAGCGATTGGTTGAACGGACATTTCTAACATTGTGCTATGCACAATAGATGTTACTGCTTTATATACCTCCATACCACACCAAGCTGGCCTTGAAGCAGTTGAGTGGGCATTGTTACACACAGAGGACATAGACATGGAAAAACTGTTCATCATAAAAATGATTGAAATTTTGCCTCAACCAAAGCTATTTCGAATGGCAGGGTCGATCTTCTGCTCAACTCATTGGGACTTCCATGGGCTTTTCTGGAGCCCCAGCATACGCTAACACATTCATGACTCTTTTTGAACAACAAAATATCATGATGAACCCTGATTGGTGGCAGAACATCAAAATGTATTTCATATACATTGACAACATCTTCATTTTATGGACAGACACGAGCACCAAATTGATAACTATTATTGATACACTCAATACTATTGACCCAAGGATTCAATTCACTTACAATATTCAGGATCATAGTATCCACTTCCTTGATGTACTCATCACCAAATCCACTACTAAACAGAAATTTGAAACAGCAGTATACCAAAAACTGACAGACCGCAACAATACACTTGCTTATACCAGTTTCCATCCTAAAAGCTTACTGAAGAACCTTCCATTCTCACAGTTTATTTGTGTGCAGAGAATATGTACAGATCTCACCACTACATCAGAGGAGGAACAGAAATACATAAAATGCTTCAAAGCGTGAGGTTATCCAGATAAAATTCTTGAAGATTATCTGAAACAAGCACAAAAGAAAGACCGGCATGATTTACTACTACCACAAAGTAGACAGAAAGAGGACCGAATGGTCTTTGTATCAAAGTACTCTACATCTTCGAAATCTGTGAAAAAAATAATTTATTCAAGATGGGAAATGCTAGAAAATTAAACTGATTTCAATGGTATTTTTGAATAAAAAACCCTCTATGCATACAAGAGGGCCAACAACCTACGGTCATTACTGTCATCTCTCTCACAACCTAAAACTAAATTGAGTACAAAGGCACTACCAAATGTATGCATTCACTGCAATAACGTGATAATTGGCAATGTTCTTACTCATCCATCAACTGGCAAAAAGATTAAACTTAAACACTAGCGACTGCAATTCTAAAAATGTAATATATTGCATCAAATGCCCGTGTGGCAAAGCCTGTGTGGGCAAAACAGAAAGAAAATAAAACATCAGGATAACAGAGCATAAAAGCAAAATTCGATATCATAGCTTCACGTCATCCCTAGTGACGCATTGGGATGAATCCAGACATATCATTTCACAACTGAGGTTTCAAATTGTGGAATCCCTGACAACACACCCTGGGGTAGATATCACCAAAAAACTTCTCTTAAGAGAAATATATTGGATCAAAAATCTCAACACTATAATGCCTTTTGGGCTAAATGATCGACTAGAAATGAGGTGCTTCCTGTAAAGCATTTTTACTGTGACAACACACCATCGTTGTGTCTATGATCATTAAGGCAACATTTACACCTAATGTTTCTATGGTGATAGATATGAGTTGTTTTTTGTAAAGCATTTTTATTGTGACAACATACCATTATTGTGTTAATGGTCATGGTTATAACATTTACACCTTATGTCTCTATGGTGATGGTTTATCGTATTCTCTTCCTGCACTTCTTATTTCCTTATTAATGGTCACTTCAAGCAGTTTCACACTATTCTTAGATTTTATGTTGTATTCACCCTCCATTACGTGATATTCAACTGGTTCTGAATGTTTCATGTTTCAATACATTGTTTCCATTCCATATTTCTCTTACTTCACTGTATGCTCCATAACAACCATTATCGGACAAGTTTTTAGCACTATACTATCTCTGGTAATCATCTGGTAGTTTTATTGTCTAATGTTGGTACAACTGTTAGTTCTTTGTCTATTTTCACTCCAAGCACTTGTCACAAGTCTCCCTCGTGTTTCCTCTGTTACTTTGGTATCATTTTTGTATACTGGTAAGCATGTTTTCTTGCCTCCAGTTTGCTATTAATTCTCGATTTTCTCACTATCGATTTTATATCACTGATTCAGTATTTATTCTTACACTACCATTGGTATCTCTATGAGTGGTTTCCAAATCCCTGTTGAACTACTGGCAGTGCATCGTTTATTTCTACACGCACAACATGAAACAGGCTTCTTCCGTGTTCCCCCGGTTTTTTAACGGTTCATCTTCTGCATATCGATAAATGCTGACTTTACACAGAGTCTTAGCTTAACAAGGATTATTCTTGGATTAGTGGGCATTCTCTCGTGAAGTTGAAGAAATTTATTGAGCGCACTAACACCGAGCGGTTTCTTGGCGCTGTGACTTGCCATGGGAAGGAGAAGGTGCCGGGAGATTATTGCAGAGGAAAAGCTAAGGAAAAGAGATGAGTTTTCAAGGCTTTGCGAAAGTCAGTGTAGACAGAGAGGGAACGGATGGTGAATGGGAGGGCATTCCAGAAGCGGGGAGCCAAGATGGAGAAACGCAGGTCTCCCTGTTTTTTCCTCCTAACGCGAGGTACCTCCAGAAGGGCCTGGGCAGAGGAGCAGAGGCTTCTGTTGGGAGAGTAGGCACGAATTTCCTAGTTAACAAACCCAGGCGCAGTCCCAATTAGAGCCATGAAGGTAAGGCAGCCCAACTTAAATAGAGAGCGTTGGGAGATGGGTAGCCAGTGGAGGGATTTGAGTAAAGGGGTTACACGGTGGCACTTAGGGAGCCTTTAGATAAGGCGCGCAGCCTGATTTTGGATAAGTTGAAGGCGCCTGAGCTCATACACCAGAGCCCCTACGTAGAGGTTATTGCCATAATCCAGGCGGGAAACGATCATGGCCGAGATGATAAGTTTAAGGGCCTCGATGGAAAAAAACCGAGAGATTTTGCGGATAATGGGGAGGGACAGGAAGCAGGACGAGACGATGGAGCTAATCTGGGGGCGCATGGTCAGATCTTGGCTAATTTGGATGCCCAGAGTTTTTGTTTTGGTGGAAGGTGAAGGAGGGGAACCAAGAGTGGGGGGCCAAAAGGCAGGGGACCAAGGACTGGGGCGGCTACCAGTGAGGATCAGTTCCGTCTTGTCCGGTTTAAGTTTTAAATGATTGGAGTTCATTCAATCATAGATGAAAGTGAGTACACTATGGAAGTTGTGAATGGAGTCACGTGAGGAAGAAAGATTGAAGATAAGCTGGAGGTCGTCAGCATAGTTAAATACTGACACCTCCATGTTTTTTAAGGCAGCAATAAGAGGGTGAATGTAGAGATTGAATTGGAGAGGGGAAAGGGAGGAGCCCTGGGGTACCCCGCAAGTGACAGAAAAGGAGGGGGCAGAGAAGCTATCCAGACGAATGGCCTGTGTCCGATCTTGTCGGTAAGACTTCTTTTTAGAGTCCTTTACTGCCGTTCGTTGTATCAAGTGTCTTCTTTTATTTTGAGCTAAAACTGTATTCACTTTACTCGTAGGCTCCTGATATTTTTCAACCTTCTGAGCTTATGATATACACGAAGAGCGTGTTATATATAGCTGTTCTTGAGGTGAGCTTCTGTGAACGCTTAGCACCTTGGTTTGTAAGTTTCACATTTTCGATTTTTTGGGGATTTGGTTATGATGAACAGTGTTCTTATTTACAGCGATGTTGTTCCACTTTGACAGTCCCTTACACCATGTGTTGACCTTATAACGTGCTATGGTGAGTTTTTTCCCCCAGTGCCTTCTCTATAAAGTATTTTTTTTACATAAATGAGTGTTTTGGTCCATTTCTTATGATGAGTATATCGAGACACTCTTTACTACTTGGGCTTATCTATTTAGTTTTGACACACATGACCCTATTTTCGTCGCATTTAACGTGAGCAGTCTCTCAGTGACTTCTTCACTCACATTCTCCATGATCCATTGGTGCATATATTTAGTGTTTTATACACTGTTTCTTGACCATGGTTTTACTGCTATTTGCTGATGAGATAATATACTCCACCAACAATAGTCCGACATCATGAGTAACTTCAGGATATTTGTTGCAGGTTTTCCCATGAGGAAGGAACTCTTTTGTCCTGCAATGCATCGGGCCGCACACTAAACACAGATGAAGAGTTGTACAACTGTGTTCTTGAACTATTAAGATTGTTTATTGGTTATTTGCCTCATTAAGATTGATTAATGTTATGCATTACTAACCATAGAATATTGTTTCCGTATTATGAACGATATTATTTGACATGTACTGATTAATATTTGAACAAATTGAATACAATGACAGTTTGTATATTTGTTTAGCCTTGTTTATTTCAATTTACAAATAGGGGTTTGGAAAAAAAACAGTAAACAGTGCATGGTACTAGCAGCTCTTCCTGCTATGTTTATTGTCTCTATACCATAATCATCCGATTTGACAGCGGGTGAAGTACCATAGCACCAATTACTTAATGTTTATAAGTTGAAGATCTAGAGATTTATATCGGAGTGCATCTTCCACTTCCCCATTTTCTGAGATTAATGAGAAAAGGACATGCCATAATCGAAACATAACACTCTCCCGCTTATTGTGAGGTGCTTTGTATAAGAATACAACTTTGCACAAAATCAAGATTGCATGATTTATTTTATTATGTGGTTCCAAACATTATGCTGAAAACATATTATCGACTTGCTGCAAATAAATAGCATTGAGATATTTTGCTCTGGCAATATGTGTTCACAAATTGAGGAATGCTGCTAGGGCCCCAGCAGCAATACTTGTCATGTGGCAGAGGCATCCATCTGTGAAGACAATAAAAATGGAAGCACGCGGAATTAGAACAGAAGGAAAGAAAAGTAAACACCACAATATAAGTACATAAATAAATTATGATGTGTGTGATCTTGTTTATACATTCTTTTTACTAATTAGCAGATTGCTGCCACCTGCATCCAAAACACCAGTGTCACTTGCCTTACTATAAACGTTTTTTAATTCGCAGTGCAAACTTTTTCTTTGGCCATATAAGCATGAAGACCAAGCTAGAGAAATGCAAAATAAGGAAACAGTTTTAAGGGTCATATAATTTAATAGGGCCAGATGCATTATTGTTCTGGTCCCAAAAAGAGGTCACAAGTCGTGACATATTGTGACCAGCAATGTATTTAGCAAACGAAAATATTCACAATTAAGAACTGGAGTGTGTCTCATTCAGACCTAGGTCATTAATATTCATTAGGGTGGCAGCAACTTGCAACTCATTTCCACTGACTCCAATTGAAGGGATGGTGACCTGAAGTCTCAGCAGACTACCATGCTTCTGATTAAGGTAAAATAAAGGAAACATACTTTTTTAATGCAAAATTGTTTATTTCTTTAAGTTTCAATAAGAGCTAGCAGTGGTTCCAAAGTGACATGGGTTCCAAAGAAACCCTCGTCTTCCCTTTTACGAATTGTTTACTATCCCAAATTTGCAAGTCGGTAAATTTTCAATTATTTGTGAATTATCGAATTGTAATTTAGAAGGGACACCCACAATAGACCACTTCTAAATTACCATTCAGTTCCGTTCAGGTTCCCATTTTAGAAGCCAATAAGAGTTTAACAATTCTAAAAATGGGATTTACACATAAGACAAACCTTTACACCTGGACGTTAACTTCAAACAATTTAAGTGCTTCTTTTGAAAGTTTTGTGGACAACCCGCCTAAGTCTGTGCTCGGTGGGAGTTGACGGTAAATATGAGGTTAGTGCAAGCAGCAGACAGACGTAGCATATTATAAAAAAACACATAACATTTAGTGAGAAAGCAAAGGTTAAAATGAGATTATGGTTAGCTCTGATAAAAAACTTAATGTATGCTTTCAAAACCTTATGAAATCACAAAACAAACTATGGACACTTTTAGTAGCTTTTTTGGGTTGATAAGTTATGTGTTCTGATTACAAAACTAAACCTAAAAACCACTGAACCAACTATAACTTTCGCGCTATCATTCACTGTTTATGTCCTCACATATGACATCAGTCATGATAGATTAAATGACATAATCTAATGGCAGCATCCAATTGTGCAGCTGTTGACATTAACCGATGTGATTGACAAATTGAGACATGAATTTTCGATAAGTGAAACAATTTTTGCGTAATGAGTTGTTTTGGATCTATTGTTTTTGTCACAGTTATTTTAAACAGTATAGCATCAGTTCTGTACGTTGTTTTTCAACATAATGATGCTAACGTTTTCTGTAAGAGTAGTTGATTGTTTGGGTATTGTTTATACAGTCATGTGATGCTCTGTCTGTGATTACATCTTGGGGTTGGAGTGTGGGGTGGAGACACTTTTTGTGACTGTGTAGTGATATATATGCAATTGTATGTTTTTTAAAACATCTGTTTGTTGGCATTAATAATAAACACCGGAGGGTGGACAAAACAGTAACGCCAAACAGAATATCACAAGGTCAGGACGTTAATAGGAAGCAAGGCAGTGGTCAGCAATACAAAGCTCCATCTACAAATAGCATGTTGCTCGTAATTTCGCTATTGTCTTGTCTAATTTTTCTATGTGATACTGGGGTGATTAATAAAGGTAAGGGCAGAAGGATAAATGTGATGTCTATTACATGACCAATAGTATAACTTAAGAAGAAGAGGAAGGAAAAGTAAACAAACAGAAAAGCACAGGTTTGTCAATGCAGGTAACTGATCGCTTTCAAGTGTCATTGCAGCTAAAACCTATTCATAAATACAATTGGGGGGGGGGGGGGTGTATTGGCCAGACAGCCTCCCCGGGTCGCCAGTGAGGAATCTCTGCAATAGGAGTCAGGCTCCCGCTACAATGCAAGGGGTGGAGGTTCCAGTGATAACCCATCTACCGGATAAGAGAGACATGGTAACACCAGCTGAAGTGTCCCTAACCTCAGTGCATGCCCTCTTCCTCAGGCGGGTCCCCCAGAAAGGGCTGCTTCTCAACTACAGGTCAAACCAGTTTGGTCCTTGGTCACATTCACTCTCCAAGCCCCAAACCTTGGAGCAGCGACTGATTTCCAAGCCATCCATATTCATCGCTTGGCCAATGCTAAGGCCATATCTACAAATCAAGTGCCCACTTTTCATGTGTGTGGTTTCAGGAACAACCCCAGTATACAGACTGCCAAGGAGCAAAGAAGGGAGTGCCCCAGCATGGTGTTCAGGGCATCAATCATGGCACCCCAAAAGGGAGCACCACCAGGGCATATGGACAAAATCTGAATCCAAATGGCTGCACCTCAGGCAAGGTTGCAGTTCTCCCCTGTAAACTACCTCGATTCCGTGTGGGTTAATATATGTCATGTGAATAAAATTGAATTGGGTATATTTAAGCTTCATATTTCTGGAGATAAGGCATAATCTTGCACCACTCTAACTCAGTATTATCTTGTTCTAGGATACCATCCCATTGTCCCCTCAGCACAGTCTGGGGTCTACGGACCGTCTACAAGTGAGAGTGAGAGTGGGAGAGACATGTCACCAAATGTCTGGCGGTACCCAGGGAAACGATTAACTGCAACAGTGCATGAGTCATGGGTTCATCTCTACCTCCATCCCACAGGTCCTGGAATGTCCGAGGCAGTGCCCCATACATAAGGATTTGTCCTGGAAGTATGTCGTAATGGGTCACCAGGTCCTCCAGCAATAACAATGCACCCTGTTGGTAACAATCCCTGACTGTCATCAGCTCGCAATCTGTCCGGGCCTACAGTGTACCGGCTAAGAGAAAGGAAATTGGGTCACCGTGCGGTAGAGCAACCAGTGGTAATGCCAGTGTGTATAAGGGTGTCCCAGCAGTTCTTAGCATGCAACGTCTCCAGCATTTTAATAATGCTGTCAGCAATACTCCCGGATGCAGAATCACCACTGCCTGGCAAAGTCATTTTGCCCGTAAAACCCCTAGGTAAGCAGACTGTCTCACCCGCCCCAGTTTCTCCTGGTGAGCTCCATCCAGCCACCATGTGATCACATGAAGGTGCGACCAAAAAGTACAGTTAAAAATCTGGGGCACCTAGGCCACCTTCGGCAGGGGTGCCAGAGAATCCCCACGGGCATCCTGTGTCACCTACCAACCCATATCAATTTATGCAGCAACATATCCAGCTGCCTAAACCAAAAGATGAGTAGCCCTACAGAAGGTTGATAAAGAAATAGAGAAGTCTGGTAAGCATGGCTATTTTAGACATTGAGATCTAAGCCATGATTGGCAACTCAAGAGTGTGCCAGAAGGGGACACAGGATTTATGGGATTGGAGGGCTTTTCCCAAGTTACCCTCCCTTAGATCGCCAAGAATGGAAGATCTGGATACACAAATGGTGAAATGAAGAAGGTGGCCACACCAGATCTGGAGGAAGATTTAATGGTCTCTGAACATCAGGGAACACGGGAAACACAGGGGTCTTGACTCTTGGCTTTATTACCTTGAAGGCCCAAGACTCTCCTGAACTCCTCCAAAAGACCTAATGTTACTGCAGAGCCTGTGGGACCATCTTTCAGAAAAAAAGGAGGATGTCATCGGCATAAAGAGAAATAATATATTCTCGTCCCTCAATTTATATTGCGGTGCCCTCACCATTCAGATGAAAGAGCCCCGCCACTGGTTCAATGGTCAGGGCGAACAAAATGGGGGACAGAGGGTAACACTGCCGGGTACCTCTGTGCACCTTATAATGCGGGAAGAAGGTAGTGCCCATTTTAACCCAGGCAGTCGGGGTAGTATAAAGCAACTTGACCCACCTAACACAGCATTCCCCCAGACCCTATTGCAGCATGAGCCTCAAACAGAAAATCCAATCATACTTTATCAAAGCTTTTTCGAAAGCAACTGATATCAGCAGTGCGTATGGATATGAATGGGTTTCTTTATTTATGATATAAAATATGGTACAACCTTTTAAGGTTTGGGGAGCCATTCTGGTCACTATGGATTAATGTGGGAATGTGAGGGAGTAGCCTAAGGGCCAATACCTTACTAAGGACTTTGAAATTCATGTTTAACATGGAGATAGGGTGAAACTCTGTGTTCTTGAATCCCTGGGTCTTGGGGAGAGGGATCCCAACTGCATCTCTAGTAGACTCAGGGAGAGCACCCAGTTTCAGGTAGACGGCATAGAGAGTTTTGAGTTCCAGAGCTAGGGCATAAAATTCTGCACGTAGGCCATCAGAGCCCAAGTTTTACCTGTTACAATCTCTTTGATGGCCATTCTAATCTTCTGTGCTGATATTGTTCCTCCAAGGCTTCCTGACTCTCTCGAGGGAGTAGCCACAGTGGTAATCTGACCAAGAAAGCAGTCTGTATCTCAATCAATCAATCAGTGTTAGTAAAACGCAACTACTCACCCGTGAGGGTCTCAAGGCGCTGGGGGGAGGCGGGCAGGTGGTTCCGTTGAGTGCTGGTGTAATCCAAAGAGCCAGGTCTTGAGATCCTTCCTGAACGGGGGAAGTGTGGAAACTTGCCGGAGGTGGAGGGGGAGGTCGTTCCAGGCCGTGGCTGTGAGGTAGGAGAAGGACTTTCCTCCCGTTCTGGTATTTTAGATGCATGGGACAGTGGTGATAGAGAGGTTGGCTGATCGCAGGTGTCTTCTGGGTGCGTGGAAGAAGAGGCGATTGTTCAGGTATATTGGTTCAGAGTTGTGAAGGGCCTTGTATGTGTGGGTGAGGAGTTTGAAGGTTATTCTTCTTTCGACTGGAAACCAGTAGAGATCACAGAGATGTTGGGTGATGTGACTGTGATGAGGATGTAGAGGATCAGTCTAGCTGCTGTGTTCTGGACGGTCTTGAGTTTGCAACAGAGTTTCTTGTTGATTCCGTCGTAGAGAGCGTTGCCATAATCCAGTTCGCTGCTGATAAGGATACGCATGACAGTTTTCCTGGGTTCAGACGGGATCCATCTGAACGTCTTTCAAAGCATGCGGAGGATGTTAAAGCAGGTTTAGTATACAGAATTGATCTATTGGTTCATAGTGAGCGATGAGTCTAGCATGATGCAGAGGTTTTGTGCGTGGTCTATCGGTTGGGGGATTTCCGAGGGTGGGAGGCCACCAGGAGTCATCTAAAGTGAAAGATGTGGAGCCAAGGATGAGGACTTCTGTTTTCTTGGAGTTGAATTTCAGGCAGCTGTTCTTCATCCAGGTGGTGATGGCTTTCAAACCTTCTTGGAAGTTGTGTTTGGTGATGTTGGGTTCATTGGTGAAGGTGAGGATAAGCTGGGTGTTGCAAGCATAGGAGACGATGTTGAGCTTTTGGTTCCTGGCGATGGTTGCAAGGGGGGTCATGCAGACATTAAAGAGGGTGGGGCTGAGGGAGGAGCCTTGGGGCACTCCACAGTTGGTCCCTGTCAGTTCTGAGGGGTAGGGTGGAAGCCTGACCCGCTGAGTTCTGCTAGTGAGAAATGAGAATATCCAGTCGAGAGCTTTGCTGCGGATGCCGGCGTTGTGGAGTCTGGTGGCTAGGGTACAGTGGGAGACGGAGTCAAAGGCAGCTGAGGCGTCGAGGAGGATGAGGTCTGCCATTCGCCTTGGTCGAGGGGGGACCGTATTTCCTGGCTGGTGGCGAGTAGGGTGGTCTTGGTGCTGTGTAATTCGGATTGGGAGATGTCCAGGATGTTGTTAGTTTTGATGAATGTTGATAGCTGGGTGTTGACAGCCTGTAGGAAATTAGGATTTGATTCTCATGGTTACCCCCAATTTTACTTTTTGCACCCACTGTTCTTACTAGTCTGTCTGGGATCCTGCGATTCAGGACCCCAGCCTATCTGCTTTCTCCCTTAAATTGATATGTATGTACTTTGGTACAACTCCTTATCAGTCCCTAGTATATGATTCCCATGTACGCAGGGCATAGGTACCCCAGAGGCCTCCCCTGGGCTGAAGCATGTATTATGCCACCCATGTGAGGCCATACAAAATGGAACCTCAGGTCTGTCACTGCAGCTTGTGTAAGGCGGTGCTTGCACCACTTACGAGAGATATAGTTTCACTATATCTATATATATATATATATATATATATATACTAGCAGCCCGCCCCGACGTTGTCCGGGGGCAATGAGGCTTCGCGCAGGCAGTCCACCAAACTTTACCGTTCCTCCCTGCGCTCCAAACTGCCCGCTCCAGTCCGCCAAAGTTTACCGATCCTCCCCTTGCTTGAACCTCCGGGGGCAATGGGGCATCTCGCTGCAGTCCGCCAAACTTTGCCGCTCCTCCCGCACTCCAAACGGCCCGCTCCAGTCCACCAAAGTTTACCGCTCCTCCCCTTGTTTGACCCTCCGGGAGCAATCAGGCATCGCACAGGCAGTCCGCCAAAGTTTACCGCTCCTCCCCGCGCTCCTGTCCGCCGCTCATCCAAGCACTCCTGATGATGTCAGCATGCACGTCGTTAGCGCACACGGCCGGCGCTACTTCCAAGGGACTACTATTTTTTTTGGAACATATATTTTTTAAGGAACGTATATTTTTTTGTGGTATATAGCCTATGTCACTCTGCAGACCCTGACAATTCCAATGATGTATTGGGTGTTTGGATTGACGCTGTGGTTCCCGAGTTTACCCGCCTCAAAGGTTCACAGTTCTCGCTTTATAATAGTAGTATAGATATATATATATACACTTAAAACCTTATGTCACCCCCATAGCAGGCCTTAACATTCCTGAAGGCAGGGTGCTGGGTTTTACATGAGAGGGTGCTCCTGCATGAGTAGGGCCCCTCTGCAGTCTTTGGAGACCATTCTCCATGGTAGTACGTGATACTGCCTGACATATAGGCAGAGGTGCATTATAACCTCGTGGTAAATGCTATCTCGAAAACAACTGCAACGAAGTATGACGTGTTTGGTGTCAAACACCTTGGAATCATACCTCCACTCTAGTAACTGGTGTTGGAGGTATGATTCCCCCACTCAGAACCAAGGTTCTCGGGGTACCTAAATCTACCAGTACCAACTTTCTCGAGCCTTACAGCACAAAATGGATGCTATCAGCCACAGACATGAATCTGCCCTCCTGCTGCTGAGCCAAGCTCGAGCAGAGGAAGGCAGCACAGTAGGTATCATGTCACGGGGAGGTGTGACCACCTCCCACAAAGGATTTAGTGTATTGGGGCTGGATGGGTGCACTGTCTGGGTGCCAGAAAGTCTAGCTCTGGGGCATATTTAGTGTCCCTGTGCATAGTCCAGCTCAAAACAGTCCTGGGTGCCATTTGCTCCTGCTGTGGTGCAAAACTGGACAAAGGACATGGGAGTAGTCTCCCCCTGTCCTATCCTTCCCCTAGGAGGGTCCCTAGAATCTGTCCAACCCTTTCCCATGGGTATAAAATGGGTTATCTGGCTACAGGACATTAGATTTTACATGGACAAAATTCCACAAGAAGATACAACTACACTTCGACCATCGGGACACGCTGAACTTCGCTGGACCTCCCTTGGGCTCGACTTTGTCTTCCCTTGCCGTCCCCAGTCTCACCATTGTCCGTGATCCATACAGCACCGTGCTGGACCCTGTGGGCCTTCAAAACAACAGAAGAATCTACCTTGGGGTGAAGGAGTCACTCCTCTGCAAACACAGGCACCGTAACGCAGCAGACCAGTTTGCTAATCCTGAGGCCCTGCGGACTCCGATGGCTCCAGCAACACAGGAGATGGGTTTCTGAAGGTCTCTGAGGTCAAGCTGCCCTCTTACCAAGTTTGAGGTAGATATCTCTTGAGGGGATCGTATACTCGTACCCCTGTGCACCACTTCCATTTGCAGCTAAACATGCTTGTTTCCATGCGTATTCTGCCATTTATAGCCCTAACCCCAGTGCATCTTTTCTGGGAATGACTCTGGCATGCTGGCACTCTGTGCCCTGCTAGTTGGTATCCTGTGAAACTGGCTGAGGTCCCCTCGGGACTCCTGTGCCTTCAGTCTGTGGGTCCACTAGAGAATCAAATTTACTTTCTTTTGGCTCCCCTGGTTGCACCAGGCCAGCCCTGACTCCCCTTGCTGTGGTGAGTCTTCAGATCCTTGCTGGGCCAGATCAACACTGAACTTGACCATCTACGTTGCTTGCTGCTGCCAAGGCTTGTTAATGTTCCCACAGGACACCGACCCCCAGCACTCGACATCTTTCATGGGACAGCTCGTATCCAGCTCCTGGTTGTCCAAGAGGTCTCTTGGTCCGCACAGCTGAAGAGTCAAGCTCACTGTTGACACACCTGAAGCACTCGACATCGGTGGGCATTTGTCTATCGAGCCCCTGGTCACTCCAAAGTGACCCAGACTCTATCCCCTCTGCTTTCAGCTTCTTCTCATATAGAATCCTTGTTTGGATACCACGGGACACTTTTCGTACTTCCAGTAGCAGCATT
Organism: Lissotriton vulgaris; assembly: GCF_964263255.1. Taxonomy (NCBI): domain Eukaryota; kingdom Metazoa; phylum Chordata; class Amphibia; order Caudata; family Salamandridae; genus Lissotriton; species Lissotriton vulgaris. Next base: position 539,229,136 of record NC_141698.1, on the reverse strand, counting down.
TTCTTTATCGACATCCATAGAGAACGACTTGGGTTTCGGACACCACTTCGTGCCTCTGCACCCAGCTCCTCTGGGATAGGTCACTCTGGTATGAAAGTATCCACGAGTGGGGTAGCTCTTCAAACTCTTAAGTTCCAATTGTTGTCTCCGTAATCTGCTAGGAAGGGTCCTTAATCTCTCATTTTCATGATCGCTCACTTGACTTTGTGCTTCATCTCCGCTGAACCCAAACGCATCAATGCGACCGCCCCCTGGTACTCAACGGAACTAAGGGAATTGAAACGTGCCTGCAAAAAGACGGAACGGAAATGTCGTCTGGACTATTCCCCATCCAAAAAATCAGAATACAGAGCAGCTATCAAAGCCCATAAAGACAAAATCAAACGCGCGCAGGCGTCTTTCTTTGAGGAGAAAATCACCTTGGCCGCCTCAAAGCCCAAGGAGATCTACCGCATTGCAAAAACCCTCCTGCAACTACCAGAAAAACCCTGAGACCCCACGAATGCAAAAACTCGATATAACAACCTGGCAGACTTCTTTTTTCAAAAAATCTAAACAATCTACACCTCCTTCCCCCACCCGGGGACTCACACCCATACACCCCCCAACCCAGAGCCCCAGGCTCTAGCCACACTGAACAGTTTTCCACCTCTAGACCCCTCCAGACTCGAAGCCATTATACATCAGGTTAAATCCGACTCCTCCAACGACCCTGCACCACCCGCACCCTCTTACCAGTCACCAGTCACATTCTACCCACCATCCTGGAACTATTGAACGCTTCACTATCCACTGGCATTGTTCCACCCTTATGGAAACGAGCCATGGTCAAGGCACTCCTTAAAAAACCCAACCTAGACCCGAACAACCCCGCCAACCACCGACCCATCTCCCTACTTCCCTGGCCGGGTAAAATCTTAGAGAAACACGCCAACACAGTGTTGACAGAGTTTTTGGAATCCAACAATCTCCTAGATTCCACGCAGACAGGCTTCCGCCCCCTACACCGAACGGAAACTGCCCTGCTCGCAGTGACGGAGGAGGCAAGGAGAATCTTGGACCAGGGAGGATCTGTAGCCTCAGCAGCCTCAGCAGCAAGGGAATATCAGGGACAGCACTCACCTGGCTTAGGTCTTTCCTCTCTAACCGTTCCTTCCAGGTATTTGAGGGTGACGTTGTCTCCCCTAGCAAGCCCTTTGACAGTGGGGTGCCGCAGGGCTCTTCCCTGAGCCCTACGCTATTTAATCTTTACATGAGCGCCCTAGCTGAGATCGTCCGCCCCTTTGGAGTGAAGATAGTCACCTACGCGGACGATACCCAGCTAGTGGTGGCACTCAACCCCCTGTAATCCACATCCAACAGTCTGAAAAATTGCCTGGAGGCAGTCGCTGAGTGGATGACATCCTCCTATCTCAAGATGAATGGGGACAAGACGGAGCTTATGCTCCTTGGCAACCCCATCTATAACACCATCGACCCTTTCTGGCCCACATGCCTTGGCCCTGCCCCGGTTCACAAGGAAACGATCAAAAGTCTAGGAATTTGCCTTGACAAATCCCTCAATTTCAACTCCCACGCAACTAAGCTGTCAGCCATCTGCTTTGGGGTACTAAGGCTCCTGCGAAAAATCCTCCCTCTGCTGCCTTTTCATGCCAGACAGATAATGGTCCAGGGTTTGATCTTATCTCGTCTGGACTTCGGAAATGCCCTCTACCTAGGCACACCACAGGCGACCTTAAATAAGCTGCAGATCATTCAAAACTGTGCAGCAAGAACTCTCCTCCAAATACCGCGCCAACTCTAAGTCAGACCCAGACTAAAGGATCTCCACTGGCTCACAGTAAGGAAAAGGGTTGAATTCAAGGCTATGTGCATTGCCCACCAAGCCTACTGAAAGAAAGGCGATTCAATCAATCAGTCCCTGGTAAGCTTATCACCCAACCAGACAGCTCAGATCCAAATCCGTTTTTCGGGTCATAACACCAAGGGTTAAAAGAGCTAGATGTGGAGGCCGCTTGTTCTCCCTCAACTCGGCCATACTCTGGAACTCCCTTCCCCTCCAACTCAGATCAGAACCTAAACTACTTACTTTTCGTAAACTCTTAAAAACCCTGCTTTTTAACCAACCACACTAGCCCGAATTGTTGCTCACTTGGCCTGTCGTCCGCAGTGCTAGGACGCCCGAGGGTAGCTACAGCGCTTTATAAATGTACTTTTCATTTCATTTCATTTTCCAACCGCTTTACTTTCCCGTTGAATTGCAGGGAGCACCCAGTTGCGTTCTCACGCTGCACCCGTCCTCTGTGGGGTCCCTACTCACTCACCTTTGGTGGGTCCTTGGGGTCTCAGTGATTCTACACCTTCTAGACTAGGTTGAAACTGTATTATTTGATTTGCTTTCTCATGTAGAGGATACTAGAGAGTGTTATATATAATAAATACATATTTTTATAACTACTGTGCGGTTTCCTTTTCATTTAACCAATACTATAAGGTTGCATTCTGGTAAAACAAGGTGCTTAACATTCCTTCAAGACTTAGCCTGAAGGTTGCTCTCCATAGCTACAACTAGGATAGCTTTAAATAAAGGTTATCTTTGACCTAATCACCATAAGAGTTGTTTGGACTGATACAGGGTGCCCACTTTAATTAGTGGACAGCACATTCCAGGCCAACTTCTCACACAAAAGAACGAGGCAGAAGCGATAACCCACGGTACCGGAGAACATATCCAGTTCAAATAAAGATGGGACCTTCCAGAGTGGAGCAATCTCAAGTCCACAACTATTCCTCGTTGAAACAGATGTTTTAATATACAAAGACTGCAGCTCCAGAAATCGAGAAAGGATTGGAATTAGTGACGAGTAGGAACAGCTATAAGATAAACGTTACCCGTCCTGCATAAACAACTGAAAGGTCCACTCTTGATGAGACAATAAGCAGGCTCAAAAAGGAGGATAATTCTTTCATGCAAATATAACGTGCCTGACATTCCCATCTAGAGACGGATTCCTATTTTGGAAGATGGTGAACCCCTTTAAACAACTGTGCAGTCCTGAAAAAGGTGTACCCGTATCCAGGGGGCCAACATCGGAACGCGTCAACGCCTTTTTTTTTTACCTAATACAGAATCCAAGTGGAGCCTAGGGAAAAAAACAGATACTCATGAATTTTTGATACTGTGACTCCCAGTTGAATAGATGAAGGCAATTGGATCATGCAATCTTGTAGCACAAATACCGAAAGCCACAACTTTCTCTGGGGGGTTTGTTTGTAGAGCAATACAAGGTGTTGTCTGTTTTAAGGATTAGGATTCGCTAATGTTTTTAATTTATTGATGTCTAAAGTGTATGAAGTGATGCGGATAATCTTGCGCAAATGTTATGAAATAAAATGCACAATGTGTTTTTTTTAAATTATTGTTTTATTTAGATACATTGTAAGAAAAAGTTTCTCTTGCTGAAATTTTAAAATAATGTGTATAGGATAATCCATTTATCCCACTCTTCTTGTTTTTTTAAAAATAAAAAAGACTGTAAACGTTACATTCTAGTGTGGAAACTTTTACTGAATGGTTCTTTTTTAATAATGTATGCTGAACGTATGGGATGTTGATAGCCCAATAGTACAACAGTTTCTCCAGGGATTTTCCTTTGACCTTTTGCAACTTCTCACACACCCTTTTCAATGACCTTGGCTGCGAATGGAAGCAGGGAGATGGGCCTGAAGATTTTGAGGTCCTTCGGGTCTGCTGAGGGTTTTTTGGGGAGGGGTTGACTTTGGTGTGTTTCCAGTCATCAGGTAAGGTGGTTGTCTCAAAGGAGCAATTAATCGTCCAACATAGTTTGAGTGCGATTAACAAGGTGGCTATCTGGAAGATGTGGTGTGGGCAGGCGTATGAAGAGCTCCGGAGTGGATGTGTTTCATGGTCTTCAAGGTGTCTTCAGATGTGAGTGAGGTCCATGTGAGCAGGGTCTTTTGGGTGGCATTGCAGGGGAAGCTGGAGCGGTGCAGAGGTCTTTGTTGTATAGTTGTCATAGATCATCTTAATCTTAAGGTGGATGAAGGTGCTGAGTCTGTTGCAGAGGTCTTGGAAGGGTCGGATGTATGTTGTTCCGTTGCAGGGTTTGGTGAATTCCTTGAGGATGGAGAAGAGTTCTTTGGTATTGTGAGCATTGGTGAGAATTCTGTCTTGGAAGGATTTCTTCCTTGTGGATTTGATGAGATGGTGGTGTGCGATAGTGGCTGTTTTGTAGGCTGCACATGTTTCTGGGGTTTGGTTCTTTCTCCCTGTCTTTTTGAGTCATATGCAGGAGTGTCTTGATTCTTGGAGTGCTGGGGCGAACCATCTTGCTTTCTTGATGTGTCTTCCTGTGGCTTTTCTGGGGGCAAGTTTGTTGGCACAGTTCGTGATCCAGCGGTGGAGATTTGGTACATTGGTGTTTGTGCCTGGCGGCAGAGATAAGCTGGTCTTCGGTGTCTTTGTTCCAGCTTCTGGCGGGACGATGGTGTGCGTGCTTGTGCACGTTGGGTTTTTGAAGGAGAAGTGGATGCAGTGGTTATCTGCCCAGTGTGTGTCCAGCCATGTATGTGGGGGTTGTTGCTTCAGGCCTATCTCAGCCTGGAGTGGCTCTGGGCTTGTATACAGTGATGCCAAAAATGTATGGAACCTGGCATTAATGGCTTCAGGGGCGTAGAGTGACTGGCCATTTCCCAATCGGATATGTGTAATAGGAGCCCCCGAGGTCTCTGGCTGAAGAAGCAAAGCAGGTAACTTGCCTGGCCGCCTCTCCTCTTCATGTGCTTTAGCAGCATAGTGATTATAGTCATGGCAATTTAGCCATTCCAATATGACGATATATTACTCCCAGGCATCCAGAAGCCTATTCAGCATAGTTGTGTCTGTACTGAGAGAATTGTCCAGATCCTACAATCTACTGTCAAGCGTCTGCATTTCCCTTTTACCTTCTCTCTGGACGCCCACAGATTGGCTTAAGCAGTGGCTCGAACCACCACCTTAAAGGCCTCCCACTCAACTAAACTCGAGGATGCAGAGCCCTGATTAAGGACAAAACAGTTGCAGATTGCCTCTCCCAAGAAGTCCCAAAAGCAGGTGTCCTTCAGGGGTGATGGGGTGGGTCGCCACGTAGAAATCTGAGGGCGGTCCCCCATTAGTCGGTATTCTAGCAATACTAGGTTGTGGTCTGAGAAGGTATGTCCCAAGTATTCGGTATGTGTCACGAATTGGCAAAACCTACAGGAGCACACAGGCCTGTCTATCCAGATGTAGAGGCTGTAAATATGTGAGAAATAAGAATAATCCTGTTCCACCCCATGTTGTGTCCTTTAGACATCTTAGAGCTACCAGTGTTCTAACCAGTCTGGAAGGCACTCAGCCAACCTGTGCGTGGGTGCTCCCAGAAATAGGACATTTGACACACAGCTAAAATCCCCACCCAGTAGAAGGTCATCAGTAAGTAGTCATGCCAGATGGGTGGAAAGGGGGTGAAGGAATGTTACCTGGTCTTGTTATGGGGCATATATGCTTCCAAATGTTATATCCCTTCCCTGCAGCCTACCCTTCAGGAGGACATAGCAGCCATCTTTGTCAATGATGGAGTGTACAAGCTCAAAGAGGGTTCCGGCCCTGACTCAGATCAGCGTTCCTCTGGTGAAGGCCGAATATGAGGTGGCATACAACTGGCCCTGCCATCTACATCACAGCCAGTCAATTTCACCCCCTGTAAGATGTGTTTTCCAGGAACATTGCCACCTGTACTCTTGGTCTTGTTAGATATCTATGGATTTGATGTCTTTTGGAGGCAGAAAGCATCCTCTTGATGTTCCAGGACAGGCAAGTCAGGGTGTGTCAGTGATCAGCCATTCAACTGTGTGGCATTTACATTCCACTAAGGCCATCCAGGTCTCCCCCATTCCTAAGCCCTATTTCCTAGACATGCAGTGCAATCCCTGGGCAAAACAACATTAACCCACAATGGTAAACTCCCTGACCCAAGAGCAGCTCAGCAACGGCTGGCCATCCAAACTGAAAACTTTGAAACATAGTCTGTAGAACATCTCCTCCTGTGACCTGGCAATATGACTGGTAGGAAAAATGAGAATGCAAGACCTGTGCCGTGCTGGCCCTCCACACAGTTACACTGCAGAAGCGTAACCTGGTACACAATTATACATCAGTGGGTGCCTAGTCAGAGGGACCGAAAAAAAAGGATGGGGTAAGACTTTAATCTGATCCCGTGATCATAATATATCAATAGAGATAGAGAGACCCCATTGGTTTTACAGCTATTAACACAATAAGCAAAAACATAATAGTTTTTCACACAATTTGTAAAGGATATTCAATTAAATTGTCTATTTAATGTGGAATCACATTGGGAAGCCCAGCTCCATCGACCTGTGAGGACTCCAAGTCAGACAGTGAGGATTTACGCTCGGATGAAGTGCAACCATCTAAGTCTGTCTTCTGGGTCATCACAACAGCCTGAGGCCAGCAGGCCTTTCCCTTTTGGTCTGTGATGGTGATGGTCCCATCTGAGATCTGTTATGCAGGGTCTTTCTGGGACACTTTCTGGGTTTACGTATGGGGTGCCTAGTCTATAATGGGTAGCCTGGAGGGAAGTCCTCATCTTATCTGCCTCTAGCCAGTCCCACGCTGTTCTTTGGTTTTCAAAAAAGTGTGTGGTCCCATCAAGTGCTATCCGGAGTTTGGAGGGGAACATTAGGTAGTATCCGAATTGCGAAGGGCCCTCTTAACCTCCAAGAAGGAGGCTCTTCTGGCCTGCATCGCAGCTGTGAAATCTGGGAACACCAAAACCCTGCTGTTGTCTATCGAGAAAGGGGTCTCCGTGCGTGCCCTGTGTAGGATGATGTCTCTATCCTTATAGTGCAGTTGCCAAGCCACAACCTGACGGGGAGGGCGACGCGGAGACAGCGGGCATGTCAGGACCCTGTGTGTATGCTCTAGTGCAAAGAAGGAGGTAATTTGAGTTAGGGCCACATCAGTCTTCAACCGGTTCTCAACATAGGACACCGTATCATCGTGTTGCACACCGTCAGGGAGGCTCACCACTCAGATGGTATTACATCAATTGCACCCTTCTGCCTCTTCTGCTCGACATTCAAGTGTCTGTACTCTGTCCCCTAGTCCCACCATCTTGATAGTGAATGTCAGGTGCTCGTATTTTAGCTATCCCACAGAGGTCTCAACCTCCTTGACCCTATCTGTCAGTTTGTGGTGTTCCAGTTGCAGCAGGCCCATGCCCACTGATACTGTGCCAATGTCCTGTTGAAGGGTGGTCTTGGCCTCTCATATAGCGGCAAGTATTTTATCTAGTTGGAGATGAATCAGGACCATCAGGACCGAAAAGGATCTGGACTGGTTCCCTACCTCAGGAAATGCCCCATCCTGTTTGGACCTCACTTTCCCCATCCAAGTGATGTCCATATGTGAAAGGGGAAAATTTAACTGTAGCAGGACACCTTCTACCTGCGCAGGGCCTCGTAATCACTTAGAGGTAATAAATGCACTTTGAAATGATGAATCCGATAGACACTGCCCAGTCAGTGGTCCAGCAGCAATATCAGTTGGGAGAAGCAGGGTCTCAGGGGGTAAACAAGCGCTAGGGTGCCAGGTGTCTCTGTAGGGCCCTGTTAGCTGCATGGTAAGGGCTTCAGCTCATGTCGCCCAGTGCCAGAGTCTCAAACAATGTAATCAGGGCATGTGCATGTTAGGGCCCAGCAACCCATATGTCCCCCAGCCACACCACAATTGTTGGTGGGTATCATCCCTCAGTTCAGAGGCTGTCGGAGTGCGATCACTGCCCCCTCCACTAGGTGTGATGAATCCATGCAGTCAAGTGAGCAACTCAATTGGCGAGTAGAGAGGCAGACAACGAAGGGCTAGATGCACGTGCTGAGGATTCTCATAATCCACTGTTCATCTTGTGTGTCACCAGCAGAAAGCTTTCCTTTGGGTACTAAAGGGCTCCCACACACCCAGTGGTTTCAGCAATAGCAGAGTTTTCTGACAGAGGATAGGAGGCCCACCATAGAACGCCCCTTGTGTCAGGATGTCACAGAGAGCGCAGCAGAGTGTCAGGGACTCTGCTCCTAGTTTGAGGTCGGCAGAGGCAGAGCAGCAGAATCCGGCTGCACAGTCACTGTGCCACTGTCCTCAGTAGGGCCAACAACAGCTCACTCCTTAATCCGCCTTTCAGTAGGGCCTCCTAGCACTTTCCAGAGTACCTGCATTGCCCCAGGGGTTATTCATGGTCTATGTAGTATCCTGCTGCTCAGCCAGAATGACTGCCTAATGGAATGTTAGTGTTTGGAATGTGTGCATGCGTGAATCAGTTAAATGTAGGGCTGAGCAGCAGGGAAGCTGCTCCTGGTGGGGCTCCTACTTAGACTCTGACTTTACATCCCTGTATCTAACTTTACCACCCCAATAAATCTACGTGGAAAAATACCTGGCTTGGAGCGTCCTTTCTTCAATACTACATTTTGGTACCAGGAGTGTTGGATTTCAGTCTGGGAAATGAACCACTTCAAGCATCAAGCCACCTTTCAACTTCAAGAAGCTGTAGAAACCTGCAGCCCACACTCAAGGTAAAAAACTTCTCTACATATTTAAAGCTACGCATTTTAAAGATTACTGGCACCCGAGCCCCACCAGTGACCTTCCAACTGGTCACCCACAACGTTTCAGTGCCAGTTTCTTTCTGCCTGCTACCTACCTGCTGTCTACTGCCTGCTTGCCTTTACTGCTATCCTGGAGCACTGTTCGGCTACCTGCCAGTTTCTGCCTTCGGAGTGTTTCTTCAATGCGTGTAACCTGTCTTGAACTGTACTGGACCTGCTGTGTCTCTGCTGTTCCTATTCTGGTTTGCTGCACCTGCTTTGGGAGTCATGTTGCTACTCCTGTTTCAGCGTGGACTGTCTTTCATAGATTGTGCCACTGTGGCATGCCAGCCCTACCAGCAGTGCTAACTTCTGGCACACCATCGGCACATGCAGTCATCCACTTTAACCCTTTCGATGCTGATGACGAGCTAAGCTCGTCATCACCCACGGGTGGCGTGTGCTGATGACGAGCTGAGCTCGTCATGTATCGCGGAAAAGGGAAAACAGCCGCACAGCGCAAAAACCGCCGCAGCATCGATGCGGTTAAACACAGTCTTGTACATCTTCTAGGAACTACTGTATTTTGTTTTGTGCAGCATCGGTGAGGCGTTTTTTTTATTTTTTTGTGTGCTGTGAGACTGTCGAGACTTTGATCTGTTTAAACACATTACTTCGTGTCTTGGCACCATGGCAGTTGAACCGTCCTGCCATATTCAAAACATCCTCGAGAATCCCACTGCGTGCACGCACACAGCACGTGCACTCTCACCTCAGCCTTATTGTACCTCTGATGCCTTCCCATCGTCTTCTGTGACGTTTTCTCCACATTAGGATAGCTATTCAGCGACTTTTGCTGCATCATCGTGCTGAGAGCCACCCCGCACAACGTCAAAAGCGTGCCACCATATTGTGATAGGCAAAAAATCCACAAGTATTGAGTTTTCATCACACTGTGCATAAAAACTATACAACAGCGCCATCTAGTGACCCTTCAGCACCGCCTTATATGAACATTCAATATACTTTTAATACTTGAGCACTGTAACAGGTCGTCATTTTCACTGCTGTACTGTTCGTTACGATTCAACTTCCTTGTTCTTCATGAAGATGGTAACTGGTTTTTCAAGACCTCTAGCTAGATCACGGTGACTACTTTTTAAAACATTTTTTTCTTTTCCTATATATTGTACATCATTATATTATAAGACAAGCCTATTTTACATGGGGGTCACATCACTTTATTCCTTCCTGTAATTTTCTTTATGTAACCTCTTTAGGGCTGATGTTGCGAGCAGTCATATTTAAAACAAGTACTTACAATTATATTTAAAATTAAGTACTTCTTGGTGTCTTTACAGTTATATTTAAAATGATGTTGATACCCTTACATGTTATATTTTTTTAATTGGGATCCTTCATTTAAGTTACTTGAACTGCTGTTTATTACATTGTGTATACTCTGTTTTCCTAAAGGATTATTTCATGCCTCACCAACTCCTACTGTTGCTGCAATTTGCCTTTCACTGTGTCATATTTAAAGGAAAAAAAGGGGGGGTTGTTCTTCAATGTTCTTCATATTATAATGTGGTGTGATGCATTCTACCGTTTAAAAAAAATGCATTCTACTGTGTGGCACTTACTGTCACACCAAGCTCTAAAGCTTTTCATGCATCCTACTTTATTACGTGTGGTCCCTACTAACACCTTCCTTCCCAACAAGCTTTGAGGGAGATTTTACTGTTCCATGTGGTGGGTCCCACATTTTCCCTATGTGGTGCGTCCCCACATCTACATTGCGCATCTTACACTTTGTTTCATGTGGTACAACCACATCTGTGCATTTTACACTTTGTTTCATGTGGTACAACCAAACCTGCGCATTTTACACATTGTTTCATGTTGTACAACCACATCTGAAAGAAACAGGTTAATATTAGATTCCTTACATTAGATTCCTTACCTTAGAATATCCCCAGGCATCAGACTGGATCCGGAATTTTTTGCGTAGCAGTACCCTTGCGCATCGGTAGGCATCGTCTGCGGCTCCGCGTCCATCGTCGGCGTCGTGGGCGCCGTGATGACGTCGTCGGAGTACTTAGACGCCGCCTCCGTGTGCTGACGTCAGTTCTTCTTTTTTCCGCGCCAGCAGCGCAGGTCCGGAAAAAGTGGTACCTTAGTCACTTTTTGACTAAACTTTTTTGTGATCTCTTTTGATCCTTTTTCGAGTCTTCGACTCTGAACGGTGCCAGTAGGGATGTCAGGTTTCAAGCCCTGTGAGGACTGCGACCGACTGATGTCAGTCACCGACCCTCACCGCCGGTGCCTCCACTGTCTCGGCGTCGATCACGACGACAAGGCCTGCTCTGACTGCCGGGCCCTGACTTCGAAAGCTACGTGGGAGCGATCCTGCAAGCGGCTCGAACTCCGGAGGTCGGCCCCACGCCGCAAGAGGTCCCGGTCCGGACGGAGGTCGAGGGACAGGTCGCGGGGTTGGAGCCATCATAGCTCCGGGAGTCGCCATCACTCCTCAGGCTCGAAGTTGTCAGGTAAGCACAAGAAGTCAAAGAGACGTCATCGCTCTTCCAGCTCCCCCCGACGCTCACGCGACGCGGCTGGGGGTTCGGGTGACACCGCCCACGCGGCTCTGTCAGAGTCGCGGGCGTCGCGACCTGCTCCATACCCTCCGGTCCCCGGGCAGCAAGCGACGCCAGAGGAGATCAAGCGTTTCCTCATGGCTTTGAGATCCCTCACTCCTCCGGCGGGCTCCGCGGCGCCTCCGGGCCCAGCGGATCCGTCTGGGGGCCCTAGCGGGTCAGGTGCTTCAGCCCCGACGCCACCGGCGCCATCGGGCCCGGCGCCGCAGTGTCCCACTGGATCCGCTTCTGGATCCGGATCGTCGCCAGTTGACCTGACGACCTCACCGGCGCCGGTCCCTCGGGTGTCACCTCCAGCACCGTCCTCAGGTGGCGCCGTCCCTGATACCTCCCTCAATCCAGTTCCGGCGCCGGAGCGGCGCCGCCGGGCGCCACTCTCGACGCCGCTTGGGGAGTTTTACTTCAATGAACCGGCCCCATAATTTGACAGCCCTGATTATCAGGGGATGGGTGATGAAGAGTATTGGGAGGGGTCTGAGGACCCTCTGACACGTGAGTGTCAGTCCCAGGAGGACTGGACAGGTCTTGGGGATGCCAGCGGGCTGGACACTTTGCCAGGCATTGGTTTTGTCTCACCTCCAACCGTGGCTGTGGAGGAGGGGGCAACCTTCAGTGTGGTGTTGACGCGGGCTGCGAAGGCCTTGGCCCTTGAGCTCCCCGTCACGGCCGTGAGGACTAACCTCCTCACTGAGGTCCTTAAACCGCAGTCAAGCTCGGCTGAGCCACTGCTGCCGTTAATGAGGCCTTAACTGACGTTCTTTTGGGCACTTGGTCCAGGCCCACTACAGGTCAGCCTGTATATAGGAACGTGGCCAGACGCCACCGCCCGGCCCCGGGTGACCCTGCTTTCCTGTCCCCCACCCTACCCCCGAGAGCATGGTCATCCAGGCCTCAAACTCACACACCGCATTACCGTCGGCTCCGCCTGATCGGGAATCCAAGAGGTATGAAAATTATGGAAAGAAAATATTCTCCTCCCTTAGTTTGGGACGGCGGTCTTCCAACACTGCATGCCTCTTGGGCCACTACACTCACTCCCTGTGGGACACGGTCGCGGACGTGCTGCCACAATGCCCGGAGGAGGTCAAGGCTAAACTCGCCCAAGCCCTTGCCGAGGGTCGAGATGCGGCACGTTTTTCCATCCGGTGTGGGCTGGATACCACCGACTCACTGGGCAGAGCCATGGCAACGACGGTGGCGATTCGTCGCCACGCCTGGTTGAGGTCCGCCAACTTTTCAGCGGATGTCCAGAATACACTCATGGACATGCCGTTTGATGGCCGTCGCCTTTTTGGCGACAAGGCAGACCATGCGCTTGAGCGCTTTAAGGACTCCAGGGCTACGGCCAAGTCCTTGGGCCTCTCGGTCCCGCGCCAGCAAACACATGCCTTTCGCTCCTTTCGTGGCCAAGGAAGGGGCGCCCCCACACGTGCTGCCAGCCATGCACCGCAGATTAACATCCAATGTGGTGGCGGCCGTGGAAACCGCTGTGAAGGCGGTCGGGGACAACGGCGAGGCCAGTCCACACCTTCCCTCGCAGCATCCGCCTCAAAACCTTCCTAGTCGGTGCTTTCAGGCCCATGTGACGCCAGTGGGGGGCAGGGTTTGCCATCACCACTCCCACTGGCGCATTGTCACATCGGACAGGTGGGTGCTGCAAATCGTCCGAAGGGGCTACTCCCTCCCCTTCGAGACGACCCCTCCAGCCATGCCACCGCAATACTACCGCGTATCGGGGGATCATTTGCGGCTTCTGCAGGAGGAAGTTACGGCCCTCTTGGCCAAGGGGGCCATCGAGCGCGTTCCTGGGCCAGAAGTAGGGTGTGGTTGCTACTTCCACTACTTTCTGGTACCCAAGAAGGGCAAAGGGGGCCTACGCCCTATCTTGGACCGACGGAACGTCAACGGCTTCCTCCGGAAGGAGAAGTTCAAAATGCTGACTAAGCATGGGCGGAAAATCCGTTCCGCTCGCGGATTTTGTGGATTTTCGGTAAATTCGCAATCCGCAAACTCTCGCGAATTTACCGAAAATCCACAAATTCGCACGCAGCAGATTTTTTTGCTTGGTGATACAATATTGCGGCGTGCGGCGTTCACTTACCATCATTCAGCGTTTGCCGAGTTGTTTTTCTCGATATTTTACAAGTGCTGCTCCATTTTGGATCTTGCTGCGGGATCCCGCGGGAGTTTGGCGACGCATCGCGAGAGTTCGCAATTGCGAACATGTAGATGCCGCGGGCAGCAACAATCTTGCACTCGCAAAATTACAAAATTTGCAATTATGCACAAGAAATCCACCAGCAAGCAGCATAAACCTTCTGAAAATGATGATTTTTACCAGAATAACTCCTCAGGTTGACATTTGCCTGCACTTTTTTTTTGCAAGGAGTTCAATTTGGAGGGGGGGGAGGAAGGAAGTGCCCCACAGAAAAACAAGTTTTGCAAAACTGAAAGCACTCAGCAGGTGCAAAAGTTCAAACTCATCATTAGTAACCATTCCCTGTAGTGCTTCCTGAGGGGCCCCTCCAGAGTTCAGTTGCCTACTTGCAACTATTCTATGACCCTGCTCTGACCCTCACAGCAGGCTCATAGAATAGCTACAAGTAGGCCACAAAGGTCCTGGGAAAAAAAATTGCACTGCAACAGAAAGCAAATTACAGATAAGGAAGCAGGTGCCAGACAGGAAGTTTAAATTCAGTGACACATTAATCAACCCCAAATTAATTCATGCCAGTTGAAGCAGGGCAGGTGTGCTTGCTCCCCCCCCCCATAATCTACAGTGATGAACCAGAAATTAATTCATGTCAGTTGAAGCAGGGCAGGTGTGCTTGCTTTTCCCCCCATAATCTACAGTGATGAATCAGAGGGTGGCAGTGATGTACCAGAGGGTGGCATGGGTGAACCAGAGGATGGCAGTGGTGAAACAGAGGGTGCTGTGAACTTGTGATGATGAACCAGACGTAGAAACAACAAAGTTGCAACCGTTGCGAGCCGACAAGTAAGTTCGCAATTGCGAACTGGTACAAAACCCTCGCGAACTGGCAGAAACTCTTGCGAACACCAAAAAAAAATCCGCAAATTCGCGAGAGTTCGCGGATGTTGCGGATTGCGAATTCGCAAATACGCAAATTTGCGAACGCCAGATTCGCAAAATTCGCCCATGCTTAATGCTCACACTGGCTCAGGTCTTAGCTGCCCTGGCCCCGGAGACTGGATGGTAGCGTTGGACTTGCAGGACGCTTATTTCCACATCCCCGTCCTGCCGGCCCACTGGCACTACCTGCGGTTCACGGTAGGCCACGAGCACTTTCAGTTTACCATGCTCCCCTTCGGCCTTACCAGCGCCCCATGGGTGTTCACGAAGGTGATGGCGGTGGTCGCAGCTCATTTGCGCAGGTTAGGGGTTTCAGTCTTTCCCTACCTCGACGACTGGTTGCTGAAGGGGGGCTCGCCCCAGACAGTCGTCAGCCACCTCCAGACGACGGCGGACCTCCTGCACCTGCTGGGGTTCTCCATCAATGTGCCGAAGTCACACCTGTGTCCCTCTCAAAAGCTCCTCTTCATCGGAGCGGTTCTCGACTCGGCGCAGTTTCGGGTTTATTCCCCTGAGCAGCGGGTTCGGGACATTCAGGCTCTGATTCCGATCTTTCAGCCTTTATCCCGGGTCCTGGTCAGGTTGACGCTGCGGCTTCTGAGGCTGATGGCTTCCGGCATCCTTCTAGTGCATCACGCCCGTTGGCGGATGCGGGCTCTGTAGTGGGACCTGAAGTTTCAGTGTGTCCAGCATCTGGGCAACCTGTCCGACCATGTCCTGATCTCGGAGGGCACTGCAAGACAGCTGCAGTGGTGGCTCATGGACCGCAATTGGGTCAGTGGCAGATCCCTCTCCCTTCCCCAACCGGAGCACGTAGTTGTAATGGACGCGTCCCTCCAGGGCTGGGGAGGCCACATGGGAGAGGCGGAGATCGGAGGCCTCTGGTCTCCGGCGGAGTCCCGGCTCCATATCAACCTTTTGGAGCTGCGGGCGATTCGTCTTGCACTGAAGGCATTTCTCCCCTCTGTCCGGGGGAGTGTAGTGCAGGTGTTCACGGACAACACCACCGCCATGTGGTACTGCAACAAACAGGGCGGGCTGGGGCCGTGAACCCTCTGCCAGGAGCTCACTGCCTTTGGCAGTGGCTGGAACATCAGGGCGTGACCCTGGTGGTTCAACACCTGGTAGATTCTCCGAACACCAGGGCGGACGAACTCAGCCGCCGGTGCATGATGGATCACGAATGGTTTCTGAACTCGGACGTGGTGCAAGGTCTCTTTTTGCAGTGGGGAGAGCCTTGGTTAGATCTATTCACCACCGAAGAGAACGCGCAATGTCATCAGTTCTGCACGTTGGAATTTCCAAGGCGGCACTCGCTCGGAGACGCTTTTTGTCGCGAGTGGAGTTGCGATCTGTTGTACGCCTTTCCGCCTATTCCACTTCTGCCCAGAGTGCTGGAGAAAATCAAACGCGACCGGGCCCAAGTCATCCTTGTGGCTCCGGACTGGGCACGAAGGTACTGGTATCCCGAGCTACTCAGTATGTCAGTCGATCCCCCGGTTCGTCTGCCTCTTCAGGAGCACCTTCTGTCACAGCAGGAGGGGGACGGTCCTCCACCCGAACCTGTCCAGTCTCCACCTCCATGCTTGGAGATTGAGCGGCGACAGTTGAGGCCATTTGACTTGCCTCCTGAAGTCTGTAACATCATTCTGGCAGCCAGGTGTCCCTCCACAAAGTCGGTATACGCATGCAGGTAGAACAGATTTGTGGCATGGTGCACAGCAAAGGCTGTGGATCCTCTCTCTGCCCCTCTTTCTGAGATTCTTCTCTTCCTTCTTTCTCTTGCCCAGCAGGGCTCTGCTCTGGGCACTATCAAGGGCTACCTTTCTGCCCTTTCAGCCTTTCTAAGGCTGCCTGATCAACCATCTTTGTTCAAGTCCCCTATTGTAACTCGTTTTCTGAAAGGCATCACACACACGTTTCCACCTGTTCCTTTCGTGATGCCTCAGTGGGACTTGAGCCTGGTTCTTACTTATCTGATGTGCGCTCCCTTTGATCCACTTCACAACTGTCCTATCCGCCTTCTTACTCTGAAGACTGCTTTCCTGGTTGCCATCACCTCTGCCAGGAGAGTGAGTCAGCTCCAGGCTCTTTCATCCAAGCCTCCTTTCCTTTCTGTCCATCCAGACAAGGTTGTGTTGCGGACTAGACCCTCTTTCCTGCCCAAGGTTGTCACAGCCTTCCACATTGGGCAGTCTATCACCTTGCCCACCTTCTTTCCGCCTCCGCATCCCTCAAAGGAGGAAGAGCGGCTCCACCGTCTGGACCCAAAACGTGTGCTCTCATTCTATCTGGATCGCACACGCCAGTTCTGGGTGGATGACCAACTCTTTGTTGGTTACGTGGGCGCTAAGAAGGGACGGGCGGTACACAAGCGGACCATATCTCGGTGGGTCGTCTTGTGTATCAAGGCTTGTTACTCCTTGGCAAAGAAGGAGCCTCCTGTTGGGCTGAGGGCCCATTCCACTCGGGCCACGTCGGCTACCACTGCCCTGGGCCCGGGTGTCCCCTTGCAGGACATCTGTCAGGCAGCTACCTGGGCATCGCTGCACATGTTTGCGAGACACTACTGTCTGGACAGCCAAGTCCGGAGGGATGTCTTTTTTGGCCGTTCCTTCCTCCGGGAAATTTCTGGTGTGATTATTGGTTCGCTGACCCACCACCGGGGTTGGTATTGCTGGGGTATCTATTCTAAGGTAAGGAATCTAATACTAACCTGTTTCTTTCAGATGAACAAGTTACTTACCTTCGGTAACAATATATCTGTAAGAAACAGTAGTTAGTATTAGATTCCTTACCGCCCCACCCATCCTCCCCGTTCTGAGAAACCGATATCTAGGGTTAAGTTCATCCCCTTTCAGGGCCCTAGTTTCAATGGCACCAGTGTTGGTTTTTAACATGGCTCTGCGTTTCTGGCGCGGAAAAGCTGTGTCTAAGAACTGACGTCAGCACGCGGAGGCGGCATCTAAGTACTCCGACGATGTCATCACGGCGCCCACGACGCCGACGACGGACGCGGAGCCGCAGACGACTCCTACCGACGTGCAAGGGTACTGCTACACAAAAATTTCCGGATCCAGTCTGATGCCTTGGGATATTCTGAGGTAAGGAATATAATGTAAGGAATCTAATACTAACTACTGTTCCTTACAGATATATCATTACCGAAGGTAAGTAACTTGTTCATCTGTGCATTTTACAAATTGTTTCATATGGTACAACCACATCTGCACATTTTACACATTGTTTCATGTGGTACAAGTAGTTTGACCGTTCCACCTTCTGAGGATTCGTCTTTTACTCTTCGTTGTGTTGCTGTGTTTCTTACCACTACTTTATACTGCTTGTGTGAAGGACAGCAATCATTTCCTTTTTCTGTTTTAGGCTGTCTTCCACTCTTTCACTGTTATCTGTACTTATTTACTTTTTTCATTTTTTCAATTTATTTCTAACACCCTGTACTTTCTTGTTTGCCTGGCCAGCATACATGATCTTAGTACTTGGTTTTATCTTTAGTTTGTTGTATGGGTTTGTATTTTTTTGGGTGTTTTTGTGGAAAGGAAGATGGCGTACTTGTTTCTCGCTTCCTATCCACTTTACTTACTCTCCTATCTATTTCCATATTTCATTTTCACGCCTTCTTTCAGTGTACCATTCACTATATATTATTTTATTTTATTGCCTCTTTTTGATGCCTTTTAAAACTTCCTTCTTTTGCTTTGTAAAGGGGGGAGACATGTAGTATCC